>NC_054882.1:6923718-8173718 GCF_018320785.1 Cheilinus undulatus | reverse complement strand
CTCATTTATCCAAACACCAACAAAGGACTGAAACGATTAAGCGCCTGGAGGTGCCTCCGTAATTGTCTGCGGCGTGATGGGTCACACCTCTGCAGTCAGCGGTGTGTTGTGACTTTGCCTCGGAGACTTTCAGTCATACAAGTAATTAAATCCTCTCAATGGGCCGGGCCTGTGAGCGAGATAGAAACCACAGCCTCCTTCCCTCCCTCCATCCCTCTGACAGCCTCCTCCTCCTCTTCTCTAAACTCGACTCGCAGGCTCCGGCATTCCTTTGGCCTGACTGCATCAAACTGTGCTGCATTATAATTAATTAGTGGTTGGAAAAAAATAGAGACGCGGCTGGCTTAGAGAAAATTATATAGTGCGCTTCCAGAGAGTGAAAACTTAGAGAGAGAGCGCTGCTGCTGAAGAACAGAGAAACTTAAATAACTTGAGTCTTTTCAAGGCCGCTGCAGGAGCAACATCTGTACGCAGTCATGAGGAGACGGCACCAAGGAGGAGAGGAAAGAACACATTAGAGGGTAACCCTGTAAATACCCTTGTAACACGTATTTAACCATTACTGGTGACCCAAATAACAGGAACTAGACCGCCTTTAATGGCCCAGTCTGACATTAAATACAAATAGGTCTCATTTGGACTAAACGTTAACAAGAATAACAAGATTTTAACACAAGACCTACAATTTTTTATTTTATTTTGCAAATTTGTCACACTTAAAATTTTCACATCATCAAACAAATTTTAATACCAGAAAAAGATAAGCTAGAGTATTTAAAGCTGCATTTTAAATGATGGCTTCCAGACCTACCTGGCCCTATGTGAAAAAGTGATTTCACACCCAGGTCTGATTACTGCAGGACCTGTTAAATCAAGACATCCCTTAAATAGAACCTGTCTGACAAAGTAAAGTAAACTCAAAACCAGATGAGAAACAAAACCATTGACATCTATCAGTCTGGAGAGGGTTAGTAAGGCTGGGGCTTCAGAGATCCACAAGGAGAGCCATTACCCACAACTGGAGAGGACTTGGAACAGTGGTGGACCTTCCCAGGAGTGGCAGGCCTGCCAAAATGACACCAAGAGCACATCGAGGCCTCATCCAGGAGGTCACAAAATAACCCAGAACAGCATCTAAAGACCTGCATTTGACTCATTAAAGGTCAGAATTCATGATTTAAAAATAAAGTTAAGTTCACACCAGTCACGAGTAAAACCATTACATGTAAAGCCAATGTAAATGCAAGTGCGAATTCCAGAAATTGGCCAAATTGAGCGAGTAATTTGTATAAAATGAGGCCAATTTGTGCAAAGTTAAACATTTTTCCTTCATTTACTTTGGAGTTGAAAAATCTGAGCTCAAGTGAATCACTCGCATCACATCAGCCAATCAGCATGGAGGTCCTCCGGTCACCAGACGCATGGGGTTAGCGCTGTTGCCTCACAGCAAGAAGGTCCCGGGTTCGTGTCCTGGTCAGGGCCGTTCTGTGCGGAGTTTGCATGTTCTCCCCATGCATGCATGGGCTCTCTCGGGGTACCCCGGCTTCCTCCCACCACCAAAAACATGCTCATTAGGTTAACTGATCACTCTAAATTGACTGTGGCTGTGAATGTGAGCATGCCTGGTTGTCTGTCTCTAAATGTCAGCCCTGCGATTGACTGGCGACCAGTCCAGGGTGTACCCAACCTCTCCCCCAGTGACAGCTGGGATAGGCTCCAGCGCCCCCGTGACCCCGAACCGGATAAGCAGTATAGAAAGTAGATGGAAATATGCAATAATAATATGAATTCAGGGAGGGGGAAATACTCTATCAAGGCACTTTATACATCTTTACATTAAAGAAATATAAAATACTGAGATTGAGTTTGGGACCCCAGATGATTCCAGTGTCAAAGGTCTGGAACATTGATTGTATGATATATATTTCTTTTATTTTCAAAGTCAAGACTCTGGTATCGATCACTCCCACAGGTATATAAATGACCATGCTGTGCTATAGTTCACCTGTTTCCCCTCTGGATTAATGCACATCTTCCAGCCTTATTCACTTTGCCCCAAACTAATAACAAACCCAGCAGGTAGAGCCCCTGGGAGATGAGCTGGAGATTAGCCCTGTGTTGTGGGTAAATGTAGCTCCAACCACAGCTTCTGTTTGAAATTGATCTTTTTCCTTTAACTGGGATTCATCAGTCTTCTCTGACATGAGAGAGCGGATTAGATTTGCCTCCAAAAAGTTCTTTCTCTCTGCACTCCATGCTGACTAATTCATCACAACTGGCGAGCTTTTAAAAAGTTCAGCGTAAAAGTTAAAGTTGTGGTAAGAATCTTTTTTTTTTTTTTTTTTAATGTTTAGAGACAAACTTTGGCTGTTTTTTTTTTTTTTTGTATTATCCAGCTTCCTGTATTAAAAATGAGAAGTCCAGGAACTATATCAGGTACACCACTTAACATCAGTTGTCATCTCTCTCTGATTCCTAGATTGGGTTTTTCCTAAAGAAGTGAGGAGAAATAAGATCCAAATGTCATCCCATCATTCTCTTAATTTGCATTATCAGTAGTTAAAACAGAAGCAGAACAAACTTCCCATGTAAAACAACATTCAAACACAAAAATATTTAACCCTAAGGGCAATCAGGGGGCAGGGCCCCAATCAGGGTAAATCTGTGTTTGAGTCTGATCTAAATTGTTCAGCTTCGACAAGAAATTTCCCAATTTTTCTTTTGATCAGCAGGACATCATTGAAATTCTGCTGATTAGCTTTGGAAATGGTAAACCAAACCTCAAAAGTTTGTTGTGTTGTGCATTCAAAAAGTAAGAATTCAGATTTTACAAAATGCACCATGTTTAAATCACCAATTTTTCAACCCAGGCTGCTGTGAGCCCAGTGAGATCGCAGACATGGGTGACTAATTTTAGCACCAGCATGGCCAGTTGGAAGCTAAGTGGTGATATAGAGAAATGAAATGTTATTTTCTGATTGTTTCACAGCAGATATACTCTCAGGATCTTAGAAACACATTGATACCTCCTCACAAACATGCAGGAAGCTTGTTTAATGGCTGCTGTGGTGGCGCTCCTTCCTGTCCAATGTGTTTTTTTCTGCCCTGCCCTCCATGGCAGGAAGAAGAAGATGCAAACCTGATGCAGCCAGGTTAAGAGAAGACAAGGTAAATCAATATGATAATGTGTCATCAGATCATTTTGCTAATAAAGGTTTAGATGCTAAGGATGTAACATTTAGCAGACCAGATGGACTCAGAGATTTCTCTTTGCAAAAGCTGTATTTGGAATATAGTAGTAATAGTTTTATAGTTTTGCGGCCAACTGCTGGTTTGGCTTTTCCTATTTTTACTCCTTTTGTTCCATTCAGCCGCTTAGAGTTTACTTTTTAATGTCTGAATTTTTGACTAAACATTTTTATTTACAAAAGCTTTTTTTTCCCTTTCCTCAGACTTGTGTGGCATCCCGTGGAGGTCAGGAAAATCATGGTCCGCTGTAAAGTTAATCTATAATAACCATATTTAATTTTTCAACCTGAATAATCCACACTCTTATCAATGCAACAAAAAAATGAATTTTGTTCACTTGTGCAGTGGTACATTACAGCCTTTTTCAAAATGTAAACCCTTTTATTAAAACAGAATAACCTGTTTTATTTGTGATGTTAACAATGTGGGAGGGCGCACTCATAGAAATGAAAGTAATGATGTGTGCAAACATTGAGAGCCAGAAGAAAAAGTACAAAAAAACTGAAGAAGCTTCAATGGAAATAATTATGTAACTATGAGAAGAGGCAAGAAAAGGAGAAAACAGCAAAAATGGGTTAAACCTATCAAGAAGAAGCGGCAAACATGGAGGAAATATGGCAAAAAAACATAGCAAAATGGGCCAAAAACAGTAAAATTTAGTTTGATGTGTCAAAAATGGACAAAAAGCACCTAAAGTGGCAAAAAAAAGTGGTAAAAATAGGAGGCAAACGACAATTTGGGTCACAAATAACAGCAAACATTAGGTTTAGAGTGAAAAGAAAAGGCAAACAGTGACCAAAGTGGACTATCAGAGGCAAAAATTGGTTGAATTTAGCATAAAAGTGTTAAAAAAAAAACAACCTTTTTTGGTCAGGTTTACAATGTGAACAGGTACACTGACTAAACCATTTGGGTCATAGTGCCAGGCTCATAGCTGAGCCATGATGTGCACAAACGTCGAAAGGCAGAAAATAAATTACAAAAAAATGAGAAAGCTTAAATGGAAATAATAACATTACTAAAAAAGGGGGCAAAAGATGGCAAAGACAGCAAAAATGGGTTGGAACTATCAATAAGAAGTGGTAAACATGGGGGAAATGTTGCAGAACAACAAGCAAAACATGGGCCAAAAACAGTAAAAAATAGTTTAATGTGGTCAAAATGGGCAAAAGCACCACAAGTGGCAAAAAAGTGGTAAAACATTGGTGGAAAATGACAAAATTGGGCCAAAAGGCAGTAAGAAAATGACAACGTGCAAAAAACAACAAAGAAAAAATAGGTTTAAAGTAGTAAATAAAGTGCAAAACAGTGGCAGAAATGGGCCGGTGGTGGCAACAATTGGTTAAATTTAGCAAAAAAGGTTAAAAAAAAGAAAAACAAGCTTTTTTGTCAGTGTGAATAGGAACACAGAGTAAACCTTTTGGGAAGTATTGTCAGACTTCAGGGCTAAGCCATGTCGGCACAAACCCAAGGATACCTGAGAATAAAGTAGAAGGAACTGGAATAACTTCAATGGAAACATGATTAAATAACTGGGGGGAAAAGGGGGGACAATTGGCAAAAAGGAGTTAAAAGTGGCAAATACTGGAAGAAAATGAAAACCGGCAAAAATGTGGCAAAAATGGGCAGCTAAAGTCGTGAAAAGGGGTTATGAAGTGGCAAACAGGTTAAAAGTGTCAAAATTAGTCAAAAGTTGCAAAAATGGATCAAATATGGAAATGTGGCAAAAATGGGCAGAATAGGGATGAAAAGCGGTTAAAAAGTGGCATGAATGAGTAACTCAGTTATAGCTTGCCACCCTTTTCAGCTCTAAAATGAGGTAACTGTTAGCCAGGACGCTAGCACTAATGCTACTGATCCAACACACATGCACTGACATCATCTATAAATCCCAGCTGAGGAGGGGCTGTTCTCTGGGTTTATCAGGGGCCCAGCCTATTCTGTGGGCAGTCCTGGTCACTGGAGGTGGTATTAGCAGTAATACAGATACAGTTCTTGGTCACAGAGATGTGTGCACCCATGGGTGATGCTGAGTCCAGACTTGACAGCTGGACTGTGATCTCTAACAGGCGAGGTGCTGTCAGGTGTGCTGATGGTCATTGATCGCTTTATCTAATCAGCCATACTTCTTTGTCACCCCATGGTTGCGTTTCATTTTACATGCAGTCTGTTTCTTTTGATGTAGAGTCTAATATGGCAGGAAAATGCTGTTTCTCCATGGCACAAACTGCAAAAAATAGAAAACCCAACTCTTCACTTTCACATTGTTGTACCTTAAAATAAGCAAGAAATTCCCCTTAAAATATTCAGTTTAAGACCAACAATCCTATTTTCAACAAGCACTTCTCTCTTTTCTTCTCACACGGCTCTAAACTCCTCAATCCAATCAGACATCAAAGCTGCAGAGCGTCTCCTGAACGTCAGCGACTTCCTGAAGCTGCTGACAAAGACTGTAATGCAGGATGACCTAAATTACTTTGAGCTGAATCTGCTCATTCAGGAAAAAAGTCACTCTGTTTCTCTCTGCGACTCTAATTTAGCTCTGCTGGGTAAATAGTTTTATGTCACGGCTGTTTAAAGTCACTGTCTCAAAGTTCATCTTTGATATGTGAAAAGATGAAGGTTGATGCTGCATGATTTGCTGTGAAGTGGATGGAGATATATGAATGCCTTTTATGCTCTACGGGGAGAGATGAAAGGGATGACAACCGGTATCTTTATGTCTACGAAAAGCAGATCCTTTTTCTCAAGCTGTAATCATTAAGATTAAGACACAGAAAATTAAATATTTCACTTTTGTTTCATGAATCTAGAATATTAGGAAGTTTCAGTGTTTACTCACAACCTCAGTTCCAAAAAAGTTGGGATGCCGCGTTAAATCAGATGCTGAACTGTAACCATTTCATTAAAATTATATGCTCATTTTAAATTCAGTGGTAGCAAAACAGCTCAATAAAGTAGGGACAGCACCATGTCAAGACTGTTGTGAAAGATGTGGTTTAGCGTTGTCTCGCTGAATTATCTGTGGCCTTCCCTGACAGAGACGTCAACTGGTTGGAAGCATATGTTGCTCTAAAACCTCTAGAAGCTTAATTTTTCCTCTTTTTTTTTGCCCATTTTGCCACTCTTGACTGCTTTTTGCCCATTTTAGTCAATTTCCACCCATTTTTTTGCCACTTTTGAGCAATTTTCCCACCTGTAATTCTTTTTTTGGTCACTTTTCACCCATTTTTGCTTTTTTAATGACACTTCTTCCACTTTTCCCCCCAATTTTTCCCCCTTTTCACACATTTCCACTTTAGCCACTTTTAACTTATTTTTATTGCCACTTCAAGCCGTTTTTGCCACTTTTCACCACTTAGATTGTGGCTCTTGCAAAGGTATTTTTAAAAAAATTGTCTCTTTGGTTGAGCGGGGTTGAGTAGCACTGCTTCAAACCGTGTTAGAATCATTGCATTCAGTCTGATAGCTTGTCATTTTTTTTAATTCACTCTTTTATTGTACTTTCACTGCAGGATAATAAACTAAAACAAATTCATCTGAATCGTAACTCTGCTTTAACCAGAGAAGGTCACAACAGAACGCCTGACGGCAAAGCGAGCACAAAAGAGCCCTGTTAGTGTTAAAAGCCAACACAGAACATTCAAGGTGAGCCACACAGGCGACAAACACGCTCATTTATTCAGCGGTTTATTTATACAGTTTAATATGTTTCAAACAGGGTATGGAAACCTTGTCCTACATCTTGTAAACCGTGGAGTGATGATAACGTTATGAGTTGTTGAGTCGGAGGCTGCTGTGACTCCTTGGGGGGTCAGAGCTGTCGTTTTCTCTCTGAGTGAATAAGCTCTATAGGCTCCGTGCTCAGCGGCAGAGTATCCACCACAGGCCACACACACTAAGTTATATTTATCCCCCCATGTCTCCAGCTAGTTTTCCTTTCGTCGCAGGCTCTCTGAGGCTCTTTTCAAAGTGGCTGTAAATGCAGCCAGTGTCGGCCTGTTTCCCAATAACACAGGATCTCTTTTTATTCTGAAAGTCATCTCTGTCTCCCTGAATCAGCCTCCCCGCTTCTACAAACACTAATCCTGTTTTATGTGCTCTAATATATCAAACCTTTCAACCTCTTTGGCCTCAAGTTGAATTTTTCCACAATTTTATGACTCGACCTTTCGCTATCAGATCTGCTCTTTTCACATACATCAGTTTATTATGAATATCACTAGTTTAATCTCCAGCCTGCATGTTCACATGGGCATACATGTGCACATAGATGCAAATGTTTATGATAGTTATATGCTGTGTGTAAAATGGCAACTTTATGGTTGACTTAGTGTGCAAAAGGCATGCATTTGTTGTGACTTGCATGTGCAAATCAGTACTCTAAAAATTGTAACAAACCAATGGATGCACTTATTTGCGTAGAAATGTATCAACACATCACGCATTCAGGTCTTCCACTGATCAAATCAGTGCTGCAGCTCTTCTTCAGACAGTTGTCTCAGAACCTCTGAGCGTCTTTACTTAACTTCTGACACAGACTCTAAACGTGTTCCTTTGAGCACAGATTTGATCCCGGGAAAAAGGAAAAGTCACACTGTGCTAGCTCAGGTGAAAAGGGAGGTTGATCAAGTACTTTTTGGTCCAGTAACTACTTTACAGACTGGGAGCTTGAGCACTGTCTTGATCAAAGGTGTCAAACTCAAGGCCTGGGGGCCAAATCCGGCCCGTGGGACCGTTCTCTCTGGCCTGCAACATCATATCATATTTGTATTCTAAGTGGATTTGTATTATAAACTTAACTTTGATTATTTAAAATATCCTTGTTAAGCCAAAAAAATCAGAAAAAGTAAAGAGTAAGAAAAATTAAAGATGCAAAATTTCATATTTTCAATTTTGCATCTAAAGATTATGACTCAAACTTATGATTTTGAATTTTGATTTCATAATTTGACCTTTTCAACTCATAATTTGGACTTAATGTGTCACATTTTTACTTTTTTTAACTCCTTATTTTGAATTTTGTCCAAAAGTAGACTTCTTTTGACGCAAACTCTAGGCCAAACTGTCTCCTAAAATTATCCAAATCTGTCCTGAATACACTCACTAATGGCACCCTCTGCCACTAACTGCTCATCACCCTCCTTCTGCATCCACCTGCTGTCTGAATCAGTCTTTTGCTGAATGCTTGGTCACCCACCTGTTCCTGCTTGCCTCCACCTCTCTCCAGTAACCACGGTGGATGTCTGGGTAATGTGGGGCAGGTGTTCCCAGCCAATGTGCGTGGCCCGTGCCTCTCCTTTGAACCTCTACTCCAAACCGCTGGGGCGACAGCCCAGGCAGGGAGGGTAATCGTACCCTATCTCACCTAACTCTAACCTTCCCCTCTCCAAGGCTAACCTAAGTCTAGTGTGGATTATTTTATATTTTTTCAATTTTTCTTCTCACCTAAGCCTAACCTTAGATATGATTTCTGGCTGTCTTAGAGTATCTTACAACCTCAAACGACCCCTGACTCTTACCCTAAACTTCCTTTCTACATGCCTTACCCCAAGGGTGTCCAAACTTTTTCCTTTATGAGCCACATGCAGAAATATTTAAGGATGGTGGGGCAACTTTAATACGTCTCACCTCGATATTAAACTTAGTAAAACCAGTCTAATGTTGGCTAAGATATGCTCAGTGATTGGGAATGCTTAAATGACTAGTTGATGGCTGACAAGCCAAAGAGCCAATCATGATACCTTTTATTTTACTCTGTTTGATGGTAAAACTGGGCAAATTTAAATGTTTGATCAATATTTCAACTAATTTATCTCCTCTTCTTGCAATAAATGGCTACTTTTCACATGATAATGAGGTAATTTCTCAAGTTCTCTGGAAAACTGGCAAAAACTGACACACATTGACGGGAAAGAGGGTATAAAATTAGTCAGTTTTGTCCCTTTTCTTTTTTATATCGGGTGTTTTGATCCAATCATGCTCTAAGCTGCAACATATTCAATCATCTAAACATGCATTATTGAAATTTTTTTGGAAACTTGGGTCGCGATCTGTCGTAAGACAGACTGGTGGGTCCAGAGGCCAGACCAGCTGAGAACCAGTGGTGCAAATAAGTTGGAAACAACATGTCTTAAACTCTACACACGTTAATTCACCAGCTATTATTATCTCTGTTATTCTAACGATCGATAGTACTGAAGTACCACAACTTGAAAAAGACCTTCAGATTTTCAGTGAGATTTTTCCTTCATTTTTTTTGGCCTTTGAAACAAAAAGCTGTCCAATATTGGGTGCCGAGGACTTCCATTTCTGTTGCCCTGGTGCTTAAACAGGTGTCGATATCATTTGACTTTTACTAAAGTTATATCACAGTTGAAGGATTTAGCAATGAAGCAAACCTTTAATGCCAAGTTTCCAGCTGGAGAGTTTTGGTGTTGCATGATGGTCCAAATTTAAACTCAAGTTGACAGAAATTAAATCCTGAGAGGAAACAATAAATACCTCCGTCATTTGTAGCCAGTCTGAGAGAACTGATTTCCTTCTTCTTCTGCTTGTAGCACTTTTGTTCTTATATACGTCTCTGTTATATGTAAGAGAATCATCAAAATGCTCACTGTAGGATGGACAAAAATGTTAAATAAGGATTAAATGAGCCAGGCTGCTGGCTGTAAAGGTGAAGGCTGGTGCATTGGGCCTTGCTGTGCTCTGTTTCTGGAGCTTGGTGTTTATGTTAAGCTGAGCGCCTTTTTCTCCAGCAGTGATTAATGTGGTGCCCTGAATGCCACGGCTTCCACATCACAGAGATAACGCTCCTCTGCCTCCTGTCAAAGCCTCGGCCTCGGAGAGGAACTAAGAAGTGAAGAAGGAATCTGGGTTTTCACACAAACACTTTCAGGTCCGTGCTGCTGGCTTCTGTCCACCAGTACATTTTTAAATCAGACGTATGTGTAGCGCGTAAATACTGAGACAAAATCATGCAGCGCTCTCAATCACGCTCTGTCACACACTCAGACACACACGCAGTAAGAGTCATGGCTTTCATTTTCCATTGTGCGACGGGTGACCCTAAATATTTACACGGCTTGGCAGAGCCAGTGCCCGGGGATTTGGGTCCTGTTGAGCAGTGAGCTCCCATTACGCTGAGCCAGGGCTCCAGTAGTAGCTGTGAATAAGTCATGTGTTTATACCAGCGGAGTGGAGTTAACCACAGTTCAGACACTGTGCTGCTTTGTCAACTGGATACAGCTACGCTCAGACTCTTAAATTCTTATCTCTGCTTGTGTAAACACTCTTGATACAATGATTTCTGTCATATCACTGACTAATGCTGGGCCCGCTCTTTCCAGTCCGGGCTCGGTTACACAGAGACTGCATCACTGAGAGACTGAGCCAAAGTCAGCGTCACATTTTCAACCTTTAGAGAATAAATGAATGCCTTTATTGTCATTGCGTGCTCACATACAGCAAAACTGGCTGTGCTTGTTGAGTGAAAAGGAACTGGCTCGTTTGCAGTCATTCAAAAAGCATAGGGTAAGCATTTATAATGTGTATTTTACTAAAAGGTGAACAGAATGTGGGCTGATTGCAGTAAATGTGCCATAAGTTGTAGGTTTTTACCTCATCTGCAATCATTGTGTAATGTCATCAGATAGATCCATATACATCTGGGATCAGGGGAGAATTTGACTCTACTTCCTGTGATGCCAGAGGCCTCCAGGCAAGATTTCCTTTTCCATGTGCCACTTAAATTTTATGGGAACTTTGTCAATTTTCCGTCCTCCAGACTGATGCAGTTCATCTGATTGGTCTCAGTTCAACAGTAGAACTTATGGTGGATACCACAGCTTTTCATGTGATTACTTCTGCAGTAAAAACAAAGCTGTTTTTGTGTGATTTTCTGACAATTATATAATGAAAAATCAGAGTTTATCCTACCCATTTCTCACCAGTCTGTGGCCAGTTTCACAACCAGGCATCCTGCAGATAAGAATATGTCTGGGTGAGAGATGTACCAATCACCAAGCCAGTAAATAGTGAATAATTACATGCTATCTATAGTCATGTGCATAAGTTTTAGGCACGTAGGGCGCTAAGGATTCATCACAGAGCCAATGTGCCTCAACACTGGGCTAGGGGGTGGGGGCTGATGCATCTTTCAGGCCCTTGGGACATCCACAACATGACCAGATGTTTGTGGCAATCCTATACCCTTCTTGACTGTACCCTAGGCCATGCCCTTACTCCACCCAGAAGGTGTGGACTTTCTAATTTTTTCAACAGATTATTTTTTCATGCCCCTGGTAATATGCAAGGACATCCAGAGCATGACTGGGGTTGTGTCAATCCTCCTTCCTGCTCAATGGTGCCTCCAGTTGGGCTCACTCACTGCATCTAAGCCTCTCTTCAGCCTCAATTTTTGGCCCAAAAATGCCAAAAATTCTCCATAGTACTGTATTTTGTTGCCTTAAAGAGTTTCTTTAATGTAAACTCAAAGTCATTTTTACTATGACCAATGACAATGACCTACTTCCTGTTCAGTGCTGAGGTTGTTTATGTACGCTAATGTATGGATGATTTAGGTTGTGAATATTCATGCAATCACCATTGACAATGTCAGACAAAACTCATTTCTGGGGATTTTTTTTCAAAATTTTTAAGCACTTTTTGCCCATTTTTGCAATTTTTGCCCGTTTTTTGTTGCCACTTTTTGCCCATTTATGCAAAATCTTTTTGAAACTTTTGCCACCCTTTTGTCATTTTTTTCCCTTATTGCCACTTTATTTTTTTGCCACTTTTCAGAGCTTTTTGCCCATTTTTGCCAATATAAGCCAATTTTTCTCCCACTTTTAAAAAACCTTTTTTGCCATTTTCATCCCATTTTCACCCTTCTCTTTCTTTTTAATCACTTTGCCACTTTCTGCTCATGTCTTGCAACTTTTTTCATTTTTTGCCACTTTTCACTGCTATCTGTCCATGTTTGCCACCATTCACCCATTTTTATTCCACTTTTTTGGAACTTTTTTTTGCCACATTTATCCTGTTTTTGCCATTTTTCGCCCTTTTCTGTCCATTTTTCATTCCCTTTTTGCCCCGCAACTTTTTGGCAGTTTTGCTGTATTAAACCAATTTTTGAGGCTTTTTGGCCAGTTTTTGCCACTGTCTGCCTATTTTTGTCACTTTGAGCCAATTTTGCCCATTTATGGAAAAATCTTTTTGCAACTTTTAACCTACTTTTGCTGCCTTTTGCCATTTTTTCCCTGTGATTGCTATTTTTTCATTTTTGCCACTTTTCACTGCTTTTTGCCTATGTTTACTACTTTTCACACATTTTCTCCCACATTTTTAAAAACTTTCTTGTCACTTTTATTCCATTTCACCTTTTTCTTTCTTTTTTAATCAGTTTGCCACCTACTGCCCATTTCTTGCAACTTTTTTTCCATTTTTTTGTGACTCTACACTGCTTTTTGCCCACTATCTGCCCATTTTTATTCCACTTTGTTTGACTTTTTTTGCCATATTTATCCCATTTCTCCCTTTTTTGCCCTTTGCTGTCCTTTTTAATAGCTTTTTGCCCCACCCTCCTCTCTGTTGAACCTATTTTTGCAACATCTTTTTGCAACTTCTTTCCACCTTTTGTGATTTTTTTGTTATTGCCATTTTTTGCCACTTTTCACTGCTCTTTGCCCATGTTTGCCACAATTTGTCCATTTTTTTCCGACTTATTTTTTTTTGCCACTTTTATCCTATTTTCACCCTTTCTTTCTTTTTGAATCACTTTGCCACTTTCATGCCCATTTCTTGCCACTTTTTCATTTTTTGCAACTCTTCATTGCTTTTTGCTCGTTTTTGCCAATATTCACCCATTTCTCTCCTTTTTTTTTTTTTTTTTTTAACTTTTCTCCACTTTTATTCTGTTTGGCCCTTTTTCTCCCATTCCGTCTTTTTTAATCCCTTTTGCCTCACCCTTTGTTTAACTTATTTTTGCAACATCTTTGTGTTACTTTGAGCTAATTTTGCCCATTTATTGTGTGTTTTTTTTTTACCATCTTTGCGACTTTTAACCGATTTTGCCACTTTTGACCCAGTTTTTGCAACTTCTTTTTACCACCTTATCCCATTTTTCTACTTTCCTTTTGCCACTTTTGACTGACTTATGCCATTTTTTAAAAACCATTCTAACCAGTTCCTGCCACTTTTTAACCATTTTGTCCAATCTTTTTACTATTTTAACTTATTCTTCCAACTTTTCAGTCTTTTTTTTCTCACTCACAACTCAATTATTCACTATGTTTTTAATAAGTTGTCTCAGTTTCTTCTATTTTATTTTCTGGAATCCCGTTGTTCCTCATTACGCAGGTGTGGGTTCCATCAGGGTGCTCAAGCTTTCCAAACCGTATTTTCTGGGTTATTTTGTAGACTCTAAACATCTTTATGGTGTAAATGTTCATTTCCAAACGCTTGCCCTGGGATTGACTGGTCCATGGTGCTCCCTACCTCTAGCCCAGTGGAACAGGCTCCAGCCCACAGGTACCCAGAATGGGACGAGTATAGTTAATGGGCTGATGGATATTCACCTGATACAGTAGGTGACGCCAGCTCTTTTGAATAAAGGACAGGTAAGTGACACCATTTACCATTATAGTAAATAAATCAAAGTGCTACTATAACTGCAGTGTTTTAGAAAGAGTAAGACTTCAGCCTTTATCAATATCTGGTCTTACAAATCATTAAAAATCAGTGATCATGTCAGCATGGCACTGACTGTGACACTGTTTTCACCTCCACATTCTGCTGACTGTTAGCAAACTGTACTAAAGAGGAAAGTAGCCGGCCAGATGTTTAATAATGGCAGTCAGCCACAGCACGGTGTATGACACCAGCTAAGAGGACAGGAGCTTTGCCAGGACACTTTTCACCCTCTCACGACATTAAAGCCAGTCCTCGACAACGTCTCAGTCATGCCAAGACTCAGTGTGAATATTCAAGCCCTCGGTCTGCTTCATTTTTACAGCGTTCCAAAGTTATTCCTGTGTGACGCAAGAGTCCTTCTCCTGAGCCGAGGAATGCTGAACCCAATAACAGAATGACTCCTCGGTGCCTCTTTTTCTCTGATATAATTTGCTTGAGTTTTATTGGTGTTGGCCTGTCTAGGCTTCTGTGCTTGTAGAGAGCTATTAAGTTTAACAGGGCTCTGTCAGGCTGCTCCGTCTAGCAGTGAGTAAGACAGACAGACTGGTGGGCAGGGAGGCAGAAATGTCATTAGACAGCAAGACGGGGGAGACAGGCAGTTAAAACACATCTTACTGTAAAGTTTAATACACTTAACAGTCCCTTTAAATATTTACAGAGGGGCTTTTTCCACTGGCATCCATGACATGTAAACGTTGGCATATTTTACAGTAGAAGCCTGAAATTAAAGCCTGTGGAAGCAACAATGTTGAATAACAGAATCTGAAGAAAATGAAAAATATTCATGCTCTTTCAGGGTTTTTGGACTCATTCACCAGTCAAACTAAGCCACAGTGAAAAGGCCTAAGTCTGCAGTTTCTTGAGTGGCCACTAGGTGCTTTTTCTGAAGTGGTACTTCCTCCCACACCACATACTAAAAGCCTAACTTCACTGCTAAACTAAAGACATTTCAGCCGGGTACAAAAACAGTCCTGGTCTCCATGACTAGAACAAATATTGTACTTGCAGGGCAAAAGGTAAAATACTTGCCCGCCCACCAACTCTACAAACAATACTACAAGTCAACACCAGAGTTACCTTTAAAATGACTTATTAATATTCTAATATGTTGGTCCACAGTGGCTGTCAAATTCTGTGCTCAAATTGCAACACAGCCATCTCTGTAACCCCTAAATTCCACATACTCCGTCTGCGCAGCAACCTCGCAAAATGCACTGCTGAGTTAATCGCTCTCTTTCTAATCAATCTGAGCAATTCCACTACACGCGCTCCAGTCCGCCCCTGCCAAACAGTGTTAATCCAGCACACATTAAACAGTTGGAAAAAACGTACAAAAAATCTTGCTTACTTCAAAATACAACTCATCACTGTATCAGCATTACATCTCATCCTGGGACACCAGCTACAGGTCATAGTTAGGGTCACATTGCTACTATGGTCATCCCAGATGACCCTGATGAAGAATCATGTCATTTAATATTTGATTGATAATTTAATAACAAATAAATGAAAAATGGCTCATTGTTCACTTTTCTGTTTTTAAAACCAAATCAAATAATGAAAATGATGTTGGTGAAGGGATAAGTTGGTGAAGTTGTGGCAGAAGCGAATAGACGCGCCTACTTTCTTCTTCCTGCAGTCCCTAATCAGCCACAACATCACTCATTCCATGCTGCTCTTCAGATGTGACTGTGATCCATAAATTCATTAGAGGTGGACTTACAATGAGCTATTTGAGTGTGAAACAATGATATGTGCTCATGTAAAAGTCACAATTTTTCATGAAATGGACCTCGTTTTAAGAAAAAAACATGGTTTATTTGCAATCTTGGCTAACAGTACTGTATTAATAGAATTTTTAAGTTTTGCTGATTAATAGCACTACTAAATCCCCCTTCATATGAAAAATAATTGGTCTGAGGGTTTAGTTTGTCTTAAAGTACATATTTTTCTAACTGATTTGAGGTTCTAGTGCTGACGACTCAGGTAATTGTTCAGTTAGCTCAGTGTTACTCAACGTGTGGCTGCTGAGCCTCATGTGGCTCTTTTATGATAATTTTGGCTCTTTTATGTCTTAATTTTAAATATTTTTCCCCCAGAAAACCTTAAAAAATGGAAACTTATTTGTTCTTTTTCACTATTTTTTCCCACTTTTCACCACTCAAGCTAGCTTTTGCCATTAAATACCACTTTTCTGCAACTTTTTACCCCTTTTTTGCCACTTTTATCCCATTTTTGCCCACTTAGACTATCTTCTGCCATTTAACACCTCTTCTTCCCTACTTTGACACTTTTTTGGAAAAATGTACCCATTGTTTGCCATTTTTAACACATTTTTGCCCATTTTCTCCCTTTTCTCCCCATTTTCACCCATTTCAGCTACTTTTTGTCATTAAATACCACTTTTTTCCTGGTCTTTTTTTTTTTTTTTTTTACCTCTTTTCACAATGCCACTCTTGACTGCTTTTTGCCCATTTTAGTCACTTTTCACTCATTTTTTTGCCACGGTTCTGCCACTTTTGGACCATTTTATGTCAACTGTAAGTCATTTTTTTGTCACTTCTCACCCATTTTTGCTAATTTCTGACCCTTTTCTCACTTTTCCTCTCCATCTTTATCCCTCTCCATCAAGCTGTTTTGGGCCACTTTTCACCACTTAGATTGTGGCTCTTGCAAAGGTATTTTTCAAGAATTTGGCTCTTTGGTTGAGCCAGGTTGAGTAACACTGAGTTAACTCATTGAACAAATCCATACAGTAGAAGTTTTCTTGTCCTGTAATGTGTGTAGAGACACAATAAGGGGGAAAAAAGATCCTGGAATACTGAAGATTTCATAAAAGCAACAAAATGCATGTTTGCTTTTCCAGTTTCCAGCCTGTTCATTTAACATCATGATGTACACATTCCTCATCATGGAGCCATACATCCGAAGTGAAATGATCCTTTAAGGAACAGCATTCCCTTCAGAGAGTGAGAGAGTGGGCGATCAAAGTGCTTAAGGTGTCAAACAGGTGTTCCAACAAAACCGAGAGCCTACAAAGAGGTTTGGGATTACACTCATCATTGATTGGCTCTCTGATGATTTTGATCATTTGCCGACAAGTTGTCCCTCTCCGCCTGGTTGTGGCGAGGTTCCCCTCTTGTTGTCTATGTGGAGTGCTGTCTGTGCCGACCTGTTGGTTCTCAGCCAGCTGCTGAGTGAATGAGAACTGACTCACCCTGCATTTGGCCCATTGTTCCCTCCCCGGGCCCTTGGTTTGGAGAGCTTTTTGTTGGCAGCTCTTGGCGCTGCCGCCCGGTCAAAGACGTCTCTCCCGGGCTGTTGACGACCATCTGTTTGCCCCCGGTGCCGAGGCAGGCCATCACCTCGGCACTGCAGCTATGTGGCATTAGCAGCGAGCTGTGGGAAAGGATGATGTGCGGAGCCACTTCATGGGAACCGAAAATTAATTAAAATTTTAATTAGATATGTCTTCTTTTACGGTAAAGAGTGGAGAAAGCTTTTCAGCTGAGGGCTATGGCCTGAGATTCAGCAAATGTAAAGACTTCACACTCTAGCTTCTTTTATTCTGAAAATGATGTCTAGACTTGGTTGTATAGTTAAAATGGGCTGTATTTGAAAGATTTAGGCCTCCTGTGACAAAAAGCTTTGCCTTTATGAACAGCCACTTGAAGGTGGTCTTCAGTATCTGTTTGGTAAAACACATGACATAAAGACAGTCCAGGGAATTAGTACTTTACTGGTTTTCATCCTCTTCAAAATAAAAAGAGGACCTAAAGATGGCTGATTAAAATGACTGGAACAAGCACCTGGCTGTTAGTTTCTTCCACAAGGTATCTAATAACCGTACAGTGAATGTATGGATCAAGAAGAAGGCTGGTGTGTTTCACATGGTGCTTTCATTTATCAGTGGAACCTAACCTAGCTATAACTGGTTGTCCAGCTTTTGGCAGCAACAACTGCAACCACATTGGTGGGGTTTCCAGCATGAATGGCCCGTTTAAGATCATACCACTGCATCTCAATCAGATTTAAGTCCAGACTTTAACTAGGCCACTCCAAAACCTGGCTGTTGTATTCGGATCATTGTCCTGCTGCATAACCCTGGTGTACTGGAGCTCGAGGTCACGGCCTGAGATTCTCCTCCAAGACTTCCTGGTAAAGAGCAGAATTTATGGTTCCATCAATTACGGCAAGTGGTCCAGGTCCTGAAGCATCAAAGCAGCCCCAGACCATCACACTACCACCACCATGTTTGACAGTTGGTATGATGTTGGTGTGTTTGTTTTACACCAAATGTAACGGGACACACAAGATCAGATTTATCCCTGTAGGATTTTTCCTGAAAGTCTTTGGGATCATCAGGATGTTTTTAGTCAAACGTGAGAGGAGCCTTTGTGTTCTTTTTGGTCTGTAGTGGTTTTGGCCCTGGAATGCCCAGTCTCTTTCATATTGTTGAACCATTAACTCTGACCTTAACTGAGTAAAGTGATGCCTACAGGTCTTAACCCTTTGGATGCCAGATTTTTTTCAAGAAAATATTCAATTTTGATATCAAGATTCCAAAATGCTGTAGCTTTAGAGTGGTTAGCGATAAAGGCATACTGTAAATGAGAAAAATCATCAGTATGACCCAAAGTTTGTGATGGGAGTAAATTCACTCATCTAATTTGCATATTCTGACATCACCAGACGGCCTCCACCACCATTGGCTCTGTGTTTTCTCCCACAGCTTCAAACATGTCTGCCCCTACCTCAGCGGTGTTTGACCACCCCTGCTACCACCACCATGCCCCTTCTCCCACCCCGGCCACGGTGAGGCAAAGCATCGGCTTCGATATGTGCTGCTTGTGGACTGTCGTGGAGCACGGATTCAGTGTCGCTGCTCACAGACGCACCGTCAGACTCACCCATGGTTTCACCGGATGACTGAACGTCACATCAGAGGGTGAACATTCCTCTATTCCTCCTGGCATTGAGTATTCTCACTACAATTTGCTCTCTTTCTCTCTGTTACGCTCCGACTACAAACACTTCTACCGCTTCCTCGTCTCCTGGACTGGGGGTGCGTCTTTCAAAACTCTCTCTCTCCAAAACTTTGAATAGAAACACACCCACAAATGCTGCTCGGATTGAAGTTACTCATGTCCGCCATCTCCTGGTGTAAAGTAGTAACAACATTAGGCACCATATTTGCAGCTAGAGCCTGTTTAATTCAGCAATGTTTGTGACTTAAAGAGTAAAAATGTTTTTCTGGGTTCTTTTCTGACCTCCTGGATGAGTCGTCCATGTGCTCTTGGAGTCATTCTGGTTGTCTGGCCACTCCTTGCACTATTCCAAGTTTTCCCCATTTGTGGACAATGTCTCTCACCATGGTTTGCTTGAGTCCCAAAGTCTGAGAAATGTCTTTGCAACCCGTTCCAGACTGGTCTATATCAATGTGTTGTTTTGCATCTGTCTCAGTTCTTGAAATTCTTTAGATGGCGCTATGATGCGTTGATTTCTTGATTCAACATCCGGCAGTGATCAGGCCGGTGTGTGGCCAGGGAAAATGAACATAGATACTTCTGTGCATATATTTCTGGAGTTGAAGATTATATAACACCCATGGAAAGCATTCCCAGGAATTAGTTGATGATGTTAAGCTGTAACTGAACATGAAGGCACAAGCTATGACTTTAGTCCCAACGTCTCTCTGTTCCCAAACCCAGGTCTTGGACATTCAAAGCTTGATCTAAAAGGCGACTGGACCTGGTTGCAGTTCTAGAAAAACACTTCATCTCTCATCTGAAAGGCATCTCCAGTTCAATCAGTAGTCCTACAACTTTCAGATCAAGTTTCCTGTTGCACAAACACCTTAAGTCCATCTGTCCTGTGCTAATCTACAACCTTTAGAAATCCTCTACACCCATCTGTTGTTTACCAAGAAACAGATGCAGAACTCCAGCCCCTCTTCAAAACCGGATTCTCCAAGTCTAAACTTAGATCATCCTGATTACATAACAATTGCTACTACCTCTAATTCAAGCAATTTTCTATCAAGTTATGCTCTCACTGGGTAGAAAGCAACTGTGTTTTTTCAGTAAAACCTCTGTTGCCTTCCCTCCAACAATGGTGCCAGTTTAATAAGTTCCACTAAGACTTCCTGAACCTTGTTTGCAGGGATCTGATTGCTATGATGGCCCAATGCATGCAGATTTAAACTGATTTCAAAAAGTTTGGTTTCAAATAAGCCATCTTTCTCTTAAATTCAAGAAATTACAAGGCATTGACCCCCCTCGGTGCAGTCTGACTGGTTCGGAGTTGGTAAAAGTGGGTGGGGCAGCCATTGAACTGTAGGTGGGGGTGATGTTGGTAGCCCCGGCACAATAGCTAATCCACGGGCTAAACACTCAAAGCCCGGATCTGTGGGCTCTGATCCTGGCTGTGTGAACAGTAGTCACGACTTGGGGGATGCTGGATAAACAAGCCAGTAAACCCCCTGCTACCACTCACGGCCACACTGGTCTGCATTTGCACCTCTTCATTTGGTCATTGATAGGCAAAATAAGGAACGGCACTATTTACACAGTCTGCTCTGCTTCTGTACATTGATTAACTTCATCTACCTGCAGGATTCAGGCAGCAGGGATATCTCAGCGAGATAGTGTGAAAAATGTCTTTTGCTTTACAATCTTTAGTGTAGCTGGTGAATTATGTGCTGGGGCCAAAAATGAGGTATTGACCTACTTTGGTTGGTGCCCACATGGCATGAAAAATGTGTTATGACTCTCGCCCAAGGCTACAGCCTTATTTCAAGATCCCCTTTTGTTAAGAAGAAGTCATTACCTGAAGTTTAGTTGCACAAATAATGATCCAAATTCTCATTATTTATACAGCTCCAGGAGGAAGAGTTTCTACATTCAGGAAAGACAGAAAGGCAGCAGTCACAGAGCGAAAACTCTCCTGAACAAGAGGGGATGAAGCTGTCAGAAACAATCATGGTCCATATCTTATATTTCGTATGAACAATCACCACTCCTATTAAAATATAATTGCATTCATTTTATTCTGCAGTACAGTGAAGCAATTTCACAATGCAAACCCATTTTCAAAAAAACAGATTTACATTCTTATTGCTAATTTAAACAATCTGGATGGGCAAATTAATCAAATGGAAAGTAATGTCAGCCATCACAGCTTAGCTGTAATGTGCACAAATGCCAGGATACCAGAGAATAAGGTGGAAGAAACTACATAATTATTAGCTGCAAAATAAAGGAAAAAATATGGGATGAAGACAAATTGGATGAAGTGACAAAAATGGATGGCTAAAGTAGTGAAAAGTAGTTAAAAAGTGGCGAATTTGGCTGAAAGTTGCAAAAATGGGATATAACAGCAAATATGGGTTAAACAAGAAAAAGGGGCATTGATGGGAGGTAAAAAGGCTGAAAAAAAAACAGTTAATAAAATATGAGTTAGAAAGAGCAAACTGGGCAGCTAAAGTAGTAAAGTTGGTTATAGGCAGCAAATATGGTTTGAAGGTGGAAAAATGGCAACTAATTTAGTGAAAGAGGTAAAAGAAAATGTCAAAATTGGCTAAAAGTGGAAAAGAATGGGTTATAGGAGCAAATATTGTTTAGGGATAGAAAAAAGTGGCAAAAATGGGACGTAAAAATGCAAAAAGGTGGTTTTCAAATGGCAAAAATAGACGCTAAGTAGTGAAAAGCAGTTAAAAGGTGGCAAAAATTGAATAAAAGTGGCAAAAAATGAGATACAGCAGCAAATATGAGTAACACAAGAAAAAGGAGCATTGATGGGCGGTTGTAATGCTGAAAACCAGTTGATAAGTTGCCAGTATGAGTTGAAAGTTGCAAACTGGGCAGCTAAAGCAGTGAAAAGAGGTTTAAAATGGGCAACGATCGGCTTGAAGTGGCAAATATGGGATACAACAGCAAATATGGCATTAAAAAGGAAAGTTGGCAAAAATTGGAGGTAAAAATTCTGAAAAGCAGTTAATAATTGGCAAAAGTGAGTTGAAAGGGGAAAAAAGGGGGGCAGCTTAAGTAGTGAAAAAGGTTTAAAAGAGGCAAAAACGGGATACAGCAGCAAATACAGGATATAAAAGGAAAAGGGGAAATAAAGGGATGTAAAAATGCTGAAAAGCAGTCAAAAAGTGGCATAATGGGTTATAAGCTGCAAATATGGTTTTAAGGTGGCAAAATGGCAAATAATTTAGTGAAAGAGGTAAAAAATGGCAAAATAGGCTAAAAATAGAAAAAAAAGCATATAGGAGCAAATATTGGTCAGAGATAGAAAAAAATTGGGTGTAAAAATGCTAAGAAGTGGTTATTAAACAGCAAAAATGGATGGCTAAAGTAATGACAAGCAGGTATAAAGTGGCAAAAAAAATGGCTTAACTTGGCAAAAATGGAGTACTGCAGCAAATATGGGTAAAAATGATGACAATAACAGTTAATAAGTTGCAAATATGAGTTGAAAGGGGCAAACTAGGCAGCTGAAGTAATGAAAAGAGGTTTAGAAGGGGCAACAATTAGCAACAAATGCGATACAAGAGCAAATATTGGTTAGTGATAGAAAAAAGTTGCAAAAATGCGATGTAAAAATGTTAAAAACAGAGGTAAAAAAATGGCAAAAGTTGGGTAAAAATAGAAAACACTGGCATGCAGGAGCAAAAATAGGTTAAAAAAGGATGAGGGGCAAAATGGATTGCTGGAGAGTTGTCAATAAGTGGCAAAAATGGATGGCTAAAGTAGTGAAAAGTTGTTGAACAGTGGCCTTAAGTTGGCAAAAAGGGGTTTAATGTGGAAACAAATGAGGCAAAATGGGCAGAAATAGTGATGAAAGAAGTTAAAAAGTGACATGTATAAATAATTAGAACAACCTAACCCAATAGCAGCTTCTTACACTTTGACACACCTGCTTTGGTATCATCAATAAATCACAGTCAGGGAGGGCCCATTCTGGGGTTTTCAGGGGCCCAGTCAGTTCAGTCCTAAAGCTCAGTCCCTTGTCTAACTTTTATACCTACCTCTCGTTTTTGAGGCCCATTTGAATCTTCAGAGTTACACAGAGTAGTGAAGTCTTCCTCTTTAGAATGGGACAATCCTTCAAGTTCCTCATGCATCATCAGCAGTCAGCATCAGTATTTATGTAAGCAGAAGTACTGACAATATGTGGCATTTTTACTACAAGTTCATTTTTTTTAATAAAAAAAATGCTTGATATCATTAAAAGTTAGGATGACAAAGCATTGGAGCTGCATCAGATTATGACATCATGTTATTGTCTTTATTTTTAAGTCTTACATGTGACTGGCAAGGCTTTCACAGAGATTTCCCATAACACTCAGTTTCAAGTGTGCCTCTCCTCATCCAGCATCTGGATCAGATCCTGGATACAGGAGCAGCTGCTGCACTTCCACAGGCACCAGCACGCTGATCCAGCTCATCATTTACTGGGTGCCCTGGACCCAGCAGATTGGACTAGACCTCAGGGGTAGCTATGTGTAGTGGATGGGTTAGCTGGAGAGTGCGAGCCTGGTGCAAGCTTGGACGATTGCCAGGGGCTGGAGCAGTGCAGGGCTGAACTGGTATATGCTCACATACCAGGCCTGACCTGGTTACGAAAAACACAAAGCAATAATAATAATACGATGATAAATATAGTCCAGGGGCGTGGCAACACTTGGCACATATATTGGCTCCAGCTATGCCACCTGTGCAATATATCAGCAGCCTGTTGAATTTTGGCTTCACTTTTGTTCAGCAGAGGAAGACATGGTCGTGTTGTCCATGTGAATATACAGTCAGTGGTTCCCATGCATCTAATAGTCTGATTTATTTGGTTTGAAACTAGTTTCTCTCTGAAATACTTTAGCCTGTGTCAAAAGGTAAAAATGTCAAACCTTATCTGGAATAAAATGTAGCGTGTGGTGCATCAGATCCTTGGTTTTAACATAAACATTTCCAAACACTTCCCTCTTTGTGCCAAGCTACCTTAGAGAGGAGAGCCCTTATTAGTTTTACATTATCAATCACTTTGTTGATTTTCTGCATTTTGAATCTCATTCTGGATCACATCTCACCATCTCTAACCCCAGTGCCAGCCTGAAAATGGTAAAGAGCCTCTGTAGTATGAAAGGTAGGACCCCGGCTGGCTCCATGAAGCCCCTCAGTCATGCAGCAGCCCCCCCACTCTCGTGAAGCCCTCTCAGGTTGTTTGCTCAGGCTGTCGCCCTGAAGACAGCCCACTCAGTTTGAATGTTCTTTTCCCAGGCGGGAGCTGCCGGCTACATGTTTGCTTTCCCTCCACTCTCAAAGGCCACATTCACCTCAGGCCCCGCGGAGAAAGGGAGCACGCTATATGAAAGTATGTGGGCCGCGGTGGGCTGCGCTACTTTGAAACTAAGTGCCCGTTTGGTATGTGCAAGCAGGCGAGGGTCGTCTTGGTGCTTTTATTTATTTACTTTTTTCAGAGGGGGCCTGCATTCCTGACAATGTGGTTCAGAAGTTTGATAGGTGGGTTCCAAGGATGGTAAATGTTCTACCTTTCTATGTGGATGAGTACATTTTGGTCTTTCTCTACATGTGTCAGAAAGATACACTGCAAAGATAAAAAATGGCCAGAAAACAGAGAAGTGATGAAAAATGAATGACTAATTTTCCCCTTGTTTTAATATTCACATGAAAAGCTCTGCTCCCTGTTCTTCTCATCAAACGACGACATCAAAGGAAGGCGCACGAGTCCTGCATTTCCTCGCCCTCTGAGTCACTGTAGACCCTTAAGATAAAAAGACAGAAAAAAGGTTTGAAATATGCAGGGATGGAGGTGGTTTCTCCTCTTCTCTTTCACTCTCTGCGTCATTCTTTTTTCTCATGTCTCTCTCTCTTTGCCTTGAATGTGTGCGGCAGAGCAAGCAGCTCAGGAGTGATTAATTAGCCAAATGAATTAACACCTTCAACACACAAACCCAGCACATGTAATTAGTGCAGAGTTAACAAAAGTCAGAGAGATTATCTTGTCAGAGCTTGTTAAGAAAGTTTGACTGACTGTGACAAAATCCCCTCCCCCTTTGATGCAGTTAACTATGGAATGCACTTAGACTGTACATCCATAAACAATATACAAGCCTTCATTCCAAAAAAGTTGGGACACTTATTTAAATGTCACAGAAACAGAATACAAGTGATTTACTAATTATTTTAATCTAAATTCAACTGAAAACAGCACAAAGACAAGGCATTAAATGGAACATTTATAAAATGTATTTTTTCCGGTTATATGCCTGCAACATGTTCCAAAAAAGTTGGGACAGGTATTAAAATAGATGTAAAAATGAACCTATGTAACTGCATAGCTGCTTTGTGAGCTTTGCTTTGGCAACATTAGCTACGTCGCCATTTCAGCTTAATAGCAACATTGGCTAAGTAGCACCATTATCTATAGGTAGGTTGGCCTTAGAAATGTGAGTTTTAGCAAACATAGCTTAAGCTAATGTAGGCACGCTAATTACATAGATATGTAGCTTACATGGCTGTTTTTATTAGCTACGTTAGCTTCATAGCTATGTTAG
This sequence comes from Cheilinus undulatus, assembly GCF_018320785.1. Classification (NCBI taxonomy): domain Eukaryota; kingdom Metazoa; phylum Chordata; class Actinopteri; order Labriformes; family Labridae; genus Cheilinus; species Cheilinus undulatus. Next base: position 8,148,202 of record NC_054882.1, on the reverse strand, counting down.
GGGGCTTTCACACCTACAGCGTTTGGTCTGGACTTTCTGACTTTTCTGTTTGGTCCAAACCAAAATGATAGGTGTGAAACCTCCCCCGGGCCGTGGTCCAGACCAAACAGCCAGATCTTGGGCCGACCAAAAGAGACGGTCTCAGTCCGGACCAAAAGAACCACTGTCTTGTCATACCCAGTGTGAAAGCATTATATTGAAAGGTTCGGACCTTCGTATCAATGACAGGAAATTGCGACATGACTACCGGCAAAGGAAATCCATCACCCTAAAAAAATGAACCGCGGAGGAGCCCACAACAATCTCACAGACTGAAATTAACCAGCAGCTTGGACAGGGTGGGCTAACGGTAGCTGCTTTACGTTACACGAGGAGTAGAAGTGTGCGTTATTATGTTAAATGGGGATTGCCCAAGCATGGAAAATTTCATAAAATTGAAGATAAAGTTATACCTCACTGTTGACAGCTCATCTTTTCAAGAGTTTTACATCACATACCTTCTCTCCCGAGTCGGTGTTGCATTGGCTAACAGGATTGCATATTTTCTTCTCCTTTCCTGACGACGATAAAGTTGTCATCTAATGATAAAACTCATAAGACAAACTCGGACCAGCATTAATTGCAGCTCTTCAAGTTGTCGCTTTTGCTAGTAGAAAATCAACAATAATATGATGGTGAGAATGACGATTTCATTCATTGTTTACAACAATCAAAACTCACATTATTCAACGTGTTGACGTCAGATGCCCGCCGGCCAAATGGCCAATCAATGTAAACTACAGAGACACGCAAACCACATAGTTGATGAGCGGTTCGTCATGTAAAGTCTGTTAGTCCGTTTTCAATAATGACGGTGTGAAACCCAAACAGACCGAACCAGATGTATACAATGTAACAAAAACACGGACCTTGGTCCGGACTTTCGGGTGTGAAAACACCCTTAGCTGTATAGTTCTGTTACGATGGAAAAGTTTGCTACAGCAATGTGAGTTTTAGCAAACACAGCGAAAGCTAACTTAGCTATGCTGATTTCATAGATATGCAGCTTACATGGCTGCTTCCTGAGTTTAGCTTTGGCTATGCTAGCTATGTTAGCTTCATAGCTATGTTAGTTAATTAGCTCCATTATCAATAGCCATGTTGGCTTCAGCATTGCCAGTTTTAGCAAACATAGCTAAAGCCAGCTAAGCTACACTGATTACATACACAGCTTACGTGGCTGTTTTTTGGAGTTTAGCTATGACTACATTAGCTATGCTAGTTATGTTGCTCCATTATCTATATCCAAGTTGGCTTCAGCGTTGTGAGTTTTAGCAAACATAGCTAAAGCCAACTTAGCTATGCTGATTACATATGGAGTCTACATGGCTGTTTTTTTTTTTTGGTTTAGCTACATTAGCTATGTTGCTCCATTATCTATATCCAAGTTGGCTTAAGCAATGTGAGACTAAGCAACACTGATTGCATACGCAGATTACATGGCTGTTTTTTTGGAGTTTAGCTACGTTAGCTATGCTAGCTATGTTGCTCCTTTATCTATAGCTAAGTTGGCTTAAGCAATGTTAGTTTAAGCAAATGTAGCTTAAGCTAGCTTAGCTTCTCTGATTACATAGATGCACAGCTTATGTAGCTACCTTTCAGTTTAGCTTTGGCTACATTAGATTCATAGCTAAGTTGTTTATTTTACTCCATTGTCTATAGCAAAGGAGGATCTAGCAATATGAGTTTAAGCAAACATGGCTAAAGCGTAGAGATGGAAAGATCAACAGATGGATGAATGAATGAATTAGTGAACAAATGGATGGATAAATGGATGGATGGATGGATGGATGGATGGACAGATTGATGCATGCATGGATGACCAATGCATTGGTCATCCATGCATGCATGGATGACCAATGCATCTCTGGATGGATATATGGATGAAAAAATGGATGAATAGAGATGTCACGCTCATGGATGGCAGGCAGTGTGAGTGGGAGAAAACAATTACAACCAGGTGGAGGATTCATAAGCAGAGGAGAACATTTATTTGCAGATCACAAAAATAAATCAAAGAAAATGATAAATATTTCAAAATTGTCCCCTGCAGAGGAAAAACAGAAAAAAATAGTCCAACGTAGGGGAAAAGGCTCTCCTCATAGCCTCACGTCAACTGTGACGCACATCAAACCAGACTGCTGATTGCACACATCTTATATGCTCTGTTACCTGCAGCTCTAATTACAGCCACACTGACTGCAGGTGTGATCAATCTCACATCTGCAGCAGGTGAGAGAAAAAGCAGCTCAACTGAAGAACAAAAGGAAAACACTCTTCAAATAGATATTTAAAGCAAAGCACATTGATTAAAGACATACAAAATTTGCATATCCCCTTGTGCATCATCAAAATTAAAAGTAATTTAATTAATTAAAGTATTTTAAGGTTACTAAGAGAGAGCACCAATTTATCCACCTATGTCACTTAAATATTGATTCTTGTGCAGGAGGAATGTGCACCTTCCTCCAGCACAAGCAATAACCACCAATCTAGGCACTGGGCCTCACAACAAGAGAGAGGGATGATGACAAAAGTTGCATGATAAATCATGGATGAATGAATGGGTGAATGGATAAATGGATGGATGGATGACTAATGGAGCAATAAAATTATAAAACATGGATGAATGAATGGATGGATGGATGGATGCATGGATGGTTGGATGGTTGGATGGATGGATGCATGGATGGATGGATGGATGGATGCATGGATGGTTGGATGGATGGATGCATGGATGGATAGATGGTTGGGTTGATAGTTGGATCTGGCCAAAAACTCAGCTGTTACAGCATCAGAATTAAAAAAAAAAAAAAAGTCTTAAACAGTCGCTGTGATTTCTCCCACTTTGCCTCTCAGGTATCGCTGTCTCTCTTCAGCAATGGCTGATTTCAAGGCAGGTTTGTGAAAACAAAACACTTCCTGCGGGCCACCACTCGCTCTGTGTGAGGACACATTGTGGCTGTGCAGCTATTTCTGCGCGCCTCAGAATGGTGTGCACAAACAGAAAGGCTGCGGACAATGGGCAGCATGCAGTGAAGTGCAGGCTATAATGAGGCAGATGTCTGGCTATTGGGAGCCCACAGCAGGCAGGGGGGCGGTGAAGGGGGACACATCCCTGCTTTTGTTGGTGGGGTTCACCCTCTCCCTCTCTCTCTTCTCACTCCTTCTCCTCTCATGGCCTCTCGCTCTTTCTTTCTCTCATACAAACATGTGAACATGCACACGTAAAAACGCACACATACGCCCCCCTCCCCTTCCTCCATTGGTTTTAATTATCCCACTCCAAATCCGCCGCTCCATTAGTAGCTGTATAATAGTGTCCCCCCCTTCTACCTCCCCTCTTCCTCCCCGGCTCCTCTCCATTCAAGTCGGGGAGGAGAAGCTGCCCTTTGAGCCCCTGTCAGCCTCACTGGCCGGGGTCTCCAGGTTCTCACATTCCCCCTTGGCCAATCGGAGTGCGGCGCAGAGGCAGGGCCCAATTAGATGACAGCGTCCTGCCAGAGGAAAGGAGGCGAGAAAAAAAAAGAGAAAGCCAATCGCTGTGATTAATTTATTCAGATTCCCTCCGGGGACTGACTCTCCTGGAACGCACCCCATTTTTATGTACCCTCATACCCGACACCTCCCTCCCCTCCCCTCTCCCCCTTTCCTTCACCCTCTTCTTTCTTTTATTGCGTTTGTGAAGAGTGATAGAAGAATGCAGAGTATTTCTTTTTCAGGCACTTTTAATATGTAGCCCCCCCTTCTCTTCACTCCCCCCTCCTCCTCCTCCTCCCCCTCTCAAGGTAATTACAGGGAAGTCTCAATAGATGGGAAATTCATGTCTTTGAGCCCGGCTGTATGATGTATAATGTGTCACATTTGGAATTTATGTTGTGTACATTTTTTTGAAAATGTGAAAATTTGTGTAAAATCAAATTTTGGTTGAAGTTCCCATGTGTAGTGAATAATGAGCAGTCTTATCAAAGCAACATGAAACTTATATTATTTGTAGGTGGTTTAGTTTGATATAACCTTTTCAAAATGTAAATAAAGTGGAAGGAACTGAAAAAACTTAAAGAAAAAACAGGGAAAAAAGGGGAAAATTGGCAGGAAAAAGTATGTTTTTAAAAACAAACTGAAGACCTACCTTTTCAGTCCGGCTTTCTTAATCTGTTTTAGTAATTTAGGTTTTATCTTTTTCTGTTTTAGCTTCAGAAGGATCTTTTTGTAGTTTATCCTCTTGTTTTATCATAGTTCAGCAAGTTCTTCTTAAGTGTTTTATTTTCTTATTTGGGAATTTTGCCCTGAGTTACCTTTTAGTGTTTTTATTCTAATTACAGCACCCTTTTATTAGTGGGGATGCTGAGCATCCGGCTGTCTCCATCATACTTTGTCGTATTGACACGTTTAAACTTAAAAAAATTCACTTTCTTCATCATTCAACTGCTATGACTTTTCTAATTTCTAACTTTTATCATTTTAAAAATATTTTACTTTGTTTAACAATGTTAAACAGACGGTAAAATTTCACAAATCTAAACTTTCAACTCCTCATAGCTTTGCATATCTTGGGCTATTTTCACTTTTCTACTATCATACTCTTCAGCTCTTTTCAGATATTTAGAATACTTTTTTACACTATTTATACTTTTTTAACTATTTAGCTTTTTCTAAAGCTAAAATAACATTATTTTAGATGGGCTTTTTACTCTTTTTTTTGTTGTTGCCACATTTGGACTATTTTATGTGACCTATAACCAGAGGTGTTAAGTAACTAAGACCAAATACTTTGTTACCTTACTTAAGTAGAAATTTTGGGTATCTATACTTTACTGTAGTATTTATTTTTCAGCCGACTTTTTACTTCTACTCCTTACGTTTTTACCCATTTATCTTTACTTTCTACTCCTTACATTTTACAAATAGCCTCATTACTCACATTACATTTTAGCTTCTTTTCATTCCAGCATGGCATCGTTCAAAAAAACACAAATAAAAAACCCTAAAAAACTATCCAGATAAATGGAGTCATCCGGATAGAGTGAATTTGATTGTGGTTGGATGAGAAGTATAAACATAATACCATTCTGACACCCTATTGGTTTGTACGTGATCCATCGCACCAGCGCACGACACAAATCACGTCGCATTCCAGCAAGGGAATAGCAGACGTATGTAGCCTAGTATGAAGATGTCCGTGGCAGAGACTCAAGAGAACTGGAGCGAAATGTTCCCACCAAGCACCAGTGAGGAGGTTGGTAGTACACATACATGGTTCTTGAATGTAGTTTCATTTTCAATGGGCATAAATGTGACTGAAACAGGTGCATCCCAAATTTTTCACCATTAACATTTTAAAATAACATCATAGTCATTATGGCCTTTAGAAAAATGTTTTCTGGGGAGGTGAGGTAGTACACCATAGGCCCCTGTGGTGTGGCGTAAACTTTTGTCCTTAATGGCATTTTTTCTCCCTTACATTACTTTTACTTTCATACTTTAAGTAGTTTTGAAACCAGTAAATTTATACTTTTACTTGAGTAGAAAGCTTGAGTTGACACTTCAACTTCTACAAAAGTCTTTTTAAACGATACTCTTTACTTCTACCTGAGTAATGAATGTGAATACTTTTGACACCCCTGCCTATAACTTATTTTTTTGTCACTTCTCACCCATTTTTTGCTACTTTCCGTTGATTTTTGACCGTTTTTGCCACCTTTAACCTATTATTATGATACTTCAAGTTGTTTTTGCTTCACCTCTTAGATTGCGGCTCTTACAACGGTATTTTTCAACAATTTGGCTCTTTAGTTGAGCAGGGTTGAGTAACACTGCTGTGAACAATATCTCCACCATCTTTAGCACAATCTCACACACCTTCAGCCTTTAGACACAAGAGGCTACTCTGTCAATAAGACAGTGTTCAATCTTTTTGTTAGAGCAATGATTTCACATACTTCACAAATCAGGTATAACACTCTTCAGTTTTTATGCTATTTTCAGCTATTTTTCCACTATTTTTTTTACCTATTTTCAGCTATTTCTGTGCTTTTTCAGCCATTGAATGCAATGCAATGTCATCAACTTTTAGGCTATTTTCAGGCAACTTTCAGTTATTCTTAAACTATTTTCAGCTATATTTAAGCTACTTCAGCTATTTTTAGGCTATTTTCAGCTGTTTTTAGGCAACATTCAGCTATTTTTTTTATCCTTTTTTCATTTCAATGTATTTTTATTTCATTTGATATTTTATTCTACACTTTAACCTTACCTCCTGTATTTACTCATTTTAAACCTTTAAGATGGCGTTTCTTAGTGCGTACATAAGTTCCTGTTCTAGTATCTTTTATTTATGAAGTATTTTATCATTATTGTGTCTGAATTGCAGATGGGTGGGTTAGAGGGTTGGATGGAGTTGGTTTGGGTCATGTTTCCTTTAATCTCCTTTTATTTATTTTTCTATTTGAAAAGTACTTTGTGCTACATTGTCTTGTTTAAAAAGTGCAATGTAAATAAAGTTTGAATGATTGATTGAAAAAACTTTACCAAAAAAAGGTGAAAATTGGCAAAAATCGGTTATGAGAGGCAAAAATTGACAGGAAAAAGTAGTGAAAAGTAGTGACAAGAGGTTTAAAGTCACAAAAAATTGATAAAGTATGGAAAAAAAAACTGGTTATGAAAAGCAAAATGAAAAAAAGGAGTAAAAATATGATGAAAAGCTGTTAAAAAGTAGAAAAATGGTTGTCAAAAGCGAGCAAATAGTGGTAACAATGGGTTAAAAATTGCTAAAAATTGGCAAAAATTAGCAGCTAAACTTTTGAAAAGGGGTTAAAAAAGTGTCACTAATTAGTAATTTTAACATCAGAACCTGATAATAGCTTGACACACACTTCTGTTCCAATGTGAGAGCAGAGACTGTGGAAAGAATTGGACAGACCCTGTGTGACCACTGTCTGCTAACAATAGGCAGACTCAAACAGCTCTTGAAGCCAATCCGCGGCGGCTTCCATTTTGAAATCGCGGTCTCAACTGAACTTTGGATCAACCTAACCACTCACCCACTAAGCACAACTTTCTGCCAGCTAGCTAGCTAGCATTTCGGTTGACAGAAACGTAGCATCTGCCTGTCGAGCATCCGTCAATCAAATGAGACGCACCAATCAGTCCGCAGTGAGGTTTTTCCAAAATATAATCCAAACCATTTGTGGTGCAAAAAAAAAAATTCACCCTCCCATACAGTGAGAGCACATGAAGACATTAGCCAATGAGACACGTTTGGTTTTTTGAACCAGGCTGTAAACCAGTTAGCTAGGATGCTAGCACCAAAGCTACTGACATGCATTGATATCATCAGTAAATCTAAACTTGGGAGGGCCCATTAACTGCCTTTAAGGGGCTCAGTCTATTCTGTGTGCAGGCCTGCATTGATTTATTTTATTGTTGCAGTGGGAAGTTGCTTTACAGAATAATTTATCTGGTTTTGGACGAGTTGGCCAAGCAGAATTATATTCTGTGTTTAATCAGATGGGAGATTATATGCTTAGAAACATCACTAGAGATAAATTAGGGCTGTCAATATTAATCACAGTGACTGTGATTAATTAAGGTCCATAATTGTTTTAATTGCAATTAATCACATGCTCTATTGCATTGGTTCCCAATTTGGGGTCCCTGACCCCCTTGAGGGGGCGCCAGAGATTTCAGGGGGGGCACAAGGCTCTGTCTGCTTTGAGGTTGCCAAAATCAGATGCACTCGTATAAACTAAAATTATGATAAAACACTTGTGAATAGTTCATGTAAAGGTCTCACAATAAGAAAACCTTTTTGTGGGGCTATTTTGTATAGATTTGAACAATAAAAACAGTTAAATTTGAAGTTATTATTTTTTTTGGAGTCTTAAGGAGACCTTTAGTTTGTGTGGATCCTGGGGGTCCTCAGCTCCCCTACAATACAAGTAAAAGAGGCTCATAGGAAAAAAGGTTGGGAACCACTGCTCTATTGCTCCTTTCAACACACTTTGGTAAAGCTACGTCAGCATCTATCTATAGACACAGCAATGTAAAGTAAAGCTGGGCATACACTGTGCGGTTTTCGTCCGATTCAGGCACAAATTTTGAGGCACACGACTCACTTTGAAGTCAGGCTGACTTCCAGTCGGATCAGGCATTTTGTCGTGCTGTGTACATGGGGGGTACAACGGCCGACCACGGTTCCACTATGGCCTGACGAGCTGCTTCCAACTGGTCGAATGGATTTCTGACATGTTTGATATTTTGGTTGTACAACCTGAGACACGGTCAGAGCAAAAAAACGCTAGCAGAATAAACAACTTTGGTGGATTTTTTCCTTTGTAAACTGTCAGACAACGTTATAAATTACCATGACAACAGCCGGAATGACTTTCTGATGCCCCCATAGCCATGCTATGATAAAGGAAATAAACAAGCAGAAACTATTCCTATCTGCAGACCTGCAGCTGAAATGGATGGTGAGGCTGTTTGTGTGTGGGATGGAGAGAGAAAGTGGGAGAGAGAGAGAGAGAGAGGATTTGACTGGAAACACTTCACCCTCAGTGTGTGACTTTTTCAAAAATAAAGTCCGTGGATTTCTATCACAGTCCATCACGACTTCACTCGTACAGTATGAGCACTCAGGTCGGGCATGACCATCAGATCTTACAGTGTGAGCGTATAAATTGTGCAAGATGGTCTTGCTTCGTAAGCAATTCAGACGCACAGTATGAGTTGACATTCTGCCATGACTGTCGGAAGTTGGTTTGAAATTGCACAGTGTATACCAGACTAAAGTCCACCACTGCACCATAATGCCTCATTTTACCTTAAAAAACTCAGACAGCCCAGTCAAAAGTCATCTGTATCTTGTGATATCAAACATTTACCTTTTCACTCATCTCTCATTTCCTTTTCAGTCCAAAGCAAGTTCCTTTTCCTTTGTTAGTTTCATGTTAAAATCTTTGATCCACCCACAAAAGCAGGTCTAAACAAGAAGTCAGCTACCCTTAGTTTAAAATAAAAAATGAAAGTTTTAAATGTGTAATGGGGGTTTTTAAAATGCAATTAAACAAATATAATTAATTGTAATTAACCACTGAAAATCTGAGATTAATTGCAAGAAAAAATGTGAATTTTCTGAAAGCCTTTAGATAAATATAGCTTTCTTTTTTTCATAAGAAGAACAACCAAACACAGGGCTGTTTGATTTGAAGTTTGGGGGAATTTTGGCAACAGTCCTCACATGCCGGGCCCTTTACAATTAGAGTGAGGCTGGTGCAGAATTAAAGGAAGGAGACAGAGAACAGGGGGACGGCAGGAACTTGAACCCACAAGTGTTATTGTGCTGGAGCCCAAGGGGCCAAAACATAGTATCCATGGTAAATAAAACAGAGAGCTTCTTCAGGCCCCCTTGACAGCCCTCCCCCTCCTCCCCCTCCCTCCTCCCACCACCCCTCATGACCTGTTGCTTTCTTCCAGCCACCATTGTCCTCAAGTGTGAAGTGGGTGACATCATCGTTTCCTCTTGTAAACAGGTGTGATGGAGTGGAAAAAAAAGCCCAGTGTGCGCCCCGGGGCTCTCGTTTCTTTTCAGTGCGTGGGTTCCATTTCACCTCCTGTACCTCGACACTGCTGAGGCTGCTGGGGCCCACCTTCACCCCGACCCCACCCTCCACCCCTCCTTTACATTTACTGTAAGAGCAAACACAACAGAGGAAACAGAGGGGGGAATCTAATTGGTTGATTTGAGACTGACAGCTCCAGCTTGTCTGACAGACTGATTGCTGGCATGAAGACAAGATAACACAAGGTTCACTTTGAGCAGCGATTGCTAAGTGGTGGTGCAATACATTTTCTGTATAACCACCTGTGCCATCAGTGTAAAACTGCCAACTTCAGGTGCAATCTTCCAGCCTGATGGAAGGCATTTTAGATTTCAGCAACTTAAGCGTATGTCAAACAGAAAGACTATCGGGGTTCCAAGCAAAGCAGCACACCTGTCAGAGGCTAAAACATTCATACCTTCAATTTCCTCCAATTAAAAGAAGCTGGGTTTCAGTGGCTGCAGGATAACCTAGTTGACAAGGACGTCACTTTGCATGCAATGTTCCTGTGGGATTCCAATTCACCACCAGGCAAGACGGGACACATAATCCCTACAACAAGCTCTGAATCTGCCCTGGTGTTCCTCTAAATCAGTGGTTCTCAACCCTTTCAGCCTAGGACCCCCAAAATAAAGGTGCTAAAGACCAGGGACCCCAACTGTACCTGAAGGTTATTGAACAGCCATGCACATTGAAGAATAATTATGTGGCGACAAGGCCGCCCATAAGGAGGGATAAAGGAGAAGGCTTCTGGGATCCAGCCAAACTAGGGGCCTATGGAGGTCAACAAAATCATGGTCCATTGGGAAATTAACCTTAAAATGAAATAACTTTTGTTTTAAACATATTTAAAATGCGTAAAAAAAACGGATTAAATTTGTGGATAATGGCAAAAAATGGTAGAAGAGATGTTGAAATTGGATTTTTAAAGAACAGAAATGGGTTAAAAGTGGCAAAAAATTAGATACAAGCGGCCAAAAAATAACCAAAAATTGATTAAACTGGAAAGAATGGGTACAAAATGTAGTGAAAGTGGATTAAAAAGTGCCTGAAATGGCTTTAAAGTGCAAAAAATTGAGGGAAATTAGGTGGACTGGGATGAAAAATTGATATAAAGTGGCAAAAATGGGATGACTGTGGTCAAAATGGGCAAAAAGGGGTGTAAAAAGTGGTTAATAGTGGCAATAATGTGACAACAATAGGCAGAAAGTGGCAAGAAGTTACAGAAACAGGCAGAAAAAGTGATGGGAAGGGTTTAAACTGGACAAAATGGGTTTTAAGTGGCAAAAATGTGCTAAAATTGGTAAAATTGGTGTAAAGTGGCAACAGTGTAATTTAAAAAAATATTCTTAGTTTTTGAAGACATCTGGTGACCCCCTCTCAGTGTCTCGCGGCCCCCAATGGGAGAACCCCTGCTCTAAATGACTCTTTTCAAGGCAAAGGAGGAGTAGATCTACTCTTAGCATCCTGAGATCCTTGTCCTATCTCTAAGCCTGAGCTTGGTCACTGAAGCTCTCACCTGACACAGCAGATGTTTATTATATCCATTGCATGGGATATGTCTCACATCTCTCTGGGGAACCCAACATTGAAAGTGGATAGAAGTAGCAGAACTGTAAAAAAACAAACTCAGAGAGACTTTCTGTCAGCCATTACCATTGTAGACACCATGGTTGCCAACTATTCCTGGAGCGAGTGGGTGGAACTGGAACTTTAAGGAGATGTATCGGGAAGGTCTTCTAAGTTGTTGGGTCTGAATTTGTGCTGCAGAAGAAGTGAGTGTGGCCCCACCTCTAAGCTGTGATCCACCAACTGCTGAGGATACTCCACAGGTGGTGAACAAGATGAAGACCAAGAAAGCACCAAGAGTATGCAGGACTCAGGTCAAGATGCTCAAAACCGATGGTGAAACCTTCCTGTGGTTGCATGCTCTTGTCTTCTCCATCTGACTGGAAGAGAGGTTAGGTGTGAGAGTGTACCAACCACAGGCACTTCTCTCAGTGCCGGGCGAGGACCTTGCAGTGATACTGCTGAGCAGGATCTGCACATGCCCCATCTCTCCAGGTATCATCCCAGCAGGTCCCTCCACACCTAACATCTGGACCAACCAACCAGGTCCCGGAGGAACCCAGTGTGTGGTGAGCTGGATCAGGCCCAAGAGAGTGCCTGGTTCCTGTAGAAGTATATTTGCTGGTTATGGCAAACAAAACTAAAAAAGGGGTTTGCATCTCTGGAGGGGCCTTGGGGTTTGCACTCTGATGTACTTAAACTAAATCACACCTATGAATGAAAGATCCATGTGGGTGAGTACTCCTGATGCTGCAGACATTAGACAACCTGCGTGTCACATAACGGTGGTAGGGAAAAGTCTTCGGGACCCTCGTTGCCAGATCAGGAGGTTTCGTCTTCTTCTACACCTTCTTTTCTTCTTGGTCGCCGTTTGTTCGTGACGACAGTGCCCCTAGCAGCCAGAGGTTGTAGGTACTCAGACGGTTTGGTCCGTTTGACTTAGAGCAGTGAGAATGCAAACCAAACCAAAGGAAAGTGCAACAGTGTTCCAACAACTAAGCCACACCTAAAACTCCTGCCTCTTTCTCATCAAATGGTGCTGATTGGTCCGGGCTTTCTCTGCTGGGTGTTTAAGCTAGAAGCTTTGCACCTGATGACAGAGATGGAACTCAGCTTCTTATTCGACGCTAAGCTAGACACAAAGGGCACAGGATGTTCATCAAAACCAAGCAACACCTCTGAAATTCAGACCTCACATGCAGATTTACTGGGCTGTCGAATCAAATATGGCGAACTGCTTGCATTCATTATTCTGACAGGTCAAGCTCAACAATGATATGCATGAGTGCAGGTGCTACATCTTACTGGCTTCAATTTACATTTATTTACAACGAATATGGCAGATGTCTGGTAGTGTTTGGGTTTCTTGCGAAAAGTTGACATCTTTCAGACTCATAGATAATTTATTTTGACTTTACATATCCTTGGTACCTGCCTGTTATGACCAGCTATCCCAATATTCTCATTCAGAGAAGTAAAATACATTTTTTTTTTCAATGGTTAGCATGTATGAAACTCTTCTATGGTCTTTTGTTGCTGTCTGCTGGGATTTTGAGTCTTCATACACTCTCTAGGAGTCTTTCTCCTCATAGTTTCCCATCACTGCTGTGGCCTCTGTTATCCAATGAAGCAGAAACACCATTAAAAGCTGAGTTCTTGAAGCTTATGTCAGGTTCTTGTTCCACACACACACAGAGCTGATGGAGTGCTGCACTCCCTCCTCGCCCGCCATGTAAAAGCACCGCCACCCATCTCCTGAAAGTCTCAGCACCCTCCCATATTAACCTCGATTAATCTAAGTGCCTGTAACCGCGTCTGATGATTTATGCATCTGGACCAGCACCACGCTCTCGCAGCAAACTCCAGGCTTTGACAACAATCCACAAGGGAAGACAATTAGCGGGGCACTTTCACAGATGATCTAGCCGCCTCATTAGGCGTGTAAAATAACATCGCATGTGCTTTTATCCGATCACTGCGCTGTCACGGTGACGTAATTTGGTTTTGATCTCTGAGTGTCACATCGCTAACGCTGCACTCGATCCCCATCCTTAAAGATTATACTCCATGATGGTTGCTTCTGATGTTGCAGGGGGTTTTGGTCTTGGTTAACTGTTGCAATCACTGCAAATCACGGTTGCAGCTGTTTAGAATGCATGAGCGTGTGAGTATTCAACATGAGATTTTACTGTAATACTACCATCATGTTTCCTCAGTATCTCTTCCCAGTTGTAGAGACGTGACGAATGCATGATTCATTGAGTTGAAAGCGAGCTGAGCTTCCATCTAATGAGAGCGTTGGCGGAGTTTCCCTCCTCTGCTTCAGCTGCAGAGATGGACCGTCACGCCGCAGCTCCACAGAGGTGATTAGATATTCATTCAAGGCTGAATTAAATAGTAGCACTTGTGTTTAACCCTTCTTCTGCTGTTGGACTTTAACCAAATATATAAAAATGAGATAGGGGGGATTTGTAACAAAGACTTTGAGTTAATACACTTGATTTTGATAGTTTTAGTGGAAGTGCTTGTTTATAATGTCTTACTCTGGACCTAATTCATCCACAGTTCATCAATGATTGCTCTTTCAGGAAAGCCAACTCAACTCAGTTACTCTGGCCAAGAAACTGCACGCAAGCCTCACATCACCAAATCCAATGTCAAGCGGTGGATGGAGTGGAATAGAGCGCACTGACACTGGACTGTGGAGCAGTGGAAACATGTTCGTTGGAGTAAGGAATCACGCTTTTCTCTTTCTTTCTCTTTCAGATTTCTAATCACCGCTTGGACGAATGTGTCTTGATAATAACAGAGACCTGGCTGCAGAAAAACTAGCCGTGGAGCTATTAGGCCGCACCATATACAGAGCAGACCAGACACCCGACTTCGGTAAGACTAGAGGGGGTTGCTAGCTCATAAAATTTTGTTTAATAGCACCTGGTGTCATAAAAAAATCTTTCCTTTAATTTAAATTTTTTAAATGGACATTTATATCTAGAACCACCATGCAGGTCAAATTTACCCCATAAGAAAGCCTTGATTTTACCACTGTTTTATTTCACACCAGCAATAAATAGATACCATCTCTCTATTGCAGCAACTCCTCATCAGAAGTCAATAGAAGGGGGAAAAAAGACATTAACCATTGATAAATATCAAAAGGTAATCTCAGTGATTTTAATGAAGAAGAATGTGGTGATGAGGAAGTTTCAGGATTAGCAATCAGTCCAAAGATGATTTTCTAGGACGGATCATCTTCCAACAGTGATCTAGTTTGCTATCTGTGGTTAATAAGCTGTTCCAGGTCAGTGGTTAACCAACAGTCCTCGATCAGTGCTGTTTATGAAAATAAAGGCACTTTCATGGTGGGTAAATTTGACCATTTGGCTGTTTTAGATATGTAGAGATCCACGGCGGTTCTAGTGTCAAAGACATCTACCAGAGCTGTCTCCACAAGCAGGCGTCAAGGATTCTGATGGACCCCTCGCACCCTGAACACTGTCTGTTCAGCATCAACCACACAAATCTGCTGTTCTTAGCATCTTTCTCGGCATCCCTCGCCAGCAGGATGGACAACATGAGGATTTGGATTTCTAACCAGCACTTGGACGAGTGTTTTTGCTGCTACAGAGGAGACTGGCAAACAAAATTTTGTTGCATTTTTACTATGCAATGACAATAAACTATGTGTATATATATTTTCTATATTTTTGATAATGCTATGCCTCCAACTCTGTGGAAACAATTTAGAGAAGGCCCTTTTCTGTTCCAGCATGACTGTGCCCAAGTGCACAAAGCAAGGGAGTGGAAAAACTTGACTGGCCCGCACAGAGCCCTGACCTGAACACTATAGAGCACCTTCAGGATTACCTGGAATGGCGATTGCGAGCCAGGCCTTTGCAAGAACGAGCAAAAATTCCTACAAAAACTCTCTTTTTGCCGTGGCGACTTAGAGTGGCGACTGAAGATTTGTACTTTTTACTTTGGTACGTTTAATATTGCTCTTTCATAATAAAGCAAAGAAACAAGGAGAACCCTCCCTCCCTCTCTATACTCTTCCGGCAGGACCAACTCTCTGAAGTGAGGCTCATAGCGCAGAGTTAAAATGAGTTTTGGAAAACAAACTAAAGCCAAATATCTGCTCACTTCTGTTTCATATCCAATTACATCCAGCTTGTGATGACTAAGTTTGTATTGGAGTCTTAATGGGTTTACTTACACAGTGGCTCTCATGAGACACGCTCACATAAACTCACAGATGTAGACAGATAACACAGACGTAGACATGAGCACACTCTCATGAAGAATCCATTAAGGATCCTCAAGAAAGTGTTTCCTCCCTTTGTACCCCGATTCTAATTTGCTCAGACCTATAATCAAAGTCAAGGGCTGCCTGTTTGTTTTCAGCGCTGGCTCTCATCCCTTTTTAACGTTCACTCGGAGAGGGAGGGAATTGTCGCACATAAAAGAAAGCTTGAATGTCGTTCGCACCATCATACTTTCATTCTCCCCCCACGATGAGAGAGGATCCCCCGGGGTATTCATTAGTCAGCCCACAGCCCTCCTCCCCTCCTCGCTTTCTCTTTCTCTGTCCTCCTCTACCCGTCACATAATTGCAGGCCTCCATAAATGGCTCCACTTTGAGTCCATATTGAGAAATGTGTTTTCATGAGGACTGTCACTTTTATTGATTTGTGTTGAGGCTCAGCGGACGGAGTGAATAATACCAGTAAAGCAGAGAATAGACCAGGGTGGGTTTCACGCAGTATGAGATGCTTCCCGCCTCATGTTTACGGGCTTTGTCTGAGTTGCTTGTGACAGCTTATCTAAAATGCGTTTTGATCCGCACACTATGAATGGATTTCAAAAAGAGCTCCAAGTGATGCAATTATGGCGTCACCAGACTGTGAGGAGTGACAGCTGAGGTGGAGGTTAGCGCAGAAGAGATCTTAATCAGGACGAAGGGTCATCAAACCCAGCTCTGTGATGCCTTCAGAAGAAGTTAGTCTTCATTGTAACATTGGATTCTAACTTTGCCAACTGTGCTGCTGCCAGGATACTCCTGAAGAGGAGATTCCGGCCTCGTCCACATGGAAAATTAACAATTTCTTCGTCAGCTTAAAAAAGTTTTCCATAAAGATGGCACGGTGGTAGTAGAGGAGTAGATGAATTTGCTTTAAGAGGGATAATAAACTCAGTAGCTTCTGCAGCAGGATTAGGCTTTAGGGCAGGGATGTCAAACTCAAGGCTCGGGGGCCAAATGTGGCCCATGGAACGATTATATCTGGTCTGCAAGATCATATCATATTTGTATTATAACTGGCCCACCAGTATGAGGTCTGCAGATTTCCTCCAGTATAAGATGTTAAGCCATAAAAATCTAAAAGTAAAGAGTAAGAAAGATTTTATGGAAAGCTGAGAATTTGGGGACAGAAATTAATTCGTGGTTTTATTCCATATTTTCATATTTTCCATCTCAAGATTACAACTCAAACTTATGATTCTGACTTGTCATTTCGTACTTCGACCTTTTCAACTCATAATTTGAACTTTATATGTCACATTTTTTCTTTTAGATCGCCAATTTTAAATTTTCAGTCATATTTTGACCTTTTCAACTCCTTACTTTGTTTTTTTAATCCCATATTTTGACTTTTAAACTCATGATTTAAATTTTCCTATCCCAGCTGTCAACGGGCGAGAGGCGGGTTACACCCTGGACTGGTGACCAGTTGCAGCATGTCGCAGGGCTGACATAGAGAGACAGACAACCAGGCACGCTCACATTCACACCTATGGGCAATTTAGAGTCACCAATTAACTAATGAGCATGTTTTGGGTGGTGGGAGGAAGCCGGAGTACCCGGAGAGAACCCACACATGCACAGGTAGAACATGGGCACAGAAAGGCCCTGGCCCTGACCGGGAAGCGAACCAGCAACCTTCTTGCTGTGAGGCAACAGCGCTAACCCCTAATGGTAGAAAAAAAAAACTAAATACCAGGAAATTTCCACAATATTACTTGTTTAGTGTAAGGTTTGGAGGGTTAGGGTCAGGTTTAGGTGGCTGGGTTAGAGTAAAATACCAACTGATTACCAGAGAATTGCCACAATATTATGAGGGCTAGGATTAGGCTTTAGGGGGGTTAGGTTTAGGCTTGAAAGGTTAGGGTTAGGTTTAGGCTTAGAGGGCTGGGTTAGGGTAAACTACCACCTGATTACCAGAGAATTGTCACAATATTATGAGGTTTAGGGTTGGGCTCGGGGGGTTAGGGATAGGATTGGAGGGTCAGGGTGAAATGGTACCTGAATACCAGAGAACTGGCACAATATTATGAAGGTTAGGATTAGAGCAGGGGTGTCAAACTCAGACACAGCAGGGGCTGGATTCTGAACTTGGGTCTCACCTGAAGGCCTAACAGGGGCAATATTCAACCATAAAATGCCAACCTTATTTTCACCAGCAATGAATTATGGGGGTAAAAAAAAGATTTGGCAGTTAAAAGGTGAGTATGATAAATAAAAAGTCAAACTTATAAGTTTAAAATGATAAAAACATGACATTTAAAGTCAAAATAATGTTTTTAAAAGGCAAAATATGAGGTAGAATTTGAAACTGTATATTTTAAAAGTCAAAAACTGTCATAAAATTCAAAATCATTATTTTTAACAGTGAAAATATGAGGTCAACATTGAAATCATGAGTTTCAAATGTCAAAATATGAGATAAGATTTAAAGATAGGAGTTGAAAAAGGTCAACGTGAAATAAAAGTCAAAATCCTGATTTTAAACGGTCAAAAATTGAGATTAAATTAAAAATCCTGCATTTCTAAGGTAAAAAAAAATAGATAAAAGTTAAAGTTCGAAGTTGAAAAAGTCAATACCTGAGATAAAAGTCAAAATCACAATTTATTTAAGGTAAAAAAAAACTGAGATACAATTAAAAATCATGAGTTTTAAAGGTAAAAAAATGAGATAAAAGTCAAAGTTAGGAGTTGAAAAAGGCCAATATGTGAAATAAAAGTCAAAATCATGATTTTAAAAGGTCTAAATGGGAGTCTAAGTAGGCCTTGAGTTTGACACTTGTGGGTTAGAGGGTTAGGGTGAAAGAGCAGCTAATTACCAGACAATTACCGCAATATTATGGGGAATTAATTTATTATAATTCATTATTACTAGGTAAATCCTTCTTTAATATAAATGGATTTCTAAGGTATTACTTGTAACAAACCAACCAAGTTATTTGCGGGTGATTACAACATTATTTTTGAGAATTTACTAGATAATCACACCTTAAATTAAAATACTAGATAATTACTCTAAAGTTACAAGGCCTAACTCTTACTATGTAAGGGCCCACTAAAATAAAGTGTAACCCAATAAATACATTTCTTGGTTTTGTTCTATTTTCAGTTGAAACAGTCTGTAAAATGCTCCTTTTGTGAATTATTGTTGGTCTTGAAGCATTAAGAAATGACTGATTAACAGCTATTAAAGCCTATTTCATGCTCTCAGTCTCCGCCGATCCATGCAGGAGCAGCTGTATATGGGTGCATACATTTTCAGAGGTATTTTCTTCTCTTTATAAAGCATGCTGGTCTCTCTTTCCCCCTCCTTTATTATTCTTGTAGTCGGGATGTGATGTATTACAGAGTAAGATATCAAACGTGACGTATTCTCTTGGAACACGTCACAGTCGAGAACACAAACCCAACCCAGACGTCGACCCAGCCTGTTTGCCTTCCCAGCCTCCCCTGGGCTGAAAAATGGGAGCGTTTCTGTAGCGACAGAGGGGCAAAGAAAAAAAAAAAAAGAGATTGTTTTCTCAGATGTTCTGTGGCCCCGCCGTTCCCCACGGTGACGGTGACAGAGGCATTCTGGGATAGGCTGTGGCCATGCTTGGCAGGCCTCGAAGGCGTCAGCGCTGTTTCTCCCGGGACGTCCTGGCACCGTGTCCCAACCCGCAGCGCTGCAGCAGCCGCCTAATTAAAACCACACCGCCTGCTCTGCTGCTCCTCCTTGCACAGTCACATCCCCTGACTCACTAAAACAATCTCGCGCTAAAACCCATCTTAAAAATTATTTGCATCTAATTCCTATTCAGAGTGTTTGTTTTGATCCACTTCAAGCACCAGATGGGTGGAGTTTATAGCTGTGGATTAGTTGTCAATCACATAAAACGGCATCGAATTAAGTCTCAAATGCTCTTTTGTGGTTGTTAAATAACTTTTGGGCTCTCATGGTGTTGTCAAATGTGGTGAAACCCACCCATCTGGCTTTAAGGTTGCTTGAATAAAACTGTATTAGCCCAGGTCTGAGTCAGAGTCCACACACTGAGTGAACTTTTCACTCTGCCCAGACACACAAAGACACGGGGGTCTGTGCCACCCGCCGCTGTAGGTTCAACGTTTTACATCCAAATGTTTTTCTGCTCTGCTGCAGAAGGCTCCTATTAGCTCATTTCTACGCTTCCATTAGCAGAAATGTCATCAATCAAACGCTTGTTAGGTTCAAAGAGAAAATCAGTTTGTCAAAGTTCACTGAACCTGGATTGAACAATGTTTGTAAGTCATGTCTGAAGTTTGTTTTAGCTGGCGTTTAGGCGCCAGATGGGGCTGGGACAGTTTTTCTACCCAGTGCCAACACCTCTGACAATCTCAGAGAAGTGTTTGAGCTAATATCACAGACTTCACTCCGACTGACAGCTCACTCCACATTATTTAAATTGTCCTGACATGCCACCAGCCAGTCCAAAACATATAAATCAGACACGGAGACGTTTCTCTCAGCGTGTTTTTCACCCAGGTCTCATCACAGGTTGGCTCAGGAAAAGCCTTTTTTAACTTTTGCTGCTCAGCTGCTGAAAGCTGAAGTGTCATCAATCACAGGCTTGTTAGGGCCAAGAAATGAGATACCCAGGATCCACTGGCACGGCTTCACATATCACTCAGAGTGTAGACCTCACATGTGAGTATAAGAGAGGGAAAGTAGCTCCTCTCATCAGCGGATGCTGTAAGTAGTCCTGAACTTTACATCATCAGTATTCCCACTGTGGAACTACACTGGTAGTTTTACAGAAACTTCAGACCCAGGCTTCATTGCATGTCATGTTTCATATCTTTGCTTGGATTCTCATTGTCTGGGGAAGCTAATTATAACCCCAAGTGGGGCACTGTGTAGATTGCACAGGTCAGATCAGGAATGGGAGCATATGCAGTGTCAACTTTGGTCCTGTACAGCTCCGACCTCCTGATCGCCATCACCCTGCTCCATCTCTCCAGGTATCCTCCCAGCTGATCCCCCAGCTGAGCCAGCCCACCAGGTTCTTGGCATGCAGTAAGCAGTGAGCTGGCCTAGGAAAGCACGCCAGGTGCCCGTAAAAGCACAACTGCCGTTCCCGTTTCAGACAGCTGACTCTTCCCATCCCTGCTCTCCTGCAGCATTAGACACACAGTCTTGTAAACGATACCCAAACATGCATCACATAGGAGTCCAGCTGGTGCTTCTGGCCATCAACATCCAAGCCTCACAAGTGTATAGGAAGACTAGGAGGACCGAAAGACTCTGACTTTCATGCGCATGCTCAGATACCAAGAAAGCCACACTGTCTTGCTGAGCGAACCCATCGCCCCATGCACAAGTCTAAATCCGTGGTTGATCTCAGCCTCGCAGTCAGTAGGCAGATGGATTATGCTGCCAAGGCTCTCACCATTGATAGATTCAATAGCATCCCCGAATGTCTGGGGATCCTGTTTTGGCCCAGAAAATGTGCACACCCAATCATTGTAGAATGTACTCTACATGGTCTTAAGTAGTGTATTATGCCACGGACATTAGTTGTTGAATCCAGGCGTTTTAATCAGACCCATTTCTGCAGGTGAAAAAAATCAGGCACCTAACCATCCAGTCTCCATTTGTGAACAATTGTGTTATAAACTGTGTCGCTCTGAGGAGTGACTTCAAGCTTTGATGGATTCCACCTTTGAAATAAGGTGGCTGTTCCACAGCAGGGGGAAATTACCTGTGAATTTATAGTGCACCTGTAGGAAGCACAACAAATGTCTGCATGGTTGAGAATGGGACAAATTGGTCAAAAATCACGATTCAAAATAAATAACACTTTATATTATTTGTGCAACAACTCCCTCTTGTTGAATAGCTGTTACCATGAATATTATAAGCCTTGATTTTTATATTATAGCTCATTAAATAATGCTGCTGGTTAAAAAAGATTGGTTCGTTGAAAATGTCTGTGGCTAAATATTTGAAACCCCCAAGCACAGTGGTAGGTAGATAAAAAAGTAAAATTCAAACCCGGCTTCAAAGTGGAAGTGTTCAGGAACAACAGCAATGAGAGCACATCATCTTCCTGATTGCATTGTGCCAACTGTGAAGTTTGGTGGAGGAGAGATGATGTATGGGGCTGTTTTTAACGGTTTGGACAAAGCCCCTTATCTCCACTGAAGGCCAGTCGTAATGTTTCAGCAAGCTTTGTGGAAATGCCCTTTTTCTTTTCCATTATGACTGTGCCCAGGTGCACAATGCAAGGACTATAAAGACATGGTTTGATGAGTTCAGAGTGGAAGAACTTGACTGGTCCACACAGAGCCCTGACCTCAAACCCATCAAACATCTTTGGGATGAACTAGAACTGAGATTGGGAGCCGGGCCTTCTCGTCCAACATCAGTGCATGACCTGATAAATGCTCAACAGAATGAATGGGCACAAATTCCCACAGAAACCCTCCAAAATCTTGTGGAAAGCCTTCCAGGAAGAGTGGAGGCTGTTACAGCTGCAAAAACTCCATTATAAAGTAGATGTATTTGAATAAAATGGATTAAAGTCCCTGTTGGTATTATGGTCAGGTAGCCGAATACTTCTGTCCACAGTGTAGCTCATTGTTAGGCTACTTTGGACAGTAATGGCATGGCTGATTATCACATCTGCTTTGGAGACATACATGAGATTTTTTTAACTAGTTTTGTTCCACTGCAAAACCCCACTGGGTGTTATGGGAGCTGCACAGTAATTAGCTGCATTTCAATCAGAACAGTCTGCATCTACTCTGACAAATCCATTTCACTTAGATTTGAAAAAAAAAAAAATCTCTCCAGCAGAGTGCTAGATGTGAAGAAGAGAGGAAGAAAAAAGCATGAAAACATGTGACATAAGAAGGCAGAAAAAGACTCCATATTTCTTCTGGCTTGAGAAAGAAAAAGCTTCACAGGGCGCTGCGTGTCAGACCGATGAGTGATGGAGCTGATGCAGAATGTTAAAGCGAACAGCGCGACAGCTGATTCATCATGAATATTCATTGTTTTCTGCAGATGAATATTTTATTCAATGTATAGACTCCACAGCTCTGCAGAAGCTTTAAGCCTTTAATTTCTGTCCTTTTTCCTTTTATTTTTGCTGACAGTTTTCTTATTTTTCTGCTGGTTCAATGCCATTTAAATTAATAATAGAGGATGTGTCATTGTATATGCACATAAATAAAACATTTAAAGGCTGCTGTAAAGTAACACCACCCTTCATATGGGAAAGACTTTAATTACAGAGCCTGAATGAGATATTTCATCCCTAGAGGTAAATTCAGACCTGAAAGTTGCTCTTAAATACAGTATGACAAAATAAAAGTTAAAGCAATAAATCAAAAAACACAGGATGTTTTTTTGTAGAAATAAAGCTTATGCTAATATTCTTTATCATTCAAATAAATAGATGATGGTTTTGCCTGTAAAACTTATATTTTAGTTGTATTGTAGATCATTCTGTCAGTTGATTAGAATGAAAACCAAAACACTGGTAAAAATGAAAACTATAGCCTCTTAGGTTGTTACCGTACACCGCAATGGATGCTTGAAACACTTTCAATACTTGTGTCAATAACACGGCAACAAAACAAAGAATTCTTAGTCATCCAGTTTTATGTCTTAAGCCGTACCTGCTCAGGTGGAGGCTGCTTTACCGTGCTTATATCTCATCTAATGATCATGTAAATTGCCTGCATCTCCTTTACACCCATAGCAGCCAAAACCTCATGGGATTTGTTGGAGCATGGGGTGGTGCGTTGCCTTGCAACACAGTTCTTCTTTTTATACCGCGGCAGAAAAAGGGCAGTTAAAAACGCCACATACTTTGAGGTCATTTTGACACCTTCAGGCACCTTAAAGGGGCCTGCCAACTCACTCCCCATGATTCCAGCCCAAAACCTCACTCCACCACCTCCTTGCTGATGTTGCAGCCTTGTTGGCAAAACGCACTAAGTGTGCTGGGTTGGCAAACCTTCTTGGCGTGTTGGCACCTGCATATTATCAGAGCAAATTCTTTAGTGGATTCCTTGCAAGAGAGGAGCTATTAGTGGGTGCAGATCTTGAGTTTAACTTGGAACTACACATAGGCCTTTCAGAGTGGCAGGACTCCGTGCCGGTTCAGGTTCCTGAACCTAAATTTGAACCGACCAGCATATTCAACCTGCGGAAGAATTGGTTCTGAACCTGAAAAGTTGGTTCTCAGCTGGAACCAAAAATAGTTGGTTCTTTCTTGGGAACCGTGACATCATCAGTGGGCGTATCACATTCTAGGTTGTGAAGATGAGCAGAAAAAAAGAAAAAGTGGTCTGCTGGGGAGAGAAAATTTTTGGTTGTGATCGGAGCATTGACAGAATTCCAGGTGAAGCTGGAGAGTAGTACAAGGAAGAGCACTTCATATACCAAACTTGTGGAAGAGATGGCAAAGGCTGGTTTCACCTGAACACCAGACCAAAGAATTGATTTACTCAAGAAACTGAAGACGGAATACCGGGACTGCATGAAAGACTCGGGCAATGTCCATCATGTCCTCCCACTTTGGTTCTGCTTAAACTGGTGTGAACACAGGCTGGTTTGCCAGAAAGCACCAAGGTTCTGAGACTCCAGAATGGAACCAGTGCCAGAACCAGAACCGTGTCTGTCTGAAAACACCCACAGTGTTCCAAATTACTATGAATATGTTGTGTTTGTTTACTTTCTCTTAAATAGTCTATATAACTGGCAGTCAGTAGGACTTTTCATTCCTTAACAGTTATATTATAACCTTGATTTTATTTGACAAAGTGATGGCAATGGCATGTTCTTGCAAAATAACTTACAGTGTTCCAAATTGACATGCAAAATATGAGTTTAAAAAGAGTTTAAAAGCAATCAATAGTTTCTAAGGATTGAAAACAGACATCTGTTTTCTCAAATCAGAGCTATTTCGAGCTGCTGTTTTGATGTACACTTCCATCCACTCTCATAGATCTTCCTATTACGGATGCTCCAAAGGTTCTCTATAGGGTTGATGTCAGGGGATGATGGTGGCCACACCATGATGTTTTCTCCCTTTATGTTCATAGCAGCCAAAACCTCAGTGGTAGGTTGTGCAGCGTGGGATGGTGCATTGTCTGACATGAAAATGATTTTACTCCAGAAGGCATGGTTCTTCTTTTTATACCATGGCAGTAAACCTTGGCGTGTTAGCGCCTTCATCTGATCAGAGCAAATTCTTTAGTCGATTCTTTGCAAGAAAGGAGCTACGTATTAGCAGGAGCAACTCTCAAGCCAAACTTGGAGAGGTGCAAAAAATCATAATTGATTTACCCCTTAGATTTGGAGTAAAGTGTTTGTTTTGTTTGGTTTCTTCTGCAGACATAGTCCTTTATTCAAACATAAAATCTGGTGCTTACATTCAGTAAGGATATTCTATATACTGTAGATTTTGTGTAGTAGTCATACAGGATGTATATGGTACAAAGTGGTTCCAGACAGAAGTTTTTTTAGGGTATTTTAAAGTTCCAAAGGTGTATTTATGTAGTCATTGTGATGTTATTTCTCAGTAAAGTAAACCCATTTTGTCTTAAATTCCTATAAAGCCACAGTAATCCTGTTTTCCATGTTTAAGTCAAGCTTTTAAACAAAGACTGTGGACTCTTGCCGCAAATTTATACACCAAATAAATTCAGGGCTGAAGCTTGAAAGAGCGTTTAAAGGTTCTATGAGCCATATTCTATCCAGTATAAACAAAAGCACACAGTAGAACATTCTAGATATTGCTTTCTGTCATGCCAATAACATCTTAAGTACACGGCACTGAAGACAAAGCAGAGAGCAGGACTAATCCAATTTACAGAAGAGAGCGACTCTGTCGAAAAGGACCCATAAAGCCTAATTCAGATGTAATCTAATCTAACAAATTACACATTCTCCCTTTCATATCCAAGACAGAGAGCGAGAGAGAGCCTGTGTGGTGGTGCGTAAGGCTTTTATAAGGAAATAACGGCAGAAAGAAAGCTATGAGAGCTATATCTTATAATAGCACAGATGTGAGTGTGATCATCCTGTTAGGATTCTTTCACAGAGTAAACAAGAAAAAAATCAGTGCAGCAACAAAAACAAACCTCCACTCACCTTTGAAGATAAGCCACATAGAGATATGATTATGCAGCTGCCACACAGAAAAGATGCTGTTTAAGCAGTAAGTTTCCTATCTTCTATTGTTGTCAGTTAATAAACATTAAAACCATAACTGTACCCAGCCCTGCAGGGAACTGGCTGAACCCCCTGAATAATACGGCAGATCAGCTCTCCTCAGTTGTGATATATTGATGATATCTATGCATGTGTGTTGGATCAGTAGCTTTGGTGTTAGCATCGCGGCTAACAGTTACTTCATTTTGGATCTGAAAAGTGTTTTGAGCTATTAAAATGTTCTGATGATCAACTTAGTGTTTATGCCTTTTCTAGACCCCTTTTCATCTCTTTTTCTGCCTATTTGCCATTTTCCACCGTTTTTAACCCATGTTTGACACTTTTTAAGAACCTTTTTAAAGGCAAAATACAAGATAGAATACTGAAACAATAATTTTTAACAGTCAAAATATGATATAAAAGTCAAAATCTTGAATTTTAAAGGTCAAAATATGAGATGAAATTTAAAATTAATGACTTTTAAAAGTCCAAATATGAAATAAAATTCAAAATCATGAGTTTTAAAGGCAAAAAACATGAGCTAAAAGTCAAAGTGAGGAGTTGAAATGGTCATCAAAACTGAGAAAAAAATTCAAATCATAATATTTAACAATCAAAATGTGAGATAAACATCGAAATTGTGAGTTTAAAATGTCACAATATGAGATTAGATTTCAAATTCATGAGTTTTAAAAGTCATAATATGAAATAATGTTAAAAATCACAAGTTTAAAAGGGAGATAAAAGTCAAAATGCAGAGTAAAAAAGGTCAGAACATGAGATAAAAGTCAAAATCATGATTTTAAAAGGTCAAAATATGATTTAAAATGTAAAAATTATGAAACTAAAAGTTAAAATTATGGGATAAAAAGATAAAATTATGAGATGTAAAGGATAGAATATGAAATAAAAAGTCAAAACCAAAACTTTTAATCATAACTGGGAGATGCAAAATTGAAAATATAAAGAAAACATGAATTTCTCCTACGTTCCTGACTTTTTTTTTTTTTTTTCTGATTTTTTTGACTCAACAAGGACACTGTAAATCATCAAGATTTAGTTTCAATTTTTATACTGGAGGAAATCTGCAGACCTCATACTGGTGGACCAGTTCTAATAAAAATATCATATGATCTTGTGGGCCGGGTATAACTGCACCACGGGCCGGATCTGGCCTTCAGGCCTCGAGCTTGTCACTCCTGATTTAACCAATTTTGGTTAAATGGTTAACCACCTTTCCCCATTTTTCTGTCCATTTTTGCCCCTATCTGCCTTTCAAAGCTCATTTTTGCTGCTCTGCTCTGCTCTGGTGTTTGTTCAGATCATGCTCAGTGAAAATTTGATATTACTTTAAAAATAGTTTAGTTCAATGTGCCCATCCACATTGTTAACATTACAAAAAAAGGTAATTCTTTCTTTTTGAAAAGGAGTTTTCATTTTGATAAAGGGTTTATTATTCCACAGCATAAATAAATTTATATATATATATATAGAGAGAGAGAGAGAGAGAGAGAGAGAGAGAGAGAGAGAGAGAGAGAGAGAGAATTGGAAATGCACCCTTAGATTGAAATCAGTTGCTGATGTTACCACAATGCAAACAAATGAAGCTTATTGCAGCTTTGATCAGTATCAAGCAGATTACTGCAGCCTTTAAAGGTTGATTAAACTTTATTTCCAACAATCTCTGATGACTTCTCACTATCTATTTCTTTGCAAATGTGCATCCCACACACTCTGCGCTGCAGCGTGGCTACTTCCAGACCTTCTCTGAACCTCCTGGTGTTCAGCTTTTCTCCTCAGCTCATGTTACTCCCAACATGACGGTGACTCACTCTTTAAATACCTGTGTGGGTGCAAGAGCATCACATCCTAGATTGCTCACTTCTCTTCCAAGGCAGGATCAAGGAGAAAACTTTGTTCCTTCTTTTATTGTCTTTCCTCCAACACTGCAGCATTGTGCCTCAGTCTGACAGATAGTATTTACCGCCTGTGGAGAAACATGAAATCAAGGAGGAAACATTTTCTGCTCCACGGTAGGAGAAAATTCACTGTCTTTGCACTGCAGGGAGAATGTTCACACCTTTGTAGCTTTTCCACAAAAGACTCTAATGATGGGGAAAATTAGGAAATAAATACCTTCCTGATTTAGCCGCTGATGTAACAAACACTCATCCGTATAATTTAGTCAAGTGTTTTGACTGCATCTCATAAAACAAGACAGTAATCCTGCACGCTATCACCACACTCCCTGAAGGCTTCCAGGAAATCCCAGCATTCCTGACTGATGTTTTTTCACTTGTTTATTGTGATGTTTGCTACATTTAGACCAAATTTATGTCAGACTGGTTGGTTTCACCACCAACACTGCAGCAGCTGTGCAGAATTACCACTAGGAAATAATAAAATATCCCTTTCTGAATAAAACGTGTCGGGAATGTCTTCAATTTGGTGTCTCAGACTTGTTTTTGTTCCGTTTAAACCTCATGTCTCATTGTGGCACACTGCCGTCCTAAGTGATATGATGATCTAGGTGATAATGCAAAACATATGCAGACATTTACTGACATCATAGTGTACATTAAGACGGATAAAGACAACTTTAATGTAGGAAACAGAGTTTTCTGTGAATTTTTCCATGTGAATTTCAGGCCCTCTGAAGCAGGTATCAGTAATGTGGTTTCGAGGGCATGTTTCTGATTCTTTCTGTTGCAATTTTCCTGAATGAATTTCCTATCCAGAAATAAAATCCAACCAACAAACTCAATTTCCAAAAAAAATGGGACATTCTGTAAAATTTGGCACAATATGATTTCCAAATCCTGACCAACTTACAGTTTATTCAATTGAATGCAGCACAAATAGACAATATTTAATGGTCAAACTGATAAATTAACACACTCTGAATTAACTGCATGCAACATGTTCCAAAAAAGTTAGGACAGGGGTCAGAAAAACTCCAAAAGTTGTTGAAATTGTCAAAAACAGATTTCACTGGTAAGTAGATGAACTGGCAACAGTACCATTAAGGGGGAAATATAAAACAGTTTATGACCAACATTCATCAACATGCATTTGCAAGGAATTCAGAGATACCACCATCGGCAGACCATAAAATCATCAAAAGATTCAGAGAAATCTCTGCATGCAACTACCAAGCCCTCCTCTGTCCTCCTCACTGAATAAAGGCATGAAAAAAAACAAAATCCTTAAAAAAGAGAAAACATAACAATTGTCATTTAGCACAGTACATCACTGCATCTTAAAATATAAATTAAGACTCTACCATGCAAAGTGAAAGCCATATATCAATAAGAGCCCACCCTGCAGTCTCCCCTGGGCCCAAGCCCATCTGAGATGGACCAACCAAAAGTGGAAAGTGTGCTCTGGACTGAAGAGTCCACATTTCAAAATGTCACTGGAAATAATGGGTGTAAAGTCCTCTGGGCTGGAGAGAAAAAGGACCATCCAGACTGTTATCAATGCAAAGTTCAAAAGCCATCATCTGTAATAGTGATGGGGTGTATTAGTGCCCATGGCATGGGTGACTTAAACGTCTCTGAAGATATCATTAATACTGAGTCACATACAGGTTTGGAGCATGTTAGCAGCTCACGAGACCAGTGAGATCTCACGGTTGAAAACTGTTGAAATGGCCCTTTAGTGGGGACAGTAGCTCAGCCTGGAAGGAGCGTGACTGGAAGGAAATGGGCTGGAGAGCAGAAGGTTGCTGGTTCAAGTCCCAGGGGGAGTAAAGCTGGACCTTGAGTTGGTAGCTGAAGATCAGGTTTTGAGCACTGCAGAAGTGCTCTTGAGAAGGCACTGAACCCCCATAAAAGCTGTATGAGTGTGTAACATGTAAAAACAACAAAAATGAATTAAAATATAACTTTACGATTTTACTTAGTAATAACATTGTTTCAATGTATAACTATACATGCATATGTATAGTTGAATCAATGTTGATGCAATTCTACATTCTTTCAATGTTGATCATATCATAGTTGAATCAGGGTTGATTCATTGTCAGAACTGATTGGAAAATCAACGTTATTTTCATGTCGATCATAGTGGGCACTTTCAATGTTTTTTTTTTCAATGTCTGACATCAATGTTGATTTCAGTCTTCAGCCTGACAGTATCACAATGTTGCTATCTGGGATATGATGAAGCACAAGATATGACAACTAAAAGCCCTGCACCGTTTAGAAACTTTAAATACATATCAAGAAATAAATGAAGACAATTCTGTTTTAATTCCTTTAATACTTAGTGTCATGAGTCCTCAGACGCTTAAAGAGTGATGTTAGAAGAAAAGGTGATGTAACGCAGTGGTAAACATGCTCCTGTCCCAATTTTTTTTGTAACATATTCATTGCATGTTCGTGTCCCAAAGCAAAGTCAGTTTATCAGGTTGAAAATTAAGCTGTGTTAAATGAAGCATAGCCTCAGTTTATGCAGGATGCAGTAGTCACATGCCTATCTATGATCAGCTGAAGGCCAGCTGATCCAGATGATGGCCTCCCAGCTCCCACAGCCAATCACAGCTCATTCTCTCATCACAGTATATTTAAATATATTGTATTTCTCACTAATATCTGCTTGGATTAATGCTGATGAACCATGCTGCTGCTGGCAAAGTTTAACCTCCTCCACCCCAGCCTCCTCCTAAGGCTTGTTGCACCCTCATATTCAGATTCATGCTACTAAGGTTTAATTGCTTTTGAATTAATTTTATAGTATTTAATACGCATTGTCCTAAATGTATCTATAGGGAGCATCTTTTGAGCAGAACCTTCCATATTGCAATCAAATATTTATGACACGAGTGTTCCTGAATGAAATACATTTAATTTGAAAGGAATTTTTAAATCCATGTATTTGGTTTACCAAATGTCCCAACTTTTCTTCAATTTTGTTTTTGGAAAGTAAATAAATATAAAATTGAAAAGTAAGTTTTGTTTCATGCAGTTTTGAGGCTCATATTGAGAAGTAATCTCAGTCTCATAAACACGATTTTTTTTTTAATATATAAAAATGTAACATTTCTCACGAATGAATGTCCCACTGTGAAGTGAAATTTTATTTTAATATTTCAATAGTGCAAGGAAATATTTGCAGATCATATCCAAAGTAAATGGTGCATAACTCTCCTCATTCTGGCCAAATTGACTGAGCCCACATGAATGCCAAAGTTCAGTGACACATTAGCCCCTCTCTTAATTACTCCACCATGCTGGTAGGTCAGGATGTGTTTAAAGAAACATTTCTGGTTTGTTTGGACGAAATAAAGAGGAAGGAACGGCTCATTAAGTAAAACAGAGATTTGTGTGCTACCGCAGCAGAGCAGCTTTCCACATTTGTGACCAGGAGCACCAGGAACTAGAGCTCATTATGTTTTTACAGGAACCAGATATTGAAATGTGCAATTAGAAATAAGACACACACGCAGGCTGAGAAATAAAACTATGGATAGAAATGGAGCTGTTCAATCAAGCTACAGTGGAAATAAAAAAGGAATCAGTCATTTCAAGGAAACTGTGGTTATCACTGAGAAATCTGTAGAAGACAGCTAATGCAGAAGGATAAGCTGTACTTTTTGACCATCTTTACCCTCACACCCTGAACCAGTTTAGCTGGGACACAAAGAAAACTGCGGTGATTTCAGCAACTTCTTACCCTGTTTATTAAACAGATTCAAATTCAGCAGGAGTGTAAATGCACAAGACCAGGAATCAATCTGAGTCGTCCGTCACAACAGCTCAGGCTGAGCACATTAAAGCCTAATGTGTGTTTTTAAACCAATAATGACAGTTATGCAAATACTGTATGACAGATCATAACACTGGTGGTGGTTTTATGACTGACTGCTAGACACCTCTACGGCAGTGATTCTCAACCTTGGGGTCGGGACCCTCTTGGGGGTCGCGAGGCATTTTAAATCCTCTCCACCACTTTTTCTGCCTGTTTTTGCCACCTCTAAACCAATTCTTGCCTTTTAAACCTAATGTTGCCTCTGCTGACCCATTATTGCCACTATTAACCCCCCCTTTTTTTTTTACCACTTTTTACACCCAATTTTTCCCATTTTTTCTGCTATGCCAATTTTTGCTAGTTTAACCAATTTCTGCCAATCTCTGCCTATTTTCTCTTTCCTAGTTAACACTTTTTGCCAGTTTATATCAATTTTTCAATTCAGTTCAATTTTTTTCACCAAATTTCCAAACATTTTTGCCAGTTTAATGCCATTTCAGCTGCTTTTCAACTCCCTTTTACCACTATTTATGCCCATTTTTTCCACTTTTAAACCCAGTTTTGTCATTTTTTCCTCATTTTGATGTATGTTCCAAAAAAGTTGGGACAACCTAAGAATGGTTTACTCTGTAAATGTCTGAGGACTGAGGACACCACACATTGAAGCACTGGAGGTAGAAGCTTTTATAATCTTACATATTAAGTTTTTCAACAGTGCAGGGCTTTCGTTGCCGTATTTTGTGCTTCATTATGCACCAAATCTTTCTTCAGTGGCACTCCATGCTGGCTAACCTTGAGCTTGCACTCCTCCTGTGAAGTCATGCTGTTGTAACTCGTGCAGAATGTTTCTTGGCGTTGTCTCGCTGAAATAAGCAGGGCAGTTGCTGAAGAAGATGATTTGATGGAAGCAAATATTGCTCCAAAATTTGTATGCATCTCTCAGGTAGTAATGAGGCCTTCACAGATGTGCATGTGACCCATGCAATCAGCACTAATACACCCCGATACCATCATAGATGCTTTCAAACTTTCCATTGACATAAATCTAAATGCTCCTCTTTCTATTTAGGAAAGTAACAGTCAACTTGAAGTATGACTTTTGCTTTGTATGGTAGAGTCTTAATGTTCACTTTTAGATCCAGAGATGTACGATGTTGACTGACATTATGGTTGTTATTTCAAAGTCCTCACATACTGCTACCATCATTATTGACATTCAAGCAAAGTCCTGCAGAATGGGAGATAGGTTCATGGCCTGACAGCTAAAATTTTTCTTCTATGTTTTGTTTTGTTGTTTCTCTTGTCCCTCTTCTTACATCCCCCTCTTTACCTCCATGCCCTACTTCTTTCGAACCCCGGTGCAGCTTTGACAGAGGGCTGTCAACATGAGTGTGGTCTGCTTGACATTCCTGCCCCTTAAGGGAAGGTTTTTGATTTCACTGTAACAGGGCTAAATACTGCTAGTGCTAAGCTAATGGTGATTAGTGCTGGTCTTTATTATTATAGGCCACATCTGAACCTTACAGTGCTCCTTTTAAACCCAACCATCTGCAACCAGATAACCTAAGTACCTATGGGATGTTCCTGGTGTTTTCTAAAAATTCCACAACTTTTTCATGATTCAGCCTGGACCATTTTGTCAAGAAACATCCATGATTTGTGATTATAAATGTCCTCTGTATTAGCTGTTACAAATTTGCTCTTGTTGCTGTCATTGGGACATTTGGTGGTGTGTCTGTTCTGGGATCCTCCTGCCCATCCATGAGCCTCAAAATCATGGTGTAGGAACAGCACACCTTCCTGCCTTCTGTGCCAACAAGGAACGCCTGAGGCAGGGGGGAAAATCAGCAATAAACCCAAAGCAGAGCAGGTATCAAAGACAACAGAATGAAACTGATTAAGTCAGATGTAGCTGGGATGGAGGAGGGTTGCAAACAGCAGCTTGCAGAGGGAGCAGCAAAGCACAGCCAGGCTAGAGCCGTTTGAATAAGGCAGCATGAGTGCAATTAGCCGGTTGTGTGCTTTGAGTGAATCAGCTGGCCATCAGCTGATGAGGGCTTGCATGAGATCAGCTGATCGCAGCTATTTAGCAGCAGTTAACTCAGTGACCTGCCTGAACTAACACTGTACACTTGATTTGTTCTCGTGCCACTGTCCCAACTATTTTGGAACATGTTGCAGACATCATATTCTGATTTAGTGTATAAAGAAACGATACAGTAATGTCTGTTAGTTGAAATGCTGCATTGAAAGTACCTCAAAGAGGATTGGTGGACTATTATTAAGTATCATTTATCATTTCCAAGAGTATTTTTCAAATCTAGATTAGAATATTCTTTTATTCTGTTAATCAGGGATGTCAGACTCAATCACAGCAGGGCCGAATCCTGAATTTTTAACAGTTAAAGTATTAAATAAAATTCAAATTCTTGAGTTTCAAAGATAAAAATTTGAGATAAAATTCATGAGTTTAAAAGGTCAAAATTTTTTAAAATAATGAGTTTAAAGGTCAATATTTGAGATTAGTTTAAAACGTCAAAAAAGTTGAATAAAATTTGAAAAATCATGAGTTTAAAATGTCAAAATATGAGACAAAAAAAACAAAATTATGAGTTTAAAAGGTCAAAAAATGAGATAAAAATTAACTTTGAAGTAAAAGGTCAATAATTGGGATTAAGTTAGGAGTTGATGAGGTCAAGATATGAGAAAAAAATTCAAGAATCATAAGTTTAAAAGGTGAAAATATGAAATAAAAGTTAAAATACTGAGTTATAAAGGTCCAAATATGAGATTAAAAAAATGCACGATTTGAAATCAAAAAGGTTAATGTTTGGGATAAAAATACAAAGTTAGGTGTTGAAAATGTCGAAATGTAAGATAAAATTCTAATTCATGATTTTAAAACATCAAAATATGACTTAAAAATTAAAATGATGAATCTTAATGTTCAAAATATGAGATAAAAGTCAAAAGCACCACTTTAAGTCATTACTGTGGGACGCAAATGATAAAATACAAAATGAAAATACAAGTTTCTTTTCTCATATTCCTGATTTTTTATCAAATTGTTCTAACTCTTCCCTCTTTCTTATTCTTATGACTCAGCAAGAATATTTTTTCCATGGTAGGGTTAAGTTTACATTGTTATACTGGAGGAAATCTGCAGACCTCATACTGGTGGGCCAGTAATAATGAAAATATGGTATGATCTGGTGGGCTGGGTATTACTGTACCAGGAGCCGGATCTGGCCCCCGGGTCTTGAGTTTGACACCCCTGTGTTCGATGTTTAATTCAGTTCTCTATATCCAGCATCTTTCCATTGATTGTTTGTCTTACCTTAAGCTTCATTCACACTCCTCTCATCTCTATCTTGTTTTCCTTGTGCTCTCTCTGAGTCTGTACGCTGAGATTTAAGAGTGATAGTGGAAAAGTGATGAGGAGAGACGGCCTGTTTGAAGCATCACAGAGGAAATCCAGAGTCGTCACTCACTGTGTGATGCATATGGAGAGCACATGGCCTCCATACTCCCCTTCTTGGAGAGGTTTTGGTTGGAGCACTCACTTTGATGACGGTCCAAAACAATCTTCCTCTTCACTCTGGACATTAGTTATGAGGATTAGTTGTTTCCTTCTGCAGCGTTGGCCCATCAAAGGTTCCTAAAATGGGCTTTTCTATATTTAGATTGTGATTCCCGTTTTGTCTTCAGGCAGAGAGGAAGTACAGTAGCAACCTGCGTGTCCAACATCCTGACTGCTGGTTTTGATACAAGAGACTGTACGGGAAGACTGAAAGGGAAAGGGAGAGATGAAAGAGCTGGCAGAGGAAACAGAAGAAAATTTATAACTGATTGCTTGAAGGAAAACTTGTAATACTTTGCTGGCTCCAGGGAGGAGGATGTGTTCATTCAAGACTGAGATGATGGCGTGTTTTTAACTGTTAGCTGGTCCACCAATGTATTAATCATTAAAGCTCCTGAGAGCTGAGATTGTGTTTCTAAAGTATTTTGAGTTTCCCCAACTTATTTTGAATAAGTGGGACCTGATAAGTTTAAAAGCTCAGCCATGTCTTTGAACAGGAGGTGGTTTTTACCAAAAATGCTGAACGCTAATCTCCTGAAGGTCCAGTTTCTGCTGAAAATACAGCACTGGTTAGGTGGACTGTGAACTGGTAGTTTTTCTGGTTATTTTGATAATGGACCACAAGGACTTCTTAAGGCGTAGCATGAATCAAAATTCCTCTAAAATCAGAATTCCTTGGAACTTTGCTTTCCAAAATCAATACAAATTCTTGAAAATATCTCATAAAACGTACCCTAAAATTTAAATTTCCTTAAATGTTTCAGTGTACCTTTATCAGAGTAGCTCAGTGACTCACTGACAGACATGTGACCTGTAGTTTGTGGTACAAAATATTGAGATATTTATTTATTGCGCCAGCTACAACATCAGTTTGGTTACAGAGTTTCCTTTTGTAGCATCCTGACACCCTGCAAGTGATGCACTGCAGCTCCTCAGGTTTATCCCCAGTCACCCTGTTCCTATTTTCTCTCTGTCGCTCCTATTAAGATGGACAAGTAACAAGGGAAAAGGTTGCACAGAGGATGACAAGGAACCAGGAGTGTCCCACCAGAGGATATTCTTAGTTTTCTTCCACTTTTCTCACTCCCTAAACTTGATAGCTTGTTTTACAACATGTAGTGTAGTGCATGGATATTCTTCATAACCACTTATGAAATGTTAAGATCTGACTTGTGCTAACATGGAGACAAAACTATGTGCATCACAGCCATTAGAGGCACCATACCTCAGATTACATTTGTATATTTAACAGATAACAGATGGACAGTGAGCATGCAATGCTGCATGATGCAATGCAATGTAGCGCTTGCATGCAGTAAGGACACTGGTTATAGTGTCTTAAGTTTTGCACAGTTGTAGTACTAATGTAAAGTCAGATGAATTCCCAAGGCACACCTAGACTTGTCTCATGGCACACCATTTGAGAACAAGTGGTCTAGACTCCATGGGGCGGACTATTGACCTCACTACCAGTGTTTGGAAAGTTCCATTTCTACATGAACTACTTCAAAGTTCAGTTCACAAATTTTAAAATAAACTAGTTCAGTTCATAGTTCATAATTCAAAATTCTGAACTAAGCTCACAGTTCTGAAAATGAACTAGTTCATAGTTCTTTGTTTTTTTCAATATGTTGCTGCGAGCTATTACCCTTTGAATACTGGCATTTCTCCATTGTCGCCACCCATTCAGTCCACACTAGTAGCCAGCTGCAGCTTTCACCCCACATGAGGAAAAACTTGCTGCTTGAATGGTCTTTTTTAAATGAGGAATTATTAAAACAAAAACAGGACAGTAGTTTCAGGTTTTCTGTTGACGTTGCTGATATACGGAGATGCTTCTTGAAACCTGGCAGGCAAAGTTTACACAAAAAGGTAAGATTTTTCCCACCTGGATCGTCACTGACCTTTTCATTAAACTCTTTTAAGTAATCATACAAAGATGCCGTATTAATCGTGGCGGCAGAGTCTGAGATAGTGCTGCTGCCTTCATTTGTTTTTGCCTCCATGCTTCGCATTTTAATGAAGCAAGCGGCGGTGCGACCCTGTGGTGGCTGGTGTTGCCAGATTGGGTGTTTTCCCCCTACATATTAAAGCCCATTTACTGTGTGTTTTAGCCGGGTTTTCAC
Organism: Cheilinus undulatus; assembly: GCF_018320785.1. NCBI lineage: Eukaryota > Metazoa > Chordata > Actinopteri > Labriformes > Labridae > Cheilinus > Cheilinus undulatus. Next base: position 8,111,052 of record NC_054882.1, on the reverse strand, counting down.
CTGGAAGGCTCTGTGGAAATCTGGCACTTTCTAGAACAAAGTTAAACTGTGAGAGAGTGCCATTCACAAATGCCAGAATGAGAGCGCTCACAATAACGTTCATCAGGCAGAAATACAGTACGTTCAGTTCCTGTTCGCCCAAAACATGAACGAGTTCATGAACGATCGATCACTGAACTCGTTCAGGCACAACACTGCTCACTACCCCTTCAGTAGACAACACGCTGGAGTCTATTTGCCAAAGACATTTCACAATTTTGAACATTTGCAGTTGCAAATGCAGTTAAAATTGACAAAAAAATTGCATTAAAAGTGGTGATAAAGGGTTAATTGGGGCAAAATTTCAACAAAATTGGTTAAGAAGTGGCAAAAATGGGCATTAAAAGTGGTGGAAAGGGTTTAAAGCAGTGTTAATTTTGGCAGCTATTTTTATTTTGAGTTTTAGTTTTAGTCTTTAAATGAAATGCATTTTAGTTTTAGTCACATTTTGGTCATTTCTACCCTTTTTAGTTTTAGTCTAGTTTTGGTCCATTGATTCCTCACATTTTAGTCTTTACTTTTAGTCCAAGCATTTATTTTCTTACCTAAATCTGGTACCAGATAATGTTAGTGTGTTCTCTGCACTCTGCCAAACCTGGGGTCCCTGCTTTCTACAGCTGAGAGGCAGAATAGATACATATGCATTGTTTTGTTTTTTGTTTTTTTTTTACCCACAGCGGAGAAATATCAGAGTTTTTGAATGTCTGACAAAAACTACGTTACATTTTAGTCATTTTGACAAAAACTTAACTTAGTTTTTGTCAGTTTTAGTCATCACGGATCTTTTTTGTTAGTTTTAGTCTAGTTTTTGTCATGGAAAAAAAAGGCTGTCAATGAAGGGTTTCAGTCATAGTTTTAGTTGACGGAATTAGCACTGGTTTAAAGGTGACAACAGTGGCTTAACAGTGGAAGAAATGGGCTGGAAAGGTGGTAATATTATATTAGAAATGTCAAAATGTGTTAAAAGTGGCAAAATTGGTGAAAAAAGTGTTGAAAATTGGTTAAAATGTCTCACAACTGGGTGCAAATTGTGCAAAATTGAAGAAAAGTAGTGATTAATAGCGGCAAAATTGGGCGGGTAAAGTCGTTATGAAGTGGCAAAAGAAATTCTTTCAACATTTGAAGTAAAAAATAGTTTGAAACATTTTTTGCTCTTAAATGAGGTAACTGTAGGCCAGGCTGCTAGCAACAATGCTATGCTAATTGATACCATCAATTAATCTGAATTCATTTTTCATTTAACTAATTGTATGCATGTATTGTTATAGAAATGGGTTAAATTTACAATCTGGAATCATTTGAAAAAGTATTTTAAAAAATGGAAGGCATCTGGCGACCCACTCTCAGTGTCGCGTGACCCCAAAGGGGTCTCCACCCCCATGTTTAGAACCGCTGGTCTGGATGATAATATTGGTTTACAGTGATAGACCAGAATCCTTTCAGCACCAAAGACTGAATCAGTCACTACAGTAAGGAGATTCATGTGGCCCAAGTGTTTTAGTCTGGGTCTAATCATGAGGGGTTTTTTTTTTCAGTAACCTTTATTGATCTCTGCCTAACCACACAGTCAGCCTCTCACTAACCAGCCACCATGGCATAAACCTCTCTCTCTCTCTCTGGCAGCAATACTGCTCTGTTACTCCAGACCAGCTCTTTATACCCCACCCTGCCACTTTCTTCATAAAAACCTTCATAAAGTATTCACGGTAAGTTGTTGGTGTCCGCGAACAACCACAAGTTTTTGCAGAATGTGGCTTAAATACCAAATATATCGACATTTTGTCACCGTGAAATCCAAAGCTTTTACAGTACTTAGTTTTAAAACCAGTTTCTTTAAATTCAATGAAGTCTGACGGAGCAAAACTGCAGATCATGAAGCTAAGGTTCATTTTACACGTGCCAAGTGTAGCTCAGTATAACCACTGCCAAGACTTTCTACTGAATGTGCATTTAAATATAAAATCTCTATAATGAACAGCTGTGTTTAAGGAAATTCTTACTGTGCACCACCATGCAGTCTTCACATTTATCACAGCATGTCCCACTGCAAATATCAACCTCTGCAGCATCTCCGTCCCACCGCTGGATGTTTCCTGAATACATAATACCCATCACTTATTCTCAAGTATTACATTTGGAAATAGTTTGAGTTATTGGGAGACAATTACAGCTGTTCTGTTCTTCTGAAAGTGGAGCTCTGCTGCTCTGCCAAGAACCCTTCTGACTCACACGTTACTGCTCGCTGCATGAAGTTCCAACTGTAAACTACAATTATATCGCATTCCAGGTCAGTCTGTGGTTGTCCAACACATTTATAATGCTTCAATTAACTCCCTCAGGCTTGAGACTGTAGGGATAAATTCACCCAAATGGACCTCTGGGCAGCTCGCGGTCGCAGAGCTATTTCATTTATTTATTGTCTCAGCATTGTTTGTGGCTCCGAGGCCGCAGCATTCCTAGAGTTGTCACTTCGACGGCCAGAACAACATTCTGATGAAAAACACGGTCCACCAGGGGAAGCTGTCATCGTAATTTTTGCCAAGTTACATGAAGGAATGCTTTACTTAACTTAATTATAGTGCATTTTCTTTAATTATTGCAATTCAACATGAGAACAGCATGTAGTCAAGCACCCATCTTCAAGAAAACTGTCACCCAGCGTCTGCTTTCCAAAGAAATACATGTCCTGTCCTCTGTGGAAGTCTGATTTAACCTACGGTGGTGGAATAAATCCCAAACAGCACGTGGATGCTGGGGATCCTGGTGGCAGCTTTAATTTAAGGCAGGGGTGTCAAACTCAAGGCCCGGGGGCCAAATCCGGCCCGTGGTGCAGTTATACCCGGCCCACAAGATCATATGATATTTTTATTAGAAGTGGCCCACCAGTATGAGGTCTGCAGATTTCCTCCAGTATAGAAATATAAACTTAATCTTGATGATTTAAATATCCTTGTTGAGTCATAAAAATTAGAAAAAGTAAACAGTAAAAATAAGTTGATGAAACATCAGGAATGTAAGAGAAATTTGTGTTTTCTCTATATTTTCAGTTTTGCATCTCACAGTTATGACTAAAGTCGTGGTTTTAACATATTTCAACCTTTACATCTCATAACTTTGACTTTTTTTCACATATTTTTTTCCTTTTAGATTCATAATTTTAAGTTTTAAATCATATTTTGACCTTTAAAAGTCATGATTTTGAAGTTTTTCTCAGTGTTTTGACCTTTTTCAACTCCTAACTTTGACTTTTAACTCATTTTTTTTTTTTACCTTTTTGATTCATAATTTTAAAATTGAAACCCTATTCTGACCTTTTAATCTCATGTTTTGACCTTTTTCAACACCCAACTTCCACTTTTCTCATGTTTTACCTTTACAACTCATGATTTTTTAATTTTATTTGATATTTTGACAATTTAAACTCACAATGTCCATGTTTTTCATATTTTGATTGTTAAATACCATTATTTTTAATTTTATCTCAGTTTTGCTGACCATTTCAACTCCTAACTTTCACTTTTTTTGTCATATTTTGGCCTTTAAAACTCTTATTTAAAATTTATTTTATATTTTGAAATTTTCTTTCATATTTTGACATTTTAAACTCGGGATTTTGAGGTTTATCTCACATTTTGAATGGTAAATGTCAAGATTTTTATTTTATCTCTGTTTTGCTGACATTTCAACTCCCAACTTTCACTTTTATCTAATTTTTTTTTTACCTTTAAAACTCATAATTTTTTATTTTATGTCATTTTTGACATTTTAAAACTCATGAATTTAAAATTTAATCTCATATTTGACATTTTAAAATCACGATTTCAATGTTTATAATTTTTTGACTGTTAAAAATCATGGTTACATTATTTTATTTCATATTTTGTCTTTAAAAACCTTATTTTGACTTTAAATGTTAAATTTTAAGTTTGACTTTTTAGATTTCGAGTTTTTAACTTATCATGTTGACCTTTTAATCTCAAAATCATTTAGGTAATAGTTAATATTCAATGGTTAAATATTGACCCTCTTTGGCCCTTTGGTTAGACCCAATCAGAATCCAGCCCCTGCTGTGACTCAGTTTGACGCTCCTGATTTAAGGTGTCACAGGTTTCCCTGCAGGGTTGGAATCCATTTACAGGTATGTTCACTGCAAGGACAAATAAACAATGGTCAGGAAGTCTCACTCTAATGCAAACTCAAATAGCTTCCCAACAGATTCAGTCCAGCAGGCAGACATACTACTGCCACTAACCCTAATCTCACATACCAGACAGGATGGATATATTCCACATTCATCTGGGAAACCTTCAATACAAAGGGCAGGACTTCAAAAAAATTTTCAGAAGGTGATTGGACAAACACTCCGTCTGTCACATTCATGACCGGCCAAACAGAGTGACAAGACAAAATGAGGTAGCAAACGTGCATAGCTATGATGCTAACCTGAGCCACACAAGCTAGTGCTAGCATGGTGTTTAAATATAAAGCATGTTGGTGCCTCCCTCCCTGTGGAGGCCTTCCGGGCATGTCTGGTGGAGGAAACCTTGGACAAGACCAAGAATGCACTACAGGGATTATATATCCTGTCCGGTCTAGGAATGCCTCAGAATCCCCCATAAGAAGTTGGAAAGTGTTGATGGGGAGAGGGATGTCTGGGGTGACTTGCTCTGCCTGCTACTACCCCGATTTGACCCTGAATGAGGGAGGGAGGATGGATGGAAGGATGGATGGTACAGAAAGCCCCATCTAGACCTGCCCTCCATATAAAGCATCTTGAGATCTCTTTAGTTATGAAGTGGTGCTACACAAACAAAGATTGAAGACTGAAAAAAGTGGACATTCCATCACATTTTTAGCTGACACATGTTTTGAAGAATTTTTAACAATTTCACAATGTTCCAGTGTTATTTAACAGATACTTTTGTCTAAAGTGTTGATTTTGCTACCAGTCCTCATGCAATTGTTGAAATATGGTGTGCATAACTTTGGGTGGGTCGGAGCGCAGAGAGTTGGATCATGAAGCAAGATAAAAGGTAACCCTCAAATTCCACATACTCCTCCTATGCAGGAATCCAAATGCCCTGTGCAAAAAAAAAAACCCAAAACAATAACAACAACTTGAACAGCAAATCAATAGTAGTTTTTATTCTATTTTTCCCCATGTGAACTCATAGTTGTCCTGTGATCTTGTGATTTCTTATGCTCCGGAAACTTCTAGGAAACCTAGGGGACGTCCCTGTTTATTTCAGGTAAAGCGTCATGTGGTCTTATGAGTCCTCATTTAAACTGATTATGGACATCAAGAGAAAAAGGGATTAAGCCTTTGATTTCAATGCAAACTTCAAATGTTAGCACCATGGTGTGTGAGGGTGTATTAATGCCCATGACATGGGTCACTTGCACATCTGTGAAGACAGGAAGACCATTAATAATGAGAGCTACGTACAGGTTCTATAGCAACATTTGATTCCATTCACATGGCAACTTTTTGTCATGTCTGCATGAGTTACAACAACATGGCTGCACAGTACAAGAGATCAGGTACTAGACTGACCTGGATGCAGCCCAGATCTGTGTCCCTTTGAAAGTGTAATGAAGTACGCAGTATGACATCAAAAACCCCATGTTGAACAACTTAAGATAAACATTAAGCAAGAATGGGAGAGAATTCTGGAGAAAATTCATGTTTTCAGTCTTCAGAGTGTTGTTAGAAGAAAAGATGACGTAACATAGTGGTAAACATGTTTCTGTCCCAACTTTTTTGGAATATGAAGCAAGCTTAAAATTCAGAATGTGTGTATATTTCCAAAAACCCAATCAGGCTACTGTTTTAAGCAAAAATTAAATTGTCTTTATGTTGTATTCAGCTAAAAATGTGTTGGAAAGGATTTGTAAATCACTTCTTTTTGTTTTTACTCACATTTTACACAGTGTCCCAGCTTTTTTGGAATTTGGGTTTTCAAAATAGGAATCTCCTGCACCCCATCTTTCTCCATTCTGTTGTAGCTCTAACAGCATGTATTGGTTTTGGTCGTGATCTGCAGTGTGCACAGAGTTACACTGATCTAAATATTTCCCCAGTTTGGTACGCGGATATGTAAGGATGTGGGTTTGAAATTTTCCTTTGGGATGTGTTTGCATTGCTTTTAGAGTTGACTCTGGAGACATGGGTTTCATATATGATACAAGAATGTATGAATGAGACTTTGGAAGCATTCCTTTGTAATCTAGCTGGAATTTATAACAGACAGAGTTACTGCTTGGGTAAACTTGAACATTAAGGATTTATGAACCTGAAGTGGAAATATTTCAGACCACTAAACTGAATGAGCGTTTTATGACTGAATGTTGGAGTGGATGTTGCATTTACACGGAGACAAGACACTTCGTACATGTGCTTATACATAAATGAAAAGTGGAAGATAAAGCTTCAACAGCTGCCCTCTGTATGCACTATAAGATTATGATAAGAAAAGATACCATTAAAGCCATTTTTAAAACTCATAGCTGAGATTGAATGTTAATTCTCTTGGCTCTTCCTTCACATTCTTATTCCCATACTGCCTGACCCACTTTGACATCATAAACCTATTGTATGCAGATAATATATCAGAAGGTTCCTTTATGATATTGTTATCAAGGAAATCCCCATCCTTTCTGAGCCCTCTGTTGTTTAGATTAAACCCGACAGAATTAACTGTGAAAATCTTGAACTAATAACGTGGCAAGCTTGATATACTCTTGAGCATGCAATGCCTTAGGTGCACATAAAACATCTTAATTCCCCAATGGCTTGGCCCACTTTAGCCCCCCCTAACCGGCCTTTAAATGTGCTCTTTTATCCACTTCTTCTGGTTTACCTTGAGTGCAGGGTTTTACCCAGGTCAGCAGCTCTGAATGTATTAGAGAGTATCAGACTTCAGGAATGTCAAAGATCCAGGGGCAGGAGATCACTGACCTCGCACCCTCCTATCTGCAGCCCTAGTCCTGATTTACCGAAGCAGCCTGAATCCCCCCCGTCACCTCAGAGGCTCGCTAAAGGGTCTGGGTAGTTTTCTGGAATGTCCTTTTATCAGTTGATGCCAAGCTGGACGATAAATCACTGTGAATCACTGAAGATTCTAAATAAAAGAGAAAACATGTCTAGAAGTGGTTTTAATATTTTACCAGGAGCCTGAAAGGAGCTGTGGTAGGTGGTTTATATTGTAAATAAGGACAATTTAAAGAAATGTTCATGCACACTTAAATGGATGCAAGGTTGTGTGTGTGTGTGTCTGTGTTAGGTGAGAACCATATTTATTTTTAACCTTTTAACCTAAATAATAAGCACTCTTGTCAATGAAAAAAAAAGTATTTTATTTATGATGATGTGGTTTATCAAATTGGAAATTTCTTTTCATAAAAAGAAACTCTTTTGAAATGTTACCAAAATGAACTGAACTATTTGGAAATCAACATCAGACTTCAGCGAAGCAAGATGTGAATAAATGTCAAGATGCCAGAGAATAAACTAGAAGGAACTAAAATAACCTTGAGGGAAACTTAATTATTATCTGCAAAAAGAGGCACAAAAGCATGAAAATTGGCAAAAATAAAAAAAAAGGGGGGGTGGGGGGTGGGGGGTGGGGTGTTACAGTTACACAAAATGGCTGAAAAAAAGTTGTGAAAAGTGGTTAGAGAGTGGAAAAAAGGGTTAAAGTGGTAAAATGAGCTAAGAAAGGCAGAAAGGGGCCAAAATTGATCGTAAAGAAATGGTGAAAAGCAGTTAAAAAAGTGGAAAAAATTGATTAAAATCAGACAGCAGCATAACTGAGCTAAGCACAGCAAAAAGAGGCAAAACACAATGTAAAATGTGGTGAAAAGCAGTTAAAAGGTGGAATAAATGGGTTAAAAGTGATTAAAAGTAGGTAAAAAATAACCAAAATGGGTAAGAAGATATAAAAATGGGATAACAGCAACAAAAATGGGCAGAGAAAGGTAAAAATGGGTGGGGAAAATGGTGAAAAGCGGTTAAAAAGTTAAAAAAAAAAAAAAAGATGAATATAGAAGAAATGGGATAGTAGCACAAATGATCTAAGCAAGGCAAACTTGTAAATGAGATCCTGATCTCAACGGGATTTATCTGGTTAAATAAAGGTTAAAAAAAAAAACTGGGGCAAATGGGAGAGATAAAGTTCTGAAAAGTGGTTAAGAAGTGGCAAAGATAGGTTAAAGCGGGAAAAAGGAGGCAAAAAGAACCAAAATGTGGCTGGACCCCAAAAGGCTTTCCCCCTTGAACACTCTAAATGCATGGCTTGTTGTGGCTTATCCATTGCTATAGTCCTTGTATTTCCACATATTCTGGGTTCAGACACATAATATTATTAACAGTCTTTGTACTCAGAACATTTGTGTCTGACGATTGCTCCTTCTGGGTCTACTTCCCTCATACTGTAACACATCAGGCAGCCTCTTATTGTGTGCCTTGCTCGAGGGAGCTTTGTCCACAGCTGACAGATGAGGGGAAATAGACTCTTGTTTCCTGGTTCTGGTTTTCCCATGCTCACGGGGTGTTCCTCAATGAAGTGTGTTAGTTGAGAGACAGGCTGCATCTGTGAAGCGGTTACACTGCCTCTCTCCATTTCCCTCCACAATCACTGACAATAGAACAATATCCAATTATCTGCAGAACAACGCCGCCTCACCGCCAGCTGTACATTAGGTCTCAGTTTCTGGGAATGATTCTCAGACTTGGCTGGCACAGAGGGACTCTCTGCACAGCTGCTCAGCTCTGCTTCCAAAATATGAAAACAGGAAGTCAGTGGTGTACACCGACACAGAGGACCACATTTATCTTTCTATCTATTTTAATCAAACAACGTCTTTAAGAATTTGAAATTAGTTTTATTCTGTGTGGAAGGAACACCTTTAAGTGTAACTGCTACACTTGTGTTGATTAACTATCAACAATTTTATCGTGCTTTAGTTTTGTTGTCTCTTTTTGGACACAAATTCTAACATCAACAGCGCCAAATTTTTTTAAACTATGCATTTAACAAAGAAGTGCTACTCAACCCTGCTCAACAAAGAGACAAATTGTTGAAACAGCACCTTTGCAAAAACCACAATCCCAATCTGGGGGTGTGAGACCAGTAACTACAAAATATATTAATCAATTAATTAATTCACCTTTCATTTCTATCATTTTCTTTTATCTAAAGTCAATAAGATAAGACTAGTTTGTCCACACACATGATTTGTGATTATAAATGTTTTTCTTTTTAAGTAGTTTTTAATTTGCTCTAATAGTTATTTATATCTGGTGGTGTAGCTGTTCTACGATCCCCCTGCCCTACCATGAGCCTACACGGACAGCATCAAGCAGGAACAGCAAGGAAAGTGTACAAGGAAAGCCTGAGGCAGGAAGAGAGGCAGAGCAGGCATCAATGACTACAGAATGACACTGATTAAGTCAGATATTGCATAAAGGAGGAGCTGGGGTGGAGGAGTGTTGCAAAAAGCAGCTTGCAGAGGGAGCAGTAAAGCACAGCCAGGTTAGAACCATATAAACACAGCAGCATGAGAGCAATTAGCCTGTAGCATGCGACAAAGGGCCCTTGCATGCTAACGTGAATTGCTGCAGTGGGTATATGACTGCTGCAAGATGTCTGCAAGCTCTGCAGTGTGCTGCAACAAGTAAAGAGACCGTTTAGGTCCATAAGCAGATGTCAGATTGTACACAGTATATTAGGCGGTCATCAACACCAGGTGGCAGTGTGAGTATGCTAAAATTTCAAAGATTAGGCCTTTCATCATATAAAATTGAAAGGAAGATTCCCCTTTATATTTAAGTGATGTTACCATATTCTTCAAATAGCACTACAGCAATTCCATGAAACTAACAGTTAAATATGCAGAGGGTCAGACTATGATCATATGTTATCATATGTGTTATATGAAGTAAATCAAACGCTTCATAAGTTACAACAACTTCCTGTGAAACAGCGAGAAATCAGGTGCCAATCAGGTACTTCATTGCCAGCTTCTGGAGTACAAGAAGCTCAAAACAAGAGCTGTTGAAAACTTGGCAGCAAGAAAGATGCACTCTGGAGTTCTATCTTGGAATTGTAGTGTTGTTTCACAATTAAGTTAACAACATATGTTGAAACCTATGACAGCAAAGAAAATGAATCCTTTGAGAGAAAGAACAGGAAATTTTCAGCAAGAAAAACACGAAAAAGATGAAAAAGAAGATCTCAGTCTCAGCTACAACTCCTGGCTAGCTTAAAAGCTAACAACAACTGCTAGTAACTGCTACAGAACACTGCCTGATCAACAGGAGACTACTGAATGAGAGAAGGTGGAAGCAAGCCGGGCTAAGAGCGGCCCTACGCAAACCTGCCATACCAAGCATCTTTCTTGCAAATGCCCGCTCCCTAGCCAACGAGATGGACAACATAAGGCTACGGATTTCTAACCACTGCTTGAACGACTGTCTTGATAATAACAGAGACCTGGCTGCACGAAAACATCCCGGACCTAGCCGTGGAGCTGGTAGGCCGCACCGTATACAGGGTGGACCAGACACCCGACTTCGGTAAGACTAGAGGGGGTTGTTGGCTCTTCACTTAAAGACATCTACCAGGGACATCTCCACAAGCGGGCCTCCAGGATTCTGATGGACCCCTCGCACCCTGGACACTGTCTGTTCAGCATCATCACACAAACCTGTCATACCGAGCATCTTTCCTGCTGGTAACCACTCCCTCGCCAGTGGGATGGACAACGTGGGGCTGTGGATTTATAACCACCACTTGGGCGACTGTGTTTGCTGCTGCAGAGGAGACTGCCAAACGAAATTTTGTTGCATTTTTACTATGCAATGACAACTATTTATCTATCCATCTATAGCATCAGCAGAATAAGCTGTTCTGCCCTGGCAGAGAAGATCTGGCTACTTTTTCATGGGTGCAATCCACATACTCAGCTCTGCTGCTCATCCCATAAATGCATTTTCCTCATAAATGTGGCTTCATTTAAAAGGGAAATAGACAGGCTTTCAACACTGTAAGATTTATTGCTTCAAAAGTTGCTGAACTATATCTTCATGAAACTTTAAAACATGATGATCAACAGCACTTAGAGTACTATCAATCAAGTCATAGCCATCTCTTCATTTAAAATCTCAAGCATCAACACCCCAAGTATGAATCCAATATGCTTTCTTGCATTAAAGCTGAGCACTTGAGCATCTTAAGAGAGTTGCAGTTTCCTTCTACATGAGTAATTTCCTCCTCAAGTGCTCTTAGGTAAATTTGAACCAAAGCAGCAGCAGCGTAGCCGCCTCAGTGAGACGTCTCACTGCTCGTTTCCAGCTGTTGAGAGGGAGAGAGGAGGAGGAGGGGAAGCACGAGGAGGAGGCGAGATGAGAAGCGAGATTGGAGTTTGGGGTTTCCTACTGTAGATCACAGGGTCAGAAGAGGGGGGAGTGGGTCCTGAGAGGATACTCCATCTCAGGGAAATGTTAGATGTCTATCTTTTCCTACCGTCATACATAATGTAGCATACTTCTTTTTTGCCTATTTTGCAGATACAGAATCACAAAAACCTCGCTTCTTCTTCTGTATTGTGTGTGTAAGCAACCCAATTCCTGTGAAATCATCTCAGCATGATTCTCAGTTGGACTATGAAGAATTGCAGATCGCTGTAACTAGTTAGATTGAAAGATAACATATGCATTTTTAATAGAGACACAATGAGAACGCCACGTTCGATAAAGATGAATTCATATTGCAGAAAGTTATGGCTGCACAGAGGGAGCGCTGCTTTGTTTGGAGATATTCTATCATGCAATTTTGTTATCTGGTTTGCAGAGTGCATGCAGCGAGGGAATAGAAATGAACAGATATTTTTTCCTTGCTGGCATCTCTGTATGAAACCACGTCCAAGAGGGATTGTCTTTGTGCTTTTCTCGCCTCTGTGACTGTCCCTCATCCCGTTTTATTTTTTTTTCTATCTTTGCGGCTCTCTCCTGAAGTGGAAAATCTGAAGTAATTGGTTTCTGAATTAAAGAAAGCAAGCAGGGATGAAAACAGGCTCTAATTCATTTTAGTCTCTCTGGGAGAAAACCGGGTGGCAGGGGACTTTGGGGAAATTTTGTTCGGATGAGAATCGCCCTCAATTTCCCTGCCAACAATCAGCAGCATCACTGAGGATCTACAGTAGGTGTTTCTATTAATAGAGCTGGGGTCAGTGTTGGCATGTGGAGGCTTATTTTGATTAACCTCACGCCTCTGCAGCCCCACTAAACTGTATAGCTTAATGCACTTCAGAGAAAAGAGCTTCAGACCATGGGTTTGCTAAAACAGGGTTTGAAAATACATAATTGGTCCGCTGTCAGGGGAGTAAAGCGCCAGAAAAATCGTAATTGGAGGGGGGAGAAAGCTTCCATTTAAACTGCAGGAATTAAAGAGAGTTCAAACTCGATGTCAGACACTGACACAAAAGCATGATGTGGTGTATTACCTGAAAATGAGGCATTACGCAGGCTCCAACAATGAGCCACTACATCCATCATGCATGATACGTCTCAGGGGTTCAGGTAGGCGCTGTCCTCTGCATACTTAGTGGGTAATCTATGGTGGGAAATCTCTGCTGACTCAGTCAGTGGAGAATAGAGCTCACTAAAGATGCTTCACTTTTATGTTCTAAGAGCCTCAATCAAAGATTTACAGAAGTGACTTTTTAACAGACATAGAGAAACTAACGATGGACTTGCACTTCATTTAGACGGCTCCATGGGTCTGATCAGAATCATCCATTTTCTGCACGTTTGAAACTACAGGCATGCCATACGTCACATTTACTGACACAGTAATAGAGAGAAGAGGGCCCAAATCTGGGCTTCAGTGTCAGATTTGTTCAAAATAGATTTTTGGTTAAGTCATACTTGACCTACACCAATGGAGAGATATCAAAGTGATGGCCTTGCTGCTCTTATGAAGCGCTGCCATCAGCTTTTGGGGGTTCAGTGCTGTGCTCAAGGGAACTTTGACAGTACTCAGGAAGTGACCTGGCACCTCTCCTCCGATTCCCAGTCCAAGTCCTTCCAGACTGAGCTACTGGTGAGGAAAGTAAAGTAAAACCAGAGAGTCAGAGCGTAACAAGCATAAAAAAAAAATAACTAGAAACAGCCAAGGTCAAGGAGGGTGGATGTCTTTAAAGACCCTGTAAAGTGAAAATAAATCTGTATTTAGGTTTGTTGTATGACAAGTCAATGTGTTATAAACCAACAGGTCAAATTTCAGTCGAGTAAAACATCTGAGTTTATAAGACTAAGCTTCAAAATCATGAAAAAATGGGTAATTAAAATCTGCTCCAGGATGGTGTGGTCTGTTGAGTGAGCTGAAGCCACGCCCACTCAGGTGAAATATCATCCTCTCAGATTTAAAAAATGCTACAATCTGAATGGAGGAAGCACTCATGCTGTTTTCCTGCCCCTTGACCTTATGAACTGAGTGCAGCTGCCTGGCTCTCTGCCAAAGAAGAGACAAAGTCCGTTTTCTAGCTCAGATCTCCGTTGTAATACTTTAAATGATCCATAGACCACAATGGCTGATAGATTTGGCAAATTACCTCCCAGTAGACAAAAAAATAGCATTAAACTGACTCTTAACTTCCAATAAAGGCAGTGACATCAGCTAACAACAGACTGTACTGAGATGAACTGCTGTGATTTTATACTGTAGCTTTAGAGAGGCGGGGCCTTTCCCCACTGTGGGCCCGTGACATCATGAGCCCACATATTGGCCCCGCCCACATGAAACCAAGCCAAGAAAAAGGAAAAGGAAAGACTTTCTTACAGTCTAAATCCAGAATTCAGTCTCAGTGTTTTCACGTGTTTACAGCATCCATATTCCAACAGATCTAGAGTGTTAGGACAGAAATTTTGGATTTAACTTTACGGGGTCTCTAAAACAGCAGGATTATGATACGATTCAATGATATACGAACCGATTTAATACAAAGCTTAATGATATATTTCTGTTCAATTGTATGACTTCTCACATCTTTAGCTGTCCAAATTTGCCACTATGATTTGCTATTTTTCTTCAATTTTGTGCAATTTGCATCAATTTCTGACTTCTTTTTAACCAATTTTTGCCGCATTTTAACCCATTTTCACCACTGTTCTCACCATCTTTTGTCACTTAACAAGTTTGCCAATTCTAAGCCAATTCTTGCCACTTTCTAAGTGTTGTTGCCTCTTTTGACCCAGTATTACCACATTTAACCACTTTTGATGCTCATTTTTGCTCATTTTAACTGCATTTCATTGTTTGTTATGGCCATTTTTGCCAGTTCAACCCATTTCCCCACATTTAAAGGGGGCATATTTTGCCCTTTTAAGACAATTTTTTTTTGTTCTCAGAGGTCCCCAAAACATGCCTGTGAAGTTTGTGCATGTCTAAAAACCCCTCTGTTTCAGCCCCCCTCAGAACGAGCCGTGCCTGTGTCTGTGGCTTTAAATGTTACCGATCTGTCTGACTTCACCCCTGACCACACCCCTCTCAGGACATGGATGTGGCACTCCTGATGTAACAATGTTACAGATGTTTTTTTCCAAAGTTAAGGACCTGACTCGGATTTAAACTATCAAAGTCAGCAGGAATACCCACTAAGCTATCCAGCATCTCATCAGATGGAGGAGGTTCAGGAGACAAGGGCAGAACTTTCTTCCAAGCGGGGAGGGCCAACTGAACCTGAGGGCGGGGCCAGCTCCCCACATGAGCTCATGAGGAGAAATCTGAGAACAGTTTGTTTCAGCACACACTTTCTGAAAGGTGGAGAAAGAGAAGGGTGAGGGGAATAGATTTTTCCAGTACTTGAGGGGATTGTGGTCAGGCCAGGGGTACATATTTGTGTTAGAAAAACCTGAAAAAGTGATTTTTGTATAATATGTCCCCTTTAAATCCCATTTTACCACCTTTTCTGTCAAGAAGGAAGGGCAGTGGGACACAAATGCAGACAACGGGTTTCAAAAGTTATCCAAAAAGGATAATCACTAAAATCCCAAATGATCAACAGGGAGAGGAGAAAAATGATAAGTGATAAGTGGTAAGTGACAACCCAAAAGCTCCTGTTCTAAATATAATGACAAAACTAAACCTCTGCTGCCAAGCAGCTGACAACAAACTTAAACAACTTGGGGGACTGAGAAACTCAGAAATGAAATACGACAGCCACTAGACCAGTTTTAAAAGGAAACCAAAAATGTCTGAGTTAAAACCCTCAGCACTGACACACAATGGCCTTCAAGTGACTGGTAAACTAAGGATTCTTATTGAAAGTTTCAGTTCATGAAAACACACCCAAGAAAACCCAGAGATGCTCTCAGTATCTCTGAAGGTGAGATAATGAGTCAGCACTGAGTGCTGCAGCCCAGGAGTAAATATAAGTTTGCCACACCTGACCCCAATCAGTGGCAAACAGCCACACACACCTGGCACTGCACTGATTGACACACACCTGGCACTGCACTGATTGACACACACCTGGCACTGCACTGATTGACACACACCTGGCAATGCACTGATTGACACACACCTGGCACTGCACTGATTGACACACACCTGGCACTGCACTGATTGACACACACTCAATGAGTTACCAGGCTGGGCCCAATCCCAATGTCCACATTCACACACTCACTGACTTTGAGGCGCACTCCTGCGAAGCCCGTGAGGGCTCAGGGCTGTCCCACTGTCAAATCATAAAGTGCGTGAGGGATCTCTCACTGATTTTTTTGAGCCCTTCATGCACCCTTTCTATGAGTGGGCAAATATAAAAGACCATGGCTTCACTTTACAATGGACCATGATTTTGCTGGCCCCCAGTTTGGCTGGGCCCCAGAAAACTCTCCAATTTTTCCCCCCTAATGTGCGGTCTTGTCTGCACATGACTGTTCTTTAATGTGCATGG
Source organism: Cheilinus undulatus (assembly GCF_018320785.1). Classification (NCBI taxonomy): domain Eukaryota; kingdom Metazoa; phylum Chordata; class Actinopteri; order Labriformes; family Labridae; genus Cheilinus; species Cheilinus undulatus. The sequence goes on along the minus strand of NC_054882.1, from coordinate 8,095,053 downwards.
CTGTGTTCAACCACCTTCAGGTATAGTGGGGGTTCCTGAACTCTGGCACCTTTATTTTTTGGGGTCGTGGGCTGAAAAGTTTGAGAGCCCCTGCTATAAGTCACAATACAATAATTCTATACAATGGATATGATAAGATAAGCACTTTATTATCACAATAGGGATATTTGTTTCAGACTCATGTCATGTAAAAAGATAAGTACTAGATATAAACACCAGACGGCCCACAGTTACAATAAAGGGAGAGCAGCAAAGTTCTGATAAGTAAAGCTGATCTCACGCACGTGTGATGCCTCTAACTGGAGCTTTTAACAGTGATGTGACACCATCTGCAAATGTGTTTAAACAAATGACAAAGGCTTTCCTGTAAGAAAGCATGCCTACAGAAACTGCAATGCTCCTTATACATCAATAAATATAATGCAAAGAGCAGTTTTCCTGGGTTGCTTCAAAGAAATGTTACTATTTATAGACTTCATAAAGATTTTACTGTTTCCCTATTCCTCATCTCAGAGAAAGAAACACTCTGCACACAGAAACTCTGTTTTTATGTCTCGCCTGCAGCTGGACTCCTTTATTTTTAAAAGGACTATGTATTGTTTTACAAAGGAGCCAGAAGCAGTACTTTAATATTTATTTCCTGGGTGAACAGCTCTATATGTGGACTGTACAATTCTGTTAGTTGGTTTATTTATGGCAGCAGAGGTGGTGACTCACGGAGCATCAAAGGTTTCAGGAAACTCAATGTAAATAGATGTTGATGCAACAGCCTGAGGCCATGATGGGGATCTGTGTATATAGAGAAGACGAAGGAAAACAGAGATGAAAACCATATCGATCCGTTTGCTGCCACCTTTGAATGCTGCAGATCTGGGACTGTGGTTTGGAGTGAATTTTCATAAAGATATGCAGTTTGCATGAATATTGAATTAATGAGTTTGAAAAAAGCCAGAAGTTAAAAGCAAAACTTCCAAATCCTCTGCAAAGTCAAGTCCCTCAATTAGGCTCCCCGCCGCTCCTTCAGCAGCTCCTCCTCCAGGTGGCATCCATGGCATTTTAAAACTCTTACCCCCTCATGAAAATAAACATGTTTTCCAGCATGCTCCTTGTGACTGACAGCTCAGTTTGTCTCATTAGTCTCACTAAGGGTCCCTTGAGATCTACTCAGTCTCATTTTTGTTGCTTTGATATAGATATAATTTCTCTAAGGGCGATGAGCATCAATCCTGAGGCTACACTTCAGAATGTTCCTGCCACAAGTTCTTTTCTTGTAGACCAAGGAGCAACTTTTTCTGTTTAAAAGGAAACATGAATATATTTTTCTCCAGAAACAATCTCAACTGTGCCAAAAAAAAAAAAAAAAAAAAAATGCAGTTCCTAGAGTGTCTACTTGGGGTCTGCTTCAAAAGCCAAGGAAGACCCACTGGATCCCATGTTAAAATGTCTATATTACCAAGGAAATACATGTTTAAGGTCTTTTAAAAAATTGACTTCATGACACATATCTTATAAAATACAATAAAACTAAATTAAATTAGATTAAATTAAATTAAATTAATAAATAAAATAATAAAATAAAATAATAAAATGAAATGAAATAAAATAAAATAAAATAAGAAATAAAAAATAAATGAAATAAATACATATAAAAAAAATGTACAAAAAATAGATAATATAAACTCTTTCAGGACTTCCTGAGGGAGCATGAGAGTGTGCTCATCCAGTCTACATGTGCTTTTTGAACCTGGAGAAGATGTATGACCCTGTACCATGACTTGGTACCAGATTTAGGCAAAATGAATAAATGCTTGGTCTAAAAGTAAAGACTTAAATGTAAGGACTTTTAATGGACTAAAACTAAACTAAAATGTTTTGAGTTTTCGTCGAATAAAACTAGACTAAAACTAAAAAGGTAGAAATGACTAAAATGTGACCAAAACTAAAATGCATTTCATTTAAAGACTAAAAGACTAAAATTAAAAATAGCAGCCAGAATTACCACTGTGTCCCAGCTGTCCCTATCTGCTAACATAGGGCGACACTTGCATCCTGTAGACCCAGTTGTCCTTCCTGAAGACGCTGACGCTAATGCTAACCTCATGTCTTAGCCCAGGTTACAGTTCTGTGTTTGATCCTCGGCAGACTCCAGATCAATCAGCAGCTATCAGTGCCGTCACAGTGACACTGATGGATGTGGTGTGGGGAGTGTTCACACTGTAAACAGGGAACATGTGTGCTGTGGTGGGAGTGGGGTCAGCTGGACCACTTTGAGGCCTGTAGTAATAGTGTGAGTGTCTGGTATCATCATCCCCACTCTTTACCCTCGGCGGATAACCTCTGCTGTGTATGTGGGGGTTAATCCAGGATGACAGGGCGACACTCCTCAACGTGCTGCATCTGCAACCCCTCAGTGTGTGGGGATTTGGCCGTCCAACAGTAACAAACACAATGAGACAACTGTCCCTTTCACTCCCACCAGCCCAAAAACCCGACCCCTCCCAAAGGATCACAGCACACTGATCAGCAAACCCCATTCACTCAACCGCTGGATCACAACATAAAGGGGATCAATGCTTTTCAACGAGTGAATCCCTTTCATGGGATTTGGCAGAGATCTGCAGGAGAACTTTTGTGTTGCTCTGCAGAAACTGCGTGTGAAGGGATTATTACCTTTTTATGTAAAACTGCTTCTTCTCCCTAGAAAATGAAGTTGACACAAAATAAATCACCTAATTTAGAAACCTCCCTGCAGGACACGAGTATTGACATTTTATCATTTAGATTTTTTCCAGTCAAAATGAAAACAAATGAAACTTTAGATCTTAGAAGAATCAGTCTGTGCATGTCACTCCTATTGGAAGTATTTTCCCAAGCAAACAAAAGCAGCGTCGTTTGGCTGATAGAAAAACAGCCTCAAGGTTGGAACAGGAAACAAACATGGCTCTATAAGATTTATTTAACCTTGGTAGCAACCTGCTAATGTTTTCTGTTTACATGCTCTGCTCCTGAGCATGTTAATAGGAAAAAAGACTGGAAATGCCTTTCTAGCACTGGGATTGAAAGCGCACACTTTTAGCACTAAAACTGAAAAGACCATGGCAGATATTTTGACTGATTTCATATTTTTAATTCACGTAACTTTGCTCTTTTAAGAGTTGCAATGCTGCTGGTCCCTGACTTTTCCTAAAAGTGTCTTTCATTTAACTATGATAAGTTTACCTTTTAGTTTTTTAGTTAGTTTTAGTTAAGTTTAACCTTGGGATAAGCCACACAAGGTCATAGCTGAGAGAGCAGGAGTGTTGTATCCAAGCATATTCATGGAAAGTTGAGTTGAGAGGGGAAAGTGTAGTGAGAAATGAAGCACAAGCAACAGGTATGAGCCCAGCTTTCAGAGGATTGTCAATTCAATTTACAAAATTCCTCAAACATAATCAACAACAGCCTTGGTTCATTTTTTATCAAATATCAAATCAACAGCCAGAAATCTAGGAGTTCAGTTTGATTCTAACCTCACCTTTGCAGCACATACCAACAAAATCACACAGTCATGCTTCTTTCACTTACACACTAACTCCAAATTAAAGCCCATCCTCTCCCAGTCAGACATGGAAAAATTCATCCACGCCCTCATTTTCTCACGCCCAGGTTACTGCTACTCATTTCTTTCCAGAATCACCCAGAAATCTCTTTCCCGCCTCTCAATTGTCCAAAATGCAGCAGCTAGGCTTCTACCTGGTTTTAACAGACGACATCACATCACCCCTATTTTAGCATCTTTATATCGGCTTCCTGTTAGTTTTAGAATTGATTTTAAGATTTTACTCATTACTTTTAAATCACTAAAGGGTCTGGCTCCAATATACGTAACAGGAATTTTAACCCCTTATGAGCCCTTAGATCCTCACGTGGGGGCCTCCTGGCCGTTCCAAAGTCAAGACCTGTAACTAAAGGTGACTTACCCAATCTTATTCCTTTAATCATCGTTCCACCTTTTATCTCCACTTTTATTATTACATTACTGCTACTATTGCTATTCAGTTCTTACTGGTTTTTGCTTTTACCCTCTTGATGCTTGTATTGTTTTAGCATTTTCCTTACTCAGACTCAGATTTGTATTTTTTATAATGTCTCAGTAATAATGTTGTTTGGGCTAGACATGTAGTCTGGGTTTTGATCTTGTTTAGGTTCTCTTCCCTTGAGTCTTCTCTTGTTGTTGCTGTTTTGCTGTCTTTATCTCTTGTTGGGTTCAGCTGCTTTGTTTTTCTGCATGTCAAAGCACTTTGTAAACCCATCCATCCATCCATCCATCCATCCATCTTCTTCCGCTTTTCCGAGGTTGGGTCATGGGGGCACCAGCCTAAGCAGGGAAGCCCAGACTTCCCTCTCTCCAGCTCTTCCCGGGGGACCCCAAGGCATTCCCTGGCCAGCCGAGAGACATAGTCTTTCCAGGGTGTCCTGGGTCTTCCCTGGGGCCTCCTCGCAGGCGGACCCGCCCGGAACACCTCACCAGGAAGGTGTCCAGGAGGCATCTGGACCAGATGCCCAAGCCACCTCATCAGGCTCCTCTTGATGCAGAGGAGCTCTACTCCGAGTCTCTCCCGGATGGCAGAGCTTCTCACCCTATCTCTAAGGGAGAGCCCAGACACCCTGCAGAGGAAACTCATTGTGGTGAAATGATTTCCTCGTTCTTTTGATCACTACCCACAGCTCGTGACCATTGGTGAGGGTAGGAACGTAGATCGACCAGTAAATAGAGAGCTTCGCCTTTCGCCTCAGCTCTTTCTTCACCACGACAGACCGATGCAGAGACCGCATCACTGCCGACGCCACCCGATCCGCCTGTCAATCTCTCGCTCCATTCCTCCCTCACTTGTGAACAACACCCCGAGATACTTGAACTCCTCAACTTGGGGCAGGATCTCATTCCCAACCTGGAGAGGGCATTCCACCCTTTTCCAACTTTGTAAACCCTTGTTTTTAAAAGTGCTATATAAATAGTTATTATTATTACTAAACGAAGCAGAATGAAGAAATCAGGGGATCTTCAGGCTTGAGTCAGCGGATCAGGAGCCACCACACAGAAGTGTGTCCAGGAAATGGACTACAAGAGTCCTGTCAGCATGATTGGACTGAGCTTGGCCAGTGAAAAGTGCCACCCACCCTGGCCAGTGAGTCCAACAGTTCATACCATGGGCTTGAGGATGTGCATGTTAAGGAAAAATGTTCTTATTTCAGAAAAGTGTTCATGGGTTGGCTCTAATCTCTGCAAACTCTGCATGAAAGTGTGAAGTGTCCTGGCACAGGACTGGATGTAGCATTGGAACAAGCTGTATCATTTGCCTGCATTTCACACTGCCTGTAAACTTGAAAATGGGGCTTGCATTAGAGGTGGAACATTATCAGCTGTAATGCAATTTTTGAACACAGTGGAAGTCATCTAGCAGCAATTTATCTCCAATTAGTGACTCCAAATGTTTATCTGAGTGCAAGAGCAGCTAACAGTTTGCTCTCGGATGTCTCCTATCAGCTTCATCTGTTCGTGGAAGTCGGCCTGAAGACTCTCAGCATTAATCGTTGGTGATACTGAAAACTCAGAGTTGCTGATTTCTCCCAGAGAACATTTGATCATCCGGTCTTTAGATTTGCAAAACAAATGTTTGACTTATGATGCAGACGTTGTACCATGGCAGTGTTCGTGGGCTTTATTCATCTTTGCAGTGATAACATCTTCCTTTTGGACCTTCTTTTAAAAAATCATGGTGATGGATTAGTTCAGTCTCCACATTTTCCTCTGACACAACAAGGTCAGCCCTGATAGAGACGGCCATGATCTAATAGCCCTCGCCGATGAGGAAGAACAGCCATATTTCATTTTAATCAGTGGAGAAGGCTCCCAGGTTACAAATGAAAACACTTTAGGAGTGTGAAAGAGATGGAAAGGAAGCAACCTTGAGAGCCCACACGTACAGACATTTACACAAAAAGCCCATCAGAGATGGGTTTGGCTCTGCCGTTTACCGTGTGTTTGTTTGACTCTGTATTCTGTCTCTCGTCACCTTGTAAAGAACCCTGAGCTCCCACTGTTAAAAGCACTTTCTAAGTAAATGCGTCTGAACTGGAAGTGGGTCAGAAGCACTTTGTTCATCTTCAGCCTCTTGTCTTGTCTGACACTCTCGCTCACTATCAGCGTCTGACAGCCTGACTGATGGAACATGCTCTGCAGATTACAGCTCAGATGTTTGGATACAGTTTGCACCGATAGAGCGCTTACGCAAGGCTCCACTTGTGTTTTCCTTCGTGTCTGCTGACAAGTCAGGGATTGTAGCAGAGCGCCGAGGGACGCCGTTTCGGGCAAGGCTGACTGGTACAACAACACGGCTCTGTTATCAAAGACAACAACTCGGGGTTAAAAAAAGATGCTTTTTTGGAAGTCGCTTTGATTTATTTGATGGTTTAATTGAGAGACGTAAAGTTGGAGTGTCGCCACTTCATATACTTTTACAGTTTGCTTGTAGAGGCTAAAGGATAAATGTAAAACCGTCTCTTTACATTAATGTTTTCATGAAGTCACACAGTTCTACAAGCTCTCTGGGCGCTCACACAAAGACCGCCTGCATCAAACTGTGCTGGGGAAGTCCTGCACTCAGGACTGCCTGTAAGGGGGGAGAAAGGGGAGAGCTTTCTGGGGCCCAGCCAGGCTGGGGGCCCATGGAGGTCAGAAAAATCATGGTCCATTGTAAAGTGAAGCTGTGATGATAATAGTATTTTCTAACCTCATAGCCTTTATCACAATGAAAACTACCTTTTTGTTATTGGTGTAGACTATGGCGATGGGCACATTGAACCGAATGATGATGATGGTAATCTCAAACTTCATAGAGAGGCCATAATGTACACAAATGTGACGATGCATACAGTGGAGAAAACTGAGAGTCCTTTTTTTCTGGAAAAGAATGGGAACATTTTTGAAAAGAGGCAAAAAATTGTGAAAAGTGGAAAAACTGAAAAAAAAAAAAAACGTACAAACTTGGCAAATAGAGGCAGAAATGGGTGAACAGTGGCAAGGATAGGTCAAAAGTGGCAAAAAAAAAAACCAATGCAAAAAAGGAAGAAATAGAGGGAAAGAATGACAAAAAAGTGGCAAAACTTGAAAAAAATGAAAAAATAAATATGGCAAAAAGTGGGAAGAAATATGGGAAAGAGTGCTTGAAAAAAAGTGGCAAACACAGGATAAAACTGGTGATAAAGTTTCGAAAAGTTAGCAAGGGTTATAGTAAAAAATGTCATCAGTGGTTAAAAAGTGGTCAAAAAAAGGGCAAATAGTGGCAAAAATGGGTGAAAAGTGGCAAAAAGGAGTTACAGAAATGTGTAAAAAGTGGCAGAGATAGGTCGGGGGGGCATGGCCATAAATGGGGGGAAATGGTTCCAAAAAACAAGTGGAAAAATGGGTGAAAAGATACAAACGGAATAAAAGTAGCAACAAAGTTCTAAAAAAGTAGCAAGAAAGGCTGAAAAGTGGCAAAGATAGGTGAAAAGTTGAGAAAAAGGGTTTAATTGGGCAGAAAGTGTTTAAAACACAATGCAAAAATCTGAGAAAATTGAGTAAAAATGGTCAAAGAGGAACAAAAAATGCTGTAACTGGTCAAAAATGGGCATAAAGCGGCAAAAAATGGAAAAAAATAAATGGGTGAGATGAGCAAAAATGGGCAAAAATGGAACAAAAAACTATGCAGAAAGTGACAAAAGATGGCAAAAAAAAACATACAAAAATGGGTAAAAAGTGTCAAAACATGCAGCAATACTGGATGGAATAAAGTGTTGAAAAGAGTTAAAAAGTAGCATGAATAAATAGTTCCAACATGAGAACTCAATAACAGCGTGGCACACTTTTCAGCTCCATAATGAGGCACCTGTTAGCTAGAATGCTAGCACCAATGCTACTGATCAGACATGCATGCATTGATATCATCAATAAATCACAACTGTGGAGAGCCCATTCTGGGTTTTTAGGGGTCCAGCTAAGTCTGTGGGCGGGGCCGCCTGCCCTCACATCACTTTATGTCCAACCAAAGCTGAGCATGGATGCATCATTTTAATGAAGTACGATGACCACAGTTTAAAAGTCGCAAGATCTCTCAGAGTCAGCACAGTGGAGAAAAACAGACAACATGGCGGAAACTTTTCTTACTTAAGCATCATTTATCAAACGTGAGCATGGCAGGAAACTGGATGCACAATCATTTCCATGCATAGATCGGCATTTATCAATCTGGACATAGCAGAGCTGTCAGCTTGGGTACGCTTTTTTATAAGTGTTGGATAAGATCTAACATTTTAAAGTTCATTTCAAAAATACTCTCCTTCACCTCAGTTATTTACCTGTAGATTAATCTGTTCTTGTCCACTGTTGTTTGGCTTTTATCGCTGCTTTCCTGCAGTTTAGCAGAGAAGACAGAACATCACTGACAGACTAATCACTGCTGGGTGGAAACAGATGCTTGTGATTTCTCCAGGGAATTTCTCTCCCCTGAATTTAAGCAGGGAATCTAAAGATTGACATTTAAATGCAAAAAAACAGGTGAAAAGCTTCAAACGATCTTATTAAGTACCTCACTGCTCCAAAGGTATATTGTTGGTGCTTTCAGTCATCATGTATGGATTAATTTGTGTTAACAAATGTTGGTTAGATTGTCTCCTACTGTACAGAAAGCTTACAGTGCAGAGCTTCCCACAGTGAGAGATGAGCGACTGAAAAAGACATCAGTGTGTCTGAGATCCGTATAGGTGCTCCACGTGACGCCTGCAGGCCTTTGTGTCTGCTGGATCCTGATAGGCAGACTTAAAGCAGAATAGAATTAGGCCCTCAAGCCCTTCAATTCCCCACTGTGGACACTGTAGAAAATAACAAAAAAAACAAGAGTGGAAAAGTTTTCTACTGCTACTTTTTATAGATCTAGGTCAGATACTAACATGTGATTCCCAGAATTATTCTATAGCAGAAGTACACAAATGACTTATCCACTGTAACGCCATTTTAAAGTTAAATTAATATACATGAATGAATTGTATCGCAATTTTTTTCGCTGGTGGTCCAACTGCTTTTACAGAAACCAAATATTATTCCTACTGATCTGAGCAATTTTAGGCCAATATTCAAACTCCTGTTTTTATCCAAAGTTTCAGACAAAAGCCGTTTTAAGTCAGATTTGAGATTTAATAAATGAAGATGAGATCTCAGGTTTTAGAGCACTAGGGCTGCTCACAGAATAGGCTGGGCCCCTGCCCACTTTGCCTCTTATTTTGAGCATTCATATCTGATTTTGTTCCTTTTTACCCAGGTTTTGTTGCTTTCCACTTATTTTTGCCCCTTCTTGCCCGTTTGTCCACTGTAGTGCCACTACACCCATTTCCCCACTTCTTTTTAGAAATTAGATCCCATTTTTCCTACTTTTTGCACAGCTTTCTTGCATATTCATTTTAGCCACTTCTCATCTATTATTTTGCCTATTTACAGAATTATATAATTATTTTCCATTAAAGTTGTCTCACCTATTTTTCAGAGTTTTTTTTGAGCATCCAGCTGCTGGATATGGGCGCAGCAGCTGAGCTTCTTCAGGTGTGGCTGGCTTTCCTGGGCCTGATCCAGCTCCCCACATACTGGATGCCCAGTAACCCCCTGAGTCAGAGCAGGCCTGGACCACCTCCACCAGGAGGTTTTAGCAGAACAGAACCAAAGTTGACGCAGCGATGTGCCGAACGGGCGTCTGCGTACTGGGCCTGCTGGGAGTCAGTATATCCTAATTTAACAGAACATTGTAATGTAGCACGGCCTTATGCCTACCATTAGATTCTAACTTCAATAACAAATAATAACAACTCTTATAAAATTAGGAAAACTAACTTGAAGTTACTTATAAAGTACAACAATTATTTAAATGGTAGTATTTTTTTCCCAGCTTTTGTTCAACAGCTAACATTATCAGTGCTGAATATATCTAATATTTAACTAGAAAAACCTCACTCTTTCTTTCTGTTTTCTTTCTTTTAAGAATTTCTTGTCGATCTCTTGCTAATGTTCCTCTTTTTAATAGCTATGGCTGAAAACAGTGGATGGTGTTAAATGCCCATTGCATTAAAATTGTCTTTGTGGTATTTGTGAGTTAACGTATCACCACCATGTAGAGCCGCAGTAAGAATTCTTAAGATATATATTTTTCGTCATTTTTTATCATAATTTTGTCATCATTTTTGGAGGGGATTTTTTGTGCTTTTTCCTAATTTTTGTATTTTTTCAGCATTTTTGTTGTCATTTTTAAATCTTTTTTGCTATATTTTTGTGATTTTTTTTCATGATTTTATGGTGATTTTTCTTCATGATTTTTCTTCTTTCTTTTCTCCTTTTATTTCTTTTTATGGCTTTTTTGTCTTTTTTCCATCTTTTTTATTTATTTATTTATTTATTTTTGTCATTTTTTTCCATAATTTTTTCGGCAATTATTTTATCATAATTTTTGCATCTTTCTTTTTAAAAATTTTTTGGTCTTTTTTGCCATATTTTTCACGACTTTTTCATGATTTTATGGTGACTTTTCTTCAGGATTTTTTGTGATATTTCATCTTTCATCATTTTTTTTCTCATTTTGAGTCTTTTTTCATCTTTTTCCATTACTTTTTCCAAAAAAAAAATCATTTTTTTCCTCATTTTTTTCAGCAATTTTTTAGCATCATTTTTTTCATCTTTTTGGTCAATTTTAAGTCATTTTTGCTATATTTTTGAGGGGTTTTTTTCCAGACTTTTCCACAAATTTTTTGTGAGTTTTTTTTTTTTTTTTACTTTCTTTCATAATTGATTTCTTTTTCTTTTTCTTTTTCTTTTTCTTTTTTTTGCACTTTTTGTCTTTATTCACCTTTTTTAAAGGATTTTTTGATCATTTTTCCAGCCAGAAACATGGAGGAAAGACTGGGGCAGAAACATGTGGGAAAGGAACCACAGGCTGGACTTGAACCTGAGCAACCTGCATACATGGTGCATGACCTAACCACCAGGCCTTCTGTGCCCTGTGAGATTTTTATGCTTTGGTGCTTGCAAAAGCAAAAGATTGTTTTTCTGTGCCTCCGCCTGTCCATCCAGGCCAGTCCTGTGAATGCATATCTGCAGAAGACTGAGGGATTTCCTTTAAACTCTGCAAAAATATCCAGACTTGAAGTATAAGAACATCAGTTGGTTGTTCTAGCTTGGCATTTCCTTAGTTTTAGATCATCTTTGTTTCTTTGGATGTTAATATGATCTGGAACTCAAATGCAGAAAGTACAAAACACTGTGTATAAACAAATGAGACAACAGAAGAGTAGAATAGAGTCCTGGCAGTAATCTCATAGGAGTCTGACAGGCAGAGTAAGATCATAGCTAAGGTCTCCCAAAGGTCTCGGGGTGGAAAATTGGCCAACACCTTCAGCTTGGATGGATTCACAGAGGAAGACAGAGCGGTAGTGTTACTGAAGCCATGGCACAGTCACATATTCCTAGCTCATAGCTCTAACTCATAAGTGAACACATATTTTCTCTAGAGTCAGGATGTTCAACAGGTTTGATGTAGCAAATATTCTAAATCTGCTGGGCTACAGCAAAGACTTGTGATCCACATCTTCTGTGATCACATCCTGATTAAGATTATGTGCTCTAACGTTTTGTCTCCGTTAAAGAATCTCCCTGAACAGTAAAGACCGCTCTTTGGCGTCATTTCTGTGTTGTGTCTCCATTTTCTTGAAGCAACATTTCACTCTGCCAAACTGATTTGGAGCCAAAATTACTACTTCTTCTTTTGCTGATTACATTTCCACATAAAGTGTGTAATTTCCACGCTGTTCATGTTGTCTAAATGATTATCCCCCTGATGCTAATAGTCAGTTGTGTCTCCTTTTTGCTGGATAGCAGCCTGCAGTCGTCTGTGGTAATTTTCAACAAGTCTCTGACTCGTCTCCTGAGGAATCCCAGTCCATTCTTCTGTTGTGAATCTCTCTAGGGCCAGATCTGATGGTCTTCTGGCATGGATGTTGGTCTTCAGTTAGCCCCACAGATTTCCAGGATTTAAGTCAGGGTTTTGGCCAGCAACGTTCACTCTGGTCTTCTGGAGGTAGCTCTTCCCCCGGAGCCATGGATGTTTTGGGTCTTTTTGCTGCTGACTGCTTGGGGATTTTTGTCAGAATGTTCACATTTCCTTTGTGCAGGACACAGAAGTCCCAGCCATGATCAGCTGATGGCCAACTGGTCCCAGTTATCCCCTCCCAGCTCCCACAGCCAATCACAGCTCTTTCTCTAAACACAGCTGTGTATCTAAATATGACGTACTTCTCACTAATCTCTGCTTGGGTTAATGCTGATGCACACACTGTCCCTCCTCCACCCCAGCCTCCTCTTTTATAGCTTAAAGCAGGGGTGTCAAACTCAGTCACAGCAGGGGCTGAATTCTGAATTAAGGTCTAACCCGAGGGCCTAACAGGGTCCACATTAATCCAAACAGTCAATTTCATTTTCACGGATAATAAATTATGGGGAAAAATTAGCATTGATGATAAATGATTTCAAGATTCAAAAAGTCAAAGTCATAAGTTCAAAAATCTGAGATAAAAAAGTCTAATTTAGTTGTGCAAAAGGTCAAAACATGAAATTAGATGTTAAAATAAGGCTTTTAAAAGGAAAATATATAAAACAGAAAGTCATAATCATGTTTTTAAGGCCAAAATATGACTTGAAATTTTTAATTGTGAACCTAAGAAGGTCAAAGTATGAGATGAGAAATCAAATTTATAAATTGAAAAGGTCAAAATATAAGATAAAAAGTCAATCATAAATAGCAAAAGCCAAAATATTAGACAAAAGTCAAATTCATAAATTGAAAAGGTCAAAATAGGAGATAAAAAATCTAAATAATAAACTGAAAAGCTTCAGCTTTAGCTTAAAGTCAAAATAATAAATGTAAAAGGTCAAAACACAAGTTAGAAGTCCAAATAAAAGATAACAGTCAGAACTGTGCTGTGCAAAATTGAAAATATGAAATGAAAATGCAAATGAATTTCCCATGTTTCTTTTTATTTATTGTTTATTTAAAGGAATATCTTGTATTTTATCTCATTTTTTTCACATTCTTTAATTTTTTATGACTTAAGGATATTTGATTTCACTATGGTTAAGTTTACATTTTTATACTGAAGGAAATCTGCACACCTCATATTTTTGGGCCAGTTATAATAAGAATATAATATTATCTTTGAGGCCAGGTGTAACTGTACCATGGGCCGGATTTAGTCCCCGGACCTTAAGTTTGACATCCTTGGATTAAAGTATCTTGCACCCTCATATTCAGATTCATGCTACTGTGGATTAAATGCTTTTGAACTAATCTTATTGTATCTTGTAAAAATGATCAGAAATGCATCTACTAACAGTTTCTAGCAGTGAAAAGTGAAAGCTCGCTGCTTGACTAACCTAGGGGGCATCTTCTGAACAGAGCCTTCTCGGCGAGAAAAACATTGTGCATTTTGCAATAAAATGGTTAAATGTATGATGAGAGTGTTCCTGAGTGAAATAGTTCTGATTCTGTGTGCAAAATAAAATCATATCAGCATCCAAAAGCATTCCTCACCTTGTTCAACAGCACTTAGAGAACACTTAAAAAATTAAGCTTTCTGGGGGGGGGGCTGTCAATTCATCCTCATCCATATGATTTGTGATAACTTTTTAATTCAAATTCATGAGGAAACTTTAAAAATCTGGGATCAATTCTGCTGCAGAGCCAGCAGAAAGCAGATTGGACTGTGCTTTTTAAACCTCAGAAAAGAGCAGAAATGTGATGACTGCTGAGAGAGAGAAGCAGCACAAAGGGTTAGGTGAATACTGATCTGATGCTGAGCTCGATCAGCTTATTCAGGGAGTGATTTCAAAGCAATGAGAGGAGGGGGGTGGGGGTCCTGAGGGCAATATAGATGCTAAAGCAGGCTTGTTGATCCTTGAGAAACTCCTTATCTGTTCTTTGTTGGCCCTGCGTACATTGATCATGCCCATTGTTGTGCTTGTTCCATTGAGGCTGAGTGAATGAGCCTGCTGCGTAACAGCTTTTCTGCTCTGCTCCAAATGAAGACGTTCCCAGCGACGGAGAGAGTGAGATGTCAGCCTGACAGAAGGATTCATAGAGGCTCAGCTGAAACTCTATTGTCTGCTTAGATTCCCCTGTACAATTTAAGTCAGATAAGGCCTGATCTGGATAGATTTTATTGTGTTTACAAAGGAAAATGCTCAAAATTGAGGAATCTTCTCATGGCTCTACAACCAAAATACCAAACGTACAAGACATCCATTCATCCAGTTGGGAGCAGCTTTTTTGGCCATGGTCGACTGTCTTTTTCCTCTGTATATGCAACAACCAATGATGCACGATCATGCCCGGTTATGAAACACCTGAAGGATGTGCAACCTGGACACATCTTCAGCGACGGCCCGGGTTTCCACTTATTTCCGTGTTTTTCATCAGACACCTTCTCCATTCCCAGGCTTGTGTCCAGGTAGTTTTCCTCCCTCTTTAGCCAGAGCTAGCATGACCACATATCAGCAGCATCCAAGATTTTCCGTATGGCTTGTCTCCTGTGCAGTCTGCCGATCCTCAGGTCACCCCAGGACTCGGCCCCCAGAGCCCCTGCAGCCCACCTCCATGGCTCACAGCAGGCCTTCCACTGATTTTGCAGACATTCAGCTTACTTGTCTCTCTTCTGTGCTTGTGCTTCTCCTGTCCTGATGACTTCACACTGCAAAAAAGGAGCAGTTCAGTAATGTCACATCAGATTCAACAAAATTGGAAGTGGAAAAGGACTACCCACTGCTTGGCTCAGGAGCCTTGGACACAATCTGAATCCTTTTGTAGCATCCTGCCAGTGTGAGATAGGTTTTCTTGTCTGCTGTTGCCTCAACTAAGACAAAAATAAATCAAAGCTGGACATTGAAAATGAGCTGAAAGCAGCAGCACAGCTGCGCCCAAAACTCAATAAGATCTGTGGCACCAACTAAGCCCACAGTATTCACTGAAATTATTTCAGGACTTGGTGTATAAATCTTAAAGATGTTCATTAAGTTTTAATTTTCAGGGAAATGTTCAACTTTCGCAAGTCTGATTTTTAAAACTTTGACGATGTAAAACGTTAGGAGAAGGGGGGTCTTGAATTTTTTTTTACCTGCCAAAGGGGGGCTGACAGAAACAGTTTGGGAACCACTGGTTTAAGGGATTTATTGTATTAAAGATCCATATATATATATATATATAAACACATCCATGTGCGAAGAGGTCAAGTCTTTATATTAGAAGGTCTTCTGGTTTTAGTCACATTTTAGTCCTTTTAACCTTTTATAGTTCTAGTTAACTTTTAGTCAACAAAATCTTAAAAAAACAAATTTTTTGCTTAATTTTTTCATGTTTAACTCATCTAAACTAATTTAATCATTAGAATTGTGAAATGAGTTTAAATGTAAAATGCTTATATCAATGCATTATCAGTTCTTTAAGTGATTTCAAATACACCAATGAAAATACTGACATACCATGCACTGTTTTTGAATATTCAACCATTCAACACTAGCATTTAGGTCTCCCTGATAAAACCTAAACTTAAATTTTTCTGGGTTGATTGGTAGATTATTTCTTTCTTGTAACAATGATTATTGGAAATAAATTGTATACCATTAGAAAGCCTGTTAATTTCCCTTTTAAATGGTGCCACATTTGTAAGAATCATGCATTTGTGGGATGAGCAGCAGAGCTGAGTGTGTGGGTTGCACCCATGTAATGTTTGCCAAATCTTCTCTGCCAATGCAACGGATCAGTAGGTAGAGTTGGAAGGTTGTTCCTGCACATGTTCGATGTGTCCTTAGGGAAGACACCTAACCCCGATTTGCTCCCACTGCTTCACTGGGGTGTGTAAATGGGTTTAGATGTGAATGAATGGGATCATCTAACATAGATGGCAGATTCTCCATCGCAAACTCTGCCATCAGTGTGTGACTGGGCAGCGGTGACCTGTGGTGTAAAAAGATGACAAGAAAAACCCTATACAAGCTCAAGTCCATTTTACCATTACTCTTGTTTTGAGATTCTGGTACCCCGGTGCTGGCAGTCACTGACTGCAGTGGTCAGTAGGTATCTGCTCCCAGAATCAGCCTTGCTTGACTGACCTGGATAGGACCTGTGCCGTGTTCAGCAAAACCAGGGGATGCCAGAGACGGGCCACGTCAAGTTTTGCAGGACGATTGCCCAGACAATGCGGGACAGACTGCAGTCAATCTCTAGTCTCCTGCCATGATGGCCCTTCACCATCAGGCCTGTTGACAATGGAGGTGGTAGCACGTGCACTGGAACCTGAACAGTGGAGGAACGCTATGCTCAGCTATGAGTCCAGATTCTGCCTACGGTAGTTGGATCGTAGACTCAAAGTGTGGATGAGACGCTGAGAACAGTATGCTGATTGCTGCACTGATAGAGTAACATCTTTAAGTGGAGAAAGTACGATGGTGTGGGACGGCATCTCCCCCACTGGAAAATTGAGGCTTGTCATCATTGGAGGCAGTCTCAATGCAGAGAGATATCAAACTGAGATTCTTTCACCATAAGGCTGCTGTGGCTGTGCTCTCCTGCATGCTACTGAGACTCCTGTTTGTTAAATGAGCAATCTGTCAATGTGTCTTGTTTCTTCAGACTTCATATTTAATCCACCAAACAAGAGTCAATGTCAGAATCAGCTGTTTGGAATTGGCAGTGAAGATTTAGCAGTTTATTCAGCTCTGCTGCTCATCCCACAAATGCATGATCCTTACAAATGTGGCACCATTTTAAAGGGAAATAATCAGGCTTTCTAATAGTGTAAGATTTATTTCCAGGAAGCATTGTCACAAGAAAGAAATAATCTACCAAACACAAATGTCTCCTATACTTTAGGTATGTGCAGCTGCAGGAGTTTCCTGAATGAACCCTGGCGTATAGAGACATCATCAGAGCATGCTTCTTTTCTCTTCCTGCAGTAACCCTGACCTCATTTGTAGAATTTGTCCAACATTTTCCTCCATATATATTTCTGCTATAAATGAATGTTTTGCCAGTTAAGCCCTCCAGAAGTATAATGTTTGGGTTTACATCCTAAGTTAAGATATTCCTTCCAGTAAAAGCCCACCGCCGCAGACCATCCTCCAACTTTCAGCTCATTCTTCCTGGCTGCTTTCCCTCCATGCATCTTAAAACACAATATTTACTTAAGTCTCATTTTCTCTTTATGACCATTTTCCATCCTTTTTTTATGTTTGTTCTGTAAATATTGTTTTTCTCTTTCTCTACCGACAGAGAACATGTTGGCAGAATCTCATTAAAGCAACATTTATTTTTCATGAAACTCATTGCAGGCATATCTGTGGAATATTTATAGAAAAAGCAGGGACCTACCTTGACTTTAATGATGGATTAGTGATTAATGTTAATGAATTCAGCCATACTGCATGAACAGAATCAGAGCAGTGACACAGGAGCTGGATCAGACAGCCACTTAGAGAGAGAGAGTGAATTTTTAATTGTGTTGAATGACTTTATTTCTGCCTAAAAAGTCAGACCGTATTCTCGTCAGACACAGTTTCATCCATGTTCGCCTCTAAAAGAAGCCTCGTAACTGTAACACCTCCTCCAGCCTGCTGCTTTATGTGCCTGTGGTTTGGGTGTGGTGATACCGAGTGTTTGTGCAGCTCTGTGTTGGCATAATGGAAAGCAGAGGAGGTGTGACTGCACTGCCCTCTACTGGCGGAGGAGGGCCCCTTTGTGGTCGCCCTGAGGAGTGTGAAGTGTGATGGATTTGTAAGCACTCATGCAGAAGCAGAAAGGTAACAACAGAGAAAATTATCTCCGTGTTATTGATCGTAAACATTGGCTCAAAAGTCTCACTTTTCCTGTTTCTGCAGCCTGGATTTCAACAAATAAACATCTGTGTGTGACTGCAGTACAAAATGAGAGAGGAGTTTAGATTAAAGGGAAGGAGAAGCACAATAAGATAAGGTTGTTATGAATGATACTCATATATTGCGGCAGACCGGGGATGTTTTAAGGGCAAAATAATAAAAAGGCTACTGGTCATATTCACTGGGGTACCAGCTGACCAAAACTTTTATGTTGGAATAGTTGGATTAAACCGTTTCCTCATGTGATTATACCTATTACACCTCTGTATAAAACAGAAGAGCATTATGAGCTATTCAAATATTTAGTTCACAAAGATGTACAAAAAAGGATGAATGCAAAACCTTGAAATGAGGATCTCAGACAGGGTGGGGAAGCTGACAGTATTAAATCTACTACTACAGAGTTGAATTTAACTATTTAAAAGCATCTATATTAGATAAAACTTGCAGAAAAACTATATTTTTTAAAGAGTAAAATACTTAACACTATGACAGTGTTGGAGTACAAGAAATAGGGTTAGAGCCATGGGAGTAGAAAATAAGTGTTGTGCACTTTAGAGTGGAGGTGTAGAGAAAAGTTGAAATATGGAGAGGAAGGCTGAAATGTTAGAAAAAAAAGTTGAAATATCAAAAATAGGTCAAATTATTATAAAAACAATGTTGAAATGTCTTTAAAAGTTTGACAAAAAGTTGTTGAAAAGTAGGTCTAAATGACAAGGATGAAATTGAAACGTTATGTTCAGAGGAAAGTCAATAAAATGAGAATAAGGAAGAAAGACAAGAAGAAAGCTGAAGTAATGAGAAGACAGTTGAAATGTTGAAAGAACGGAGAAAGAGAAGAATCAAGTTACAATGAGGGGAAGAAAGTTGAAATGGCAAGAAGAAAGTGGAAATGTTGAGAAAAAGGTTAAAATGTTGAGAAGAAAACTAAACAGAGCAAATAAAGTCAGAGTGTTTTGAAAGATTTTGAAATGTTCAGAAAAAAAGTTGAAAATTTTAAATGTTGAGAATAAAAGAAGTGTCAAAAATAAAGTCTTAAAGTTTTAATAATGAAAGAAAGTCAAATTGTCAAGAAAAACACTGAAATGTTGAGAATAGTCTTAAAGTGGAAATCTGTAGGAAAAGTTGAAATATGGAGAAGAAAGTTGAAATGTGGTGAGAAGAGTTGGAATGTCAAAAATAAGTCAAATCATTAAAAAAGCAAAGTTGAAATGTCTTTAAAAGTTTGACATGTTGAGAAATCAAGTTGAAGTGTTGAGAAGAAAGTCCAAGTGACAAGGATGAAATTTAAATATTGGGAAGAAAGTTATGTTCAGAGGAAAGTCAATAAAATGAGAATAAGGAAGAAATGAGAAGAAGATAGTTATAGTGTTGAGGAGACAGTCGTAATATTGAAAGAACTGAAAAATGGCTTGAATCAAGTTAAAATGTTGAGAAGAAATTTGAAATGGCAAGAAGAAAGTGGAAATGTTGGGAAAAAGATTAAAATGTTGAGAAGGAAACTGAACGCAGCAAATAAAGTCAAAGTGTCATGAAAAATACAAAATGTTCAGAAAAAAGTTGAAAAGTTGAAATGTAAAGAAAAAAGAAGTTTTAAGAATAGTCTTAGAGTTGCAATAATGAAAGAAAGTCAAATTGTCAAGAAAAACATTAAAATGTTGAGAATAAAGTCTAAAAGTGGGAATGCGTAGGGAAAATTGAAATATAGAGAAGATAGTTGAAATGTGGAGAGAAAGTCTAAATGTGGCGAGCAAAGCTGGAATGCCGAGAATAAGTCAGAGTTTTGAAAAATGAAGTCAAACGTCAAGAAGAAAGTCGATACAATGAAAAAACAAAATGACTCGAAAAACACTGAAATGGTTGGAAAAAAGTTAAAATGATAAGAAACAAGTCAAAACGACAAGAATCAAGTTTAAATGTTGAGAAGAAAGTTTAAATTACAAGAAAAAAGTTTGAATTTAGAGAACATAGTCAAAATGATTAGAATAAAGTGTAAAGTTTGAGATAAAGTTAATATGACGAAAATAAAGTCAAAATGCTGAGAAGAAATTTGATACGATGAGAATAAAGTTGAAATGTCAAGAACATCTTCAAGTCAAAACGTTGAATATAAAGTCAAAATATAAAGAATAAAATCAAAATTATTCAGACCCCTCATGCTTTTCCTGTGTCTTCAAGGAAAGAAAACCCAGAGCAGGGCAGGCATCAGTGGCAACAGAAGGACATTGATTGTTGAATAAAGGAGGAGCTGGGGTGGAGGAGGGTTGTGAAAGTGGCTTTTAGAGTGAGCAGCTAAGCATAACCAAGCTAGGCTAGCCTAAAAATTGCAGCATGGGTGTGATAAGCCAATAACAGGCTTAGAACGAAACTTATGACCCACCTGCAGTACTTCTTGGGCCTAGTAGTGGGCCCCGACCCTCGTTTTGGGAAGCACTGCTTCAGTGTAATATTAGGTGATTAAAATAAAAGATGATCATTGCTAAAGTTTAAGATGGGCCAAGTCTTTTCTGACCTCCATTGGCCCATGCTTTTGGCCTTGGTTGCAATCATAAGACCAAGATTTACTGGAGGGACTGTTATTTTATTTTTAAGCTGAGATTTTAATATTTTCAGTGTTTTATTTACAGATGATGCCTTGTTTAAAAAAATATCATAAAGTACCAAAGTGTTGACAACCTAAACCTAAAGCCCTGGAGACCAGAATTTACTAGGACAAAAAAAAAAAAAAAAATTAAGGTATTGGAGGTGAAAGAGTCAAAAGTAAAAACACAAAGGTAAACAATATTACACACATAAACAGTACTGGAAGGAAACTACAGGTGAAACAAGGTCTGCTCCTGGGTTTATAAATCAAAGCTGCACCAGAGCTGTTGGTAAAAGTAAGAATATTATCTGTTATCGACACAGTGTGAGCATTGTTAGCAGCACTGCTGAATGTTTGCAGCACTGAATACCACTTTATGAGAGAGAGGTGGATCAGCTCATGGCTCCCCTCGGCTCATCTTTCCCATGATACGCCGCCTCACGCTGCGTGGGCTGGACTCGGCCCTCCTCCTGGCCCAGCCCGGCTATTCTCCTGCCTCAATAGCTCTGTTTGACTCCTCTAGCCGAGTCCCGAGTAGTCTGAGGGCCCGCTCCTATCTCTGGGACCCTCAATCCAGGGCCTCCCTGCTCCCTCACACCCCCCACCGTCAGGCCAGCGAAAACCCAGCGCCACAGGCTGAGCGGCAGACGAGAGGGGCCGATACACGCCTCTCGCTAAAGAGCTCCAAGACAAAAGTGCGATAAAGAATGGAAAGAAAAGAAAACTACACTACCAGGTTGACCCAACGCCGGACCGTTAGTCTGACAGCACGATTTATGGCTGAGTTTGAGATACTGCCAGAGCCAAGCTAGACAGTTTAAACACTCAACAGTTCCCAAGGACTGTAGGCCTTCAGACAGGGAGGCAGAGAAAGTGCTGGAAGGGAGGGAGCAGGGAGGTGGGAAGATAAGGAGAAACTGGGCACAAGAAAAGGAAGCAAGAAAATCAGAGTGGAATGAAAGAGAATGTAATGAGAAGAGAAAAGCATGGGTAAATATAGTCCACTAAAAAGCAAAAAAGAGTCATATTTGAGGTTTAAACCTCCATGTCAGTCATCTGAAAATAATAAAATAATCCTGCCAGTACAGTTCAATCATGCTATTTTAACCAGTGTCCATCCCATTTAAATTTATAGATGCTCCATGGAAACTTTGCAGAAATGGATTTAACAAGAACAAGAACTGAAGTGGAAATTTATGACCAAGGCAGAAATGAAATGACTGTGCTTGCAAGATACTTAAAATTTCAACCCCAGTTCCAGAAAAATTGGAGCACTGTATTTAATGTAAATAAAAGCAGAATGCAATGTTTGCAAATCTCATAAACCATATTTCAGTCAGGATCCCTTCATCAAGAAGCATGCATGATTTTGTATTGCTATTCTGGGATTCTCCTGCCCAGAGCAGAGCAGCAGCAATAACAACAGAACGACACTAGTTAAGTCAGGAGCACGATAAAGGAGGAGCTGGGGTGGAGGAGGGTCGCGTGAGCAGAGCGTCTAGGCTAGAGCAGTTTAAATACAGCAGCATGAGAGCAGTTAGCCAATAGTGTGCTTAGAGCGAATCATCTTCCTGACAGCTGTTGCAAATGTTAAAACCGAGACATTTTATCATTTCATAAAAAAAAAAAAAAAATGAGCCCATTTTGTATTCAATGGCAGCAGCACATCTCAGTGAAGTAGCGATGGGGTGCTAGTGAAAAACAGCTGGATGAGCATTTTGCAACTAATGAGGCTGATTGGCAACAGGTCAGTGACATGACTGGGTATAAGGGGAGCATTTTAGAAAGGCAGAGGCTTTTGGAAGTAAACTCCAATCCGCTAAAAACTGTGTCTTTACCTCCAGAGTGCATTTACAGTTTTTCTCATTTACTTGGGATAAATAGGACATGGTAAATGTTGAACATGAGAAACAAAACTGAGGAGTTAGGACTCAAAAATGTCATTTCAAGTACTTTTATTTCTAGGCAAGGTATTGGTCACAATAAATGCGTTTCAGCTCTTGAACGCGAGTCCTAGAAAAAAACTACTTATAAGGACGTTTTTGACTGCTGACTCCTCAGTTTTGTAAGTCTTTATTGTCGTGCGCCTTAAGAAGTTTATTATTGGAGTGTACTTCTTTTCCTTGTGAAGTTTTGAACATGAGCCTTGTCTTTAAACACGAACAAAGTTAACAACAATATGAGGAGACGAGTTTATATCAATATGCAACACTAAAAAATATTATTTCTTCACTTGTATATATGAAGTGGAACATTTTCCATAAAATTAAAAAGATTTCAAATAAACATTGACCCAAATTTTCAAGACATTGCCAAACGTTTGTGTGAAAATTCTTAACATTTTTTAAAAATCCCATAAAAATGCAGAAAGCTGTCAAAGTTTCTGAAAAAGTCTAAAGAATTAAATGAAACTTTCCGCGAAAATGGATGCTAATTCCCTAACATTTTAAAACAAATAAAAGCCATTCCTTTCAAATAGTTTTCCAAGAATTAATAAATGAATTCTCCAAAAGTTCCATGGAAAATTTCCTCGAAGATTCCTTCAGACATCCAAACAAATACCCCTAAAAATTTCATAAAAATTTAGGAAAATGTCAAAGATTTTCTCCCCAAAAAATTTCAAATCAAATTCCCAAATATTCAGTAATAAATTCCCCAGTTTGCAGGAGAGTACCAAGAGCAAATCAATCCAATACTTCAAATAAACTTCTCCAAAATAGGCAAGCATATCCCTAACAATTTCCATGAAAATTCCTGAAAATTTTAAAGTAAATTCTGCATTCTGCAATAATTAAAAGAAATTATTTAAACTTCTGTGGAAATTTGGGACAATAATCTCAAAAATTCTATATAAATATCCTCATATTTACATGTGGGGTATCAAGAGGTAACATGACACGCCAGATGAAGTTGTTTCACACATCCATCTGGAAAAGCTTTGATAAACAGTGTTTGGGAGAGGGTAGAGCCTTTGAAAAAAAAAAATCAGAGCGTGATTGGATGAACATTCTGTCTGTCTCATCTTTATTGTCCAATCAGAGCAACAAAACACATGACGTTATAGCAGCTACAGAGGTGTGCGTGCGCTGCTACCGAGGAATAAACTCCATATAAAAAAACATAACGCGAACCATGGTGACTGTAGACATGTCAGTACACCACTTTTGTCGTTTTTGAAAAGAAAACAACTCACTGCTGTTCTTTGTTCTTCTTTTAACAAAGAAATTTTGTCGAGTTCTGACAAAACTGGCACTTTAGCAACATCCACGCTAATCTCTGCCACCATAATAGCACCGGCCTCTTCTTGCTGCTTGCTTACGTCATGACTGCAGCGACTAAAAGTACTGCCCCTCGACGCTGATTGGTCCTGTTGCTTTCTAACCAGGCCCAAACGGTTCAGACTGGAGCTTTGCAAGATGGATTTGCCAGTGAGAAACACGGAAACAGGCGTATCCATCTGCTTTGCAAGGTTAACCAAGAGG
This sequence comes from Cheilinus undulatus, assembly GCF_018320785.1. Classification (NCBI taxonomy): domain Eukaryota; kingdom Metazoa; phylum Chordata; class Actinopteri; order Labriformes; family Labridae; genus Cheilinus; species Cheilinus undulatus. Next base: position 8,071,010 of record NC_054882.1, on the reverse strand, counting down.
TTGAAACTGGAGCAATTTCAGAAAAATGTTCCTCAATGTAAATTGCGAAGACAACCATCCACAGTGCATAATATTACTAAACAATTCAGAGGATCTGAGGAAAAATGGAAAACTGTTCTGTGGTCAGTTGACTCAAAATATGAAATCTTTTTTTGAAAACTATGGATGCTGTGTCCTGTGGAGTACAGAGGAGAGGGACCATCCAGCTTTTTATCAGCACATGCTTTCTGTATAAATATGGTGTGTTTCTCCAAGGAAATGCCAGACTGGACTTTTACTTTGAAAAGCACAAACAATGAGTTTAAACACACTGTGTTTATCTTGAATGCAACATATTCTACATATGTGCTATGACTCAAAGCAATAATAAAATCAGGCATTAAATACATGAAGCCACAGTGCTTGTTTGTAGGATGAATTAAGTTTTGTCCTTTGTCTCATAACAGGATTGGAAAAGCAGCAATGGAGAAGATAAATCACATACTGATGGAAGGACTCCAAATAAAAGATACATAATTGTTTAGATGGAGACTGAGGCTGTGTGTGAGACTAACACAGACATAATGAGAGCGTGATTGAGAGTGGCAGACTGTGAGACAGAGGATGACAGATGGAAACACAGAGAGAGAGATGAGTCTGGCTGAATGGGGAGATTGGATCCACGCAGAGTTTGAGGTATCAATTGAATTACTGTACGCTCGGCTTGTTTGCGGTTGCCATGGACACCTCACAGAGGAGAGAAGGGTGTCCTGGGGAGTTTCTCTGTGTCCTTTGAGAGATTTGTCAAATGATGTCATTAGCGGCTGCAACAGCAGTGACGGCACTGACATCATGTCGCACGAGTGGAGCTGCTGTTGTCTGCAGGTAGATGGTAGCCAAGCAGCCTGCTGCTGGTTTAGACTGAAGCAGCTCCCTAGCTTTGTATTTCCAACTGAATTTCCTGCACAGATTGTTGCATGAATATTCTCCAGAACTCAGTGTTGGATGCTCTAAAGTTCTTGGTGGAGGACCCTCAGACCCCCCTTTTATTTTAAACTCAGTGGAACTGAGCAAACTCTCAACTGTTATGTAACACAAGCTCAGTTCTGTAACCTCAGGGCTAACAGGATGCACACTTAAAATGTGTCCTGCTCACCTTTATTCTCACAGTTCTTCCTTGACAAAGCATTACTCTCCTTTTTAATAGTTAAACTGTTTTGGATCAGCTCAGCACACCGCAAAAATGTGTTATGATAAATATCACTATGTGGAAAATTGTATTTTGGTGGACTCATGAAAGTCCATTAATCAGGGACCCCAGCACTGAGATAGTGGACTGGGTAAGAGCTACATGCATGAAAATCGGCATACATATGTATTGTGACTAGATGAAAAAATAAGTCTCTTGGGGCCATCCTATAAAATGTAAAGGAAGCGCATTACAAAGAGCTCAAGGTCAAATTTTGGCATTTTTGAGCAATTCAGAAGTTTCTTATTTTGGTGAACAAGTCCAAAGGATTTCATCTGATTGACTTTTCTGATGAGTTTTTTTTTCTCATACTAGACAACCTGGAGATCTAAAGTTGTGCAAACTGTGAGATTTCACCAAACGGGGCGGGGCCATGACTGGAGCCCAAACTTAAACAACATTTTCATACATTTTTTGCAGTAAGAACACACCAATAATGCCTTATAATGTTTTAATGCTTATGTCAATCATCACCAAACTTCACATGGATAATCACACATTGATCCTGAATACATTCTTATTTTAATATTGGTTGTCACAGCCCCCCCTTCTGTCAATTGAACATTTACACCCCTAATTATTTAAATATTCCCTTTAAATATTCAGCCCCCCACACACCATCCAGCCCAGGCTTATGATTTTTGTTTTGCATATGTGTCATCATAAGACCTACATAAAAGCCTCTTGGACCTATGCCCAAATCCTTACAGGAAGTCCACAAGCTTCGTCTCAGTTTCAAAATAAGACATTTTTGATGATGCCAAATGACTTTAAGGTTGTTTTCACACCTGATAGTCCGGGGGACTCGGTCTGTTTTGGAACTGAAATTTCAGCATTGTTGCACTTTCCTTTGGTTTGTTTCATGTTCACACTGGTCTTGGTCAAACGGACCAAACCGTTTGAACGCCTACAACCTCTGCCCGTTAGGGACGCTGTCGTCACAAACAAAAGGCGACCAAGAAGAAAAGAAGGCGTAGAAGAAGACGAAACCGGAAATCCATCTCCTTCTGCCGGTCTCTTCTTCCACATAAACAATGAAAAAACACCGAATTTGCACTGTCTTGGGGTTTCTGCTTTTGCATCGGGGCATTACGAGCAGACAGCAAGGCGGTGAGTTGTCCAGCATGTCGTTCTACGAGACGAATAAATCAGCACAGAGTACGACATGTTGCTATGGCTACACAGATGCCAAGCGAGGTACCGACATGAGTCAGTGTTTGGAAGGGGACTGAGACCCCCTGTTTTCAAGTGGACCAGAGCCCGCTTGTTTGGTCCGCACTAGAGTTCGTTTGAGCTTTCACACAACTCCAAACGAACCGGACTACCCAGGGAAATGGACCAGAGTTTGTTTAAAGTAAACCAAACAGCTCTGGCTTGAATGTGCCCAACATATGACTACAGTAAACACTGTTCTGTGATCTTCTGCTCTTTATGCAAGAGCAACACACTAACATGCAAACATCTCATCACAGCGCCCCCTACTGGCAACAGGAAGTGAAACAATGGGTCATATCTTCTTCCTCGTATTGGGCTTACCTGTTGAGCCCTGATTTTGAGAGAAGGGCCTCAGTAATTGGCCACAACACAGATATGTTACATTGAAGGATGTCTCCGTGGCAACTGAGCTTTTCAATATCTCGCCAGTTTGACAGGAAGTATATACAACTCTCATATGAAACATCTGATTGTCTTCAAATTCCACATGTAGGACCAAGGCCTTCCCCTCTACATATTTAAATGCCAATTTCATTGTTTTGACGTAGCACCCCTACTGGCAACAGGAAGTGACACAATTGGGCCATTTGCCATCATACTGTTTCACAGGAAGTCACTGTATCGCCTGTATGAAACTTCTGATTTGCATCAAATCTCTCATGATTAGGGTATGCATGTGTATTTAGATTTGTTTTAAATACGTATTACATGTTTTTGCTAATGCATCACCTATTGCAAGAAAGCAGTAGCATCTCTAGCATGCATGTCCTGTTTTTTCTCATTTTACATGATAAATAACTGTCCTAGGAGGATTGGCATGCTTTCAGTGCTCTGCTGCAGCACACAGTGAAGGTTGCTTACACCCAATTACTCCCACACTCTTACTGTTGTGATGCAACTGACATGTGCCGAGGTGCAAGGGCCCTTCAGTGCTGCTTGCACCCCTGGTTTGATTAGATTTTTAAATGTGCTTAGGAACCCTGAGAACACACCTGACTGAATCAGTAAGGTCATAATGCAGTTAGAAATATGTTAAAAAAAAACGTGTATCTCAAATAATTAGAAAAAAACAACCATACTCAATCCTTTGAGAGGGACAGCAGTTTGTCAGTCTCTCTGCCCTTTCTCTCCTCTTTGATAAGCTCACAGAGTTTTGTAATCTACATTCTGATTGGTCGGCAGGTGTTTTTTCTTATCCCCAACCGGTTTCTCAGTGTAAGATACCATACAGATCTACCCTCACAAGAAATTAAATAACTACATAGTCAGAAACTCAAAGTTAACCCTGAATGTACCTCCCTACAGCCTCAAATCCTACTTTGCAGTAAAGGCCCCAGGACTCCGTCCCAAGGGTGCAGGACACGTCATTTTATATGCATTTATTTTCTGTTCCATTATTCGGTGCAACTTCTGTTCACTTAATGTATTTCGTTGCCTATATTCATCTGTAGCTACAATGTAAATTAGACATCAGGGAGGAGAGAATGTATTAATCTTCCAGTTTCAAAGGAAAAAATGTGCAGAATTCTTTCAGGGATGTAAAGACTGGGAAAACATCTCTCTCAGCATGGATAAATATTTGGATTAATCCTGGTTTTCTCATGCAAAGTGGGGCCTTAGCGATACTTTCAGCGGAGCAGCGGCTCCTGGATGAGTTAAGTAAGCCCCAACAGCTTAAAGAGATCAATTGGAATCCTCTCCCCAACCCCCTCCTCCATTTTCTCCCTCTGCCCATTCAAAGAGTAGCCAACAGCATGAGATGGAGGCACGCTCATGTGTGAAATAGACTCTTCATGACCACGTTGGTCTATGGCTGTCTCGTTTTTTTTGGGACCTCTGTCTTAATCCCCCTCCAGATTCTCGGAGGAGGGAAGGCGAGGACAAGGCCTTTTCTTTGGGAACAGAGGGCGAGGGGCGGGGCAGTGGGAGAGGCCGAGCGGCCTATTGACGACAGTTGTGTATCTGGAGATTTAGGTGATGATTTCATAAGCAATGGTCGACTGAGCAGCAATGGCCACCCCAGTGTTAGAAAAAAAACACGCTCAGCTCTGCAGGTTCTTCCTCTCCTCTCGTGTGTTGTGTTTGTGAAACTGAGTGGTGAAGTTTCCCTTTAATGCAAACAATGAGCTCTGTGGGATCATATATGCACTCGCATGTATTCATGTGCATATGAACACACAGGAAGAAGGCATGAACAATAGCAGATAAATCTTTACCATACTCATAAAAATGTCACTTCTGACAGTGTGTGTACCCTAACCCTAGAGCAGGGGTTTTCAAAGTGTGGGAGAGTGAGCCTCCCCTAAGAAGAAATTATTCATTCGGTGGACCCCCACCCGTAAAAATGATTCAAATTGAAAAAAAAAAAAAAAAAGAAAGAAACAACAACATTTCAAACATTTATGTCTAATCTATAATCATTTTTAACATTAATATATTTTGGATATTTTAGATTGCAAATGTCCTTAAACATCTGCTGTTCCCTCTTATTCGGTTATAATGCCATTAAATACCTCTTTTTCATGTTTTGTTGGCCATTTTACAACTTCTTTTTTCCACTTTGTCCCCATTTTTTCCACTTTTATCCCATTTTTGCCCTTTTTCAGCTTTTTGCCCATTTAAGCTACCTTTCATCATTAAATACCTAATTTTTCCCCCAATTTTTTTGTTCATTTTTGCAATGTCTTTGCTTCTTTTTCCCAATTTTTGCAACTTTTATCCCATTTCTTGCCCTTTCTTTAAACCATTGTTGCCATTTTTGTCCATTTAAGCTACCTTTTGCCATTAAATACTACTTATTTCCTTTTTTCCCCATTTTTGCCTCCCCTTTTGCCTTTTTCACAATTTTTTTGCCACTTTTAGCCCATTTAAACTACCTTTAGCCATTACATACCACTTGTTTCCTCTTTTTTGCCCTTTTTTGCCACTCTTGACTGCTTTTTGCCAATTTATGTCACTTTCCACTCATTTTTTGTCACTTCTCACCCATTTCTGCTACTTTTTGACCAATTTTCCACTTTTTTCTTCCCATTTTTGCCCCTTTTCACCCATTTTTTTGATGCTTTTTGACCATTTTGCCACCTTTAACCTATTTTTACTGCTACTTCAAGCTGTTTTTGCCACTTTTCACCTCCAAGATTGTGGCTCTTGCAAAGGTATTTTTCAACAATTTTGCTCTTTGGTTGAGGGTTGAGGAACACTGCTCCATCGCATATAGTAACTATAAGTTTATCCATTTTGCTCAATGCACAGCAGAGGTTCACAAAGTAAATCACCTTTTTTCAGGTTTATGGTTCTGAGGCTCCCCTGAAGCTCTGTGGCACCCCCCAGGGGAGGCCCGCCTCACACTTTAAAAACCACTGGACTAGAGTATCCCAGAGTTTTATAAAAGTTTTATACATGTTTGTGACACTGTGTTTACACAGATCCTGGAACAAGATTGCCCATAAGAGGGGAAAAAGGGGAGAGCTTTCAGGGGGCCAGTCAAATGGGGGTCTCATGGAGGTCAGCAAAATCATGGTCCAGTTTAGCTTTGATAAAGAGATTTTATATTTAACCTGAACAATAACCACTCTTATCAAAGAAAAAGTATTATTAATATTGTAGTGGAATATAGCCTTTATCAAAACGTAAGCCCTGTCTCTTAAAACAGAATGACGTTCCTTTGGTAATGTTAATATGGATGGCATGAACAAAGTTAGTTTAGTTAGTTTAAATTGGCTAACGTGGTTAAAAGTGAAAAAACTCAGCAGTAGTGAGTTAAAGATGGCAGAAAGGTGTTGAAAGAGGCAAAAAGTGGTGGGAATGGGTTTAGAGTTGCAAATAGTTGGCTAATATGGTAAAACGTGGCAAATAAGTAGTAAAAATGTGCTAAAAGTGGCAAAAAAGGCAAAAATGAGTTTAAGTATAAAAACTAACTGGTCAAAATAGGTGAAAAATGGAAAAAAGTGTTAAAGTAGCAAATTAAAGTGGTGAAAATGGGTTAAAAGTGGCAGAAATAAGTGGTCAAAATTGGTTGACACAACGTCCCCTCATTGGTATTCGACGATTACTCCCACCCTGGCCCCGATGAGGAAAAGCATCGGCTTCGGTATGTGCTGCTGGTGGACTCTCATGGTGCACGGAGTATTCTCGCTACAATTCGCTCTCTTTCTCTCTTTCCTGCTCCGACTACAACCACTACTACCACTTCTCGTCTCCTCGACCGGCGGTGCGTCTTCAAATTCTCTCTCTCCAAAACTTTGAAAAGAAACACGCTCACAAATGCTGCTGGGATTGAAGTTACTCGTGTCCGTCATCTCCTGGTGTAAAGTGGTGACAATATTAGGCACCATACTTACAGTTACAGCCTGTTTAATTCAGCAATATTGCCTGTTGCAATTTTGCAACTTTGGCCCTTAAAGGGTTAACATGCCACAGCTGTACCAACTATCACACGCATCATTCAAAAAGGATCAAAGTGTAACCCAAAAACCAAAGTACCGACCCAAACTGTGATATCTGTTAACCATTACACCTCTAGTTTGTAGCAAAGTGGCTAATAAGGTAAAAAGTGGCAAAACTCAGCAGATGTGTTTTATTTAAAAAAAAAAAAAAGTGTTACTAGGGGCAAGAAGTAGCCGGAATAGGTTAAAAGTTTCAAATAGGTAGCCAACATGCTAAAGTGGCAAATAAGTGGGAAATGTGTTAAAAGTGGCAGAAAGTGGCAAAGATGGGTTAGAGTAGCTCAAGAAGTGGTGAAAATATGTGAAAAAGGTGTGAAAAGTATCAAAGAAGTGGTGAAAATTGGTTCAATCATGCGGCGATAGTATACCTGTCTACTAAGCTGTATAGCCCAGCTTTTCCAAGGGCATCCTGTCTGAAAGGGCAAAGCTCTCTGAACTAATGCAACACAAAAACCAGCTTAAAAAAATACCAAAATATTCCTTTAAACCATCATATCAGGAACACTGTAAGTTGTCAGTTAGTGATCTTGTGCTGTAGAATAATCAAATATTTTAGTAAAGTTAACACGATTTGAATAAAATGTCACTGTACATGGCCTTTGATTTGTGTTTACAACCTTATTTTATTTTGTGGTTCAGTCAGGACCACTTGGCCAAGAAAAACACATGATATAAATATTTTCTTTATTAGCACTCATCTGCACTTGTTACTCTTATTTATTATACTGGATGATGCAGCTGTTCTGGGATCCCCCTGCCTTTATACAAGCCTAGACAGCAGACGTTCCTGCCTTTCCTGTGCCTACAAGGAAATGCTTAGGCAGGGAGGGAAGCAGCAAAAACTCAGAGCAGAGCAGGCATCACTGACAACAGAATGGCATTGATGAAGTCAGAAGCAGAATAAAGGAGGAGCTGGGGTGGAGGAGGGTTGCAAAAGTGACTTGCAGAGGGAGCAGCAAAGCTTAGCCAGGCTACTGTAGTTTAAATATGGCAGCATGAGTGCAACTGCATGCTTTGGACATCAGCTGATGAGAGCTTGTGTGAGATCAGCTGATCTTAATTGACTCTGGAAAGTAATGATATTGTTTAATTTTCTGAGAAAGCCTATCCAGGTTCAAAAATGAATATCCTGACAATCCCACACCATGCGACCTTGTAAGCGATAAGTTTCACGTAGTCCTGAGACATAAATAATCTTTTAAACAAACAAGTTGGAGTGTTCTTTTATTCCTTTATCAGATAATAAAGTTTTCCTTGGGCCCTGCGCTCCACAGATAGAACCAGACAGCAGATAAATTAGCGTATTTGTAGAAACAGATGCTTCCACCGCCGTGACGTCCTCTTTAGCCTCGAGTATAATGAATCTGACTGCCTCCCCCTCTCTCTGACTGGCCCATAGATTCAGCTAAGTAATTATCCATGCTCTGCAAAGTCCTCACAGCCCAGGCCCTGCTAATGTCTACGGATTCATTATAGTGTAAAACAGATAAAAATTCAATTATTTTCTCCGGGTACATGCATTAGTCCGGATTGTCCTCCTTCTGTTCAGTCGCTGGTATCAACACTACATCACAACCTGATGACTAATGCAGTGTTTCTGCTTAAATAGAAAGAAGTTAATTGAAAAAAAAAAACACTGTGAGGTTCATTTCCGCTGAACAGTTTGAGAAAGACGGAAAAGTTCCACTGATCACCGTAAATGTCTTTTACAGTCTGTTCTCTGTTGGGGAAGTAATAATGTCAGAATGAATGCTGTGTGTCTGCTGGGGGAGATAATAATTACAAGAGGAAAAATGCATTTACAATAATGTTCACGCCTGTCTGTTCTCCATCACAATGTTCAGCTATAAAACTGGAGCTGCAGATAATAGTTACAACGCATCCACTCTGCTTGTGTCTCCTCTGATAATGCTCATATTATGGCACTTTGCATGCACTGCCAAGCATCACTCTAGTTTATGTTCCCTAAACACCTCAAAGAGCTCGCACAAGACCACGAAAGAAGGCCTGGAATAAAAAAAAAAACAGGAAATCCCTGTAGCACTTTGTCCCAGAAAGAATAGGATTTCTCCTTAAGGTAAAGACAAGGCATGGAAAAAGTAGTCTTTCTATGCCAAACTGGATTTTGTTTTCTAACATACATTCCACTCTTCTTGAAAGACCTCCATAACACTTTCACTTTCAACACCTATTCATTCTGCAGAGCACTTACGAGGTCAGGCACTGATGTTGGGCAAGAAGTTTCCAGTTCATCCTAAAGGTGCTTGATGGGGTTGAGGTCAGGGCTCTGTGCAGGCCAGTTAAGTTCTTCCACACCGAACTCATCAAACCATGTCTTTGTACTCCTTGCATTGTGCACTGGGGCACAGTCATGATGGAACAGAAAAGGGCCTTTTCCAAACTGTTGCCACAAAGTTGGAATCATAGCATTGTCTAAAATGTCCTGGTATGATGAAGCATTAAGGAGACAAGGGGACCAGCCCTAACCCTGAAGAACAGCCCCTACCATTATCCTTCCTCCACCAAACTTCATAGCTGGCACAATGCAGTCAGGCAGGTTACGTTCTCCTGGCATCGACCAAACCCAGGTTCACCAGAATAGAGCAGCATGATTTGTCACTCCACAGATCACGTTTCCACTGCAACACAGTCTACTGTCAGCGTGCTTTACACCACCCCATCCAACACTTGATATTGGACTTGGTGATTTGAGGCTTGCTTTCAGCTACTTGGCCAAGGAATCCCGTTTTTGTGTTTACATGAATGACAGTGGAAGTTCAGAGCTCTACAGGCATGGAATCAGCAGAGCATTGGTCTTCTGCTTTGTGGCTGAGCTGCTGTTGTTCCCGAACGCTTCCACTTTTTAAGATATCACTGAGGCCCCATCCACACGGAGACAAATTCAGGTGTATACGCAAAAGTTTTTTTGACATATCAGCATTTCATCCACACAGAAATGGCATTTTGGGAGGCCATAAATGCTACTTTTTAAAACTGGGTCCCAGAGTGAATAGGACGGCCAACAGCATCTTTCTTTTACAATTTACGAAACGATTACGTCACACATAGCGTAGCCCGCTTACGCCGCTTGTGATGTCGAACCAAAACAACAACGATGGATTACCGGGCTGTGTTTGTGCTGCAGAAGCCACTGAGCTTATTATGGCCTTTACAGCAAAATGTGATCCTCCTTTACTGCCACTGAGAACAGCGTACACCAGATGTTCTTAAATCCATCACTGAGAACAACCAGGAGGGCAACCAAGAGAAAGTTTGTGGCAGTTGTCTGTGATCTTCTTCTCGCTTTTGGTGCATTTCTGTGGCAGCAAAACAGCACCATGTTCATATATACTACAATGTTTTCGGTTGTTTTCAGTGTTTCTGTGCTTACGAGTATATTTCCTGGAACAATCCCATATTAGTGGAAAACATTTTCAAAATGAAACAGAAATATAACGTTTTTGTCCCCGTGTGGACAAGGCCTGAGAGTTGACCGTGGAACAGGATTAAAGTAGTACCAAATTAAAGTATGTGATGGAAATAAGGAAAAATATCAGCGGATGAAGAGAAAATGGCCTGATGAAAAGAACTTAAACATGTTGTTTTGAGTTGGACTTTCAAGTGAAGTAACGTTTCCGTAGTGTAGTTTAACTGAAAAAGTAGAGTTTACTCAACATAAATGTACAATTTATGATGATTAAAAAAAACATGAAAAATTTCTGCCATCATGTTAAATCTACCATCCTTTATATGGAGCTATTATCGTTGCAGAACTACTTGAAAATGTGTGCACACATTTTTACACAAATCAGCAAATCCAAAGATATATTTGTAAATGTGCGCACAAATCCACAATTGTGTGCAAGTTTTGCAGAAATGCGAAGAAAAAGATATGCAAATATGTGGAGCTCTGTACACACACTTACAGATATGTACACACATTTGTGGATTTGCGCATGCATTTACAAATCTATCTTCACATTTTATGCACAGATGGGTGTATGCATTTGCAAATAGTTTTGCAACAATGATTGCTCCATACTGAAGTGTTGCAAAAGTCACATGTGTATTACAGCCAATAGATGGGGGATTTCAGTTATAAAGAGCAGGTTTTCTGAACCAAAATAAATCAAGGATTAGTTAGCCTTTAAGGACCTTTGTGCAAATTTGCATGTCTTCCAACAGATATGCAAAACTTTGCATGCATTGCAGATCTGTGCATGCATTTGCAAATCTATTTACACATTTGCAAACAGTTTTGTAACAATAATAGCTCCCTACATTTACGTATTGTGGTGGTTTCCCACAGGGGGCACTTGTCTAACTGAGTCAGTAACTGCACACATGGTGCAAAAAGTGTCTAATGCTTAAAGGATGATTCAGGGATGACTGCCGAAAATATTTAGTACATTTACAATAAAAAGTGTTTGAGTTCTGCTTACATAAACTTACGTAAAGCCTTGTACTTTTTGGTTTTACAGAGTGGTTCAAGCTATTTAAGTCTGAACAGATAAATGTTAGCTAGTCTATGCATCACCACAAAGAATAGAGGCAATATGCAGTACTGAACATGAGAAAACAAGCTCTGTATGTGGGATTAGTCAGTGCATAAATTCAATCAGTAGGCATTTATGTGGCCAAACAAGCTTGAAGTGTCTGTGAGCTGTACACAAACTCCCCGTGTGTTACTCTGTTATTTGTGTCCTCACACCCTCGGCAGGAGTTCCCTTTGCAACAAAACCAACATTTCGAACTCACTAATTTGTTTCCTCGTTTATCGCTTAATTAACTTCCAGCGGTCCAGCCGCAGGTCCTGACGATCAATATGAATCACCGCTGCAGACGGGGGACCCGCTAATGAGATCAGATTAAGGAGCGGAATTACACCCGCTGCTGCCACCAATGATTAGAAATCACTAAGTACCCCTCTGTGCTATTAAAAGGCCATTTAAACAGCATCCATATACCCTATTTCTGTCTGTGACAAAGCAGTAATTACAGTCTGTCAGACACGGATGAATCACCGTCTGCAGCCCTCCTGCTCTCTGGTGGCACATTCACTGAGCTTACATACTGTAAACCTCATCAGGAGGCTCTAACACGGGCTGATCTGTATCATACATGTGCAGGAGTGGCAGACATTCTTCATAGGCTGCGAGATATATTCACTTAGCAGCTATTTTATGTTGAGTCTTCGTCTTTGGATCAAAATGTTCTTTAGTGTCAGTCACTCTAAAGCACTGATCATCAACCTGCTGCCCGAGGGCCAAATCAGGCCCCCAAAAGCTTCCTATCCGGCCCCTTGAAGATCATTAAATTCAGAAAAGGAGGAAAAGATGTTGTGATTTAAATTTTATCTTTTAGCTTTAAATCTCTGCAGCTATTAAATCCACCCCAAAAACAATTAGTATTGAAATAGTTGTAGAATGACTTAACATTTTTCTTGTCAGCCATTGTTAGTAATGTTTTTTTATTGTATAGGACTGGCAGAAATCTTCCAAAAATAGCCAGATTTAATGATGAAGAGGGATTCAAGAGTGGCACGAGGGGATTGAAATTGGCTCGAAAATTGGTGAAAAGAGGTTAAAATGTGGAAAAACTTGTAAAAGAGGAAAAAAGGTGCAAAAAGTGTCAAAAAATGGGTTAAAAGTGGCAAAAGTGGTGCATAAAGGGGGTTAAAAAGTGGCAACAAATAGATAAAATAGAGTGGCACAAAGGAGATAAAACATGCAGGAAAAGTGGTTTAAAAGGGACTAAAGAATTGAAAAAATTGAGTTAAAGAGGCAAAAAGAATCAAAAAATGGGTTAAAAGTGGCAAAACAGTACAAATAGCTCGGCACAGTAGTTGAAAGGGTTTAAGAGTGGCACACGGGCAATAATAGGCAGGAAAGTTGTAATATGGGTGTCAAAATGGGTTAAAAGTGGCAAAAATGTTGCAGAAATGGATAGATAATAGGGATGGATCTCACTGGTAATGACTGAAAATGTCCTGCATTTTGAAAGAAAGTAAAAATATTAATTCAAAAATATGTTAAGCAGACCAAAATATTAATTTTATTCTTGCCTATTTGAAAGTCCGGCCCCCAGAGTCTGTCAAGACTAAAGCGGGCCCTTATGAAAATGTACTTGATGACCCCTGCACTAAAGGGTCTCTGCCCCTAATTCCAGTGATTCTGAGAGTCAGAGTCTGGCTTTAGTAGAACACCTTTTAGGACCTTCAGAAGTTAATTTCCACCGAGACGGTGAGTGGGAGAGCTACAGGAGGAGATACAGAATCTATGTAGCAAGAAATTCATCCGTCCTAAACATCCTGCCCCCACATTATTAGAGATCAGCTCAAACACTCTGTCTCCGCTTTTCTCACCATCACAGCGCCAAGGTCACTCTGATCTCCTGTCTGTGAGTCCGCCTCCTGTTCCGGCTCCAGGTAAGGACTGAAGTCAGGAAATGAGCAGAAGAGAGAAAGTTCTCACAGAGATAACAATGTTTACTCCAGGAGGAAATCTTTTCACTGGCATCAAAACCAAAGAGATGGAGGTTATCAGGAGAGGAGAAGAACCAGTGTGGACTCTGATCCTGCAGCCTTTAAAGGCCGCTGATTTAAAAGAATGCTTCGTTATCCACCACAGCCTTATTTTTCAATACGCCCATCCATGCAAACAATTTCACAACCAGCAACATTAAATTCTATTAATCTAAGAAATATACACATCAAACATTATATCATTTACAATCCCATTTCCAAAAAAGCTGGGGCACTGTGTAAAATTCACAGAAAACTGAGTGCAATGGTTTGCAAATTTCATATTTAATTTATAATAGAATATAAATATCAGATCAGATGTTGCAACTGAGACATTTTACCATTTCATTAAAATATTAGCTCATTTTGAATTTGATGGCATCAATACTTCTCAAAAAAGTGGGGACAGGGTCATGTTTACTGTTGTGCAGCATCCCTTCTTTTTAAATATCAGCGTGTAAACGTCTGGAGAGTGAGAAGACCAGTTGCTGGAATTTTGGAAGAGGAATGTGGATTTTTCCATGTCATGAGGCTCCAAATGCTTTCTACAGTTGAAAGGTCTGGACTGCTGGCAGGCCAATTCAGCACCTGGACTCTTTTATTGTGAAGCCATGCTGTTGTGATGGATGCGGTATGTAACTTAGTGATGTCTTGCTGAAATATGCAAGGCCTTGTTACTGTAAAACCTCTATCTACTTTTCAGCATTGATTGTGCCTTTCCAGATGTGTAAACTGCCCATGCCATAAACCACTGATCATCAACTGGCGGCCCGGGGGCCAAACCAGGCCCCCAAAGCTTCCTGTCTGGCCCACAGAAGATCATTACCTTCAGAAAAGCAGGAAAAGAAAATGTTGTGGTTTTATGAGTATCTTTTGGCTTTAAATGTCTGCAGCTGTTAAAAAAGTAAAAAATATTCAAATAGTTTTAGAATCCCTAACATTTGATCTGTTTTCACACTTGTCAGCCATCATTACTAAATATTAAAAAAATGTGTTTAAACCAAGCAGCAACCTCCGGTCCTGAAAAATGAAGCTAATGTGGAAGTGCAAAAAATTGCTATACCGTAACTGTCCACTTGAGGCTGGCTGCAGGAACACTGGAAGTCTCGTCTTGACACCTGTTAAACAGCCAGTTTTGACACTAGAAATAAACTAGTTTACAGCCTGGTTCAAAACACCAAACGTGTTTCATTTTCTAGTGTCTTATTGTGCTCCCACTGTATGGGGGGTGAATTTTTTTGTTCCACGATCGTTTGGATTATATTCAGGATGAAAGCTGATTGGCGCGTCTCATTTGATTGACAGATAGCTCGGCAGGCAGAGGCTCCGTTTCTGTCAACCGGACTGCTAGCTAGCAGGCTGACAGGAAGTCGCGCTTAGTGGGCGGGCTGTTAGGTTGATCCAAAGTTTGGTTGAGACTGCGATTTCAATATGGAAGCCTCCATGGACTGGCTTCAAGAGCCGTTTGAGTCCGTCTATTGCAAGCAGACAACTGACGTCACACAGGGTTTGTCCAGTTCTTTCTACAGTCTATGGTTAAAACGGGCAGAAATGTCCAGATAAAAGGGTTAGAGAGTGGCAATAATGGGCGATAAGCATCCACATGGGTTGTGGAGTGGCACAAAGGGGCAAAAGTTTGCAGGAAAGTGGTGAAAAGATGTTAAAATGAGGCAACACATTAGTATAAAAGGAAAACAGGGGCAAAAGGGTTAAAAGTGGAAAAAATTGTGACAAAAATCATGAGAAGTGGCCAAAATAGACAAAACATGCCAAAAAAGGAAAAAGGAGGGATAAGACAGGCAAGAAAAGAGGCTTAAAAGAGTTAAAGAATGGCAAAAAATTCAGGTTAAAGAGGCTAAAAAGGGCAAAAAGTATCAAAAATGGGTTAAAAGTGGCAAAGCAGGCAAAGCAGTGAAAAGGCAGGAAAGTGGGTTAAAGAGTGATAAAAAAAATAGCAAAACGTGGCCAAAATGGGATAAAAGTGGCACAAAATGTTCCAGAAATGGGAGAAGGAAGCAGTGAAGTAGTGAAAAGTGTAAAACATGAGTCCACATTGGTGCTTAATCATAATTGTTGAGGGCCCATTCTTTCCAGTCAATTCTGTGGGCATGCCTGTCTCCGTCTGGTTTACGGCATTATAGATCAGGATAAATCTCCCTGGTAATGCCTAAAAATGTCCTGTGATTTGAATGAAAATACAAATACTAATAAAATAACATGTTAATCAGAACAATATATTGTCTTTATTTGGAAGTCCCACAGAAACCTTGTCACGACTAAATCTGGCCCTTCTGCAAATGTACTTGATGACCCCTGCCATAAACACTAAACCCCATAGCATCAGAGATGCAGGTTTTTGATCTCTGCACTGATTACAAGCTGGATTATCCCTCTCCTTTCTCACCTGCAGGACACAGCATGCTAGGTTTCCAAAAACAAACTTCAAATTTGGATTTATCTGACCACAGAACAGTTTTCCATTTAGCCTCATTTTATATGAGCTTTGGCTCAGAGAAGACGGCAGCGCTGCTGGATGCTGATACAGTTTTAACTTGCATTTGTAGATGGCAGACTAAATTGTGTTGACAGTGATTTCTCGGAGTGTTCCTGAGCCCATGCAGTGATTACCAGTACAGAAGCATGTCTGTTTTTAATGCAGTGCCACATAAGGGCCTGAAGAACATGAGCATGCAACATTTACCCTCAGCCTTGTCCTTTGCACACAGAGGTTTCCCCAGATTCTCTGAATCTTTTTATGATATTATGGACTGAAAATGGTGGGATAATGAGTCTCTGCAAATTTACGTTAAGGAACATTTTTCTGAAATTGTTCAACAATTTTTAGACATCCTTCTTATAGATTGGTGAACATCTGCCATTCTTTATGTCTGAGCAACTCTGCCTCTCTAAAATGCTGCTTTTATACCCAGTCATGTAACTGAACTGTTCCCAGTTAGTTAATCATCTTAATGAAAGTGAAATCGTATTTATCATGGAATGCAAAATGTCTCGTTTTCAGCATCAGATATGTTGTTTATGTTATATTGTGAATACATCTAAGTCCACAGATGTTGCATTAGTTACTAAAGCTAATGTGTTTATTTCTACCTTGCGCTGAATAAAAATGCTCTCTGCTGAACACAACCACCTTCTCTCCCTGAGAAAAGTCCCGTACGTCGTGATCAATCCCAGCACTTCCTGTCAAAGTGTTTGTGGGTAGAGGAGGAGGAGCACGTCTGTGCTTTTAGGACCGAAGGAGAAACCCTGCAGTATCTCAGCTCCTATCCCTGGCATCCCACGCTCTGTACCTGGCTTTATAAGGCATCAGCAGTGCCAGGATGGAGCTATTCCCGGAGACGCTCCTCAGGCCTCTGTACCCAGACCGCTTTGTTTGGACTGAGGCTGAGGAGGAGATCTATGGCTGTCACTGCCACACCGACGCCCCTCTTCGCCCCCTACACCAACTATTAAATCTTTATTACGTACACAGTCCAGTGCAGGGGGAGGGAAGAGGACACACTTTAAAACTGTATTTTTTTTTTCTGTGTGATGGAGACAAAGAGGATAAACAGTGCTGTACCGTCTCCTGACTCTAGCGAGAGAAGAAGCTGTAAATAAGTTTTAGGGTTTGTTTTAATCTGCATGGAGTGCCACATGGGTACAGTCTGTGTTCTCTGCAACAGGCCAGCCCAAAGGATTGGCTGGGCCTCTGACAATCACAGAGAACAGGCCCTCCCCAGTCATATTTATTTATGATGTCCATATATGTGTGTTGGATCATTGGTGCTAGCTTCCATCCTCGCTAACAGTTCCCTGACTTTGAAGTTTAAAAGTGTGTGAGGCTAAAATTAAGTTCCGATATTGAAATAATTTATTCTTGCTACTTTTGCTGCTTTTTGCCCTTCTTTGACACTTATTGCCACTTTTAACTCATTTGTGCAGATTGTAAACATTTTAAACAGCTTTTATTGCCATTTCTTGTCCATTTTTCGTACTTTTTATCCACTTGTCACCCTTTTTCACCTTTACACTTTGCCACTTTTAACCCGTTTTTGCAGATTTTACACATTTTTGCCACTTTAACCCTCTTTTTGGCATTCTTTTCCTAATGATGCCACTTTTTAGCTACATTTTAGCTACATTTTTTGCAATTTCTGTGTGCAATTTTTGCATATTAAAAACGTTTTGCTACTTTTAATCTCTTTTTTGCTATTTTGGGGGAACTTTTAAGCCATTTATTGCCCATTTTTGCCTCTTCTAACCAGTTATTACAGATTTTTAACATGTTGCCAATTGTTACCAATGTTTTTGCAATTTTTTGATCACTTTTGCCACTTTTTATCCTCTAGTCATTCTTTTTTGGCCTCTACTTTTTGCCACTTTTGAAAATCCTAAAAAAAAATTTTGCCACTTTAACTTTCTTTTGCTTTATTCTCTTCCCAATGATACCACTTTTTAGCCACTTGTTCCCCATTTTTTGCACTTCTCTTTGCCACATTGACCCCATTGTTGCCAATCTTAAATATTTTTTCCACTTTTGGCCTCTTTTATGCCATTCTTTGCCTACTTTCACAACTTTTTAGCCACCTAACACCCATTCATTGCCACTTATAACCAATTATTGCAGATGTTAAACATTTAGCCAATTGTTACCTTTTATTTTTTGCTGTTCTTGACCACTTTTGCCACTTTTTATCCACTTGTCACTCATTTTTGGCCTCTACTTTTTGCCACTTTAAACCTGTTTGGTAGATTTTCAACCATATTTTGCCACTTTTACCCTCTTTTTCCCCATTTTCTCTCAATGATTCCATTTTCTAGCTACTTGTCACCCATTTTTGTCTCTACTTTTTGCCACTTCTAACCCAGTTTTGCAGATTTAACATATTTTTGCCACTTTAACCCTCTTTTTCACAATTCTCTTCCCTATGATACCACTTGTTACCCATTTTTGGCTACTTCTCTTTGCAATTTCTAAGCATTTTTTGCATATCATAAATGTTTTTACCACTTTGAATCTCCTTTTTCCATTCTTTGCCCACTTTTGACACTTTTTACCAATGTTTGCTTCTTTTACTTGGGCCAAGAAAAGGATTTTTGAGTCAACTGTTTAGTTATTGTTTTATTTGCATAATTTTGTTATCAATTTCAGTTCAATCATCTGATTCAAGTAAGTGAATTATGGACATCCTGTTAACCTATCAATTACCAAATTGAAAACTTAAGCCCATAATCAGTGCTCAATCACAGATCAATGTGATGAAAGTCGTCCTCAAAGGCGGTTATAAGAAGTTGGCAAGGGACTTCCTTGTGCATGAGAAAATGGGATTTGCTGTGATAACTGTGATAAATTCTCCATCAGGCTCAGATAGAAGCTCCTTTCTGAGGAGATCTCTCCTCTGGGATCATCCTCAGCCCGCTCTCTGTTCAGCCTCAGCTGTCTGATGGCCGGATGGCTGCTGGCCAAACGTAATGTTTACACTAACACGCACAACTGTTCTGTACGTAGTCACGCTGAATTAACGATCCTGAGACCCGCGGCTCTGCTGCTCGGCTGTGATTTTAGAGAGACAGGTGCTCTGTGCTGCAGTGGGAAACTGAGCAGAGGGGGAAGGCATGGCTGGACCTAAAGTGGCCCTCAGGATCTACAGTTGTACTTTATGTTTGGCATTAAACCACACACGGACATGTTGCTTGTTATCAGGGCCTGGTGAGGACATTTAACAGCAGTGTTTCAGTCTGTCAGGACCAATAAAATCTGAGTCTCACGCAGTGTCTTCTTAACTGGGATTAAACTGAAATGTCTCTGTGTGGCAGTAAGTCTACTGTCTGATAGTTTTCATGTAACTGTTCACTGCTGAACTACTTCATTATGGATTCAGTTTGCTCCTATCCCACAGGCCGTCCTCGAACCCTTTAAGGCCTTTCAGGTTTACTTTTAGCTGTTTTTGGCTGTTATTGTGCTGAGATGAGGATATCTGACAAAGATGTCCCTTCTTTAATGAATGTAGGAATTTCTGCATCAACACTGTGTTGACAAAATTTTCCTCTGAGTGACAAAAAACTGACAGTCCTCCCCCTAGAGTCCTTTTTGGCCCCATTGACTATCATTAAAACCTCTCATTTTCATTCTACTGCCATTGCATTACAGAAATACTATGAAATCCTGTTAATTCTTCTGTAGCCCTGTAATTCAGAGACAACAAATGCAAGAATAAAAAATCACCACCAGATGTTGCCATTTCCATGTTTGCTGAGAGGCATTGTGGGAGATAATTACCTTGTTTAAACTGATCAGACCAGTGGAATAAACTACTGCAACAAAAACTATTTTGGATGGATGTCAGAGTCTGATGTGTGTGTGTACTGAAAAATAAGTGTGTGTGCATGTGAGTATATAGGTGTAGCCAAAACACACTGAAATCTGGGTTGAAAAAAACTGTATTGATGAAAACCAACAAAAACTGTGTTTTCTGTACCTCATAGCCACGGTATAAAACACAAGTTTGATTATGCTGGGACTTGTGCCTTCAAAGTTGTAGTTTTTTTGTGTATTTCATTGATTCACTCATTTCTTGTATGATGGATTGTGTGCATGTGTGTGCATGCAAGAGAGGTGTGTAAAATCAACTGTTCACATGGCATCTTCTTTGATTTACGGAAGAGTATTAGGGCCACTGAAAAAAAAAAATTTGAGACAATTTTTTTTTTTTCAATTGTGAGAAAAAAGTCAGAATTCTGAGATTAAAGTCAGAATTCTGAGAAAAAAGTCAGAATTCTGAGATTAAAGTCAGAATTGAAAAGAAACAATTGAAAAAAAAAATTTGTCTCAAAATTTTTTTTTTCAGTGGCCCTAATACTCTTCCGTATTGATTCATGTCCTTGAAGTGAAAAAATAAAAAGGGAGTAAAAATCCTCTCTTATCAGCATGATCTTTGCAAACATGTCTGCATCACAAAAAAGTTTAGGAACCAAGAAGCAGCCAATCCCTGCAGAGCAAAATGTAAGCAATGAAGGGTTAAAGTTATGACAATAAATTCACATTTGCTATTTATGATGAGGACCAGAGTTGATGACCACATTTTTATGGTCATGTTTTAAAATATATCCAGTGACCTAAAAGGGCCTTAAGGGGGAAAGTGTGACTTTTTTTCAAACTCTTTTTTTTTTTCTGCAGAAATGTCCAAGAAAATGAAGTGGTAATATTTGACAATAAAGAACATACAAACTGATATAGTGACTGAGTAAATAAGTGCAGGTTAACCAGGGACAGGACCGGTTACTAACTGCTTGTTAAATCGAGAAAGATTGATAAAAATAATTTAATCACAACTTAACAGGGAACAAACCAGGGACTGAAAGTCCAACTGTGCAGTGAATGTCAGTCACTGGTTAGTCAGTATTCTTGACCACCATTGACGACCGTTTCTCTCTCAAGCCAATGCAGAGACATTAATCCACGCTTTTATCACCTGTAGAATAGATTATTGTTCTACTAGTGTCTTTTACTTTTGATGCATTTTGCCAGTACTGTGTATGGGTTGGGGGGTGGGTGGGTCAAGGGGCTGGGCGGAGTGGGGTAGGGTCATACTTCCTGTTATCTTCTTTTAATTTAACTGTCTGTTTGTAAAGCATTTAGTGCTACATTTTATTGTATGAAAGTGATGGATAAATAAAGTTTGATTTGATTACACCATGAAGACAAAAGAACACTCCAAGCAGTCAGGGGATGATACAAAAAAAAAAAAATCCAAGGCACTGAACAGCTCCCGCAGTTCAGTTAAATTCATCGTCAGGAAATAGAAGGAATAGAGCACATGTGTAAAACTGCCTAGATCAGGTCGTCCTCACAACCTGTGTTACCGTGCAAGAAGGAGACTAGTGAGAGAGTCACCCATGACGACTCTGACTCTGACTTCTATGACTAAAATGGAGCTTTGAGACCATCAGACAAGACGGCAAACACTAAACATAATCCCAAACACACCATCCCCACTGTGAAGCATGGTGGTGGCAGCATCACGCTGTGGGGATGCTTCTCAGCAGTCGGCCCTGGAAGGCTAGTAAAAGTAGAGGGTAAATTGAATGTTGCAAAATAAAGGAGAATCTTAATAAGTCTGCAAGAGAACTACAGCTTGGGAGAAGATTTATTTTGTGCAAGCCGGACTGAGACCCAGACTCAGTGCTGGGATTGCAGCCAAAGTTCCATCTACTAAATACTGTCTTAAAGAGAATGAATATTTATGCGGTCACTTTTTTACCTTATATTTAATATTGATATTATTTTTGTTGTGTCTGCTCAAAAGGTCAATAATGTTCGTGTTCACACCTGATTTATTTAGCTTTAAATAGCCAAAAATGGAGGTTGCACGGTACATTGTATTAGAAAGCAACATTTTTTCAGGCAAAACTAAGGACTGTTTCTTTTAAACTGTGTCTTACTCTGCAGGTAAGAGACCAAGCAAACATTCCTGTTTGACAGACGTTTAAATATCAAAAGAAATCATTTTTTCCCATGGTGCCTTGGAAGGAGTTCCAGCTTCTAGTGACGTGGGTCTGTTTTCCATCACAGCCACCTGAAAGCTTCAGAAGAGAAAATGCCAGAGCAGAACAGCAGAGCTCTGCCACTCTGCTCTTTCTCTCTCCATCTTTGAATTCAGCTAAATATTATTTCCTCTCTAATCACAACAGGTGTTCATTTATAATATTCTACCTGCAGTTCTGTCTTTGAGCAGAGTATTCAGATGCTGAGAGGAAAACACACCGTGTGTGAGACATGAGGCTGCAGCAGCATCTCAGGCCCATCTACTGTATCCATTAGCTGGCGGAGAAAGCGGCTAATGAAGAGAAGGTCGTCAGTTCGGGTCTCCAGAGAGCTCCCGCTGCTGTAATACATTCGGCACTTAACCTGAATCTTAACCTACGCCGCCTCATTAAACATCCAGCTGTACAAATGGAAGGACGTGTCGAGAGTGCTCGCCGGTGGAGGATTTTCTTTCAGGAAAACGTCTGCTTGGCAAAAAGGCTTTAAAAGGAATCAGTTCCTGTGATGTGGGGAGTTCAGACCAGGTCAGCGCCGCAGGGCCAATCTGGCTTTCGTCTCTTCTCACCTTCAGAGGCAAATGCATGAAGGTGCTCTCCTTTTGGAGGCCCGGGGCCCCCTTCTGTGTCTTAACGCCACTTTGAATCCATCGTCATATAACTGATGTTGTCAGTGTGTAAAGGTGATGCTGGCCCTCATGTATAAAGCACTCAGTTTGTCATATTTCACATTGCACATTTACATTTTGTTATTTTGCTTAATTAAAAGGAAAAATGGACAAAATCAGAGCCCTGTGCATCATAGAAAATGTTCTTGCAGATTCAAACTGACCTGATAAGCTACTGCTGGAATAAAAGAGGTGTGTAGGAGCTCGTGTTTGTGACCTTCATCGCTGATGAATCAAAGACTCACACACTTCTCTCTGAGCGCTTGTTTTCATAGATAAACTCTGAATAAAGCTTTATTGTTCAGGGACAAATGAAAAACTCTTGGAAACAGAAGCTAATTAAAGAGCGCAAGGGAAGCCAGTTTGTTCCTCTCCTCTGAGCCAAAATTATCTCACCACAAAACCACAAGAGTATAAACTTGGCTGAACCCTTACCTCCCAGGTCATGCCCTCCTCTGTGTGGATGCCCAGGAGATAAAAGTCTGAGACCCTCTCCATGATGTCTCCTCTAATGCAGTGTTTCCCAAACTTTTCATCCCACGACCCACAAAATAAAGGTGCCAGAGACTGTGGGCCCCCACTGTGCCTGAAGGTGGTTGAACACAGCTATGAACACTCAAGAATAATCATGTGCAGACAAGGTCGTCCATAAGCAGGGAAGACAGGGAAGAGCTTTCTGGAGCCCAGACAAACTGGGGGCCCATGGAGTCAACAAAGCCAGGGTCCACTCAATTTAACATATTTTGCAAATTTTGGCCCATTTATGTTGTCAATTTAACACATTATTGCCACTTTTGGCCCATTTTTGCCAATTAAAATCAAGCTGTGATGTCCATATTTGATATTCAACCTGAACAATAACTACCCTTATCAAAGCAACAAGTATCTTTTTTATGCATTTGTGCAGAGCAACAGAATTTAAACAGGTTGTAAATGGCTAAAATGGGATAAAAATGGCAAAATTTGCAGAAAAGGTGGTAAATGGTGTTTTAAAGGTAGCTCAATGGATTAGAAATGGCAAGCAGTGGCTAAAAGGAGCCGAAATGGAATGTGGTTAAAATCACTGTGTGAAATACCGGGAGTCTAGGGGGGTCTGAGACCCCTTAATTGACACAAGAGACCCCTTGGAACCCTCAACTGCAAAATTTTGGGGGGTCTCTTGAGAAGTATTTATAATGTCATTTTTTCACTTGCTATTGTCACTACAAATGCCATTTGAAAGCACATCATGTTTGTTTTAATTGAGTTCATTATAAAGAATTTATTCACATATAAGAATAAGGAAGAATAATGTCTCTGATAAAGTGGCAAAAATGGGCTAAAAGTGGCAAGAATTGGTGGGGGAAAGTGATGACAGCTGGTTAAAATGTGGCAAAAATCGTTTTTAAAAAAAGAGGCAAAATTGGGTGCAAATTGAGCAAAATGATTAAAAGTGGCAAATAATATGTGGTGATTTCCATTATTCTGGGTTTATTTTGGTGGTTTCTGGTTCCGTTTTGCTGGCTGTTGGGTATCTTCACTGTGATTCTTTGAGGCTCTCTCCTTTCCCCCCTGTGGCACTGAGGCTGATCAGACACACCTGAGGCTCATTTACACATCAGCTCCCCCTGAAGAAAGCTGCAGACTCTCGCCTCAGCGCCATGGTATTATCAACCTCTCACAGTGGTACATTGGCTCCTCCTGGTTATCTTCAGTGATTAATCTCGAGTAATCTTTTTGTGAAAACGTTTTTACCTGCTCCTAACAGTGCCTCTCCTCTCTCTTTTCCAGTGCTTCACTCCTGCCTCTTGTCAGCCCCAAACCCAGCACTCTCTCACTGGATCCCCTCACTCCTCTGGACTCATGGACCCCCCCTCCCCCCTGCACGTTATTATTATCAATAAATCTGTTAAACTGGTTTACCTCGTCTGCTTCTGGGTCCGACTCACACTCTACACGTGACATAATTGTGGCAAAACTGGGTGGAAAAAATTGTTAAAAAGTGGCACAAATAAGAACTTTCAACATTAGAGCCCAGTAATAGTTTTTATTTATACTTATCTAATTTTACACATTTATTTTCATAAAAATGGTTAAAACATGCAGTTTGATACATTTTTTTAAGGCATCTGGCAACCTCCTCTCAGTGTCTTGTGACCCCCAAAGGGGTCCTGACCCCCATGTTGAGAACCACTGCTCTAATGTATGAAGGCTCAGTGTCCATTTTTTTCCTCCTGAAGTCCACAATCAGCTCCTTGGTCTTGACAGTTTTGAGGATGAGATTATTGTCTGTACACCAGGTAGACAGCAGGTCCACCTAAGCGGACCCATCCTCTTCAGAGATGAGCCCCAACAACCCACCTGTGAAAGTCCTAGAGGGGCCCAGCCAGAGCCTGGACTTGGACCTGATTGTACATCTCTGGAGAGACCTGAACTACTCCCCATCCAACTTGATGAAGCTTAAGAGGTTCTGCAAAGAAGAAGCTGCCCAAAATTCAGTGTGCAAGCTTGCATCACATTGAAAAAGACTTGAGGCTGTAATTCCTGCCATACACAGCAAAGGCTGTGAATACTGATGCACATTATTATTTTTTAATAGATTTGCAAAAGTTTCATACTAACTTTTCCACTTTGTCATTATAGGGTGGAGTATGTAGAATTTTGAGGGAAAAATGAATTCAATCCATTATGGAATAAGGCTGTTACACAGCAAATTGTGGAAAATGTGAAGCGCTGTGAATACTTCTAGGATGCACTGTATGCCAATGTGATGTTTCATTTTTTTATTTTTCATAAATTTGCAAAAATTTCTAAAATTCTGTTTTCACTTTGCCATGATGAGGCACAGAGTGTAGATTAATAAGAGGAAAAAATATTCATTTCCACTGTAGCACCAGGCTGCAACATAGCAAAACTGAAAAAAGTGAATGCACTGTACATTCCAGCCACAGAGAGGCGAGGGGAGCGTCTGAAATGAAAACCATGCTAAATTTAGGTGAATGAAACAGAGAGAAGCAACCACTGGGTGGAGTTAGTGTTCATGTTTAACTTATTGTGAAGTGTTTTTTGCAGAAACAGTTAAGCCGAGTTCAGAAACTCCCTGGTGTTTTTTTTTAAATCTGACACTTTCACAAACAGTGAGGTGCAGAAACTGATCAAATAATTCATGTTAGGCTGGTATGAGGTGGATGCAATGAGCTGAAAATCAATCTGAGCTGACCTTTTCTTATAGATCATCTCTACTGCAGGATCATCTACTGATCAGGGAGTAAACATTCACTCAGGGGAACATCTGCAGCAGGAAATACTTTCAGCTGTGAAACTGAATTTTCTGCAGTGGGTCAGTGTGCCTCATCGTTGCCCCCTGCTCTCTGCAGCTGTCTGTGCTGGCACTGGAAGCCGCCCAGCCCTGCCAGTCACCAGCACCGTCAGATCAAGTCAGTAACGATCTGCTGGAAGCTGCTCAACAACCCAGAGCCATCAGTCAGCGGAACAAAGGCCCGCCCACAGCATGCTCTGGCCCCGAATGCAGCCATTCATCGTGAGGAGGGGAGGGGGGAGCTGGAGTGTTGGCCAAGCCTTTCATGGACTCAGAAAAGCGATCTGTAACCAAAGCATGCTCAATTTAAGCTCTGATTCAACACGGGGAGATAAGGGGTAATCAATCATCCATGGCTGGGACTTGTGCAAACAATGTCAGGATGTGTCAGCAGGGCAGCACTCGGCCAAATCAGCTGACGACCCTCACAGAGAGAGTGTGAGCGCTCATCCTGTCAGACACTTCTCACTGAGATGCTGTGTCAGAAAACAGGTCTGCCCAACAATGAGGATCTGTGTCGGCCCCTGGGGGTCAGCAACGGCCAATCAGAGTCATTTTTACAAGCTATTATGAATGATAGTAGACTCAGCCACCACTGCTGTATTATACAATTACTCACTTTTGATAGTTCTCCTGTTTCTTTATTTTAATGCCTCTGTGTCATTGATACACAAGGTTGGAGGCATTTTGTCCTTTGGTTTCAGCTGGTTGATAGTAAAGAGGATCCGGCTGCAGATCTCCATGATGGGGAAACCTGGACTGTGGAGCAGGAACTGGCATATATTACCCAAGTATATATACTTTTCAGACTGGCATATTAATGATGTTGTGATAAGTGGCTATTTTTTTTACAACAGCAGAATTTTAACAATAAAAATCCCAAATTTACTAAGGCGGATAAATTCTAATTTCACACACTGCAAACTGAGGAAAACCCAAAGAGGGTTAGGGTTAGGCACCTGAACCCTGAAGGTTAGGGCAAGGGGATGAAATTTAAAGATATCACACCACAAACTAAGGAAAATCCAACAATGGTTAGTGCATCACTTCCTGACCCAAGGTCCAGGTTGCCCCATTACAGAGGTCTGCAACAGATGAGGCTTAAACGCCCCCACTATAGAGGTCTGCAGCCAGGTGCCTCTAGGATCATTAGGTTGACATCAATGCTCCAGATTTTATTCATAATAGAACATAAACAGCACATTTTATGAAAAATTCCAGCTCATTTTGAATCTGATGTCAGCAACACATCCCAAAAAACGCTGGGACAGGGCCATGTTTACTATTGGGTATATACTTGTCATTGTTGATAGTAGATTATTGATAGTGCCTTTCCAGATGTGTAATCTGCCAATGCCATAGACACTAACGCAGGGGTGTCAAACTCATATTGAGTCTGGGGCCAGATTTGCTCCAATGAAACGTCCTGAGGGCCGGACTATTTAGGCTAGGAGTGTCATAGTCAATCGCGGATTCTGAATTTAGGCCTAAGAGCCTAACAAGGTCAACATTTAACCTTTAACTGTCAACCTCCTCTTGACCATTAGTGAAAAAAATACAACACTGATGATAAATCATTCTAAGATGAAAAAAGTCAAAATAATAAATTTAAAGACTCAAAGTCTGAGATACAAAGTCAAACCTATTAATTCAAAAGGTCAAAACACAGAATTTAAAAGCAAAATACCGTTTTAACAGGCAAATATTTCAGTTAGAATGACAAAATCACAAGTTTAAAAGGTAAAAATATTACATAGAACTTTAAACTGTGAATCCTGAAGGTTAAAAAAAATGATACGAAAAAATCAAAACATGAATAAAGTCAAAATCATAAGTTTAAGTTAGAATCGTGAGATGCAAAATTGAGAACATGAAATGACAACATGAATGACACCTTCCTGACTTTTCATCTATTTATTTCAGTCTTTGTCAGATTTTTATGATTTAACAAGAATATTTTAAATCATCAAGTTAAAGTTTACACGTTTATACTGGAGGAACTCTGCAGACCTCGTACTGGTGGACTGGTTATAATAGAAAGATCATATGATCTTGCGGGCCAGATACAACTGTACCATGGGCCAGATTTGGCCCCCATGCCTTGAGTTTGATTCCCCTGCACTAATGCAACAAACCATCAGAGATGGAGGCTTTGAGCTGTGCACATTTAACAAGCTGGATGATCCCTCTTCTCTGTAGGCAGCAGGCCACGGTGCCTTTTAATCCAAAAACAGTTTCAAATTTGATTCATCTGACCAGAGAACAGTTTTCAGTTTTGCTAAGATCCATTAAAAGGAGCAATGACCCAGAGAAGAAGGCTTGGATTGTGTTTATATATGGCTGGTTCTTGCATTATGCAGCTTTAACTTGCAGTTGTGGATGGCTCAGTGAATTATTTCTGCAGGTACAACCACATTGGCTGACTTGTGACAAATGCTGTTTGAAGAATGGGATGCCATCCCACAGCAGTGTGTGACCAGGCTGGGGACCAGGCTGGGCTTCAATCATCCAATCCACCAAACAAGAGTCAGTGGCAGAATCAGCTGTTTGGCATTGG
Source organism: Cheilinus undulatus (assembly GCF_018320785.1). NCBI lineage: Eukaryota > Metazoa > Chordata > Actinopteri > Labriformes > Labridae > Cheilinus > Cheilinus undulatus. Next base: position 8,042,535 of record NC_054882.1, on the reverse strand, counting down.
CAGAGAAGATTTGGCACATTTTCATGGGCGCAACCCACATACTCAGCTCTGCTGCTCATCCCACAAATGCATGCTCCTTACAGATGTGGTGACATTTTAAACAGAAATAGGCTTGAGATTTGTTGCCAAGAAGCATTTTTACAACAAAGAAATAATCTACCAAACACAAATTTCCTTTCATTTGTGCTAAGTTAAGAAAGACAGACAGACAGACAGACTTTGTCTTTCCAAGAAGTGACAGATATTCCTGGACAACAACTGATGCTTTCATGCAAAGTTTAATGGCAACATAAATAGCATTCTCTTGATCTCACGTCCCTTTCACTTCTTGTGAACCACTTCTTGTTTTTTCTCTGCTCTGCCTTTTTGCCACCCTTTTGATGGTGTTGTATTCCCATGCATGAGCGCAACCCACTTGAGGCCTTTGGACGCTGAGTCTGTTTATTTTGACCGACTTTTTCATGCTTTAAAAAAGGACATCCAGTTTATGTTGTTCTAATTATGTTTGTACACTGATGCCAAAATTTTTGTACGTCATTATTTTTCAGAACAATATTATGAAAAATTTGACATCAGTCCGAGTCAATTAAACAGGTGATTGATGATTCAGATCAGTGCCTACTGCAGTGTTAATTTTGGCAGACATTTTTAGATTTAGTCTTTAGACAAAAATAGTTATATAGTCACTTTTTACACCTGTTCACCCTTCATAGGGTAAAAAATGTACAGGCTTTCCAGGAGTCTAAGGTTTATTGCCAAGAAGCAACAAAGAAATTATTTATCAAACACAACTTTGCTTACTTTTCATGCTAAGCTCTGTCCCTTCCTTCATCTAGTAATCTTTCCGTTCCTCAATAGTGGTGCTTTGAAAAAGGTTGCCTTTTATTTACACCTAAAACTTTTATTAGAAATGTCCTTTCTGAATCCAGAGTGACTTGAGTAATGTGTCTGTGCCCCTGAGGTTCCAGTCATTAGATCTTCCTGTAATGTCTTTTTCTGAGAATCCTGGTTTCTCTGTGTGCTTCTCGTTTCTTGTTTTTCTTGTTAATTTTGGTGTCTGTCTGCTCTCACACTAAGCTCTCTTCCTCTTTATTCCAACCAAACCAGAGACATTTAGGGCCTCATTTTTGCACAAGCAGAAGTTTTTTTTTTTTTTTCAGACTCTTCATGTTCTAACCACTAATATGAAAGCTTTCATGGCCTGGCTGAAGGTTGAAACACTGGTAGCAAAAATGACCTTTTCATTTACACAGATCTATCAAGGATTATTACTCATGCTGTTTGAAAGATAAATACAGCAACATCATTTCTTCTCCTCTCCTTCCTCTTCTCCATCTGTTCACATGGGAATCGTCCCAACCCCACAGACGAGTAAAAGCGGTGTGTTCAAAGTGAGTCATCTGCAGGCAGCCACCTTTCGGCTGTTTCCTGCTGGTTAAAATATCCCCAGTTTCTCGCTGTCACATGGATGGAATCTCAGAGGAGACCACAGGGTGGGCAGGACTCTGTGAGTCACCATCCACCTTCTGCTGAGACTGACACTTCACCGAAATCTGATGAGTTTGTTTGCTTCACTTTCCTTTCCAGCAGAGATGCACTCATAAACCCTTCATGCCTCATAAATACATGGATGCATTTAAAATAAAACTAAAGAAATCAATGCTGTTGCAGGAAAAACCTATGCTAAGTGTATTACCTCCAAAATTTGCTGTTGCAGTTTATCATTTTGGTTTTGCAAGCTTTAGAAGGAAAGATAAATGTCACATAAAGAGAAATCACATCATAAAAGTAACCCCAAATTCCATAAACTCTGCCTACAAATCGTTCTGAGCGTACGAGTTTACCTCCAACAGACCATGCGTCCTCTTGCCCATGGATTTGTTTCTAGACCGAGAGGATTGTTCTCTCAGGAATAGTAAGCAAACTTGACTGGCCCGCACAGAGGCCTGGCCTCAACCCCATCGAGTACCTGTGGGATGAACAGGAATGGATATTGTGAGACAGGTCTTTTCTTTCAACACCAGTGCCTGACCTCATAAATGCTCGACAGAATGGATGGGCTCAATTTCCAATTGAAACACCATCCATGTGTGTATTTTTTTTTTCTTTTAAGAGCAGTGTATTATTTGAGAACACTAAGCATGTTTTAACCCTCCTAACAACAGAAATGGATGATCAGGCTTGATAATCTTTTGTGCTTACTGTAATTGTATTGTAAATGTAATCCAATATTTTATGACTCTATTATTTATGAAAATAAATCAATGAAAAATGGCATCATAGATTAAAACAAAACATCTGACATGAACTGTTGTAAAATCAGATTTTTATAAATAAACCCTGAACTGTAAAAACAATTCAGAAGAATATATTTTCTATATCCTACCCCAGTGTTTATATTCTTCAAACATGCAGTATGGAAATTCCAGGGTAAAAACAAAAACCTCTAATCTGTGAATACCACTTTGAGCCAAGAAATTTTACTGAGAGGAGACGTGAAGAGAATAGAGGAAAGATGCCAGCGACTGTAGAGATGTCATCTCTGAAACTCAGATGACATGCCAACCAGCTCTGTGCAGCTCTGGCCAATGAAACTCAGAGCTGCGAGCAGCATGGGATGATGGGATGTTGTGAAAAGGGTCCCCTGTGTAGACTTCCTGCTTTGGGCCAATCATCCAGACTGAACTCATAACAGAGTGTACCCGCCAACCCCGGGGACTGATCTGACCCTGTATGGAGCTCTGACTTCCCTCTGCATGCTTGGCCTTGGTCAGTCATATACACACTGTATCTTTCTACATCATAGTTTCAGTTTGTACAGACTGAGCTCAAGCTCAAGCACAGTTGGGTTATTCAGGGCAATGATTACAAAAAGAAAAAAAGACACCATAAAATGCCAAAGTTATGTAAAAATTAACAGTGCCAGTCCTGTACAGTATGGAACACTGTACCCCATACGTAAAATACATTTTAATATCAAATACAGATGATCATTTTTGGCCTACTGACATCAAACTAAAACTGGAAGAGAGCTGAAAAATTTCACTTTCCACACAAGTGATTGCAATGCAAAATGTCATTTTGTATTCATGCCATCACATGACAAAAAAAAGCACATGATGACGTCACGTCAGCTTGATCGTGGACTCATAAGGTTCAAAGATAAATTAAATAGTATCTTAAAAGTACTGAATGTACTCTTTTTTGTTGGTTTGGTAGTCAGATAAAACTCCGTAGTGCTAACTGGTCCTGGGCCGCCTCCTTCTGGAGCCTTTTGCAGCTCCACAGTCAGACCATAAATCACAGGCTATTTGGCTAAAACCGTGGATCATCATACAATGGAGAATTAAAACCCAATCAATCCCCGTGCCACCGCTTCTTTCTTCACCCTGAGTCTACAGAGAGCAGTCCCACGGTAACTTCAGCCCAGCGAGGGGTGAGAAGGAGGAACAGGAGGCCTGTGTTGTTTGCTCAGGATGAGAAAAAGAAGCTGTCACTCATATTTGTTCAGAGGACAAAGCCGCACAGGCTCTCTGGCACCGATATGTTTTCACAGCGCGTACAGCAAATACAACTGTTCTCTTTTTTTTCCCCCATTTTTGAAAAGCTGTCCCCAAAATTCAGAGGAGGGAGTTTTGTGCCAGTTGCCATAGTAAGTGGTCAGTGGGTGGAGGCGGGTCAGGGGCAGCTGAGGTTAAAGTTCACAGCTTACTCTAGGTGGCACACTGAGCATAAAAACACTGTAAGACAGTTTACACACTAAAAAGAGAAGAGAGGGACACAAGGAGGTGGAAAAGTAAGTGGAGGTTAGAAACAGTGAATAAACAGACATGAGTTCCTGTGCTTAGGGCCAATTAGACATGTAAACTTGGAAGGCAGTTTCAACCTTTGCACAAAGTCCTGGATCTGCTTGAATGAACTGAGCCTGTTTCTGTTTGGCAGGGCAACTTTTAACATTAGAAATACAATCAGTTTAAACTAATGCAATGTTCTGGATCATCTGTCGAGGTTTAGATTTGCATGCATCGAGGTTCGCTTGAGAGCAGCTGCAGTAGTCTATGCATGAGCCTGACCCAGGAGCCAGGATTGGTTTTCTGCAGTATAAGGAATGATGATGAATAAGGCAAAAGATTTTATCTGATGTAGGTCTGTTAGTCCAGCTAAAAACAGATTTTTATTGCCAAAATATCAGCAGTAAATATTCACCTTTTACAAAACAGTCATCCACCATTTTATTGCAAAATGGATGGGAGACCCCCATGAAACTGCACCACCCAAATTTTTATGCTTCAGTTTGTTTGAAAAAAGAAAAAAAAAAAAAAAAGTTTTCATTACAGTAGATAACATTTTTTTTTCCTTTGGATCTCACACACTGACAACATGAAGCAGCTTATCCTCTTGTAGTTAGGATCGAACAACAGATGGCGACATTTCCACATTTCCTCTTTGCAGGTATTCAGCCAGGTACACGGTGCAGATTTTCAGTTTTATAAAAAACTTCAAATGCATGCTACTTTTCAACAACTTTCAAACTTCTTTAAAGTTGCATGGGCCCTTATTTCTAAAAATCCATGAAGCCTTGAGTTTCTAATAGTACGTCATTATTGCTTAAAAACACAGCAAAGAATCCTGAGCATGCACTGTTCCCATCTGATTGACGTTGTTTCTAGTGTTAAAAATGTTGAGGAAAAAGAGAGCAGATCACTGACTAAGCAGAAATTCATCAACATCTCCTCCCTCTTTTTTAGTGCTGCAGGCCGAGGATCACGCTGTGCTCACATCTCTGCTAGTCAATACTTTAAAAAGCCATGAAGAAGAGGATGCATTTACATATCAAAGGCCAGCATCTGAAACGGCCTTGTGTGCATGCTACTGTACGAGAGGAGCAGGGGAAGAGGAGGAGGAGGAGGTGGGAAAAGTGGAGGTCTGCTGGTCGAAGCTCACTGAGGGTTTTAACGCTCTGAGAGGAGGTAGTCTGCATCCACAAGGGGGGATTAGGGAGGATATGAGGGGGGTCTGAGGTAGAGATGAGAGCTCCATACTCTGCCTCAGGCTCTGATTAAACCCCCCACCTGCACACAGATACTCTCCAGTTTCCTGTGTGAAAGGTCAAAGGTCAAGAGTAGACGGCTGAGAGAAAAGGTGGAGGTGTGAGGGTGGGAAGAATAAACGCATATGAAGTAACTGAGGGGGAGGAAAGAAATAAGAGTGGCCAGGGCAGAGAGGATGAAACAAGGATTAGAAAGATGAAGGACAGAATGTAATATCATATAGATACACAGCACGTCAAACAATTCCACATGATAAACACTGAATGTCAGTACTAAACTGTGTTGTGATAGTAAAAAAATATTTTAAAAAAGTTTTCTATTACCAGTTGCTTTCAAAAAATGAATGCACTACATTACTATACATCATGTAAAATAAGTGACTGCATAAATTTTCACCCCCTTTAAAGTGAGTGACCTAATTCAACAGAGGTCCAGCCAGTTGGTGCTAGTAGTCTCACCATTAGTTAAATGGAGATCACCTGAGTGCAGGGAATGTCTCTTAAGTGATAGTAGTATAAAGACACCTGTGTCTGGAAGGTCCAGTCACTGGTTAATCAGTGTTCCTAGCTATTATTACACCTTGAAGGCAAAAGAACACTCCAAGCAACTCCGAGAAAAGTACAAGTCAGGGGATGGATACAAAATAATTTTCAAGGCGCTGAAAATATGGCACATGTGTAAATCTGCCTAGATCAGGACGTCCTCACAAAATGTGTGACCATGCAAGGAGACTAGTGAGAGAGGCCACCAAGACACTCATTTGTGAGGAAGATTAGCCTGGTAACTCACTGAGTGTGAGTCAATCAGTGCAGTGCGAGGTGTGTGTGGCTGTTTGCCACTGATTGGGGACAGGTGTGGCAAACTTATATGTACTCCTGGGCTGCAGCACTCTGTGCTGACTCATCTCACCATCAGAGGTATTGAGAGCATCTCCCTGTGTTTCTTGTCTTGAGTGGGAAGGTTAAAGATCCCATAAGCATTGTTTAATGTGTTTTATTACATTTTATGAGAATAACCGCTGCCCCAGGATTAAAGATTATTGGTGCCGGAAAACACTGACCAGTGCTTTTGGTTCTCCTTTTCACACCAGGGGCCCATTGCACAAAACAAGGATAAGGGATTAAGCCGGGATATCTTGGTTATCCTGGCTCAACTTATCTGTGATTCGGTTGCACAAAAGCGGGATAGTGGAAAGCGGGATATGTTATGACATAAGTTGACATAAGAGAACTACTGTTTTAAAGTGGCATAAGGGAGTAAATAACAGAGACTCATTTATCAAAATTCCACTGGTTTCCATGATTACTTATATATTTCTGTTGGATTAACTTCACTTTAAGTTAGAATGAACTGTGGAATCTTTCCTGTACTTAAAAATTCAGTTTAAATCCAGCTCAAAACAGCATGTTTAAGTATTTCTCGTATTTTTTATCCACTTCAATTTTGCCTTATTTCTATGATGTACTTGAATCATGAACATTTATGTCACTCAGATTTTTGCTTGTTTCTGTTTGATGAATAAAGGTCACTGTTCAGGAAACCCATGAAGACAGACTTCCTGTTCTAGGTATGTGCAAAAGAATGCATGTTCCCCACATAGACTTTAAGCCTATTTGGTTTCATTTTCATCAGTATTTAACAGGCTGCATGTCACATCTCCAGGTTGACCTAGTTAAGTTACTTTTTCCCTCATGTTTCTAGTCTGTCATTTCCTGTTTTATTTTGGATACTTACCTTGTGTCTCTTTTCCAGATCACTCCTTCCTGCCCATCCCTACCTGTTTCCCTGTGTCCTGATCATCCTCATGTGTCTCACCTGTGTTGATTGTCGAGTGACTGCACCTGGTGATCCCCGGCTGAGTGTTCCCCTCCTCGTGTATTTAGCTCATTCACTCCCTGTCTGCTGTGCGAGATCGTCTTGTTTCCTTTGTGTCCAATTCCTTCGAGCCTTACTTCTGATTGACCTTCGTGATTTATTTGACCCAGTTTCCCGTCCTAGTTTCCGAGTTAGCCTGCCGTTTTTTGTACCTCTGCCTGCTTGTTTTGACCTCCCGTGTATCGAACCTTTTTCCTGATTAAACGGACTTGAAAGTGCTTGATTCCTGTGTCTGCTTTTGGGTCCTTTGGTCCGGCATATCGTTACAGTACGATCTCGCCAACAATGGATCCAGCAGACTCTGACCCACTGCGACAGGCGCTCAAAGCGCAGGGTCAGCGCCTTGCTCAACAGGATGAGCAAATTAAAGCGCTTGGACAGTTAGTGCAGCAGTTGGCCGGACGACAAGAGACTACCACGGCTGAGTTGGGAGCACAGCTCAGCACCATCACGCAGATGATCCAGATCAACCTGTCGAAAAATGATAACGCTCCTCCTCTGCCTCCTGAGCCGGCTACCCAGCCTTCTCTGCCTGCAGCTTCTCCCTCACTCGTTCCCCAGCTTTCCAGACCAGAGAAATTCTCCGGGGATTCTGGCGACTGCAAGACGTTCTTGACACAGTGTGAGCTTCACTTCGAACTCAACGCAGCTGCCTTCCCCTCGGACCGGGTCAAGATCGCCTTCATCGTCTCTCACCTGACGGACAGAGCCAGCCGTTGGGCCACTGCGGAGTGGGGCAGGAGATCGGACATCTGTAACTCCTTGGCGGCGTTCACTAAAGCCTTTACTCAGGTATTTCAAAACATTCAGCCAGGCAGAGAAGCAGCCAGGGCCTTAACTAGAATTAAGCAGGGGCGTAGAAATGTGTCTGACTACGCCATTGAATTTAGAACATTATCTGCTGAAAGTGATTGGAATTCCACTGCCCTGCTTGATGCCTTTTTTGAAGGCTTATCTGAGAAATTAAAGGACCATCTAGTGACTTTTGATCTTCCTCAAGATTTAGATTCTTTGATTGCTCTGGCCATTAAAATTGATAAGAGACTCTTAGAAAGAGAGAAGGATAGAGGCAGGCAGCGGGAACGTTTTTATCCTGCTTACACTAGGAGGTCCAGCCCAGCTGATCTTCCCCAGGCCGGGAGAAGACCTGCCTCACTCCCGCTGGTCACCGATGCCCAACCTGAGGAACCCATGCAGCTAGGCCACACCAGGCTCACTCCAGATGAGCGTCTCCGTCGAATGAAGGAGGGCCGCTGCATCTATTGTGGACAAATGGGTCATCTTTTGGTTGACTGCCCTATCAGACGGAGATCCCCTAGACTACAGACTGTGGTGAGTCGCAACCTCATATTTAACAATCCTGCCCAATTACTCCCTGAAGTCTCCATTGAAGCCAAAGACATTAAGACTGTGAAAGCATTCATTGATTCAGGATCTGATGCTAATCTGATGAACTCTCTCCTGGTTAGGAGACTCGGCCTTACGACTTTCAACCTGAATCATCCCCTGGAGGTCTGCGCGGTTAATGGCAGTTCAATGGGCAGAATTACTCACCGCACCCAGTCTGTGACCATTCGTTTTCCTGACTCACACAGTGAACAAATCAGTTTTCATGTTTTTGACTCCCTCAATCATGAGATAATCTTAGGGAGACCCTGGCTCGAGATTCACAACCCTAAGATTGATTGGGCTTCAGGACAAATAACTGACTGGGGAATAAATTGCAGTCTGACTTGTTTTCATAGTAAACCCCAGAAAGTTCCGGTAACAGTACCTCACCCTGACTCTGATTACCCTGACTTATCCCAAGTTCCTGACTTTTACCATGACCTGAAGGAAGTTTTCAACAAAGCTAAAGCTAAATCCCTACCTCCACACAGACTTTATGACTGTGCCATTGATCTCTTACCTGGAACGTTTCCTCCCAAGGGGAGACTTTACTCTCTCTCTGCTCCCGAAAGACAGGCAATGGAGCAGTATGTGGAGGAGTCTATGGCGGCAGGGATAATTCGGCCGTCCTCTTCACCTGCAGGAGCTGGTTTCTTCTTTGTGGACAAGAAGGACAAATCGCTTCGGCCATGCATTGACTACAGGGGCCTTAACAACATCACCGTGAAAAACAGGTACCCCCTCCCTTTGATCTCATCTGCTTTTGAACAATTAAGTGAAGCTAAAATATTCACTAAGCTGGATCTGCGAAATGCTTATCACCTAGTCAGAATAAGGGAGGGGGATGAATGGAAGACAGCATTTAACACTCCCACGGGTCACTACGAATATTTAGTTATGCCCTTTGGCCTTACTAACGCTCCTGCAGTTTTTCAAGCCCTGGTCAATGACGCGTTCTGCGGGATATGTTAAATGACTTTGTATTCGTTTACTTGGATGATATCCTAATTTTTTCCTCGGATGAGCAAACCCACATCAGCCATGTCAGAAAGGTCCTGGAGCGCCTCTTTCAGAACCAGCTTTTCGTCAAAGCCGAGAAATGTGAGTTTCACAGACCTTCCGTTACCTTCTTAGGATACATCATTGCAGAAGGTCAGATCCAGATGGACCCTGAAAAGGTTAGTGCTGTCAAAGATTGGCCAGTACCTTCTTCCGCAAAGAACTTCAAAGATTTCTGGGGTTTGCCAACTTTTATAGAAAATTCATTCGAACTTTAGCATTATTGCCTCACCCCTGCATGAGCTTACCTCCTCTAAGAGGCAATTTTGTGGAACTCTGCTGCTGATGCAGCTTTTGTCAGACTTAAGAACTGTTTTTCTTCTGCTCCTGTCCTCATTCTGCCTGACACTAACAATCAGTTTGTTGTTGAGGTAGACGCATCTGATGTAGGCATTGGAGCTGTATTGTCTCAACGTTCTTCCAAGGATGATCGTCTCCACCCCTGTGCCTTCCTGTCACGCAAGCTTTCTGCAGCTGAACGCAACTACGATGTAGGCAACCGGGAGCTGCTGGCAGTCAAAGTGGCACTGGAGGAGTGGAGGCATTGGCTGGAGGAACTTCTCAACCCTTCTTGGTGTGGACTGACCACAAAAATTTAGAATATCTTCAAACAGCCAAGAGACTGAATGCCAGGCAAGCCAGGTGGGCATTATTCTTTAATCGCTTTAATTTTACCCTATCCTATCGACCTGGTAATAAGAATGTTAAGCCTGATGCTCTCTCTAGAATCCATTCTAATGAGGAGCAAAAGCAGAACCTGAACTGATCCTCCCACGTTCCTGTGTTGTTGCTAATGTTACTTGGGAGATAGAGAGAAAAGTCCAGGAGGCCATCCATAATGTTAACCCCTGTGAACTGTCCACCTGGTAGCCTGTTTGTTGTTCCTGAGCTCCGCTCCCAGGTTATCCAATGGGCACACTCCTCTCGGTTTTCCTGCCACCCGGTGTTAGCCGAACTCTGGGGGTCCTTAAAGAACGTTTCTGGTGGCCCTCTATGGACAAGGAGGTTTCGGAATTCATCTCAGCCTGCCCCACCTGTGCCTCCAGTAAGGTCTCCCATCAGCATCCGGCAGGTCTGCTCCATCCTCTTCCGGTACCCAAGAGGCCCTGGTCCGACATATCCCTGGACTTTGTCACGGGACTCTCCACCTCAGAAGGTAACACCACTGTTCTCACAGTGGTGGACAGATTTTCTAAAATGGCTCATTTTATCCCTTTACCCAAGTTGCCCTCTGCCAAGGAAACAGCCGAGGCTATGCTGCACCATGTTTTTCGTCTACATGGTCTCCCTAGAGATGTGGTGTCGGACCGGGGCCCCCAGTTCACCTCCAGGTTCTGGAAGGAATTCTGTTCGCTGATTGGAGCCACTGTGAGCCTCTCCTCTGGATTTCACCCTCAATCGAATGGACAAACTGAGCGGATGAATCAAGAAATGGAGACGGGCCTGCGCATTCTGGCTTCCCAGAACCCTTCCTCATGGTCCAACCAGCTCGTGTGGGTAGAATATGCACATAACTCACTTATTAACTCATCAATTGGCATGTCCCCCTTTCAGTGTGTGTACGGCTTTCAACCTCCTCTTTTTCCTGCCCTAGATAAGGAGGTATCTGTCCAATCTGCCTGGAACCTGGTGCGACGTTGTCGCGGACCTGGGAGCGAGCCAGACAAGCCCTCCTCCGAGCTTCAGCCAGACACAAGACGGCAGCTGATCGCAAAGGTCTGAGGCCCCAAGTATCACTGTGGACACAAAGTTTGGCTATCCACTAAAAACCTGCCTCTGCGTCTGGATTCTAAGAAGCTCGCTCCCAGGTTCGTGGTCCGTTTCCTATTTCCAAAGTTATTAATCCTGTAACTGTCCAACTAAAACTACCCAGAACCATGAGAGTCCATCCTGCATTCCACGTCAGTCAACTTAAACCCGCCAAATCCAGCCCTCTGGTCCCCACCTCCAAGCCCCCTCCTCCCCCCCGTTTCGTTGATGGAGAAAGAGTCTACACCGTCAAAAAGTTGCTAGCCGCCAGAAGAAGAGGCCGTGGCTATCAGTATCTGGTGGATTGGGAGGGTTATGGCCCTGAAGAGCGCTCCTGGGTCCCCGCTAGAGACATCATGGACCCAGAGCTCATCAAAAACTTCCACAATGAACATCCTGATGTTCCTGGGCCGTCTGGAGCCAGCCGTGGAGGGGGTACTGTCACATCTCCAGGTTGACCTAGTTAAGTTACTTTTTCCCTCATGTTTCTAGTCTGTCATTTCCTGTTTTATTTTGGATACTTACCTTGTGTCTCTTTTCCAGATCACTCCTTCCTGCCCATCCCTACCCGTTTCCCTGTGTCCTGATCATCCTCATGTGTCTCACCTGTGTTGATTGTCGAGTGACTGCACCTGGTTGATCCCCGGCTGAGTGTTCCCCTCCTCGTGTATTTAGCTCATCCACTCCCTGTCTGCTGTGCGAGATCGTCTTGTTTCCTTTGTGTCCAATTCCTTCGAGCCTTACTTCTGATTGACCTTCGTGATTTATTTGACCCAGTTTCCCGTCCTAGTTTCCGAGTTAGCCTGCCGTTTTTTGTACCTCTGCCTGCTTGTTTTGACCTCCCGTGTATCGAACCTTTTTCCTGATCAAACGGACTTGAAAGTGCTTGATTCCTGTGTCTGCTTTTGGGTCCTTTGGTCCGGCATATCGTTACACTGCACTTGTTCTTACCCAATAAAGACCCGAAGACATGGCTCCAAGAAGGGTGAGTCTTCTGCAACATATTCTTTTTTTTTCTAAATTTCTGATGAGTTTTTGTTGATTTGAGGCTGATTTCATTTGTTTTATATATGCAGCTGTAAAATGCTGCTGCTCTTTTTTAGATATTTGAAGAGGTTAAAACATCGAGAATTCATGAGTAACTGATTGCAACAAAAATATATTTTTCCTGTTTACTGTCTCCTTATGGGATAGTAAAATGAAATGACATGAGTGAAATAATACTACATTAAGACAAATTAGTCATGCAGTTTGAGTTGTATCTGATCATTTATAAATCACCTCTGCATTTTTTTTAACTGTTTCCTTCCTGATTCATGTCCTGATTAGAAAATTGTTTTCATAAAATGTCATGTAGGAAGAATCCTTCAGTCTCATGTCAGGATTAAAAACCTAATGTTTATGCCTGCAATGATCCATTTAACCACTGATATGTATGGTTTATTATTTTCATTTACATTTTTCCCCATTGTGTATTTCTTTTATAGCGTAGGCATAATGCAAAGCCTGGGGACCTGATTGAATTTTACCGTGGGCAGTATAAGCACTGGGCTGTCTACATTGGTAATGATGAAGTTGTCCACATCACACTTCCAGGTGAGTCAAGTCTGATGTAATATAAATGCACTGAAAACCCAATGAAGTTAACAGAAATTTAGAAAAAGAGGCAAATGATTGCCTCAAATTTTCTGAAGTTGATGAAATTAAAAAGATAGTCCAAAGAACTTACAGTAAATGTATCAGTTACATGATATTCATAAATATCAATTCTATTTAAATAATTAAAAAAAAAATCTTATTCCGTTAATACAATTCAAATCAAATTTTTCATATGCATACCCCAAGGCCAGGGGTCCAAATTGATTTGCCTGCAGAAAGTTCTAAAAATAGGATGAAATAAGGCCCAGATTTGAACATGAAGCTTGTGCTTGACTGTACTGTACTTCTTAGTTTCAGCACAAGGGGGTGCTACCATGCTTGTTCTATAAATGAGTGCCGGCACAAATCGCAGTACCAATAATATTCCAGGGGCTAAGCCAGTGGCAGCTAGGGTCAAACAGGGACCCCTGAAATCTGACTGACATCCCCAAAAACCTGGAAATGATTGTCTGTTTGCCTTGTCAGCCATTAAATTGAGCGTTTAGTGTTAGTTCGGACAGGCCATGGAGTCTAATGCAAGCCCTGATCAGCTGACAGCCAAGCTGATTTGCTCTAAACATGCTATTAGCCAACTGATCCAAACCGCAATTTCCACATGCAGCGGTCATGCAGTGATCCACCTGCAAATTGTACTGCAGAGATATGCTGCGGGTCTATTTTTAAACCGCATCAATACCCATCGATCAGAAAACTTTAAACAGGAAGTCAAAAGCGTAGAGTATTCTGTCTTTTTAAAATACAGCACAACGCATGGAATCCTGATTGTAAATTATCACTATATCAAGGGGGGTCACAGAGCTACAATGGCACCACTGATGAGGAAAAGTTAACTTTAGAGGAAATTTAGCGGAGAAAACTTACATAAAACCACACATCCTCAATACATTAACCTTTTAACAGGGGTGGACAAAGTATTTGACTCCAATGCTTGAGTCGAAGTATTGATACTTGTGGTTAAATCTTACTTAAGTACAAGTAAAAGTTGCTTGGTGAAATTTTACTGAAGTTAAAGTACTAAAGTACTTACTTTTAAAAATACTTAAGTATTCAAAAGTACAAAGTACATTTTCTAATATCAGTAACACTGCTGTATTGTTTTCTCAGTGCTTTTACAGAACCTTGTAACTCTCTGAAACCACCTAATGATGAACTGACTTAATGTAGAACCATGAATGCAACAACGTTGAATGCAGAAATGTGGGTTGTTTGCGGTGTACACAGGAGACATTTGAAATGATATGAATCATTCCTCATTTCTGAAATCTCAAACATCAAGCTAAGATATGGCCATGGGTGTGCTGGTTTTTCAGCTTGAGTTTTTCCTGCCATTTCCATTGCAGAGTTTTGTTTGAACGAAGGCAGGAGAGCCTATAAACGTAGCCTATTTCTAAATCCATCCCAGGTGTGAGCAATGACTGTGATTGGTTCCCTTCTTTGAGGAGCACAGCGTGTGGCCAATTGCATTTTAGACATCTGACTACAAAGCTGAACCTAATAGAAACGAGTAACGACAAGCTTCCTAGAAATGTAGTGGAGTCAAAAGTGCAATAATTGTCTTTGAAATGTAGTGGAGTGAAAGTTATAAGTTTCCTAAAAAAAAAAAAAAACACTCAAGTAAAGTACAAATACTGAAAAAATGTACTTAAGTACAGTACTCATGTAAATATACTCCGTTACTGTCCACCACTGCCTTTTAACTTCCAATGTGGTCAAATGTTTATCATGTGTTCAGTGGGTGTGGTCGCTCCTCTTTGGTTGGAATAATACCGTGGCACTGTCTATGGAAATTGCTGGTAACGCCACCTTAGTTAAACTCCTCTTGCCTGGCTACACTGCCGCTCTCTCTGCAAGCTATTTTTACAACCCTCCTCCACCAATCAGATGTATATACATGAACACAGCCAAAATGATCAAAAAATGAAGAATACATTTAATATGGACCAGAAATGCTTTTTCCTGCTGTGGTCTGAATGCTGTTTCTTCTTGTGGTGACTGTATTCCAACCTCTCCCCTGTCTCTCTTTTGTAACTCACACAGAACACAACAGCAGTGCTACCCTGTTTAACACTCATAGAGAGCACCAGAGCAACGGTGACGCGTGAGAGCATCTGGGAAGCAGCTGGCACTGATGATTTTAGAGTCAACAACTTCCTGGATAAAAAACACGACCCTCTCAACCCTGATGACATTGTGACAAAGGCGTGTAAAATGGTGGGTCAAGACTGGGACTACAGTTTGGCTACTCACAACTGCGAGCACTTTGCCACAGGGCTACAATACGGCATAGAACAGTCCAGACAGGTTAAGCAGGTCGTCGTGGTAACAGTGGCTACAACTGCTGTGATTGTATTCATACTTTGGCATGCTAGCTCAAGATCGTGTGAGTTGTTGTAGCTGTGCTTTGGTATTTTGGACCCTTGGCCTTTACTCACCCAGAAATTGTTGCAAGTTTTATTTGAAGTTATCAAACATCTTCTATCATATTAAAATTATACACTGGCTCAATGTATTTAAAAAGAGCCTTTGTCATGAATGTTTCATTCCTTTAGTATATGTTTTTATCTTTCATATCAGTTTACTTTATACATTTGTTCACCATATAAATCCCACCTATTCACCCAAGTCCACTTTTTCAGTGTTATCTGTTCAACATATTTTAAACTTCCTCTTCTTTAGAAAAAAAAAAAAACACTTTTCCTTCTTTTTGGTATTGTTTGGCAGCTGGGAGTGTTGGGATATTCATTAAAAAAAGTTCATGCAGTCAAAGGCGTAAGGATACATGAGTGATGTCAACACAAGCAGAGATGTTACATGCAGGTCTGACTGTACAGGGTCCTTAGAAAGTATTATATTTATGTAACTGCTCTTTTTACTTTACACATTTTAATTAATTGACATTTCTTTGTGGAAATCTGTTTTCACTTTGACATTAAAGAGGTTTTTTGTAATTTTTTTATATTGAAAAAGCATAATTGTGTTGACCATGATTGATTTATGAAGCTTAGCGTTTGATCATTTTTAATTTGAAAAGAAATATATATATTTAGATCCCCATTAGTCACTACTGAAGTAGGAACGACTCTTCCTGGGGTCTAAGAAGAGAGCACTGTAATCATAGTTAGTAGATAGCAAATGTAAAAGATAATGACAATAATGTAGATATGTAGCATGTAGCATTTTTGAACGCTTATCTTTAGCAATGTTAGAAAAGTTCCTCTGTTATCTATGTAGCTAAATCAGCCACACAGTTCTGTTACTTATAGCTAAGTTAGTTTTAGCTACTTGAGATTTAGCAAATGTAGCTGAGGTCAACTTAGCTACACAGATAACACAACTTCCTCATCAAGCTTAGCTTTAGCTACTTGGCTCTGTTTCTGATTGGATTGGATTTTGACATCTAACTTTTAGTATCCTAATTTTTACCTTAACCCTTACCTAACCCTAAATGGAAGTTTAATCAGATTATTAACCTCCTCATTTATGTATTAACATTACTGTATCCATATGGGAGTTTCTAGCCATGCACTCCCTTGAAAGTCAAAACATGCTGCCTCACTAACCCAGGGAGCATCTTTTGAGTAGATCCTTCTTTGCCAAGTAAAACTGTTCATCTATTTTGCAATAAAATGGTTAAATGAATTACGAGATTTTTCTTGACTGAAATAAAATCAATGAAAGGGTAAAACTTCTGAGGGGTTTTTGGACTCTTTACAGGCACTGTATGAGGTATGGCTATAGGATAATGAAAGACCCTTATAGGATAAAACCATGTGGTTCACAGTCACAGTGAGAGTTTTGTATTAAATGTTGGTTTTCAAGCACAACTGCTCTAAGTTTCCAATAAGTGATGTCTTTAGTTCACTGCTAGATACTGACTGAGGTGTGTATGTTTTTGCTAAAGAAATTTTTTAGCTCAAAGTTGAGCAACACATTAACATGATTTTTTTGGTGAAATTAAACAAAACAGCAGCTAAATCTTTTGGTACATTAACTGAAGTGCATGGGGAACACGGCATGTCACGGTCACGATGAATAAATTGAAATAAGAATAAGAGCAGAAATGGTCTCAGTTGATAAAGAGACAGTTGCAGGAACATTTGAACATGACAGAAGTGTTTCTTTGACATTAAGGGTATTATTTTGGACAAGTTGGTTCCAAAGGGGCAATGGTGAATCAACACTATTAATGAAAAGTCTTAAGAAAGAAAGAGACCACAAATGTGAAACAATGATTTAGCTCTTCATCAAGACAATGCTGCAGCTCACACTGAGCTCTCAGTAAAGCTGTCTCTGGATCAAAGACAAATCATAGTGCTTGATCACCCTCCATATTCACCTGATCTAGCACACATAGCAACACCTCAGGCCCTGTCAGTAAGTCAGTGAATTGAAAATACCTCCAAGTTTGATCGTAGTTCATGTTTGACACTGTTTTTTTTCTCTTAGTTTCATTGTTTAGATTACCCATGACTAGACTTCCTGTTTCTGTGCCCAAACACAGGAAAGGTTGTTCCTCACACCACTGACTGTAAGCCCATTTGGTTTCATTCTCATCAGTATTTAACAGGCTGCTCTCATTCTTACCAGATAAAGACCCAAAGACATGGCTCAAAAACAGGTGAGTCTTCTTCTTTCTGTAACTGAAGTCTCTGATGAGTTGTTGATGATTTGAAGTTGATTTCATGTGTTTTATAAATATAGTTGTAAAATGCTGCTGCTGCTATTTTTAGATGTTTGAAGGGATCTGAACATTGAGAATTCATGTCTGACCAATCACACAATTTTAAGTGTCTTCTTATGGAGTTTAAAGGTCAAAGGTGAAAACATAAAGAAAGGACTCAAATGTACTCTAGAAATTAATTCAAGGGCCGAGTAAATGTAACAGTTTTATTTAGGTATTCTTATTTAATAAAACCAATGAACATCATTATTATGAGTATCTGGGTTAAAATGAATATTCTTGAGTAAAACTCAAACATGAATCTTGAAGTGAAGTCTACATATATTAAATAAGTTAATTTAACTAAAAGAAATGAAGACTTGACCGACAGATTAAATAGTTTAAATATCTTTCATAATTTCTGTGTTTCAATAATATATTTTAGTAAACGCCATGGAAACGTATCAGTTTTGAGAATAAAAAATATTAGACAAACACAACAGTTACAGAAGCAACACCTACACGCTCTCTAACACAGAACAGCTTAACTTCCTGGTTCAGAGCTCGTTTTACTGTCATTTGTAGTCACTAAAATTGGACTACCGTGGGAGGCAGTAAGGCAGTAAGGGAGGCAGGTTTACCTAAAACTTAAAAGCATGTTCAACAACTCAAAAAAAAATAGAGTTGAAATTGGATTTTTAACTTAACGAAACCTTTTTTTAACAACCCTCAGCTTTTCTGTCTTAGAGAGTGCGTAGGTGTTGCTTCTGTAACTGTGGTGTTTTTAAAAATATAATGTTCAAAATTACTTTGTAGTCTTGTTGTAGCCCTTGGTCCAGTCAGACTGAGAGTAGCTCTGCCTGACAAAAGTGCACCGTTTGAATCAGAACCGTTAGAGAATGCCCCACTCACTTTCACTTCACTGACTCCATTATTTTGAGTAGAAGAGTCAGGTCACTAATAATACGGAGTAGAACTGTCTAATATTTTTTATTCTTAAAACTGATAACTTTTCATAGCGTGTACTAAAATATATTATTGAAACACAGAAATTAAGAAAGACATTTAAACAATTTAATCTGTCAGTCAAGTCATAATTTCTTTAGTTGAATTAACTTATTTCATATATGTAGATTTCACTCAAAGATACATGTTTAAGTTTTACTCTAGAAAATCCACCAATTTAACCCAAATATTCACAATAATGATGTTCATTGGTTTTATTATTAGTAGTTATTATTAGTACCTAAGTATAACTGTTACATTTACTCAGCCTTTGAATTATTTTTTAGAGTACCCAACATAAATGTACGAGTAATGATTACTCAGAAAATTTGGCTCCACCACTTAAAAACTCACACGAAATCAGTTTCAACAAGAATTTTGCGCAGTGTGTTCTTCATTTGTTTTTGGGATTCCTCTAAATTTTCTTTGTTGCTTTACAAAATATTTCCATCATGTTTAATTTGGTTGTTCTTCTGAATCAATTTATGCAGAGATAATTGAAAATGTAAGTTAGATGTACTCATTGTTAATGATTTGTTTCACTTAATTCCAAAGTTTTTGAATCTACTTAGTACTTTTGCATGTAAAAATGTTTGACTAATTTAATTAAGTAAAGTGCAGTAATGTTTTTAGTGTAGTAATACTACATTAAGACGTATATATTTTAACTCCTTCCTTCCTGACTCATGTTCTGATGAGGTCAACGTTTTAGTTAAGTGTCATGTAGAAAGAATCATTCAATCTTGGCATATTTCAGCGAGCTTTAAATCACTGACACTGTGTCAAAGCACATGCAGGATTATAAAACAACCTCATGTTTATGCCTACAAGGTTCCTTTAAACCAGTGGTGTGTACGCTTTATTATTTTTTATTAACTTTTTTCCCACTGTGTGTTATTGTTGTAGCATGATGCACAGCGTGGGGACCTGATTGAATTTTACCATGGGGAGTATCAGCACTGGGCTGTGTACATTGGTAATGATGAAGTTGTCCATGTCACACTTCCAGGTCAGTCAAGTCTGATGTAATATAAATGCACTGAAAACCCAATGAAGTTAACAGAAATTTAAAAAATGAGGCAAATGATCACCTCATTTTTAAGTTGATAAATATAAAAAGATGGTTCAAAGAACTGAAACGTATCAGTTACATGATATTCATAAATATCAATGACTGACTCAAATTTGACTCAAATTTTTCATATGCATACCCCAAGGAAGGGTCGTCCAAACTAAAGCCCAGGGTCCAAATGTGGCCTGAGGTTGAATTTAATTTGCCTGCAGCAAGTTCTAAAAATAGAATGAAATAAGGCCCACATTTGGACATGAAGCTTATGTGTAACTGTACTTCTTAGTTTCAGCACAAGGTAGTGCTACCATGCTAGTTCTATAAACAAACACCTCAACAAGAAGAATTTATTGATGTGGTTTTTTTGTGACTAAATTGTACATGGTAAAGATATTGGGAATCAAAATTACTATCTTTTTTCCTAACTCCCTGATGAGTGTCGGCACAAATAGCAGTACCAATAATATTCCAGGGGCGGAGCCAGTGGCAGCTAGGGTCAAACAGGGACCCCTGAAATCTGACTGACATCCCCAAAAACCTGGAAATGATTGTCTGTTTGCCTTGTCAGCCATTAAATTGAGTGTTTAGTGTTGGTTCAGGCAGGCCATGGAGTCTAATGCAAGCCCTGATCAGCTGACAGCCAAGCTGATTTGCTCTAAACATGCTATTGGCCAGCTGATCCAAACCACATTTTCCACACGCAGCGGTTGTACAGAAATCCGCTGGGGAATCGTACTGTAGAGCAAATCGCTGGAGATACACTTTTCAGCATCGGCTGTTGCCAAACCGCATCAATAGCCATGGATCAGAAAACTCTAAAAAGGAAGTCAAAAGCGTAGAATACCCGGTACTTTCAAAATAAAACACAACGCATGGAATCCCGATCGTAAATTATCACTATGTAAATGGAGGTCAGTCGGTCACAGAGCTACAACAGCGCCACTGATGAGAAAAAGCTGACAGTACAGGAAATTAAGTGGAAATTTTTTACATAAAACCACACATCCTCGATTCAACATTAACCTTTTAACCTCCTAATGTACTTGAATGTTTAACATGCGTCCAGTGGGCGAGGTCACTCCCCTTCAGTCGGAACGATTCCGTGGTGCTGTCTATGTAAATATTTGGTAATGCTTCCTTATTTAAACTCCTCTTGCCTGGCTACACTGCCTCTCCCTCTGTGAGCTGCTTTTACAACCCTCCTCCACCAATCAGATTCATTCATGAACACAGCCAAAATGATCAAAAAATGAAGAATGCATTTAACATGGGCAAAAAAATGCTTTTTTCCTCCTGTGTTCTGAATGCTTTATCTTCTTGTGGTGACTGTATTCCAACCTCTCCTGTTTCTCTCTTTTATAACTCACACAGAACACAAAAAAAGTGATAAAAACAGTACTATCCTGGAAGCACTCAAGATGGGCACTGGAGCAACATTGGCACGTGAGAGCATCTGGGAAGCAGCTGGCACTGATGATTTTAGAGTCAACAACCTCCTGGATGGCGAATACAACCCTCTCAACCCTGATAACATTGTGACAAAGGCGCTTGACATGGTGGGTCAAGACTGGAAATACAATTTGATTACTCACAACTGCGAGCACTTTGCCACAGGCCTACGATACGGCATAGAACAGTCCAGACAGGTTAAGGAGGCCATCGTGGTAACAGTGGCATCAGCTCCTGCTACTGACTTACCTTTTTTGATTGCATACATACTGTGGAAAAGTGTAAAATAATGCTAATGATTAATACACAATGCATTGATGAAGCAGTGTCGTTGCCCAGAAATAGAAGGTTACAGGAATCTGGACTGCTTTGATAAACAGAAAGGCTCATGACACAGAATGTCACACACGCTTACATTAACATACACATAGTATTTTGTCACATATAGTCATATTCATACTATTTTTCAGCAGCTCTGTGAGAGTGTCACTCTCTCTCTCCTCTGCATCCAAGAAGGAGAGCGGATAGGGAAAACATTGTGCAGACGGGCTCCACCCCGTGAAGACAAATGTAACACACACGAAACTCGTCTCTTCTTTGATTCTGCATGGCAAGAGGAGTAGACACTCAGCCGAGTATTTACCTTACATGTGGTCTTTGGAATAAAGTTTGAGTCTAGAACTGAACTTAAGCCTCTCTTGTCCCTCTGTCCAATGAAGAACTGATGCTTTATGCTTTATCTAACACTAGTGAATCAAGAGTCTGTAAGTTTTTATAGCTGTGCTTTGGTATTTTGGACCCTTGGCCTTTACTCACCCAGAAATTGTTACAAGTTTTATTTGAAGTCATCAAACATCTTCTTTCTTATTAAAATTATACACTGGCTTAATGTATTTTAAAAGAGCTTTTGTTATGAACGTTTCATTCCTTTAGTATATATTTTTCATCTTTCATGTCAGTTTACTTTATAAATTTGTTCACCAAATAAATCTTACCTTTTCACCCCAGTCCACTTTTTCAGTGTCATCTGTACGTTTTTAAAACGTCCTCTTCTTTAGAAAAAAAAAAAACACTTTTCCTTCTTCTTGGTATTGTATGGTGATTAAGAGTGTTGGGATATTCATTAAAAAAAGTCATCCATTACACATTACTAGTTACTTTCTAAAAACAAGGCAATGTTACATTACTTTGTCACTCACAGCCAAATGTAACTGATTACTCTACAGTTACATCACTTTTACAGTACTCATCATCACCTGAGATCTTCTTTTACTCGATTTCTAATGAAAGTTACCACTCTAAACCGTACATATTCCCACATTAATGTAGTATAATGTAATGGCACTATTTCATGCAGTCAAAGGCGTAAGGATACATGAGTGATGTCAACACAAGCAGAGATGTTACATGCAGGTCTGACTGTACAGTGTCCATAAAATCATCGTATTCATGCGACTGCTCTTTTTTTTACATTACAAATTTTAATCAATTTACGTTTCTTTGTGGAAATCTGTTTTCACTTTGACATTAAAGAGATGTTTTGTAATTTTTTTTAAATCGAAAAAGCAAAATTGTGTTGACCATGATTGATTTATGAAGCTCAGCGTTTGATCATTTTTAATTCGAAAAGAAATATATATATTTGGATCCCCATTAGCCACTACTGAAGGAGCAACAACTCTTCCTGGGGTCTAAGAAGAGAGCACAGTCATTAGCAAATGTAAAAAGCTAACTTAGTTATGCTGATAACGTAGATACGTAGCATATAGCACTGAGCTTATCTTTAGCTATGTTAGAAACATTCCTCTGTTATCTACACTATACACTATATTACTCTTAGTTTCAGCACAAGGCAGTGCTAAGTACTAAGACTGGCAGTACTAAGACTGTAAAACATTTTGAGAAAAGGATTTATTGCTGTTTTTTCAGGACTTGAGACGTTATAAATAGTAAAAAATAAAAATATTGGCAACCAAAATAATAGAAGTATCTGATTTATAATGCCCTGATGAATTACAGCAGCAAACAGCTGCACCAATGATGTTCCAGGGGCAGAGCCAGTGGTAGCCAGAGCTGACTAGGGCCCCCCTGAAATCTGACTGGACTCCCCAAAAGCCTTAAAATGACTGGCAATTTGGCTTGTTAGCTATCAGCTAGCCATTTAAGCTTACCCAATCACTTTCACATATCTTAACCAACATTAGATTGGTTTTACTAACTTTACTATCAAGGTGAGATCTATAAAAGTGCCCCCCCCACCACCCTTATATATTTCTGTATGTGATGGAAAAACTCACAAAAATATTTTTTCCCCTATGATCTGAATGCTTTTCTTCTTCTGTGGTGACTGTACTCCAACGTTTTCCCTGTCTCTGTTTTCAAACTCACACAGAACACGGCAGCACTGCATATCTGTCAACCCACATCAGCAGCACCAAAGCAACGGTGGCACGTGAGAGCATCTGGAAAGTGGCTGGAAATGATGATTTTAGAGTCAACAACCTCCTGGATGAAAAATACAAACCTCTCGACGTCAATGACACTGTGATAAATGTGTGTAAAATGGTGGGTCAAGATTGGGAGTACAATGTGGTTACTAACAACTGTGAGCACTTTGCCTCAGAGATGCGATATGGCAAGGCAGAGTCCAGACAGGTTAGGAAGGTCATCGTGGCAGCAGTGGTTACTATTGTTGTCATCATAGCCATACTCTGGTATGTTGGACCCTTGGTCTTTACTCGCAGAGAAATCATTGCCAGTGTCATTTGAAGTTATCAGACATCTTCTCTTCTGTCTTATCATAATTGCAAATTTGGCTCAATGTAAAAAAGAGCTTTTACTATGAATGTGTAATTCCTCCACTATATCATTTTTATCTTTCATGTCAGTTTACTGTCTTAATTTGTTCATCAAATAAACACTACCTGTTAACCAAATTCCACTTTTTCAGTGTGATTTTTATGTTTTTGAAATGTATTCTTATTCAGAAAAACGCTTTTCCTTCTTCTTGGTGTTGGCGACCATGATGGCGATTGGCAGTGTTAAGGCACGCTGAGTCCCTTTCTTTGCAATTTTTGCATGTTAAAAAAGAAAATTGAGCTCATATTGTTCCAAACATGTCTGCACACTGACGCCAAAATTCTCATCCATTTTTGTTGTTGTTGTTTTTTTGAACAAGTTTGATATTATTCAAAATTTTGCATCAGTCCAAGTCATTTTAATGGGTGATTGATAATTCTGCTTAATTCTTGCTTGCTCACCCCCGCCAACCCCTCCACACCATCTCTCCCTCTCCCTCTCTCTCACTGAAACCTCACTTTAAACACCATAGTTTGCTGGTGTATTACATGGACATCAACCATGGAAATGTAACAGATAAGGGCATAAGTTTGTAGCCTACTCACAGGTCATAACAGAGACAGAATTAACTTGGTTTAGCACTGTGACACGAGTGTGTGCTGTCTGAAGCTCTCTGTCAGGATGGATGGATCCAGCAGGATTTTAAAGGAGTAACAGAACCACAGGTTCACAGTACAAAACTATTCGCCACATTCTACGTAGTTTTACTGTGAAGGCAAATAAAAACACATCAGACTCGGTGTGCAAGGTCTGTTTTTCTCCAATTACAGATTTTAAAAAATGTATCAGAAAATATGGACCCAATGTGTAAAGACCTTTAGCTGCAAAAAAGGGGCTATTAGCAGGCACAAATCTCACACTAAGTTGGTGCTATTGGCTTGGCGGTAAAAAAATCATAGTGGATCTGTCCCAAAGTGTCGTGTTCTAGGACAGATTAAAATGTGACTGTCAGCTGGGATCAAACCTACAACCTTTTATTTGCAACACGACTGACTTTACCTCCTAATCCCCAGTCACCACATAAAAAAATCACATAACAGAACTGAACTCATACATAATTAAACTTGATAAATTCAATATAAAAGTGCTCCGATATCTGCAGTTTAGTACACCTTTATCCAGTTTTTCAACAAGAAAATATACTTTGAATATAATATGAAGACTTTTTGTTTGTTTAACTGTTAAGAGACTTCCAACTTTTCTAGGAAAGGTGTGCAGTGCTGTAAGTTTCACTACTGTACAGTTCAACAGAAATGAAACTTAACCTCTGCAGGTTTATTGCCCACTGATAAACCTGAGAGCCAGGGCATTTGTATTGACTCATCAAGTCAATGATTAGTCAAATACAGGTCATACAGCCAGGTTTAGCGTTCACCATGTGTTTGTATAACCTTTGCCTGTCACCTGGGGTTTGCATGACATGCAAACACTGAGCACGTTAAGTTTCGTTTTCAGCAGTATTAGATTGGCTGCAAGTCGCTCCTGTTCTTACCTGATAAATGAAGACATGGCTCCAACACTGGTGAGTCTCCTGCTGCTGCTCATGATAAAGAGACACTGAAGCTGCTTCATTCAAATACATACAAGCTGTATCTTTTGAAAAATATCATTATTATTCCATCGTAAATCAAGTACTTGTGATGCTTAGTGAGGCCGAAAAGAAAGATATAATGGCATCATGAGGTCCAGTAGAAACATTGGGTTACTTTTTTCTATATCAAGATAATATACAGTGTTTAACAAATTTATTAGACCACCTGTCTCAGAGACCATCCAGCATCATGAAGTGCTTTAATACGGACTCTTTCATTTTCAGTGAGCTCTCCACGTTCTACTATTCCAACAGGAATGAGGAATTTCAAACTGAATTCACCTTTTTATACCCAAACTTGAGCCGGCTCACTGGACTTCTCTGAGAAGTCAGAAATTAATCAAGCATAACATTCAACCACTAAAACTCATTTTTCTCTTCAGGAATCCAAGTAAATAACTATAATTTGGTATATTAATCAAGAAATAATAATGTGCTTTACTATCTTTAAAATTTTTGGTACATCAGTTAATTTGAAAATTCATAGATAATAATAATAATTACATTTTAGCATTAAAATATCATTTGGGTTAAAGAGCTTCTACATATTGGTGTATTAACCATTGCAGAAACATAAAAAATTATTTTGGTTTTACCAGTTTTTACCAGTTTTTACCAGTGCTGTTTATTTAGGGCATCTGTGGCATAAACCTTACTTTGGGTGGTGGTTGAATAAATTTGTTAAGCACTGTATATCAATATATTTTGTCATTATAGTTTGATCATGGCGCAAAGCACGGGGACCTGATTGAGATTATCCGTGATACATATCGACACTGGGCTGTCTACATCGGTGGAAATGAAGTGGTTCACTTGATTCCCTCTGGTGAGTTTTCAAAGATTATCCTCCTGTCTGTGATTTACAACCACAATTTCAAAAAATTGGAGCGCTGTGTAAAATGTAAACAGAAAGACAATATTTGCAAATCTCATAACACCATATTTTATTCGCAATAGAACAATATTTAGACATATAGCTCATTTTGAATGTTTATGGCTTTATGCATCATCTCTTCTTTTAAGAGCAGTCCAAGTGAGTGAATATATATCATGAAATGGTGAATCGTCTCAGTTTCAACATCGTCTAGGTTTTTATGTTCTATTGTAGATAAAATTTGGGTCTATGAGATTTGCAAATCATTGCATTCTGTTTTTATTCACACAGCATCCTTTTTTTTTTTTGAAAGGTGGATTGTACTTCAATGATTACTGAGGTGTAAGAGGATCCGTACAGTGTCCTTTTAATATTCAAATATCCTTAATTCTCTTTTTCCTCCTTCTACAAAACACACACACACACAGTTGATGACTCTGGACCTTTTGGTGGCTTTTTGGAACTCATTGACAGCAGCACAGCACAGGTGAGGCGTCAGAAGATCTGGGAGGTGGTGAAACACCATCGTTTCAGAGTCAACAACCTCCTCGATGATGAGCACGAGCCACGGGACCCTCATGACATCGTGAAGGACGCATGTAGGATGGTGGGTCAGGAGGTGCCGTACTCTGTCACGTCTCACAACTGTGAGCACTTTGTCACAGAGCTACGATACGGCAAGGCTGAGTCCAGACAGGTGGGTGTCCTCCTATTTATGTGTGGGTAACTGCCTGTAAACTCAAGTCCATGACAATGGGTGTAACACGACTGAAAACAAATGTAAAAGACAGACGCTATTCAAACTGTACAATCTATGAACTAGATCTGTGCCTTGCAGCGGTCCTGTATCTGAGCTCTGCAGACAGTTCCTTTGATAGAGATTTGGCCTTTCCAAATCATGTGGACTCCAATCAAAGTGTAGAAACATTCAGCAAAGATCCAGAGAAATAGGAAGAACCTGAGATAAATGTTAAGTGTTTTTGCAAAGGGTCTGAATATTTCCATCAATGTGATATTTCAGTTTTTAATTTTTAATAAACTTGCAAAATTTTCTAAAATTCTGTTTTCACTTTGTCATGATAGGATATTGAGTGTAGATTAATGAGAATAAAAATGCATTTTATGGACTGTAACATCAGGCTGCAACATAAGAAAAAAGTGAGAGGGGTCTGAATACTTTCTGAGTGAACTGTATATTTATCTCATGGTTCTTTTGGCAAATGAAGCTGACATGCCTTAATCAGTTGAACTTACTCATACCCATATAGGTATATGGCTTTAAAGGAACACATCTTTTCCACCAGTCTTATGCTAATTTGTCTTACAGGTGAAAATTGCTGCTGCGATTGGAGGTGCAGCAGTAGTGGGCGTTGGTCTTGTGGCTCTGGGAGCTATGATTGGCAGCCTGCTCAAAGGTGACGACAAAAGAGAGAGGAGGCATCACAAATGACAGCAGAGAGACATCCAGATACAAGAAAATGCATTTTAACTTTTTTGATAAACTGTACAGCAGGGGTGTCCAAACTTTTTCCACTGAGGGCCACATACAGAACATCTTAAGGATGGTGGGGCCACTTTCCTATACCTCTCCTTTATGATATTAAAGTTGGGCAATCCAGCAAAATTTAGGTAACGAATTTAAGTCACAGAAGATACATGTCAATGAATTGTTGTGTTAAAATGTTTGTTTACAGAATTCGCCCAGTAGGTAATTCATACAGTTGTCAAACTTTTTTTGTGTGTGAGGATGAGGATAGTTTTGTGTTACCTTCAAGCCCCCAAGGTGACACAGAAATATTCTTGTCTGTCAACAAAAAAACACTGATAAAATATTGCGTCAAGCACGAGCTTCATGTTCTAATGTGGGTCATTTTTCAGTTACTATATGTTTTAGAGTTTGCCATTTGGCTCCCGGACCATAGTTTGGACACCCCTGCTGTAGTGCATTGATTTTATTGTCAATTATGTAAACAATAAAGAATGTATGCAGAGTATGGTCTATGAATGTTTTCCTGTAAACTGTCTTGAATAAATATTTGGTACTTTGGTAATATACAGATAAAGATTAGACAAAGACAGAATAAAAAAAATATCTTTTACAAGCAAGTCTTAACTTGATAATTGTTAATTGATTTAAAAAAAAAAAACAAGTTAATCACATCACTTATTTCTTCAGTTTAAGTAAGCTTTAGATTTTTAAATGTTCTTATTATCAAGTATTTATTTTCATTATTTTAACTTTATGTCCAGCACTTTTAAAGCACTTTTTACCAAAAATGTATTATTATTATTATTATTATTATGATTATCATTATTATCTATAAATTAACATTTAAAATACTACCATTTACTTGTATTTTTGTTTGAGATAAATTAGTACTAGTATGGTGTTTAAATGAAAAAATATTAAACAAACGAGTTTTTAAACTTATTTGTGGTTTGTAAATCAGAGTGTCTTAATTCACTGAGCAATAATATTTATAAACTGCAAACGAGCCCAGAAGACAAACACATCAGGTAGAAAATAACTTGTGTGTAAAGTAAATGATCAGGTGTGCTGTTACCCCGAGGTAGCTGAAGTTGCTGATGTCCAGTGGTCTCTCGTCAGTGTAATAAATGTAGCTGCTCCACTTTAGTTGCCTTTTTAGCTGTCATACAGTTCACGGATTCTTGTGACAGTAGTTCTCGTAGGTGTTCTGTGGTACGGGTCATCAGAGGGGACCCAGATGATGTCTTGAAGCCCCTTGTTGTCAACGATGTCGATGGTCTGCAGTCTCTGGTGACCCATTAGCGATCACATTGCTGTTTTGGGAACAAATCCAGGTCTGCTGGACTGCACCGGTGTAGCTTGACCATATGGCTTGATACCATGTTGTTGTTAGCGTCTTTGCTAACATTAGCAACATTAGCTATCATGGCTTGATCCCGTGTTGTTGTTAGCATTTTTTCTAACATTAGCAACATTAGCTATCATGGCTTGATCCCGTGTTGTTGTTAGCATTTTTTCTAACATTAGCAACATTAGCTATCATGGCTTGATCCCGTGTTGTTGTTAGCGTCTTTGCTAACATTAGCAACATTAGCTATCATGGCTTGATCCCGTGTTGTTGTTAGCATTTTTTCTAACATTAGCAACATTAGCTATCATGGCTTGATCCCGTGTTGTTGTTAGCGTCTTTGCTAACATTAGCAACCTTAACTATTATGGCTTGATCCCGTGTTATTGTTAGCATTTTTTCTAACATTAGCAACATTAGCTATCATGGCTTGATCCCGTGTTGTTGTTAGCGTCTTTGCTAACATTAGCAACCTTAGCTATCATGGCTTGATCCCGTGTTGTTGTTAGCATTTTTTCTAACATTAGCAACCTTAGCTATCATGGCTTGATCCCGTGTTGTTGTTAGCATTTTTTCTAACATTAGCAACATTAGCTATCATGGCTTGATCCCGTGTTGTTGTTAGCGTCTTTGCTAACATTAGCAACCTTAACTATCATGGCTTGATCCCGTGTTGTTGTTAGCATCTTTGCTAACAGTAGCAACCTTAACTATCATGGCTTGATCCCGTGTTGTTGTTAGCGTCTTTGCTAACATTAGCTATCATGGCTTGATCCCCTGTTGTTCAAGGTTCTTTATTAGAACCCAAAAGGGTAAATTTGTTGTGCAGACAGGAGTACAGCATCCAAGAGACAAAAAAAAACAACAACACTGATTCACAATACAAGACACAATCCACAAAATACATTGAAAGCCGACATTAAAATGCCAAAAAAACCATTGAAGATTAAAACCAAGTCATGATAAAGTGCTCTAGAAGACATCCATTCTAAAATAATACTCTCAAAGTGCTTAAGTGCTTTTGAAGGCTCACTAAAATAATATAAAGTCCTTTCACGTTAAAGTGCATCATCTTCATCATGATCCCATGTTGTTGTTAGCGTCTTTGCTAACATTAGCATAAGAAGTCATAATAATGAGATACTAAGTCATAATAATGAGATAGCCTACTAAGTAGGCTAACACCAATAAAGCTGATTCTGATTTCAAGCCCGCTCTGGGATCAGGACACTATGCCTGCTGACTTTTCTATCATCTCACTCATCTCACATGAACATTTGCAGTAAGTAATGTACTAACTGTAACTGACATTACTGTGGTGAAATGCCTCAACTCGCATGCACATTTGCACCAAGTAATCTACTAACTGTAATGTAAACTACTGTGGTAAAATGGCTCATCTCATATGCATATTTGCACCAATTAACCTATTACCGTACTAATTAGTAATGTCATCTGTGTACTGTTGCCAGATGTTGGAGTAATGAATATTATCGTTGTAACTCAAAGACTGTAAGAATGCGCCCTCCCCTCATATGCACATGTTGCAGTAATCACCTGTGTTAAATGATCTTATCTCATGTAAAGCTGCACACACCCTAACATGTTTAATACTTCTGATCATGTCTAGTCAGCATTCTTGCACCATTTATACATCTTGCAACCATGCTATCAATACACACAGACCTGTACTAAAAAACAGTAACAAAGTTGTAACACGTTCATATTTCATGTCATTTAAACAGTGGTATGTAGCTGTAACTTTTTTCAAGTTTTCTTCTTGTGTAAGTCAACTTGTATTTTTGGTTTAAATAGTTTACAAGCTCATTTGTGTTAATCTGCAAAGGTTTGTATTTTATATGATTTTTTAGTTGTAGTATGATTTGCAATTTTAGATTTAAGTAAAGTTTTTAATTTGGTAAACTATGTTGTGGTTAATATGCGGGGGTGCTTAAATGTAGGAGATGCCAAATGTGTCTGTAAGCTGCCGCAGGATGCATTGCTTTTCCCTTGGTAAAGCAGATCCATCCATCAGTTTTATTCTCAGCATAATTTCATAATTGCTATACTTCAATACTTTAGTTAACTAAACACATGCACTGTAAAATCCAATAGTTATCCCAACTCAGAAAAAAATAAGTTGAAGTTACTAATTTTCAAAAATGTGTACTTCTTACTAAGTTCCATTGAGTACCACTAAATTACAGGGTAGAAAAGTCATCCATACACTGTAAATTCTAACAAGTTAAGTTTACTTAAAAGAATTTAGGAAACCGATTACCTTGGGAAAAGTAAGTAAAAGAACTTAATTGTGTCAGGTAGATTGAAATTATTATATCTGAGTAAGCTGTACTTCTGTGTGAGCACTGAAAGTATCTGAAATTGTGACACCATGAGTGAGGAGGTCAATGTTGTAGACCACGCTGTCTGTATGTGACTGCAATTTGGAATAAATAAGAGCTGCTCACACCTCTTGTGTGAGAGCTTGTCAAAATCACTAAACTTGTCTGGGAGCCCTTCCTCATGACTGCTCGTCACAACCAGAAAGGCACTCAGAAAATTGTCGGCTGTTCCAAATTCAAGGTCAACAATCTCCTGGATACTACATGTAAGCCTCGTGACCCCAAGACCATTGTGAAGGAGGCCTGTGACATGGTGGGTCAGCCAGTGTCGTACTCGTTGACTTCTAACAACTGTGAGCACTTTGCCACAGCACGACGCTACGGCAAGGCAGTCCAGACAGGTGAATGTCATTTTTGAAGCATTTGTTTTGATTCCACTCATAGAACTTTTGACCCGTCCTATGATTTCACCATTCTAGTTTTGCTTTGTCTTTTCGGTTTATCAATTAAAGAACAGTGGACATCTTAGCAAATGTTTGATTTACCAGATTAAAAACAAAAAACTTTACAATTTCATAGTTCAAGGTGCCAAAACAAATTTCAAAACCAAGTATAATAACATTTGAACACAACTATTAAATTAGAATAGAGGGCAACATTTTTGTGGTGCTTATTAACTTATTCACTGCAAGGGATTTTGTTTTGCAGGTCCAAAGTTCAGGATAGAACTGCAGGAAGTGCTGGAATTGCTACTCTCTAAAGTGCTGCTTGAGTGTAGTCATTGCTGTAGTTGCTGCTTTGTTTGTTGGTGATATTAAACACACCAAGGCTTAGAGAAAAGAAGCAGATACATGATATCAAACGATGTGAAAATATGACACACAATAATTGCAGTACTGTGTTGACTGATTGACTCTTTTTCATATATCCTTTCCATGGATATTTTTCACATTCATCTGAGAAAGCTCCCATACTAAATGTTTGGAAAGGACAGAAGTTGATGGACGAATGCTCTGTCTCTCAAATTCATAACGGGCCAATCAGAGCAACAAGACAAAATAAGGTAGTAGACATGCGCAGCTCCAGAACAAATCTGAACTGTACAGGATATGCTTATCTATGTGTTAATATAAACTTCTCACCCATAGGTTTTGTCTCAAACTTCACCCACTTTTTTTAAATGAGACGTTCTATCCATGACAGATCATAGTTAATATTGCAGGTAATGACACTAACAGCTGTAGATTATTTCTTTGCTATTTAAACTGCTGCTAGCTCTTAAGCTAATTATTTCAGGGTCTGAATTTTGGTGCAGGACTGCAAGACAGTCTGACTACAGACCGTAGATCTCTGACAGCCCCTTTTACAGACCGTTCATTTCAGACACCGTCTCTGTCAGAATGTGTTACTTTTTACCTTTGGTATCCTTACTCTTACCTCAAACAGAGGTTTAATTTTGAGTTTGATTTCATTTCAAAACTCTTAGCATGTATTCCAGTTATGGTAGAGATGGCAACTGAACGGTCTGTGAGAGTGGCGGTCAGAGATATATGGTCTAGAGCCACACTCAACTGGGTTGCAAAACCATGCATAAATTCCTGTTAGTCCTGCTCTCATTATACAACATCACCCTGCAAAGAGTTATACATTTACAAGTATCCATGCAGTGCCACAAGGCATGAATTTGCATGGTTGAGGAACAACACACCACCTGGTCGGCAGGTGAGAAGGACTAGCAGAAACAGTGTTTCCCTCTCAGACTGAAGCAAGCGAGCAGGTGCACAGTCCATCCAGGTATAACTGTCGACATCAGACTGTCTTCTGCAGTTCATAAACTCATGCATGATCTCCCTTTCTCCATTCTTACCATGTAAATGTTGTAGTCATGCCTCAAGTGCTCTGCATCCTGCAGTGTTTAGATTGCTTCAGTACACATGACACCCTGAACAAGGCTTATGAAAAGGAACAGAATTAAAGAATAATCAGACACTAATAAAAGACATCACTCCTGAGTAGGGATGGCACGATTACCCGTTTTCATGATTAATTGCGGTATTAAAGTTCATGATTAGTTAATCGCAAGGTTTCCTAAATACCGTCAATTTCCAGAAAAGATTATGCCGGGAACCATATTGGTACGTCAGCACAACTCGCCCGGAGTGAAAACAAAGTTGCAAAACAACCGTGTCACCGCCTCCTGTTGCTTTCTGCAGTTGCAGGCGGAGGTGTGTCACAGTCCCAAACAAGCTACAGCATGGAAGAGGAGGAGCTGTTCCCTCAGAATAGATGGTTGAAGTCAGCCGTGTGGGATTTTTTGGATACAAAAAAAATGACCAGAGTGTCATTGTGGAAGATGGCCAGCCTAAATTTAAAACATGCCACACAAAAGTTGCCGTAAAATCAGGCAATACTTCAGCACCTGTGGAATAACCACCCGGCGTTGTACGCCAAAGTAAAGTTAAATAGTAACCGGGTTAAGTCATCTCAATGTTAGGGATGGGGATCAAAATCCGGGTCCATAAGGATCCAGTTCTGTGTTTTTTAAATACCCAAAATCAATAACGTTTTAGCTTATCGATACTGCTATCGAGTCTCACAGGCTCTGTGATGCAAAATCATTTTAAGATAAGACTGGTGTATAAACATAACATCAGTTCTTTCAAGGGGAACATAAACTAGAAGTGTCATGCATCACATAAAACAAGAATGTACCTTAAACTGTCGGCTTGAGGAAAAAAGACGCTTCCCGTGAGTTGCATCCTATCATACAGTATCTTGCTGCTATCCAGTGCTGGGAGTAACATGCTCATATCCCTCACCTCAGCTGCTTCAGGACAGTTTTCTTCTTCAGCTGCTCAGATAAATGCTGAAGTGTTCCACAACTTTGAGCAAGTCCTGTTTGTTTACAATATTAATCCAGTGTAGAAATCTGTGGTGGAACCAGCAGTATTGAAGTTAATAGCAAACTTTACGCTGAAAATATGATGCATTCAGGTAACCTCGGTAAATTAGACAACAGTAGTCTATATGTTATGATATGTTCAAATGCCAACTAAAAATGGGGAAATTTAGCTTTTGACGAGAAACTTCAATAAATACAGTTGTGAATATGAAGAATGTGTTTATATTTGAGGGATATAAAATATATGTGACTGAATTATAGCTGTTTAACTCAAACACTACTCAGTTAAGACCACTCGAGTGGTCCATCCAAATGGGATTATTATCATTTTTCTGGTAATTATTGATGAGTTTACATTGTTGATATATTATTTTGTTATGAGAGCACCCTAGGATGGAAATAAATTAAAATACAAGACCTATACTGAGTGTTCATGAGATTTACTTATTCATGGTAATCGTAAAATCACAATTATTTCTCTGACAATAATCACACCAAGAAAATCTGTAATCGTGACATCCCTACTGCTGAGAATGATAACTGAGAAAAATGCAAGTGGAGGTCAAATGGACCAATCATACCAAACATTAAAGTTAGTGTCAGAAACTTTAATTTTGTGTTGGTTTTGGGCCCCGTGTGAAAAAAACGCACCACTGTATATACTCTATTCATGCACTGTTCACTAATCCTCACTGAATCATTCTTTTAAAAATGTCATGGTGATTATTTTAGGGTTTTTAATTCATTCTTTGTCATTTCTTAATAAAATGACTGTTGAATATGTAACTACAAAGTAAAATTGGCACAAAGCCATGAGACACTACATGCTAATATACATTGTTTCAAATCCCTCAGAGTTCAGGGATGGAAGACCTCAAACTTACAAACCAAAGCATTTTTAAAATAGCCAACTCTGCATCCAGCAGCCTAGAGAACCTCTTATTTTCACACTACACCATGATCCAGGATTAATTAGATTAGCAGATCAAACCACCACCCTCCCCTTTTTTTTTCTAACTGAGAATCAAAAAAATTCCAACCTTTTGTTTTGGACCCTGGGGAAGCTGTCATTTGTGGACAGCCAAGTCAGATTCAGTCAACCCTACTGATCCATCATCCTGCCGACGACACCATTTATGTAGTACTAGAAATAGTTTGGAAATTAAGAGATGTGTGCTCATGCTTCAGCCTGGTAGAGTCAAAGTTTATTCATAATAGAATACAACTGATAAACAGTGGTTGGAATACAGAGCAAACAGCCCTCATGGCCCAGGATCTGACCATCCTTATGTACTGTAAGAGGCACCGTGGTTCTGGTATCTTGTTACAATCTTAATTTAGAAGTTCTTGGTAGACGCCCATTGTTCCAAAAGAGTCTCCGCACACACAAGCTGTCATCTGTCCCTCAAAGTATATCAAACCACTACCCCAAATATGCTTGATTCTCTTAAATAATGGAAACAGCATGTACCTGTTTAATAACATATTGTTTCCACAAACAGGATCTCAATCTTTTTATATAAATTATATAAATGAGCCAACACATTCACATCACTTCTCTGCAGCTGTTCAGAAAGGCTATTTACAGGAAAGGCTATTCCCCACATCCATGCCTGTAGCAGTATTAAGTTTTACTTTCACTTTCAGCAGTATTTAATAGGCTGTTTATCACTCCTGTTGTTAGTCAGTGAAGACCTGAAGACATGGCTGGGACACTGGTGAGTCTCCTGCTGCTAGAACTTATGAACCTGATGCTGCTTTAGATTAAGTCATTAAAATCATGCTTTTTCTTTAAAATTAAGAAGTTTCTTTCCTTGTCAGGTAGCAAACATCATTCATTCATCTTCTGTGATAATATGTTTAAAGATTAGATAAACATGAGTAAACATACTCAAGTCTTTAATTCTGACTTTCAGATGTGTCTTCTGCATGGGGCATTTGCTAAATCCCCAAATATCAAAGTTTTCTAGTGCATCCATGTTTAAAGTATTTGTAGTTCCTAATCTGTGTCTGAAATTGTGAATAGTTATACACCATGCGCAGAAATATTAGGCGAGTATTTCTATAATTATCTACATTTTTATGCATATTTTCCAACTCCAGGCTCTATAAACTAGAATTCTCACTGGATTGAAGTATTATCAAGTGATGTTTATCAGTGTAATGATGGAGGGAGTGGCCTAAAGTGATCACCACCCTATATCAAGGTGTGCATCATTATTAGGCAACTAAATTAAAAACAAAATTTTTCCCATCTCACTTGTTAATTTTCATTTATTATAGCAAGAAGAAGAGATAAACAACTGAAAATTAACAAACACTTCAGACATTTAAAAAAAAAATATTCAGTGACCAATTTAGCCACCCTTCTTTTCAGTAACCTTCATGAGCCCTCCATCTGTGGAATCTGTTAGTTTTCTTGATCTGCTGACGATCAGCTTTATGTGCAGCAGCAACCACAGCCTCCTAAATGCTGTTCAAAGTGCTGTATTGTCGTCCTCCACTGTAAATTTCACGTGTTAAAAAGGACCACAAGTTCTCAGTCGGGTTTAGGTCAGGTGAGGAAGGGTTCCATGTCATTAATCTGCCATCTTTAAGGCCTTTGCTGGCCAGCCATGGAGTGGAGTACTTTGATGCATGTGATGGAGCATTGTCCTGCATAAAAATCATGGCCTTCTTGAATGATGCAGAATTTTTTCTTGTACCACTGCTCGAATAAAGTGTCTTCCAAGAACTGGCAGTAGTTTTGGGAGTTGATTTTAAGTCTGTCCTCAACATGAAAAGGTCATACTAATTCATCTTTAATAATAGCTGCCCACACCAGTACCCCACTTCCACCTTGCTGTCGTCTGACTCGAAGCAGAGCTCTGTGTCCATTAGTGATCCGGCCACGGGCCCATCCATCTGGTCCATCAAGAGTCACTCTCATTTCATGTGTCCATAAGACCTTTGAAAAATCTGTCCTCAGGTATTTCTTGGCCCAGTCTTGCCGTTTCAACTTGTGGGTATTGTTCAGGGGTGGTCTAAATTCAGGTTTTCTTACCACGGCCACATCTCTGAGCACTGAACACCTCGTTCTTCTAGACACTCCAGGCAGGTTACAGTTCTGGAATATGGCAGCACTGGATGACAAAGGGTTTGTGATAGCCTCGTGTTTAATTCTTGGGTCTTTAGCAGTTAATTTTCGTCTTTTTTTCTCCACACGTTTCTTGTGACCCTGATGAATATTTGCAACAAAACGTTTGATTGGTCGGTGATCACGCTTCTATAACTTTACTATTTCAAGTATGCTGCATCCCTCTGAATTTATGGATTTTACAATTTTTGACATTTCAATGTCCGTTAAATCTTTTTTTTTGGCCCATTTTGTCTGAGGGAGAGAGGCTGCCTGATAATTCTGCACATCTTGATGCAGGGTGGTGACGACTTAAGGCAACTCCTTCCCTAATTATGCAGATAAACATCACCTGATAATGCTTCAATCCAATAAGCATTGCAGTTTATAGAGCTTTGGGTTGGAAAATATTCATAAAATGAAGATAATATCAAAATACTCACTTGCCTAATAATTCTGTATGCGGTGTTGCTACATTTTAAGTAGGAAAAAATAAGACACTTCTTTTAAGATTCTTTATTGTGATTGTATCTGGCTATACTAGTATGTACAAATAATATTAAAGAAGAGAGTGATGCTTTGTACCAGATTTAGCTGTCTTGATCTTTTCTATCTTTAGCCTAGTCCTTATAAAGGGAAATACAACAATGAAACACACACCATATCAGTCAGCTACATGCATGTGCATACACAGAAACTCAGAGTCACATTAACATTCAATTTCCATAACTGGAAAGAAAAATACAGCTCTTTTATATAAAATACATTTCTCATACACAGTAAAACTCAGCAGGTTGAAATGACTCAGTATTTTTGTTAAAACTGATTCTGTTTAAGTTGAACTGAAGTAGTATTGAAGTATTTTTCGTAGAGCTTTATGTTCGTCATCAACTAGAGTTCTTCCTTATTTCTATCACAGACCTTAATCTTGAACACTTATGCAGTTCAGAGTAGGCAAACTTAAGTGACAACAACTGAAAGGTTCACACTGAGCCAGGAAGTCCTCCATCATGATCAGTATACAATCCATATTTTTCTGACTGACTAAGTAACTTAACACACTTGTAAAAGTGACAAATATCCAAAGGCATTCTGGGAGAACTCTGCAGATTAAGTTATTTAAGTGCAATGTAGTTTAGGGGCATGGGGGTGAATATTCCAAACATCAAGGTGCCATTCACTTACATTAGCAACTGCCATCACACAGAAAAATACATACTCAATATTATTAGAGCAGTCAACAACAAAAATGACAAGAGTTTTCTGCAGAGCACATTCTCTATCAAATTCAGTTTAACACATCAATATGCATTATGGGTCTTGAAGGCCACTTAAGATAATATGTACACTTTTTCTCATGAAACCATTGCAAATATCATTTTTATTCAGTTTAAATGCATTTTTTAAACATCATGTTAACATGCATGCAGACCTCTTGAAAACAGCCTTCATAAAAACATGAAACTGTGCAAAACTATTCACATAAATTACAATTATAGTTAATCACTTCACCACTCTGTGTATTGTTGTTAAAGCTTCAACATGATGCAAAGCAGGGAGACCTGATCGAGATTTTCCGTGGTCTCCATGAGGACTGGGCTGTCTATGTTGGTAATGATGAAGTTGTCTACTTAACTCTGGAAAGTGAGTAAAGCTGTTTAGTTCAA
Organism: Cheilinus undulatus; assembly: GCF_018320785.1. NCBI lineage: Eukaryota > Metazoa > Chordata > Actinopteri > Labriformes > Labridae > Cheilinus > Cheilinus undulatus. The sequence continues at coordinate 8,003,383 of NC_054882.1, read as the reverse complement.
TTGATTTACACCATCTCTGCCAATTTCTATCTACCTCTAGGTAATCTTTTCTTTCCTTTGTTTATTGTCCTTCCCTTTTCTTCTTGCCGTGCCTCTGTTCTAACTTCTCTGTCTTTGTTTTTATAATTCACACACACAGGAAATAAAAGTTCTGATGGCCAACGCCAGACAAAAGTGAAATGTGGCAACATCTGGGAAGTGATCAGCTCTGACAGTTTCGAAGTCAACAATCTCCTGGATAAAGAATGCAAGCCTCGCAACCCTGCTGACATTGTGAGAGAGGCCCTTCAGATGGTGGGTCAGAAGTGGTCCTGCTCCTCAACTTCACGAATATCTCAGCAATTTGTCACAGAGCTACGATACGGCAAAGCTGAGACCGGACAGGTGGGTGTTTGAAATTTCTGATTAGATCGTCAAGAGTCTTTTGATCAGTGGCACTGTTTATTTGTCCTACATCATGTGTGTCCCAGTTTTGAGAAACACGTATTTGCTACCCAGTGAACTCAGAAAGAAAACAGGATACTGAGTACAGAACAGAGTAAATTTTACCTGAGTAAATTTTACTCAGATTGAGTAAAATTTTATCCTGAAAAATAGAACATTTAGTCCCAGTCTATTTGGAGTAAAATTCACTCTGCTAGCAAAGTAATGTTTTCAGAGTTGTTTTTACCCTAAAAAGTGTTTTTATTTAACTCTAAATGAAGATTTTGTACTTCACAATAAACAAAACAAAAACTACAATGGCCTTCTGAGGCAGCAGACCCACGCCTAAGCAGCACCACCTTGGAACTTGCGCTCCCACTGATTACTATGGTGTTCAAAATTTCGAAGTCAGAGATAAGTCAAACTGGAGCACGGATCATCACCAAAATCTAATCGATTCTTCCCTGTCACTATCCCAATATTCCTTGAAAGTTTGGTGAAGATCCGACTTTAAGTTCTCGAGTTATCTTGTACACATACAAAGAAACAAACAAAGATACCGAACCCTTTACATAACCCCATCATCGTGGGTAACAACAGCAACTGTTCTCACTACAGAGTAATTCAGACCATAGTTTATTCATTATAGAGCTGTTTTTTTCTCAATGAAGTTTTTCATTTAGTCCTTTCAGAACTGTTTTTCATTCCTTACAGGAATGTTTCTACTCAGTGCGGAACATTTTCTGCTCTATATAGAATTGGGTAATGGTTATGTAGAGCTGTATCTTACTCTAAATAGACTTATCTTCTGCTTTATATAGAGCTACATTTTCCTCTTAACACATAATTCTGCCTTTCCATCTATAAATGGTGTAACAACAAAAGAGGTGTTTCTGCCTGTACATGTTAGACACAGTGTTCTAATATTACAGAAACAATTCTGATGAACATGATAAGAACTCAGCAGCAGAGAAGGTGGTAAAGTTAAAGAAGTTTATTTGACAACAATAGTGCAAATAATGGTGAGTGTACTGGAGGGTGATTTCTTTATTTCTTTATCCAACAGGTCTGGCAGGAATCAGGCCTTGATGAGGCTACTGACATTTGTTTGTTGATTTGAAACATTCAGGTGTGACAAACATGCTAAAACAGGAAATCTGAAAGTGGGCAAACACTTTCTCAGATGGGTAGTGTGACGGACAACTGGTACCTGGTGCAGGTCCTCTAGTGGTATGCCATTGGCCACAGCAAGGCCACAACAGGGACGTGGGTATCAAGGAGTGAGCAAGTGTTGACTGGTGTGTTCTACACATCCTTAAAAGTTTGATTTTGATCTTGACAGAGAGCTCTGCTGCACTTTGCTGCTCCTCTACTTTGTTATAGTTTGGACACTTCTCTGTCAGTGAAACAGCACAGCCAGGATCCAAAACTAACACTCACCAGTCAGCAATTATGGGTAGATTTTGTCTCTGGCTGGTAAATTTTTAAGACCACTCGACACTCTGGTGAGTTTGTTTTTTTTGTTTGTTTGTTTTTTTTTTTTTAACCAGTGAAAAATACATTTTTTTTGTTACTGGAGAATGATGCTGGTATTGGCTGGTTTCCTGGCAGAGTAATGTATATTTCAGGCCAAGACGATCTTTGGTCACATAAGTAGTAAGTGCGTCAGTCATGATGTCATTCACCCCGCACCGAGGTGGACAGCTGGTTACTATACCCATACCTCCTTGCAGTGTTGCCAACTTAATGACTTTGTCGCTATAATATAGCAAGTTTTCAGACATCTCTAGTGACTCTACAAAAAAAGCAACTAGCGACAAATCTAGCGACTTTTTGTGGTGTTACTGGAGACTTTTGGAGACTCTGACGTGAAAGCACTTATCGTTGTTGCTCCTCTCAGTGAGCCGCCGGCGCTGCCGTGGGCTCCTCCTCGTCCCAGATTTCTCACAGGCGGCCTAGTCCTCCACAGCAGTCCGTCTCAGTTGCAGTCAGAGCAGAAGTTCACCACTCCATGTCCAGACTGCAGATTAACTGTGCTGTGAAGGCACCTTCACAATTTTTCAGTTGTCTCTTTTTGGAACAATTAGATTGTTAATGAAGACTGTATACAAATATATATACATGTAATGGATAAAAAATGTTCATGTTTCAGTGGCAGTTGTTGGAGGCTTTTGAGTGGACCATGAGGTGTAAAACTTAACCAAACATAAGAAAACTAAACTTCTAAGAAAAACAAAATAATAAATTGAATAACAAACTCAAAATAAAAATTAAAGTAACCCTGACAGAGTATCTCGTCAGTCATTTTTGCCGGTCCTAATCCCAGATAAAGGAGAAGTGTTGGAATTGTGACATTATAAAAAACAAGAATCAAGAGAAGAAAGTTCATTTGTAGTTTTACAAATATTAAGGGTCTTTTTGCCCACTTTTTGTCTCTCTCATGATGTTATTCCTCTCTCCTACAGTGTCCATTACAGTATTAATTTTTTCAACTAAAACTCTGACTAAAAATGTTCGTCAGCAGCAGCCTTTTTCTCATGACTAAAACTTGACAAAGACTAATAAAAATAGATCTGTGATCAGCATTTCTGCTAGACTTTTTTTTGTCCCTGGTCAAAATGACCAGCAGTCCTCAAGAATTGCGGCCATTTAAAACAACCACCAGGCATTTGCTTTAGCATTATTTTGCTTCATTAACAGCAGCAAAATGCATAAATCTGATATTCTGTGATACATTGATACATACAAGACTATGCTAAACGGGACTGAGGACACATTTTTGTTTCCAGACCTGACCCAAAACCGAGACAGTAGAAACCAAGCCAACAGTAAACCTGAGTAGGCTAATTATTACCCTGTTATTACAGACACATAATTAAAGCCTAGAACCGACTGCATTTTTTCTTTGTGTAAGTGGTTTAAAGTATCAAAATAAAGGCTGCGCACTTTTCCTTACACACGCAGTCAGTTACACAATATACACCCACGTTAAACTCACAAACAACAACAGTTAGCTTCACATAACCGCCGTTAGCTTGTTAGCACATTGGCTGCTACTATAACTTAGAAGCTTACAACAGCCAAATACCATCCTCCAGCGACAAGGAAGCATCCAAACACATAACAAAAGGGCTCTGTTAACTGCGTTAGAACTCTACATTTCAAATGAAAAATGAGTCCAACTGTCAGTTGCTAAAATCAGTCCTCATGATGATATAACCTCTGCTAAAGCTGGAAATCCAACCATCTGGTTTATTTGAACTAGTCCTGAAAAGACAAAAGCTCCACAGCAGATTGTTTGGTCCAGTCCTCCTCTCATTAACGGCTTATCGACTACTTCTGCTAATTACCTGCCGCAGGCCTCTCTCTCTGCTGCTGCATCGGGGTTTCAGATGCTCAGCTATACAATTCCCTTTGTTTCAGCCTCTTCATTACTCGCAGTGATGACATAAAATCCCTCCATACCACTGATGATATTAAGCCTTTGGTTAACCAGGAAAACTTCACTTAGATTAAAATTCTGCTTTACGAGAAAGCTCTGGTCAAACTTTCCCTGCAGAGTCTCCAGCAGTAGTTAGCAGGCGCAAAGAGATTTTTCTTTGACGTCATCATGCATACATAAGCAGCCACGTGCTTGCCATCTGAGATAAACAACCCCAGCACCGCAGGACAGTAGATGTAGTAAGATCAGGCTACTTTTAGTTTATATCAACGCATTCTCGCAACATATCTTCTAGATTACACAAAATATAATATACAAGTATTCAGTATTTACTTATCTGGTCATTTGCATGTTCTCTGCCGGACATTTTGACCGGTTGTATTTTTATCTGCCGGACTTCCGACCCATTTGCTGGCTAACGGAAACCCAGTCCGTGATGACTAAAACTGACAAAAACTAAGTTTAGTTTTCATCAAGATGTCTAAAAGTAGAGTAAAATGTAGTTTAAAATGTATGTTTTTGTAGTTTTCATCAGACATTCAAAATCTGTGATATTTCTCCACTGTGGGTAAATCCGTCAAAATGCAATACAGCTGTATCTATTCTGCCTCTCAGCTGTAGAAAGCAGGGACCCCCAGTTTGACAGAGTGCAGAAAACACACCACTATTTTTTGGTACCAGATTCAGGCAAGAAAATAAATGTTTGGACTAAAAGTAAAGACTAAAATGTGATGACTTTTTATGGACTAAAACTAGACTAAAACTAAAAGACATTTCATTTAAAGACTGAAACTAGGACTAAAATTAAAAATAGCTGCCAAAATCAACACTGGTCCATTACAATTAAATGCATACAGACAATCATGCAAATTAGGTGATGACATCATTTAGCGACTTCTGGTGACTTTTAAGACAGCCAATAGTGACTTTCCTTACTGAGGAGTTGGCAACACTGCGAAGAAGTAGTAAGAAAAAAGAATAATAAGAGGAAGTAGGAAAAAAGTATCTTGTGGCGATGCTGGCCAGGTATTGCGGAGCCTCCCACAAAAAAACAAAAAGCTAAACCAAAAGAACCTGCTAAAGCTGAGATTTTAACGACCGGCAACCAAAAGACAAAGGTTAATGTTGCTGCTGCTGCTCCCGCCGCCACCGCCACCCCCAGTCTCATCCACTGGCAGCTAGCAGACAATTCTTGGAGAGATGGCGGGCTAATAGATCATGGCTGGAATATTCTGCTGAAGAAAAATTAATGTTCTGCATTGTCTGTTAGCATACATTATTGCTAGTATTAGTGCATACTATTAAAATATTGCTTGAGACTCGCAATGACATGTTAAATAATACTGATAGCAAATTACAACACTTAAAAGCTATTTTTATTTGGTTGGCTGGTAAAATATCTGCCTGGCTTGTAAAAAAAAAATTCACTTACCAGCCAGCCTGGCCGGTAAATGAAAAAGTTAGTTTTGGACCCTGAGCACAGCCCATGGAGACCTTATTGATTTAGAAAACAAAGAAGTGACCACAAAGCTACTGAAAAGTGTTGTTAAGCTAGAAACAAGTCTATTTTTATGGGCATTTCTGCTAAAGACTGTTTTGTCATTCTAGCGTAAGCATGGTGCAAAGCGAGGGGACCTGATCGAGATTTACCGTAGGGCCTATCAGCACTGGGCCGTCTATGTTGGTGATGAAGAAGTTGTCCACCTAACTAGTGAGTAAAGTCTAATGTTATCTTCAGTTGTCTTAAACTATTGATACTTATAATTGAAGTTAAGACAAGGACTTTATAAAGGACAGTCTGTATGTTAGTTCTGTTCTTCCATTTTTACTGTTTTTCTTTTGTAACTCACAGACACAGGAGTTGGCAGTTCAGCCATTTTTGGTGAGAACCCAGGACAGGTGACACGAGACAACATCTGGATCGTGGTCAACTCTGATAAATTTAGGGTCAACAATCTCTTGGATCATAAATACAAGCCTCGTGAGCCTCGGGTCATTGTGGAGGAGGCCTGTGACATGGTGGGTCAGCCAGTGTCATACTCGTTGACTTCTCACAACTGTGAACACTTTGCCACAGAGCTACGATACGGAAAGGCAGAGTCCAGACAGGTAAGTGTCTTTGGCTTTGAAATATCTACGTGGATATCCACTCATGAATGTTTGACCCTTCACATGATGTTTCTCCATCCTAGTTTTACTTTGACTTTTTGCTTTATCAGTTAAAGAACAGTAACCATCTTAGCAAATGATTTGACTGGTCAGATAAAAAATGTAAGAGTTTAAAAGTCCAAGATACCAAAGTGGATTTGAGAACAGATATTAATATAAAAATATTATTTAAGAGATTTGTTAACTCATTCACTGCAATTCATTTTTTTAGGTCCAACATGCTGCAGCTACTGGATTTTTCAGTGGACTTGGATTTAGTGGATGTTCCGCTTTCTTTAGTTCCCGTTGAGTGTGGTTACAGCTGCTATTGCTGCTTTGCTTGTTTGTAATATTAAACACACCAAGGCTGAGAGTAAATAATCTGATTAATGATCACAATGTTAAACATATTCCTGCACAGACACAAGAAATATAACAGCATATTCACTGTTCTGCTGTCTAAGTTCTGTGATTTCTTACATTTTTGAAATACACACTGAAAATTGAGAACCATACTGCATGTAGACTTTTTGAAGTCGTTTAAGTTTTGTAGTGCCGCTGACGGAGTACCCACAACAACCAATGAGAGAGAGCACACCAGGTAGCATCACCAGACAGATCATACTTACTTTCACTGCTCACAACCATAAACACAACTGTACCTTTATTCCAGCCAGGATTTTGTCCTGAGTTGTAGGCATGCAAGGTCGTAGGCAGGTCGTCAGATGTGTGGTCTCCAGTGATCGGACAATCTGGCTGAGTTGTCGAATTTGTGCGTTCAGAGCATTAAAGATAAAAAACCTTTGGAAATTGTCCTTAAGTCTGGGGTTGAAAAATCATGCATAAATTCCTGTAAGTCCTGCTCTCATTATACAAGACCATCCTGCAAAGAGTTATACATTTAAAAGTATCTATGCAGTGCCACATAGCATGCATTTGCATGTTTGAGGAACAACACACCACCTTGTCGGCAGGTGAGAAGGACTAGCAGAAACAGTGTTTCTCTCTCAGATTGAAGCAAGCGAGCTGGTGCACAGTCCATCCAGGTATAACTGTCAACATCAGACTGTCTACTGCAGTTAATAAAAACATGCATGATCTCCCTTTCTCCATTCTTACCATGTAAATGCCGTAGTCATGCCTCAAGTGTTCTGCATCCTGCAGTGTTTGGATTGCCTCAGTGCACATGACCTCATGAACCAAGGCTTATGAAAAGGAACAGAATTAAAGTATAATCAGACACTAATAAAAGACATCACTGCTGAGAATGGTGAGTAACTGAGAAAAATGCAAGTGGAGGTCAAATGGACCAACCATACCAAACATTTAAGTTAGTGTCAGAAACTTTGATTTTGTGTTGGTTCTGGGCCCCGTGTGAAAAAACGCACCACTTTACATACTCTATTCATGCACTTTTCACTCATCCTCACTGAATCATTCTTTTAAAAATATCCTGATGAATTTTTTAGTTTTTTTTTTAGTTCTTTATCATTTCTTATTAAAATGACCGTTGAATATGTAACTACAAAGTAACACTACATGCTAATATACATTGTTTTTGGGATGCATGCAGCATCATGGCACCTGTTTGTGACAGTTGTGATAGTTGGCGGACGGTACCAGGTGAGGAAACATCAAGCGAGAAATCATTGACCCTTGTGGCTGAAACTACACCAGGAAGAACACAGGACGGGGGGGGGGGGGGGGGGATACACAGGGACCCACACAGACAGCTGTTCCAACACTAAATGGAGAGACAGAGAAACTCAGGCAGACAAAGGTCAAATCAAGTCTTTCATCGACACTGCAGTATAAAGATAACTACAGTATAAAGAGATTTCAAGTAATCTGGTATTCTAAAAATAAACACATATATAATAATCATTTGCCCTGTTCTTAAAGCTTGGTAGAAGTGTATTATAGTTATCTGGCAGACTTTGACATTGGCGGATATACATTAATGATAAGTAGCCTGATGTATTGGTTCAAATCCCCCAAAGTTCAGGGATGGAAGACCTCAAACTTACAAATAGCCAACTCTGCATCCAGCGGCCTACAGAACCTCTTATTTTCACACTACACCATGGTCCAGGATTAATCAGATTAGCTGATCAAACCCACATCCCCTCACCAAACACCACCCTCCCCTTTTTTTCTAACTGAGAATCAAAAAATTCCTACCTTTTGTTTCGGGCGCTGGGGAAGCTGTCATTTTTAGGCACTCAAGTTACAATCAGTCAACCCTACTGATCCATCATCCTGCCAACAACACCATTTATGTAGTACTAGAAATAGTTTGGAAATGAACCCTTTTGCCCTCCTCGGGCATTTTTGGGCCTTTTGTGCAACTTTTTTTTTTTTTTTTTTTTTTAATTTGTGATAATTTTTTTCAGTGTTACAGTCTGTGGCATGATTTTTTACAGGAGTTTATCTTTCTAGTTAAATTTTTAAATCCAACATGTTTTACTATTACATGTCATTTATGCTCTCTCAATGAATTTTGTACCCTCTAAACACCTTCAAGGCAAAAATGTACACGTACAGAAAAATTGCCATCAAATCAGCATACATCAATATTTTTTTCTACTTTTCTTCCATTAGTCTCTACAACTTCAGACTTGCTCAAAACTACCAAACATTCAAATGAAACTGGAATCATTTTCATCCCAGTGTGGACAAGGCCTAAGGATCCTGCTCTTTCTTACAGTAGGTGGACAGCTTAGAAGGAGAAAGTCTGGTCTCCATCCCATGTCTCATCTCCACTCACCATGAGGGAAGCATCCAGGTGCATATACTCACCAACAACTGTTTTTGTTTTAAGTACAGCAAAGGCAGGAGGCCATGTTTGTACACACTCGCCTCTTCAAAGACACATGAAACACATCCTTTAAAAGATGCCCCTTTCTCACCCCTGAAATGATCAGTGCATGCTTACAGATTCACACACACACACACCCCGGCATGCACGCATCCACACACACAGCCATGCTCACATACATAAAAACTCTCCATAATATAACTGGCACAAATACAAGAATTTCAGGCATGGTCCTACAATGAGTAAATGATTGAATCTGGTGGAATATGGTAGAAATGTCAAATTTCACTACATTTCTTCGCATTGGAATGCTGACATTAGAGAAGGCATGATTTTATACTGTAATGACAGTGAGATTAAAAAACGTGGTTTTAATGGAAGTCAATGGGGGCATTTTTGCCTCAAAGGTGTCCCGAGGGTATTTCTGGCACTATATAAAAAATACAAATGCAATGAAATCAATTTTGTTGCTAATCTTTGACCCATCCAAGACTCTTACCATCACCAAAGTCCCATCTTCCTACTATTAATTTCATGGAAAAGAATCCACTTTTTGTGTGTGTTTTTTTTCTTTTTTGCAGGAAGAAATGAAATATTTCAAATAATCAAACTGGCATTTAAAGGGTTAAAATCTTGAAAATATTTGAATGTTTGGTAGGTTGGAGAAGGTCTGAAGTTGTTAAAGAGATTTATGAAAAAAGAGTAGAAAAAAATATTGATGTATGCTGATTTGATGGCAATTTTTCTGTATGTGTACATTTTTGCCTCGAAGGTGTCCCGAGGGTAGTAAATTTGAGGAGGGCACAAGGGTTAAGAGACTCATACTTCAGTCCGGTAGAATCAAAGTTTATTCATAATCGATAACAACTGATAGACAGTGGTTGGAATACAGAGCAAACAGCCCTCATGGCCCAGGATTTAACTGGGGTTTGACCTGGGGGTTCATAACACAGTGATCTATCATACGACAAACTTAAATATAGATTTATTTATACTTTACAGGGTCTTTAAGTGAAGTGTCTTTGATTCCAGTTGCTGCCAGCTCTGCGTGCATTATGGATCTCGCTGTGTCGTAGTTAGAGCATGCTATAAGAGCATGAGTTACACTCACTTCCTCCCCACAGGTGCATTTTCAGTCAGTATGTTTACCAACCATGATTGAATGTACCGTGCCCCAGCCTCAGTCTTGTGATTACCACAGTGTCCTTCCTTCCCATTTTAAAACTCTGTGTGACTTTAGTAGTTGATGATTTTTAGTAAAGACTACTAATATACACTTAACATGATGACTGCATAAAATTAAGGTTCTATGTTAATACAACTTAACTTCTTTAGTTTTAGCTTGCATAAAAACTAAAGATGTTTAAGGCAATCAGTTTACTCGGGCTTATCAGTAATGTCAACTAATTCAGGTTTAGAGTGCACAGGTATGTGAGGGTCTTCCTGAGGAGAAGTCATGTTCCAGGCACCGATCCAGGAAGACTACCTGAGCTTGAATCAAAACAGTTGAATACTGGTTGACCTATCTCAGCACCGCCAGAAACATACAACCTACCTGATCAGCGCTTGATACCCAGGGATTTCCTCCACATCTGGCACTGAGGGTCCCAAGGGCTTTGTCCCACCACCTGGCCATTCATGTGACATGGAGCTCGTCTAACAGCTGCAGCATCAAGAGTATTACACCTGCGGGGATCTTTCTTGTAGGTGTTTAAGTGCAATGTAGTTTAGGGGCATGGGGGTGAATATTCCAAACATCAAGGTGCCATTCACTTACATTAGCAACTGCCATCACACAGAAAAATACATACTTAATATTATTAGAGCAGTCAACAACAAAAATGACACTTAAGAGTTTTCTGCAGAGCAAATTCCCTGTCAAATTCAGTTTAATACATCAATATGCATCATGTGTCTTGAAGGCCACTTAAGATAATATGTACACTGTTTCTTGATGAAACCATTGCAAATATCATTTTTAGTCAGTTTAAATGCATTTTTTAAACATCATGTTAACTTGCAAGCAGACCTCTTGAAAACAGCCTTCATAAAAACATGAAACTGTGCAAAACTATTCACATAAATTACAATTATAGTTAATCACTTCACTACTCTGTGTATTGTTGTTAAAGCTTCAACATGATGCAAAGCAGGGGGACCTGATCGAGATTTTCCGTGATCTCCATGAGGACTGGGCTGTCTATGTTGGTAATGATGAAGTTGTCTACTTAACTCTGAAAAGTGAGTAAAGCTGTTTAGTTCAATTGATTTACACCATCTCTGTCACTTTCTATCTACCTCTATGTAATCTTTTCTTTCCTTTGTTTACTGTCTTTCCCTTTTCTTCTTGCCGTGCCTCTGTTCTAACTTCTCTGTCTTTGTTTTTATAATTCACACACACAGGAAATAAAAGTTCTGGTGGCCAACGCCAGCCAACAGTGAAATGTGACAAAATTTGGAAAGTGATCAGATCTGACAATTTCAAAGTCAATAATCTCCTGGATAAAGAATGCAAGCCTCGCAACCCTGCTGACATTGTGAACGAGGCCCTTCAGATGGTGGGTCAGAAGTGGTCCTGCTCCTCAACTTCACAAATATCTCAGCAATTTGCCACAGAGCTACGATACGGCAAAGCTGAGACCGGACAGGTGGGTGTTTGAAATTTCTGATTGGACTGCCATTTAAGATTGATCCCTAACATGGTTTGTGTGTCCTGCATTATGTGTGTCCCAGTTTTGAGGAACCTGAATTTGCTACCCAGTGAACTCTGACAGAAATCACTGTGCATTGTACACGCCGTATTCCGGTTCCTCACAGGTGCTGACTACCTGTGCAGGTGCAGCTTACAGTAACTGTTAATTTAACATCAGATGCTTGTAAATATTTTAGATGTGTGGCAGAGAGACAGTTGGTCTGATCTGTCCAAATAATGAGAGTCACAGTCTTACTTCACAGTCAGACTCATTTCCAGATAGTAGGGGCACAAGCCTGAGGGTTGAGCAAAACCGTGGAGCACAGCAGAGCTGTGTATGTGGAAATTGTGGGTCAGGCTGTTGTGTCTACAGCAGATCAGTACGATGGAGTTGGGGCTCATATTTAGCTCGATAGCTCAGTAGTTTATGACCCTCACTTTAATACAGAAGATTAGGGGTTCAAATGACAGTCTTGGCACAAATCAGTGCGCAAGATCCTCAAAGCCATGAACACCTGTCTGTGTTTCAGATGTAGATCAGGATCATCAAGATGTTTTTTTTCTTTTTTTTCCAAATGTGAGATGAGCCTATATGTTCTTTTTGGTCAGCGGTGGTTTTGGTCTTGAAACTCTTTTTTTTTTTTTTACCAGTCTCTTTCTTATTGTTGAGTTATGAACACTGGCTTTTACTGAGTCAAGTGAGGCCTGCAGATCTTCAGATGTTGTTCTGGGTTCTTTTGTGACCTCCTGGATGAGTTGCCGATGCTCTCTCGGGGTAATTCTGGTAGGCAGGCCACTCCTGGGAAGGCTCGCAACTGTTCCAAGTTTTCACCATTTGTGAATAATTGATGTCACTGTGGTTTGCTGGAGTACCAACGCCTCAGAAATGGCTTCATAACCCTACTCCATCAGTAAACAGCACAGCCCCCTAGAGGCCTTATTGATTTAGAAAGCAAAGAGGTGACCACAAGGCCACTGAAAAAAGTTGCTAAGCCAAAGACAAGTCTATTTGTACCTACATTTCTGCTCAAGTCTGTTTTGTCATTTCAGCGTGAGCATGGAGCAAAGCCAGGGGACCTGATCGAGATTTTCCGTCAGCACTATCAGCACTGGGCCGTCTATGTTGGCGATGATGAAGTTGTCCACTTAACTAGTGAGTAAAGTCTAATGTTATCTTCAGTTGTCTTAAATTATCAAGACTTATTATAACGGAAGGACTTTATAAAGGACAATCTGTCCTTTACATGTCTTTCTCCTCTTGTTCTTTTTATCCCATTTCTTCTTTCAGTGGCTTTGCTTAAAACATTTTTCTGTTGTTCTGTTATAACTCACAGACACAGGACATTGCAGTTCAGGCATTTCTTGTAGGTCTTCAGGACAGGTGACACGAGACAACATCTGGATCGTGGTCAGCTCTGATAAATTCAAGATCAACAATCTCTTGGATCACAAACACATGCCTCGTGAGACTCGGGTCATTGTGAAGGAGGCCTGTGACATGGTGGGTCAGCCAGTGTCATACTCGCTGACTACTCACAACTGTGAGCACTTTGCCACAGAGCTACGGTACGGAAAGGCAACGTCCAGACAGGTGAGTGTCTTTGACTTTGAAATATCTACGTGGATATCCACTCATGAATGTTTTGACCCTTCACATGATGTTTCTCTATCCTAGTTTTGTTTTGACTTTTTGCTTTATCAATTAAAGAACAGTAGCCATCTTAGAAAATTATTTGAGTGGTCAGATAAAAAATGCAAAAGTTAAAATGTTCAAGATACCAAAGTGGATTCCATAACCAAGTGCAAAAAAAAATTGAGTACAGCTATTGAATTAAAAATATTATTTTAGATATTTATCAACTGCAACTCTATTTGCAGGCCCCACATGCTGCAGCAGTCAGTGCAATTGCTGGAGGGGGACTCGCCGGTGTTCTTTTTAGTGTATTTGCTGGAATTGCTGCTCTCTTTGGTTCTCGTTGAGTGTGGTTACTGCTGCTTTTGCTGCTTTGCTTGTTTGTAATATCAAACACACCAAGGCTGAGAGAAAATACCTGATTAATGATCACAATGTTACACATATTCCTGCACAGATAAGAATATGACATGGCTTATTTATAGTACTGCTGGCTCATTTCTGTAATTATACACATACAGTGCTGTAAAAAAGTATTTGCCCCCTTAGCAATTCTTGATGTTTTTGCATATTTATCACTTAAATGTTTCGGATCATCACACCAATTTCAAAATCTTACAAAGACACCCAGGGTAAAAATAAAATGCAGTTTGACAATTTTATTCATCAATGGAAATAAAAATCCAAACCTACCTGACCTATGTGAAAAAGTAATTCCCCCCCTGAACCTAATAACTGGTTGTGACACCCTTGGCAGCAATAACAGAAATTAAGCATTTGTCATAACAAGTGATGAGTCTGCTGTGAAGAATTCTGGCCCACTCTTCTTTGCAGGATTGTTAGAACTCAGCCATATCGGAGGGTTTTCCAGCGTGAACTACCGGCAGATGTGTGAAGTAAACAGTGAGCTGAGGCGGAAGGATACAAAATGGCGAAAGCTGCCTCGTAAGTTAGTGCCTGACACAGAGGGGGGTTTTGGGAGAAATAAAGTGCTGTGTACGTTTTCGACACAGCGCACAGGCGAGCCAACATATTTTCTCGGCCCATTTTTCCGTAAAACCCGTTAATTTACGTGGACAACACGTTCCCATCTACAGCCGCTATGCGCCGGCTCTCTCCGAGCTCATAATAACAACAGGATCAAATTACACAGAAATCACTGGAGGCTAACTCTACCACTACAGCCAAGCACCTCATACAACCCAACTTCAAAAATCCTGAAATATCCCTTTAAAATACACCACAACACCAACGGCAGCATAAACATGAAAATACACAGAAAACCCACACACACAGACCAATACCTACTCTGGACATCTGAGCACCCAACAGCACACAAACTGTCAGTAGTCAGGACACTGTACAATCGGGCCACCATCATCACAGACACTCAGGACAAGGAGGGGGAGGAGGCACACATACTCAATACACTTACCAAATTTCAGTATCCACAATGGGCAATAGACAAAGGAAACCAGCAGGCACAAAACACTGAAAGAAAGGGGAAACTTTTACTACTTTTACTACTTTTTCTTTTTCACATAAGGTCAGGTAGGTTTGGATTTTTATCTCCCTTTATAAATAAAATCATTCTTTACAAAGTGAATTCTGTTTTTACTTGGGTTGTCTGTAAGATATTGAAATTGGTTTGATAATCTGAAACATTTAAGTGTGATAAATATGCAAAAAAAAAAAAAAAAAAAAAATCAGGAATCAGAAAGGGGGCAAATACTTTTTCACAGCTCTATTTGAACTACACACTGAAAGTTGAGAGTCATGATCCTACATGTTGACTTTTTGAAGTCATTTAAGTTTTGTTGATCAGTTGCTTTTGTCATAAACATATCACCAGATGCTTTTAAATAAAGAGAGTTATACTCAGTTCTTCACAAGTGGGTTTCAGTGGTCTCTTCTTGGTCTCTTTCAATGTCATTTGTCCTTTTAGAGAACTATGTTAGTTATTACCATAAAGTCAATTTTTAAGATGTTACGTCCTTAACTGACATCCACTCTGGGTGATTTATTATCTATGTGTTAATATAAACTTCTCACTCATGGGTTTCATCATCAACTTCACCCCCTTTTTCTAAATGAGACATTGTATCCATTATAGATCATGGTTAATTTTTAAAGGTGTTTTTGACCGTTCTGAAGAAGCAGCAGGTAATGACAGTAACAGCTGTAGATTATGTTTTTGCCATCTAAACTGCTGCTAATTGTTCAGATAATTATTTCAGGGTTTGAATTTTGGAGCAGGACTGCAAGACAGTCTGACTACAGACCGTAGATCTCTGACAGCCCCTCTCACAGACCGTTCATTTCGGCTGTTACATTGATGAAATAACCACATTGCAAAAGTTACAGAGAACAACATCTCAAAAATGAAAAAAATGAAGCAGTTAAACAAACAGTGGCTACTTTTAGCTTTGTTAGCTTGAGCTAAAGCTAACATAGCTATGCTAGGTACATTATAAATGTTACTACATAAGCTAATGTAGCTACGTTACCTTTAGCAATGTATGCTTTAGCGAACACAGCTAATGCTACCATTGCTATGTAGATAATGTAGCTATGTTAGTTTAAGTAGCTTCTTTGTGGGCTCAGCTTTTGCTAGGAGAGCTACTCAAACTATATTTGCTGCTTCAGAATGTTTTCATGGAGCTTTTTTCCTGTAAGCAGGCTGTTTACTCGGCTTTAGTAAACTTTTTCTAATCAGGTTTTAAAGGTGTTTAACTTTTTACTTTTGGTATCCTAACCCTTACCTTAACTTTACTCTAAAGAGAAGTTTAATCTGATTTTATTTCAGAAATTTTAGAATGTATTTATATAATGCCAGAGAAGAGGTGCCAAATGAACGGTCTGTAAGAGTCTAGAGCTAGACCTCTATGGGATGGCAAATCTAGTAAACAATATTTAATTCCTGCAAGTCTTGCTCTCATTGTACAGGAAAACCCTACAAAGATTTATACATTTGAAAGCATCTTTGACATGCCACATAGCAAGCGTGTGCATGGTTGAGGAGAGGATCTTCACACACGTAAACACACCACCTGCCCTTCCAGGTATGATTGTCAACATCAGATTGTCGACTGCAGTTAATAAACTCATGCATAATCTCGCTTTCTCCACGCTTACCTTGTAAATGTCGTAGTAATTCCTCAAGTGCTCTGCATCCTGCACTGTTTGGATTGCTTCAGTACACATGACATCATGAATGAGGCTTATAAAAAGGAACAGAAAAAAGAATCATCAAACATTAATAAAACACATTACTGCTGAGAATGGTAACTGAGAGAAATGTACATTGAGGTCAAATGGACCAATCATACCAAATGTTAAAGTTAGAGCCAGAAGCTTTAATTTGTGTTGGTTTTTGGGACCCCTGTAAATAAAAAGCACTACTGTATTTACTCTATTCATGCACTGTTCAACAAGGTTATTATAGTTAACTAAAACTAACTAAATAACTAAAACTAAAATTCAAAAATAAATTTGGTTAACTTAAACTAAATCAAAACTAAGCTTTACTGAGAGAACGAAAAACATAAACTATATAGTGCGCTTACAAAACTACAATAAAACAAAAATAGAGAAAAAATATCCCTAGTTTTAGTCTTTGACACATTTATACTGACTGGCACTGACACCAGAGTCTGGGGACAGTAAAATTGCATGAAGAGTAAGGAGTAGCCTGTTTGAATATGTTTTCAAAAATGTATGAAGTTCCCTCAGCCCCGACGTGTACCCGAAAAAACTAACACTAAAACTAATAAAAACGAAACTGAAACAAAGCATTTTATGCAAAATTAAAACTAAACTAAACTAGCAAACCAGCAGTAAAACTAAGGAAAACTAAACTGAAATGGAAAAAAGGAAGTAAAAACGAAATTAAAATAAAACCTTTCGACAAATCCAAAACTATGAGAACTTTGCTGTTCACTCATCCTCACTCAGTCCATCGTAACTTTTCAGTTCATGCACATGTGGTGGTATCAAATCCTGTCAGTCTGTGTCTTTACTAGATAAAAATCATCACTGTATGTTTTAAAATTCCTCATCTGTTTCAGAAAGAGTCCCATGTCCTGGGTTGTGTTGTCTCTGTAACTGGAGGTCAATCTCTCTGCTCCTCAGAAAGCTTTGAAACCTCTGTCTTTATAAATGCCACTATTGCTAACTGAACATGTTCACTTCCATGTTTTATACTGAATCATTCTTTTAACAAATGTCCTGATGAGTTTTTCAGGGTGTAACTACAAAATGTAACTGTCATTCTTTTACTTTCGTTTCATGTATAACAGGATTATCACTGTAGTGGAAAGAATCTGGGGAAATCCGCCCAGGAAATGAATCACCAGGTGTCACTGCTGATGGGAAATTCAGCTATTTTTAGTGATCTGGATCATTTAGCTCAGCTCAGCAAGGAGACCCATGAACCATGAGTCCTTAATATGTTGTGTGCCAGCGGTTGTGTGGAGAAAAGATCATCCCCCCTAATAACACATGCATGGTTAAAATAAAAAAATGGAAGAAGAAAGGCTGCTGTCAAATGGGATCTGGATGTTTCTTTAAATAAAAGAGACGGCTCTTTGAAGCGGCTCACTCACGAACACCACATGTATTCACAGCAGCTGACAGTTCCCAGACATTTATTCAGGGGGCTGCTCCCTTTCCCAGGTCTATTTGTGGATCAACTTTTCCTTTCACTTACATGACTACTTCATAGGCTGTACACCGCTCCTAATGTTATTAGATGAGGACCTGAAGATATGGGTCAAACACTGGTGAGTCTCCTGCTGCTAGAACTGATGAGTTATTATTGATCTGATGCTGCTCTATTTTTAATATTTCAAACCTGGGCTTCTTCTTTAAAATTCTGAAATGTGTCTTTCCTTGCAAAGGAGCAAATTTTATGAATTGTCATCAGTAATGCAGTAATACAGTAATGTTTTAAGTTTGAAGTGTTGAGGGGCTGTGTGGGTGCGTGTGCACTTGTGGAACATAAGGGATTAAAGATAACATGGGGGAGAAGACATGAGACATGAATTTGGTGCAGGATTGCGAGACAGTCCATCTCACAGACCGTTCATTTCAGACACCGTCTCTGTGAGAATGCTGGTACAACATATTTCCAGTTCTAGTTTTTTTTTTTTTTTTATCTTTGTTAATAAACAAAGACTGGCAGTTACATTCATGAAATAGCCACATTGCAAACATGAGGGACTAAAAAACTTCATAAATAAATGGAATGATCAGAGGTATGTTCCGGGTTACAAACAAACTAATGGCTTTATTTGTTTTATTTCCATGGTTGAATTTCACACAACACTAAAGCCAAACACTGAACTGAAAAAAGAAAAAAGCACAAGTAAAGTTGTTGTTTTTTTTTTTCATTTTAAATATAGTTTTGATTCAGCTCTGTAATTATTTAAAACAACAATTTATTTTTACTTTTTGTGAAGGGTGTAGCATTGTGAGTGACAGCAAAGTAAAGAAGGCTCAGAGCCTTCGCCAATTATGTTGCCTTCAGGAAACGTGGGTACTTTGAGAGATATGACTCAACACTTTCTATATGCTGTATTCACCTAATTAGCTGTAAATAAAGTGACGCTGAAGACAAAGTTAGCTTTTACAAGCTTTTTAAGAAAACTCTTAGCAATTATTTATCTATTAGAACATTAAAATAAGTCAGATTGTTATCACCCATACTTAAAGAAACATTGTTTACCACTTCCATATTGGACTTGAACGCAGCGCAGAATCATGAATAATGTCTTTCTTTCCACGGCATCTGAACGTGAAAAAATATCTGAAACCAAATAAAGATCTGAGTGTGAAACAAAAAGATGTGACTATGAAAAACCTGCAAATGAAAAAAAAAACCTTAAATGTGAGAATGTTTGTAAAAAATAAAAAATGAAAACAAATTGTTTAAAATCATTACAGAGCTAAATCAAAAGTGTATTTGAATAAGTTTAACTTCACTGTTTTTATTTTTTAAAGTCAGGATCAAACCATAAACTTTCAGTTTATATTTAATTTTTTCAATTAAATATTTTTTTCAAATGAACAACACTTTTGGCATGGATTTAGCTCCATAATTGCACTGATGAAAAAATTCTTATGAAATCAAACCTGTTCCAAAAAAAAGGTACAACAGATAAATGGATGAAAGTTTCGAGGTAAGTGTGCATACATGATTGGAACAACATGAGCTTGACTTTTTCTTTTTACTGTGCAATAAAAAAAAAAATAGACTCAGTTTGCAACTTCTTTACACTGTGCAAAAGCATGTTCAGGAACATGTAAAAAACAGTACCATGTTTATACTTACAATGATAATTTACACAAAGTACATGTATAGTTAATGACTTTAACACTGTGCATTGTCATTGCCCCAGCATGGAGCAAAGCCAGGGGACATGATTGAGATTTCCCGTGGGATGTATGAGGAATGGGCTGTCTATGTTGGTAATGATGAAGTTGTCCACTTAACTCTGAAAGGTGAGTAAAGATGTTTAGTTTATACCATCTCCGTCACTTTTTGTCTACCTATAATCTATAGGTCATCTGATCGTCTCTTTGTTTATTGCCCTTTTTCTGCTTATGGTGCCTCTATTCTAACTTCTCTGTTTGTCTATTTTATCATCTAAACACACAGGACAAAAGCCAATAGTGAAATGTAGCAACATCTGGGAATTGGCCGGCTCTGATCCTTTAAAAGTCAACAATCTCCTGGATAAAGAATGCAATCCTCGCAAACCTGATGACATTGTAAACGAGGCCCGTCAGATGGTGGGTAAGGAGTGGTCCTGCTCTGGTGATTCTGGCATACCTGAGCACTTTGTCAGAGAGCTACGATATGGCAAAGCTGAGTCCGGACAGGTGGGTGTTTGAAATGTCTGACTGGGTATCCATGCAAGATTGTTTTCATGGTCCTGAACAGTGGTGGGGGATAATGCGCTATGAAGTAATCCATTAGAGTACTCAGATTACTGTTTTGTTGATACGAGTAACGTAACGCATTAGTTTTATAATTTAAGTTATCCCATTATTAGTTACGTTTTCATAAAAGTAATATGTTACTGAAAGAAAAATTCCAAATTTCCTCTCTCTTCTGTAGCTTCAAAAAGACAGAAAGAAAAAAGGAAGCTCCTTGAAGCATCTGTTTGTCCTTCTCTCTTCCTATAGTCACGTTGGTACGTAGCGCTGTGCCAGCGGGAGGTAAACACTCTGTGCCATTATGCTAGCATTGTTAGCTTGTTGAACCAGCGAGATGGCAGAGAGGACAGCATGACACTGTGGAATTATCCCCCATGGATTTTTGGATAAAAGGGACCAGAGCAGCATCCTGGTGAAACGTGAGTTTAAAAGCTCCGTTTGCTTTCATTGAATCAGCTGTGCAGCCGTTCCAATTACGTGATGTATTACGCACAGCATTGGAGTGATTCTGTCTGCCTCTGCTCAGCTTGTTGTCAGATTGTGAGCATGTTAAAGAGTTGTAAAGGTTTTCATGTCTGTTAGTGGTGTTCTCAGGCTGCAGAAAGACAGATTATGGGCTGTAAATGACACTGCACATTGGCATTAGAGTCTGCACATTCAAAAGAAGACGTGCGGTTGTCATCTGTCATTTCTACAGCCGCCGAGTGGAACGAGTGGCTAAAGGGTTTTAATATTTAGTAACGTAAGAGTACTCTAACGCATTACTTTTAGAAGTAGGTAATGCAGTAACATAAGTTACTTTTCTCAACATGTAAAACAGTAGTCTAATGAGTTAAGGCGCACTCACACTAGGCCATCCGTACCATGTTGTATTCTAACCGTACTGAAGCCCATTTCACCCCCTCCCCTGTCCCCCCTTTGGCCCGCACTTACACTGCTCAACGCATCCAGGCCTGGGCACGGATACGTCACGCGCCGACGTCATCACATGAAGCGTCCACCGCTGATGACTCAGTATACATAAGTGTTTTAGTGTCTTTTAGGCTGTAAAATATCAACAGATTTATATGATAACTGATCTGACACTGGAGTTATTTCAGCTGACACCTGACATCAGTAGCTACTTTATAAAGAGCATGGTGAGGAGAGAGAGAGAGAGAGAGCGGTTCATAGCGGAGAATAATCACTCACAGCATATAATCTAGAGCCTGATCAGAGTTCCAGGCACTTCTGCTGAATAATACCCTGAATTTTTAACTCGTATGAGCCCCTACAGCCGCTCTTCTGCGTGCAATATACTATCTGAATCCCTGTGGATTTCTTTTAGGCCCCATGAGCTGAGCCTTTTCTCTGCGTTTGGATGCTTTTCAGTTCTGCACCAAACAAGCTCTCATGTCACAGGACAGCCTGTGTCCAGAGCAGGGTTAAATGTTCGAATGTTAAATAAAAGATTTTTTTAACGGTGACGAGAGCAATTTTAACCATCTGATGAGAGCTGGAGGTAAATGCACCTCAGGATGGCCTAGTGGGAGTACACCCTTAGCTTCAAAAGTAATGCTACCCAACACTGGTCCTGAATCATGTTTTATTTACCCTAAACCCTCTGAGACTGATGGTGTCGTTGTTTTCCCTCTTGAGTCCCTCCGTTTTTCCATCCCAACACTATCAACGCCTTCATAGCCTTTACGAAGCTTTGTTAGCAAGACTGGAACTTGGCTGACTTCTTGGAGTTTTTAAAGCTTAAATCTACACCAGTAACCAGAGGCTGCTGTTCAGCCTCTCTGACATGGAGCCCAAATCAGTGGAGGGCTGCAGTGATGGTTGTCCTTCAGGTACTCTGTCCCATCTCTATACAGGATCTCTGGAGCTCGGTACTAAGTTCCTTCTTCCCTGATTGCTCAGTTCAGCTGGCAGACCAACTCTAGAGTCCTGGTTGTGCAAAACTTCTCCCATTTGAGAATTATGGGGACCACTGTGCTCTTGGGAATCTTCAGTGCAGCAGACATTTCTGTAGCCCTCCCCAGATCTATATCTGCAGCAATCCTGTCTCTTAGCTCTGCAGGTAGTTCCTTTCACCTCATGGCTTGGTTTTTGCTCTGATATGTATTGTCAGCTGTGAGGCATTCTGTACAGAGGTGTGTGCCTTTCCAAATCATGTCCAATCAATGTAATTTACCACAGATGGACTCCGATCAAGGTGTAGGAACATCTCAGCAAAAGTCCAGAGGTATGGAAGGAGCATGTGGCATATGCCAGTTCTTATTGCCACACACCACTGCTCTGCTAGTGGCAAGCCACAGGCTACTTATTGATCCAAGCATCTCTGCTTACCTGTCTGTACACTGGCCAGCAGCAGGGATGTGGAAATCAAGGATTAAACAGTAAAGTCACAGCCATGTGAAAAATGCATTATACATACATGGTTAAGTCTGCTGGTGTCTGCTACTCATTCTTCTGAAATAAATTTGGACCTTTTTACCATGAAGTGGGCTCACATTCCTTACTCAATTTGTTGAGGGAAACTGAAGTCTGTTTAGATACTCCAGACTACCGACTATGAAATAGCAAAGCTATTTGTTTCATAAAAATGACTTGACCACAAGGCTAATAAAAATGTAGTTTATCTTCTAACAAGGCTATCTGTAATGACTGCACAATACTGTGTTATTCTGTTATAGCGTCAGCATGGTGCAAAGCCAGGAGACCTGATAGAGATAGAACGTGGAATGTTTCAGCACTGGGCTGTCTATGTTGGTGGAGATGCGGTTGTCCACCTTACCAATCTAGGTGAGTACAGTGTGAGATGCATTTCGAACGTCTTACACTTTCTCTGTCACCTTCTGCCTCCCTCTTTACAGGGTAGCACGTAAAGGAATAAAGGCCTTTACACATTAAAGGCCACGCAAATAAATGGCACAAAAATGCAAATAATTTGGAGGTGAATTTTATCACGCACTGACACCTCGAGGACAGATTGCTTTTCGGTATGTGGAACGTCACCTCTCTGGTGGGCAAGGAGCTAGAGTTGGAGCAGGAGGTGGAGTGTTATCAGCTAGATATAATTGTGTTCTCCTCCACGTACAGCAATGGCTCTGGAACCACACTCCTGGAGAGGGGCTGGGTGCTCTTCTCCTCTGCAGATGCCCAGGATGAGAGGCATCGGGGGGGTGTGGGGGCACTCACAAGCCCCCAGCTCACAGCCTGTCCCCAGTGGACAAGAGGGTCACCTGTCTGCAGCTCCAGGTTGCAGGACAGAAAATTCTGTCATCAGTTTATTCCCACTAAACAGCAGTTCGATGTACCCAGCCTTTTTGGAGTCTCTGAGAACATGGGGATGATCATATGCCTACTTGGTACCAGAGCATCTGAGGTCAAAGATTTGTGGCCATATTTCTTGGACACTTAGGTGAAGAGAGAAGCAGAGCTATCAACAGATCACCAGTTGGATCAGATGGTAGGGGAGGCTGCTGGACAGACCTGGCAAACCTAAGCAATAGTGTGATGAACTGGGAACACCTGGCTGAGGCCCCCCTGTTCGTGAAATCTTCAACTCCAACCTAAGGAAGAACTTTCTGTGCATCTCAGGGGAGGCTGGGGGCATGAAGTCTGAGTGGTCCTTGGTCAAAGCCTCAGTTGTGACACAGATGTTGCATCCAGAAGGTCCATTGGTGCCTCTCATGGCAGCAACCCCAGAACCTGCTGGTGGACACCAGTGGTGAAACAAGCTGTCAGGCTGAAGAAGGAGGCCTTTCAGGCTTGGTCAGCTCAGAAGTTGTTGAAAGTAACTGACAGGTACTGGATGGCTTGAAAGCTGCAGCTGTTGCAGGAGACAAAACCCAGGTTTGAAAGGCGTTTGGGGAGGCTATGGAGAAGGACTTTCGGTTCTGAAACTGTTCCATGACTCAGGAGGGGAAAGCAGGGCTTGGATCAGGTGCTGCTGTTATCAGCAGGAGCAGAGAATTGCTGAATCAGACTGGGGACTTCGTTGAGCATTGAAAGCAGCAGTTTGAGGAACTCCTGAACCCATCTAACATGTTCTCTGGGGAGGAGATAAAATCCAAAGAGCTGTGGGAAGGCCCATCTGTATCCTTGGCTACTACTGAGGTAGTAAAAACGCTCCCTAGTGGTAAGGCGCAAGGTGTAGATGAGATTCGCCTCGAAATGCTGACGCTTTGGATGTTGTTGGGCTCGTGGCTGACAGGCCTCTTTAATGTCGCAAAGAGGTCTGGGACAGTGCCTGTGGAGTGGCCGGAGGGGGTTGTGGTTCCCGTTTAAAAAAAAAAAAAAAAAAAAAGGGACCGGAGGCACACCGTATATTAGTGGACATTTGTGTTGAGAGATTAAACTATTTATGTCTGTACTTAAAAAGGCAAAATAACTGTAAATGTGGTGCTGTCTATACTGCTTATGACCGCTGTCTTAGGGAGGTAGAGAGACCCTGTAAACAGCTGATTCTCCACACTACGCAGAGGACGGAAGTGAAGTCAAGGTAGCAACAACTGTATAGATGACCAGTAGGTAACCACAATACCTTGCATTAACCGGGTCTGATAATGTGTTAATTGTGCAAAGGTTCATAAATAAATAGATAGATGGACAAAGACTTCATAAATGTCAAGCTGGTCTATTTCTTGTTTTCATCCCTCTTCTTTGTGTGATGTCTCTGTTGCAACTGATTTACTGTCTTTTTCTTTTATTTGTCATCCCACAGGTTCTGGCATTTCTGGTAGTTCTGGGACCTCTGGAAACATGTTGGAGCAAGTTGCTGACCTGGGACAGGTGACACGAGACAACATCTGGGAAGTGATCAGCTCCTCTTGTTTCAAGGTCAACAATCTTCTGGATGAGGACTACGAGCCTCATGACCCTAAGGTCATTGTGAAGGAGGCCCTTGCTATGGTTGGTCAGAAGCTGTCATACTCCGTGGCTTCTTTCAACTGTGAGCACTTTGCAACAGTGCTGCGATACGGCAAGCCAGAGTCCAGACAGGTGGGTGTCTTTGGCTTTGAAATGTCTGTTTAAAAAGCCATTTAAGATTGTTGTGACCCATCACCTAAAGTTTTCTCTCCTAGTTTTTCTTTGACTTTTTGCTTTATCAGTTAAAGAACAGTGGCCATCTTAGGAAGTAGTTTAAATGATTGGATAAAACCAGAGGTGGGCAGTAATGCATTACATTTGCTCCATTACATGTACTTGAGTAGTTTTTTGAAAAATCCTACTTCTGAGAGTAGTTATTGAGCAAAGTACTTTTTACTCCTACTCTGTTACGTTTGTGAGTAAAAACTATACTACTCTATTACATTGGGCAATACACTGGTCGCTACTTTTGTCTATAATTTATTTTCATTCATTACTTTTTTTACACTCAGCTGAGCTCTCACAGCAGCGTGAGGAAAAATCCTCAGCACCACAGAGTAAACAGAGTGACCCCGCCCCTTTAAATATCAACAGTTGGAGATAATGGCTGAAGATGCAATACCTTCAGAGGAGCATGTCCATGCCCAGCCCAGGTTGCTTTGATAGCAGCCTTTTACTGGGCCTGATGTTGATTTTTTTTTTTTTTTTTTTTTTTTATCTGTGCTACTTTTCAACAAATTTTCACACATTTTCTGCCCATTTTTGCCTTTTTGTCACTATTTTTTGACACGTTCTATGCCTTTTTTGCCACTTAACATCCTTTATTGCAACTTAATCAGAATCATTTATTGTCATACACAAGTACAACAAAATTGTGCGCACTTCCATTCAGTGCAATTATCATGTATTATTGAAACTGCTCTTGGATATGTGCTGTTTTTCAGTCTGTTAGTTTTGGCTCTTATTGTCCTGAATCGTCTTCCTGAGGGTAGCAGTTGGAACAGGTGATGTGCTGGGTGGGATGAGTCCTTCAGGATGCCCAGGGCCTTCCTGGGGCAGCGGGACCTGAACAGCTCCTTTAAGGAGAGGAGAACACAACCAGTGATTTTCTGTGCTGTGTTGATGACCCTCTGGAGAGCTGTGTTCTCCTGAGTAGTGCAGTAGAAAACCACACTGGGATGCAGTATGCCAATACACTTTTCAGACAAATATGCTCATTTGTCTTGCAGGTGAAAACTGCTGCTGTGATTGGAGGTGTAGTGGGCGTTGGTCTTGGCGTGGCTCTTATTGGCAGCCTGCTCAAAGATGACGACAAAAGAGAGAGGAGGCATCACAAATGACTGCAAAGAGACATCCTGATACAAAAATTGCATTTCAGGTTTTTGATAAACTGTACAGCAGGGGTGTCCAAACTTTTTTTCTGCTGAGGGCCACATACAGAAAATCTGAAAGATGGTGGGGCCACTTTCATATACCTCTCCTTTATGATATAAGAGTTAGTCAATCCAGTCCAACTTGGGTAACGATTCCTGGATCCAGATGGTGAGCTGGATCACTCCCAAAATCTAATCAGTTCTTCCTCATGCAATTTTTGACATTTCCTGAAAATTTCATCAAAATCCGTCCATAACGTTTTGAGTTATGTTGCTAACAAACTAACAAACCCTGCAGATCACATAACCTCCTTGGTGGAGGTAAATATACAGTCAAGCATGAACTTCATGTTCTAATGTGGGCCATTTTTCATTTACTGTATGTTTTAGAGTTTGCTACAGGCCAATGAAAAATAGGCCAAAGGTCGCATTTGGCTCCCAGACCATATTTTGGACACCCCTGCTGTAGAGCATTGATTTTATTGTCAATTATGTAAATAATAAAGAATGTTAGCAGAGTATAGTCTATGTATGTTTTTTGTAAAGTGTCTTGAAAAAATATGTTACTTTGGTAATATACAAATAAAGATTAAACAAAGACAGAATAGAAAAATAATCTTTTACAAGCAAGTCTTAACTTGCAATGGGGATATTTGTGTTTTTATTGCATAGTCTGTGAAACCCACCACCAAGGGGCTCTCAAAACAACAACAAAAGCTGTGCAAGAGGAGATGTGAGGGGGTGGTCTTGAGTGGGATTCAGGTTTATTTTGGCACAGTTCCAATGAGATATGACTGCAACCTTGGCCCACAGAGTTTCATCAGCTCTATGATGTCACCGTGAAAGCAAAACTTCTTTGCCTGAAGTGGCACGTAGTTCACATCTTTCTCAATAAAAAGAAAATCATCAGAATGAAGTCAATAATTGGTCTTTTATGGCTCTACTTACAGGTGACCACAAGTTTGGGTCAGCTACATGAGTTGCAAAGGTAATAAACATCTTCTATCCACATAGGCCCATTTAATACTCTGAGCTGATGAAAATACAAAGAGGGATGTTCTTGGTGTCTTAAAAATCATTTTAAACACACCCTATGTTGGCAGGATGGACTCCTTTGCCAGCATGAAACATAAACAATATTCTCTCAGTATATGACCTGTCATGGCAGCTTCTTCTTTCTCCAGCTGTGTGCATACCGCCACCTGCTGTTTCAGGCTGCATAGAGAGCGTATACATAAGTGGGCCCGGGTCATTGTTGGTAGTATGAAAGCAAGCCAGTGTGGGACAAGGGCGCAACCGTTAAATATTCCTGCCTAGTGTGAAAGCAGCCTTGAACACATACTCCAGGTTTGTACAGTTAAACAGTTTGAAGCAGTGTTGCAAACGACTCTGTCCCTATTTTTAGTGAGTAGTCAGACCCCTCTTTTCTTCAAAAAAGCAGCTGGTGACAAATCTTTTCTGGTGTTTCTATTCGAGACACTGACATAAAAGCAGGTGTTGTTTTAGTACTCATATTTCCAAAAAAGCCACCTTGATGTTCTGTTTTTTTTTTTTGTTTTGTTTTTTTTTTTTTTGTTTTTTTTGTAGTATCTCTTCCTGGTTCATTTAGATTGTGAATGTAAATTGTACACAAAAGAAAATGTTAATAATGCTTGGTTTAAAAAAAACTTAGCAATGATGGTAAATGGTTTTGACATTCAAAATGTTAAAAAGAAAAGTTTAAAGGCTAACAATCTGAGAAAAGTAAATTTATAAGTTCAAAAAGGTCAAAACATGAAATTGAAAAATGTTTTTTAATGGCAAATATATAAGAAAGAAGTCAAAATCATGAGTTTAAAAGGTCAAAATATGATATAAAATTTTTAAACATGGAAATACAAGTCCAAATATTATTCCAAATTTTAAATTGAGTCTAAAAGGTCAAATTATGGGATTATGAAGTCAAAGTTTGGAGTTGAAAATATGAGGTAAAAAAAAAAGGATAAAAAGGTCAAAATATCACTTAAAAATTGGAATCATGAATCTTAAAGGTCAAAATATTATACAAGAAGTCAAAATCATGAGTTGAAATGCTTAAAGTATGAAGTAAAAGGTCAAGTCCTAAGTTTGAGTTCTAATTGTGAGATGGTATATTGAAAATGTGAAATTAAGACACAAATTAATTTCTTAACATTGGTGACTCTCCTGCTGCTAAAACTGATGCAACTGATGAGATATTGCTGATTAAGTGCACTTTCATTCAAGCATTTGAAATGGTGCTCTTTTTTATTTAGAGATGTAAAGTATGACATTTCATTACATTTTTGTTTTCTATGATATGTTTTAGAGATAAGAACAAGCTTGCAACTTTAGTTTGTTGCATTTATTTGCAGTGGCTTGACTAAAGTGTGCTGATAGGGACGATAAAGCATGTATCTAATGGTGATTTTAAAACATCAGTGCACTTAGTGTGGACCTTAATTACAAATAATGTGATAAACTTGACAGTCCTGGTTACATAAAAAGAGCTAACATATTTTTCTCTTATTTTCTTAAATATTAATGCAAATGACTTCGAATATTTTTCAAGTCATCAGCCATTAGAGCATAATTCAAATGTTTTTGAACAAACTTCATAATAACCATTATTTAAAAAAATAAAAAACTCAAAATGCACTGTTCCACATTATTATGCACAACAGAGTTTTAAAACATTTTATAGGTTGTAAAGAACTGAAAATGGTCATTTGTTGAATTTGCAGCATTAGGAGGTCATATTTACTGGAATCAAAAGCTATTTCAATCAAAAACATCTTAACAGGCAAAGTTACATGTTAACATAGGAGCCCTTCTTTGATATCACCTTCACAGTTCTTGCATCCATTGAACTTGTGAGTTTTTGGAGAGTTTCTGCTTGAATTTCTTTGCAAGATGTCAGAATATCCTTCCAGAGCTGCTGTTTTGATGTGAACTGCCTCCCACCCTCACAGATCTTTAGCTTGAAGATGCTCTAAAGGTTCTCAACGGGGTTGAGGTCAGTGAGGATGGGGGCCACAACATGGGTTTCTCTCCTTTTATGCTCATAGCAGCCAATGACACAGAGGGATTCTTTGCAGCATGAGATGGTGCATTGTCAGGTATGAAAATCATTTTGCTATGGAAGGCACGGGTCATCTTTTTGTACCATGGAAGAAAAGGGTCAGTCAGAAACTCTATATACTTTGCCGAGGTCATTTTCACACCTTCAGGGACCCTAAAGGGGCCTATCAGCTCTCTCCTCAAGAATACAGCCCAGAACATGACTCCACCACCTCCTTGCTGACATCGCAGTCTTGTTGGGACATGGCGGCCATCCACCAACCATCCACTAATCCTCCATCTGGACCATCCAGGGTTGCACGGCACTCATCAGTCAACAAGACTGTTTGAAAATGAGTCTTCATGTAGTTCTGGGCCCACTGCAGCCGTTTCTGCTGGTGAGCATTGGATAGGATGGCCGAATAGTAGGTTTAAACATGACAGCAAACCTCTGGAGGATCCTACACCTTGAGGTTGGTGGGACTCCAGAGGCACCAGCAGCTTCTAATGGCATATTACCAGCTGCTCTTTTAAAGGGGCTCTATGTAAGATTTTTGTTTTAAAACTTCCCACTTTTGAGTATATAATGGTGCGCACTTTGTCCCAATGTGAAGAATGAGGCTCTTTATGTCTTCCTTGTTTGCCTGTATAAGCCTGTGGAGTCTTTTCTCTGTGAAGAACTCGGGCCGAATTTTTCGCAAAATTTCAACTTAAGTGACATCGGGTACTACGTAATGCGCGCATCCCGTTGCTCTGTTTATACCTGACAACGGTGTGTTGAATGGAGAAGGCTGCTTCCACGAGTAAACGACCGGCTAGCTCAGCCCAAACACCCACACAAACTCCTCGAAAACATAAAAAACTAAGACAGTTTTATCTGCTGAAGCCCGTCAACCTAAAAGAGAGTGTAACCGACGCAGGGGGAAATGGAGGATGAATATCGATGGATCATTTCAGAAATAGAGGGAGCTATGCTCGGGATAAATACCGATCCAGAGATGGCCGTCTTTCTGTGGAAAAGGTAAGGCATCACTCTGGACAATGAAATACAATGTAGTGTTTTATTTTCTATAAACCATATGCTACATCACGTTAGCTTGCTTACGAAGATGCTATCCAAACAACGAGAATGTCACGTTACTAATTTAGTGTTTTCCGGATAATATTTCATCTTTTTCTTGCTTCCTGGCACGGGACTCAACTTACTGAGTTTATGTTTTGATACTTAGTTTGTAAAATATCTTCAACACATAATGTCAGCTATCTGATATCCGCGGTCGAGGCACCGAAGCAACGTTAGCCCTGTTGCTTCTGCTCTAAAACGCGTCCCATGCAATACACATCACACATTACACACGTAAAAAGACAATTAAATTGGTCAGTGCTGCACTAAGTCGCTAAGTTGTTCATTCATAGAAATGGTAGCGAAAATATCGTCCTTTTTTAGTAGCCTTTGTGCCGTTTTCGCACTAGAGGTTCAAATATGCTTTATTCATTTTCATTTTTAGTCGGTGG
The DNA here is from genome assembly GCF_018320785.1 of Cheilinus undulatus. Classification (NCBI taxonomy): domain Eukaryota; kingdom Metazoa; phylum Chordata; class Actinopteri; order Labriformes; family Labridae; genus Cheilinus; species Cheilinus undulatus. The sequence continues at coordinate 7,972,486 of NC_054882.1, read as the reverse complement.
AACTTTTAAGTGTTATTTCACTTACCTCCTCTGTATACATGATGCCGGTAAATCACCTTGGTCTGCGTGTGTATTAGCTGATAAACCAGAGGCTCGCTCATGAGCAAGGAGCGTGCCGTCGTGGGCTAGCAACACAATATTGTTGCAGTTTGCCTAATGGCCGGCTGTGTCGCTACACTGATATTTTTCTAAATCTTGCATAGAGCCCCTTTAATCCGATGAATTTGTCCATCAGAAACCTTCCTCATTATGCCTTTATCTGCAGGAATCCATCTGTGCCCTGAATCAGCCACAAATTTCTCCACAGTACAATGATCACGCTTAATTTTTCATGAAATATCAAATGTTTTCATTCCTAGTCCAAGGCATTACACTATTTGACGCTTTTCAGCAGCAGAGAGATCCTTTTTCTTTTCCATATTGCTTGAAACCTGTGGCCTGCTTAATAATGTAGAACAGTGCATTTTGAGGTTTTTATTTTTAAAAAACAAACTGTTATCATTAAGAAGTTTGTTCAAAAACATTTGAATGTTGCTCTAACGGCTGATGACTTGAAAAATATTCTGACAGTCATTTGCATTAATATTCAGGAAAATAAGAGAAAAATATAACAAAATATAACTATGACACAGTAAATAAGACAATTTCTGAACGAAAAAAAAAGTGTCGAAATGGCATTGAGCATGCCAATTAGTAAGTGAGAGCTCAACGAGTGCTGAAGGTTTAGATGACTAAGATAACAGGATGAGGTTAGAGAAGAAGGGGTTGAAGGATGGAGGGATGAAGGTTTGGAGGTAGGGTTCCTGTCTGGTGTTTGTATCTTAGCTGAATTATGCAAGGAAATAGGATACTGGATGTAAAAATGTGTATTGAGGAACTTTGACAATAAGCTGCAATGATATAAGTTGGATATGAGTATTTAAATAAATGATGTTTTCAAATGCTGCTGTGCCTGAAATGGCTTAACGGTTTTGGAAATGAATGATAATTAAAGAAAAACTATAAATCCAACTTTTAATATATAGTAGAAAACATGTAACTAAAAAAGAAAGTGGATGAAACTCTTACTAGCCTACTGTATTTCTTCCATTTATAATTAAATTTATAATTAAAATTCTGAAAACTATCTGAAGTTGAGCTGTCGGGGGGAGGAGAGGAGAAAGAAGGAAGTTTAGGAATGTAGGTTTCATTTAGGTAGAAGCACTGCTGTGGGTCACAGCAATGGCTATAAAGTTTGTGAAGTGATAATTGCTGGGTTAGAAGAAGGGAAAGGGAGGGAGCTGAAATAAGGAACAGATCATTAATTACGTTGCACGAAATGATAGGAGGTGAAATATGTTTCAGAAATTAGAGTTTAATACGACCTGGCCCTCTGAGAGGGCTGATGAAAACGATTTGTGCCATTGTATTCGTGATGACGTCATCAGTGACGTTCTGCCCTGACGCCGCTGACACGGAAGTGTGGAGCAGGAGAGCTGGTAGAGAGTTAGAAACACAGCATATGTCCAACGATGATGAAATTCTTCTGTTGGACCCATGTCAGTGTACTGTGAGTGCACAGCTGACTGCTTAGATGAGGCTGTAGCCTGAGGATGAGTGAGAGATGGACGGAGGCGTGGGGAATTTGACTTGTTGTGGCTTTGCCTGGCGTTGCGGTCCCGGTGTATGCTGGGGGAGAGGCTGGCGAATCAGCCGCTCGTGGCTGGTTCGTTGCCTTGTGCTGATGCACGGCGTGGATCCGCCGATCATGGATGGTTGCCGTGGGCTGGAGAAGGTGGTGTGTCCGACCGTTGACTGTGTGAAAACTGTGTACAAGCAGAGTGGAACCAAAGTTGTAGTGACTTTTGTTCGAAGTAATGCGAAGCTGATCAGGATTCTGACAGGAGAAGATATTTGATCGAGAGCTTCAGGTAGACATTGAAGTTAAGCGTGTTTCTAGTGTTCCAGTGGCAGCTCGTGTGAAAGCAGAGTCAGAGGCATATGAATGAGTGTGGCATGCTTATATGTGTTGCACAGCGGAAATGGGATTAGGGTGAGGCATGGTCTAAGTTCCTCAACTTAGTTTTTTCTAAACAAAAACTACAATTAAGTGATGGTTGATGTGGGTCCGCAGGCTCCTTAGGCTGGCTATAAGTTTCTTAGATAATAATGTTCCAACAAAAGGCTTTTATGGAACATGTTCAAAAAGATGAATACAAGAAAAGTGATTTTGCAGATGTCTGTTGAGAATAAACAATGGCAGCCCATTACTTAGACTTTTTTTTTTTGCTGCAAATTATTTTCCTACTAACATTAATGTCTCTGCATTCACACTGAAATTCTCTGTTAATTAAATAAACATACTGAGGTAAATAACGTGTCCTGTGTAATGGTTGTATGAAGGTTTTGGTGGTCTACAGAAGAATTTTGGGTTTCAGCGTGGGCTGCAGCATACTGAAGATTAGGAAAGGCTGATGTAGAGAAAAGATCAACTATCTAAAAGCACATGCGCAATTTAAAAAAAAAAAAAAAGAAAGAAAGAAACATTAAATAAAAAACTGCTCTCAAAAAGGATCCAGAACCAGAGCCAGCTCTAGCCATTTTGGCACCCTAGGTGATAATCTGAAATGGTACCAAAAGTTTGCAAACAAATGGGCTAAAAGTGTCAAGAAGAAAGTGGTTAAAAAAAAAAAAAAAAAGGTGTTAATGGGCAAAATGGACAAAAAAAAGTGTCAAAACTGAGCTGAAAGTGGCAGAAAATGGGTGAAAAGTGGCAAATGAGGAAAAAGTGCCCCAAAAAATGGCAAAAATGAAGTGCATTAAAAGTATGTACGTAATGAAAAAAATCTCTACCAGGAGTGAATTTTACTATTAAATTAAAAAGGCCTACGATAATTATTTTTCAGTAATGAAATGACTGATTAATTCAGTTAAGGGAAGTGTGGATAAACACAAATTGAAATTCTTGCACCTCTGAAAAAGCTACTCTGCTTTGATTAACATTTAATGGTTCTATTTTTCGCTGCAATACCTCTCATTAGGAAGTGGTTGATTGTGGTTGGATGAGAAGTACAAACAACACACCATTCTGACACCCTATTGGTTTTTGCACGATCATCACACCTGTGCACATGACACGTCACACTCCAGCAAGGAAACAGCAGACGTATATAAAACCTACGAAGATGTCTGTGGCAGAGACTCAAGAGGACTCGAGTGAAATGTCCCAACCAAGGAGGTTGGTAGCCAGGATGATCAATACTTACATGCATCTAGTCATCATATCTTCCGCTCCATGAAACACAAGTTAATGCTCAGTAGTACACAAATATGGTTCTTGAATGCATTTGCATTGTACTAAAATGCGTTCATTTTCAATGGGCATAAATGCAGCTGAAACAGGTGCATCCCAAATTTTTCAACATTAACATTTTAATTTAACAATATAGTCATTATGGACTTTAGAAAAATGTGTTTTTTGGGAGGTGGGGTAGTGCACTATAGGCCCCTGTGGTGCGGCCTAAGCATTTGTCCTTAATGGCATTTTTTCCCCCTTACATTACTTTTACTTTTATCCTTTAAGTAGTTTTGAAACCAGTACTTTTACACTTGAGTAAAAAGCTTGAGTTGATACCTCAACTTCTACAGAAGTCTTTATAAACCCTAATGTCTATACTTCTACCTGAGTAATGAATGTGAATACTTTTCACACCTCTGGACCTTTATATAAACTGTTTAAGAACTGCTTTTTCATGGTTTTAGTCAATATTTGAAAATCTATTTCTGGCAGCCTCAGAGCAGACAAAGCCTCACTCTAAACCTTTAGAAGGGGGTGTGCCCCCCAAAAATTGAAAATGTATATTTTCAAATTCAATTTACAGTTCTCTTAAAAATGTATTTTTTAATTTTGAAATATCAGTGCATTTCTATTCCACAATTTCATTACAATATTTTGCATCTTTATTATTATAAAATACCATAACTATTTCTACTCCCCACTGCTTCTACTACTGCTGATACTCCTATAGATTACTCATAAAAACATACTAGTTTAGTTTCATTTAGGATTTGTTGTGCTGTGCAGCTCTTCCTTAACCTGCTGCCTCATCTTATAGGTTTTAAGTTTCTTACTGTGCATGTTTAATTAGTTTAAAAAAACTAAAATACTCACTTTCCCCTTAATTGCACACCATTTAAGCATGCAACAATCAGTATACCCAATTTACTGATGTAATGGTTCAATCCTATGATATGAGGATATGGAGGGAAGTTCTGAGGGAGAAAGTTTTCACCCTGGACCCCTTATTTCTATCAAAATATATTAAACTCGTGCACTATTGATACACGTCTGCCATCATTAAACATGTAGATAAATGATCTGTGATGAAGGAAAAGCTATGTGCATTCACATCATGACTCCCAGTCCTACTATAACATTCTTCCTCTATTCACTTGTTTTCAGATAGTCTTATCATCAATAGTGTGTAGGCCTACAATAGTAACACCTCTCACTGTCTGCTGATCTTCTTTTAGTGATCATGAAACTGCTCATTTAATGTTAGCGCCAATAATCGTGATGAAGACACTCTGCCTCAGAAGTAACAGTATCATCTTCCCCCAAGTTTCTCTGCTGGATTTTTCTTACTCACACGCTGTTTTGTAACAATAAGAAGATAACTTGTTTATCATTTTCAGCCAGGGTCTGAACTCTGTTATCTTCTGTCTGTGGGCATGGGCCGGCCCTGTCCACATCTTATTTTACACACTCACGAACGCCACATCTCTTCACTGCAGCTGAACCCTGCAGCTGTACCGGATATGTCCCAAAGCTCTAAACAGGAAAGGCTGTTCCCCCACCTATGCTTGTAAGTGGGCAGTAAGTTTATCCCTTCTTAAGTTACTAGATGAAGACCTGAAAACATGTCTCAAACACTGGTGAGTATTTTGCTGCTAAAACTGATGAGATATTGCTGATTTGATGCTTTAGTTTTAATGTTTAAATTTGTGCTTTTACTTTAAAATTCAGACATGTTTCTTTCTTGATGATATGATCAAAGATTTAAAAAAAAAAACACCCAGCGTAAACTTACCCAAGTGTTTTAATTTGACTTGTAGATGTGTATTGTATCCTGCATGAAGTTTTTTGATATATCACTAAATCTTTAAGTTGTCCAGGGCATCTCTGTTTAAAGTACATTGAAGGACAGAATAGCAGAAGAGCGTTAAAATGTGACTGTGTTCACTGAAAAATCCTTAATGGTTTTTCCAGCTCTATTATTCTTTACAAGAGTGAACTTTACAGGACTAAAACTTTGCATAGAGATAAAAACAAAACTTAATGCAAACAGTAAACGCAGTGGGAACAATACAAGACAGAAGCAAGCAGGAACTCACAACACTGGGAGTTTTAAGTTTACCCATTAAAGCCTGAAAACACAAATTATAGACAGAAATGTCTCATTTTTTGGAACTGAAATGTTTATTTCAATTTCTAATGAACTCCAAAAAAAAAAAAAAAATCTAAATTTCCATAAAATTTAACATACATTTTTTTTTTTATCTCATTTGATACATTAGGTGTTTTTGGTAACTGATAATCCACTTGAGGGCATTTTTTTATCATTTATCAGATTATATTCATACGTTTTTTTATAGTAGTTTATGATCATATTGATTAGATAGAGGTATCATAAAAGTATGTATCAAAAATGCTACAACAGGCTGCAAGGGGTTACAGTGTCAAGGGGCTATGTGGGTGCATGTGCACGTGTGGAACATATGGGATTAAAGATAAGTCAGAGGAGAAGACATGAGACCCTGTGGAGGAAGCCACATTTTGTTATTTCAATTTTTATTTCTGTGCCACGCCTTTTTCTTTTCATTATTATTATCATTTTAATTGGGGTTATTCCATTGTGACAAACATGGCATATTTGAAATAATGAACAGTATGACAATAACATGATTCCATAAGAAAAACTAGAAAAGCACCTGGAGAGCACAGACCTCTGCCATTAGCCCTATCTCCCAATAGTGAAGAATCCTTTAAAAAAATTCCTGGATCCAGATGGTTCTCTGGATCACTCCCAAAATTTAATCAGTTCTTCCTTATGCCATTTCTGACTATTCCTGAAAATTTCATCAAAATCCGTCCACAACTTTTTGAGATATGTTGTTAACCAACAAACTAACTAACTGTGGGCCCTCACTCCAGACAACAACTGCAGACTACTACCACTGAAACTACATTTATCTTCCCATATTTAAAAAAAAAAAAAAAAAACTTTTTTTTTTAATGTTAGTTTCTCCATAGCAACACAAGATTAGCAGCCCTTAATATATTGTATAATGCTTGGTTTACTGACATTTTTCCTCTTCCAACAGCAATTACCCTTTTAACTTGTAAGAAACATAAATCTACCTAAAGCATGCTGGGTCTTGTTAGTAGTAAAGCCCATTGGCTAAACACCAAGAATACACAAAAAAACAGACTCAGTTTCTTTACACAGTGCAAAGGCACATGTAGGACCATGTAAATAAAAAAAATGCCATGTTTATGCTTACAAGGATCATTTACACAAATTACATGTATAGCTTATGACTTTAACCCTGTTTGCATTGTCATTAAAGCCTCAGCATGGAGCACAGCCGGGGGACCTGATGGAGATTTCCCGTGGGATGTATGAGGAATGGGCTATCTATGTTGGTAATGATGAAGTTGTCCATTTAATTCTGAAAGGTGAGTTCTGAGTCAGTTCAGGCCTCCACGTCGGCTTTTAATCCCTGATAACTGAACACCTCGACAGGCATTAACCCGTCTATACTGTGGATACTTGCCAAAGAAACAAATTAATAAAAATATTTATCAATCATCTCATACGTTTTGCAGTCAAAATAGAAAGTTTTACTAAAGCAACAATTCCTTTGTCCTTGCGACGTCTAAGGGCTGGACTAATAACTGGAATAGTCTTTCCAATCCCATAACATTCTTAGGGGATGTAAAAGTAGTTCAATACTCCAGTCAATAGGATGGGCCATAGATACAAAGTCATAGCGGAACAAAAAACTAGTGCGCTCGGCGCAATTTCTTAACAGATTTGTTAATGAAAAAGCAAAAAGACGGGGGATACAGAGGGTCATCTGTGATTATACTTTAAACCTGTGAGCTAACTTGAACAGTCATCTGATAGAAAGCTTGGTTTTAGCAGACCATGTGTTTGAATAAACAGAATAAAATACCTTCTGCACTATGAGGTAACAGAGGTGAAACAGAGCTGTCCTGCCCTGCAGGTGCTGATTCTCCATTAGAGGCATGTCAATATTTATCAGATATTATCATGCTGGTTTATTAGAAGCGTTTCCTTTGGCTCTACGAAGAAATACTGGCATCTTTTGTTTTATGTTATTTATATCTTTGGACAACGTCTGACTGGTGAAGTGTGGGTTTCTTACTATCCATCAGTCTGCATGGTTGACTTGTGGAGGCAAATAGTGATAGAGTGGGGATTTTTTCACTGAGCGCTGATCCTCTCTATAGGGCACAAGTATCTTGTGTTTTATTCAGAATATTCACATTGGAAATAGGAGATAAGACTGTCTTGAGTTAACGGACATAAACCTGGAGTCTGTCATTATATTTATGTCAGTCAAGTGACGGTTAATCTTAGGCTGCCAGCGCAGTACTCCCAGCTCAGAAAGTATGACTGCATCGGGTTGCTATGGTTACTCCTGTAATCTAACGGCTGCTGCGCATTAATTTCGAACAGTGTAATGACGTTTTGATTGGAACTACTTGTGAAATTGAAAAGGTATAAATATATATCAGAAGTTAATGGGCACCAATGGAATTTCCAGAGCCAATCAGAAACGAGTATTCACCAAGACCATCTCTGTCACTTTCTGTCTACCTCTTGGCAATCTGTTCTACTCTTTGTTTATGGCCTTTCCCTTTTCTTTTTGCGGTTTATCTGTCCTAACTTCTCTGATTTTCTGTCTTATCATTTAAACACACAGGAGGAAAGCCAATAGTGAAATGTAGCAACATCTGGAAATTGGTCGGCTATGATCGTTTCAAAGTCAACAATGTCCTGGATGGAGAATGCAAGCCTCGCAAACCTGATGACATTGTGAAGGAGGCCCGTCAGATGGTGGGTAAGGAGTGGTCCTGCTCCTGGACTTCTCAAATACCTGGGCACTTTGTCAAAGAGCTGCGATACGGCAATGCTGAGTCCGGAAAGGTGGGTGTTTAAAATTTCTGATCGGATATCTATTTATGACTACTTTTATGGTCCTGAATCGTGTTTTTTTTTTACCCTAAACCCTCTGAGACTGACGTTGTCGTATACCACAAGAAGTGATGCATTTTATGAAAAACTAAAAAAAAAAAAAACTTTCAAACTATGAATCGTAGCCCCTTACTTGTTTTCCCTCGTGAGGCTCTCCATTTTGCCACCCCAGCACTATCCATGCCTTCATAGCCTTTAAGGAGGCTTTCCTAGTGAGACTGGAACTTGGGTGACTTTTTGGATTTTTTAAAGATTAAATCCACACCAGTAACCACAGGCTGCTGTCCAGCCACTCTGCTATGAAGCCCAGATCAGTGGAAGGCTGCAGTGATGGTTGTCTCCATACAGGATCTCTGGAGCTCAGTACTAAGGCCCTTCTCACCTAATTGCTCAGTTCAGCTGGCAGACCAGCTCTTGTAAGAGAGTCCTTGTTGTGCCAGACTTCTCCCATTTGAGAATTATGGAGACCACTGTGCTCTCAGGAATTGTCAGTGCAGCAGATATTTCTTCCCCATATCTTCGACAATCCTGTCTCTGAGCTCTGCAGGCAGTTCCTTTGACCCCATGGCTCGGCCTTTGCTCTGATAGGCAATGTCAGCTGTGAGGCCTTCTGTTAGGGAGTTGTGTGCCTTTCCAAATCATGCCCATTCAGTTTAATTTACCACTGGTGGACTCCAGTCAAGGTGTAGGAACATCTCAGCAGAGGTCCAGAGAAAGGGAAGGAACCTGAGCAAAAAGGTCTGAATTCTTATGTTGATGTAATGTTTCAGATATTAATTTCTAAAAAAATTTACACACTTTATAAAATGCTGTTTTCACTTTGTCATGATGTGGTACTGAGTGTAGATCAATGCCAATAAAATATTTTTTTTGGCTGCATCATAACAAATTGAAAAACGTGAAGGGGGTAAGGGTCAAAGAGTCATTTAAAAATGACTTGGCCACAAGGCTAATGAAAAATGTAGTTCAGCTACTAACAAGGCTATCTTTAATGACTGCACAACACTGTGTTTTTCTGTTATAGCGTCAGCATGGAGCAAAGCCAGGGGACCTGATAGAGATAGAACGTGGAGTGTTTCAGCACTGGGCTGTCTATGTTGGTGGAGATGATGTTGTCCACTTCACCAATCTAGGTGAGTACAGAGTGAGATGCATTTCAAACACCCTACACAATAAAGGCCATGCAAATAAACGGCACAAAAATGCAAATAGTTGTCAAGCAAGTTTTGTCATGCACTAACACCTGGAGGACAGATTGGTGGGCAAGGAGCTAGAGTTGGTGCGAGAGGTGGAGTGTTATCGGCTAGATATAATTGGGTTCTCCTCGTACGGCACTGGCTCTGGAACCACACTCCTGGAGATGGGCTGGGTGCTCTTCTCCTCTGCAGATGCCCAGGATGAGAGGCATCGGGCTGGTGTGGGGGCACTCACAAGCCCACAGCTCACAGCCTGTTCTCAGTGAATGAGAGGGTCACCTGTCTGCAGCTCCCAGTTGCAGGAAAGAAAATTTTGACTGTCGTTGGTTTATTCCCATTAAACATCAGTACAACATACCCAGCCTTTTTGGAGTCTCTATAGCCTTGTTTCCATCAGGGGGTCCGGTTTGATTCAGTTCGGTTTGGTATGGTGTGGTACGCTAAACCCCAAAACAGTTTGCGTTTCCACAGACACCAATGCTCTCACTTGGGTGGGCCGGGCTGTGAAATCATGCATGTAAAGTGACAGCGTGAGTCAGCTGTTCCAGCTGCAGAGTAATAGAAAGGATGAGTGACAGAAATCAGTCGGGAATAAGCAGTTAACAGCTTTATTTCAGCTGAAAGTGCTTTTAAAAAAACAATTACATCTTCATTATGTTAACCGCTATCAGTAAAGATCCTCAGCTGATGGAATATGTGTACAGAGACGGTTGAGTTGTAACGCTACGTTAATATGTGACTATATCTAGTCTAGAACAGTTTATACGACAAAATATGAAAGTTTAGAGCTGTACTGTGAGAATTTGCTGCATTGAAAATAAAATAAAAGTTCAGCTGGTGTTAAAATAAAGCTAGATTACGTTAGAAATCCGGGGTGCGCTGATGTCGTTTTAAAATAGTCTGCAGCCTGAAGTTTTACGAACCCATTCAACAACCACAGAGCGATGTTTTCACAGGTTACTTAACGTAAGAAGTAGATTAATAACTAGTTACTGATGAGAATGAACTGTTCAGAGGCTTCGTATTCACAAAACATCAGCATTAATTTAGTTTCTCATCCATCGGGGATGGATCAGGCTGATGTGAGCCTTCAGGCTCTGCTTTGTGAACTTAAAATCATCCAGCTAAACGTCAGGAAACATGATTTGTGGCCAGATACCAACATCCATAGACTAGGAAACAGTTTGGATCTCCGTCGAGTCCAATTATTTTCCATTTAGGCAGATTTTGGTCCATTTTTCTCCAGTTTTTGCCCGCTTCCCACAGCAGACTAATGTCTTTGAAGCCCGGAGGTGAGCAGCTGAGTCGCGCGCTGACGTGACGTCAGTGCAGCCCCTATTGTTGTGTGTGTAGCTCCACCTTTTTGGTACGGTTAGGTAAGATTGGCACCCCTATGGAAGGGTGCCGAAAAGTGGGATGTACGGTTCACTTTTTTGGGACCCTTTCTCTATGGAAACACCAAAAAAAGGCTGATTTAAGGCTGATGTGGGCAATGATGGAGATACCTAGAGGGGAGTGGTTAGGAGAAACAGCCTGTCCCATCTGATCCTGAGCAGTGCATTATTACTATTATTTATAATGTATCTTAGTGGACATTTGTATTGAGAGATTAAACTATTTATGTCTGTACTTAAAAAGGAAAAATAACTGTAAATGTGGTGCTGTCTATACTGCTTACGACAGCTGTATAAGGGAGGGAGAGAGACCCTGTAAACAGCTGATTCTATGCAGAGAAAGGAGGTGAAGTCAACATAGAAACAACTGAATAGGTGACCAGTAGGTAACCGCAATACCTTGCATTAACTGGGTCTGATAATGTGTTAATTGTGCAAAGGTGCATAAATAAATAGATGGATAAAGGTGAAGTAAATGACAAGCTGGTCTAGTTCATGTCTTCATCCCTCTTGTTCTTGTGATGCCTCTGCTGTGACTCGTTTTCTGTCTGTATCGTTTATTTGTCACACACAGGTTCTGGCAGTACTGAAGGTTCTGGCATTTCTGGGGCTTCTGGAAACATGTTGGAGCAAGTTGTTGGCCTGGGACAGGTGACACGAGACAACATCTGGAAAGTGATTGACTCCTCTTGTTTCAAGGTCAACAATCTTCTGGATAACGAATGCAAGCCTCATGACCCTAAGGTCATTGTGAAGGAGGCCCTTGCTAAGGTTGGTCAGAAGCTGTCGTACTCCGTGGCTTCTTTCAACTGTGAGCACTTTGCAACATTGCTGCGATACGGCATGCCAGAGTCCAGACAGGTGGGTGTCTTTGGCTTTGAAATGTCTGTTTGAATAGCCATGTAAGATTGTTGTGACCCATCACCTAAAGTTTTTTCTCCTAGTTATTCTTTGACTTTTTGCTTTATCAGTTAGAGCACAGTGGCCATCTTATAAAGTAGTTTCAATGATTGAATAAAACAAACTAACACTTTGATTGTTCAATTTGTCAAAATGAAAATCAATAGTAATTAAAATTTGAACACAATTGAGCTACATTCTTTTAGTGCTTCTGAACTTAATCTCAGCAACTATTTTTGTTTTGCAGGTAAAACATGCAAGTGGTTCACTTTTTCCCAGTTTCTCCAGTTCTCGTCGAGTGTGGTGATTGCTGCTGTTGCTGCTTCACTTGTTTGCCATATCGAACACACCAAGGCTGAGAGAAAAGCTTCACAGTAACAATCATAATGTTGTACTCATTCCTTCACAAACACAGGAAACATGACACGAAATATTTACAGTATTGCTGTCTAACTTCTGTGATTTCTTACATATTTAAAACACAGAGTAATGTTGATCAGTTGCTTTGGTCATGAATATGTCATCAGATTTTTCAAGTAAAGAGAGTTATGCTCACAAGTGGGTTTCAGTGGTCTCTTCTTGGTCTCTGTCTCTTTCAATGTCATTTGTCCTCTCAGAATACTGTTATTAATTAGCATGAAGTCAATTCACACAAATTTTGTTTTATTAACATACTGCATGGCCTAACAGACATCCACTCTGGGTTATTTGTTACCTATGTCTATGATACTGAAATCAATGGGAGTTATGTGTATGAGTTTGTACATTGCAGTACTTTTTATGATGTGTTTAGCCTGTGTGGGCATGTGTTGCAAACAGAGTTGTCCCTTTAAGAGAAAAAAGACTTCATATAAACCCGATAAAACACAAAAATTAATCTAGAGTTCACGTATATGAAGGGATGTCAAACTACATTAAACGGATCCAAAATACCCTGCTGCTTTTGATAACCATATAACTTACTCAAAATCCTGTCAGTCTGTCTTTACTAGGTAAAACAAAATCATCACTGTATGTTTAAAAATCCCTAGAGGGGAGAATTCCCCCTCTGTTTTAAGTAGTAGTAGTAGTTCTATGTCCTGAATTGTTTTCTCTCTCTCTAAGTGGTGGTCAATCTCTCTGCTCCTCAGAGAGCTTTAAAATCTCTGCCTCTGTCTTTATAAGTGTCATTATTGCTCATTAAACATGTTCACTTTGTTTAACAATCTACTACACTGCTCACTCCCTGATTATCAGAATTAAGGCTATAACTGTCTTTCCAGATAATAATGTTCCAACAAAAGGCTTTCATGGAACATGTTCACAAAGATGAAAACAAGAAAAGTGACTTTGCAGATGTCTGTTCAGAATAAACAATGACGGCCCATTACTAAGACTTTCTAATGCTGTAAATTCTTTTCCTACTAACAATCAGTTTCTGCATTCTCTGTTTATTAAACAAACATATTGAGCTGAATAACGTGAGTCCTGTGTGATGGTCATATGAAGGTTTTGGTGGGCCGCAGAAGATTTTTGGGTTTCAGAGTGTGCTGCAGCATACTGAAGTTTGGGAAAGGCTGATTTAGAGAAAAGATCATCTATCTGAAAGCATATGCACAATTTGAAAAAAAATAAATATACAAAAGACTGCTCTCAAATAGGAACCAGAGCCAGCCCTAGCCATTTTGGCACCCTGGGCAAAATTCTGAAATGGTACCAAAAGTTTGCAGAGAAATGGGCTAAAAGTGTCAAAGAGAAAGTGGTAAAAAAAAAATGGTGTTAATGGGCAAAATGGATAAAAAAATTGCAAATATGAAAACGCTACTCTGCTTTGATTAACATTTGATGGTGCTATTTTTCTGTTGCAATACCTCTCATTAGAAATGCTGCAGTTTTTAAAGACTACATTTTTAGGGGGTAAATATTTATTGCTAGTGTAGAAGTTTTACAGAAGTCTATAAAAGAGTAAATTGATTCATAAGTTGCAGAGTAACACAAATACATTTTTTTCAATAGATTCCAGATTTTATTTCAACTTTCAACAATGTGCAAAGATAAGAGGAGGTAATTATTTGACCTAAGGCAGTGTTTCACAACCATTTGAAACGTGACAGACTGAAGACACACCGCTGTCAAAAATCAACTTAGATTTTAATTGATTCACTGACAAAACCCTTAAAAAGGTCTATGCATGCTTTAGATCTTTATATAAACTATATAAGTTATAAGTTTTCAGGCATCCTCTTTTCGATCAAAATACATTAAACTCATGCACTATTGATACACGTCTGCTGTCATTAAACATGTAGATAAATGATCTGTGATGGAGGAAAAGGTATATGCGTTTACATCATGACGCTAACTCCTAGTCCTACTATAAAATACTTCCTCTATTCACTTGTTTTCAGATGGTCTGATCATCAGTAGTGTGTAGGCCTACTATTAGAACACCTCCTATTATCTGTTGATCTTCTATCAGTATTCATGAAACTGCTCATTTAATATTAGCACCAATGATCATGATGAAGAAACTGCCTCAGAAGTAACAATATCATCTTCCTCGAAGTTTCTCTGCTGGATTTTTCTTACTCACACGCTGTTTTGTAACAATAAGAAGACACCTTGTTTATCATTTTCAGCCAGGGTCTGAACTCTGTTATCTTCTGTCTGTGGGCTCGGGCCGGCCCTGTGCAGCTATACCGGATACGTCCCAAAGCTCTAAACAGGAAAGGCTGTTCCCCCACTCATGCTTGTTGGGGCAGTAAGTTTATCACTTCTTAAGTTACTAGATGAAGACCTGGAGACATGGCTCAAACACTGGTGAGTCTCCTGCTGCTAAAATTGATGAGATACTGATTTGATGCTTTAGTTTAAATGTTTAAAATTGTGCTTTTACTTTAAAATTCAGAAATTTTTCTTTCCTTGTAAAATAGCAAATTTCTTGATAATATGACCAAAGATAAAAACAACCAGTAAACTTACCCAAGTGTTTTAATTTTACTTTTAGATGTGTATTCTGCATGAAGTTTTTTCAAATCTAAATCCAAATCTCCATTCCACTCCATATCCAAATTTCCATTAAATTTAACATATATACATTTTATCTCATTTGATACATTAGGTGTTTTTTGGTAACTGATAATCCACTTGAGGGCATTTTTATCATTTAGCAGATTATATTCATAAGTTTTTTTATAGCAATTTATGATCATATTGATTAGATAGAGGTATCCTAATAGTATTTATCAAAAATGCTATAACAGGCTGTAAGGCGTTAAAGTGTTAAGGGGCTATGTAATATAATAAAAATAATAATAATACTAATAATAACTTTATTTATATAGCACCTTTTAAAACAGATGTTTACAAAGTGCTTTAATGGACATGGCAAAAGCAAGAACTTGGGGATTCACAAGAAACAAAGAACAAATTAGCAATAAACCAGACAGAAAAGTCTTGATAATCAAACAGAAAATCAAAACTAATTTTAACAAAAACGTCTACGAAGATAGCACAGTTGAAAGGACTGGGAAGTACACAGATGATCCTGAAGGCAGTTAAAATACTAAAAGATGAAAATATCCAGTAAAAGACAGTATTATATGAAATGAACATAAAACTGTATACACACAAATAGGACGACGACATCACATCATTAGCAATAAGACAAAAATAAGGAGATTAAAAGCAAACAGAAGAGAAGGAACAGGTAAAATATTGAAAAAAGAGGATACTGAGGTTGCAATGTGAGTACAGGTCAAGGATTGGAAGGAGTAAGAACAGCAAAATGAGTAAAAGAGTGAGAAAAATTAGGTTAAAGGAAGTGTCACATACAGTTAAAGCAATTCTGTAAAAGTGAGTTTTATGCAGTGATCTAAAAGATGTTACTAAATCTGCTACCCTCATCTCCTTGGGCAGGTCGTTCCAAAGTCGAGGGGCTCTGACAGCAAATGCCCCTTCTCCTTTAGATTTGAGTATCGACTTTGGAACGACCAGGAGCCCCCCGCCTGAGGATCTACGGCTGCATGAGGGCTCATAAGGGGTCAGCATCTCAGTAATATAACCTGGTGCTAAACCCATGAGAGCTTCAAAAGTGATCAGTAAAATCTTAAAATCAATTCTAAATGTGGAGGGACACGAGAATAGTTGTGATGTGATGCTGTCTGTTAAAACCAGTTGAAAGCCTAGCTGCTACAAACGAAGGGATTTTCTCCAAGAAAATGCTAAAGCTGGCTTTTAATTTGAAAAGCTCAAACCGTACGTGGTACTGTGTGCATCTTCTTGGCAACATTTTGAACTATGTGGAAACACAAAGCTTCATAAATGGCGGAGGCTTGGAGAACACCTATTTTAAACAGACACATTTTAGCTTGTGGCTTTCATGTGGTTCACCAAGAAACAGATTTTAAATATATTCTACAGATATACATTCTGCAAGGTAAATATGGCTCTGTCTTTATAATTTTCTTGTCTATTTTGACCGATAACCGCTTCTGGTGCACAGTAAAAATAGACCTTAAATCTTCAAGTTCTCCATTCGTGAGACATGTGTACTGGAGTGTGAGATGAAACCCTCAAGCAGGCTGCCAGTCTAAACAGTGGTTAAGGCATAGGAATGGTGAGGAGCACTCTGGCCAAGTGTCGTCACACTACCTGTGCAGGTAAAAACATGACGCCTCCTGGTGAGTTCATAAACTCAAATTTATTCAAAATGCAGATATTTAGTGAGTTTTTTAGTGCAATATAAATATGAGAGATACAAATATCTATCCAACGAGGTGAATTTGTCTGATTACACAGGGTTCCTTTTAAACTCTGGTCTTACCTGTGTTTCCTCAGCTCATATCCAAATCACCAACATTCAGTCTCCTTTGCTGTGACAGGATTCCATCTCTTTTAAGAGGCTCCCAAACAGCTCTTCATTGGTACCAGTTTGGCTTTGTAAATGTGGATCAAATAATGACAAAGGAGGGAGGAAAGGGAAATTGGCACTCAGGCGCTAGCTACTGTGGCTAACTTAGGCCCCGTCAATTCAGGAGTATATGCAAAAGTTTTTTGTCGTATCAGCGTTTCATCCACACGGAAACGACGTTTTGGGTGACTGTAAACGATACTTTTTGAAAATGGGTCCCAGAGTGCATAACTCCGTAAATGACTACCGTTTCGTCTTCGTGTGGACGGCCAACCACATCTTTCTTGGTACAGTTACTTCACATAACCTAGCTCTCTTCTGACGCCTGCGCGTGTCCAACCAAAACAACAATGGCTGAATACAGGGTTGTGCTCGTGCTGAGAAGCTACTGAGCTTGTTATGGCTTTTACAGCAAAATCCGATGCTCCTTTACAACCACCGCGAAACGCAAACAACATATGTTCTTAAATCCAACATAAGGAACGACCAGAAGGGCAACTAGAAAAAAGTTTGTGTCAGTTTTCTGCATAGACTATAGAGATCTTCTTCTCTCCTTTGGTGCATTTCCATGGCAGCAATACAGCACCACTTACAGGCTTGGCTTGCGTGGATATTTCCTGAAATGACCCCATATTTATGGAAAACTTTTTCAAAACGAAATGGCAATATATTGTTTTCGTCTCCATGTGGATGGGGCCTTAAAAAAGCCGTTTCTTTGCACAGTCTCATTCATGAACGGCATATCATCTCTCCGTCTCTTACCCCACAAAGTTTATTTGGTTGATGGAACAACATTTTTTAAATTAAAAGCATATTTATGACAAAATTAGGATTTTTTATGTTAAAGAGGCTCAGCTAGCCTCTTACCTCTGGAAAGACTTGAGACTAATGTTTCCCTTAATCTGGAGAGATGTGAGAGTATGTTCCAGGTTACAAAAAACACACTAACACTAAGGCAAATCACGGCATTTAAAGAGAGGTTTTGGTGTGGTAGATAGAGAGAAAGGGGATAAGCTAACCTTGACACGCAACCTCTCATGTACAGTGTTTGGGAAAGGGCAGAGGCTTTGAAAGAAAACTTGGGAGGTGATTGGATGAGCGTTCTGTCTGTCACATCTTTACAGGCCAATCAGAGCAACAAATACGTGACGTAGCCGCTACCAAGGAGTAAATCCATAGAGAGCTGCATAACGCGAGCCTTGGCAACTGTAGACATGTCAGTACATGACTTCTGTTGTTTTTTAAAAGAAAACAATTCAATGCTGTTCTTTGTTCTTCCTTTAACGAAGAAATGTCGTCGACTTATAATAAAACTGACGCTTTAGCAGCATCCAGGGTGAATTCCTCCACATCTGCACCGGCCTCTTGTTGCTGCTTGTTTACATAACAACTCTGCCGTGCCCGAAAGTGCTGCCCCTTGTCGCTGATTGGTCCTGTCACTTTCTAACCGAGTCCGAACAGTTCAGACGGGAGCTTTGCAAGATGGATTTGCCAGTGAGAAACACAGAAAAGGGCGTATCCATCTGCTTTGCAAGGTTTAGATCAAGCTGTTGTGACTCACCAAGCTCCCCTCTAAATGACTTAGACTGATGAAAAAACTGGCATAAAATCAAACCTGTCTGAAAATTAATAATGATGGACCAAAGTTTCAGGGCTAGTGTGCAAACATGATTAGAACAACATGAGCTTGACTTTCTTTTTAGCATGCGAAAAAATCAACAAGGATTATTTACTCAAATTAAATGTATAATTAATTACTTTAACACTGTGTGTTTTGTCATTAGAATGATGCAGAGCCCGGGGCCCTAATTGAGATTTCCTGTGGGCTCTATGAGGAATGGGCTGTCTATGTTGGTAATAATGAAGTTGTCTACTTAACTTTGAGAGGTGAGCAAAGATGTTTACACCATCTCTTTCACTTTCTGTCTGCCTCTAGGTCAGTGGTTCCCAAGGGGGGGGGGGCAGCAAGGCAACACAACACCAGCTGATGACTGAAATTTTTGATTTATTTTGTAGTAAATTCTAGAAAAATAAGGAATTTGTTTGCAAAACTTGTGAACGCTTATGTGTTAGTCATTCATTCACATGTTGATACGTGAGGTGAGGGGCAGAAAATATTTTTACCTACCTAAGGGGAGGCCTGACGCAAAAAGGTCGGGAACCACTGCTCTAGGTAATCTGTTCATCTCTTTGTTCATTTTCTTCAACCCTTTTCTTCTTGCTGTGCCTCTACTCCTACTTCTCTGGTTTTCTGTTTTAGAACGTAAACGCACAGGACGCCAACTAATAGTTAAATGTGACACCATTGAAAAAGTACATGGCTCAAACCCTTTCAAAGTCAACAATCTCCTGGATAAAGAATGCAAGCCTCGAGAACCTGATGTCATTGTAAAAGAGGCACGTAAGATGGCGGGTAAGGAGTGGTCTTGCTCCTCAACGTCTCGCGTGTCTGAGCACTTCGTCAGAGAGCTACGATACGGCAAAGCTGGACAGGTAGGTGTTGGAAAATGTATGCAGTTTATAGCAAGACTAACTTAAAACCTACTTTATAGCTTATCACAACTATCTGGGATGCCAGTTGTAATGCCTGACTAAATTGTATTTGACAGAGTGATCCTCTTTGTTGTAGGAAAATGCAGCTTGTTTAGATGCTCCAGACTACCTAATCCATAAAATAGCAAAGCTATTTGCTTAAAAAAAGACTTGACCTCAAAGCTAATGAAAAATGTAGTTCATCTGCCAACAAGGCTATCTGTATTGACTGCACATCGCTGTGTTTTTTCTGTTATAGCGTCAGCATGGTGCAAAGCCAGGGGACCTGATAGAGATATTCCGTGGAGTCTATCAGCACTGGGCTGTCTATGTTGGTGAAGA
The DNA here is from genome assembly GCF_018320785.1 of Cheilinus undulatus. Classification (NCBI taxonomy): domain Eukaryota; kingdom Metazoa; phylum Chordata; class Actinopteri; order Labriformes; family Labridae; genus Cheilinus; species Cheilinus undulatus. The sequence goes on along the minus strand of NC_054882.1, from coordinate 7,952,967 downwards.
TCATGTTGTCCACTTCACCAATCCAGGTGAGTACAGTGTGATATCAAGTATGAACATCTTACACTATCTCTGCCACCTTCTGTCTCCTTCTGTACAGGGTAACATTTGATGGAATACCACTCGGATCTGGGGTCAGGAATCTTAGTCTACATATCCATATGTGGCTCTTATTCCCCTCTTTAGTGGAGTGAACTCGGGAGTTGTGTTGTTGGGGGCATTAGCTCCTGGTGGGGTCTCTAAAGGCAAATTGGTCCCGGGTCCGGTCCAGACAAAGAGCGATCCAAGAAAAGCAGGCAAGGGTGGAGGCCTAGGCATACTGACCCCTACCACACAGACTGTTTTTTTTTGGTATGTGGAACATCACTTCTTCTTTTGTTTGGGGAGGCTTTGGAGAAGGACCTTTAGTTCTGAAACTGTTCAGGAGGGTAAAGCAGGGCTTGGCTCAGGCTGTTATCAGCAGGCAGTGGCACTGCCAGCCATAATCCTGTATGCACTGTGAGTACATTTTTTTGCCAGTATATACACATTTATTAATGAAAATAAAACCGTGACAACAGCTTAAGGCTAATTTTATTCAGTATCCCTCCTCCTCCTAATCATGAGTTGCAGTCTGTGCTACGTCTCACAAATGTCATGACGCCGATGGTGAGTATGTGTAAAAGTGCATGTTAGTTTTCTACTTTGTAGAGTAATGGGCTCTATGCATGAACTGCTTCCGCATTTGGCATTATACCGCTCCCACTTTTCCCGCCAGGAGAAGAGAATGGCGTATGATGGCAAATTCGTTGCGGTTTACTCGCTGTTTGCATGAGTTGCCTGAGCTGACTGTCAATGAGGAGTTAAATTTAGCTGAAGACGCACATTGCAGCATGCAGCAACGATGTCCAGAAGCGCTTTTAACCTGTTTTTAAAACATCATTTTAGCATGTTTGGATGCCAAATGATGATGGTAAACACAAACAATAATCAAAAAAAAAAAAAAAACAACAAAACAGACAAATTAAGGTAGTATAGGACGGTTTAGATTCCATTTTGGCTAAGCACGTATCGTTAGGCGGAAGCTGTGAAGCGGCATTATTTTCAACCGGAAATACGCCACCTCCTGCCGTGCATTGAGCCCATTGGCTACAGGCTGTGTGACTGTATGTTGCAGCCTATGGGTAGGCAGGCTAAACAATCGTCATATTCACGTAGCCTATAACATCCTGACTTGTGCGCAAAAGCATCATATTGTTAAACACCTCACCAATCACAGACGATCAAGCGCTAATTTCATAGTTAACTATAGCAACGAGAGTTAATTTCAGCTAACAAAATGGACAGAAATTTTTGAAGGCAAAACATAAAAACAGCTGTGACCCAGAAGTCACCAGCAGCAGTCGCTGGAATGATTTCTGATGCACCTGCAGACACTGACTTACCGGTCACCTGTACAGGCAGCTGAGAGCTGAGATGAAGAGTAAGCAACATCTAGGAGCAGGCAACTATCACTGGTACCCAAATAAAAGTAGGACTAATGGGACAGATCTGAGAGAAACAGACGGCAGGGTACAGAGGGCATCGAAACTCGTCATCGCCCGACCTGCTACTTAGAGTTTTTCTAAATCTCTATTTTTTTGATGGAAAAGCTGTGCGCAAACAGGAATATACAGAATATATATGGAGAGAGAGAGAGAGAGAGAGATGCAGTTATTTAAAGAAAAAAAAAAAGCCCCAGTAAAAAGGGCAGGTGCTCAAGCCCCTTTTGATGTCTGTGTGCATGTGCCTGCGTGACTTTAGTAAAAGGGGAAAACACACAGCAGTGTTCATAAAATGTGGGACCTACATGTGGCAAACAATGGCAGCGCCGTTCTCTGATTTTCCATCTTCTGGCTTTTCATTACTTATATTGACAGATGCATTTCTTTTATGTGGTGCAATTTATCTTGTAATTCTAGCTGCTCTTCTCTATGCTGCTCTAAATGCTGTGTGGTGTTTTAAGGGGCAGTTTTCTGGCTGCGTGCGGTTAATCTGAGTTTTAGAGCAGTACTTGCAGCGTTAGTCTCTCTCACTCCCTCTCTCGGTACACCTGTTTGTAGGTGCACTTTTGTCCTAGAGGTATGATTCATGTGCTGGAATGGTTATTGTGCGTACGTTGAATTGTCATTCTGGGGGCGCCACTGTCAGCAGGAGTGGAGAACTGCTGGCTCGGACAGGAGACATGGTTTAGCGCTTTGCTGACAAGTTTTTTAATTACTGACAAGTTACATCAGCTTCAGGCGTAACCTCAGAACACTACTCAGCCTATTCCTACCACATCCACGCAGCATCCTCAGTATCCAGACAAAATCATCCAAATCCCTGGACGCTGGTCATCTCAAGTTTACCACTCATACATCCATTACAACCTCAATGATCTGTGCCAAGCTCACACTCAACTCTGCACCATCCAATCATAACTGTTTTGGGGTCCAGATCAGCTTGGGCAGAATGACGCCTGAGACAGAACCCCCATCCTGAGTCTCCCTCTGCCGAGCATTCATGCATCTCCCAGACTAGACTAAAACTAATCACCCACATCCCTCATCTTTCATCACAACAGACAACAGTCTCACAGTCCATACTTATCAGTCTTGATTAAACCTTTGAACGCATTCTGTTGTGGCGTTGTCCTTGCTAGTGAAAGTATTATTGTTCGTACTTAAAAAGGCAAAATTATTGTGTAAATGTGGCACTGTCCATAGTGCTGAAGACAGCTGACTGACAGCTGTCACTCCAGGACGGAGTGAGGGAGAAAGACCCTCTAAACTGCTGATTCTACACAGGTAGAGATCTCAGATGGACAAGGACTTTATAAATGAGAATCTGGTCTTTTTTGTGTCCTCATCCCTCTTCTTCTTGTGATGCCTCATTGCGACTCATTTTCTGTCTTTATCTTTTATTTGTCACACACAGGTTCTGGCAGTTGTGTAGGCTCTGGCATTTCTGGTAGTTTTGGGCCCTCTAGGAAGTTAGTGGGGCAAGTTGCTGGCATGGGCGAGGTGACACGAGACAACATGTGGGAAGTGATCAACACTGATAAATTTGAGGTCAACAATCTCCTGGATAAGGAATGCAAGCCTCGTGACCCTGACGTCATTGTGAAGGAGGCCCTTGATATGGTTGGTAAGAAGCGGCCATACTCGGTTGCTTCTTGCAACTGTGAGCATTTTGCCACAAAGCTACGATACAACAAGGCAGTGTCCAAACAGGTGGGTGTCTTTGGCTTTGAAATATCTGTTTGCATAGCCACTTAAGATTGTTGTGACACATCACCTAAAGTTTTCTCTCCTAGTTTTTCTTTGACTTTTTGCTTTATCAGTTAAAAAACAGTGGCCATTTTAGAAAACAGTTTTAATGATTGCTAAAAGCAAACTAATACTTTGATTGTTCAATATGTCAAAATGAAAACTAGTAGTAATCAAAATTTGAACACAATTGAGCTACATTCTTTTAGTGCTTTTGAACTTAATCACAACTATTTTGTTCTGCAGGTCGTACGTGCAAGTGATGCACTTTTTCCCAGTTCCTCCAGTTCTTGTTGAGTGTGGTGATTGCTGCTGTTGCTGCTTCACTTGTTTGCCATATTGAACACACCAAGGCTGAGAGAAAAGCTTCACAGTAACAATCATAATGTTGTACTCATTCCTTCACAAACACAGGAAACATGACATGAAATATTTACAGTATTGCTGTCTAACTTCTGTGATTTCTTACATATTTGAAATACAGAGCGATGTTATCAGTTGCTTTTGTCATAAATATGTCATCAAATTTTTCAAATAAAGAGAGTTATGCTCTCAAGTGGGTTTCAGTGGTCTCTTCTTGGTCTCTTTCAATGTCATTTGTCTTCTAAGAGAACTATGTTATTAATTAATAAGCATGAAGTCAATTCACAAAAGCTGCTTTAACATATTACATGACCCAGCAGACATCCACTCTGGGTCATTCATTATCTGTGTTAATTTAAATGTCTCACTCATGGGTATCGTCTCTCAAAAGATTCAAACAAAACGTTTTCAGTGAGAGCAAAATAATCCGATCCACGCAAAAAATCTTCACATCAAGAGAACAAATTTGAAATAGCAACCAAATTATTGGTCTTTGAATTTTGAACATCTGTCTTTTTGTTTACAGTTCCTCTTTTTCTCTCTTAGTGATCAGACTTTTTCTCTCGCTTCTCAGTTTTGTGTTTGCGCTGCCTGAGCTTTTGTTTGCGTTTCTTGAGTTTTTGCTCTCAGTTCTGACACAAATGTCACGTTTGGGCAGACTTTTCTGGGGCGTATCCCTATTGGCCAGTGAGTTTGTGAGTGATGGCTCAGTCCCCCCAGATGCTCCAGAAGTTGTTGTTCAGCTCACGTCCGTGAAATGTAAGGAAACAAGCAGACTATGGTTTTTGCATCAGTTTGACTGAATCATTGATTCATTCATTGATACGTGTTTATTGATTTTTCCAGCCATTTCCGGTGTCTTCTTTGCTTTGTACATAAACGCTTACATCATCAGCTTACCACATTAGCTCAGCAGTAGTATAGCTGCCCATCACCTAGGAGACCAGGGTTCGCATCCCTGCTATTTTATGGTTATTGATGTCTATGTGTATGAAACAATACAACTTCTGCTACCACACTGACAAATAAACCTGTTTAATCAATAGTTAGATTTAATAAAGCATCAATGATTCAGTCAAACTGATGCAAGAACAATAGTCCGCTTGTTTCCTTACACTTCACAGACGTGAGCTGAACAACAACTTCTGGAGCATCTGGAGTGACTGAGCCATCACTCAAAAACTCGCTGGCCAATAGAGATATGCCCCAGAAAAGCACGCCCACATGTGACATTTGTGTCAGAACTGAGAGCAAAAACTCAAGAAACGCAAACAAAGGATCAGGCAGCGCAACCGCAAAACCAAGGAGCGCGAGCAAAAGTCTGATCACTGAGAGAGAAAACCATGAACTGTAAACAAGATAGATGTTCAAAATTCAAAGACCAATAATTTGGTTGCTATTTCAAATTTGTTCTCTTGATGTGAAGATTTTTTGCGTGGATCAGATTTTTTGCTCTCAAATGCTAATTTTTGTTTGATACTGAAAAAGTTTTGTTTGAATCTTTTTGACACAAATCTCATTCCATACAGCAGCTAATGACACTAACAGCTGCAGATTATTTCTTTGTTATCTAAACTGCTTCTAGCTGTTCAGATAGAATTGAATTTTGGTGCAGGACAGCAAGACAGTCTAACTACAGACCGTAGATCTGTGACAGCCCCTCTCACAGACCGTTCTTTTCAGACGCCATTTCTGTCAGAATGGAAGTGGCGTGATTTGCTGGTACAGGCATTTACTAGGGGTGGCAATCACTAGTGGCCTCACAGTGCGATATTATCATGATACTCCTGCCAGGATTTGATACTGTTGTGAATTTAAAGGCCCTGTAAAGTGAAAATAAATCTGTATTTAGGTTTGTTGTATGACAGGTCACTGTGTTATGAACCCCCAGGTCAAATTTCAGTCAAATAAAATGTCTCTAAGTTTATAAAATTAAGCTTCAAAATCATGAAAAACGAGGCAGTAAAATCTGCTCCAGGATGGTGTGGCCGTGTCTGTTGAATGAGCTGAAGTCACGCCATATAAAACTTATTTCAAATGCATTTAACTCTATCCAAACCAACATTCTCAAAGACAAGCTCAAGGAGATGGGAGGGGATCCTTCCTGTGTTTCTTGGATCACAGATTACCTGACAGGAAGGCCACAGTTTGTCAGGCTGGGGGACTGTGTTTCTGGAACATTAATGAGCAGAACAGGGGCTCCACAAGGGACACTCTTGGCTCCATTCCTGTTCACACTGTATACATCAGATTTAAAATACAGCACTGAGTCCTGCCACATCAAGAAATACTCGGACGACACTGCTATCATGGCATGTATCAGAAATGGACATGAAGCCAAATACAGGGATCTGATAAGTGCCTTCAGTGACTGGGATCACTAAAACTGCCTCCTACTCAACACCTCAAAGACAAAGGAAATGAGCATAAATTTGCGCGTATAAAATGTATAAAATCATAGACACACAAAAAATAAAACCTTCACTAAATTTAAGTCTTTGTATAATATAGAAACAGGTCTTGGGGCCCTCGGCCGGGCCAGTAAAGCTGCTAGCAGGTGGAGGAAGTTAGACTCGCATGGTCCCCAGAATCAGCACAGCACCCCACATTGTTCCTGGGGTCACCGCTCCAGAGCTCCATGAAATCCAGAGTGGGCTGCAGAGGCTCAGGCCTTGGGACCAGATCCAGAAATAATAAAACCCCATACTCTCCATGTTTTGAGAGTCAGAGAAGACGGCTTATCGTGGCTCATCATTAGGCACAGAAATAATCACCATGTATTACAGATGTGCAGCCTTGTCAGTCAATGGCACTGATAGAACGGCAGTCAAACACTGTGCAGTATTACAGAGTGAATGCTGATTCAATAAAGCCTCAGATATAAACTTTGAGTGGACATTTGTATCTTTTTCTCACCACAGATTCACAGCAGTTTAAAGAAATTTATGTCTCAGCCTCACTTATTCCTGTGATAAAAGCAGCTTTTGGGGAATTTCCTGTTTGCTTTTACACATGCAGTGTTGCAGCAAAGTTTCATTGGTGGAGCCACAAATTTCAGTGACTCTTGAACTATTATGACAACAGATGGCGCCACTTAGCTCCAGAAAAGCCAGCGGATGTTTTTTCAACAGGGTACAAGATAGCGTTGGTTAATCTCTCTGCATATGTAGATGCTCTTTCATATGTGTGCAGGAGTGCATGTACAAAATGACATTCAGTGATCTACAGTTACCCCTTTATGGAACAAGAAACCATACATGGTCAATTTGGTCAACTTCCTTCGAGCCTGCCCCAAACGTTTTGTGATGGAATCAGAGTGATTGTCACTTTTAACCAATTTTGGCTGTTTTTGCCACATTTTTGACACTTTACATCCATTTTTACCTTTTCACTTTGGCATTTTTATCCCATTTTTGCTGTTTTTTTCCCATCTTTTGCCACTTAAAACTCAATTGATGCTGCTTTCCACTCATTTTTGCCACTGTTTGCCACTTGTTTTTGGTACTTTTATCTAATTTTTGCCAATTTCGCCCAGTAATGCCAGTGTTTTGCCACTTTAAACCTTTTAATGCAGCTTTCCCACCCATTTTAACCACCATTTTTGCCATTTTTACCCATTTCTAGCCACTCCTTTTTGTCACTTTTATCCCATTTTGGCTGTTTTTCAACCTTTTTTGACACTCTCTGTGCCTATTTTGCCACTCAACATCCTCTGTTGCTACTGCTCTGCCACCTTTAACCTATTTTTACTGTTCTTCACCTTTTTTTTTCACTTTTACCCAGTAATGCCACAGTTTTGCCCCTTTTTTCATTTAACACTTTTTTTCTACTATTTTTGCCACGTTCTTGACAATTTACATCCATTTTTTTCTTTTCACTTTGGCGTTTTTATCCCACTTTTGCCACTTTTTTCATCTTTGCCACTTAAAACCCATTTTTTGCTGCTTTTCACTCATTTTTGCCACTGTTTGCCACTTCTTTTTGACACTTTTATCTAATTGTTACCTATATCACCCAGTAATGCCAGTGTTTTGCCCATTTTTTTACCACTTTAAATCTTTTTTACAGTTTTAGCACCCCTTTAGCCACTCTTTTGCCTCTTATTCCTGTTTTTGCAACTCCTTTTTTGTTTTACAAATATGCAGCTTTTTGCCTATCTTGCCAGTGATTCGTCTACTTTTTGCCTCTTCTTACAATCTTAGAATTATTTTCAATTGTATTTTCTGTATGTCAAGTTTTTTTAACTTTCTTTTCTGACATTCTGGTCATGGTTTTGTTTTAAAGTTACTTTCCAAATTCAGTGTTCCTGTCCACGCTGTTAACATCACCAATAAAAAGCAACACTGATTTAAGAATAGGGGATTACTTGGGAAAAGTACTAAAGCATATAAATATTGTTAAGAGTGGTTATTATTCTGGTTGAAAATAAAATATGCTCATCAAAGCTTAGCCTAGAAGGCCCCACTTTATCCTCCTTATAGGCAGCCGTGCTTGCTATTGTGTGCCTTTATTGTGAAATGTGCTTGGAGGCAACACCGGCCCAATGTGAATGACTAGCTAGTAAAAAAAAAAAAAGGTCAGCCTAAGATAAAAGCAGCATGGCAGACGGCCAAGGACGCCAAACAACCAACTACCTTTGGAGTCTGTGTCACTTCAGGATATATGGTTCCCCCTCACTGCTAACTTCTCACGTTCAAGTTCTCCCAAAAGCAGATGGAGGGGAGGAGGTGCAGGCACACAGCCAGGCCAGGAATGCTGTCAAACCCCCAGACTTCATCTCTTTAAGACAAAGATGTCATTGAGCCTTGTCTTTGCACCTGCTCAAGTTGCCGAGGACATGGCAGAGGCTCTTCCTGTGTGTCTCAGGGAGGAACATCCCTGCTGCAAAACAAGCCTGACAAGAAAAAGCAGTTTAAGATAGAGCCTTGGAAAGGCTGACTGCTGCTGTGCCAGAGGAGTCAACAAACCAGGGCCAGGGAAACTTTCTTCATCGTGTGAGGGGCTTGTTTGTGAGGGTGAAAGGGATGGTTAGGGTTGGAATTAGGACCACATAAAGAGCAGAGCCAGGAGGACGTGGTTCAGGGATGGCAGGTTGGACCACCCTAAATGTACTGTTTTGTGGATGCCCAGCTCGCTCAGGTGGCTGAAGAGCTGCCTTCTCACCCCCACATACACTCTGACAATGAGGAAACTGTTTCAACCAGACCAAGGCCCCGCCTCTGAGGCCTCTGACTGAAAAGATTAGAATAACAATAGCCTGGGTTAATGATGTTTGGGCCGTTAAGGACACAAAGTCGTTACTAAAAAAGCCATTAGGCCTTGAAGTCAAAGGGAATGAAAGGGGGGCTTTTTTACACTGATTTCTTGCAGCGAGTTCTAAACAGAACAGTGATCAAGACACAAAACACCAGCAGTTCAAAGTTGCATTTTATGGTCTGCTTTCATGCTGCTATAACTCCTTTCTTGTTTATACGATAGTGTTGTTTTTTAATGAATTAGCTGCGGTTCCTTTCAGGCCTCTCACCCCGACTTCTTCACTCAGTTCCACTCATCATATCGAGGCAGGAGGCAGAGTCGAGTCGTAGCTGGCAGAAGGGGGCGAAGGGAAAAAAAAACCCAAAGAGGAGCAAAAGAAAAAGAAAAGAAAAGAAGGCTTTGAAGAAGACTGAGCTCGCAAAGCTGTATTTTAAATTTGGATGGCACATCAGAGGCACGAGCAGCTACAGTTCTGGCTTCTTCAAGAGATATATATACGCCGGGTCTGCAGCATCCAAAAAGAGCATTCTCTTTAAAGCCATGCAGACTGGGACCAAACATTCACCGCCATGCTCCCAGGCCTAATTATCCTCCGGATCACAGGTTCAGAGCTGGTTCCAGAGAAGCAGACACCAGCACAGGATGAGAGAATGATTAAATGTGACATGATTTTAGCTGTTATTCACAATCATATTACATGCTGACACCATCATTTAGACTGACTTAATGCAACGCGAGAGTGAGTTTAATCTCCCTATCTTCCCCAGTCCTCCAGGCTTTTATTCAATAGAGATGTGAGGGGAAAGAAATAAAGGCAGGGCTAGAAGATGAGCCTGATTAAGCAGTGAATAATAAACATTGTCTGCGTTTCAAGACGGGTTCATCACTTCTTTTAGGAGAAAGGCTGGTAACAGGTCAGTTCAGCATTTTTCTGATGGGAGAATCCAACACTCCAGAGATCTTCTTCAAGTTTAAGCTCAGGTGAGTTGGCTGACCAAGAAAGCACAGCAATACTAAGGTCAGAAAAACAGTTTCTGGTAGTTTTGGTTTCACTGTGAGCAGGTGCCAAGTCCTGCTGGGAAAGGAAATCAGTGTCATATCCTGGGGGTGTAACCTAATCACCACCCTGACAGGTTTTTTTTGCTGACCACACCTAAGAAACAACTCCTCATGCACTCATACCTGCTCTGATCCTGTGATGCCGAATTACATGCTTTATACTTTACACCTTAACTCATGTGACATCTCTCTGCTGCCACCTGCTGTTAGCTGGTCTGTAATGACATCACAGGTGCAGCTGCTCTGCACCCACAGAGCTTCTCTCTTGTGTTAAGAGGATGACAAACATGTACATGTCAGTGGAAAGCCACGGTTGCAGATCTGTGATCTCCTACCTGAAAACATGACCAGTTTGTCAAGAGTATCCTGATTAATTAATGCACTATGTTTTAGTTGTGATAAAGTGTGATTTACTGTCCCTTTCAGCACACTTTGGTTGTCACCTCCCTGCAGCCACAGTGTTGTAAGATAAGCCCACCAAGCTCTTTGATGTCTTCTTTTACTTGGAAAACCTCACTGACAGCACTGCAAACAAGTCAGATGTCATCTATACACTTATGAAAAATATTTTTTCCTGTCCCCTTATTTCCTTTTCAATTGTAGGGAATGTAAACCTTTTAGCTCCCCAATGTACTCACCCATGGTAGAAGCAGTAAATCATGGGATCATGTTGAAATGAACAGCAAATCAACCCCAATAAAGCAAAATAATCTGCTGTTGACATACTAGTCCCATGTGAACTCAAAGTTCTCCCATGATCTTGTGGTGCTCTCGAGAAACGCCTCCAGTGCAATGCTTGCTCGCTTTCTGGGGGGCTTCATTGGCTCTCAGCTTGAACCAGAAGGCCAAGACCCTGCCTAACCCTAACCCCCTGAGCCGTAAGTCCATCACTGCTCCTTACTGTCTTGTTTTGTTTTTTTTAAATCAGCACATAAAATGATTAGGATTAGCATCTATATCTCTCCTGATGGAGATTGGTGTAGAGGTGCTCTTGCGCCCTCTACTGACCCGCCAACACTGATGACTGTCCTGTTAAAACCAGATGCATGAATAAATTACTTTGAATATATAAAAACAAAAAAAAAAACTGTCCTGACTCTGGAACCCCAGCTGTAGAAAATGGCTCGCCATTTACATTCTGTGCTCCTTCAAAGCAAAGCAGTGGTGAAATAAACCTCAACCCCTCTGTGGCCTTTGCTGTAATCAATTTAAAGTGAGCATCAAGGGTCATTTAAACAAAAGAAGCACCACATATCCTGATTGAAGTTTGTTTGGATTCTCAAGTCTCCAAATCAACTTTTCATGTAAATAAGGCTTTTGCAGAGGTCGGCGCTGCATGACTCCAGATAATAGATGTTATAAATAGATGGTTATGGGGAGGAGAATGACAGCTGGTTGGTGAATGGGAGGTCTTTGATAAAACTGGTGCAAAAAGAGAGAGACATAAAGATGCTTATTACAGAAAATGATGAAGTGTGACATGTGCTCAGCCCTCCGCCTTCCTCCCTCCTACACAGGCCCAGAGAGGTGACTGAGGAGAGAGGAGCCGAGGAAATGCCTGTGGCTGAGGCTCTTATTTTTCCATGGCAGCGTTATAAACATATAGAGCAATAACATCTCCTGCATGTACCCTCTCCGCCCGCAGAACTGTGGCTGGCCTCTCAAAAGCTGCACTATGTCATTACCGCCTGCTATGAATGCCTTTCTCTGTGCTCATACATGTTCTTATCTGTCTCGCATGCATCTCTATATGTGCGTGGGTTTGCCTCCGAGGAGCATGCAACATATAATGAGTGCAAATGTTTATTTCTAAGGCTTCCTGTGTAAATGATCCCACTCAGACAAACACAAGTAGATTCACGGAGCTCGTCAGGTTGGTGTAAATATGTCGCAGAAATAGAGTGGAGGTAAATGGTGGAGATTGTGTGTCAGCTGAATGGGCTTGACTGTCTCAGAAACAGGAATAAATAGGTCTTTGCGTGCACATACTTGCAGCTCGGCCTCCATCTAAGCAGTCATGTTAGAGTAGTAAGGCCTAACAGCTGTACCTGTTTATGTACATGAGGATTTTACTGGTTATATACAGTATGAGCATTCAGATAGGAGCAAATCACAAGCACATGTTCATCTCTCAGTACAGTGCTGTGAAAAATCATTTTCCCCTTCTGATTTCTTACATTTTTTAAAATATTTGACACACTTAAGTGATCCAGATCATCAAAGTAATTTTAATATTAGACTGAGATAACCAAGGCCCCCATAAAGGGGGATAAAGGGGAGAGCTTTCTGGGGCCCAGCCAGGTTGAGAGCCCATGGGGGTCGGCAAAATCTTAGACCATTGTAAGTCAAGTCAGGATGCCAGAAAATAAAGTAGAAGACAAGCTTTAATGGAAAGAACTGAATGACCGTAAAAAGAAAAAAAAAAATCAAAAAGTTGCAAAAAATGGGTTGAAATTGACAGTAAAGGATAAAAAGCAGTAAAAATATGGAAAAACTTGGTGACAAGTGGCAAAAAAGAATAAAGAAGGATGAGAGAAATGAGAAAAATTAGCCAAAGAGGCAACAAAAATGATCAAAAATTGGGGAAAGTGACAAAAATGGGCTAAAAGCAGCTAAAATGGTTCGAAACTGGGGAAAAAATGGCATAGATTGGCAAAAAATAAGCAAATAGGCTAAAAGTGGCAAAAATAAGCAAAAACATGCAAAAATGTGTTAAAAGTCACAAGAAAGTGGAAAAATTGATAATATTTTGTAGAAAAGGCTTAAAAATTTGTAAATACAGGTAAAAATGGGCTAAAAATAGCAACAAAAAAAGTGTGGGTTAAATGGGTTAAAAGTGGAAAACAGAATGGCAAACAAATGGGCAAAACAAGGCAAAAAATGGGCTAGAAGTGCCAAAAACAGAAAACAAGAGCAGGGATTAAAATAGGCAAAGGTGGGCCAAAAAGGGCTAAAAGCAACAAAAATGGATAAAAACAGGCAAATAGTTGTTAACTGTAGAGAAAAAAGTGGCATAGAAAGTCCAAAAGGGACAAATGGCCTTATTGGCAATAGGAAGTGGAAATAAGGGTTTAAAAGTGGCAGAAGGTGTAGATAATAAGGACAAAAGTGGCAAAAATGTGCAGTAAGGAGTAATAATGGCTTAAAATTTGCAAAAATAATTAGGAAAAGTGGGTAATAACCAGCAAAAATGGGCTTATAGTGGCAAACAAGAGAAAAAAAGGGGTAAATGGGTTTGGCAGTAACAGGAAATAGGAAAATCCAGGCAAACACAACAACCTGGCTAAAAATGGCAAAAAGAAGTGGCATAAAATGGGCAGAACACAGTAAATAGGCAAAAAAAAGGCTAAAATTAGTAAAAACAAAAAAGTGGAAAAAATTTAGCAAGAATTGGGAAAATGACAAAAAGAGTAGGTGGAGAAGTGGGGCGAAATGGGCTAAAACCAGCAAAAGTTGATAAAATGGGCAAAAAAGGTAAAATGTGAAGAACAAAATTGGTTAAAAGTGGCAAACAAGAGCAAACGGGCAAGATGGGTTAAAAGTGGTGACAGAATGGGAAAACTGGGATTAAAAAGTGGTGAAATTGATTAAAAATAGCACAACGACGTAATTTTACATCAGAACCCAATGATAATATGGAAAACTCTGAAAATATGACTGACGACACCAAAGCTGAACTTTCTGGCTGGTGTGCATCCTGTTACATCTGGAGTAAATCTAACACATAATTCCATAAAAAGAACATCATACCAGCAGTCAAACATGATGGGGCTTCAGCTCTCTACCAGAGGAAGAATCACCCCAATGCCACTTGGAGTCATTCAGTCAGGCCACTCCAGGGAAGGTTACAGTTTTAAATTTTCTCCATTTGTGGATAATGGCTCTCACTGTGGTTAGCTGGAGTTCAAAAATCTTGGAAATTAATCTTTAACCCTTTCCAGACTGATGTCAATGACTTAGTTTCTCATCTGTTCTTGAATTTCAGTAGATTTTGCCATGATGTGTTGCTCTAAGATGTTTTAGCCTATTTCCCTTTGTCAGACAGGCTCAATTTAACTGCAATTACATTCTAGGGCCTGGCAAGTTGTCCCTTGATAAATTAAATCGTCACTTAAAAAATGTATTTTGTATTTACTCAGGTTATTGCCTGATATCAAAATTAGTTAAATGATATGAAACATTCAAGTGAAACAAATATGCAAAAAATTAAGCAGCTATATACTTTTCACTGCACTACAATTAAGTATTCAGAGGCATGCCAAAACATTCTGTGAGAATAAACACTGAATCAGCATAAAGAATACTGTCTTCCTGTGTGAACTTTGACTGGAGCAACATTTTTTTGTCCTGTCAAACACTCTCAACAAGCAAAAGTGTTGTCAGGTGCAAAATGTTTGTCACCTTTCCTCTTAAAAATGTCTTTTATGTATCAGATGTGTATACTTTCAATCTTGTGGGCTCTTTCTCTTTAGCTCAAAGTCACAATCCCCAAACTCTAAGCTGCCGTATCATCACAAACAGCATTTGTCTTTAAAGAACTCTACTGACAGGAGCTTCAGAGCATGAGAGTCTTCTGTCCTCCACTCTCTCAGATTCTCATACATACATTTGAGTTTGTGAAAGAGTTCTGGCGACGCACGAAGAACCCCGGGGATTATTGTCATAGCCAACCCCGATATTATAGAATTACAGTCAGACAGAGCGACTCCTGGTGCTGCGCGGACAATTACTCTGCGGCCTGGAGCCCCATGGAAAAGTTGCATTAGAGGAAAAACCTCGGTCTATCAGATGCTGCAAAACAGGGAAGTGTTGGCAGATAATGTGTCAATACTGAGCGCGGTAATCACAGCAGGGCTCAGGGGGAGTCGACTCTGCTTTATTAGAAAGTTCCTGAAATGGGTGGGATTTTTACTAAGTAAAGGCATAATCCAATCAGAGAATTTTTTTAATATTTGTCTTTGTCTTGAGGGGCTAACACAGCTTATCTGAGCCCCTTCATGCTTTCCCCAAGACTGTCTAAGCTTTGATGTTGTTGAAAGCATACTTTAAAATCTTAAAAGTATCTCCAAATCTCCAGGAGCTGTCACAGAAAAACCACACTCTCATATTAGATTTCTGAGGCAAAGACATTAAAAGGTTTGATGCTTTTTTGGCACCATCATCCAAACTCTTCATACTGTGGTGTTAAACTCCCTCCTGTGGTTGTTTTATATTCTGCACAGCAAAATCAGGCTTTACACTAAACAGGGAGCTGCCTCCATCTAGTGGTCACTTTTATATAAACCCTAAATATCTCAGGAAGAGCTTTCTTGGAGGATTTTTCTCTAATGGCTACTCAAGGTGGCAGTATGCCTCCATGAGTGAGTCCATGCATTCCCACACAAGAGAGACACAAGAATGGTGCATTCATACTATGCATTAAAAGTCAGGCTTGGGTACATTTCATAAATCCATATCTACATATATCTAAAAATATAGAGAGATATATAGTTACCTATAGCTTGAACTTTATACATGAGGTAGTACAGCCAATCAACAGTAAGTGGCATTATGACAAAGGAACATGCTGATGGGTGGTGCTACAGCAAAACCATGAAATTAATATTTAAATGTGTTGAGGGGAAGGCCAACTTCCTGTGTCAGAAAAAATTCTCACCAATGGCAATTAGGCATCCTTTAATTAGACATGTCAGTGTTGTGGTAACATATATTAAGGCCTTTCTATCAAAGATCGATAGGTTCAATTGGGTAAAAGAATTAAAGAAATTGCTCATTTGTGCTACTCCCTGTTGCTTGTGGGGAGGCGACAGCAAAAACATAAAATTTACCTTTGACTATTTTAGAGGGGGAGACTTTAATCATACATGAGAAATTTGAATGAAATCACATGTCTAATATGAGAGTTATGGCAACTTCCTGTGAAACTGGCATGATATCAAAATGCTTGCCATTGCCACTAATGTGTCTGTTAATGAAACATGGCAGTGTTGTTGAGGTAGCCAGCCAGTCAATCCTGCGTCACATATTATGTCTTTAGTCAGTGATAAGTGACTATGGGTCACAAATCAGTTCATTACCATCAATTTAATGTCATCCTTGTGCTTTTTAGTCTGAAAATATTCTCAAAATTCCTCGACTTCTTATGGCGGACCAGATTTCATTAATATGGCAGCAATGCACGACGAAAGCAACGAAGAAGACAAACTTCTGCTAATCACTGCCAGTGATGTCTGATAAGAAGTTGACGTCCATCGTCTGCATCCAGGTACTCTTAGGCTTCCTGTTGGGATTTGGAGGTGGTTCCAAGAGGCTTTTTGTAGGTCTGGTGATGACCCATGTGTAGACCAAAAATCATAAGCCTAGGTTGATATGTGTGTGGGGGCTAAATGTTTAAAGTTGTTTTGGAGGAACAAAAAAAAAAAAAAAAAATTCAGAGGAGGAAATGATCAATTGACCAACAGGGCCGCTGTGACAAAGTGATGATTACTTATGTATGAATGTATTCATGGTCAAACTGGGATTATCCCTGTTAAGTTTGGTAATGATTGAACTAAGCACTTGAGTTATATGACGTCAACAGAGTTGGCACACTTCAAAAACATTTTAAAAAGGTTTTCCAAATTTGGGCCCCATTCAGGACCACATCCTATGGTGAAAACTCACAGTTCTTACAACTTAAGATGCCCATCTTGTCAGGAAAAAGCACAACAAATTTCAAGACAGTCAGATGAAATCTGTAGGCGGAGGTCCATCAGATGTGACACAAGTAATGACCCACAAAATGGCCAAATTTGACCTTCAACTGTTTATAATGCGTTTTCTGTGCGTTTTAGAGGATAGTAATGCTCTTACCCAGTCCCCTATGTTACATTTGTGTGCAATGGACTTGCATGACTCAACCAAAATATGAAAAGTTCAACTGGGAGACAATTTTCTGGAAGGTTTGGGGTACTTTTTAGTTATGTTAAGGCCCCCAAAACAAGCCGCAAAGTGTCAGAAAGAAAAAAATCTAGGAAGGCACACAGATACAATAGGGTAAACGCTCCAACATCGGTACTCTGGCCCTAATTAGGACACCCCTACCCTTTGGTGTGAGCGCAAACAATGTAGAAGTAAGGCTAAGTTGTGAGGGGAAAGGGATGAACTATGATTTAGCCTTGATGCTTGAAGGCAATTAATGCAATATTCTTTGTAATTTGGCCCTTAGGACATAGCATTGTAGCCCAAAACCAAGGTGTGCCATTACCGAGGAGTAAACTCCATAGAGAACTGCATAACGCAAACCACGGCAACTGTTGACATGTCAGTACATGACTTTTGTCATTTTTGAAAAGAAAACACCTCAATGCTGTTCTTTGTTCTTCTTTTAATGAAGTGTCATCAAGTTCTGATGAAACTGACACTTTAGCAGCATCCACGCTAATGATTTCCGCCATAATTACACCAACCTCTACTTTCACCCGAAAGTACTGCCTCTCAACGCTGATCGGTCCTGCCACTTTCTAACCAGGCCGAAACTGTTCAGATGGGAGCTTTGTAAGATGGATTTGCCAGTAAGAAACACAGAATCGGGCGTATCCATCTGCTTTGCAAGGTTACAGTAGTTCCACTTAGTATTAAAACTCAGAAGTACAACACAGTCAGGGACAAGCTTCGTGTCCTTACCTAGGCCATACTTCATTTTATTATTAGAAACTGCTGCAGGACAATTGAAAATGGACAACAGGCTAATTTCCAATGTCCATCCCTAGAGAGGCCTTTAAAATATAAAAAAATCAATGTGAATTGTTTGGTTGATGCTCCTTTGTTCTTGACTTCTGCAGTTAACAGGTAGGTGGGGCTGTCTCGTCAGTCTAACTTCATGCCTTTCAGGCTGATTTAAAGCCAGCATCATCCCAAACTAATTTCATTTCGTGCTCCAGCGCTTTGTCCATAAAAATTTCCTTCCAATACCAGCTCTATCTCTTCATTTAGGGTCATATTTTGTAAACAAAACTGCCAATTTGCAGTCACTGAGTCGTGACATGTTTTCACCTTTCCAGCCACACAGACAAACCACAGGATGAGTCACTACATACTAATGCTGTGCAGACAAACATAAATCAACCCTACGAGGCTTTATAATAAACTCTAGATGAGATCCTGACCTTTAAAATATAACAAATGGCAAAATACTTTGATATGGAACTGTAGACCAGAAATCACTAAATCATATTTCATTGATTGTGGCCTTGGCTGAGCGTCAATGTTTTGAATTTTGCAGAAACACAACACAATAGCTAAATTGAATATTTTTGTCACACTTTTTTTAAAACCATACAGTTTAAATAATAATTCAAATGATTATATGAAAAAAAAATCATGAAAAAGGAATGCTTTTGGAAGAGACATAAACACTGGCTTAAACCCGTCTAAGATGAGAAAAGATGAAGACAGCTACATCAGTTTTGTGGGGTTAAATGACTGTCTACAACATTGTTGGAATTTAGCTTTAGTTGAAATGGAAGATGACTTCATAATAACCATGTTTTTGCAGTTCGTACATCACAATTGAAAAGCCCAATCTGCTTCTTAGTCCTATGAAGCAAGCCTTTTTACTTCTATTCTCTTACCAGTTTAATTCCTGTTAACACAAATAGCTAATCAGCCAATCACATGGCAGCAACCCAATGCCTTTAGGTATGTAGACGTGGTCGAGACGACTTGCTGAAGTTCAAACCGAGCAACCAAATGGGGAAGAAAGGGGATTTAAGTGACTTTGAGCGTGGCATGGTTGTTGGTGTCAGATGGGCTGGTCTGAGTATTTCAGAAGCTGCTTGATCTACTCGGATTTTCTCGAACAACAATCTCCAGGGTAAGGAGAATGGTCAGAAAAAAGGAAAATATCCAGTGAGTGTCAGTTTTGGATTTGAAAATGCCTCGTTTAAGTCAGAGTGGGAGTGAAGAGTGGAGTCGAGATGATAGAAAGGCAACCAAGGTACCTTGGTGGAAACTTGAAGCACATGGTCTACAGCAGCAGGAGACCTCACCAGGTGCCGCTCCTGTCTGCTAAGAACAGGAAACTGAGGCTACAATTCACTCAGGGTCACCAAAGTTGGACAATAGCAGCTGCCACATTCAGATGGTAGGGTCAGAATTTGGTTTAAACATCATAATACTGAATTTCCCTTCGGGGATAAATAAAGTTCTTGTATTGTATTGTAGAAGCATGGATCCATCCTGCCTTGTATCAACAGTTCACGCTGCTGGTGGTGTAATGGTGTGGGAGTATTTTCTTGGCACATTTCAGGCCCCTTAGTACCAATTGAGCATCGTTGAAAGGCCACAGCCTACCCGAGTATTGTTGCTGACCATGTCCACCCCTTTATGACCACAGTGTACCATCTTCTGATAGCGACTTCCCGCAGGATAATGCACCAAGCTCAAGTCACCTCAAACTGGTTTCTTGACATTAGTTCACTGAACCCTAATAGCCTTCAAAGTGGCCTTTCAGAGCACCTTTGGGATGTGGTGGAATAGGAGATTAAGAACATGGATGGTGGTGACAAATCTGCAGCAACTGTGTGATGCGATTACGTCAATATGGTCCAAAATCTCTAAGGAATGTTTCCAACATCTTGTTGAATCGATGCCATGAAGAATTAAGGCAATTCTGAAAATAAAAGGGGGTTCAACCCAGGACTAGCAAGGTTCACCCCAATAAAGTGTCGTTTGGCAGCCAAAGTAAAGCCTGATGGCATTTCTATTTCCTATCAATGAGGCCTTTATATGGCCAGAGACCACCGGCAGTTCCCCGTGGCCTTGGGACATCCACGGCACCCAGGGGCTTGTGGCAACCCTACTATGCTCCTGGACGGTACCATTGGCCATGCTCACTTGCTACATCCACCCCTTACTGTGTCCTAAATGCTTACCTGCCATTTTCACATAGGGCGACTGCAACCATGCACCAAAGCGCCACTGGTTTTCTCCGACTGAAAGCAAGCGACCTCTGGAAGTGATATTTTTAACGAACCGGATCTTCTATGCTTGTGACTTCCTTTTTTGGAGCTTTCTGATCAACAGGTATTGGTGCGGTTTGGCAGCAGCCAGCACTGAAAATAGACCTGCAGCATATCTTGAACATAGCAGAGCCAAGTGGCGCTCCAGGGAGGCGCTGCGGCCGGTTTGGCGTGCCGGCTGTGGAAATGCTCTGATAGACCAGAGAGAGGCCGATGTGCTCCGCAGTATGATTCGCCGGCTGATAGCAGCGCGGTTGCTGTATGTGGAAGTTGGAGGTTACACTTTTATCAACAGATTATTTTCCCATACCCTGGTAAAATATAAGAACATCCAGACCATGACAATGGTTGTGTTAGTCTGCCCTCAGGTGGCTTATAAGCCACATCTATGCCTTACTTCAGCCTAAATTTGTCCAAACAATGCCAAAAGTTCTGTACAATACTGTACATACATTTAAATGTACACAGTAAAAAATTCTGGGTTATTTTTATCACCCAAATGCTGGGTCAAGGCTGTTGGGTCACAGGTTGGGTAGGTTTAACCCAATGTTGGAGTGACCCAGCAAAAAAAAAGATGGCTTAATGAGCGGGGGGAATGGGGGAGTGACACTGCCATTTCTCAATTGAGGGTGGAGTTTTGGATGTTACCGATGCATTCATATATATGTGTGTTTAGATGTGTGCAGTGATCATCGTTTGGATTCCTTTGCTCATGTTTATGGAGAATTAATGTTGTTTCTATATTAAACATTTCTGCACCATGAGTGAAGTCATCCACTAAGTTGGTCACTTCCCAGCTGTGGGAGGATTGGCCTACATTACCAATTCACTCATTTACCTGGGAAATGTTTCAAGGCTCTTCCTGTCCCTGTCCTGAGTTTTTTGGACTCTGGTGCAGGCACCATTTTTTGGGAGTATGTATATTTCTGGACAAAATAAATGAACTCATCAGTTTTTTATTAAAATATTTTGTTTTGAAGCTATTTCAGTTGAAAACAGGTTGTTTTAACACCACTGTTTGTTGTTTTTATTCATATTTTAGACAATGTCCAAACTTTTGGGAGAGGGAGAGAGAATATCTTATTGATTACAGTTTTCTTTAATTTTCCACAGTTGTGTCAGTCTAATATCTGAGTGCTTCCCCTTTTCCTCATATTTTTTTAATTCAAACATGGCCAAACTTCCAAAAAGTTTCTTAAAGCATTGTTGGCAAACTTACTCTAGATTGTTTTTCCGTATTTAAACCGATCCCAGCAGCAGGAGTGTACCTGTAGTCTCTCCAGAGGAACATTTGGATCCACTGACCCACTCTGTGCTGAATGAGGAGAACATGACCACACCTCCTGCTCCTCTGTGTTTGTCTATTGGCTGCTGGGAGTTCTCTTGCTCCTGGATGTGGCTGCTGTTGAGGCTTTTTACTATTAAAAGTCTGCACACTCCTCCATCCTCTCTGACACTTGTTGCTGCAGCCTGCACGCGCACACAGAGGGAGAAGACACCTGACCACACCAGCTTCTCCTTCTGGGATTTCCCGCGGGGAGTGATGAACTCCATCGACCCCCAGTCCCATCACCAGCACCAGCACCACCAGCACACCTCCCCTACCGTCGGCTCTCTCCCACCCAAAGGCGCCCAGGAGGCCCCGGACATGGCCGCTGTGTACTGCGACAACTTCAGCAGCATGTACCATCAGCAGAGCCTGCAGGGCGCGCAGAGACCCGCGGGCTACGGCATCGGGGATTACGCGTCGTCTCCAAACCCGTACCTGTGGCTCAACGGGCCGGGCGTCAACTCCTCCGCGTCCTACCTGCACGGAAACAACCCGGCCTCTTTCATCCCGCCCTCCTACAGCTCCCAGAGGCAGTTCATCACCAACTCACCTGGCTTCGGGGGACCAGACCTGGGCTGGCTGTCCATCGCCAGCCAGGAGGAGCTGCTGAAACTGGTCCGGCCGCCGTACTCGTACTCCGCGCTCATCGCCATGGCCATCCAGAACGCGCATGAGAAGAAGCTGACCCTGAGCCAGATCTACCAGTACGTGGCTGACAACTTCCCCTTTTATAAGAAGAGCAAAGCCGGCTGGCAGAACTCGATACGACACAACTTGTCTCTGAATGACTGCTTCAAGAAAGTGCCGAGGGACGAGGACGATCCAGGTACCGTGAACGCGCAGGGAAATCATAAAATGTGGTGCTAAAGCTAACTTTGAGCACGTGTGTCTCAGTAAAGTTGAAATAAAGTGCAGGCTGTGGAAGCATTAGAGCTGAACGACATGTGATAAAATCCCACAACCTTTTTTTACCAATGATGGTCAAAAATCATAGAGACTGGCATCACGATTGTGGAACAAACTTTGATTTTTAAATGCTTTTACTGAACTTTAATGCTTGTAACACGTTGAAAAACAAGCAAGAAATTCAAATAAATTGCTAAAAAAAAATCACCCTATATAAAAATGATGGCATATAAGAACAGTAATTAAAGAAAATAACACTCTTATGGCTGAAATTTAAGAACCAACCCTGAAAGATTTACCACAATGGTTGTCCTAATACTAGAACTGTAAACTTTGACGTGATTATTGTAAAAGAAACATAATCAAACAATACTAGACTTGTCTCATATCCTGGAAACAAAAATAGTAGCCCCTTACAACAAATGTCGCACAACTTTTATGTCTAAAATTGCAGACACACTCCATAAACTTGTCTACATTGCATAAAAACACTGGTCATATTTCTGCATATTGACTTTGTCACAATTTTCCACACTCTTGTAATTCAAAATGATCATATCTTTGTTATTCTAACGATTGGTGGAATAAAAAAGAATAAATTTAATTATCATCAGTCTTGTTTTTCACCAAGAGGGAAACAGGACTGTAAAAATTGCACAAATATGTTGGCAAAATTTAGAGAAGTGGGTGGAAGTGGTGCCTTGCATTCATTGCCAATTCCAGCGCCAACATATTTGTGCAATTTAGATATTTTCAAGAGTTTGACTGCAAATTTAGATTTTTGCAAACCAGAAACTACACAATATGTGGCACATAGGACTTGTATTTTGCTCTAATATAATTTATTACATATATTCCCTTAAATGAAAATAATAGACAAATAGAATTATAGTTTCCTTTTAGACTCAACATTATAATAGACTTTGTTGCGGTCAGTGAGCATTTTACTCTCTGTGGTGGTTAATGCACACAGTCTTTTTCAGCACATCAGGCCTGGAATCGAGTCTTCCAATCAATATCAGACTAAACTGTATTTTTGTTCTTCATATTTTGGTTGCAAACATAACATCATATCTGAAAATTTTAATGTGTAACTCAGCTGCAGCATGCATTAATAAAATGTGGAAAAGAAAAAACTTTTTTGCGTTTAAAAACCATATTGCAATGCATAGTAGATAACTTGATTTATGAAGTGCACTCTGTAAACCAGCAACACAACAAAGCGTTGCATAATAATTCATCATTGTATTGTTTCGAGCTTTACTAGTAAGCATCTAATATCTCAAAATGTGCCATCATTTTGTTAAAAAAGCAATGCATTCTCAATCAGCATGTACACATTTTTACACCTACTTTAGCATGATTAAGGAAAATTTAGAGTTAAAAAAGGCTTGGTTTATTTTGGTATAAAGCAGCACTTAGAATTAGTGCAGATTTGTTTATTTATCAGACATCATATCATCAGCACAATACTGAAAAATGACATTGTATTAACATTTTTTTTTACTTCTGTAGTGCAGATTTAAGATAAACATATCCTCAAAGTCCATCATAATAAAATAACAACAGCTTGATTAAAATCTTATTTGCAAAAATTTGAGCAAAAATATTCTCAGTGCATGTATCTGGATTTTTTTTTTCCTCTCATAAAACAAGAAGAGCTATCACAATGTCATTTTTTCCCATATTGTTAGGCTTAAAAGAACAGCAATGCAAGCAAATAAATGAAATAATAAGAGTATTATGTGGTTTTATATGTGGTTTAAAGAAGTACGATTAAATCACACTGAAGTCAGAGATGCAAACAAGCAATACAGATTAAAAACAACTGAAAACTTAGAAATATAAAAACAGGAAATGTAACATTTATTTTCTAGAGGATTTTTTTGCCAAATTTGTCAAAAACATTTTAATTGATATTTTAAAAAGCAAAAAAAATCAGCAGAAAATAAAATGTACTGTGAATACAAGCTCCCTTGAATTTGAAGTGATTTAAAGTAGTTTTGATTAAAACTTTGACAGAAAAGTATTGATAATAAAAATAACAATAATAATAATAATAATTATTATTATTATTTATTTGCATAGCACCTTTAAAAACAGAGGTTTACAAACCTTACAATAGAAGAACCCATGAGAACTTCAGCCAACAACATAACTCCAGCACCATAATAACCCAGGAGACACGTATAAAACCTAAGAACATATTGTAGAAAGACATCATAAAATCCCACAAACATCCAAATCCAGAATAAAATTGGGCAAACTAACCAAGAGGTGGGGATTCTGGGACTGCAGCAATGCAAGAGAAGAAAGTGGTGACAATGCGAAATGATTCAAATAAAAATAGGTGACACAAATAAACTAGAAATAAAAATAGTATGTGCAATAAAAACACATCAAGGTGACACGTGTTGAGATAAAGTGACACTGAGTAGCTGCCAATAATGCACTCAGTAGTGGTAGAACATGAACACAGGAGCAAAAGAAAGATGTAGGTGCAGTTTAAGTAGAGAAGTATTACAGTTAAAAGTTAATGGTGATATCATGACATACTTTAACAGTAAGAACTCTAATGGTTACATGCTTACTGACTACAAGATCATTTTCTTTAGTTATTTTTTGTTATTTAAGGAGGATTTCTATATAGCATGTGTTCTTCATTAAACATTAGTTCACTTTGATGTTGTAATTTAAGTACATGTTGACACTGTGCAGCCGCCTGCTAATGAAAGGGGCTGTGTGACAAACAGTATGGATGCGGATGCGACTTAAAATTGACTTCGTTTTTGTTTGGGTCAACGACATGACGTCCATATTTTTGTGTCCAAATCTGTTATTTTCATTAAATAAAAACAAGAAGTCCACGGTATATATCAATTTGATTTATGAAATGTACTTTTGTTTGAATACATTTTTAAAATGATATTATTATTTTTATATTTTAGAATCTCAAACCCTAAAATGCCAGGTGGTGTGAGAATCCAAGTTTATGAACAGATTACTGACTCTGTTAAAAATGGCCTTTTGATTGTGAGAAATTTAAATTAGAATATTTTGGCATGATTTTTCTTACAAATGGTATCCAAATTTGTCAAGATAAAGTATGTAAAGTCATCAAGAACAGTCAGGCTGGTGCAACCGTAAGTATGGGTATTTTATTTTGAAGTGAGGAGGTGAAAACAGATTGTAGCATAAGTTGTCATTCATTTAACTCCAGCTGACGCTCATGGCCTAGTGAAATGGTTTATAGTTCTTCATCTATTATGGCCCGAGCATCGACCTCGGTGCGAGGACCCTCTTGAAACTGTAGGCGTTATTATTATCTCCATTTATTTTCAGTCGTAGGTGGGCAGGTACACTTTCCATGTCAGGCGATACAGTCAGTGTAAAATTGTTCAACCACAAAATTATTTTTATTTCAAAATATGTGTCCACTAATTGAAATTTAGATAAAATTGCAATATGCCCTGTTGCAATTTTCAAATTGCCAAAGGGATAATATTTCCTTAACCTTAAATGTGTCAAAATGCCAGTTTTTTATTCTCTTAACATAATGAAAGTATCAGTTTTTTCAGATAATTTCTTTTAAAAATCCTACTTTTCTTATGTCTGTATTTATTTTTCTGAATCAAAATGAGAATGTCATACATTGATCTTTCCCTTCAGAACAGTTCATTTAAAAATTGCAATGAGTCTAAATAATCTTGGTTGGATTTTTTTTCCAAATTGTTCAGTCCTAGTTAGACCTGTCTAATTTTGTGTTGATCAAAATAAAGAATAATTTGAATAAGGAACTTTATTTAAAAAACAAAAAAAAACATATTCAGTCACAATGTTTGGAAAAAACTATATTCCCAAATCTTTCAGCCATATATGAAAAAAAAGTAACAACAGATGTTAAAGTTTTTAATTTGCAAGTACTTGCAAATGCCACGTGGTGCAACCAGTGTTTTAGGTGATGAAACTGCAAAAAGTGTCAATATATAAAGCAGGTACACTTTCTGTGTCAGGTGGTACAACCAAGGTAAAACAGGAACATTTTTCATTTTACCATAAACTCTTGATTATGTTTTGAAAATATGTCTCCAGAATAACAACATATGTCGAGTATTTGCCTGCTTATTTGAAATCAGTTGCAAATATCAGATGACTCAAATAAACGAGGCCTCATATGTCACTGACCCCTTTACAGGCTCAGTACTGAGATGTACGTAGTCTTCCTGGGGTCCACCCAGGTGATGGCAGGAACAAATGTGGATCCTTTTAAACAAATAAACAAATAATGGCATTCTGAAAACGTACCAGTATGATATTTGGTCCATTTCATCCAGAGACTGAAAAAACTCATTGTCCCAGCTGCCACGGACTTCTTAAATGACTAATAGAGTTTGTTTTAGTGCTTTCAAAATCCCAATTAGTTCAACTAATCAGTCCCAGGGGTGAAAAAATGTATGCTGATTAATCACACACTGATGTTGAACTGGAGCTCATGTATGAATTCTCTTTGCTCTTCATTTTTATAACTTTAAAGACAATATCCATATTATACAGATTAACACTAGCCTAGCTTGACTAGTGAGAGGACAATCTGCCTTTGGTGTCCACTTCTTTTGTTTCAAAAGCTAATAGAAAGTTTTGATGTCATTCAGAAGAACATCCTTTCTGATTCTTTGCTACTGTTATTTTTAAATCTACCAGTAATACATGCTTTTAATGCAAGTGATTTATGAAAGGGCTATCATAAATCATTTTTTAAAATGCCTTACAAAACTTGTTTTGATATTTTTTTTAACCAAGATAACTGATGACATTTCATTTTTAGTTACAATTCTGGCTTTCAGCAAACAAGATAATTATGACTAAACTGTAACACCACATACCACAAACTGTTGCATAGGTTTCTGTCATGTGGTAAAAGTCTCAGTGTTTGTCGGGATATTTAGACCATGAAAGTAAAAGTTTTTCATTGTTATAATGTGTCAATATTTTACATATTTATGTTTTTAAATCATTTATATCCTTTTCTTGAGAGGATTCAAGTTTTGTTAATGCATCCGAGTTGTTAAATCAATATAATAGTGTTTAAGTTCAGTGTTTATCTTGATAATGATTTTTACCATAATGAAGCAGCCCTAATTTAGACTTTTTCTAATTTTAGAACATCATATTTCCTGTAGGCTGGATGAATATGACTGCACACAAACTGCCCTCTCACAGCAATAGTAACCCCTGATACAAGCATGCAGCACATCTGAAAAATCCAAAATAAAATGTGCAATTACAGATTCTTGCAACTGGCTTTCCAGTGCAGTCATTCATACCTCTAAAGCAGTAGTCACCAACTAAAGATCCTCTATGATGTTAGCAGAGAAAGCTAATCTACCTTACCAAATTCCAATGGCCTAAAGGCATTCTGGAAAAACTGCAGATTAAGGAACGATTGTCAAATGGCTTTCAAGTAAACACAACTCACTTTTTTAACAACCGTCTACTGTATGGTCTTACAGTGCACGTTTTATAAGACAGACTAGACGGGGTCAGTTTTGGCCTTTGTGGACAAGAAGTATGATTTTGTGCTGTCACTTAAAAAAGAACTGATATACTAAAAACAGTATTCTGATAAAACCCTGAAATGGACCAGTTGGTGATAATTCATCATCAGATGTTCATGTGTTTGCACCTAAAATTTAAAATATATCACTGTTTCTGCTAGATTTGACACTAAAACATTTAAATTTGTTTTACTGAGGGCATAGAACTACATAGACTATAAATTATAAAGGTTTAATACTTGTGTGAATGACTTGGATTATTGTTGGCTCAAAAAATCTGATATGGGTGATAATTGTACATACGCGTTATAATTTCTAACGGCCGGGGACAACTAGTGTGATTATTTACCATTAAAAATATTTTCATGGTTTAAAAGAAAAATCTCAGTTAAATTTAACATATACCAGTCTCTACTCATCGACCAATAAATGTTCCTCTAAATATAACAAGATTTAAAAAATAAATAAATAAACCTTCAAATTGTTATTATCTGGAAACTCCAAAACAAGGAATAACCTCGTGTGACTGAGGCGAGTTACAATGTCATTTAGCAAACGCTTTTGTCCAAAGCAACAGGTGTTCCTGGCGTTAAGGGCCTTGCCCAAGGGCCCATACTGGACTAGCTCTGACTGGGATTTGAACCCCCAATCTCCCATACCACATTCAACAATGTTATCTGCTGAGCTCTCCAGCTGCTGCATAATGGCAATACATGTAAACTTGTCTAAAACTTGTGTCAGGATGAAATGAAGTTGGAGAAAATGATATCACACAAATACTACTGACACTTTAAGCAATCATACTTAAAAAATAGTGACACTGGGGTGGGTCAAACTTGGCCTGCAAGGACAACAAACGTTTAGTCCAAAGGAAGAAAACAAAGGGTTAAAGCACACAATTTTAAGGATGAACAAATTGACATGTTTCAGGTGGGGATGTACAGTAGTATTGGCATATCAGTATCGGCAGATGTAAAAACTTCTGCCGATATTTTGGCTCTAAAATCTGCCTGTGTCAGCTGTAAATATTGGCCTTATGAATAAATAAGTTCATGTCGTTTCATGCTGAACTAGCAGACCTACATCAGCTGCAGTCTTATTCTTTATTCATCCTCAGTCCTGACACTTTAACGTGTGTTTTAAGGATTGAAATTTGTAAATTTGGTTACCCTGAAACTTTAAAATGTGTGTTTTAAAGATTAAGGTCAGAAGTACATATAAATTTATTGTAAATATTGGCATGGCAAAAATACTGTACCATGCATCCCTACATTTAGTCTATAAAACACACTTTACAGTCTAAGGCATGGGTGTCAAACTTAAGGCCCGGGGGCCAAATCAGGCCCATGGAACAGTTAAATCTGGCCTGCGAAGTTTATATGATATTTCTGTTATAACTGGCCCATCAGCATGAGGTCTGCAGATTTCTTCAAGTATAAAAATGTAAACTTAACCTTGATGATTTAAGATATCTTTGTTGAGTCATAAAATCTGATAAGGTAAGGAGTAAAAAAATAGATAAGACGTCAAGAATGTTGGAAAATAAATTGATTTGTGTTTTAATTTCATGTTTTCAGTTTTGCATCTCACAATAAGGACTCAAACTTAGGATTTTGACTTTTTATTCCATACTTTCAACATTTCTACTCATAATTTTGACTTCTCATAGAATATTTTGAGCTTTCAGATTCATAACTTAAAATTTTAAGTCAGGTTTTGACCTTTTTAACTAATTATTTTGTATTTTATCCCATATTTTCAACTCCTTACTTTGACCTCATAATCCCATAGCATGACATTTAAGACTCAAAATTTAGAATTTTGAATCATATTTTGACTTTTAATTTCATGATTAAAAATTTTATTTCATCTTTTGGATATATTTGCATTTAAAAAAACAATTTTTCATTTTCATGTTTTGACCTTTTTGAACTAATAAATTTACTTTTCTCAGCTTGGGGGCCTTTAGACTTATCTTTTTTACTTTTTAACATCAAAATCATTCATCATCAGTGCAAAGTTTGTTTTGTTTTCATATTTTATTACTAGTGAAATGAGGTTGAAAGTTTATGGTTAAAAAGATGACCCTGTTAGGCCTGAATCCAGAATCTGGCCCCTGCTGTGATTGAGTTTGACACCCTGGTCTAAGGAATCATAATAAATACAGAAAAACACTAGCTGATGTACAGTGTTGGTCCAGCCTAAAACGCCTCCAACATATTTGTTCATACAGCCAATACTGCAGCTGATAGAGGCTGATTTTTTTATATTGGTTGTAAATATCAGCAGAAATTTTCATAAGTGGCAATACCCAGAATTCACTTTTTAAGCTGATATATATTTCGATAGTAATATCGTGCTGATAATACTGTGCATCCCTAAGCAGTTAATCAGTTGATGCATTAGGCCCCAGGTCTTTCCAGATTAAAAAAATGGCTAAACTAAAACGTGGATTATCATAAAGTAGTATGTTTGGTTTTAAAAGTGATTCAAAGTAGAGCTGCATGATTTGGTAATACTGTACAATTGCAGTTATACTGGACAATATTACCATTACAATATCAGTCTAATACATGGATGGTATCATGAGTCTACTAGCTTATTTATCAGTGAAAATGCAGAGAATGATTAAAGTTCTAAAGTGTGTATTTCTCAACTCAAAAACAGAAATGTTTAAGAAACATATATACAAGCACTGCTGTCAAGAACGTAATATTGTACTTCTACAAAGTGCAATAGTGGCACTACTATGAGCATAAAGAAAAGCCTTTCAGGTACTATTTAATATAGAAATAATTGCAGCTTTTGCATAGCCTGACAGCATGACTGCAATTAGGTTAAATGTGAAGCAATAATTTAAAGAAATATTTTTCAGATCCAAAGAAGAAAGTGGAGCATACAAGTTGTTTTTTAGCAAAAGACACTCCTGTTTAACATCTTTTTGTCTCATCTTTCATCACAGGAAAAGGAAACTACTGGACGCTGGACCCGAACTGTGAGAAGATGTTTGACAACGGGAACTTCCGCAGAAAAAGAAAAAGACGATCCGACCCGAGCAGCGCAGGAGGAGCAGCAGCAGTCGGAGCATCAGGAGCCAATAAAGTGGAGGACGGCAGGCCAGCGTTGGGGGCCTCCCTAAAGCCGTCTGACAGCCCTCAGCTGCTGGGGCCATCCTCTCCAGAGATGGAGGCCATGAACGAGAACCACAAGGGCTCATCGTCGTCATCCTCACCGCCGGGACTGTCCACCGGTGCTTCGTGTTTTAATAACTTTTACAGCAGCATGTCCACGCTCAGCTCAGGGGGCCCCAGCCGGCAGGGGTCCCTGGGACTGGTGAACGAGCTGTCAAACAGGAACATTACAGCCCTGAGCCCGTACCACCTGAACCACGGCGGGCAGGACACGGGGGCCGCGGATCACGGCGAGGGGCTGCATTTTAACCGTGGAGTGTACTACAACACGTTTGGCAGCGGGCAGAGCGGACAGTTCAACAGTCACTTCTACAACAGCTTCAGCGTCAACAGCCTGATTTACCCACGGGAGGGGAGCGAGCTATAGGAGAGAGACAAATCAGCGCTAATTCACTGCTGGTTTGAAGACCTGCTGCTCTAGAAACACGTTCAACTACACACTGCAAAAACTCAAATGCTTGCAAGTGTATTTGTCACATTTCTAGACATGAAATATTCTATTACACTTATTTTAAGCTATTTTTATTTTTTTAAAATGCAGGAAATCGCCTTATTTTTAACTTGTTAACTTACTTGTAACGGGACATCATTTTTATTTTAAGATGTCTTATTTAAAAAGCTTTTATTCATTTCAAGCAAAATCAGCTTGTAACATCTGGATTTTTTAAGAAAATATGGCTTATTTTGAGTGCAATTGCATTAATCTGACTATGATTTAGACAAATATACTTGCTTGTTTTTGTGTTTTTACAGTGGAAATGTATGCTACATTCATTTCAGTGAGGTCACAGGCCTGGTGCATGCTGGGTAGTTACCTCTCTGCATCCTAAATACAAGACATTCTTCACCAATCAGTCCAGCGGAGAGATTAGCGCCTTTTTGGTGAATCTGATGTGCATATAAACTGTGGAAACACCAGCCTGAAAGAAAATGAGCACTTAACTTTTTACTCTTTTGTTTTAATGACTATATCAAAGCTTCTACTTTGCTCTTAATGCTTAAACACACATGCAAAGTGAGAAAAAACACTGAACACTTGTGTCTTTTGTATGATTTCAACATCTATCTTAGATTATTTTAGCAGTTTCAACACAAACTTTCCCTCCTTTTGCAGGCAAAGATGAACGTTGTCACGTTAAAGATGTAAATGTGTGCAAGTTTTGCCAAATTGAGCCCAAATTCCAGTTGATTTTGCTTATCAAATCAGCTAAATCCTGCCAAAGTTGCCTTCATGAGACCGCCGTTACCTCAAAAAAATGACAATCACACAAAATAAAGAGCCTTAATCAGGTTCCAAATGCAGTAACGATTGATTTAACACAAATATGACCCGCTTGCCTTATTTTTATACCCTCCATGTTGACTGAAACCACCGCACTACTGCTCCTGTAAATACACGTGGACTTTATAAATTTGTATTTTTGTAAATTATAAAGATAGTTTGTGATTATTTATGCTATTTATGCTCATAGGCTTTGTTTTCTACTGTTGTCTGAATAGTCTGATTCAAGCAGAAGTGAATATTAGTTTAACAAAAGTGCCGAAAACAGTATCACTGAAACACAGATGTCTTAAATATAAGAATATATATTAAAAACTATATGCTATATGATGGTTTCTCTCAGGATTCAGTGTGACAATCATTGAATGGCTTTTGTATCTATTTTTGTCCTTTTTTAATCTTTATACAGTACATACAGCTTACAGGCAGTTTTAACTGTGTCTATAATAAATATCATGTGGTCTCTATTCTATTGTCATGCATCATTTTCAGCTAGAGCGTCAGTGTAATCAGGTCATCATTATCATCTGAATGTACACCCATAATTTCACTTATATTTTATGTATATTATTAATTACTTCTACTCCAGTTCAGCTCAGTGACGCGTCTTATAATTTATACAATACTAATCAGATTCCTGCAGGCCTTTTTAATGCACACAATAGAATACAAATTATTTGCATTCAGGCTTTAATTTATGGTAATTTTCCATACCATAACTCACATATCTGGGTGTTTTTTTTAATTGCAATGACTGTCTGATTCAAGGCACAAAAGAGGCTCTAAATTAAGAGTTTAATCCCTTAATCCAGGAGTTCACATCCAACTAGAGCAATGTTAATCTGCCTGTCTCTTAATCATCATTGATCAATGTTTAAAGAATGGTGTCAGTCTCAGACAACAGTCTTTACTTTTGAAAAGTCCTTGATGTTTTATGTTTTCTGCTGCTTAAAAGTGGAAATATTGGTTATTTACGTCCAAGGGAAGGGAAAAGGGGAGGGCTTTCCGGGGCCCAGTCAAATTGGGGGGCCCATGGAGGTCAGCAAAATCATGGTCCATTATAAAGTAGATCTGTGATAACTATATTTATTATAAACCTGAATAAAAATGCCCCTATCAAAGCTACAAAGACAGTTTTTATTTATTTGTGCCTTACTATATAGTCTTCTTAAACATGAAGACCCCCTTTCTTATAATAATATTGAAATGGGTTTAAAGTGGCAAATATGGGTAGAAAAGGAGATGAAGTGGTATTTAAAAGCAGCAGAAATGTGTTTAGAGTGGCAAAAAATGGGTTAAAGGTAGCAAAAACCAGCAGAAACTTTTTTTTTTATCAGGCACTTTTACAACCCACTCAAAACAGCTCAATGACCTACTTTTGCTTTAGAGCCAGTAGTCAGTCAATCAAATAAAAATGATCAAAGTAATTAAAGATTTTGTGTTTAATTAATGACAAATCATGGCATATGTTGATAATTTGAGAAAGATTGCATCACTGATAGATTTAAGAAATAGTAAAACAATCAGAAGAACTTGTTTCTGAATGGCAGAGGTTCAAGGACAGACTTTGTCTTAATAGTCAATCCAGGATGGTGTTAATCTGTAGAATGTGGATTTTATCCATAGAACTATAAAAATCAAGAGCAAAGAGAATTTTACAAATGCTCCAATCTAAAGCTACTAGAGTGTGAATAATCAGCAAACCTTCTTCAGTCTCAATTTTCACCTGTGATTAAATAATCCAACATGTTGACAGCAATATCCCAAAGCGTCTTCATTATTCTAAAATCACTAGAAAATATTTTTAATATCAACTATTCATCATTTCTGCCTCTAACCTTGCAAAGCAGATCGATGCACCCATTTCCGTGTTCTATCTTGCAAAGCTCCCGTCTGAATGGTTCCACTTAGAAAGTGACAGGACCAATCAGCGACGAGGGGCAGTACTTTCAAGACTGGCGGAGCTGTGACATAAGCAAGCAGCAACAAGATGCCGGTGCAATTATGGAGGAAGAGATTAACGTGGATGCTGCTAAAGCACCAGTTTTATAAGGCAGTGACACATGTTGGTACCAAGGCAAAATCACAAATGACAAAATTAACAGTGTGAAGCTGTCCCCACAGGCAAGACTTGTCTGAGTCAGTAACTTCACCCATGGTGCAAAAGTGTCTAATGCCCAAAGGTATTCTGGGAAAACTGCAGATTAAGGAATGATTATCAAAAAATTTGGGTACAATTAAAAGAAATACTTAACTTAGTACTGCTCTATACAAACAAAAAAGACATTCTATCAATCAGAAAAACAGAACTGAAATATCTGTTTTGAATTTAACCGTTAACACAACTCACAGCCGCCAACTATTTAGTCTTAAGTGAAAGAATTACAGGCGCATTTCGCCTAGAATATATTCTTCCAGAGAGTTGTTACTTATTCTTTCATGTTAAGGATGGTTCCCACAGTCTAATGTTAATTTCTTCGACTAAAACTATAACTAAAACTATTTGTTGACAGCCTTTTTTCCATGACAAAAACTAGATGAAGACTAACAAAAAAAGATCTGGGATGACCAAAACTGACAAAAAGTATGTTTAGTTTTTGTCAAGATGACTTTTACAGATAGGTTTTGGGTCTTTTCTCTATCTCACTTTTCTTTTCCCCTGAAACTATGAGCTGGTATTAAACAGAGATGCAGCAGCTGTGTGTAAATATATTGTCGGGTAAAGCCTGGGAAATAAAGACTACAAATCCCAGCGACACAGGTCAGTGTTGGGAGACGTCACTTCCGGTCTGTGTGTTTGAAAACCAGTTGATTGTGAAATTGGGGACACCTGTACAGAGAGCAGCGGGGATTTGCAGCAGCTGCAGAGCCATGCTATAGATACGCTGTAAAGGACTACTTCACTCTTACATCTGATGGACAAACATGTGAAGTTGTGTAGTTCAGCCTGCACCATGCTCGCTTAGCTGCATGAGTTTAGCCCATGCATTTTTAAACCTGCACCAACGTTTCCACCATTTCTCCACCACAACAAAACCTGAACGAAACCAACCAGATGGGGCTGGCAGCTTGTGGGAGCCAAAGATTGTGCTTGTCGGGTAACCGAGGAAGGACGCTGTGGGCGAGGTCCAGACTCCACACCAGGTACACACAGCTGCCATTTATTCGCCTCTGGTTTACTGCTCAGCTCATGGTTGTGTTTTCACGTTTGGATGCAGTGACCGCAACTCCATTAATTGGGGTTGTCTAAATTGCATTCATAACAATGACTAAAATTAGACCAAAATGTAATTTAGTTTTCGTCAGACATCAAAAATCCATGATATCCTTTCAGGTGGTAAATCTATCGATAAACAATGCATCTGTATCTCTTCTGTCTCTCAGCTGTAGAAAGCAGGGAAACCAGGTTTGGCAGAGTCCATAGAACACACTACCATGATTTGGTACCAAAATTAGGCAAGAAAATAAATGCTTGGACTCAAAGTAAAGACTAAAATGCAAGAACTTTTTATGGGCTAAAAGTAGACTAAATGTCTTGAGTTTTCATCAGCTAAAATGTGACTAGAACTATAGGGCATCTGGTCTAAAGACTAAGAGTAAGATTAAACTTTTAAAAAGCTGCAAAGATTAAAGGCCCATTTATACTCCCTTTACGTATGAAAATGTATACGTCCTTTTCAAACGATGTTACCGTCATTGCCCACATACTTCCATGCATCCTTTATGTTGGCATGGATGTTAACCAATACATCCACGGGGCAGCCCAGCCCAGCCCAGCCCAGCCCAGAGTCAAAAGTTTATGACAACAACAAACTCAAAAACAAACATGGCAACTGTGGAGGAGGTATTGATAATGTACCTCTTGCATAGAAGACAAAAACGGAGACAGCATTTCTAACCAACTCGCACAGCTTTTCCCTCAACAAGTTCCGTCAGTGTTATTTCTTCTTCATGACTCCCTAGAGCTGCATATCGGGTAGTGACAGCAACACTGCCCCCACAGTTTCCAGTGGTACTGCTCCATTTGGCTCGTATCCGTAAGCTTTATGCAGAAATACAGACAAAATGAATGCAGCACCCAGACAGAAGACTCCATTTGTATCCCAATCTGTATTCAACATTGAACATAAATAGACCTTAACTCTTACACAGTAAGGACTTGCCCAGCTGAGTCAGCAGCTTCACTCATGGTGCAAAAGTGTCAATTGCTCAAAGGCATTCTGGGAAAACTGCAGATTAGGGGATTATTGTCATATTATTTCAATGCAACTACTAAAAATACTTCCAAGTGATTGAGTTCTGTTTATTTAAAACTTAAATTGTGTCTTATACCCTCATAAGAATACAGCTGAAAAAGTTGTTTTGGATTTTCAACTTAACAATTTTTTTCAGCAACCTTTAACCATTCCATCTTACAGTGCAGGTGTTAATCTGTAGATTATGAATATGGATTTTACCCATAAATCATAGAAAATTAGGAGCAAGTGTTCTAATCAAAGCTACAAGGCTACTAGAGTCTTCATTATTCTAAAAATCACAACAAAATATGTTGAAGATTAATCATTTCTAACTTCTGCAAACTAAAACAAGCAGAAACTGTAGTTCTTGAAGTTACATATGTGGGGAATTTAGTGTAAAGGTTTACAATTGGAACTATTAATTTAAAAACAAAACCACAATAAGCAGTTCCAGATGTGGGATTATTTAAAAAATGTGAACATTAACACACAGTGTTAAAAGTATTCCTATACTGCACTCTGTATAGGCTCTTAAAGTAGACAAACAAGTCCAGTTTGGCTATATAAATGACATTTCTATGCTGTGATCAGCAAGGTCCATTTTCCTGTCATGATCTATTTTTGTTTTTATCCATTGTAAAATAATTTTTACACACCTGAAAGCCACCGTCCACTTCACCCATGAATTAATTGTTTTTCTGGGAGCCTTTGATTTGGTGCACAGGTGTTAAGCCTGAACAGAAAAAAGCAACATTTCTACATAGAAAAGTGTGCAATTTAACATATTAATTGGGCACAATGGCCTCTGAATGTTATGAATGCTGTGTTTAATAGTCAGGATTTTCTTTGCAGTATTTAAAAAGAAGTAAATAGCATTGTTAGTGACAAAATCCACATTAAATCTAATAAAGTGCAGTATTAATAACTGTAAATTTCATAGTTTTGTCCTCTATGTTAATTCAAGAAGATATGAATAATCTTTTCTCGGATTTTATTTTGAAATCCTTTTCTCTCTTGCCTAATTTAATTCAGTTTAATGTAGTTGATCATATTCTTAGAGGGACTGTGTATGATATTGATCATAAATGCTTCTCTCCCTTGGGAAGTTTCATTTCAAAACTAAGCTGCTAAACCATAGCAGATGATTCACACCAGCACTTCCTCCCCTGTACACAGAGACGATCCGTGCACGTAAAAGCTGCGGCGAAAATCAAAAGAGAAAAGTTTGAGTTTGGAGCCGAGCCAAGCTGCCTGCAAAGACACCGCAGATGACAGCCATCCTCGATTCAGAGCGCGCTGAAACAATGCAGCCATTGTCCCCGGCCCTTCACGCCAATCCCCATGTATCAATTAGGCCCTCTCTGAAGAGAGGTGAAGATATCCCGCTCAGACCGACGGGGTTTAAGCATCTCTTTTGTCTCCACTCTGCCGCCGTGTTCGCCCCAGGTTGAGAGGAGGCCATCTTGCTTTGTTCCTGCTTAGAAACGATACGTCAATAATTCTCTGAACAGATTAGGTAAAATGATGAGGTAATTTATTTAGATTTTCTGTTAGGATTCACACCATGACTGTGGTTAAAAGATGAGCCATGAAATTGATATGATGGTACGGCAGTAGAGCAGAATGTGAATTAAAGCTATCCCAAAAACTTCAAACATAACTAAAGCTGTGGAAGAAACTTTAATCACAGCAGAATCTAATTACAGCTTTGAGGTAAAAACCTCATTTTCACATGATAATGCAACACATTTCCACTTCCAACTCCACTGTTTAGCTGCACGCAACGAAATATGAATATTAAGGTAAAATTAATGTGTCAGAGTGGCACAGGCAGAGATTTGCAGGAACATTAAAAAAAAAAGAGCAACATCTTCTTGGACTTTTACAATAAAGCAGACAATTTGTGATAACAAAAATGTAGTGCAGGTCAGAGACCGTGAATCACAGAAGTGCCCTATGTGATGCTAGCAAGAATTAAAAAAAACAAAACAAGAAACAATCATGGAGTCCTCGCAATGTGTCAAGAAGGCAATATGGACCGGCTCTCCTTTGAATAAAACTTAAGGTATGGCTGTGATAATGTCATGAAAATCACTAACCTTGTAAAGCAGATGGATACTCCCATTTCCGTGTGTCTCACTGGCGAATCCATGTTGCAAAAGTTGCGGGACCAATCAGCGTTGAGGGGCAGTACTTTCAGGCGCGGCAGAGTCATGACGTAAGTAGGCAGTGAGAAGAGGCCGGTGCAATTATGGTGGAAAACATTAGCATGGATGCTGCTAATGCATAAGTTTTCAGAGTTTTTTCGAAGGCTCTGCCCTTTCTCAAACGCTGTCTATGAGTGGCTTACCAGATGGATGAGTGAAACAAATCCATCTCAGGTTAGGAAATGACTGTATGTGTACATAAATCCTCAGAGGGAGAGAAAATAGGGACTTGTTTAACTCTGATAAATGATATGAAGATAAAAGCAAATGCTCTCCTGTCAGTAGGCGTCAGGATTCACGTTTTTGACATCTGACCAGAGTGTCAAACTAGACGATGATGCAACAAAAATTCTGACATGCCAGTTTTGTTGAATCCTGGTCATGGGGCATCTTGGGCCCCTTGTTAATCATGTTGCACTGTTTGTCCTCCCTGACGTTCTTAAAATCAGCTGTGGCATTGCAGTTGGGACAAAATCTGTCTGAATTTGTGCAGTCTGACCTTCCTTATAATTTGACAAGGCTCTCAACTGAAGAAAAACAGCTTCATCAGG
The DNA here is from genome assembly GCF_018320785.1 of Cheilinus undulatus. Classification (NCBI taxonomy): domain Eukaryota; kingdom Metazoa; phylum Chordata; class Actinopteri; order Labriformes; family Labridae; genus Cheilinus; species Cheilinus undulatus. Next base: position 7,913,762 of record NC_054882.1, on the reverse strand, counting down.
GGAGATTTTCTTCCATGCAATCAGTTATTTTTTACTTTAAAATCTCAAAAATGTAAAGTTTTGGCACGGGTAAATTCATGGTTTTTAAAGTAGAAAATGTCAAGTTGTTCTTTTTGTCAATGAACAATTTTTTATACTTGACAATTTTGAGTGTCTTCTGTACTGATACTTTTATCTTTGTGCTTTTTAGAGGGGCCCATAATAAAGAATACTTTAAACATAAGAATCTATTAAGAAAGTATGACTTTTATGTTGGGATTTTGTCAAAGAAAATAAGTAAAATTGATGTTTAGTTTTTCCAGCTTAGCTATTATCAGATAGGAGTAGGAGGGTCCCAAAAAAAGGACTGGCAACCACTGTTTTAAGTGATTTTCAATGATAAGGATCTGTGTTTTGAATTTATATAAGACTGAATAAAACAGCATCACAATACATTTCAATGAGGACCTCTACTCTCAAAGTCCCAAATTGTCTTCATCATACAAATTATAGTTAGATAGATCCTTAATCTGAAACAAGCAGTACACAAACATATTTTCACAGCCAAACAGTCGAGCTGATTAGCTCTGACAATGCACAGAGTATGGATTTATTTGGGACCTCCTTGTTTGGAAATGTGTCTTTTGAAGCTCTTATGCCATCATGACTCCAGAACCACTGTCCTCTGTCTGTAGACGTCAAACTCAGCACTGCACAGGCAGTCTAAGTCTTTTCCACTCATGCAGACTGCACCAGTGTTGTCTGCTGAATAATGACCCCTCTGCCAAGTGTGAACTTCTCATTTAGAGAGGATCCACAGACCCAGGCTCTGTTTGATCACCTTTGTTTGTGGCTGGAATATCAGGCACCCCCGTCCTAATTTGGCACCCACACACGGCTCTATCGTGTGACATTTGAAAAGCGCCATTGTTGGTGCGGCTTGGGAAGCAGATTGAACATGGGGCCGAGGATGCGCAGACTGACTGTATACTGTAGGTTTGTGTCCTTAGACGACCCCACGGGACCCTCGACCCAAATTGTTTCTCTGAGAATGGACGGGGAAGAGGTGACACCTCGCTAATGAGAAACATCGAGAAGGAGCCCAGAGTTTGGTCTTGTCAGCAGCTTTCATGTGAAGGCCGAGGATCAAATTCATCTGCGGTCATGTGAACTAAGGGCAGGAGAATGATGTGGTGCCAGTGTGCTGGTACAGTAAAGGACACGGGTGTCAGTCAAACTAGGACAGACAAGATCCTCATCAAAATATGAGAGAATTTCTGGTTTAGACCCGAAAGACTACGGTAAACAGTTTATGGAGCACCATTTAGAGCATGCCCCCATATAAAGAGGCTACCATCCTCAGGTTGGGTTTAGTCTGAAATTTCCTACATGTAATTCCTCTCTCTGTCCTCCAAATACGTGCTTACACTCTTGATAGTCCTATCCTACTAAAGGCAGTGCCACACATAAGGAGGGCAGAAGGGGAAAGCTTTCTAGGGCTCATGAAGGCGAATAAAACATGTTCCATCCTTAATATGAGCAATGCCAACAAATACTATTGCAAAGCCTAGATATTCCTCATTACTGTTTAAAGAATTATTGCTGCCTGTTTTGAAATGACCAAATCTCCCAGTATAACCAGGACTGCCCCACTTTAAGGCTCTGTGTCTTTCGTCCACATGCTCGGATACCGGGAACGTCAGACTGTCTCACTCAGCCAACTTATCGCCCATGTGTAAGTCAAAGTCTGTGGTTGATCTCAGCCTTGCAGTCAGCAGATCGACACATTACACATTAGGGGAACTGCTCAACAACTTCCACGCTCTCACCATTCACAGACCCAGATTCAATGTCAGCATTCAAGGCATCCCCAAAGGGCTAGATCTTTGTTTTGGCCCTGGAGACGTGCATTCCCAACACTTCAGTCTCCTCACTCAGCAAGTTAAGAGCCCCCACAAGGGCATCTACAGTCTCAGCAAGGGTCACAGCATCATCAGCAAAGTCCACATCAATGATGGGACATCCCAATGACACACCACAGTTCACTATCCCTGTTACCTGCCCCATTAACCAGTCCATACAGGTACTAAAGAGAGTAGGGGCTAAGACGCACCCAGGCCTCACAGGAGTACAGTAAGACCAAAGGACCAAGGACTGAAAGACTCTGACTTTCATCTGCATGCTCAGGTACAGGGAACGCCGCACTGTCTTGCTCAGCCAACCTATCACCCATGTGCCAGTCCAAGTCTGCAGTTGATCTCAGCCTCACAGTCAGCAGATCGACAGGTTACGCTGCCAAAGTTGTTGAACTGCTCTACAGCTTCCACCCTCTCATTGTTCATAGACGCAGATTCGATAGCAGCATTCAAGGCATCACCAAATGCCTGGATCTTTGTTTTGGCCGAGGAGACTTGCATTCCCAACACTTAAGCCTCCTCACTTAGCAAGTTAAGACCCCCTTAAAGAACAGCAAGGATCACAGCATCATCAGCAAAGTCAATGATCTGGACAAATGACAGTCTATATTTTGCTACCCCTGTTACCCACCCCATTATCCAGTCAATACGGGTACTTAAAGGGGCTAAGATGCACCCCTGCCTCACCAAGTATTAACTGGGAAGAGGTCAGAGGTGAAGCCACCACACGTCATAGCACTCTCTGTACCAGATTATAGGGCAGAGATCAGCTGGATGATCTCGCGGAGTTCCAAAATCCTCCAGGGGGCACCTCTTTTCACAGAGTCGAATGCCTTCCTTAAGTCAATGTAGGCTGCAAGCAACCCACTGAATTCCCTAAAGGGCTCAGTGAGGACCCGAAGTGCCAGGATGTGGTCTGTCGTGAACTACTGACGGTTTGTAACCACTCCTAAAACAGGAAACACATTGTACCGGCAATTCTGTCAGTGCCATCCTGACTGTGGTGGTGTGTGAAGTGGTCTGCAAGAGAGAGGAGTCTGAGGGCTGCTGTCTGCAGCCAGACCTCTCTTGCTTTATGGTGCATTTTAGATCTGCCGACTCTTATAATAGGATTTTTATGCCATATCCTGATACCAATATAATGCTAATAATATCATACATTCCTACAAAATATATTAACATTAGAGCCATTGTGATGGTTTAATTTATTGAGTCAAATACTTAGTGGGGGCTGTGTTATATTCAGCTCTAATTAAGAACCCTTACTATCTCCTAATTCTCTTAGCATTTTATGATATAATTCATTATCATATTGGAAAAATGTCTTAACATATGGTAAATGAGTCATATTCTATAAAAACTAAAGATGAATGCTGGTAAAAATAACATGCCAACTACATTAAGGGAATTTTTACCAATGCATACATGTGTTCAGCTTCCACTAGGTAAAGAAGTGCAGGAATGAGAGCTGGGGGTGTGAGTGTAGGAAAACATCTTGACGGGTTGTGTCCGGGAAGAAGGTTAAAGTGGGGGGGTGGGTAGTGGAGGGTGTATCGTGGGTTGGCTTGGGGGGCTCCTGAGTATGATTTGATCCTGGAAGGCTCAATTAAGTGGTTCGTTTACCCCTCGTGTGGAGCTGGTGAATTGGAGCCAGGTCAGCTCCGGGTTGAGGTGTTGTTCATTATTTTTCCGCCTGTCGGATCCCATGAGCGGCCGCTGGAGACGGTGGCTGCTCGGCGGCCGAGGAGCAAAGGGCCTGCCGGTGGGGTACGTCAAACACACTCAAAGCCTCTCCCCTTGCCTGGGGGATTATGATCAACAAAGCATGTCCCACACCTGCACCGGCCAGCACAATGGAAACTCCGCGGGCCAATGGAGACGCAAGGAGAGACCAGTTATTAGAGTCCCCCCACCAATGAAATGGATTACATTAACCCCTTCTGTTGTTGTTCCTCCCGGAGCTTAAACATCGAACTGACAGAGTCCACATCCCATTGAGAAAAATCCCAGTAACACTTTGTTACAACAGCTTTATTCTGGTTTATCCACCAATGGGGAAGTATTGTGTCTGCACTGTTCAACTGTGTGATGACTGAAGTGTTGTAAAGCTGGCTGCTATAAGTACTTAAGACTTTGGTAAGACCATTATAAAACCGAGGAGAAAACCTGCAAAAACACCACACAGCTGAACTAAAGAACTCATAAAAGCCTAAATTAGATTTTGAGAGACTCAGTTTTAAATATTTAAGTTGAGATACAAGGGTCTATCCAAAGTAAGATGGTAAAATAAATCCAGAATTAAGAATCCAGTGGTTTCAGAGAGCATTTCCCCTCTTAATATGACGAGCTTGAGGAAGCTAGGCTGAACAGTGCAGCAAATGCGTACAGCTGCTGCTACACATAGTTTAAAAGAAAAATTGGGACAATACAATGCAATGTATATTTTTTGCAAGTGAAATTGCTAACATTTCTACAAAAGGACTAAGTTGTAGGAGCCCTTTGCCTCCCTTTTCTTCCATCCTTTTATCTAAGCAAACTGATGATTCTAGAGTCTGTCAGGGCTGTGAACAGACATTTACAGACACATTTTCCCTATGTAACTTTCATTTACAAACTTAGAGTTGATTGCCCAGTTGGGGCCCCTTTAAGGGAGGGTTCCTACTGTCATTGTGAAATTTGCACACTTTGTTTAAATGGGAGCCCCTTGCTCCCCTTTTCTTCCACTCTTTTATCCAAATACGCAGTGATGAGTCTAGAGTTTGTTAGGGCTGTGGGCAGACATTTACATTTATTGACAGACTTGGAGTTGGTCTGCTGGGGCCCCTTTAGGGAGGGTTCGGGCTGTCATTGCAAAATTTGCACACTTTGTGTTACTGCTGTGGTTTCAAATTTATCTGCCTTCAGGGGTGCCTACTGGCCTTCATGGTGTCCTCAGCAGTGTCCTGCTCTGCTTGTCTATAAGCAGTACCTCTGAGAATATGGACATTTCTGTCCACAAGAAACCAACATGGTTACTGACACAAACTGAGGCTTCAAATCAGGGATCCCCAAATTGACAAGTGAAATCCCATTGGCTTAGGCCTAGTTTATTAGTAGGTAGTTAGTTTTCCCTGTCTACACATAAACAGTGTAAACAGAGTTTATAAAACTCTTTACTCTTGAAGCAGTTTCCAAAAGCCATATGACCTAAAATGCTGTTTGCATTTATACAAAAGGTCACAGAAACATCCTGTTTTCAAAGAATGCCTGCCTACGTGTCGACCAGGCCTTTAGTCAGCATTCATAGCACTGTCAATGTCCAAACTGCTCTCTGGTTTCAGTCCTGCATGCTGCTGTAGAGTTGCTATGTAACAGACTGGTTGGTTTGCACATGCAGGAACTCCAGCATCCTACTTGGCATTAAACTTGTTTTGAGTTATGGATGCCAAATTTGATGTGGTGCTTGGATCTGTGGCATCACTGCTTTGAAAATGAAACACTGATGTGAAAAGAAGTGTCCTTGAAAGAGAGAATTTAAGACACATTTTGGTAATTGATTTTAAGAATGAAGCCTTAAATTTCAGTCCTGGTCATAAATTAAGGTTTATAAGACACTGTGTCATTTGGTTTGTCTCAGGTGCTTACACTCTCTCAAGGCCTCAGATAGGATATCACTTTAAAGGAGCCATATGGTTCTTTAAGCTTTATCACTTGGTGTAATCTGCTCTGAATCTGTCAATTTGAACTCAAATGTCTATCCCTACACAGCCCCACTGTATCACGCTACTGTATTGGTGTAAATAAGAGCAGTCTTCTTACATATTCTCAGTATCATTTTTCTGAAGAACTGTATCAACAAGTAAACAGCGTTGTTTACAGATAACTGCACCGCGGTAACGTAGCCGGTGAGTGTGTTTGGGGTTTGTTTCACATGTGTTTTGCAACAACAGAGCAGGAGGATACTCAAATATTTTTGGCAAAGAAGGGTGTCAGTCCCCAGGGAACCCGTCATGGGCGAATTAGACCGAAGCTCAGAGGAATGCACGTTGATGCCCTCGTCCTCACCCTCCCTCTCCATCCCCTCCTCACACTCTCTTCCCTCCCTCCTCCTCTCTTTTTTCCTTTAATTGGGCCCGTTCTCTGGCACCTCTCCAGATAACACTGTCACTTTACGCTGCGTAATAAGCTATTAGCCCCAGTCGGACCGGACTCCGCCGCTACCCCGCACTAATCGACATGGACATGGTCATTGTGTGGGACTGGGACTCAGGACAGCACAGTCCGGCTATTGTTATGGCCTGGACCTCGGAGCCCTGGATGCCCACACCGTAGCTAGCGGAGGGTTGAGGGTGGGACAGTGGGGGAGATCAAGGAGAGGTGAACCCGCTCTCACTGCCCCCCAGGAAACAACAAAACAAACTCTAACACCTTTGGTTCAGCCATCTTGCTTTGGCAAAAATATGACTTTGTGCTGTGTTTAAACACAAGGGAGCACCTGTTGGAATATTAGACCCCAGTTTAGACAGAAAGGGGCTGCAACCATCCCAGTGGCAATGTTTTCTGATATTTTCTTTTACTCTTTGTACTTAAATATTCATGAATACTCAACATAACTTGATACATGTTATAGCTTGTTTGCAGTCACATGATCCCAATGTTGCAAAAAGTCAGGAAGTGATAATTGTTGTTTAAAGCTAGAGATTGACCTCCATGCAACACATATCATCAGAAATTTTCTAGACACATCGTATGCAGTGTTTATTTCATCAACTAAAACTATACAGAAAAATTATAGGTAACTATCCTTTCCCCTGAAACTAAAGAAACTAAAGAATTTATATCATATCTATGTGATTAGTCTCATTTTTCTGTCAAGAATTTCCCAATATCCAACATAAAACAAGGAAACCAGGCACTGCAAACATGACAAATGTCTACAAGTGGGTATTAAATACACATACCGACAAAGGAATTTGGACACACCTTCTAATTATTGAATTCAATCAGGTGTTTCAATCAGACCTGTCTCCTCAGGTGTGTAAAATCAAGAACCTAGCTATGCAGTCTCCATTTGCAAACATTTGTGGTGCTAAGTGGGTCACTCTGAAGAACTCAGTGACTTCAAGCGTGGTACTGTGATGGATGCCACCTTTGCAATAAGATGGATTATGAAAATTCATCCCTTCTGGATATTCCACAGTCAACTTTAAGTGATATTATTAAAAAGTGCGTGGTTTAGGAAGAACGAAAACTCAGCCACGAAGCCGAAGATTATGTAAAATCAAAAATGGTGCGTTAAGTCACCAACCTCTGCTGATTCCATAGCTGAAGAGTTCTGAACTTCCACTGGCATTAATGTAAGCACAAAAACTGTGCAGCCGGAGCTTCATGGAATGGGTTTCCATGGCTGAACAGGTGCATGCAAGCTTCACATCTCCAAGTCCAACGCCAACATCAGATGGAGTGGTGTAAAGTCAGATTAAGTGCTATTCATTTTTTAATACTGTTATATCCCCCAAATTTACCATGGTATCACCAACAGGTGTGCAAAAATTACACTAAACAGGCACCTGTCCTGTGTATACACAAGCAGAAGAGCGCACACCTCCAACAGCGTTTCATCAAATCTTTCTCAAACCATCAAAATCAAGTTCATAAGGCAAGGTTTACAGGTGTGCTTGAAGTTATTTAAAGTTGGTTCCCTCCCCTCCTCTTTGATTTTAACCTTGCAAAGCAGATGGATACGCCCATTTCTGTGTTTCTCACTGGCGAATCCATCTTGCAAAGCTCCCGTCTGAACCGTTTGGGACCAGTTAGAAAGTGACAGGACCAATCAGCATCGAGTGCCAGTACTTTCAGGTGCAGCGGAGTCATGACGTAAGCAAGCAGCAACAAGAGGATGGTGCTTTCTTGTTGTTTGAGTTGAGTTGAGTTGTTTTCTTGTCAAAAATTACAAAAGTCATGTACTAACATGTAAACTGTCGCCACGGTTTGCATTATGCATCTTTATGTGGAGTTTATTCATCGTAGCGGTGCACCTCGATTTGGGGCTACAACGTCACATGTTTTGTTGCTCCAATTGGCCCGTAAAGATGTGACGGACATAGCGTTCATCCAATCACCCTCCAGTTTTTTTTCAAAGGCTCTGCCCTTTCCCAAACACAGTCTATGAAAGGTTTAAGCATTTATTATGGCAACATAACATGTTTGGCATCAGGCTCCAACTTATCACTCCTCGCAGATTTTTATATACAGAATTTAAGGATTGATAAGATAACAGCATAAACTCCCAGCTGGAGGGAAGCTGGGGTGGAGGTGGGTCGAAAGAGAGAGAACAGTGTTGATCCAGGCAGCAGCGATTACAGAGCAAAGGAAGAGACCTGAAATCTCGCAGCTTAAATAGACTACTAATTTAGGAGGATGTGAGTCATGTGATTTGATTAAAATGCATGTCAGGTGTGAATCATTGTGCTCAAGATTATTGACAGAAATAACTCGCCAGCTTTGTTTCATCACACAAAAAAATGAATAAAGATACATCTGAAGACTTTAAAAAACTTTCGATTGTTTAAATTGTCTGGCGTTGCTGCTACAGGATGTTGCACATATGGTCATAAATTAAATCATTTCTCGTCACTGATCTACACAGAAGAGTTAAAGTGTTTTTAAACTGATGTCATGGATCACATTAGAGCTGCTGGTGCACCTTTAACAGTTTGACTATAGAAAACCATACTGCGGTGCCGGCCCTGTGTCAGCTGTGGCGTGCCATGATGTACAAGGATAAATGCGCTGGTATATATGCACGCTTTTGTCATTTCCCAAATTAGCAGAGCATTATTAAGAGGAGTTCTTTGAAGCATCTTCACACACAGATAGTGGTGCTACAGCTAGCAATAATGTCATGGCATTTATTATAGAAGTGTGCTCACTATGCAGCACTGTCTTTATGAAGGTAATCAAAGCAATACCCTGGCTATTTCTCAATACTTAGGGATATGGTACTACTGTATTACTGCCCATTCCTTGTGTGAGGCATACTGACACTTTACTGTGGAGCAGAGGAAACATGTTCAAATCAATGTAAGGCAGTCAGTCAGGCGAGTCTGTGTTTTGCGAATGCCAGGAGAGCATTACCTGCTCAACTGCACTGTGCCAACTGTGGCTGAATTTTTTATACGCAGTGAATCTTAATGCGTCAGCACACCAAGACATTTTGGACAATGCTATGTAACTCTGTAGTCACAGTTTGGTGAAGGTCCTGTTCTATTCCAACACGACTCTGCCCCGGTGCACAGAGCAAGGACTATAAAGACATGTTTTGATGAGTGTGGTGTGGAAAAACTGGACTGGCCTGAAAAGAGTTCTGACCTCAATCCTATCCGGGCACCTTTGGGATGAACTGGAAGATCACGAGTCAGGCCTTCTTGTCCAACATCAGCACCTCACCCTATAAAAGCACTACAGAAAGAATGGGGACAAATTCCCACAGAAACACTCAAAAATTTCACGGAAAGCTTTTGAGGAAAAGTGGAGGCTGCAAAACGTCCAAAAACTCTTTATTGTAACGGCCATAAAATTCTAGAAACAAACATGTAATACAAATCAGGGTAAGACAAGGCAGGTGAAATAAGTTGAAATGCAATCAGCAATACCCAAAAACAAAAAATCCAGATCCATGGAGGCTTGGACACTCTAGAGATTTTCAACCATGATGGGAGTAAATATGTACTCCAACACCTTTTTACAGCAATAAAAGAGAGCATTTCTTTACAAGTTGCTATAAAAAGCCTGCAGTGTTGATTTATCTCTATATCTGTGATCTTAATGTATTTAATTTGAGTGCAGTTCAGCTGTGCATGCAGGGACTGAGGCGGGAACCTTCCTAAACCATCTCCTGAACAAGTCTCGACACCTCCAGGCTGGAAATTAAGGGGTTAGACAAGGCCTTGGCGCTGCAGTCTGTCTGAGGAGCTAATACTTGCTCACAGCTTTGGCAGGGAGGGAGACAGCGCCGTATTTTATGCTGGGGATGTACAGACTTCACGCTTAGCGCTGAGCGCCAATCTTTCATTTGTCAACAGGAGATTCTGAGCGTCCCGTCTGCTGCAGGATTGATATACAGGCACATGAATCAAATGTGAGGAAGTCTGTTGATAGGTACAGAGCGTAATTACCCCGCTGGAAACCCAAATAGTGACTTTTCTTTTAGTTTTGTGTCTCAGGATTTCAAAGATGTCAGAGTCTGTTCGTGTGTGTTTGGAGGAATGCTGCAGGGGAAGAAGGGCAGGCTGGGACAGAGCTGTGAACAGGTGCATGATGGGCTTGGAGTCCAGGGAGGGGCCCCTGTGGTTCAGTTAGAGATTGGCAGTGAGATGTGTGCATGGTAGGGGGGTCTGTAATTCTACAGCTTGAGCCAAACTCTCAAGTTTTTAGGACAAGTGTGTTATAAATCTTAAAATGCGATAAATATTTGACCAAATTTTCACCATTTGACTTCAGAAAGGTTTTTGTGCAAATGTAAAGAGGATTTTATGCAAAAAATTATAACACAACTTTGATGCAGTGTTATTTCATTGACTACAATTATGACTAAAAGTGTTAGTTACCTTTTATCCACTGGGAAGATGAGGCAAAAACTAAATAAAATCGATTTAAGTTGATAAAAACATACAAAAATTAAGTCTAGTTTATGTCAAGGAGACTAAAACAAGACTGAAATGTTAATGCAGGACTTAACCCAAAATCCATGATTGTCTGTGCTTATAAAGTATGTCAATTAAAGAATTTACAGTCCATAAAATGTGGTTTACATGGGTGCTTATTTTGGAAGCTATGTTGTATTTTGTCCTGTGCCCTATTTGCACAGGGCACGCGTATATTAAAAAAATTAAACATGTTCATGTCACCACCCGCGCTCATAAATTTCACCTTCTGTGTAAAAATGGCTTTGTTTTATGTATTTATTTAGTCTTCTGTCCAAATGTGCGTGCACGCGCCGCTGCTCTCTCCATGTATACAACTCTGTTTCCTAAATTTTGTCTTTGCAAGTGCCTGATCTTATATCAGTGTTATTTACCTGTACATGCCATGCATAACACAATTTCACAATATGAAATGTGGCGCCCAACATTCAGTGGTTTAGACTGCACTAGCTGATCTTCGCAAGGAGGCTTTGTCGTGGATTCCTCAAGGTCTTTACACACTGGGTCTGTTTTTTAATCTATAATCTAAAAACTGTCACGCACTTTTACCTTGCACACTGAGTCCAGTGTGTTTTTATTTGCCTTTACTGCGAAAATTCATAAAATGTGGCAAATTGTTTCATATTGCAAGCCTGTGGCTCTGTCACTTCTTAAAACCCCGTCTACCAGGAAGTTTGAGAGCACTTCATGCTCCCCTCTGCTGACCAGTTTCATGGAGATGCTGATTTCATTCTCCAGCAGGACTTGCCACCTGCCCACACTGCCTAAAGTACCAGAAGCTGGTTAAAGGACCATGGTAACCCTGAGCTTAACTGTCCAGCAAACTGGCCTTACCTAAACCCATAGAAAATCTCAGGGGTATTGCAAAGAGGAACATGAGCGACACACCAGATCCAGCAATGCAGAAGAGCCGAAGGCCACTATGAGAGCACCCCAGGCTTCATAACCCCTCAGCAGTGCCACAGACTGATCACCTCCACACAGCATTGCTGCAGTAATTCATGCAGAAGAAGCTCTGACCAAGTACTGAGTGCTGAACATGTTTATTCATTTCAGCAGTCCAACATTTCCATTAAAAATCTTTTTTTTAAGTAATATTCTAATTTTCTGAGGTATTGAATTTTCGTTTTTTAATTTATGAATCTATATAATAAATGAATTTCACTTTCTGAATACAATATATGATATAAAAACAATTAAAATGCAATTCAAAAAATTATACACTAACTTTAGAACTTAATCACAATTAATGCTTTTAATCTTGACAGGCCTAATTAATATTTATTTTACAATATGGCAGAGCAAATTAGTTCAAAGAAAAAAATGCCTTGAATTTAACTTGTGAAGACTGAAATGGAAAGACTTTTTAATGACTAAACCCGGACTAAAACTTTTAAAACTGAAAGTGACTAAAATATGACTCAAACTACATTTTTTAAATTTAAGTCTCAGATTAAATTGAAATTATCTGCCAAAATAAACACTGCTTTACTGTAAATCACCATTCAAACAAATCTACTTGCATGTCAACAAGATAAAAATAAATTTAAATTAATTCCCAGTACCAGACTCTTTCTATTCTGTTTAAATTAACCCCTCCATCCATGTGTCTATCTATCAGCCCCCCCTTCCTCTCACAGACACACCATCCACCCTCTAATCCAGCCCCCTCTGAGCTCAGGGTCCCAGGGAAAGGTTCATCCAGAGGGCGGAATCAGCCTCCATGGCAGAGTAAGAGCTGGGAGGAGAAGGGGGGTTCGTTAAGATGGGGTGGGGGTATTTGAATGTGGTGGGCTGTGTATTTATGTGAGTGTATTTTGAGAAGCAGGGTTTGGGAGGGGCTGTGACAGAGAGAGAGAGAGCATCATTCCTGGTGGTTAGAGAGAAGGCGCAGTGGTGGAGTTGCGAGTCTGTGTTGGAGGTTCACTGCCTCCGAGGTTCCTCACCCACATTTGTACGGGTTCACTGATCCGACTGTGTGTTCTGAGGTCACGGCCGGGCTGATGGTCAGCTCCTGGTTCATGGCAGCTGAATGAGGCATCAGACTCTGGAGGGCAAGAAAACAGGAGAGCAGCTGTCTGAAACTGCACCCAAAGGTGTTTTCATAAAGACTCAGAAAATGAAGGGTTAGAGCGTTATTGCATTATTTATTTCATACCTGTTAAATCATCAACTTATATTTTTAGGGCCCAAGCACCAACCTAGGGTAAGCGAGGATCCTATGCATCATTTTTCTGTCTGCAGCATCACTAAACTGGGGGCATTATCATGCTAAAAAACTCACCAAACTTTACAGAAAATTCACCTCCAAGATGTTTGTATATTGGTGGAATTGTGCAAGTCCTTCAAGCAGCCAAACATAGATAGGGGACTGAGTCAGAGCTACATGTATGAAGAGCCTAAACTTAGACTACTTTTTTGTAAATTTTTTTCAGTGGAAACACACCAGTAACACCTAACTTTTTAATGCTTATGTCAATCGTCACCAAACTTCACAGGATGATCACTCATTGGTCCTGAATACATTCATACATTGATATCAAATTTTTTTACCACTGCCCTCTTCTGGTAATTGAACATTTCTGCATTTGCTTTTTGAATTTTTTTCTTTATTTTTTCTTCATTCAGCCTAGGCTTATTATTTTTAGTCTGTCACCATAAGACCTACAAACAGCCTCTTGGAGCCCAAGGGTCAGGGACTTGCGACTTGTCCACTGAGCTGTCTGTTTTTAAATGTGTTCTGATGTTGCCTCTCAATTTCAGCTCAAAAAAAGTTACAGACTATAAGTCAAAAAGCACATTGCGCAAGGGCAACCTGGGGAAAATGCCAAGTTTTTCATCCAATGCATCTTTTTTTCTTTATAGCCATACCTGAATTTGGAATGACTGATGTTTAGAAAGCAGTGATGTCAGCCTGGGCTTATTGCAGTGTATACAAGCATGTTTAGTGCAGCAAAGAGCCTGATAGCCATGTCAGGTCATGTGCATTAGGTGAAGGTCCACGATGGTGCAAGTCCAGGCATTCTAGACAGGTATATTAGTCACACCGGTGTTTAGGATAAAGGCCACTTTTTACGTATTAAATATGGCTTGGTATCATCACAGGTAAGGTCGGATATGGGGTCATATCAGTCACTATTGATATGCTCTCAGTAGAGAAGGCTGCAAGCTTCTGCCATGTTTGATATCAGGCAAAGATAAGTCATTTATGCAATTCCGAGTCAAGTCTCTGAGGGCAAGTCACTTTTGCTTTTAGTGAATAAATATAAATAAACTTTTTTTGATTAATCTGAGTACCCTCATAATGTATAATCAAACTGGGGCTTTACTAATGTTTAAAATGTCGTAGCAGTATTAGTCATGGTAATTTCGTCACTAAAATAAATCCTCATAATACACATTTTTAGTTAGGTTAGTTAGATAGATAGGTTGTTTGCAATCACATAACTGTGTCTGTTAGGGGTCAGAAAGTGGGGGCCAGCCATTATAAATGAATGGGAATTGAGGAAAGTTAGTACTTTAGAGCTCTAAACAGACCTCTCTGCTGCAATTATCATGAGGGAATTTCCACATACTTTGAGTTTGAGCCCTACACCTTACAAAGCAGTATTTTTCTCCACAGTTTAACAAATTTACCTGGCATGGCGGCACTCAATATCTTACGTTACTCAGTTGTGCAGACCTCCTAGTGTCTAGGGTCATCTAGCCAGATACAGGAAGACAAGAGTCTTGTGTAGTCTGATACTGAACTAAGTGGCTAGCAGAGCCCCTTCAACATTTAAAAAAGTCTTTACTTTGTCAGATGCATGCCTTTTATTGAAACGGTGATGTACTTTCAACTGAGTATGTGAAATAAAATGGCTCTTTAATGTGAACCACGGTAGCTAGCTCCCATTTGAGTGCCAGTTTCCTTTCCTCCAGTTTTGTCATTTTTCAATCTACATTTAAAAGCTAAACTGTTCTCAAACCAAGAGTCATTTAGGAGCAAAACAACCAGATCTATTGAGTTGAACCAAATGATCTGGAATTCCTAAAAGAGTTGAATTTACAGTCACAGAGGGGAAACTGCTGGCTCAAAATCCCGGGTAAGATCAGGGTTTGATGTGCCTAACCATGGAAAACTCTACTGAACCAAAGCAGACTGCTTTGTGGCACAAACCAAACCAAGGCTTTTTTAATTCCAGGCCACTTCTGTTTCACATGAGGTGTTTTTTTTTTTTCACTTTTGATTTTTACCCTAATATTTCACTACTTTGAGACACAAAAGTATCTTAAGAATTAAGGATGTTTCATTTTTCACACTTTGAATGTTTGGAATAGCCAGAAACTGCTGAAAACATGACCTTCTTGGTAGCATTTTTCTACGTAGAAACCACCATCAGTTTTTACTTCAGCATAAACGATGTGGACTGGAGCTTTTCAGGTTGGATCTGCATGATGACAGACGTGGTCTGGTCAGTCCATTTGCTCTGTAAGGTTATAATTTGCATGCAGAACTAAATGAAATGAATGAAAGCTACAGGGAATCTAAAAGACCAAAAGAAATCCCTCAAACACCATGCACCTGTAGCTGCTCTTGAACACTTTGAGCTCATGTGCCTTGCTCAAGGGCTTCTACATTCTACTACCTGCACAGCAGGGAAAGTAGTTGCACAGATAGGGAAATGAACAGGAGTGGTCCCTGCAGTTATTGTGTGTTATGTGTGTATGTGTTGTTTACAGTTTACACAGCAGCACACTGGCAGAGCATCAAAACCATGTTGCTTTTTGTTATGAGGTAAACACAACCCCCCAACCCTGAGGCAGGACCAGGACAAACAGCAAAGCTGCGGGAGGTCGCTCAACATCACTGATACCCTTACACTCCAGAGGAAGGTTTTAGGTACCCACAGAGGGTTAAAAAAACATACCAAATAAGATATCTGTTGGTCTTCAGAGCTTTGCAACATTTGAATCAAACTGTAAAGTGAGACAGAGAAACTTTTATAAAGTTTCCAGTTGAGGTAATGGAAAAAATAAGGGTAAAAATAGAGAGGGAGTTCAGCTCACTTTCAAATATACTTAGACCACCAATGGATCGTGCAACCTCCCTATACCAAATAAATGCTTCCATAGGGATTGCTTGGATACTCCTTAAGATATGATGAAGGTCTCATTGGCCAAATGTCCAAGAACACAGTCAGAAGAGCTCCTTATT
This sequence comes from Cheilinus undulatus, assembly GCF_018320785.1. Lineage (NCBI taxonomy): Eukaryota > Metazoa > Chordata > Actinopteri > Labriformes > Labridae > Cheilinus > Cheilinus undulatus. The sequence goes on along the minus strand of NC_054882.1, from coordinate 7,897,986 downwards.
GTCCATCCTTAATGTAGCTTTCTCATGAAATACTTCTCAATACAAAGACAATATGGTGAGGAAACAGGAAATGTTGCCTGATGTAGTTCTGTCTTCTGTACTCTTCAGCTGCAACAGTAACTTAAATCAAAGCAGGACAAACATTTATTTCTAGTTTATATATCATGTGTTGTAATTCAGCCAAAGGTGCCTCACACCTAACGACTTTTCCTCTGATTTTAAAGTCACAGACAAAATTCCAAAGTCAGAATAAAATCATGGGAGTCTTGTTTAAGTTGCAGCTCGCTCCCGTTGTCTCAGTCGTTAGGTGTAAGGTGGTCATAAGGCTCGATTTTAGCCGTTTTAAGACGGTCTTTCTTCAGTCTTGGTGTTACGTCTTTAGTCTGATTGTACGCAAATTGTGTTTCTCAGTGACACAACCATCGTCTGTCAATGTTGAATTGACAGACAAACAACATTGAATTGTTTGTCTGTCAGTTCAATCCAGGCTGATATGACTGGAACGGTAATCCTCCATTGGGTTTTTCAAAGTAAAAGCCTGATCAGTTTATTTCTTTGGTGAGACTACTCGCGTTTTCATACACTACTTTTATTCTTAAGTGTTTCCAGGATAGTTCCTCGGTTCTTACAGTGACATGCAAAGTTGCTTCAGTGTTTAACTTTCCTTTCATTTCTACCCGATGTTAATCATTTTAAAGCATCATATTATAAGAGATATTAACTTGAATGCGATCTCCATCTCCTTCTACATCTTGTTCTCTGCTCAAAAAGTGTTGTAAATTTCCACCGGATGCGTGATGGAAAAATTCTCAAAAAGAATTGGATTCTAGTCTTGTAATTAGTGGCCCACAGTCTAAATCTCAGTCAAAAATCAAAACTCAGATTCACTGATTAATTGTCTGCAGATGTTAGAGGGTCTCAGATGTTGATCTTTTTAGAGTCTTTCAGAAGTTTTAGTAAAGTCCTCTGGTGTTAGCCCAGCCTAAATCAACTAAGATAAAAGTTTTGGGCCTCTTCATTAAGCCCTAGAGTTTGCTACTTTAAAACCAATTTTGCCTCTCTTTTTCAACAGGTTAACAGGTTTTTGTTTTTTTTCCGGCTACTAAATAACACTTTTAACCCATTTCACCATTTTTATTGCTAATCTAAATCCGTTTTGCCACCTTGTGGCCATTTTTAACCCACCTTGCCACTTTGTTGGAAACTGTTAACCAATTTTCATCACTTTTTGGCCACTTTTAACAAAATGTTGACTTTTTCGTCCAACTTCTTACTAATTTCCCCCCATTTTCACAATTTTTAAGCTGTTTTGCCACTTAATTTGCCTTTTTTTAAATTTTTTGATATGTTTTCACCATTTTTTGCCCAATTTTGCCACTTTATTGGCATTTTTACCCATTTTTGCCTTATTCTCAGTACTTTTAACCCAACTTTGCAACTTTTTGCCAAACTTTTGGCCACTGTTAATTGATTCCTGCCACTTATAACCAATTTTATCACACTTTTAATCCATTTCACCACTTTTATTGCTAATCTATATCTGTTTTTCCACTTTGTGACCATTTTAACTTACCTTGCCACTTTGTTGGCAACTGTTAACCCATTTTCATCACTTTTTGGCCTCTTTTAACCAATTTTTGCCACTTCCTTGCAACATATAACTCATTTGTCTGCCATTTTCACTATTTTTAACCCATTTTGCCACTTTGTTGGGATTTTTTTACCCATTGTTGTAATATTTTTTCTACTCTTAAACCAGTTTTGCCACTTTTTTTGTCATTTTTGCCACTTTTTGCCCACTGTTGTACCCATTTTTGTCAATTTTTAACCCATATTGTCACTTTTTTGCAATTATTTAATAGTTTTTCACTGAAGTTATCTCAGTTCCCTCTACTTTATTTTCTCATGCACTCTGATGTCTGATGTTATTTACAAATGGTTTAGTCCAATTTGCCCACCCACATAGTTAGCACTTTAAAGATTGTAAATGGGTTTTAAGAAAACAGTTTAGACCTTGAAAAAGTCTATATTTCACTATAGATAGAATAAATAAATAATATTCAATTTTTGTTGAGTAGTCATAATTCAGGTTTTAAATGAAATATGGTTATCACTGCTTAACTTTACACTGGACCATGATTTCTCTGACCTTCATGTTACCCCATTTGACTGGGCCCCAGAAAAATCTCCCCTTTATTGTTGTTAATGTTCCATAGTGAATAAGATATGGGTTCATGAGATTTGGAAATCATTGCCTTCTGTTTTTGTTTGCATAAACAGTGTCCCAACTTTTTTGCAAACACTAAACCACCTACTGCTATCAGCACCAGATCTCTGTCAAGAGTTTTGTTGTCTCATTTAACTCTACAGATATATGAACTAAAACCTAGAAGGACTGACAGTTTTCACTTTAATTTAAAACATTTAGAGACAGTTTTCTGCCCGGTTCAGTTAACTTATGAAGGTTGCAGCCTCTGCAGTCTTGGTGTATTTGGATGCCACCTGGTTAAGGCCCACAGACAGGGAAAGAGGGTTATGGTCTGGAGGTTGTGTGTGCATGTGTGAACTGAAGGGGGGGGAAGAGCTGGAAAGCCCCCCAGTGCAGGTGCAATCCAGGGCCATCCGCGACGCTCCGTCAGCTTCGCGCCGGGCCAGTGAGGGGTTCAGACAGAGGGGGGTGGAGGGTGAGATCTTCTCACCCCGCTGGCCTTCTTCTGCGAAGCGGAGCTGGTAATTTGGACAGAAAACTGGATTTGTGCCCAGCAGAGCCTGGGCAGCGAGGCAGTGAACCAGCCCTCGGTCGGGGCTCACAGCGGGGGAGAGGGGCTGAACTCAGGATGACCAATAAGTTTTCACTCGTTCATTCATTCTGCTTTTCCTCCGAGTGCTCTCAGCCCCCTCCTGTTCTCTCACTGTACTGATCCACTTCTCTGTGATCGGCTTAGTCTGCCTCGACTCCTCCGGACGCTTCATCGACTCCATTGTTAGCCGTACATACCAGAGGAAATACAGTTTAACTCTGAACTGAGCAATTCACTGATTAGAAACAGTCCATATCATTTCATACTCAGATTCAGGGTTACTTCACACTTTTAGAAAACAAATTTAAGACTTTCTAAAGACCAGAACAGAGCAAAATTAAATCTTTTTTTGAGCAATAAAGAGTCAAAGATGAAAGGCATGTGAGATTTCTCAGTACACCAGACCAGAACTAAATTTTGTGATTTAATAAAACACCCAAGTTAGAGGATTTCTGGGACTTTTACTTCCTCTATTCTGTCAACATACAGTATTCTCAAATTTATTGCAATATATTTTAGCACATTGCTTTCTTTTTTGATTAATTGTGGTTAAGAAAATTAATGCACTTATGTACATTAATCTATCACAATTATTACAACAGGTGCATCCTCTGACCCGCAGACCTGCATCAGTCAGAAGAGAACAGGAACTTAAATCTTTACTCCCAGGAAAAAACTGTATGATCTGCCCTCATTGGAAGCTTTTAGCTAAAAGACTTGAAGGCAGGGCACAGAATAGTCTGGCCCCCTGAAGAACCCAGAGAATGGGCCCTCCACAGCTGTGATTTATTGATGATATCAGTGCAGGCCTGATGGATCAGTAGCATTGGTGCTAGCATCCAGGCTAACAGTTACCTCATTTGGAGCTGAAAGTGTGTCAAACTCTTTTTGGGTTCTGATGATGGAATTATTTACTCTTTCTATTTTTAACACCTTTTTTCTCACTTCCACCCATTTTTGCCTCTTCTTTTGCCACTTTTGCTGTTTTTCGTTTAACCAATTTTTGCAAATTTTGACCAATTTTTGCGTTTTTTTTTTTTTTTCTCATTTTGGCCCAGTTATACCACTTAACAGTCATTTTTTGCACATTTTGTCAAGTTTTCTTTATTCTCATTTCTTTTTTGCCTCTTACAACGCATGTTGCCACTTTGACACGTTTATCCCTTTATTTGCCATATGTTGCCCATTTTCGCCACTGTTGACCCTCTTTGGCCAGTTTTTGCCACCCTTTACTAATTTTGTCCCAGTTTTGCCATTTAGCAGTCATTGTTGCCCATTTTTGCCAGTTTCACTCCTTACAGTCTGATCATTTTTTCTACTTTGCCATCCCAACCAATTTTTGCTGCTTTTTGAAATTTTTGCCACTTTTTCCCAGTCTTGCATTTTTTATATATATATATATATACTTTAAATCTTTTTGTGCTACTGTTGGGCCATATTTTTTTTTTTTTTTTTTTTTTTTTTGCAACTTTTTACTGATTTTGTCCCAGTTCACCAGTCATTTTTGTCCTTTTTTTTTGTCCATTTTTGCCAATCTAACCCCTTATATTCTGCTCAGGTTTTCCGCTTCCACAAATTTTCCACCAAGTTTTGCAGATTTTTGCCAATTCAACCCTTGTTTTGCTACGTTCTGTTCACTTTTTTATAACGCTGACCACTTTTTGCTCCTTTTTATCATGTTTTCCACTTCTGTTTGACACCGTTACTATTATTACTATTAGTATTCATTTTGTCCCAGTTTTGCCACTTAACAGTCATTTTTGCCAATTGTTGTCATTTTACCCCTTTTTTTCTCCCTTTCGCTCATTTTTTCCACTTTGCCACTCTGACCAGTTTTTGCTGCTTCTCGCTGCTTTTTGACACTTCAACCCCTTTTTTGATACATTCTGCTTATTTTGTATAATGCTGACCAATTTTTGCTACTTTTGACCAGTTTTTCACTTTTTGCCATCTTTTATCAATTTTTGCCACTGTTGTTTCTCTCATGTTTTTGTGCTGGTTTAAGCCAGTTTTTGCCGCTTCTTGTCACTTTTGACCCATTTTTGCTACAGTTTTTTCGCCTTTTTTGCCATTGTTATGCAATTATTGACCATATTTTGCCCATGTTTTGCCACTTTCTAACAATTTTGCACTTTTTCAGCCTTTTCTCTAATCTATTTACCATTTGAACCATTTTCTGTGTGTTATGTCCCAGTTTTTCCCCTTAACAGTCGTTTTTGCACTTTACCTGCATTCTGCTCATTTTTTCCTCTCTGATCAATGTTTGTTGCTTTTTCATGATTTTCTAACTCTTTTAGATGCACCTGTAATTTAGCTTGACAGCTAACCTGTTGTGTTGTGCATGGCCTCTGTAAAGTAATAAACTAAATTATTTTACATCATTTAAATCAATATAATGATCTAAAAGGCCCAAATTAGACATAAAACTCTTAAATAAGCTACTTTTTTGTCATCACTCATTCATATTTAATATATACACGCTGGAGTCAGATCAGGTCTTCTTTACAGTTTGATCCCCTAGTCTTGTTTGAACGAACAAATCAGAGATTTCGTAACCAAACACTGCTCTTTTTCTGCTCTGTGATTGCACCCAAACAGAGAAGTCGTCGTGTTGATTCACCTGCCAAACTCTGTTAGTCAGTGTGAGGTCTACATCTGCCACGACAGGCACAGCAGAGTAATAGAAGGTAATAAAGAACCCCGTAATAGAGCGTGGCAGAGGAGGTAATTACAGTGAGGGGTGTCTTTTAAAGGCTTGTTTGTAATGATTCATGGTTGCACAAATGCAATTTTCAATGTCACTCCCCTCTCATCACTCACTGCTGCTCGCCTCGATCTGCAGGTAACCTTCGTCTCACCCCTGCAAGGAGCATCCCAACTCCAAAACTGGAGGAAACTTTCCAATAATTCAGCTAATTTTCATTCCAACAGTTTCCCTACGTAGTTTCTCGTAGATGTTTCGCTTCTGGCGTAAACGGTTTCTTTCATCCCAAACGCCAAAACAGCTTCTTCTGTGAATATCATTATGAGCAGCCGACAAACAAGAAGGGCGATTTAAATGTACAGTCAGACGCCAATATTTCCCGTCAGCATGCATGTGCAAGCGTGTAGACAACAGTGAGGAACAATGTACACAGCTAAACTTTAGTGCATTCACAGCCATGAAGAGTAAAGCGATGACAGCCAAGGAGGGGTGGACTGTTCATAGTTTGGATAAAGGAAATATACAGAGAATAGTTTTCATTAGAATATTGGTCGACCCTCATCAGGTGCCTGATTGTTATCATTAGAGACAATCTCAATGCAGAGATATCGATGAGACCAGCCTGAGATTCTGCAACCAGCGCCGGTCCCAAAGAGCAGGGTTGATCAGAGACCACCTCCAGAATTTGGGAGTTGAGAGGGTGGAATGCCCGGCTAGCAGTCCTGACCTTAACCCCACTGAACACCTGTGGGATCAGCTTGGGCGTGCCATAGTGGCTGACTTGCAACAAACGCTGATTGAAGAATAGGATGCCATCCCACAACACAAATAAATTGTTGATCTGTCATGTTTCTTCAGACTTCAATCATCCAATCCACCAAACAAGAGTCAACAGTAGAATCAGCTGTTTGGCACCGGCAGAGACGTTTTGGCAAATTTTTCATGGGCACAACCCCCATACTCAGCTCAGCTCTTTTGACCTTTTTCACTGTCAGCCACCCTTAATCCACTTCTGCTACTTTTGCGATTTCTGGCATGCTTTAGTGCTGCTTTCAGTCAATTTCTGGCCTCCTTTTTGCCTCTTTTGACCCTTTTTGACACATTTTGCTATATCTTTTTGCCAGTATTATTCTTTATTTTCTATATTGTGGCCATTTTTGCAACTTTTAACATTTTCTCTAACTTATTTGCCATTTTTACCCATTTCTGGGCCACTGTTTGCTCATTTTGTCCAACTTTTGCCATTTAGCAGTCATTTTTGCACATTTTTGTCCTTTTTGCCCATTTAACCCCTATTTTTCTGCATTCTGCTCATTTTTACCACTTCGCCATTCTGACCATTTTTTGCCAATTTTTGCAACTTACAACACCCTTTTCCCACTATTATACTTTTATTTTTCACATTTTGCTCATTTGTTGCTAATTTTTACCCATTTTTGTACCAGTTTTGCCACTTGACAGTTTTTTTTTTTTTGCCCCTTTTTTTTGTTTCTGGGCAGTTTTATGCATTATTTTCTTCACAATATTAAACACAAATTTAGTTTTAACATGCCAACAACTCTATGCATAGTTTGGGCAAAAATGATGCAGTTCAACCTTTAAAAAAATCCTTCAGTACCTGCATCAATTCAGCAGCCCAAAGTGTCATTATCATTCTCAGTAATCAAGCTCAGTTATTTTCACTTCTGTCTCCTAAAATGTCCGATGTTTATCTTTTAAGTGAGTAGGGTTGTTATTTGGGGTAGAAGTTCACAACTGGAACAGTTTACAAAATGCTGAAAATTGTTGTTTCAGTTGAAAGTGCTTCTTATACTGCAGTTAGTGCAAAAGTTCCAACTGGTATATTTTTAAGTTTGGCTTTAAGAATTACATTTCCATGTTATGACCAGCAAGGCCCGATTGTTTATTACTATTTTTTTTTTTTTTTTTTTTTTTTTTTTTGCATTTATCCATCATAACATTACTAAGCAACTTACTTTTAACCATTATTGTAATTGAGTAGCTTTTTTGTGTACTTCTACTTTTTTGAGTACTTCTCAAAATTACTTCTCTGGCTCTTACTTCAGTACATTTTAAAGGAAGTATTTCACTTCACTACCTTTTAGCCTAAACGAGGAGGTTCTAGCTTTCTGCCAATAAGAAAAAGGCCAAAAGTTCTGACTTTCACAGCATATGAAGGTCAGTAAGGAGAGACTGATTCCACATTTCATTCTGAAACAGCTGTTGCATCTGACATTAGGTTTAGTCTGACCTTATAAAAACAACCTGGCTATAGATTCATAATTTCTTGTAGTTATCTCATAACTTTGCAAAGCAGATGTATTCGCCCATTTCTGTGTTTCATGCTTGTGAATCCATCTTGCATGCTCCCATCTGAACAGTTTGGGTCCGGATAGAAAGTGACAGGACCAATCAGTGTCGAGGGGCAGTACTTTCGGACGCGGCGGAGTCTTGAAGTAAGCATGCAGCGAGAAGAGGCCGGTGCCATTATAGAAGAAGAGATTGACGTGGATGCTGCTAAAACACCAGTTTTATAAGAACTTGACGACATTTCTTTGATAAAAGAAGGAAAAAGAGCAGGAGTTAGTTGTTTGTTTGTCTTTCAAAAATGACAAAAGTCACATACTGACATGTCTACAGTCGCCATGGTTTGTGTTATGCTGCTCCTCCACAGTGGTGAACCTCGGTAATGGCTACGTCACATGTTTTGTTGCTCTGATTGGCCCGTAAAGATGTGACAGACAGAACATACATCCAGTCACCCTCCGAGTTTTTTTTCAAAGGCTCTGCCTTTTTCCAAACGCCATCTATGAAAGGTTTACCGGATCGATTAGTCAAACAAATCCATCTGGCATGCCAGGTTAGTTATCTCACATTAAGGAAAAAAAAGTCGATACTCAGTACTCAGCACTTTAAGTACATTTTAAATGACCTATCTTTTACTTTTACTTGAGTAGATTCATAGATTGCTACTTTTACTTCTACTTAAGTAAATTTTATGCAAAATAACTATGCTTTTACTTCAGTAATAATCTAGTACTTTATCCACCTGAGATTGGGGCTTTTAAGAAAACAGTCAGGGCTTGAGCTGCATCAGCCACCCCCTCACCAGGCTTATGGAGAGGAAGACTTTTTCAGGCGTTAAGAGGGACAGAGATTTACCAATCTGCAAAAAAACAGCATCTTAAAAATTTGGAACAATCTGAGAGAAAAAATCCTTGACATGAATTCATGAAGATGTTGAATGTCCACCATCTTCAGTCCATTATATCATCAAAACATTCAAAGAATAATGAGAGATCTCTGTGCACAAGGGACAAGGTGCTTGTGATTCTCGGGATTCTGTACTACAAATAACTTCATGGACTAAGGAACATTTCCAGAAATCATTGCCTGCCAACACAGTTCATCATCCACGAATAGACATTGAGGCTGTATCGTGTACAGAGGAAGCCAAATGAACAGGATCCAGAAACACTGCCATCTTCTCTGGGCCAAAGTCCATTTAAAATGGACTGAGGCAAAATGGAAAACTGTTCTGTGGTCACATGAATCAAAATTTGATATCATTTTTGGAAAACACACGAAAAGGGACCATCCAGCTTGTTATCAGGGCACAGTTCAAAAGCCAGCATCTCTGATGGTAAGGGGCTGCATTAGTGCCTATGGCGGGGGCAGCTTACACATCTGGAAAGACACCATCAATGCTGGAAGTTCTCTTTTAGGGAAGGCCTTGCATATTTCAGCAAGACAGTGCTAAACCACATACTGCAACCATCACAACAGCATGGCTTCACAGTAGAAGAGAAACTTTGCATTAAAACAACTTTTATTTTTGTACACTTCTAGCACTTAAGATTGCTTTAACTATATCAAACTATGTAATTGCACACAGCTTTTTTTATATCTTGCAGGTCTAAAACATGATGATTTAATCAGATAGGATATTGTGAAGTCATGGATTGTTGATCAAAGAAAAGAAACTAAGAATAAAGGCAGAAAAGTGTGAAAAATTCCCTTAAAGTTCATCTTTCTGTTGTGGTTCCATGTGAGGTATTTGAAGAGTAGAGGTCATCATCTCTGCCCCTGACTCATCTCTGATCCCTCCGTCTCTTAGTCGGTCTTGACATCTCTAAAGGCCTATTTGTCACCACAAGAAAAGCTTCTCAGCAGCCCGTGGAGCCCCCCTCTTCTCCTTTAATAACCCCGGTTTGCATGAGACGTCATTCATGTTGAGAAAAAGCGCTCAGGCAGGGCTGGAAGAGACTCGCGGCAGAGCATGCAGCAGCACCGTCTCTTCCCTCCGCGTCCTGGCCCCAACCGAGACCCAGACATCAAAGGCAGGTGGAGTGAAACCATGAAATTACAGGTAAGGTGTCAATTACCCTTTGAAACCAAGCACTCTCCAAATCCAGGCAAGACCGAGCCGGTCCCTGGAATTAGAACAAATAAAGAGGAACTGAAGGGAGAATGGCAGAGGAGGAGGGGAGGAGGAGGTTTTACGGGCCGTGTTGACAATATAGCATCAGTATAAAAGGTCCTAATTCAGCTTTAAATTACAGCCTTGTACTCTTCTCCTCACACAACTGTACAACCACCGCCTGTTTGGGTGTGTGGGAGTGCCTCATTTGGGAAATAAGGAGAGAAAAGAGCGGCTGCAGGTAAAAACTGGATCTGCAAAATTGTTTTTTCTCTCACATCTACTTTCTCCTTTTTGCAAAAAGCAACATTTTTTTGCCTCAAATCCCAGTTTTGCTCTCCCACCAACATCCAAGGCAAATTTCAGCATGTAATAGAGGTTAAATCCAACTAAACAAGCTCTAAATTATAGCTATTCTTTTTTTATGAGAGGCATAAAACATTTTATAGGGTCTATTACACTAAGTAGCATCTGATTAATCCTCAACTTTATCGCCCTTGTGTCACAGCTTAAAATACCTTGTTTATATGAGCTTGCAGAGGGTAAACGAACAGAAATTTGTTAAAACCTGCGGCAAAATAGCTGTAGTAAACACACTCCTTCAAATACCCGCACAACAATCACATATTTCCTCCCAATCTGGGTTTAAAAATATCCTTGATTTATTATTTTCTCATAAAGAAAACTGTCACTGTGGGAATTAATTGAATTAATTATTGTTCTCTCCTCCCCCCTCTCTCTCTCTCTTTCTCTCTGCGTGCCATGAAGCCAGTTGACAGCTCATGTGGGAAAAAAATCCAACCACAGCTTTGGGTTACACAACACACACACACCCGCTGAGCCACAGACAGCGCTAGCCCGGTCCAGCCCAGACGATGCAGAACACCCACAATGCTTCCCCGCCCCCGGCCTGCCAAACTCTGCCACCTGGCCTGCACCGAGCTAGGCTATGAGCTAGCAAAAGGAAGGCCAAGGTGACCCTGGAAGAGGGGATAAATAGTAAATGTGCAGCATATATAATCCCAATATCCAAATAAGTCGGGACACTTTAAAATGTGAATCAAAGCAGAATACAATGATATCCAAGTCTTTTTCAGCCTATATTCAATGAAAAACATTACAAAAACAACGCTCTGATTACCTTATTGTCTTTTTGGAAAATAAACACACATATGAATTTGGTGCCTGCAACATATTCCAAAAAAAGTTGGGACAGGAGCATGTTTACCACTGGGTTACATCCTCTGTAAATGTCTGGGGACCTAATACACTACTTTTTGAAGCTGTGAAAGTGGAATTCTTTCCCACTTTAGATGATGTTCTTGAGTTTTGGACCTCATTATTTGCAACTTATTTTTATAGGTCTGGACTGTATGCAGGCCAGTCTGGTACCTGCATCGGTCTCCATGAAGCCATGAAGTCGTCATCTTGATGGAAGCTTTAGTTGCTCCAAAGCTTGTATGTACTTCTCAGTATTAATGGTGCTTTTACAGATGTGCAAGTGACCCATGCCATGGGCACTAATACACCCTCATACATAACAGATGCTGGTTTTTGACCGTCGCTTTTATGACAATCTAGATGGTCCTTTTCCACTTTAAAATTCCAAAATGAAGAAAGTATAAATCCTAAAAAACTACAGGTTCAATTTGTACTTTTCTTCCTGATTCAGGTCAGGTCGGTAAATTGGACCATTTGTTGGTTCGGCCCTTTGCCTTATCAAACTTGGTCCTGTACTGCTCTGGCTTCTTGATGGCCCTCTTCCAAGCCTGTGCAGGGCCCATGCCCCATCTCTCTACGTGTCCTCCCAGCGGCCCTTACACCATGTACATTGGCACCCCGGTGTCTGAAACAACCCACTTGGTCCTGAGAACCCAGGTTAGCTGGCTCAGGCCTGGGAAAGCTCCCCAAGTGCCTGTCAAAGTGCAGCTGCCACTCCCGTATCAGGCAGTACCCTTACTATCCTAGCTCTCCTGAGCGCACCGGCGTTAGACACACAGTCTTGCTAGTGATACCCCAAGATGTGCTGAAGAGAAGTTATCATAAAGAAGTCCTGTTGGCGCCTCTGGCCATCAGTCAATGCCAAGGCCGATATCAAGGACTGTAGATGGTGGATTCTTTAAATTTCTTGTAAATGCATGTTGAGGAACGTTGTTCATAAACTGTTGGACTCTTTACCCATGCAGGCTCTCACAAAGTGGAGAACCTTGCACCATTGTTGCTTGTGAATGGCTGAGCTTCTTCACCTGTAACTATTAGCAGACTTACCTGTGGATTTTTCCAGGTGATTTATGAGCATTCCAGCTTTCCTGGTCTTTTCTTTTCCCTGTCTCAACTTTTTTGGAATATGTCACAAGACTCAAGTTCAGAAAAGGTGAGTATTTTTTAAAAAGCTGATCAGTTTGAACATAAATGTCTTGTCTTTGTGCTGTTTTCAATTCATAAGAGATTGAAGAGATTTGAAAAGTCGTGTTCTGTTTTGAGTCACAATTTACGCAGTGTCCCAACTTTTTTGGAATTAGGATTTGTAAATTAGACAGTAGCTATAGTATGGATTGTGCTGTTTTTTCCCTGATCATGGAGTTAATTAAAGTCAGCAAACTAACCCACCTCATCCTACTTGAACCTGATCAAAACCAGCACTAGTTCATTCAGAGTGCATCTTCACATCATATCTGTAATTTACAGCCACACACTTCAAATCACACAGACACTCACAGATTATGTTCAATACTCAAAAGAAGCCAAAATTGTATAGAAGCACTTGTATGTAATGACAGACATTATGTCAGTTTTGTTGTAATCTTTTCTAATTTAAAGGAAATCTCTGGATAATTACACCACAGTGAAAACGCAGACAAATGTATAACACAGTTGTCATTGAAGATGTTCCTCAAGATTATAGCTTTAATTCTGCCACTCTCGACCAATTTAAGATGTCTGATTGGATCTTCTGGTGGATCTTCTGGTGAATCCTTTGTCATAGTCCACTCACTTAGGTCTACTACAAATCTACTGCATGTTACTCTCCCTGTTTCCAACATAATCTAACTTTTCACAGCTCAATGCAGGGGCCTAATTACAGTTACTTTTCTTGGGTGCTGGTGGAGAGCAAAACAAAGCTAAAAGTAAAGTGTCTGTAAAAGCTAAATAGGCATAAGGTCAGCACAGTTGGTCATTCCACGCAAGTTAAAGCTGCACCATGCGAAGAAACAGCCACATGTAAACATGCTGTTGTCTTCACTGGGCCAAAGGTTATTTAGAATAGAGGCAAAATGGAAAACTGTTCTGTGATGAATCAAAGTTTGAAATTCTTTTCAGAAACCAAGGTTGCTGTGTCCTGCAGACCAAAGAGGACAGGGACTGTCCAGCTTGTTATCCTGGCACAGTTCAAAAGCCTGCATCTCTGTTGGTATGGGGTTGCATTAGTGCCTATGGTGTGGGCAGCTTACACATCTGGAAAGCTGCTATCAATGCTGAAAAGTAGATAGAGGTTTTAGAGCAACATATAATCTCATCCAGACAACGTCCCATTGAAAGAAAGCCTTGCATATTTCAGCAAGATAGTACTTAACCAAATCCAGCACAACAGCATGGCTTCACAGTCAAAGGTCCAGCTGCTAGAATCCTACCTCAGACAAGAATGGGACAGCATTCCTGTCCCAAAACTCCAGCAACTGGTCGACTCACTTTGCAGATGTTCACTGTTATCAAAAAGAGGAGAGGATGCTACACAATGGTAAAATGTCTGTTTGAACTGATATTCTACTGTGAGTAAAACACAGGTTTCATAAATCTTTGCATGTTGTTTTTATTTACACTTTGAAAGCATCCCAACTTTTTTGGAATTGTGGCCGTAATTGTTTGAGATTTCAGAGTCATACCTTTACTAGTGAAACAACTTTTTGTACCACTGGAGGCTGTAAAATGATGCATATTTAAAATCTTGAATATCAAAGCAGTACTATACTATCAAGAGAAGAGTTTTCAAATTTCCCCTCTCTGTTTCGTCTCTGGACAGTGTAACTCGTCTGTGCTTTATGTGAGGTCTTCTTATTGTGAAACTCTCTTGTATCATGCCAGCACCAATTAATGAAGTCACATTCCTGGTGTACCACTTAGACTTGGCAGATGAACGAGATCCTGACAGGAGAGTAACGATAAAACATCCTAATTTAAATTCAGAATCACAGTTTCTACCTCCGGTCATAAATGTAGACACATCTGACAGTTGCCATGGAAACCACAGTCTGTATTATTGTTACTCTGGGCCTCTAATTACTGACAAATGATGAGGAAAATATGGAATGTGTCCTTACCTGTAGTCCTCCATGGGAAAGCGAGTGGGAGGAATTGGTGACAGTCCTTCCAGGTTTCAGTGCTGAGACTGTAAACGGCAATCAAACTTCTACTCCTGTACTGAAACTTAATCTCAGTTTACAATCTGTTGTAAAGTTGAGGTTTTCAAATGTGTCACATTAATGACTAATATCCTAATGACCGATAAAGGAATGTTAATGTCCTAGCTGAAACGAGGGGGAGCTAGACGGAGCAGACATGTCTGTCAACAGCCCGATGACAGTAAGTCATCCACCTCTTCAGCTTCATAAACAACTTCCCATTAATAAGGACAGCAGTGATTCATTGAGGGCTGCGGTCTGCAGCTCATCCAAGCCAAGTGTTTTATGCATGCATTGTGCTGAAAGGTTGTGTGCGGCATACTTTCCACCATCCTTCGCCAAATATCTGTCAATTCAGCTTGCACTTCCTAATGAAGTTTTAGGCTTTGTGTCTTTCATCGTCACATTTTAGCCTAGACTTGGACACTGCCTCATAACTGGCATGGTTACTTCTTTAAAAGCCAGAATTGCATTATGGTGACTCTTCAACCCCGGGAGATTTATGGGTTTGTTAAGGTGTCACAACATAAGAGAAAACACTTTTTAGACATTTCAAAATGAGATACAGAGGGGCTTACAAGTCATTTATGTGAAATTTACATGTGCATATGCTGCCCTGATTCAGAAAAAAGCTGGGACACTGTGCACAATGTAAATAAAAAAGGAATTGCAATGAATTGAAATTGTCATGAACCCTCATTTTAAATTTCATGGCAGCAACATGTCTCAAAAAAGTAGGGACATGTTGCCCATCATTTATAATCCACTTTTCTTTTAACAACAGTCTGTGCACTTCTGGAAAGTGAGGAGACCAGTTGCTAGAGTTTTGGGAGAGAAATGTTCTTGTCTGATGTAGGATTCTTGCTTCTCAACAGTCCTGGGTCTTCTTTGCAGGATTTTTTGTGTTTTCTTAAAGGTCTGGACTGCAGGCAGGACTGTTGACTGTGAAGCCATGCTGTTGTGATGAATGCAGTCTGTGGTTTAGCATTGTTTTGCTAAATTAAAGGGGACATATTTTATCCTTATAAGACGAGTTCATATAGTTCTCAGAAGTCCCCAAAACGTGCCTGTGAAGTTTGAATGACATTGATTAAATCAGAAGCAGAAAAAAAAGGAGGAGCTGGGGTGGAGGAGGGTTTCAAAGTGGCTTGCAGAGGGAGGGGAAAAGCATGGCCAGGGTAGAGAAGTTTAAATATGGCAGCTTGCATGCAATCAGCCGATAGCATGCTTAGAGGGAATCAGCTGGCCTACCCTAACCCTGATGATGGCTTGTGTGAGATCAGCTGATCTCAATTACATGGCAACGCTTGACTCCGTAGCCTGTCAGACTAACGCTATATGCTTGATTTGTGGATAGCAGTGTTCCTGAGCCCATGAAGTGATATCTGGCACCTGTTTATAATACAGTGCCACCTTAGGGCCTGAAGATCACCAGAATCCAATACTGACCATTAGATATTTCTCCAGGTTCTGGAAATCTTTTGACATTATTACATACTGTAGATGGTGGGGTATTTAAAGTCTTGCAATTTTCTTCACTTCTGAGAGACTCTGCCTCTCTAAAATGCTCATTTTACACCCTGTCATGTTACTGACCTGTTGCCTACTAACCTAAATAGTTGAAAATGCTCCTTCAGTTGTTTATCATTAGTGACAGTTTTCCAGCATTTTGTTGCCCTGTCCCAACATTTTTGAGAAGTGTTTCTGCCATCAAATCAAAATGAGAATACATATTTAATCCTATGGTAAAATGTCTGAGTTTTAACATGTTATTGCTCTGTTGTGATTAAAAATAAGTTTTTTTTATTCCAGCTTTTTTGGAAACAGGGCTGTGCAAGCATAACAAGTGACGTTAATAATAGCACCTTTTTTAACCACAAGAACCCTGAAATTTTAATGCCCTCCTTGATCAAAAAGATGCCTCAGACTCCTTGTGAAGTCACGTTTGTCACAGCAGCACATTTAAAGTCAATGAGAGACTCCTTTGTCCGAGTCATCAGGGGGGAAGTGATGCAACTCCACGCCAGGAGACTCAAAAATAACACAGGGCTGGAAATCAAAGGGGCCAAAGGCTGCCTTACTGACAGACAAGGTGCAGCGGCGGAGGAGCCGTGAAAAAAGCTTTAAAAGTCTCCCAGGTTGGTGTCACTTCTCCGGTGTCACTCACGAACGTTTAGATCCGTCGCTAAATGGCCTCAGTGTTGATTTCTTTGTGTGAAGATGCCAAAGCTCCCGGGCGAATGTGAACAAGCTCAACAGCTGCTTGTCTACGTAAGTGGCTGTGTGTGGTGGATTTCCATTTTATGACTCAAACATAAATTAAAGTTAGAGATTACAAAACATCCCATCACTCAAAGTATGATGAGTAAAACGAAGCTGAAAACAAGTGTTACCACAGATAAACCCCGAGAACATGAGTTTATGAATATTTTCCCTCTCTGGAGGTCTGTTGTTGTTGTTGCTCAGCTGGCACAAGACAGCTGGCCCCGTGTTATGCCCTTACATCGAATCCCCTTATTACAGAAAATCCCAGCAGTAATGGAAATAACCTGTCGTTCTGGGCCAGGTAGCTCGACAGGCCCATAAATCATCACGGGCGGGAGGGGGTGTCACAGGGAGAATGGGTAGGAGAGAAAAAGTAGGGTAAAGAAAAGAAGGGCGGAGTTTCCTGTGCTTGTTGACAGGCTCAAACGAGGCTTGAGCAAACAGGCTCTTCAAGGTGTGAGGGGCTCAGGCAGACAAAGAGGTAGACAGGTTAGAAGCAGGGAGACTGGTGAGAAAATTGAAATTAGTTCATCTGCAGCTCATGAAAATGGAAAATATCCTCATTTTAGCAGCAGAGCATGGAGCTGAAGGATGGTGCTGTGCAAAAAAGTGCATATTATTGCACCTGAGACATTTTTGCACGTCTTTGGAAAGAATCAACAATTTCAAAATACAAACCATCCAAGGTCATGGGGTTCAACTTCCCTAAGACTTGAGCGAAAACAGTAACTTCAGGAATAAATCACTAAAAATGAGTAACTGTGAGAGCCGTTGCTATGAAAATGATGCATTGTCTTTTCTAGTTGCCTGTGAGATCTGTTCATCTTTAAGAGTGGCCTGCATCATTTACAAAGGTTTGAACGTTTCAAAATAATGCTTTGACACAGGGCATGAACCAGATCATAGTTCAATTTGGTCCAGACCAAGACCACCTCTACTGGTCTAGACCAAGGAATGAGCCATTCAGGTTCAGATCAAACCACATAGGTGTGAAAGCACGGTAATTTATTTACACACCCTTTTGAGAAGTAGTTATGCAAACAGTGGCTTGCTTTAGCTTTGTTAGCTTTAGCTGAAGCTAACATAGCTTTGCCAGCTATCAAGTTAACTTTACTACATAAACATAGCTAAAGCTAACAAAGGTAAAGCTAGCCATCTTTTCCATAACTATATCTAAAGCAGGTCTAGCTTTAGCAAATGCAGCAACATCTAGCATAGCCAATGTGCCATTTGCAGGAAAGAGCAACAGACATGAACCAGGGTGGATCATGAACATGGGGCACGACTTAAACCACTAGGCCATCTGCACACCTAGCTAATGTATCTTTGGTAGCTATAGATTTAGCTATATAGCTAACCTACGTAGTTTATAAGGCTTATGTAGCATCATTAGCTTTAGCCAAAGGTAGACACTTGCTACATAACTACTTCTAAAGCAAGTCAAGCTTTAGCAAATGCAGCAACCTTTAGCATAGCTAACGTACTGTTGTTTACTTCTGCTTTAGCTATGTAGAAATGTATGTGGCTATTTAGTTATGTAGCTTCATGACCTACATAGCTGATGTATCTTAAAGATTTATTTTGGGAATTTTAATTCTTTCATTGATGGGGTGGACAATGGATAGAATCGGAAATAGTGATAACAGAGCAGGAGGAGAGACCTGCAGGAAGAAGCAACAGGCCGGACCCGAACCAGGACGGCCCACGAACATGGGCCATCTGCACACCTAGCTAGCGTATCTTCAGTAGCAACTGAGTTAGCTACATAACCTACTGTACGTAGTTTATAAAGCTAATGTAGCATCATAGCTTTAGCCTTAGGTAAGTAGCTGTCACATTTTTGTTTTACATTATTTAGGCAACTAACATACTATTTTAACCTAAACTGGGATAATTTAGGATTAAAATGCACTAACAGAGCCTCATTTCTCAATACTAATACACTGAGCATATGTGTATTTCTGCAGTCTTAGAAGGCAAAGTTGAACAACTGCTCAATGCTGCAGATCCTGCGCCGTTTCTCGTTGTGCATCTCAGAGCGCAGCTAACTCTCCACTAACTCGCCATGCTGCTCTGTTTACCTTCCTCTCCATTGCTTCTCTCGCTGCTGATACAGAAACACATATGTGTGGAGGAGTTTTCTGGATGGGCTGGGGAGAAAGAGAGCACTCTGCTGTGAGAGATGTGTTCAGGGACAATGGGACAAACAAAATTCCAGCGAGAAATTCACATTGACAGCTCAAAACTTGTACATAAGTTATACTCGATGTTCGCTAGTCATTTTATACATTGTGCATGGCAAAAGCCACAATACATCGAGTATACTCGATATATCGCCCAGCCCTAGTCTACCCCTTTTCCATAATTCACAAGGTAACCTACTTCCAAAACTATAACTCTGGCAGCAGTCCAACAGCACACTCACAAACCAGCATTCAGCTAGAAGTCACCATAAGACTCACCAACAGATAAATGCAAATATAGTACACAAACTCTACATGCGTACAGTTTGCAGACAACAGGCTGAAGATGCTAGCAAAGTCACATTTGCACAAAAACTACCCTGTTAATTTGCATAGTTTTCCGGCTGCTCATAATATCTTTGCTGGCTTTGCCACCCTCTGTTTGCCAACAAATGAAACCCGTCTATAAGAGAGCAACTATTTTTGATTGACCAAGGAATGGACAAACTGAAACAAACAAAAAAATAAAGTAACTTCAATAAAAGATTATAAAAAATTTGCCTTATCAGCACATGCAATGAACTCCACCAGCCAGTTAACCTCAGAGCTCTAAATAGTTTTTCCTCATAATTAGCATAGGCATGTTCTTCTTGGTGGTTTGCTTTGAAACAATTTGTCAAACAGTGGATTGTGGCATGATAGTTATAAAAGGACAACCTTGGTTTGTTTTACTTGGTCGGGATTTTGGTGATTTGTCTCTGTAAATGGGTAATTTACTTGTGGTGTTGTTGCTGAACAATCCTTCCACTGTTCCTCTTCCTGAGTTATGGCTTATTAGGCTCTAATCATGATGTTGCAAACTCAAGGAGGCTGGATCTGTGTGAGCTCTATGGTTTATGTGATTAGCCATCATAATGCTGCATTGTCATGAAGGAAGAAAAAAAAGGCTAACGTTTTTTTGTGTATAATGACAATCTTCAGAGAGGGGTATTTAGATCCTTTGGTGTTTCTATAAAAGAACTATGGTCCTGACTGTCAGGCTTCTCCTTCCACACTCTTCTAACCTGCATATTTAGACCAGTGTTTTCCAAATGGTGTGCAGAGCCACACTGGTGCACGGTGGGAATTTGTTCAACCATCTGCTAGAATAAGTGTTGTCCCGGTGCCAACAGAAGTGGGTATAATCTTAATTTATATTAAATTTATTTTAATTTAATTTATATTAAATGTACTTGTATTATTCCCTTCACATTAGTTTGTGTTTATCAACCTGATATTGCTCTCTGTCCCTGCTTTCCTCTCTTTCATCATCCTCCTCTCACTCTCTATCCATGCTTTCTTCTTTCTAATCTTCATCTTGCTCTCTATCACTGCCTGCTTCTCCTTTATTATCCTTATTTTGTTTTCTATCCCTGTGTTCTTCTCCTCCATCATCCTCACCTTGCTTTCTATCTCTGTTCTTCTCATCATCCTTATCTCAACCTCTTTCCCTGCTTTCTTCTCCTTTATCATCCTCCTCTTGCTCTCTGTCCCTGCTTTCTTCTCCTTTATCATCCTCCTCTTGCTCTCTGTCCCTGCTTTCTTCTCCTTTATCATCCTCCTCTTGCTCTCTGCCCCTGCTTTCTTCTCCTTTATCATCCTCCTCTTGCTCTCTATCCCTGTTTTCTTCTTCTTACTCATCCTCCTCTTGCTCTCCATCCATTGCGCTTATAAAATTTAGAATTTCTCTGCCTTTAAAAACTATTGGAAGTATTTAAGGTAATATAGAATTAGTCATTTAAATGACTATAGCACAAAAAAAGTGAAGTTTTACTACAGGATTTTGAATGTTTCTCATCTTTCTTGTTCTTTCCTTGCTCTTGTCCCAACTTTTTTGGATCATGCTTCAGGCATCAATTTAAGAGTGTTTGTTTATTTTGTGTATATAAAATCTATCAAGACAGGAAAAAAGGAATCGCAAATCATTGTATTATGTATGTTCCAACTTTTTGGGGTTTGGGGTTTGTATTAGACATTTTGAAAGGGGTGAAAAACCATCTTGATGCAAAGTTTTTTCTTTTTTATTCCACTAAGGGGCCTCTCAGTGCAAAGAAAAATGCTATGAAAACACAGATGATGTCTCTTAATGCTGTATCTGTTTGCTATACTCTTGTAACTGATATTAAAGCATTACATACAGTACACATAAATGATCGCAAGTTTTGGCAGTGTGTGCAAAGATGATTGTAGTTCAAGCTGTGAGAATGATCCAAAAGAGAGGTTATTGTTTAGAGAAATCCACTTAGAGAGCTGTATTAATCACTGCCATTAGTAATAACCGCTGAGAAAAACACAGGCAGGTACTGAGGACAATGGCAGAATTGTTGCCGTCGGGTAGGGGAGGATGATATTAAGTGCTTTTAATATTCACATATATCTGTTACCAGTCTGGGCTGCAGGCTTCCTCGATTTTCACAGGAGGTCTGGTTTAGCGCTGAGCCCTGCGGGGAGCGGGTGGATGCTCGGTGAATTGTCTGCACAAACCTCACTGGGAGACCACAAAGCAGAATGGATGGCATAGTTCAAATGTTTTTAATTAGCTTGTAATAGCGCTTTTGTGTCGTGGGTCTGCGTCATTTGCATACCTCATGAGTCGGAAAAGGCCGATTATGTTCCATCATGCCACCCATCGCTGTTTTCTTTGGACGTGCCCATGCTATGTGAGCTTGGCAGGGGTGCCAGGTTTCTGCATTTCAACACAAAGCATTTTGTTTTAGTGCTAATTACACTGCAGGCAAAGGCAGATGGGCCGTGTTTCTTCCTCCCCTCTGCGGGTGACAGTTATTGACAATCTGCACTGTCTAGCCATAATACGCCCAAGGCTTTCAATAAACCACTTCCAACGTCAACACGGCGGAGAGAGGGGAGCTTCAAATGGGGCAGATTTTACCCTGACAACTGTAACTATGTTCAACAAATTAGTCCCACAATCCCTTCATGTTTACACTCATTGAAATGAAAGAGATTGCCTTTTCTCTGAATGACACCAGGAATCCTTAAGAATTTGTTTTCATTGCAGCTTTTGTGAATGGGCACATCCTCTTCAAGATGCCATTCTGACTCTCCAGATCTGTGAAAGCTGCGTGCTTATGAAAGGGTGTGATAGCCAGAGGGTCAAATTGTTTTTGTAGATTGTTCTTGGCATTTGCGTTAGCCTTGATCACATTCCAGATATGGTTCAAAACAATTCTGACAACATTTTGACTGGTGTCAGTTTGGCTGATGATTATAGGAAGTTTCTGTAAAGTTTATTTTTCCAGCAGGATTCCCATGAACATTTTAATTTCCTCACTAATCCTTAAAGATTCCCCTCTGTCATTTTACCCTGTGATAGTCTTTCTGATGCTAGGATCAAAGATCAGCACCATGGCAGGTCTGCTTGCACCCAAAGATAGTCTGCTTCTGTCCCTGTTGAGTGAATCTCAATCTTGTGTGAAAGCGGTTGGAGGGGTCAGTGCCTGTGAGTGACCCTGAGCTATTCCCTCCCTCCTCCGAGCGTCCCACATCTGCATCCAACACTTAAAGACTACCGGCTTCAAAGGAGACGGCCCGGCACAGCCCGAACATCAAAGACACAGCATCAACATCCGTGTCAAACTGTACGAGTGAGGGAATTTAAAGGGTTAACCAACGTGATATTCAACTTTTATTCAATATTTCACTGACAAGTTTGAAAGAGGAGAAATAACAATTAAAGGAATATTTCAGTATTTTTGAAGTTGAGTTGAAGCCTCCAGTGATTTTAGTGGGCATTGCTCCTTTAAAGGGGACATATTCTACCCCTTAAAGACAAGTTTATATTGGTCTAAGAGGTCCCCAAAACATGCCTGTAAAGTCTGTTGCTGAAAAAACACTCCAGAATTGGATTTTTGTATGTCTAAGAAATCTCTGTTTCAGGCCTTCTCGGAACGAGCTGTTTCTGTGTCTGTAGCTTTAAATGTTAATGAGCTACCTGACTCCGCCCCTGACTACACCCTTCTCAGGAAATGGATGTGGCTCTCCTGATCCTCCTCTCAGTTAGGAACAGATAGGAGCAAGGAGGATCAGGAGAGGAGGGCGGAATTTTGTTCCAAGCGGGGAAGGCCAAATGAACCTGGGGGCGGGGCTAACTCCCTGCATAAGGTCATGAGGGGAAAATGTGAGAATGGCTTGTTTCAGCACACATTTTCTGAAAGGTGAAGGGAGGGATTTTTCTAGTACTTAAGGGGATTGTGGACAGGCCAAGGGCTGATATTTTGTTAAAAACACCTGAAAAAGTCATTTTTTGTACATGTCCCTTTTAAGAGGGACTCCCTGGTTGTACCGGCCAGGAAGCTAGGCCATACAGCGTTTTATACTTTAACCAGAAAGCCTCTGTGTTTTTTTGTTTTTTTGTTTTTTGTTTTTTTGTGCTATTTTGCAATGCAGGCTTTGGCTACCGGTTAAAATAGTGACAAAAACACGAAGGCTTTGTGAGTAAAATATAACATGCTTCAAACATTTTTGATAGCGTGCACATTTTTTTTTAGTCTAGTTTTAGTCATCTTGACGAAAACTAAACTTACTTTTTGTCAGTTTTAGTCATCACAGACCTGCAGTACTTTTGTTAGTCTTTGTCTTGTTTTTGTCATTGAAAAAATGCTGTTGATGAATAGTTTTAATCATAGTTTTAGTTGATGAATTAACACTGGTTTGTGCCATTGTCACACCCCTGAAAAAGGGAAGAAATAATCACGAGGGTGATTCTGTGATATTTCCTCATCAAGAGCTTTCAGTAGAATTTTTTAAAACATTTACAGATAATAAACACTGTACAAAAGAGACATTTACAATGTTTCTTGCAACATAGGAAGAGGTAGAGATAGGTAATACTTATTTTTTCTTTAAAGCAGAAAAGATAAACAGTATTAACTGCAGTACATCCTTTCCTTACTTTTCTTTATAATTCAAAGATATAACTTAAGTGCTCCAAAAGCTTATATTCCTTACAAAATTAAAGCTAAGTGAATGAATGTAAACATATATGAAACAATAAGCATCTCTTCAACACATTTCTGCATCAGTTCACATGAAACAGAAGACTAACACCGACCACGCTACATGCAGCGCAACTACGGGTCATCCTGCAGCAACGAGCAGGGCTACCTTACTAGCAAAATTAATCTTCACAAAACACAACTGAAACCTACTCAAAACATTAAAAACAACATCGTCACAAAACTCTAAACATGTTAGTAAGTTATTTCAGACTTGTTAGCTGTATTTTTGACCATAAACATACCTGAAAAAGGGGAGAAATAATCACGAGAGTGAATCGTGCTATTTTATCATCAGAGGCTTTTAGTAGAATGGAAAGTACCACATATCCCCCTAGCGTTTCTGTGAGGCAAAAGCAATCGATCACAGATGATCTTAGCTCAGCCTACTGAGTAGAGCAAAGATAAACATTACTAAATCTCACTTTTAACTTTAGAGGAGGTAAATAATGTATTTTAAACCCTCTTTTACACTTAAACTATTTCTTGTTACATCAAATGATTTTTAAACGTATTTTAAATGTTTTTAATATATTGATCGCTTTAAATTGACATTTTTATGCATCTACCATTTTCCTTAACTTAATCAATTTGTTAATAATTTTGCACATCATGAATTTTTTTATATCCAAACTTTTTTATACATAACTTTTCAACTTGTCACACCAACATTGTTTTGTGGACCATTTCTACCTAAAAGATTGCTAAATTCAAACTGTATCCATCTGTTACCCTGTATAACCTACTCTCCTGGCTGGTACAGCCAGCGAGCCCTTCTTAAAGGAGCGATGCTCACTGAAATCACTGAAGGCTTATGCCATTTCTATTGCAAGATAGCTCATACAACTCAACTGCAAAAATACTGAAATATCCCTTTAACACAAGAAAACAAGCAAAGATAGTCACCTTAGAGGGGATAAATTTAAACTGACAGTTTATAAATCAGGTATTTTAATACCAGATTGTGCTTGAGAGTGTATTTTTATCTTGTTATGCCACTTCACTGCCAAATATGTCCTGCTTTAATTTACAGTAAACAAGCAACACTGCAACTCTGACAGCTAACAAATGCTTCAGGTGATAAAAAAGTAACAGAAGAATAAGGAGAAGATTAAAAAGCAAGCTAATGATGGGATTCAAATACTTCAAACCTGGATAGATAGAAGGGAAAATGCTGATATAAAAGAGAAAAATACAAAAAAAAATCAGGGAAGATTCAGTCATTCTGATAATGCATTTAAATGGGAACTTGAGCTACTCAGCATTTCCCTTAATCTTATTTTCTGACTGTTTCTTTAACCTATCAAAATAAGGGTAAATGCCACATGCTTGTACTGGACGTTTTTGTTCTTTAAGTTTTAAAAACTGTGTTCATATATCAAAATAGTTTTTTGGCAAAAATGAGTTTGGAAAAACATCCCCAGTTCCAAAAATGTTGGGGCTGTGAACAATGTAAATAAAAATAGAAGTGCAAAATGGCAGTGATTTGCAAATACCATAAACCCATATTTTTTTCAAAATAGAAAATAAAGAACACATCAGATATTGAAACTGAGACATTTTACCATTTCATGATAAATATAAGCTGATTGAGAATTTGATGGCAGCAATGCATCTCAGAAAAGTCAGAACAGGGTAAAACAATGTAGGTTCAGTAACTTGATTGGGTATACAGTAAAAAATGGCAGCAATGTCACCAGTCTGCAAAAAACTGCATCTAAAGAGTGTGAAGATTTTGAATATCCCACAATCTACAGTCCATAATATCATCAAAAGATTCTGAGAAATCTCTGTGAGAAAAGGATAAGGTCAAAGGTCAGTATTGGGTGCTCATAATCTTCGGGCCCTCAGGTGCCACTGCATTAAAAACGTAATTGAAGAATCACTGTCCCTAAACACAATTCACTGGCATCCACAAATGCAAGTTAGAACTAAATCTTGCAAAGAAGAAGCCCAATGTGACCACAATCCAGACACGCCGTTGTCTTCTCTGGGCCAAAGCTCATTCAAAATGGACAGAAGCCAAATGGAAAACTGTTCTGTGGTCAGAAGAATCAAAATGAGATTGTTTTTTGGAAACCATGGGTGCTGTTTCCTGCAGACTAGAGAGGATAGGGACCATCCAGCTTGTTATCAGGGTTCAGTTCTAAAGTCTGCATCTCTGAATGTGTGGGGTTGCATTAGCGCCTATGGCATGGGCAGCTTACACATCTGGAAAGGCACTGTCAATGCTGAAGAGTAAATAGAAGGTGCAGATAGTGTCTCTTTCAGGGAAGGCCTTGCATATTTCAGCAAGGCAATGCTAAACCACATCCATCACAACAGCATGGCTTCACAGTCGAAGAATCCGGATGCTAAACTGGCCTGCCTAAAGTCCAGACCTTACATCAACAGAAAACATTTGGCACATCATAAGATTAAATATGTGGCTAAGTAGACCCAGGACCATTAATCAGCTAGAGTCCTACACCAGACAAGAATGGAACAACATTCCTGTCCCAAAACTCATGGCCAGCAGAAGGTGGATGTCCCAGGTAGAGGTTAACATGAGCCAGAAGTTACTGTCAGGTTTAAACCAGGAAGTGTCTTGCTATGAAGCAGCAGTGCAATATACTCTCTACAGAGCATTGAATTGTTAAGTTTGAAAGGTTGGCTTTAAAATGACCTTTTCTTTGTTCTATATGAGACAGAAAAAACCTGGACCTGTCTGAAAAGTTTCACTTAATAGACTTTCACTTGTCTTCACCTCTCTGTGCGCCTTCTGAATTATTAACCCCATCACCACCCCAATTCAGACCGTAATTCTATCTTACAGCACCTAAGAAAGTTTATTCTTTTTTTGTAATTTGGCAGACCAATATGTGATATGAAACCTTATACCTCAGAAATGTCAGCTGTCTTTTTATCTCTTCTATAATCTGTCACTTAATCCAGAAAAGCTCCAAAAATGCTTCAAGGTGGGGTGAAGAAAATCTTAAAGGGATGATGGGGAGAGACTAAGGGAGGGAAACATTGGCTCTTTCTGCAGTCACAATGAAAGCATTGACAACTTCCAATCAATTCATCATCCTTAGCACTGACAGCCGCTTGAATACCTCCAGGCTGACACACACACACACCCAAACTCGCAGGCGGTGTCAGCCTGTCAGAGGAGCGCTGTGAGCTGCTCTTTTACCTCAGATCTCACGCTTTAGTAAAACACCGGTTTTTCTCTCCTCGCTCTCAGGAGTTTGGACGTCGCTCACATGAGCCGAAGCGCAGGTGGTCCGATATTCTGCCAAAGTGATCTGAATCTGTATCTGCGTAAATTACAGCGTCTGAAAACCTCACTTTCACAACGTGTTCAGGCGAGGCTCGCGGTCGCGGATCTCTCTTTCTCTCCGTCTTTGTCTGCAGGCTCAGGTTGACGTCGTTTCCCTGGTTTTTTTCTTTCTCTACATTTTGCTGTGCCTCACATTTTCTGTCTGTCTCTTCACCTCCACAGCATGCTTTGTTTGGAGCTGTTTTATCTCTGTTTCTCTGTCATATTTTAGATTTAGGAGAAAATAATCCAAATATATTCAAACTAGGAATGTAGAGATACATATACCGAAACTTTTCACTACAACACTTTGCATTTACTTTGTCTTGTATTGCATTTAACAGTACAAGACTTGTACAGATGTTTAGAAAAGAGGCAAGTACAATACATGAATGCATAAATACTCAGCCCTTTAAAATGACTGACCTAATTCAACAGAGGTCCAGCAAATTGGTGCTAGTCGCCTCACAATTGATGAAATGGATATCGCCTGAGAGCAGTGAATTTGTCTCTAGTGATTGTAGTATAAAGACACCTCTGTCTAGAAGGTCCAGTCACTGCAGTATCCTGGCTACCATTGCACCATGAAGACAAAAGAACACTCCAAGTAACAGAGAAAAGGTTATTGAAAAGTACAAGTCAGGGGATGGATACAAAATAATTCCAATGCACCGAACATCTCCTAAAGCAGTGTTTCCCAATCATTTTTCCTTGGAGCCCCCACTACACGCTCCTCAGAAAAGCAGAGCCCCCCTAGGACCCAAGAGAGAAGAAAAAGTGACACATTGCTGCCAAAAATCAACATAAATTTTAATTGTTCCACTGATAAAACCCTAAAAAAGGTCCATGCATACTTTTCTTAACAAAAGACCTCTGTATGAACTACTTTATCATCATGGTTTTAGTCAATATTTGTAAACCTATTTTTGGCACCCTCAGAGCAGACAAAGCCTCGCGCCCCCCCCAAGACCTCTGGTGCCCCCCCTGGGGAGTCCCGGACCCCAGGTTGGGAACCAAGGTCCTGAAGTTTAGTTCCTTCCGTCATGAAGAAATGGAGGGAATATGGCACATGTGTGAATCTGCCTAGATCAGGATGTCCTCACTAACTGAGAGAGCGTGCAAGAAGGAGACTAGTGAGAGAGTCCACCAAAACAATTATGACTACTCTGAAGGAGTTACAAGCTTTAGCAGCTGAGATGTGAGAGATTCTGCAAGGGTGGCAAAGAGAAAGCCACCGTTGAAGGAAACTCGTAATTAATCTTGACTGGTGCTCACCAAAAAGCACGTGGGAGACTCCATGGTCAAGTGGGAGAAAGTTCTTTGGTCTGATGAGACCAAAATGGAGCTTTTTGGCCATCAGACAAGACGCTAAAATTGATGGACACCAAAAACACCACAAACACACTGTGAGGCACGGTGCTGGCAGCATCATGCTGTGGGGATGCTTCTTGGCATCCAGCCCTGGAAGGTTTGTAAATATAGAGGAGAAAATTAATGTGGAAAAATATAGGAAAATCCTGGACAACAATCTTAATCAGTCTGCAGGAGAACTGCAAAATGAGCTACCTAAGCTACGTTGGCTACATTAGAACTGGAATCTTTATGGACAGTCTCTTCTTTGATACACAGTAAACAAATAACACTCAACCAATGAGTAATTTAATTACAGTAATACTGGTGTATGAGTTATCTTTTACAATCTGCCTTTGGGGGGCATCAAAACAGAGGAAAAGAAAGTGTTAGCACAAATATGTCTGTCTTTCAACAACCTCTTTTCTCTCTTTCAGTGTTATACCTTGGGAGATTTTGTTGTAGCTTATTTCCAGGTTCTCTTATTTATTCAGGGATTAAATTTTAGCCCTCCAGGTTAATTACATGTCCGTCTGATCTGCCCTGTCTGAGTGTTCTGAGCACATCCATTGTGAGAATGTGAGCAGCCAGTTTTCTGTGTGACTGTCAGGCGTTCTCAGCCTGCTCTCTGAGTGTACAAACAAACTGAGCGCTGTGCGCAGATGGGGACAAAAGGCAGGCTTATGGGCGAGGCGAGGAGGAGTCAGGTGGATCAAGGAGCCATGTGGGAAAGGTGGAATCTCCCGTCGCTCCTGCTGGGACCACCACCAGGAAGAGAACTGTCAGATTTACAGGATTCAGCGTTCTCCTGGGAAACAAGGAGGCTTTGACGCACAATCACGCAGTCCAGGCTTTCACACACATTCACTGAGAAATACAAAGATACTACAGCGCTTCTACTGCTGATGAGAAGAGGAGATAATGCCTTTCACACACAGGCATATTCAAACTTGTAGTCAATAATTTCCTTATAAATCTAGCTGGAAGAACTGATGTGCTCCAGGCATGTAATTATGTCAATATGCAGAGAAATAACAATCGCACAAAATTATAAAGAATGTCAGAGTTTGGTGAAGAAAGTGCAAAAATGTTCAGCAATATTTACTTATGAGAACTCAAACCACTGTTGTTTTTCCATTAAAAACATAGTTTTCATTTTAGAACTCTAGTTGCAAAAAAGTCTGGGCATGATGACATGTTGATTTTTGCCAATTTCTAGATATCTTGAGGATTTATCTTATCATTTGAAAAGCAGCTTTGTAATCCCAAGAAAAGGAGACAAATGTGTTGACATATTAGGAAACCAGTTAAATTTACTCATAATCGCAATAAAACAGAGCAAAATAAAGTGTATAGATCTATTTACTAAGTACTTTGCTACTTCATACACATCCCAACCCCATGAAAACAGCTCCACGACCCAATTTTGGTTCCCGACCCACCAGTTGAGAACCACTGCAATAGAACATAAACAACATGTCAGATGTTGAAACTGAGACATTTATTTAGAAAAAAAACTCGCTCATTTTGAATTTGATGGCAGCAACACATCCCAAAAATGAAGGTACGGGACATGGTTACAATCTATAACCATCTGGGAAGTGAGGAAACCTGTTTCTGGAGTTTTGGAAGAGGAATGTTGTCCCATTCTTGTCTGACAGGATTCTTCCTGCTCAACAGTCCTAGTTCTTCTTTGCCAGATTGTTTTATAATGTACCATATGTTTTTATTGGTTAAAGGTCTGGACTCCAGGCAGGCCAGTTCTGCATCAGGGCTCTTCTACTGTGAAGCCATGCTGTTGTGATGGATATACTTTAGCACTGTGTTGCAAAAATATGCAAGGCCTTCCCTGAAAGAGATGCTGTCTGAATGGGAGCATACGTTGCTCTAAAGCTTCTATATACTTCTCAGCATTGATAGTGCCTTTCCAGATGTGTAAGCTGCCTACACCATAGACACTCCATGACCATGACCTTTTGACCCAGTGTTAATTTTAGAAGCTATTTTTAATTTTAGTCTTGGTTTTATTCTTTTAATAATATGTATTTTAGTTTCTGTCCCATTTTAATCATTTCTACTTTTTTTAGTTTTAGTCTAGTTTTAGTCGACGAAACTCAAAACATTTTAGTCTAGTTTTAGTCCATAAAAAGTCCTCACATTTTAGTCTTTACTTTTAGTCCAAGCATTTATTTTCTTGCCTAAATCTGGAACCAAATCATGGTAGTGTGTTCTCTGCACTCTGCAAAACATGGGGTCCCTGCTTTCTACAGCTGAGAGGCAGAATAGATACAGATTCATTGCATTTTGACAGATTTACCTACAGTGGAGCAATATCACAGATTTTGAATGTCCGACAAAAACAACATTACATTTTAGTCTAGTTTTAATCATCTTGATGAAAACTAAACTTCGTTTTTTTCAGTTGTCATCACAGATCTATTTTTGTTAGTTTTAGTCTGGTTTTAGTCGATGAAATTAACACTGTTCTGACCACAGAACAGTTTTCCATTTTGCCTCAGTTCATTTTAAATGAGCTCTGGCATTTCTGGATCCTGTTCACATATGTTTCTTTGTATGATGCAGCTTTAACTCACATTAGTGGATGGCACGGTCAACTGTGTTGAATGGCAGTGATTTATGGAAGTGTTTCTGAGCCTATGCACTGATTTCCAGCCCAGAATCATGCCTATTGTCAATGCAGTGCCACCAGAAAGCCTTGGAAGTTACAAGCCTCCAATATTGACCTTCAGCTTTGTCCCTTGTGCACAGAGATTTCTCCAGATTCTCTGAATATTTAGATATTATGCACTGTAGATGGAGCTTCACATTGAGGAGCATTCTTCTGAAAGTTTTCCATGATTTTAAGGTGCTGTTTTTTGCAGATTGGTGAACCTCTGCCCCTCTTTCCTTCTTAGGGATTCTGCCTCTCTAAAACGCTACTTCTATAACCAGTCATGTTACCAACTTTTTGCTCCTTCAGCTTTCTAAGTAACACTTAGTTTTCCAGCCATTTGTTGCCCTGTCCCTACTTTTTTGTGGCTGCCATCAAATTCAAAATAAGCATATATATTTCATGAAATGTTGAAATGGTTGTTTATGTTCTGATGTGAATAAATATGGGTTTATGGGATTTGCAAATAATTGCAGTCTGCACTTATTGATATTTGCACAGTGCCCCAACTTTTTTGGAATTTGGGTTGTAAAATGTATCCTAGGTTTTTAATGAAGAGAGTTGAGTTCCCATTATGAAGCACATGTGAATATTTTCTGTGCTTCTTCACCATATTTTGACATTATTTGTGAATTTGTGTGAAAATGTGCTCTCTACATGTTGGCATATTTACACGCCTGGAGCACATTTACTCTCCCAACTCAATTTAAAAGGAAATTAATTACTACAAGTTTGAATATGCCTGTGTGTGAAAGGCATTATCTCATATTCTCATCAGCGGTATAAGTGCACAATTATCAAATGAATCATTGTTTAATATATTCCGTCCAAATGAAAGACAATCACTATAAAACATAGAACTTTCATTCAGCCTCAGAAGTATTTCTAATTGTTACATATCGGGGTTTAAATCAACATGCATGTCTCGTAAACATGCCAGAATTTCCCAAACTGAAATCACAGGCTGCCCTGTGAATCAAATGTCTTTAGGAGCATTATGAGTGCAGGGATGACAGGTCTGTGGGACCCCAGCCTGCAGTAAGAAGAGAGATTAGAGAGATTAAAGTTAAAGAGCATCCCGTCTCGTGGAGCCCCTTCTAAACACTGGCTCCCATCAGAAGGGCCAGCGCTGCTGGAGGAAACAGCAGAGATTATAAACGTTTAACAATAATCCCCCAACTCTGGAGCAACGCCAGCACGGAGCGGCGGACCACCGCTCAACTGGAGAGACAAAGACGGGCTCAGGGAGAGACTGACAGAGGGTGGAGAGGCCAAGATTTAAACTTTTACAACATTTAGATTGGATTTATGATGTAATAACACATACTTTAATGGCAGAGCTTTACACTTAAAGTCTGTCAAAAGCTGAGGTTAAAGTTTCATAAGTGAAGAATCATGATCTAACTTGTAGCATGGGTCATTTCTGGTGACTTTTTTAAGTACAAAGCTCATTAGATTTCATATTTTTATTATTAAAGGTTAATTTTATGCATGTTTTTTTGGTTCATATTTAAGTTTGCCTACTGGACACATGCTTAGGTGGGAAGGTCTCTGATATAGCTGTTATTTGGCCAGAATTATCATTAATAGGCTCTTCTAGTTACACCTTATGCAGATGATATGACGCTATCTATTAGGAAAATCAATCAACTTGCTGCTTAACATAGAAAATAGACAAATCAAGAGGAAAAACACAATCCAGTTATATAGTAGACTTAGAATTATCATACATAGGAGTGCATAGAAAGCATAGAAATAAATTGAAATACAACATCTATAAAGCAAAGCATTGCATAAATGTTATACAAGGTTTTCTCAACAGGTCAACAAGTGTATCTCATTCAGAAACATCCTGATCAACTCAAACAGATTAGCCCTGTCTTCCACTAGAATACGGTATTTAACCTCCTGAAACCTGAGCTTTTGCTTGGAATGCAGTTGCAGTTTCTCCCACTTATTTGGGATGATTAGGACCTGATAAGTTTAAAAGGTCAGCCTTTTCTTTGAACAGGAGTTAATTTTGACCTAAATGATGTCCAATATCAACACAAATTCCCCAAAATTCAAAGAAACTTCCCAACACTTCCTCCCCTCCAAAGAAATCCCATGTAAATTCTGGAAAAGTGTAAAAAAAAATCCCCAAAAAATATCAAAGCAAACTCCCCAAAATGGCCAAATATATTTCCCAGAACTCCATGAAAATGTCCCCCAATCACCTTAACGAGCTCCCTGAAGCTTCCATAAAAATCTAAAAATTTCAAAGGATACCTCGTGTCTGAATTCCCAAACTTCCCAAATTAAAAAAAATGCATTTCCCAAGTCCCCTTTAGAATACCTAAAACTTTGGAAGTTTTAGGTATTCTTCCTCCCCAAAGAATCAAATAAAATTCCCAAAAATGACTAATACATTTACCAAATGTACACAAAAATGCCTGAAAATTTATCTCAAAATTCCCCCAAATATTCAAAAGAACAGCCCCAAGTTTTCTCACAAACACTCAAAAACATTACAAGAAGCACTCAAAAATATGCAAAAAATATCAAGTTATATATAAGTTCACATTAATTCTCCCAGTATTTCAAGTGAATTACTTAAACTTCAATGGAAATTCCAGATTATTATCTTAAAAATTCTAAATGTAGAAATGATTATTATGAAAGCCAGAATGTAATATCCTCATTTGTGCATGCAGGGTCTTAGGAGGTTAATACTGAAAAAAAAAATATATATATATATATATAGAGAGAGAGAGAGAGAGAGAGAGAGAGATTTTCTTGGATCTGTGGGGGTCTACTACAATACATGTGCTATAATATGAAAGCTATAACAGCCTCCACTCTTCTAGGGAGGCTTTCCATGAGATTTTGGAGTCTTTCTGTGGGAATTTGTGCCCAATCATTCTTTAGAGCATTTATGAGGTCAGGCACTGATGTTGGACGAGAAGCCTGATTTGCAATCTCCATTCCAGTTCATCCAAAAGCTGCTCAGTGGGGTTGAAGTCAGGGCTCTGTTGACCAGTCAAGTTATTCCACACAATACTAATTAAACCATGTCTCTATAGTGCCTATTTTGTGCACTGGGGTCCAGTCATGTTGGAATAGAAAAGGGCCTCCCAAAGCTGTTGCCAAAAAGGAGATAAGGGGCTAAGCCAAACCGTTTAAACCAGCCCCATACGATTATACTCCACCAAACTTCACAGTTAGAACAGTGCAGTCAGGCAGGTAATGTTCTCCCAGCAGCCACCAAACCCAGACTCACCCATCGGAGTGAAAAATGTTTAAATCACAAGCAGAATGCAATAAAACTACAATGTATGAAAGCCATTGCAGTGCTTTTATATCCCTTCAGTTTTGGTGTAATGCTCCTTTACAGCATTGTCTTATTATCTATCATGCACTGATTGTTCAAAGCCCTCTGCAAAAAACGTGTCCATAAAAGCTCTGTATTTCATTATGCCTTAATGTCAGCGAGGTGGGGAGCTTCTTACTGCATCGGTTGATCCTTGTGATTATGACTCACAACATGAAACTAAAGTGACTGTAGTCTTTAATATCCCCCTCTCTGTTATGTAATGGTAGTTTCTGAGACTGCGAATGTAATTTCTGCTGCATTTTCTCACCAGGGATGTTTGGTATCTGCTGTTTTTGACACTTTTTCCCCTTAGTACATCAGTTAAAGTTTGAGTGACTAATGCACAGTTACTCAGTAATCAGTGTAAATGGAGTGTGACACATAAAGCTGCACAGCTGAGTCATACCACGATTAACATTTCTGCATGTACCAGCCTCCAACTAGTGTGTGTTTCAGGTTTCCCATGTTAAAAATGGTTATATTTACAGGCCGATTCTTATGCTTAGACAGACACAATTGATGGTTTCAGTCTGAATTTTGGCAGTTGTTTTTACAGGAAAAGAGTCAAGGGAAAAATAAAAGCACCGCATGGAATAGATAGATAAATACACTAAGGTTGTCAAGATACCACTTTCAGTACCACAGCAACAAAAATTCAAGTTCCACACACTCGCTATTGGGGCACACTAGCTGAAGTTCTTTTCTCTTTCAAAATAAAAGCAGATCTGAGCTTTCATTGGTAAATCCTGAGGTAAATCTGGTTTATAAAACTATGAATAAATGTTTTGATGACAGCCAAAACAGGGTTTCCTGATCTGTCTCTCTCCATAACAGCTGGACTGAGGTGATGTAATAGTATGGTCAAACCCTTGATCCTGACTTATAACAGCCTAAAACTTTCTCAGTCTAGTTTATTTAAACTACTAAACATCTACAATAGGTCCAAGCAGTTTACTCTGTGAGAAACAAGGAAGGCTGCAAAGATACCAAGATGCAGCCGTGGAAAAAAGTTTAAGTTCAACAAATCTGCAGTCAAAATGACTGCCTGTGGTCTTTCTGGGTAAAAGTAATCATATTTTCTATGCCTTTTGTACAATTTCTTGAATTAACATTTTAACTTACAGCCCTGATTTAAAGAAAAGTTGGGGCGCTGTGTAAAATATAAATAAAAACAGAATGCAGTGATTTTCAAATCTCAAAAACATACCCTTCTGAGACCCTAGCCGTTGTTTAGAGAGCATTTTTATTTTCTCCCACTTATTTGGGATAAATACGGTCAGATAAGTTAAAATATCAGTGTTGTTTGAACAGATATTTCTTGGAAATTTACTTCCCAAAACACCTGAAAATTCCATAATTAAAAAAATGTATTTGAAAATACTAAGATATTTTTTTAAAGTACCCAAATATTTCTTTAGATAGTGAAAATTCCTCATAAAGCCTGAAAATTCCAATAAAAATTTAGCAAATTCTAGACATGTTCAAGAAACATTCTCCAAAATTCCATGAAAATGATGGAAATAACCCAAACCCCCTAAAGTTTTCGAGAAAAATGTTGAAAAATTCGAAGGACAATCCAGAAGCCCAAATTCCTAGTCCAACTTCCCAAAGATTTGCCAGAGATTTCCCCATACTCTCATGAAAATGCATTTAAAAATTTTAAATAAATGTATTTTCATGGGACTCTCCAAAATATAGAAGAGTGTCCTCTTAATTTCAATAAAAATACTTTGATAACTTCCAAGCAAATTCCCTAAAATATCCAAACAGCAACTTATCCCAGTGTTTCCAGCAAACACTTTGAACTTGAACGGACATTTTGAACAATTATTATATCAATTCTAATCCCAAAAATCATTGCTAGGATGCAGGGTCTTAGGAGGATAAATCATTCACAATAGAACATAAACAACATATCAGATGTTGAAACTGAGACATTTTCTCATTTCATGAAAAAATATGAGCTCATTTTGAATTTGATGGTAGCAACAGATCTCAAAAAAGAAGGGACAGGGCCATGTTTGCGTTGTGTATCCCCTCTGCGACATGTTGTCCCATTCTTGTCTGATGTAGGATTCTAGTTGCTCAGTAGTCCTGGGTCTTCTTTTTAGCCTTCTTTTTTTTTTTTTTTTTTTTTTTTTGTGATGCGCTCAGAGTTTTCTGTTGGTGAAATGTCTGGATGCAGTATGTGGTTTAGCATTGTTTTGCTGAAATATGCAAGGCCTTCCTCGAAAGGGATGTTGTGTGGATGGGAGCATAGTTGCTCTAAATGCTCTTTATTCTTTTAAGCATTGATAGAGCCTTTCTAGATGTGTAAGCTGCCCACACCATAGACACTAATGTAACCCCGTACCAACAGAGATGCAGGCTTTAGAACTGTTTGCCGGATGGTCCCTCTCCTCTTTGGTCTGCAGGAAACAGCATTTATGGTTTGCAAAAGATATTTCAAATTTTGATTAATTTGACCACAACAGTTTTCCATTTTGCCTCAGTCCATTCTAAATGAGCTTTTGCCCAGAGAAGACAGCAGTGTTCCTGGATCCTGTTGCTTCTTCTTTGCATGATACAGCTTTAACTTCCAGATGTCATGGCCAATCATGTCTCTTGTGCACAGATATTCCTCCAGAGTGTCTGAATCTTTTGGTATTATGGACTGTAGATGATGGGATATTCACAGTCTTTTCTTGTAAGTTGAGGAACATTTTTCCGAAATTGATCCACATTTTTTAAATGCAGTTTTTTGCAGTGATGTCACTGACCTGTTGCAAATTAACCTAACTAGTTGCAACAGGTCAGCATTTTGCAAATCGCAAATTTTCATCAGTAACACTTTCTTTTCCAGCCTTTCATTGCCCCGTACCTACTTTTTTGAGATGTGTTGCTGCCATCAAATTCAAAATGAGCTAGAATTTTTCATGAAATGGTAAGATGTCTAAATTTCAACATCTGATATGTTGTTTATTTTCTATTGTGAATAAAATATGATTTTATGAAATTTGCAAATCATTGCATTCTGGTTTTTCACACTTTACAAAGTGCCCCAACTTTTTTGAAACTGGGGTTGTAAAATATAGACACTTCAGGGACCAGCAGCATTGTAACTTTTTATTCAGCAATGTTATTAAAACCAGAAAACAAAGCTCCCATCTACTCTTGATATAACTTGTTTTAGCACATACCTCCTATTTCCTGTTGTTCGTCCCTTTTTCCTACAAAATAAAATTTATTTTAAAAACTCTCCAGCACTGAGGATTGATCAAAGACATAAACAAAATGACAAACTGACAGAATAATGAAACTACAGACAGCAGGGTAATTGATTGATGGACAGAAAACCTGCCAGACACTCTGACAGGCCCGCTGAGTCAGCGTCTGAGAATGAAAGCTGAGGTTAGAATGAGCGAGCGAGCGAGAGAGTGAGGGAGGAGAGGCACTGAGGGAAAAAAGAGAGAGAGAGAGGGAGAGAACACGTAAGGAAAAATTTAGAAAAACATAAAGTGGAAAATGACTCTGTTAACTCACATCTGATAACTGGTTCAGTGCCAGACCACACACAGGGACGAACTGATATGGATGTCTACACACATGTAACAAACACACCTGCATACCTGGCTGGGTGGGCCTGGTCGCTGCAGGCTTGTACAGTTGTAGCTGTAACTCATGGTAACAGAAGTCTGATACGGTGAAGCACAATTATGAGCTAATAATCAAAACATTCCTCTGATTTAATAGGCCCGCACTCCTATAGATGTGTCAGTGCAAAAGTACAATATTTATCAACTTACACCTATTTTAAAAGCATCATATCAGTGCTAGATAATCTGCTCTAATGTTGAATTATGCAACACTCGTTGATGTTGGCTCTAGAATTCTAAAGCAAATGTTTCTGCAGCTAAATTAACTCATCATCCAGGTGGATACAGATGTTTTTGTCAGTTTCCCCCTGTAATTCTGAACAATTATGTCGTTCCTTGCTTGCTATTGTGATTATGTGAGTCACAGTTTAACAGGCAAGGAGTAGGAAAATGTTTTAAAGACATAATCATTTCCCAACTTTACAGAAATGAAACCACAGGATCACTCTGAGGTCAAACATGTTCCTTTACTATATATTTATTTCTAAGAAGGAGCTAAAATGATATCAAACTGACTTTTTGACACTTAAGGACATGTTCAACCATTTTGCTATTCCAAATTCAGTCCGTATTAAAAGCTTTAACATCAGTGTAGTCAAATGGGACATGATAAGACAGCAGGCACACTTTTTTATTATTAATTAGTCATATTAACCTCCTGAGACCTGAGCCTCTGTTTCTAACCTGTGTTTTAGTTTCTCTCACTTATTTGGATTAAATATAAGCTTTTAAGTTTTAGAGTTCAGCCATGTCTTTGAACAGGAATTGATTTTTACCAAAAATTATGTCCAAAAATCTCCCGAAGGCCTTGTTTCTGCAGAAAATACAACTCTGGGTTTGTAGTAGATGTTTTGACTGTGTTGGTCAGTTGTTGGAGGTCAGTAAGAAATGGTGTCAGTCACTGAGAGAGCTGTTTTGATGATGGACCGCAGGGATTTTGAGGCCAAGCATGAACAAAATTTCCACAAAAAGCTCTGGATTTTCTCGGACATGTTCCTTTCCAAAATCAACATAAAAATCCCAAAATTCAAAGAATTTCCTAAAATCAAAATTCTTGAACATATTCTCAAAGTTTCCCATTAAAGAACCACCATTTTTTAAAAATATGCTCCAAATGTTTAAGTGAGACCTGAGCATAAAGACTGAAATAGAAACAGAAAAAAATCCACAAAACAGCCATGTGAATTCCAAAAAAAAAACATGCAAATCCCCCCATTTCTCATGAAATTTACAAGAATGTACAAAAACTTCCCTGAAATTTTTTGAAGAAATTCCCCAAACAATCAAATCAAATTCCTGACATTTTCATGGAAATGCAGGGGAA
Source organism: Cheilinus undulatus (assembly GCF_018320785.1). Taxonomy (NCBI): domain Eukaryota; kingdom Metazoa; phylum Chordata; class Actinopteri; order Labriformes; family Labridae; genus Cheilinus; species Cheilinus undulatus. The sequence continues at coordinate 7,858,526 of NC_054882.1, read as the reverse complement.
CTTTACAGGCAGCCCCTCTCAAATTCCCTATCACATTCCCAAAAATTAGCAATTTCCCAAAGTTCCATAAAAAAAGATGTAATTGCAAATTCCACCCAAAAAATCAAGTCAAATAACCATAAATTCCAATACAATTCCAAAATTTCCATGCAAATGTTTGAAAATTTCCAAAAAATATGTTTTGACTATCCTGTTAAATGTACACCAAAAACTCGTCAGATTTCCCAAAATTCCATATAAATTCTTGAAAAATATAATACAAATTCCCCCCCAAATTTTTTTATAGGATTCCCAACAATATTACAATTACATCCCCCAAAAATTCCATGAAAATAATAGAAAATTCCCTCAAACAACCAAAAACAAACCACAAATACACAATCTCAACAGAAATTTCCCAAAAATCGAGTCAAGCACCCAAAAGTTCCAAATACATTCTTACATTTTCCACTTTCCCTGAAAATGCTTGAGCATTCTTAAACATATTTTTGATATCCCATTAAAAGTTCTCAAAAATGTCTTCAAGTATTCCTCAAATGTTTAGGTGACGCCTTGTCAGCAAGCCAAACATTACAACAAAATTTCTCCTCAAAATACCAGTTAAACCCCTGAAGATTTTTACGCAAACTCCAGCTGAAACTTCTAAACAATTCCAAAAACATTAACAAGTACATTCCCTCAAAGTCCATGAAAATTATGGAGAATCCCCCCCCAAACAACCCCCACATTCCCATAAATGTACAAATAAATGTTCCACATTTCCATGAAATCCCTTCAAAAATCTCAGCACAAATTCCCCCTAAAAGAGTCAAGTCAAATTCCCCAAAATTAATAAATACTTAAAATGCTTGAACATTTCCAAACAAATGTCCCCTTTCTCTATGAAAATGCCCAAAAAAATCAAAGCAAACTTCCTTCAAAACTTCCAATAAACTCTCCAGTAAAATTTCTATGATTGGTCCTGAAAATTTCATTGCAAATTCTCCCAACATTTCTAGCAAATTACTTAAACTTTAATGGACATCCTGTACAATTATCCAAACATTATAATGTCAGAAATTATTATTATGTTGCAGGAAAGCCAAAATCCAATATCCTCATTTATGCATGCAGTGTCTTTGGAGGTTAATTCTGATGGGCTTGTTTGTTTTTACATAAAAAAAAATCACATTTTCTTGTGATATTTTTTGCACCACTAGAGGGCAGTGCAGAACCATGAATAGAGAGTACCATGTGATGTTTTCTGTCTCTTGTCAGGGTAAAACATCACAGACTCAGATAGAGAATAATAGCTTCACTGGATGATATGGTGTTATATAATCTAGGAAAAATAGACATGAGTTCTTAGATATTGAAGTTTCAGGTCTATGGAACTTCTGTACAGGTGGCTGTAAGCGACTGCCTCAATCAGGCTATGCATCAGTTTATCTACAGCATCCTTTCTACTGCCTCATAGAAAATTTAGAAAAGCAGACTTGCTTTTATAGATTGAAGATTAAGACATGAACTAAACCATGTAAAAAGGAATTTGTTATGGACTGACTTTGATACTGTTTCAGGTAGTTTGCATCAGGCCTTCTTTTCTGCATCTTTTGACGCTGTGTAATAAAACTATCTTTATTATATTCCCTAATATTATGGGAACATACCCATAATAATTTAGCAGTGTTAATTATTCTCTGTTAGGCACAGCAGTCTTCATTAAGCCCTCATCTCAACTAAAGTACAACTCTTAACATGTCCCTCAGTCAACAGATGGTACACATCAGGATTTATAAGCAGCGCTCTCATTGCTAAAGACTATAATTGTAGTGTAGAGAACAGTTCCCACTATGTCATGAATTAAATATTACACCCTTACTTCCACCTGTCTTTACCTGCTGTGCTTAAACTTGGCTCCACTCGGATGAATCCTGTCCAGACTTACTGTCCTTTCTGAACAGTAATCAACCCCTGGATTTGTTTCAGCTTCCACAGCAGCGATGACAAATGTTTGTCTAACTCAGCTGCTGTTTGGACAGAATAATCTTGTTGGGAGAAATACTGCTCACAGTCTGCAAACATTTTTCTGTTTGGCTGATTATGTTTGAGGTGGAGGAACAGAGGGCAGGGAGGCCTTAGAGGAGATTTAGACGTTAAAATTTTTTACACATAGAAACTTTTATTGGGATTGTCAAACATGTTTAGCACATGCTACATGCTGGTTGTTCATTGTGAGGTAAATTTCAATCAGTCATGGTGACCTACAGGTCATTAAAGTATCATAACAGAGATTTGTACCAGAAAACAGTAAATTTAATCCCCAACTCCAGTCTCTCTGCTCTAGAACAGAGAATTTTTTTAAATCTGTGAGGATCGTGTTTCTCATGAGTGGGCGTGGCTTCAGCTCATTCAACTGACATGCCCACACCATCCTGGATCAGATTTTAGAGCCAAATTTAAATTATTTTGAAGCTTAATTTCATTACTTGGAGATGTTTCCGTGATTGAAAGTTGGGCTGGTAGCTCATAACACACTGGCCTGTCATACCACAAACCAAAATTATGGGTTTTTTTTATCTTTTTACAGGTAATTTAAAATGAAAGGCAACCAACCATCATCTATCAGCGCCCCTCGACTTTGGATCAACCTACCTGAGGAGCTAAGGCATGCAGAATCAGTGAAAATCTTTGAAATCACTTCTTAGAACTTATTTTACACACTGGCTTTAATGTAATGCATTCTTATTTGATTTTATCTTCTCACAGAATTTTACTTTTCTCATAAATTTTTAGAATATTTCATTTCTTCTTATTCTTATACTTGCTTAAAATCATCTATTTGCCATTTAGCTATTTTCAATCTTTATTGCCTCATAGCTTGGGTATGGTTTTCATTGCACCTATGATGTCTAGTTTATGTTGGTTTGCATGGTATCTTATGACATCTGGATTCATGATGTCTTATGAAGTTTATGGGTTATTATCTCTGTCAGCATATGTCACTTGTCACCATTTTCACAATTTTCTGCTTACTTTTGCACTTTATTAAACCTCTTTTCACCATTGACCTGCCATTTTTGCCCCATTTAACCAATTTTTGCCACTTTTTAACCGCTTTTCAAAAAAATTCTGCTCAATCTTGCCCTTCAAATCATTTTTTTGATACTGATTAACCGTTTTTCACAATTTTCTTCTAATTGTTGCCCCTTTTAGCCATTGTTGCCACTTTTTTAGCCGCTTTTCTCCATTGTCCTCCCTTTTTTCCCATTAAACCAATATTGCCACTTTTTAACTGCTTTTTACAAATTTCTGCTTAATCTTGCCCCTTCAAAGCATTTATTGACACTGTTTAACCACTGTTCGCTGTTTTCTGCCAATTTTTGCCCCCTTTAACTATTTTTGCCACATTTTAACCACTTTTCTCCATTGTCCTCCCCTTTTTATGCATTCAACCAATTTTTTTGACACTTTTTAATCACTTTTTTACAATTTTCTGTCCATTTTTGTCCTTAAAAAACATTTTTTACCACTCTTTATGTGCTTTTCCCCATCTTTCTGCTCATTTTTGCTATTTAATACATTTCTGCCACCTTTTTAACAGCTTTTCACCATTTTCTACAAATTTTTGCCCCTGATTTTTATGGCATCTATAACATTATGTGATATCTCTGTTTGCATGGTATCTTATGACATCTGGGTTCTTGATGTCTTACAAAGCTGTTGGGTTGTTATCTCAGTCAGTGTTTGTTTGGGTTCTCTTTGTTCTTCTGTTTTTCTCTGCACAAGGCAAAACACCTTATAAACCCTTGTTGCCCCCACCAAGGAGGTTATGTGACCAGCAGGGTTTGTTACTTTGTTTGTTAGCAACATAACTCAAAAAGCTATGGACGGATTTTGATGAAATTTTTAGGAAATGTCACAAATGGCATAAGGAAGAACTGATTAGATTTTGGGACTGATCCAGATCACCATCTGGATCAAGGAATTTTTTAAAGGATTCTTCACTATTGGGAGATCGGGCTAATGGCAAAGGTCTGCGCTCTCCAAGTACTTTTCTAGTTTTTTTAAAGTGCTATAAAAATAAAGTTTTTATTTTTATTGTTGTTGTTGTTGAATCATGAACACTGAACTTAACTTAAGTGAGGCCTGCAGGTCTTTAGATGTTGTTCTGGTTTCTTTTCTGACCTCCTGGATGAGTCGGTACACTCTTGAAGTGATTTTGGCAGGTCATCCATTCCTGGGGACGTTTGCCACTGTTCCAGGTTTTCCCTTTTGTGGATAATGGCTCTCACTGTGGTTTAGTGTAGTCCCAAAGCTTTAGAAATGGCTTTGTAACCCTTTCCAGATTGTTATATGTCAGACTGACAGAAGTAAACTTTTATAAAAAAAAGGGTTTTTTCACGCTCAAATTATGTTCAAATTCAGAATAAACCGGTCCATTTAGTTATTTACAGGAAGACGTCTGGCTCAGTGTGAAATTTGTTGTATTCTTTAATAGAGCTGCTTTAGATTTTGGCATGTATTGTGCGAACTGTAGAGTTCAGTGCTATTATTTGGACACACGTTTGTTTATTTGGACATACTAAGTGTAATTATTCATGGCAGATTGGCTGTGTTTCATGTTTTCTGCTCGATTTACGGGAAGAAAGGAGGAAGATAGCGTTCCCTTCCTGCAAGTGTTTTGCTTAAGCACACAAGGTTAATCGGGGTTCATCCAAATATCAGCATTATATAACCTAAAATTAAATCATTGATTTATTTTCACTTTCTGGAATGCGATCTGAGCGTTTCTCTTATAAATGAAGAGGATTTCTGGGTTCATCTTCAGTCAAACATGAAAACATGGTGACTGATGTGAAATGAATTTAAAAATCCACCTTATCACATGAGAAATGATTCAATAAGGATAAAAAAATCTCAAATTTGAAGACATTGCAGCATTTGTAGTGAGAAGAGTAAGTTGTTTGTGAACATGTTTGCTTTCCTGTTTTTCTTCCAGGAAACATGCATTGGGAGGATGTCTGACTCCCACTTGTGTCTTGCACCATATCTCCTTGATTTATGACTTTTTTCCTTCAAGTGGAAGCCTTTAAATTTCCACAGCTCTTGAGCTCAGTTTAGTTAAACTGACATCATGATGGCAGAGAAAGAAGCTCTCGTTGTTGCAGCTTTCATTTTTGCCTTCATTTCACACGGTGAGTTTATGCTGAGATTGCTCATCATCTTAATTTCTAAACTTAGATGCCCGTAATGACGAGGATTTTTAGTTATCTTATCATAAAGTTATGATGCTCTGATCTCTTGTATGTTATTGCACTAAACCAGAGTCCTGTCATTTATATATTCTGGAAGTTTTCACTGTGAATGTGAATTTCTATCATTATAGGTGAAGGTATAATTGGTGGCAGAGAGGCTGCGCCACACTCCCGTCCCTACATGGCCTCCATCCAGGTTCAGGAAGGAGAGACAATGAAACATGAGTGTGGAGGGTTTGTGATCGCTGATCAGTGGGTGATGACTGCCGTTCACTGCCTGCCAACAGGGTGAGAATAATTCTGTATTCTGATGCAAAGAATGCCCTCCTGAAATTGTAGGGGTGGAATTTTACAGTGATTTTATGTTGCACAAAGTCCTGCAGGTTGATCACTATGTTTTCTGTGTTTTCTGCTAATCAGAACTTCTAATCCCAGTTCTAGTTGACAAAGCTGGAGATGATAACTAACAGGTTTATTATTTGTGCCTAAGTCTTATAAATATAGATAAAACAACAACATGGAGCTCCATAGTATAAATGATAAAGTTCAGATTTCTCTGGTCATCAGCTTCTCCACAGACCAAAACATGCAACTCATGTATGATGGTGGCTTTAACTCAGGCTTGACAAACACCACCAGCTCACTGAAGCCTTTTCTTTCCACAGTGCTGAACAGGATTATATTTCAAGTCCCCATTTCCATTGTTAGCCAACTGATCTTGTCCTATTTGCTATCATCATGATCTACATGTACTAACAGGACTAATTGTTCATCTGCCTTCTGACTAATGTACTATCGCAGGCCTGCCTACAGAATAGGCTGGGTCCTTGAAAAACCCAGCGAACAGACCCTCACCAGCTGTGATTCACTGATGATATCAATTCATGTGTGTCTGATCACTAGCACTGGTGCTAGTGTCCTGGCTAAAAGTTGCTCATTTGCAAGCAAAAAGTGTTTATTATTGGGTTCTGATGTGCACATTACTTATTTGGGTCCCTTTTGATCACTTGTTTCATCTCTGTTTCTGACAATTTTTGACTCATTTTTGCCAACTTTTAAACCACTTCTCAACATTTACTGCTTTTTCTTGCCCCTTCAAGGCATTTTTACCAATTTTTAACTGTTTTTCACCATTTTCTGCCAATTTTTGCCCCCTTTAGCCCATTTTTTGCCAACTCTTTCAGTGCTTTCTCCATTTTTTTGGCTCTTTGTTTGCAATTAAAGTTATTTTTTTGCTACCTTTTAACTGCTTTTCTCCACTGTCATTCCATTTTTGCACCTTTTAACCCATTTTTACCACTTTTTAACCACTTCTTACCATTGACTGCTTTTTTTGCCCATTCAAAGCATTTGTACCAATTTTTAACTGCTGTTTGCCCTTTTTTTGCCAATTTTTGCCACATTTAAGCATTTTTTTGCCACTTTTTAGCCTATTTTCTCCATTGTCCATCCATTTTTACCCCTTTAAATTTTTTTTTTGCCACTTTTAACTGGTTTTCCCTATCTATCTTAGCGTTTTCAGACATTTTCAGTGGTCCCATGCTTACGCGGATATTTCCTGAAACGATCCCGTGTTTACAGAAAACTTTTCAAAACAAAATGGCAATATATTGTTTTCATCTCTGTGTGGACGGGCCTGAGTAAATGCCCAAGATTGTCCACCCCAGTCCATAAAGTGTTAACATACTCCTCTCTTTATTACAGATCAGGTAGGATCCTCATTATCATGTTAATGTTTGTCCATTTTAAGATTAAGAGGATATAAAATAAAAGAGAGACAGTAGTTTTAACATACAACAGTGTTTTTATTTACCTGCACTCATTCTTATTTATTCTTATCACAGGGCAAATGGGAGAAAAGTAGTCCTTGGTCTCCATTCTCTGAGTGAAGCTGAAGAAACAAAGCAGACGTTTGACATTTTGGAGGTTCACAACCACCCAAGTTACAGCTCTTACAATTTTGATAATGACATCTCTCTGGTTAAAGTAAGTGGTACTTTTTCTTTCATTTTTTTATGATTTCACAGCTTCAGTCTGAATGTTACTGCTATCTAGAGATGAAAGAGTGAAAGAACCAAAAATGTGATGCATTCTTGTTTATTTTTGTTTGACATTTACAGTTGGATCGTCCGTTTAACGCCTCTGAAGCAGTCAGAGCATTGGAATACCTGCGAGCAGGTGGAACTAACCCCACCACAGGCGCAGAAGTCGAGACAGCCGGATGGGGGTCTCTGGATAACCTGAGCTTCAGGCCGGACAAGCTCCAGGAGGTGGTGGTTGAAGTGATCGTCTCTGCTCGATGCAGCCGCAGCGACTACTTTGGCAGAAAGTTCACCTCCAACATGATCTGTGCTCATAAAGTGTGTCCAGACCCCTGTGATCAACCACACAAGATGGCAGACAGCTGTGACGTAAGTTTGAGTTCATCACCCTCCCATTTAATCTAAATTATGATGGGGGTTTGGTCATCATTTATTCTGAATTAAATGAGACCTTTTGAGAGCAATATTTTTACTTTTAAAACAATATCTTCAAGCCAGTTTATGCTGTAAAAGACTGCAGTGAGACTTTTTATACAGACCATAAATGGATAAAAATACTTGAAATCAGAAAGCCTTTATTGGCGTTGAAATAAAAAAGATTATATTCCCAAAGCAAATGTGAAATAAAAACAAACATATCTATCAAGCAGGTCTTTAACTGAAGTAAGGACAGGGCCATGTTTACCATCTTCTTTTAGTCTGTAAATGTCTAAGAAGTGAAGAGACCAGTTGCTTGAGTTTTGGGAGAGGAATGTTGTCCCATTCATACTTGATGTAGGATTCTAGATGTTCAACAGTTCTGGGTCTTCCTTGCCTCTGGAGGTCCTTGCCTTGTCCACCAGCATCCTTTCATAGAGGTTGTTCCTCTTTAGGACATGGAGAAAGTGGAGGCAGTAAGCTGCCCATGCCATAGGCACTAATCTAACCCCTAACATCAGAGATGCTGCCTTTTGGAGTGTACTCTGATAACAAGCTGAATGATTCCTCTCATCTGTAGGACACAGCATCCATGGTTTTCTAGCATTCCATTTTAAATCAATTTTGGCCCAGAAAAGACAGTGGAGCATGTTCTTTTAAGGATTTTTCTAATTCTGCAGCTTTAATGTGAATGGCACGGTGGACTGTGTTGGCAGACAGTGATTTCTGGAAGGGTCTCTAAGCCGGCAGTGATTTCAAGCACAGAATCATTGCCATTTTTATGAGAACCACTTACTTTTCTAGCCTCTTGTTACCCTGTCCCAACTTTTTTGAGATGTGTTGCTGCTATAAAAGTCAAAATGAGGTAATGTTTTCATGATTTCAGTTTCAACATCTGATATGTTGGTTATGCTCTGTAGTGAATAAAATATTATGAGGTTTATGAGATTTGCAAATCATTTTAATCATTTAAGCCCCAGCTTTTTTGGAATTGGGGCTGTGTCTGCCTTGTCTTGCATAAGTGGAGTTGCCTCCTGCTGGTAATTAGAATCGATGTTTATGGTTATTTGCACACAGGTTTGTTTGTTATTTAAAATCTATGGTAGTTTTATGTGCATCTGTTCTCCTAAAGCTGTCATTTCCCTCCCTGACCGTGTCTCTGTTAACCTTTAGGGTGACTCTGGAGGCCCACTGCTCTACAACGGCATCGCAGTGGGCGTCACTTCTAACGGAGGAAAGAAGTGTGGTCAACTAAAAAAGCCTGGAATTTACACCGTCATTTCTCACTACACTGAGTGGATTGACAGCATCATGGGCCCGCAGCCTGCTGCAGCACAGGACGAGAACTAGAGGAGAGTGTGTGTGGCATTTATGACTGGCTGACTGCAGTGTTGTTTTTAAGACAGTCCCACTTACAGACTATTAATGCTTGATATCACCTCTCTTCTTTTAATCATGGACAGAAGATTGTCTTTGTCTTTTCTTATACTAATGCACAGCTGTTAGAAGTAGTGGCTCATAACAAAACAGACAAAAATGATTCAACAGCTTAAATCAAATCACTTTAATGACAAATCAATAAAATGCACTTTATTAAAACTGTCTCTACTGAAATTCCTTCTTTTATAGCTATAATTTAACACACAGTATTTCTTAAAAATGCAAAGACTCACAAACCATTTGGATGAGTTTAAAAAATACATCAGTCATGTTTTTTTCTGAACTCCATACATCAGAAACATCATGTTTGAGGAAATAACTGTTAAGCAATCAAGATATCAGCAAGCAAATCTCATAAACCAGTCAGATTAGTCCTCACATCATGGGAAAGTACATCTATTTTCCCTCCCAGCTCTGCCCTATACTGATAAACATAAGCATGGAAATGTCTGATGTGTTCTGCTCCCCTTTAGTTTGGAAAATCCCCACAGCACCACCATTTAAGTCTCAGCACGACATGTATGCACAGTTAAAAACATCCCTTCATATGCTCTTTAGGCATAAAACTCATTTATCAAAAATATAATTCTTATTTACTTTGTATTTACTGAAAGAGTAAAAAGAAAAACTGGCATGTATAGTGAAAAAGTAACTAATTACAGGAAGTTAACCAGGGAACCAGAAGGGATAAAGCATATGAGCAGCAACCCACTATCATACTTAGAATAAGAGGGTAACTTTATTCACCACTGACAGTCATTAAGGAATGATTAAGTCTGAAGTGGCAAGCCAATATGATCATAAACTGAAAGAAATCAGTGACTTTGTAAGATTTAAAAAGATTTATCCACAATTTAACCACTGGCAAATAGTAACTTGCAAATATGGTGTCACTAATTCTCTGAAAATACAAAAAGTATTATTTTATCTAACATTCTTTTCTATTAAGCAATCATTCAGTACTGCGTACATTTGATATTGAGTTATCCACTGTCTACATGTTAACTAATGGTTAAATAGTGCTTCATTCTTTTCCTGGTTAACTAGCTGCTACTTCCTCATTCACTTCCTGGTTCACAGGAACTTAGTGCTTCATATTACATAGCGTCCACGATAATTTTATTATAGATTAATGAATTAATGAATGATGGTTTTTTTTTTTTTTTTTTATTCTTCCAAAAACCACCAGGTAGAAACTCATTTGTTTCCAGGTTAACTAGCTGTTAGTTGCTCATTTTTGTGCCACTGTTTAAAAAAGAAAAAAATATCTTAAAAATAGAAATCCAACCTCTGAATTATGCAAAAGTAAGTCATAATTATTGAAAAACAGTCAAAAGTATGATATGGTAAGTTATAATTATGAAACGTGTCAAAATTATTAAATAAAAGCTCAAAATTACTAAATAAAAACGAGTTAAAAGTAAACATAATGAGATGGTAAGTCATTATCGAGTAAATAAGTCAAAGTTGTATTTTTTTAATTAGAAAAGGCATTATCTTATAATAATGGCTGACTTATTCACACCTATATGTTAACATCCTCCATGACAATTTTGACTTTTTTTCTCATGATTTAAACTGTTTTATAAAATGACTTTTTAGCTCATCATTTTAACATTTTTTTCTCTGAATTTTGTAATTTCTCTCAGATAGAATTGGCTATCTCACAATGATATTATTACTAAACTAATATTATGACTTTGTCATGATTATGAATTTAAATCTTCTAATTTCAACTTTTGATTTCATAATCAAATTTACTACAGCTCACAAGAGCACCATTTTTCTTATAACTTCTACTTTCTATCTCATAATTTTGCCTTTTAGCTTGTTATTTTTACATTTAATTTTCAACTTCTTATGTCATGAATATGACTTAGTCTCAAAATTTGACATCTTTCTGCTTAATTTTGACTTAAATATCATAGTTATGACTTAATATCTCAAATATGATATCAATAATTTAGAATTTAGCTAAGCATCCATTAATTTTGTCTTTTTATTTAAAATTTTCATCTTATCTATTCTTAATTTTGACATTTGCTCTCATAACTGACTTTTTAACTCACAGGTTTTTTTTTTTATCTCAAAGTATTAACTTTATATCTCAGAATTTCATTTTTATCAAATAATTTCACCTTTATATCTCTAAATTCACACTTTTCATCTTATTTTTTTTTACTTTCTCTCTCATAACTTTGATTTTTCTTGCCATTAATGCCTTTATCTTATAATTTAGACTTTTTTGCATATTGTTGACTGTTTTCTTATGTTTCTTCTTCTCATATTTTTTCCCTTTATTCTATAATCTTGACTATCTCAAATTTTGCGTTTTATCTTATAGTTCTGACTTGGTATCTCATAATTTTAATCTATTTCATAATCTCACCTTTTATTATTTTTTTTACTTTCTATATCATAATTTTAACTTTTTATCTTATGATTTAAATTTTTAATCTCACATTTTGCCTCTTTATCTCTTAATTTTGATTCAAGATTTTTTTTTTTTTAAATAATGACCCACCTTTCATTTTGTTAAGTGAGAGAAATGGGCTTTCATAGATTTATCCCCTTGTGAATGCAAAGTTCTTTACTTTATCGTTACTCAGTATCAATGACAATTTTAGTGAAGCTTTACTAACCTTACCTTTTTTTGTTTATCTTTTTGTAGAGTATTACTGGCAAAAGTTTTAATACTTTAGATGTTTTGTTTACCCAAAAACAAGACAAGAATTTCATCAAACTGTGCTAAGTTGAGAATTTAATGAACTTAAATTCCCTGAAAAACACCCCAAAAAGACATTCACAATCATTTAAAAGCAAACTAGAATGACAGCATGAAGAAAAGCAATGCCACTGCAAATTTCTGAATTTCCTAAACCCCTGCAGGACTGACTCTTGTGCATTTGATTTTGTAGCATTGCATGTCTTCGATGACTAAAATCAAGCATCTTTCAATAAGTAGTTTACTTCCAAAGCCTCCTCCTTCCTCTCCTCTATCCCTCTCCTCCTCTCCTGCAGCTCCTGCTCAGTAAATCTTCTCACTGGGTAGGGCCGGCCTCCATGTGAAGCCACCAGCTTGTTGATTCCTGACAGCAGGTCTTTCACCTGAGGGAAGCTCAAAGCATTCTGGGACTTTGTTGCACTCAGCTCATAATACCTACTCCCGCACTTCCTGACCAGATCCTGCAGGGTTTCATGGGCATTGGCCACGTAGTCATCAATCCTCTGAAGCTTGTGCTGGCTGCCATCAAAGCTGACGAAGAGGACGACGGTGTACTCGGCAAATTCTCGTCCAAAGATCCTCTGCAGGTGCAGGAGCATCTCACACTCGCCCTGGGTGAAACGACCCACTTGGAGCACCAGTAGGAAGATGTGGGGTCCAGGTAAGGACAAAGAAAGACAGTCCTTCACCAGCTCCAGATCCTCCACCCCGTCCTCGTCCCACAGCTCGGGGGTGTCCACCAGGATGAGTTTCCTCCCAGCTGCAAACACCTGTTTCCTCTCACAGGAGAAGGTGGGCTGGGTGGTCTCATGGATAGAGTCAGAGATTGAGTATTGATTACCTGCTCTCTCTAGGATTAGATTTAGAGCTGAGGACTTCCCGCTGCCAGAGATACCCAGGAAAACAACTGATATCTTCTCTGTGTCGTCATCTTGGAGTCACAAAAAACAGAGAGAGAGACAACTTTGAAATACATTTTACAAAGGCAAGGGAAGAAAGTGTCAACACAAACTGATTATTGCTATATGGGGATTTTTGTGCACATTTATTCCTGAATGCTTTGAGTTTTTGTCGGTGGATGATTGCCCACATTTAACTGTAACTGTGCTGCCCCCAAGTGGCAGCAGCTGCTGAACAGATATGTTTAAGAGGATATATGAAATATCATTAAAATATATTAATTCACTCAATTAACATCAGCGACTTCTATGTTTGTACAAAAAGACAAACAACGTTTCTATAGTTTGAGAAAAATAAAACATAAATTCACATGCTGGCTTCTATTTTTGCATAATGCTCTCTGAGTTGTAACCCAGGAAGTCTCATTCTTAGAGCCTTCTTAATTTTATCCAGTGTGCTTTTAAAGGAAGGAGGCAAAAAGGATAGAGGTGAGGTCAATCAGGAAGATATGAGACGAAAACAATGCAGCCATATGACATCACTGTCCATGTGTTGATTCATATATCAATCTATTTTTAAAACTGTTCTCAAAATGTAGAAATGTAGTGTTATATAAAAAAAAAAAACATTACATGAAGCATGCAAGTTTAAGATGGATTATGGCCTAACCAGTCAAACTGCATCTCCCCCTCTACTCTTTTTTTAATGCTCTCTCCTCTTCTCTCTCTGTTTACCCCTCATTTCTCTGTATTCATCTTCCTCGTTCCTCTTCCTGCATCTTCATATTTTTTCTGCACCTCTCCTTCACTCTTTGTGCATTTTCCAGTCTTTTATCCGGATCTCCCTGTTCAATATTACTGCCCCTCCTCCCCCTTCTCTCATTCTGCATCTCCCTCTTCTCTGTTTTGCTGCTTCTGCCTTTTCAATTTTTTCTGCATCTCCCCTTTCAATCTAACTTTCTCCTTCTTATCACTTTTTTTTCTGTATTTCCACCTTCTCTTTTTCTACATCTACTTCTTTTCTCTTTGCTGCATCTTCCTCTTCAACCTTACTGTTTCTTCCCCCTTCTCTCACCCCGCTACCTCTTTTCTCTTTTTTGCATGTTCCACTTTGCTCTTTTTCTGCATCTCCCTTTTCCTGCATATTCCTCTAATTTTCTGCATCTTATCTTCTCTCTTTTTCAGCGTCTCCATCTTGTCCCTGTTTCTACATATTCCTCTCCTTTTTCTGTACCTCTTTTTTCTTTTTCTGCATCTCTCTCCTCTCTTTCTGCAATTCTTATCTTTCTTAATGCATCTCCCTTTTCTCTCCCCCTGCATCTCTCATATTCGTTGCCTTTATCGCCCTCTTCTCTTTTTTTGCATATCCCTCTTCTCACCTCCTGCATTTCCTCTTCTTTCTGCATCCCTTTTTCTTTCTTTTTCTGCATCCCTCTCTTCTCTTTTTTCTGCATCCCTTTCTTCTATTTTTCTACATCTCCCTCTTCTCTCTTTCTGCAAATTCTATCTTTCTTGATGCATCTTACGCCTCTCTCCCCTGCATCTCTCATCTTCATTGCCCTTATCTTCCTCTTCTCCTTTTTTCTGCATACTCCTCTCCTTTTTCCTAATGCATCACCTTCTTCTCCCCCTGCATCTCTCTTTCCTTTCTTTATCTCCATCTTCTCTTTTTCTGCATTTCCAATCCTTAAAAAAATCAACATAGCTTTAGCAGATTGCTTTTAACATGACTCTGGTTCTGCCAAAGTTTTTTTGGCAATTAAAGGAAAGTTTTTCCTTGCCACTGTGACTGCTGTGATCATTGTGGATTAATTTTAAGGTTCTAATAATAAGTACAGTATAGATCTGCCTACTTTGTTAAGTGTCCTGGGACCATCATTTTCTGAATGATATATGTTCTGCTCTATTCGAGTCAAATCTATCAGCAGGATTTGGTTGATAGTTTTATGTCTTTTCCCTTTAAAATTAACATCCAACTATAATGGAAAACAGCATTGTGTCAAAGATCCTGAAACCTGCAGTTGACCTGTTAGTCATTTTTAGCCCTCAGGCATCACTTGGGACATTTTTGTCCATTTGGGCAAATTTGTCCTCTTTCTCTGCTCACTCGTTTGGCTGTGTTAATGCACATGGTCTAATTTTTTTGCAACAAAGTTTCTTTCTAGGAAAATTTTTGAATTCAAATTTCAATGGCTCTAATAGGTCAGGGGAACACTGTGAAACAAATTTACTACGCTTTAAAGCCTTTAAGGACAAAAATGTCCACTTCCAAAAAAATGCTATAAAAACTTAACAGATTAATATTTTTTCTGCTTTTTTGCATAAATCTCTTAAACAACTTTAGCTGTGCTTAAAACTACCAAACATTCAATCATTTTGAGGATTTTGACCCTTTAAATGCCAGTTTGATTACTTAAAGTCAATGTAGTTTTTAATGAAAAAAAGCACAAAAAATAGTGATATCTTCCTTGAGCCAAATGTTGGATGGCTGTGGCATTATTTCTAAATCCAAAGTGAACATGTCAATGATTAGCCAAAATATGAACTTTGATGCATTTTTAGTTTTTGTGTAGCATCAGATTTAAAATTTACCACACTGTCAAGTCATTAAGGACAAAAACGTCCACTTCCAAAAACAGCAATAAAAACAGTATACATTAATATTTTTTTCTGTTTTTTTTTTTTGGGTCAAATCTTTTGATCAACTTAAGTTCTAACCAAAACAATCAATTATTGAATAATTTTCAGGATTTTAATCCTCTAAATGCCAGTTTGATTACAGGATGATCATATTTTTTCTAAATTTTCCAGATAACTAATGTTGGGGATGGGTTTTTTTTTTAAATCAGTCCTGAGTATGTAAAATATCAGCCAAAATATTGACTTTGATGCATTATTAGTTTTTGTGTACCATCCGATTTAAAATTTACTACCCTTTCGAGTCACTTGTGGACAAAAACGTCCCATTGACTCCCATTCAAACCACAATTTTTGATCTTCAAGTCAAACTGGCATTTAAAGGGTTAAAATCCTCAAAATGATTGAACGTTTGGTAGTTTTGAGCACAGCTGAAGTTGTTTAGGAGATTTATGCAAAAAAAAAAAAAGCAGAAAAAATATTAATCTGTTAAGTTTTTATAGCAGTTTTTTGGAAGAGGACATTTTTGTCCGTAATGGCTTTAAAGGGTAGTAAATTAAAGTGATGCCTGAGGGTTAAATTAACTTGGACATTTTGGTGAGAAATTCTAAGTATTGTGTCTTCAAAACTCTATTGCATTACTTTTCGTAAAGATTTTACAAATTGGCACTAAGCAGGCAGGTGATTGAGAGATGGATCTTCATTGTATCTGATTAAAACTCAATCAGTAACTGGAAAAGAAGTCTTACCATCAGAGGCATTCATCTTGAGCTGCAGCATGGCTCTGTGGCTCATCATAGCCTCCTCCAAGCTCGCTGTTCTCTTCTCATATATCTTCCTTTCAGCTGCCTCCTTCTTTCTCTCCTCTGTATGCTTTGCCTTCAGCTCCTCCATCTCTTTGGCTCGTCTCTCCTCCTGTTGTTGAACCATTGTATTAAAGGCTTGCTCCTTTTCCTCTGCCTCTTTCATCTTCTGTTTCAGAACCTTTGTGGCCAAGTCCTCTGTGCTCCTTTTCTTAGCTTCAGTCAACATGTTGTCGGTGTAACCCGTTATGCCACTCTCAGTCAGCATGCGGTCGACCATCAAGAGTAGAGAGCGCAGTTTGTCTCGTGCTGCAGATGATGTGATTTGACAGAACCTTCCGCCACACATGTTTATCAACTCAAGGAGGCCGTCGTCCATTGTGTTGGTAACTTTTGCATCTTCCAGAGACAGGACCACCAAGTATTTGAAAGCCTCCTCTCCAAAGTTGGCCTGCAGAATCTCAAGCATTCTTCTCTCCTTTTCTGTATAATGTCCACCTTGGATCAGCAGCAAAAAAGTGCAGATTCCATCCGTGCATGATTTAAAGCAGGCGTCTAGTGCCAAACTGATGTCAGCCTCATTCATATCTTCTTTAAACTCTGCATAGTGCAAGCTGGCTGAGTGACCATCTACAGCCAAGTCACAGGCCTGATTTGATGCCTGAGAACTAAAAGTTAGCTGCACGTGTTTATCACCAGAGCAGGTCTGCAGCAGTGACTTGAAGGAGAGCCATTCCTCTACTGTGGATATCACCACCATCTGATTGGCGTTTCTTACACGGTCTGCAACACAAAAAGGATTTTTAAGTGACTCAAATAGCTGTGAATGCACACACCAAACTATAAATTAAATTATGAGTTACAACTTCTGTTTTTGAGCAACTACAACCAAGCCAGGATGTTGTCTTTTCAAGCCTTAATGGCAATATTTGCCATGAAATTGCAAGGATTACTCACTGTGTGCCATGTCTTTTGCAGGTGCTCCTACAGGTCTGCTTTAAGATCCCTGTCAGCTCAAGGTAGCTCAAGAAACTGGATTCTCTGGCTCCAAAACCAGCATAATGAGGGAAGGAAGATAAATGAGATGCTTCCTGATGAACACATTTCTTCTGTGACCGGCAGATTTGTTGTCAAGGAAGTGCATTCCACAGTATATGCAGGAATGAGCAAGCTACTGGGCCATTACTTCTTTCTCATGTTGCAAGTCATGCATTAGGTTCCTTCTAAACCAGTCATTCCCTACAATGCTCACAAGTAGTAAGTGGGCCAAAAGGGTGCAGAAAACATCTTTAATGTAGGAATTTCGTAGGAAAAATCCATGGAAAATATAATTTGCTATCTTTTGTTTGGTCGTACACATATAGAAGTACATTGCATTAACTTGCTTGTAAGTTCCATATAAATGCAAAAGCACGTTTTTCCCCAGAATACATGTTTTTTTTCTTACTGCTGGCCTAAACTGCTTAAATAAGTATATCGGAAGTGAACCATTTTAAATAAAGCAGCATGGGAGTTTGCAGACTCGTGATCAATAGGCCAAACTCTCTTTTCTTTTCCTAACGGACCACTTTAATGTGTTTCCCATTTGCACAATAAAGTCTCTCAGTGGGCATCCTGCAATTGTTGTTTGTTTGGATCATTAACCACTTAGATTATTTAACCTTAAAAACTATGTAGTTTCATGAGAAGTAGGATAAAATCTGCAACATCCTGATGAATATTCTGATTAACTCATGATATTTTAAGCAAAATCGGCTTCAAACTTGTCAACCTACTTCCCCAAAATAAGACTTCAAATCCCTCATAGTAAGAGGAAGGAAGGGTATTGTGTTATACAAGACGTACTCAATAAAAACACTTTCATCTTAACTAGCACATGACTGTGTTAAAAGAATGCATTAAATATAAAGAAGACGGGTTTCCCCCTACATACACATCAGCTGAGATTACTGAGGGATTGCACCATCTCCCTGTGCAGCTGCGCGGAGGTTCCTGCCGCTGTCTTGGCCCAAAACAAGACACTACCACAAGCCGAAATAGGGGAGACCGTGTCATACTTTCGGGTAGATTCCCATTTCATGATCTCGAAGTTGACCCAATACACATTATTTTGCTGTAGTAAAGAGTATTTTAAGATGATGTCGTTTGTTGGTAAATATTGCGTCTGAATTTCTCTGAAAGAAAAAAAGGTATTTCCGAACACCCCTTGATACGAAGTGGTTTTCTCCGTTGCTATGCTATTTTGTGTAGACATTCTCCAGGGTGATGGAGAAGATGTAGTTATTCGCCGTTAAATTTATAACGTAGTTCGGTTTTAAACGTGAATTGCGAGAACGGCTGCTACCGCAATAATGGCCGGTATAAGGAGAGTAAACGGAAAATTGTCGGGAATCAACCCAGCTGTCAGGTAATGTCGAATAATGTGAATAGAAAACGCTCCAGTGAAGCTGTCAAGCTAGCTTGGTTAGCGTTAGCGCGAGCCATGGCCGTTAATTGCCAACGTTCTGACACCAGTTACCGATAGTTAACGTTTTTAACGGTTCTAACGATAGCGAGGTGTCAAGCTAGCGACAGAATATGTATCCAAGCATTAAATAGCTGCTTTTAACAATGTACAATATGAATTTAGCGTCACGGTGTCGTCCAGTATTGGAATATACCTGAACCTCAGTCCAAAAAATATTCATTTTGTTGCCAAAACTCAACGTTGAATCTGACCAACTATTTGAGTTTGATGAGGGGAGGTTGTAATGGCCCAAATCCATCCTGGTGCTAAATACTGCTGATATATTTAACACATTGCAATTAATATACCTCTAGTCTTCTTAGTAGCTTAATTTTCGTTTAATCAGCTAATAAAATGCCATAATTGTAAAAATTTCAAAGCATTCATTAGGTTATAAACAAAGGCATGCATCTCAGGACTGTGATTGATTTATGAGCATTTATCATTTTTAATCATTCAACCATGTGTTTGTAAAGTACAGTATTTCATTGGCAAACGATTTTTGTATTTGTATTATACAAAAGTACTAAAAGAAATGAGGACCTTAATAAGATATTTTTATTTTATGTATATATAGGTCAAAACTACATGTTATTAACAGTATATCCCTAATAGAATAAACCTGTTTTTATTAAGGGTGTATGACATTATCAGTTTGATATTGCCAGATATAAGCTTTAAAAGTGAAATATCAGTATCTGCAGATAAAAACATTTCTGCTTATATTGACAACTGATATTTTGGCTTTAAAAATCTGCCCATATCAGTTGTTAATAGTAGAATTTTATGCTGGACCAACAGGTCTGCAGATGAGGACTCCAGTTCTTGACACCTGGAAATTCTGATATTACTTTTTTATATCCTTCTCCTGCTTTGTGAGCATCAACAATTCTTTTTCTCAAGTTTAAATTGATTTCATTTGTTTTTGCCACGATGCCTTCCCAATTGACACCTCTAACCCTTTTATACTGTGTGTAAACAGTAAGATAACATCAGATTTAACTTTGTTTTACAAGCTTTGAGCATTACAAAGTTAAAGCACATCATTGCACAACAGTGGTTTTTGCTATGGCTCTTTGTCCTCATCTGTATGTCAGCTAAAGTCTGTTTTTATTCAGCATTATTCCTTACACTCTGAAATAGGATTTGAGGACTGAAATTTGTTTATTTGTTCATTCTCAAGCTTTAAATTGTGTGTTTTACGGACTGAAGTTTTAGTTCTGAACCTTATTTAAACATCAGTATCAGCTAAAATTATTATGTAAATTATGGTAGATCAAATATGGGCAAAAATCCAATATCCTGCATTCCTAATCCTTATTTATTTATATATCTGTTTTTCAGTTGTGGTCGCCTTCGCCAGGTTCAGTCTCTGCTCTGTGAGGGTGGGACTACCACCCCTCATGGCATCCTGTGCTCTCTTGGTATGCTAAGTGGCCAACATTTTTGTCTTTAACCTATATTTGTTCCTCTGACCCAGCTAACTGCACTGCCACTTGCAAAGGCTGGAGGAAAGGATGTTTCAAAACAGATTATAGAAACAATTCAGTTAATGGTCATTCCAACACAGTCAGTGAGTACACATTCATGTAATTTTTTCTGTATTCCAGGAATTGACAGCAGATATAATGATGGGTGCACTGAGCTGGCAAAATATCTGTTCTATGGACTGTATGGAAGAAATCAGCTGAATGTGGAACATACTTTTGATGAGTTTCCTGAAGAAATGCTGG
Source organism: Cheilinus undulatus (assembly GCF_018320785.1). NCBI lineage: Eukaryota > Metazoa > Chordata > Actinopteri > Labriformes > Labridae > Cheilinus > Cheilinus undulatus. The sequence goes on along the minus strand of NC_054882.1, from coordinate 7,838,087 downwards.
ATGGTGAGCTTTTCATTTGCCGTTCACTCTCTTTACACTAATATATTTACTCAGTTTTATCTGTTCTTACACAATACTTTTCTGCTTTCAAGACGTGATCCTGCTGATCAAGGCAGAGTGTGTTCATCTGTACTGCAACCCAATGAACTATGGATACCTGTTGCCCTATGTGTCCCACTGGAGGAACCTTCATCTCTACTGCATGACCAAGGCAGAGGTTAAAAACTCTCTTTTTCCCAAACTCTTCTATCATTGCTATTTGGGCAGGAGATAGGAACCTTGTCAAGAGAATTGGCACTTTTTAAATGTCCTCCTGGCTGCTACGTTAGCAACTTTTCACCAGCATTTTCAATTTAATAGACTTACCTTGTTGCCTCGCAATTTTGGAAACGTTCCCATCAAAGCACTTACTACAGCTTTTTGTGAGCCTTTGTAGCAGTGTTTCTAATTGTGAACACTATTCTGAGATTATGCCCTAATCTCTCTTGTCTTCCTCTGTCATTTCACCTTCTCCAACCACAGTATGAAGATGAAGAAGCAGCAGAGGAATTTAAAATCTCCAGTTTTGTCACAATGGTGCAGGACTGCTATCGTATTGGGGTACCTTACAGTTCCCACGGTACATATAATCATATGTTAACCTCCCCTTTCACTGAATATACATGCTTTAAAAGGGACATGTTATGCAAAATCAGTTTTTCAGGCTTTTCTAACAAGAGTATGTGCCCCTGACCTGTCCACAATTCCCTCAAATACCAGAAAAATCCATTCCCTTCCACCTTCTCTTTCTCCACCTTTCAGAAAATGTGTGCTAAAACAAGCCGTTCTCAGATTTTACCCTCATGATGTCAAATGGGGAGTAAGCACTCACCCCATGTTTGATTGGTTGTTCCTGCTTGGAGGAAAGTTCCACGCTCGTCTGCTGATCTGCCTCTCAACTGCCAGATGACATGGTGGATAGCTCAGTGGTTTACTCTGCTGAAATTTGTCTGGGAGGTTGATGGTTTGAATCCCAGTCAGGTCCTTAACTTTGGATAAAAGTAATATTGTAACATCAGGAGTGCCACTTTGATTTCCTGAGAGGGGTGTAGTCAGGGGCGGAGTCAGAAAGCTCATTAACATTTAAAGCCGCAGACACACCATGGTTTGTTCTGAGAAGGGCTAAAACAGAGGGGTTTTTAAGACATGCAAAAATACAATGCTGGAGTGTTTTTACAGCAACAAACTTCACAGGAAGGAAGGAATGTTTTGGGGACCTCTGAGACCAATATAAACTTGTCTTAAAAGGATAAAATATGTCCCCTTTAAATAGTTAGGGAAAACTGCATAACATCAAACATCAGAAAGTCAGAAAATTAGTGTCATGTAGCTGAAACAGACAGCACTTACTGTATAATTTCACCAACAACAGTGGTGTTTACACCTGCACCGACTTTTTCCTTTAGGACATATCCAGACATTTGATGTGTTCATGGTGGAGAAGTGGCCTCTAATACAAGCATTTGCTCTGGAAGGCATTGGTGGAGGAAGCTTTTTTACCATCAAATACCAGGTATCTTCAAAACATATTTATTTTTAGCTCTGAGTTTGGAAAAACTCCAGAAAATTGGATCTTAAAGTATTATTACAATGCAGTGTGCTTATTGTCCTGCAGTTCTGTTTGAGCTTACTTTGTATATCCTTGCTTTCAAGCTAATGGACATGAGTGAGAAGCTCTGGCAGGTTTACAACAGACTGGACCCAGTGTCTCTGAATAACGCCCTCACAGAGGTAACAAGAAGCTTTTTATTCCAACAAGTTTCTTAAATTGTCCTATTCTGTTGCATGAAACAGAAGGATATTGTTCATCTTCTAACCTTGGTGTTGGTTATTGTCCTTAAGGATTTAGTGTACTTTGAGAAGCAATGGAATAGTTTTTTCTCCAGCATGGACCTGGAGAGCCATCTTTCCATCTTGGAGCTATCTGAAGCACAAGCAGGAGAGGTACTGCTACATATCTGCATATCTATCTCTGGCCTAATTTAACATAACTTAATTTACTCACTGGTCATTGATCATAAACCAGTTATTGATGTGATTTGAGCTGTTTGTTGTCTGCAAAAAACAAAAATTAAAAAACATACATTTTGTTATTGTTTTTCAGACAGTTGTACTGTTTGAGAAAGATATATTACAGGATTACATAAGCAGTTATGATCAAAACTAATGCAGGAGCAACTTCAGAATCCTGATAAATACCCATGCTGTACTCTTATCAATCCACAGGCATTCCGCACTTATTACTCTCATGGACTGATCTCAAGCAACATCACAGATAAAAGGTGTTACTCAATCTCTTTATCTGGTCTATCCTTCATTATTTAGTCTAAGAAATAGTGCAATTTCATAATCAAATGTGTATTCATTTCAGTAAAAGTCAGCAGCCGTTTGTGTTGTTTGGGAAGCATACTTCCTTAGAGGACTTGGAGAATTACTCATTCAACTTTCCCTCAGAGAGTCATCAGGTCCGCAACACAGGGACTAAAGGTTCTACAGCCAAACACATGGTGAGTGATATGACATATAAGCAGAATAATGTGAATGAATTTGAGGCTTGCGCTGTAAAAATTTGCTGAGGTTAAAGAAGCACGTTGGCCTGCAGTGCCACCTGGTGAAGGGATTTGGTAAAGTCTTAGTTACGTGCAGAGCAGTGTTTTGACAGTTTATTTTGAACATCTGGCAGCAACAGTAAGATTTCAGACCCCTATTTCCTGTGAATCTAATTGTAAGGTTGTTTTGTTCCACTTCTGTCTGAGTTATTTGTGAGAAAGGAACATGCCATGATTATATCCATTCAGAGCAGCTCTTTTTCTGTCCATTAGATCCTGCAGTGTGTGGCCCCCAAAGGACCTTTGGCCTGCTCTCGGACCTATTTCTTTGGGTCAACCCACACTCCATACCTTGGTGAGAATTATAAATGGGCTCTGTTTAATTAGCATCGATCAAATATGTTTACAGTATTCGTGCTGTTCTTTTCCCCCTATTTTATCATAAATGTGTTTAGCATCACACTTCAGGGGTAGCTCCAGTTGCAGAGTATAGTTTATATAACCAGTAGTGAAAGCCTCTGTGAGAAGTTTCAGTTTGAATTGAATATAGGGTTAAGAAATGGCTTACTAATGTGACCTGTGGTAAGGTGTATTATGAGAAACCATTATTTGCATGCTTTGTAATAATCTAGTTTTGCTTGATTCATATTGCCTACAGAAAATCAAAACACAGAGCAAAAGAAAACTGAAGTCTTGTAAGTAATTCCACTACTATTATTTCACTAATATTTTTTTATTTCTAAGTATTTGGACATGGTAAATCTATTCATTAATGTCAAATTAGTGTCTTTTTTTTCCAAGACTTTTGTCACAGATTTATTCAGCTACTGTTCAGGCAGTCCTATCTGGAATAAAATGCTATTCCTGTACATCGAGTGCTACTAAGGTGAGTGAGGAAGTGCACTATTAATTTGTATTATAGCATATAGTGTTATTAAATATTGTGGCTCATTAAGACATTCATGTCATTGAAGGCCAAGGATGTAGCAGAGAACACCTTTCTCGTGGGTTTGGACTCAGTGAGTTTAAGCCAGTATCGCAGTTCTCTCAGGTACAGTTTGATTTTTCACCACACAAATCATCCAACCAAATTTGAAATTAATTTTATGAGTGGTGTTCTTCAGTGAGCTTGAGTATGTGTATTCTCTAATCAGGTCCAAATGTGAGTTCAGCATTCAAGCTGTGAACAAGCAAGGAAGGTGGGTGCTACTTAGTCCATAATGGTTATTCAATGGTAAATCACTGGTCAGGAGTTTCAGACCTGAAAAGCCTTCTGATTGATTTTTAGGGTCATTTCACTGACTGATGAAGGAAGCCGTTATGTCATAAAAACAGTAAGTTTAACAACTAAAAATATTGTTTTTGCTTTATCAGAGAATAACAATCAAATCATTTTCATGGCAATGTTCAAAGCTTTTGCATCCTGCCTTATTCGGATTCTATGTATTTAAGGCCTCCATGATTATCCATGACATCCCAGACCTGCAGAGAGACGGGGAGAACCTTGGCTCTGTTGTCTTCTCTGAATCATTCTTGGAGTCCAGCATCAACATTCAGCAGAAAGGTACAATGTTTATTATTATTACTAAATCTAAATAGAATTGATTGCTGACTTACCCCACAAAGGAAATTTGATATACATAATGAGCAGGACAAATCCCTAGTCACTGTTAACAAAAAAAGGCAAAAGCCATTTTAAGACAATGCAGCACTGGGCTAAAAATAGACTATTTCCTACCCTCAGGCTAATATCTGTGATTCATCTTCTGTGGATGTCATTCTCTGGCTTTGTTGTTTATGCTTCATTTTAAACAAGTCACTTTCTGTCCCACAGATGGCACTGTGTCCACAGACAGCTGCTACACCATCCTGACTACAGTTGTGCCTCGATATGCATGTTGGCTGGTATGTTTGGTGCTGTAAATGATTTTTAGATTAATATGATTAACTGGATGTGAAATTAGAACTGCTCCCTTAAAGCTAATAATTAGAATCACAACACGAGAAGACATATAGTCAACTTGCATGTGTTAGTAATATATCTGAAATGTGTTTGTTGTCAGAAGTCATATAATCACGTTCTTTTTAGATGGAGTCTGATGTGAAGCAATCTGAGCAAGCCCAACATCTCACCAAGGTATGTTTAGAAACTTCATGCATTGAAGACACGGTGTAAATCATAGTTATGTTTTCATTTACTCACTTTTGTGTCCTAAACAGAAAGAGGAAGGCACTTGTTTGGGAACTGCTCTGACTCTAGCAGATGCTGCTTATTCGTTCTCCAGCAGCCAGCTTTCGACGCCTGAAGAAGGTGACATTCTCCTGTCATTTTGACATTTCTACCATGTAGCTAAGTTTAATACAAAGTAGGAGTGTCTTCGACTAAGGATTTTCATAGTCGAATCTGATTGGTCAGATTTTGCCTTTAGTTGACTAATAGTCAAACAGCCTTTCCGCTAGACTTTTTTGTCCCCGGTCAAAATGACCGGCAGTCCTCAAGAATTCCAGCCGTTTAGAACAACTACCGGACATTTGCTTTAACATTATTTTGCTGCATTAACAGCAGCAAAATGCATAAATCTCTCTCTCTTATTTTTTTGTGTAAGTGGTTTAAAGTATCAAAATGAAAGCTGCGCACTTTTCCTTACACGTGCAGTCAGTTACACAATATACGCCTACGTTAAACTTATAAACAACAACAGTTGGCTTCACATCAGCACTGTTAGCCTGTTCGCACTTTGGCCGCTATCATAACTTAGCAGCTTACAACAGTCAAATACCATCCTCCACCGACAACAACGAAGCATCCAAACACATTACAAAAGTGTTCTCTTAACTGGACACTGCATTAAAACTCTACATTTCAAATGAAAAATGAGTCTTACCGTCAGTTGCTAATATCAGTCCTCATGATGACATAACTGTAAACTCTGCCAAAGCTGGAAATCCAACCATCCTGGTTTATTTGGACTGGTCCCAAAAGACAAAAGCTCCAGAGCAGATAGTCCGGTCCAGTCCTCCTCTCATTAACGGCTTATCTAAGACTACTTCTGCTAATTAACCAGGAAGCGAGACAGAGCCTTCGTTATCAGCTCCAAGTGGTCCATGCCGTTCTGCACGATGTGATTCTGTGTTGACTACAATCCAACTTTATATGAGGATTGGTCATAGGTAGTTTATCAAAGTCCACTACAACTCTGCTCAGTGTAAGCCTCTCTCTCTCTCTCTCTCTGCTTCTGCATCTGTGTTTATGATGCTCAGCCATACAGTTTCCTTTGTTTCAGCCTCTTCATTACTTACAGCGATGACACAAAATCCCTTCATACCGCTGATGATATTAAGCCTTTGCTTAACCAGGAAAACCTCACTTAGATTAAAATTCTGCTTTATGAGAAAGCTCTGGTCAAACTTTCCCACTTTCCCTGCATAGTTCCCAGCAATACTGAGCATGTGCAGAAAGATAGATTTGCTTTGATGTCATTGTGCATACATAATTAGCTATGTGCTTGCTGAGATAAACAACCCCAGTACTACAGGACAGTGGTTGTAGTAAGATTAGGCAATTTTTAGTTTATATTAATATCTTCTAGGTTACACAAAATGCAAGTATTTAGTATTTACTTATCTGGTCATTTGCATGTTTTCTGCCGGACATTTTGACCGATTATATTTTTATCTGGTGAACTCTGCCCTTTTTACTGGCCAATGGCCAACAAATGGCAGTTAATGGAAACTCAGGCTTAGCAGCCCCATGTTGTCAGAATGGTACGATCTTGGCTACATGACAACATTTGACTACGAGGTTCATAGTCGAATCAGACTCCTCCGTATCGAATCGCCGACTATCCCGGGTCACCCCTAATATAAAGTAATTAGGCCAACTGGAACTGTAACCAGTAGAAATCTCTGGGCCTCATTCACTAATAACTTCTTTAGATATATAACCTGCTAATTTTGGATGGGCACATCAGCATTCAAACATGTGTAATAGTGCTCTCAAGTGTTCTAAGGAGCAAATTTCTTCCCAAAAATAATTGATGAATGAGACCATGTTTCTACATTTCTTACTTACTTACAAAGCCTTGAATCAATTATCAAAGTCAGCCTGACTTCTTCAAGGTTAAATTCCATTTACTTATTTACATACCAGTGTGAATTTGATTGTAGATTTTTAAGCTATTTTTGTATCTTTTAACATAATTTCAAACTTTGTAACTTCTTTTCAAATATCCAGGTAAAATCATTTTCTTCTCTGAGGGAATCCTGTTTGTGCATTCTCAATTTGGAAGCATCACCCTGTCCAAAGATCACATCAGAACCATCAAATTCTATGATCCGGTAAATATTTACAGTTCTACCATGTGATACAACTTGCAGTTTTCTTTTTTGATTAGCCCACTTCACATTTTTATTACCTGAGATCTGTGCTATCATTATTAAGTCAGATAATTATTAAGGGTGCACTCACACTAGGAAGTCATCAAACCAGAGTATCCACTGCTGATGAATTGTGTCTTGATGACTTACCATAGGTATACATTAAGTATTGCTGTTTAAGACTGTAAAAAAAATCAATTAATACAATATCTGATCTGATGGGATTTTTTACACCTGACCTGGGATCAGTGTGTTAACACAGAGTCCAGTGAGAAGAGAGCGAGCGAGGTAGAAAGGTTCATTGCTAATATTTATCCCTCACCAGAGCACCTAATCTGGAGCTTGACCATCAGAAAATCTTTTGATATTAGTTTGGCATCACTGTTTGGTAATAATGAAGGGCAAAGTCAGTTGGGAGATTTTTTTTATCCAAAGAGCTGCTGTTTATGGCTCAATGAGGGGAAGAAGCTTTTTATACAAGGCAAGACCCAACTATGACAGAAACTGGTCAGAATTATGGACAGAACTGGGCTCTATTGGAATGAGAGGTTGTAGTGGAGCTATAAGTAGATGGTGAAGTTCTTGCACTCTACCTGGTGTGCACAGTGCTCTTTTATTTGTATTTTTGCCTTGCTTTGCCCCACCTTGTCTTTCTGTGCCGGGGCAAGAGAGGCATGCTGCACCCAAGGATGGTAAAGTACTCTCACTGGTCAAACATGCTGGACTTAAGGCTCAAACGCACCCAGGTATGGTACGGATTGCCTAGTGTGAGTGCGCCTTGGAAAAAAAACACAAATCTCCACTTTGTAGCCAATTAAACTGTCTTGAACTATAAAATATGATTCCATATTCAGTGTCACCTCTGGTTCACTTCTTTATAATTCTGTTTGGTCTTATGATCAGGACTCCAGTGCTGTTGCATCTCTGTTTGTGGAGTATGAGAGCAGCCTGCTCCCCCACCTCCCATTCCCTCTCCACAGCTCTGACCAGTGTCTGGTCTTTGCTCTTCAGCCCAGGTCCAAAAGCCACAGAGCCTTCTATGCCAAGGTGAGTCCTTAGCAAGTGATCTCTGACCAGGTTAGAGGCTGAGGATATGAATGTAACTGCACTTGTTTCTCATCATGACTAAACAATGATATTCAAATTCTTTCATCACTATCTCTTTTGAGGAAAAAATAAAAAATATCTCTAGTCTTCTTTCTTTTCCCATTCTGTTTATTTTAAAGGGCTATGTGGAGACACTTGGTATATTGGATTTATTAAAGGCTATTATAATTCGTAAAAACAACAACATACATAAAAAGCTTAGAAGAAAAGCTTAAGTAATTTTTGTCATGACAGCTGCTAGTTTGTGATAATTGAACTTGCAGTTTCTTTCTCTCCTGGTTCTAGGTTTTATCAGCATGGAAAAACTCTGAATCTGGGCTCACTCTTGAAATGGTGGACAAACAGCAACTGACCTGGAACCAGAAAAACATGTTAGTTAACATAATATTTTTTATGACTTTGTATTAATTACCTGTATGTTTAGTACTGTTTTTATATAGTTTAACAGTCTGGATGTTGTATATTATTACAACTATTTTCACGTTTGTGGTTCTGTTAAATGAGCCAACCTTTTAGATGTTACGTAAGGTAGTTGTTTTAAGGTTAACTCTGCCCAGGGTGACATAACAAATCTTAATGTGTTTTTATTTCAGGCACACACGGCTGCAGAAGCTGCACGACAGTCAGGAGCCACCAGTGGCTAAACGCAGAGGCAGCCTGAAGACTTCGTACTCCCATCTCCCAGAGCAGGACATGTTAGTGCACACTTAAATCACTCAGTGGATTGCTTAACAGTTGGATAAAACAAGTAATAGAACTTGATAGCAGATATTGCTTAATCTTGAGTGTGTCTTCCCGGAATAGCTTTTAAGCCTGCGTTTCTTGATACAGTGTATTTATTGCTGGTGACCATCCAAACCAAGATGTTATTTTATACTGGGAGTATGTAGATAGTATAACTTCATTAAATGGCCCAAAATAAACAGTGCACACATATTTTTCCTTGCTGTGTGCATAGCTTACACAAAGAGACTTGCATACAAGGATAACACATAATCTTCTGGCATCTTGGTCTTCCAGAATCTTCCCTAAATCTGTCACCTAATATAATTAGACATCCAACTGTTTAAAACATTTTCCCCCAAAATACACATGCTATGTATTTAACCTCTAATTTCTAAGTGTACAGTTCCAGTGGTGGATAGAAACAGTGCACTTAAATAATTGTCTGCTGCAGAAACTGAAACAAGTATTCAGAATTCTAGCATAAAAAGGTTTAAAGTACATTTATATAACTACATGTTATGGGTTCCCCAACAGATATTTGATTTGTGCTGAAGCACTTTTTCAAATCTAGTAGTGCTCTTTTGCTGTGGCCCTTCCTTTTTCGCCTGCTTATTGTTGTTTCATGGTCTATGCCAGGTTTCTACAGCACTTCGCTTTGAGTAGTATTGGTCAGGAGCCCATTCTGTATGACCACCTGGGGGTGCTCTTCCCCTCTGCAGAGCTAAGAGACCCAGCCAAAAGCCAGGGAGACAAGGTGAACACTTTTTAGTGATTGTTGAAAAATGCAGACAAGATTAAAATGGCATTTTCAGTTCCATCAAATAATGCCTTCTTGACAAGCTTTAAAAAATTGCCTCATGCTGCTAAAATCTCATGTTGGCTTTTTAATGTGTCAAAAGGTTGTCATAACAATAATCACTGGATTGCCGGGAAGTCATAAGAAGAGACTCTGCAACTTCCTGGTCCAGCTAAATGTAGATTGTGACAGGTGAGAGAGTCATCATCTAACCAGGTTTCAATCTTTTTCTTGCCATAGTTTTTGTTATAGTGGTGATGAAAACGTCATCGCAAGCAAAAATATCATAATCTGTGTATCGCCTTATCTGTAGGTGGGTGGTGTATGAACCTAGTACTGACAGCTCTGACAGCTTCTCAGCTTCACACCTGCAGCAGTATTTGTCCGGCTTCCTGGGGAGCCAGAGAGGCCCAGGAGGCAAACCCCGTCTGTTGGTGCTCACACCTGGGTAAGAAAGCCTGCCGATCAGTTTGATACTGCTGGGAACTGAGAAGCAGAGGTTCATTCAGTTATTCAGAATTGAGCTAAATGTAAGCAAAAAAAAAAATGGATACATGATGAAAATAAATCACTCAAATACTTTAAATTACGTTACATTTATATTTTACTTGACAAAAAAATTTTAGCATCTGTACCATTTTTCAGATTCATTTGCAATATTGAAATTTCAAAATAACCTAAGTTGTTTAAAGAAATGATAAAAATTACAAGACAATGGATTATCTGTTCACTCAAACTCAGATGTGCTTTATTGGCATGAGCAAGTCATCATGTTGTTGCCAAAGCAGTGCAGAAAAACAATCATACAGTTACAGTTTTAACAAGCAATTTTAAAACAATAACAACTACATTATAGATTTTTTAATTTCCAAAATAGATGAACAATATGTTTTCATTATTAATGTAATTTAATAAATTAGATTTTTTTAAAGGTTTAAATTCTTTGAAAAAAATACTCCAATGCATTTAACGTGTTATATTATCATAAAAATTATAAAAATTCAGTGAATGTACATGTATGTTATTGTTTCTTGTGTGAATTAGTGTGTCATGGAATGAACAGCATGAAATACACACACACAAGTTCACTTTATATTTGTTCCATTAGTAAAAGTTTTTTGTTGTTCTTGTTTTTTTTTTTTTTTTTAAGATACACTGATGCTCTTGATGTGATCCAGGCTGTGCTTTTCCACCCTGATCCAGTAGTCCAGGCATGTTTCACCATTGGCGCTGTCACTGCTTGTGTGAACCCTCTGGCCTCCTGCATGGAGCACAGGTAACCTAACAGAACAAAATCTGCAACTTTAGAGACATGCGTACCAGCTTTGTGAATGTAAAATGACATCAAGCCAACACTGATTTGCTATTTAAATAAAATTGATCTTGTCCAAGACTCTATTTCCGCAGGATTAGTGTTACCTGGGACCTCTGATGGTTTGGGAATTACCTCCTGAGATCAGTGTTAGTGTGGCACCCTGTAAAAGTGAAGTGTGTTATATATGCTCAAATTTACTGACATTTATAATTGGACTCTTTGAGGTGCAGAATGACATGAACAATAAATAAAGGGCTGTACATCCTTAGTTTTTGATTCCACATGAAAAGGCACCTCGCCTGTGTTTTATGCAGAAGGTAAACCAGTGTTTCAATCAGATTATGCTTGGTCTGAAGTGAGGTTGTGACTATTTTTGCATTTTGCTTTTTTAACTGGATTAGATCACCATCTGTGATCAGTAAACTAGAGAGCTACTTACCCTTCCACTCCTCTGAGTGTACATGTTAAGGTCTTGTCTGACACCTGCAATTTCAAAGTGCAGGTTATGTTATTTGTATAAATGTATGACATGTAGTCCACAACTAAAGCATACTGACATAATATAATCAGGCACAGGTAAAAAGAAGTGGTAAGAGGAGGTGATGTTCTGTTAATTCGAGTTATTTGTGGACAAATACAGGAACAGTTTGGAGAAAAGGTACAATAAATAGCCTTGATATGTCTCAACCTTTATTAACAATGTACTGAACAACACGGTCTCTATTTTTGCTATTGGAAAAAGGAGCTTGAACGGCTGCATAGACCTTTAATAATATTAAATTACCCCCCCCAAATTGCAAAGAGTAATTTAGAATGAATTATTTTAGATTATTTGCCTTGGTGTTCTTTTACTTTACATTAAAAACATGTAAGATTGGCATGGGATTTAGAAGACAGACATTCCTGCTATTTGGATTTTAGTACATCAGACAAACATAATCTGAAGGTGTTCTGAAATATACCTGCATATTCAGAGATTTATTATTTATTCTGTATGGAGTATGAGTTTAAATAAATAAAAAAAATCCACACACATGTATAAACCCTTAGCAAATAACTAATTATGACCTAATCTACATTATTGATAAGATGACGTACTTGCTTTTTTCCATTCTGTTCCAATTATTATTCAAGTTTCAGTCACATTAGCAAGCTCATCTTTGTAGTTTGTTCCCCAATCTTACAGCTGCTTCAGTAAATAAGTAAATATCCTTAAGCAGTACCTCCAGGTTTGTGCAAATCTTTTAATTAGATTCCCACTGAGTGAAAGACTTTTAGTTTGCAACTGTTTGTATGAGAGTTATCAAACAGCCCAAAAGTTAAGAAAAATTCTAGCCACACTTAGTCAGGATCGCCTACTTTCTGCATAAGCATGCAATACATTCAACTGTTCAGCGAACTTTCTTAAACTTAAGTATGCTCCAAAATCTACATTTTCACTCAAAGATTGTTTGGATCTGTTCCTTGCATGGTATCATTTCCATCTACAACGAATGCAAGTCCAGCTAGAAATAAATGGCAGCCTTCTATTCAGTCAAGATAAATAGATCTGCTAAAACACAACAATGATTGATAATTAAATTAAAGTCAAAGCATTATTTTCAAGTAGCATCTATGGTGACCTTATGATGACAGACAAGGCTGGATGTTAATAAATGGTAGAAGCAACAGAGGTTTCTAGGAAGAGGTTACATGACACTTTGGCTATTAAAACTCAAGGCAGGGTCCCTTTACAGATAGGATCAGTCCTACATTTAATCTCGCTCTCCTTTTGTTACAGGCTTTAGATGTAGCTTACAGAGCTTCTCACTGTCACAGAGTGACTGAGCTGCTCCACACAATATGACACTCCAGTTAATAGGCTGTTTTCCACTGCACTGCCAAGCTGGGTCAGCCAGTGACAGTTACATACAGTTGATCCCAGTCTAGTGGGTGTAGTTGTTACAGCAGAATAAATAGTAACTTGATTATACTGACTGTATTTTATTATGTATGCTAGGAAAAACTTCTGTTAGGAAAATTGTCACAGCTTTCAGACGAGGTGATGGTCTAGCCGGCTGAGCTTTGATAATGAATCTAAATATGTTTCAGATCCTTGCTCTAAACACGATGTGATGATTCGCCACTCAGAGTCAGACAAGCCCCATTTGGCTCTGCAATGGAAAAATGTGTTATAAGAGGTTTAGTAGGCAATGTGGTTAGCACTGACTTTTCCATTTGAGGCATCTTCAACAAGCCCCCTATCACTGTCTGTTGCCATAGATTGTGTGGAGGTCTATGGACCCCCACTATGGCGTTAATTGGGGATGGTTAGCCCAGCTTAGGCCTGACCTGCCTGTCAACCCCTTCAGCATAGCCCTTTAATCCCCCAGGTCCACATGTGCGACTAACACACCCTCCGCAGTGAAGCTCATCAGTCAGTCATGATCCATTCTTTGTGATGAATTTAGACAGTTCATTACATCAGGACAGGAAAGATAAATGCCTTTCAAATCGCTGATCCTCCAGCCTGCAGGCTCCCTAAGAGCTGCACAGGAGGGTCTGTGGAGGCTGGAGGAGGAATCGGCTCAGAATTGTTATTCAGATAGTGGTGTATAACAATGATCGATTGGAAAACTGAGAATATATTATGTTAAGATTAAATGAGATTACAGAAAGCTTTTATGTTGGCCGGTTTTCAGTCATAACCATGATGTCATTCTATGAAAAATGGCTCATGATTGATAAACTTAAATGCTTGCCAAAGCCTATGACATGAAATCATCCTGTTTATTGCAGTATCGACCATTTGTCTTAGGCTCAGTTATAAGTGACAATACTGCAGAAAAAGACATGAATTTGAATGAAGAGGAATATGAAATAAATTAAATAGAGCTATATTTGTGTTTTAAATCAGGGTAAATGCATACAGATATTCACACATATGTACATAAATTAATTTTGAATGTGTATTTTTAGGAGTCTGGAACCTTTTGCCTTTATTTTTAGAGGATTGTGAGTAAAGTAAGAAACTGGGGAAGGAAGTAGGGGAATGAAAGGCAGGAAAGGAGCCACATGTTGAACTTTAACCTAGCCCGTGGGCTTGAGGCACTAGAACCTCCATTCATGAAATGTGAACTTTCCATGAGGCAAATTATTTTTAGCATTACCCCTTTGCATAGCTGACAACTTAAATCAACTTGACTGGTATTTATTCAGCCTTCTTCCTACTCTTAGCACCCTGCTTATTTATATTAAGTTCTTCTCTTTCATGTCACTCTTCTCAGGTTTGCCTTTCCTAAACTGTTGGAGCAATGCAGCCAAGGTGAGTCTTATTCTGTCTAATCCTGACGTTTCCCCAAAAGTAGAATACATTAAGGATAAAATACATTAAGGATAAAATTCTTTCCTGGAAAACCGCATATACTGCACAGTCTTATTCCACGATAATGTTTTCCTATTTTTTCATTTTTCTTTTTGGAAGCGGCTCAGCACAGCCTTTCCAAATATAAATATGCCATCGATATAATCATTGAAGTCAAGAAATGTCAGGCTAATGCTACAGTAGCCATAGAGACTTTTTTTTATCTTTAAGAAAGTGGAGCAGTTTCGCTTGAATATTCCTCCTTTGTGCCTCACTTTATGTCAGGTATTGTGAGTACAGTGGTGTTCACTGGGCTGACAGCAGAGCAGAAGCACCCTCTCTTGCAGCATGTTCAGCAGTTGGTACGCTCTGCCAACCCCACCGCAGCCTTCATACTTGCAGAGAGAGGAGCTGTCACCAGGTAGGCGCTCTCAGAATTGTGATCAATGCTGCAAACAGTTATTTAACTGCTTTTATCTTGGCTGAAAATATTCAGTGCTGCTACATTGTGTTCTGCTTTGGTCTCAGTTTGTCTGCTCAGCTTTCACAGTAGTATGGAGGGAATGTTTCCCAATGCAGTGCTCACTTGGAACAATACCTTTTTTTTCCAATCAAATTTAGGTATTGAGAAAGGAAAGTAATCAATGCTTCTAGTCCACCTGTGTTTAATTCTCTGGTGTCTTTAGGAACACTGTGTACACACTGTAGTGTAATTATTTAGGCGTAGAAGTATGAAGCACATCAGCATTGTGAATCAAATTAAACCAGAATAAAGCACCTTCAACTTGTAGCGTCAAGAAACTCTGTTACCTTGCAGATGTGAGTCGGTCATCTACTACTGTTAAAGCGGCCATGGTAAAATCCCCCAACTTTGTTTGAGTTCCCTTAACTGAAAATAGTTATCTTGTGTTAAAATCTGTGTTGCAGGGTAAAAGCTAATAATTTAACTAAACAAGGTGACATAACAGTAATATCATGATGTGTTTAAAATCAGGTCAATAAAATGACTCTTAGGTGTGGTTTAATTAAACCTTAAAATTATGTTTTCAGATATACTTAAAGCAAAAAAAGTAGGTTTTGGTAAAGAACTTGAATTAATAATGCAGTTGTTTGGAAAATAAATGTATTTTCTTTAGCAGTAAAAATATATGCAACAGCTGCCCAATGCAGATGAATATATGTTCTGAGATGTTGTTTGCTGAATAAGAATGACTTCTGTGGTCCTTTTATCAGTTTACACTGCCACTAGTCTCAAAGCGAAGTAGGCTTACCAACCAGATGCATTTTCAAAACACAAAACTTGATCTTGATCTTGATCTTTTTTAGTATTGGATGATTTCAGTCATAGTTGAACAGCATCTCAGTGTTTCCCACAGGATTGTAGGAGACTATGGTGGGGGACCAGAACCTTCTGGGGGGTCCAGGGGCATGCTCCTCCAGGAGAAAAATTTGGACCTTTTGAAGTTAGATGAAGCAATCTTGTGCATCTTTAGAGCACAATAAAGAGGCTTTATCTATGGAATCTGTTTAAAAAATTCTATCATAGGAATGTAATTTGATTGGCTAATTACAGTGTTTTTTGGGGGTTTTTTTACATTTTTTACCTCATCTTTAATGGATTTTCCTTTTTTTTTATATTCATAGTAAAGCATCCACTGTCTATAAATTTTTATTTAAAGAAATCTTCTAAACTGCAGCAGGTCACATGACCATCTCTGATTTTAACTAAAACTAATCTCCACCAGAAAACTGTGTCACAGCCTCTATTTACTGTATTACTACTTTTATTCCATAATTTATGGTGAAGCTGATATTTTTAGCTTGATAGCCTAAGTAAACCAAAATCTCTTTAAATGCTACATGAATGTAATTTCTGTTAAGTTTACATTCTAGAGAGAGATAACTGGTCATCATTAACAATCTGTTTCTCCTCCCCTGTTAATATAACTCAGGAATAAATCAAATCACAGGAACTGAGACGTTTACAGGAGCTGTATTCTCTCTAACTCCTGAAGGAATCATGGATTATCCAACAAATGATTAAAAATCAGTGACTGTTTCATTCAGCTAGACCTGAATGTTTTACCTGACTGTCACTTTCCTTTTCTCTGCTTTATTAGTTGGCGCAAATAGTTCTTAACATGTTTTATATCCTCTATGAACACTGTTATTTCCTTTAAAGTGATACGTCTGACTGATGCTCAGTCTTCTCAGTCAGATGCTCGCCGGCAGATCAAATTAGACATTAGGGTAGCATGCTACGCAGCCTGCACACATGTAAGAGAGACACAGTTAGAGCGTGCAAATCCATACGGATAAACAGATCCTCTTTGGATATAAGGTGGAGCTGGACAAATGTTTTTCCTGAAATGTTTTAAGGCTTCGTCTCCTGTAGCTTGAGTGTCTGTAGTAGGGCTGAACTGATTCCTTGAATTATTCGAGTGATTTGATTCCAAAAAAATCCTCGAGGCAAATTATCTGCCTCGAGGCTTCGCTTAAATCAGTCCTGTGTCCATATACGCCCATGCAGTTAGCCTGGACATCGCGCTGTGTGTTGCACGGCATGCTGTGTTTCACACAGACAGCTATTTATGTGCACTTGTTTTCACATGCACTTGTTTTCACCATTACTATAATATAACATGCATGATTCGAGTCATGAAAATCACGAGGGAAGAGAAGTTGATGCAGTGATGTTTGCAGATATTTGTCCTGAATTTTTACGCATCCACTGGCCATGGCTTTGTGATATATGGCACTGTGCCTGCATCGGTGAACCTATGCAGAGCTCCGAGTTTATGCGCTTCCTGCATGACTCGCTGGTGTGAGACAGCACTCAGTTTGTGTCTGCAGACTTCAGGAAATTTTAAAAACTTCTCTGATTGACCAGACAGTTTCACAGAACACCGTCAGGTTTCACGCTTCACATCCTGTTTTGGTGCTTTCCATCTCTCTCTCTGCCCCTCTCTGTCTCTCTCTTCCAGGTGCGCACGTTATACATTTAATTAAGAAATTATTTAAATTCAGCGCGCTGGCGTCTTGATTCCAGCATATTTTTCAAAAAGTTTCAGCATCCTGAATCATTTAATAAGACATATTGATAATAAATTGACACCAATTAAATAGAAACATGCTATTGCCACAGACAGTGACTGAGACAGAGACTAAATAGGTTAAAGTTCATCATCATTCAGTCAGGATTCAACAAGTCACAGAAGCAGCTTTATCCCTTAAATGTGTTCTCCATGTTAGTGGATGGTCTTAAAGGTCAGATTTCTATGGTGGATGAACTCACAAACAAAAAATATGCAAAAATTAGAAGTGAACACCCTTTGAAAAATAGACCATATTCTTGTAATCTAAAGGTTCACCTTTCAGACCTCAGCGGACCGCTGTGTGAATGATGAAACTCTGTTCTTGCTACAATGTGAAATATTACATTCATGCCTAAAGTAAGAGGTGTTAAAATTTTTGACTTTGAACCATCTTATGTGAGGTTTATCACAATTTCCAAGAGGAAAGAAATATTATATAAGTTTACATGCACTTTACTTTTTCAGTGTTTATACAGAACTGTCATGTTTTTTACTTTTGTACTCCATATGCAAAAATAAGTTATTATTGTGCAAATTTTTATTTTCAGATGTTTTATTGCTAAGACAAATGTGAGGTGACTAACCATATATGTTCACATGGGCATGAAAATAATCATTAAAAAATTGTCAACAGGTTATTTGTGTATTTCTACTTCTTACTGAATCGACATCGAAGCATTTAAATCAATATCGAATCGGATCGATACCGAATCGAATTGCAACCTTAGAAATCGAAATCGAATTGAATCGTGAGGTTCTTAACAATACCGAACCCTTCTGAACATGAGAATGTAACTTTGGTGGGACAAATTAGACTATGGTGGAATGCCATCGTCTAGATAATTGATGGGAAACTCTGGTATCTGTATCTGCAGCAACAAAAAATGTGACTGGGGCATCTCTCTATAAAATACTGTGTGCATTTCCATATTTGAAAAAATATATTACTATATTTCTATAAGGGTACACATTCAACCGTTCTTGCTGTTTTATTTCATTAGGAATGAAGATGTGAATCTGATACTTTCTGACAGCAGCTTCAGTGAACCACAGATGCTGAGAGCACGTTATGTCCTCTACCCTGGATGGTAAGATCCTCCTTCTGTGTTCCACTTTACTGCCCGTGACCCCTATGTGTCACCCTGTGTCCACACTCAACCTTTTGGCCGCTCAGCGACAGATTGGCGTTGATTTCTTGCTTGCTGTTCCTCAGTCCTGCCTTACCTTTTTCCCTGCCGTTTAATTGCCACTCTGCTGCAGTGGTGGGGGTATCGCTGCTGATTGCTGTAAAGCCCTCAGGGCATCTTGTGTTCTATCACCAGCTGCCTCCTGGCAGCACAGTAACAAGCTGTTGGCCATGCAGTTGCCATGTACACAGAGGGGGTCTCCTTCCCTTTGGACCTTGTCCAGTCAGCCTTCATGCCACAGTGGTCAGCCTAATATGAACCTTCGCTAAGTCCTCCTGTCAGATCATATACTCGATATCTGTCCAAACTCTGGCTCTTTTCAATTACTCATCTTCAAGCCTCATTTTCTGTGTACTTGTAGGGTGTGAAAGAATTGCTTCTAAACTCTTTGCCCCAGACACAAACCTTTTTAATCTGCTTTATCATCCACTTCCATACCCTGACCAGTAAATCATGAATACTGGCCTCTTTCCTGTGGGCAGCTGGAAGAGTAAACAACTTTCCAGCCAAAGACAAATGTAACACAAACATTTGTCTTGTTCTTAACTTAACTTTGTCACCATTTGTGTAACGCTTGTGTGTCCTGTGTTTTAGGTGCAAAGGGCGCTTTTTCTCTGGTTCTGGATCTTTGGTCCTAGCCCAGCAGCATGTGGCTTTCAAACGGCCCCTCGAGAGGCCTCTATTTGTCACCCACTGTAAAGGTGAGATGGAAAGAAATTCTCCCCCCTTTTTTACTCTTACACGTGACAGAAGCTGTAGATATGAGCTGGCAGGGTTTGTGGATGATTACATAAGCTACCAGCTCCTCCAAATATGGAGACAACTGGGGTCTCCTAGTGTTTGTTCGCCTTTGCTGTGCAATAATCTGTTTTCACAAAGCATGCTTATACAGTTTGACATTTTGTTGACAACTTTGTTTTCATGGTATATGTTAATTTGAATAAACATTGTTAAATCATACTATTTGTTTCCATTTCTGTCCACTAATATTATTTTATTTTTGTTTAGCTTTAAAGTCAACACTGCGACCAAGCCCCTTCCAAGGAAATGTGTACAATATCTGGGGAAAAGTCAAATTTTCTGGTAGGAGTTTGAAGTAAAGATTTGAATCTTTTCACTTTAAATACAATTTCACTTTTACTAACTTTCTGATATTTCAGGTAAGACTTCAAGACAACTTGCTTTTGTTAAGTATTCCTGAACAAATGCGACTTATTTCTTGTATTATATTTGACCTGACTTTGCAACTCCCAGTTTTGGTAATTATTTGAGGAAAAGTTTCCCTCAAGGCAGGCAAGAAGCTCCTCACGGTAGGAATATTGCTCGGTTGTTGGTCTGGTGTCTGTTGTTTAGATTTCAGCTCATAGTCCACTGGTTTGGTTTCCTCCACGTAGTTGTCTCACTCTTTTTCATTTGAAGATCTTTGTAGCATTTTTTGCATGAAGAGAGAGTGCAGATGACTGTGAGGAGGTATGCAAAGAGTGTGCAGGTATTGTAGAGAGCTGGAAAAATGCAGTAGAGTGGGACGTGTGTGACACTGTACTGTGTAATCCTTATGCTAGTACCCAAATAAAAAAGTGTGAAGTGTGAACCCCAGTGACTGTCTTTAGAGTAGTGTATCATTTACATCACTTTATATTGATTTCATTTTCTTTATCAGATGTTACACTTTCAAACATGGTTTGTGTTTTATCAGGATATTTCTATGACATGTCTGATCTTTACTTTTCTTCTGCACGTGAGTTCTGTGAGCCATTTTGGGAGCCGAGAGGTTGTGTGGATGCTAAAACATTAACACCATGCTGTTACCATATGAAGCTGCTGTAGCAGTTGTTACACAGGGTGTGAACTGTATGTGTGACTTGGATGTGAGCTCCTTCATTTCTGGGCCCACCAGACACAGAGCAGCTGATGGAGGTGAGCTACAACACTGTGAGCGGGAGTCTGAGTATTGTCCCCGACCAGAAACTGGACCCTGTGACCCCGGGCCCCAGAGAGACCAACACCTCCTCCTTTCTGATCTTTGATGGTGTTGGCCTTACCGAGGAAGGACTGAAGGACTGGCTTAGACTGTGTGCCAAGCAGGTACATATGAATGAACATCAGAGACTTTAAAGATCTATGATGATCCATTGCCTCATTAAAGTGATTATGTTGGAGATTAACTGTTGTTTAACTGGACTTTTTATTTCTTTATGTTGATTACAGAGACAAAAAAAGAAGCCTAAGAAGACAAAGTTCACACTTTCATCACATGAAATCCAGAAAATACATGTGAGTTTGTCTTGCTTTATCACTCTTATAAACGTTAATAAAAATGTAAATATATGTTGTCAGTCTTTTTGCCTTAATTCAGAAAAGACAGTGCATAGAGTTGGAAAGTGAGGAAAGGGAGTGAGGAATGACATGCAGGAAAGGAGCCATAGTTTGGACTCAAACTCTGGCTGCCTGCTTGAAAGACTATGGTCTCTGTTTATGGGGCATGACCTAACCACAGGGCCATTAGCACCTTTATGATGTAATGGTTATTAATGGTGGAACTACTTTACTTTGTTGGACAGGCGAATATGAAAGTAACTATAAAGGTGTGTTGTTGCTGAGCAACATTTTGATGGGATAGCTCCTGCAAAGTTTGTACTCTTATAATGTTACAAGCATGCATCCATTGCACATGTATTTCTCTGAAGAAGCTGAGCAGACTGTCAGCAACAGACAGAAAAAAACACCATTTGTATCTTATGTAAATATAGACATAAATGATTCATATTTCAGGATATTTTCCCCAATATTTTCTTTTAAAGTTTGCAATGAAATGCGACCAACATAGCGTGTTGCAAACAACAGATGTAATCATTGTGTGTGTTTCTTTTACAAGGAGTTCCTACAGGAGGCTGCCTTCAAAGAATATTGTTAAAACTGTCACTGTAAGAGCAAAAAGAACATGTCATCTTCAGTGTTGAATACTTGCCCCAAAACATGTTCTGTCTGTTGCTTTTTTTAATGGAAGATTTTACTTTTAAGGAGATATCTTGGGCAGGTTCAGGACCTACTGTTATTGTGTGCCATTTTCTTTAATGACCCTGAGTAACCTAAAATGATACTTTAATGTTTTTCTTCAGCTGGCCAGGCACTTGGACCCACTACCAGCAGGCTACTACTACAATGGGTATCAATATGTTGATATCTTTGGAGAAAAAAGGGACATCCATCCAAGTATCCTTTGTCTTCTACAAGTTGCCAATCAGGCAGTTTAATATTGCATGAAAAACTTTTAACTTTCCAAGGCAAACAAGGTAACATTAAAAAACACTTAATGCTACACTCTAGAATTATCTAGATAAAAGAATATTTATCTTCACAAGTATATGAAATTTGTTAAAATGTTAACAACGGTTAAATAGGGACAGCTCTCTGCCCCCAAAAAAGGAAGGAATCATGGATCATTGTGCTGACTTGCTTGCACTAGTGTTGTTTTGTGTGCGGATTGTGTTGCTTTTCCCCTTACATTGCTCTCACCACAGACATGGAAGAGTTCATTAAAGAGTACATCACAGAGGCCAACAAAGAGATCGAGCTATTCAACCGTCAGCTGGAGCTGCAGCCCGACCTGTTTGATCCATGATAGAATCTCTGTGTATGTCCAGTGTCTCATTCTGTTTGAATTCACTTTAAGGGAACCACTGTGGGAGGGACAGGGAGGGTTATGTACTGAACACTCCACTAGAATGGTCAGTGTTTACACATAACATGCATCCACATGTAAGGTTATCCATTATCTATGTACTATGACACTTTTTTCTTTTTTTTTTCTTTTTTTTTTTTGCATAAAGGTAGAGCACAGGGGAACTTTAAACAATGACATCACCTTTTAAAAGCTGGTTATGTCACGATGTGGCTGTTTGCCTCAATTCCCACTGCAACAGTAGTAACTGTGCAGTTAGCACTTTGGCGAGTCAAGTATCATATATATCAAATGAGAGTGGCAAAGTGATGGGGTCACTTGTGTTAATTCAAATTAAATATGTTGATTAAGTGATGAACATGGTTCGACACTGCAGACAAATGTGAAACATATTACAACACAAGCCTCCATCTTTAAACTTGTGATTACAACTCAAAGCTTGCAAGCTCTGACATTTTCACAATTGAAGGGAATTTCCAACCAAGCACTCCTACAGCTTGCGTGTTTCTGTTTATCACAGTTGGCAAATTAATGCCTCTATTTCTGGACATGCATGGATAGCCGTGTGATACTGGTGGGCTCCCTGGTGGGGTTTCTCAAGAATCGCTCCTCCTCTGTTGTCACCCAATCCATGGCCCACCTGTTATCTTGTCTGCGTGCCACGCTGCAGCAGAGGGAGCGCTTGGCTATAGAGCTGTAAACATTGGACAGCCTGTTGGCTGCAGACAACTGATGAATGATACCATTAATCACATAGCTAAATGCCATCTCAGTGCTTTATTTTAAGACTCCTAAAGTGAATCTAACAAAGGTGCAATAAAGCAGATTTCAGTCCTTGCAGAAAATTGTTGTGGTCAAAAACAGCTGGGACTTTAAGAAAAACACCAAATAATAGAGATTTCCTGTAATCCAGAATTTTTTCTTATTGCACTGTTAGATTTAATATGATGCAGCTAGCAAACAGTCAAAAGCCAGCGAGATAAAAGTCACAAAGCTAAACCTCACTGCAGCCAAGTGTGGATCAACTATTTTCCAGTTTGTGAGTCTGTTAGAACATCTGTCATGAATAGAAACATTCCTGTTTTTAAATGTTTGGGATTTTGGGTAGGGAACTGGGGGGGTAGTTGAAAGGAAAAAAAAATAAACCTAGCTTGAGTATGGTCTGGTTGGGATAATCCTGAGTAGAGCTTTTCGTGAAGGTTTTGTAACGATGGTGTGATGTTGCAGAGCCTCAGACTTTCCGTGTTGTTGAAAAGAGTAGATGTGTCACTGTTTGCTCTGCGATAGCGTGTCACACTAATGTTCTATGCATGTCTTCCTCTATTCAGGGTTTCTGCACAAGTTTTCAAATTCTAAACAGGAGAAACTGTTGAGCTGTTATTAATTTATGTGGTAAACTAATGCTGTGATCTAATGACTAGTACAGCTGCTAAAGGGTTTTCAACTGAGACCCAATTAGAATTCAAATTTTGACGTCTGACCACACAAGTTTTTGAAGTAGGAGTGGTGAATAATAGAATTTAAAAGCTGAACATGTGAAGAAACCCTGTTAGAATATCTGGAGAATCGGAGCTTTCATTCTTTATGGGGTCAGCAGTGTAACATGCAGACTGATTTAAACTCAGTTGGCACTAAATTTGACTTTGGTGACATGAAAAGGTATGACTTAAATGCACTTATAATTGTGCAAATACTGCTGCTACTAAGACGGTACAATATATTGCATTAACTTTTCTACAGTGTGCCAAAAATGCCTCTACTCATAATGAGTAAACTGAGATTTTTTTTGGTCAGATAAGA
This sequence comes from Cheilinus undulatus, assembly GCF_018320785.1. Classification (NCBI taxonomy): domain Eukaryota; kingdom Metazoa; phylum Chordata; class Actinopteri; order Labriformes; family Labridae; genus Cheilinus; species Cheilinus undulatus. The sequence goes on along the minus strand of NC_054882.1, from coordinate 7,814,071 downwards.
GAGGAAGGTTCTGTCTGCTTCGAGTGTATTTTAAGTCCATAACCTAATTCCTTAGCGGGGTGGGGAAAACACTTAGTGGCTGTTGTTAGACTCTTATCCAAATGGTTATTTTAAGAGCAGTTGTGACCTCAGACTGTTTTGGGTTGCTAATAACGACGCTTGCTATGCCATGTTTAACGTGTCTGTCTGTATACGCTGTCAACAGCCCGTAAAATTCAAAGAATCAGTGGTTTTGTTTTCAGCAGGCAGACAGACAGACGGTCATAACAATGTCAGCAGGGATTTCCCTCAGATGACCTGTTAGTATCTCTGCAGATTGAAAAAATCCTGACACTGCTGGCCCCATCCGTCCTCTCAGTAGACTCCACGTTGATCTGAACAAGCCATACCATCTTATGCTAGATGTGCCACTGTCTTTACGAAGAGTACTACAAAGCATAGATTAGCACCTCTAACATGTATTATCCTGGCATGTTCCTTCCAACCAGCGAAACAGGGGTTCACACAGAGCTGAGGAGGTGACCCCAAGTTATTCATTCCACTAACAGTTCTCTTACAGTCCTCTTACTCTATAAAAGAAGTGCAATTGTAACTTGTGTTTTTATATATTCTACTTACAGTACCCTCAAATGGCTCTTTAAGGATAAAGATGATAAAAAATAAGTGCTGCTTAATTCTCAGTCTTTCACAGCATGGATTTTGTGGTCTGCTGGATTCTGGCTCTGTGCTTGCAGCTCCCAAAACATCATAAGTGAGGAGTTTGGTTACATGTGGGATATGTTACCTCTGCTTACAAGTGACCAATACAGCTAAATACAGGTAGATTATACTGCTGTTACTTAAAGCAGAGAGGAAAAATATGTAACACAAGTCCTTTGTTGACAAAATGATGACCCTTGTTTTAGCCACATCCTCCGTTTAGCATTTCAGAAATGCACTCTCAAAGCAGTCTGTTTTGAGCAACAGTTGCTGTCACTCTGTTGTTACGTAATACTGCAGAGAGTTACCTTGATTGACAGTGAAATATTTGTGAGGCTGATGTATGGGAGACTGAGGTGCCATGAGTCTGAATCCCGCTGCACACGTCAAAGAGCAGAGAAACTGAAACTGTAATTGGCCAATAGATGAAAAAGTAGTCCTTAAAGAGTTGAGGGTTATGTAAGGTGTTTGTTATATTAAACTAAAAATTACCACTAACACGTATACACACATATACACGGCTTCTACTACTACTTCTAAGTGCGTCTACACTTTTTGCATGTGTGGAGATGTCATGTGAAGTTGATACCACATGTATTCTGACAATATTGCCTTTCACCAAACTGGTACAACAAAGAGAAAATAATAACATTTATTTTACATTTCTGCTAAAAATTGAATTACCTCAAACATCAAATAGTATTTTTGTAAGACTGAATTGAAGCAAAAGCGTCTCTTCTCGCACAAGCTACAAAAAGCAAAAAAGCAGATGCAATTTTTTTGTTGAAAAAAAAAACTGAAAGAGAATCTGATCGGTTGTGAGACGTCAGGTTTCTCTGATCCAGCAGTGCCTTGGCTACGGCTAAGAAAAGCAGAGATTAAAGCTGCATTCGGAGCTCCATCTCTCTCCCTGTCATAGGGGGAGGAGGTGTTGTCAGGCAAGGATCCATCCTTCAACAGTGTTGGTGAAAGGAATCCATGGAGTCGTTCTTTTAAAGCAATGTCTATTTAGTAAGCCAGAGGGTAAAGTAGGTGAGGTCACATAGGAGGAGGCAGCTGGAGGGCTCAGGGGAATCAGGTATTTCTGCAAACTAACCAAAAAACGTAAAGGAATATGGGTTGGATGGAACATCGAGTACTGATGCTAGACTAATATTTATTTATGTTCAGTGTGATACAGCATTTGTCAGCTTAATTTGTTTTTGTGCTGTGCAGTTACTGCAGAACCCAGAGTATAAGTCACACGGATATTTTGGGGGCATCCCAGAAGAAAAAAGTTTAAACTGTTTTATTGTATGATTTCTATTGTGATTAGCGAAGTCCACAACATGCATTTTTCTGCCAACCCCATCTTTTTTGAAATTATTACGTCATACATAGCATAGCCCACTTACGCCGCATGTGTGTGTTGAACCAAAACAACAATGGCGGGTTACAGTGTTGTGTTCGTGCTGCAGAAGCTACTGAGATTATTATGGATTTTACAGCAAAATCTGATGCTCCTTTACCACTACCAAGAACAGTAGACACCATATTATCCCAAATCCACCGTGGAGAACAACCAGAACCGCAACCAGGAGAAAGTTTTTGGTAGTTTTCTGTGATCTTTTCTCTTTTGGGGGCTTGGCATACATACTACAGTATTTTCAGTTGTTTTCAGTGGTACTGTGCTTACGCAGACATTTCTTTAAACAATGTCGTGTTAACAGAAAACTTTTTCAAAAAGAAATGGAAATATATTGTTTTCGTCTCTGTGTGGACAAGACCTGAGTCAAACAATTCCAGCACAGCTGTCTGTAAACATTTGACAGCAAGAGAGAAGGCTAGGCTTTTTGGTCAGTGGATGTGTAGGTCCTCTTGGCTTTTCTAATAAGATTGTAACAAGTAAAAAAAAAAAGGGGGGTTTAAATGATGCCGTTACTGCAGCAAAATCTCTGTGTTTGGTAAGGCTTCTTATTTACCTGCCTCAGTGGCTGATAAGTTGAGCAAATTCACCCAACAATGCTCAGAAGTACCTGCCTTTGGCAGGTGGTAGTTGTTAATTTCCCACCCTGATGGTGAGTGGAGAAATTTAACTGCTGTGAATGTCTAACAGTCCAGCACTAACATTTTAGTCGCGTCTTAGACTCCTTGATTCGACGTCCTCATGGAGAAAAGGTAGCCAATTAACATCTGTAGCCATTGTTTTAGTTGACAAAATTAACACTGCTCAACAGGACACTTGTCATTAACTGAAGGGACTTTTAATCAAACCAGCAATTTACTTCAGTATTCCACTGTTTTCTTTGAATGCACAACTAGGACCTAATGAGAAAATCGACTTAAAAGTGGTGCCATTTCTATGCAGTGGCGCTCTTTCATTGCAGTGAACAATAAATGGGAGCAAATTTTCAATAGTGTGTTGTGTGACGATGCTGCTGCTTGTGTCGAAAGCAGTGCTTGTTTCAGGATGTTAAATTGGTATATCCATCTCACAGGTCTATCAGACACAGCTGACTGGTGTCTCATACACTGGATTTTGTGTTAATTTCATTATTCATTATTATTGCATACACTTGAAGGAAAGCTGTTTTTGTCCAGCCCCAGTTGGGATACAGAACACTGAATCAGTTTTGTATCAAAGTACAGAAAGAGAAAGATGATTGAGTTTGTGACTAAAGTTGGGTGACCCCTACCTACTGCACATTGGGGACCCAAAGAGCCCTCCTTAACCTCTCAATGTGGCCGCTACGCAGCTCTCTGGCAGACTGAGCACCCTTGTGTCTTTATCCTGTACGTGGAGGCTAGCCATTTTGTAGCTAAAGTTATAGGACAAAAACAAAGTTTGGTGTTAATTGGTTTTCTATAAAAGAGGGGAAATGTGAGATTCTTGTACTGCACTGTGATAACAGTGTCAAAGGTTTACTTTCTTTTCTACATTCAGAGATTGGCAAAAGAGCCAACATTATGGAGATTGATACACTTCTTAGTGAAGTGGATATTTTTGTGATATTTGTGCTTATCAGAGGAAAGAGGCTTAAAAATCAATTTTTGACTGTCCAAATATGACTCATTCCTCAGGGGACTGTTGGCACTAATTGTTTGGGTTGTCCCTCTCTATTGAGGTTAAAAAAGGAATCAGGGGCTTGGACTGCAAGAAGAAAGCTCAGTTTGCCTGAGCATATTTTCTCTTTAAAAAGATGGGGGTGAAATTACGGTTAATAGCTCTGCCTGTAGCATGAAATATCCAGTGGCTACACAGCATATGTACAAAATAAGTATGTTATTGGTGTTAAGGAACATTTACAATGCGATGTGGGTGGTGTTTGTTGTCAAGAAGACAGAAATAGATCCTGGGAAGAAAAAAGAAAACAAAGGGCTCATTTCTTCACCCCTCCCCACATGCTGTCAAATTCACATGAAAATAACCTATATAAATAACTTCCTGTCTCTGAGGTAATGAGAAGAAAAAACTAACTTCTAATGTGTCAAACTGACCTCCAGGTTTTGTTTTGAGGGTGTTCACGGCTAGTGAGCAAAACTGATTTGCATTTGCACAAAACTACTGTAACTTCTGTTTTTTTCCTGTGACTGATGCTTTTATAATATATTTGTTGTTTCTATTGCACCACGTAATCCATTAAATATTTATATGGTTGACCAACTTGGGTTCTTTAATCTGTTGTTACAGCATCCACTTAAAGGTCTGTGTTCTGTTTTTGCATTCTGAAATGTGTATTAACTGCTTGGTGCTCAGATATCAGCGGCCGCACATGCCGCCAGTTCAGCATAGTAGTGGATTTATCACTTGGCGAAACAGCATGGATTCCCTCTGTGCTTCCAAACCCTGTATCAGCACCAACTGAGACGGGGAGCTGTTATTGGGGGAGGTAGACTAAACAGAAACTGTCTGCAGGCTGAGCTTGTATGTGAGTGTTGTGGTTTGGCTATTAACTCATTTTGTAAAAGAGAAATGGCAGCTGAAATAGTGCAAAGAGAACGTAAGAAATCCTGCCCACTTAACTCTCCATTTCCTCACACTGTGAGTATTTTAAAGAAAGGAAGATAGATTCTCTGTGTGTCTCTGCGTGTCCTTGTATTGTTGCCAGGCAGATATAGCCCTTCACATGGCTAACCTCTGACATCAGCGTTTCCTCGCCTCTCTGCTGCCACCACTACGCCGCCAGTTTCTCCCCAGCGACTCAAGGCAAGACCCCCTCCTGCCCAGATACACTTAGTACACTTAAAACACTCTTACCATATCGCTTTCACCATTAGCCGCCCCTTTTTCTCATCCCCACCCCACTATTGTTGTATTTTTACTGAGCCAGTGAGCTGTGGCTATTTGTGGGCTATTATGAAAGCCACATGTAAACACTCATCACTCTCACTGGCGTCTGCCAAAGCCTGCTGAGTGGGCCCAGGTCACTGCAACAATAGTGCAATGCACAGTGGGCGACTTAAGAGTCATTTCACATGTAAACTTCAGCTAATGGGGATAACATGTTGGATTTTTTCAAGCAATCTAAAAGCAGATAACATTTTTTTTCTGAATTCATGTTTTTGACAACATCAAAGGATCCTCTGCTTAATTATTTTGTTATACAGCCAAAGAAACAACCCTGTAATAATTTATCCTTTCATGCAATGTTCAATTTTATTGAAAATTTTGAATTCAGGTTGTTACATGAACTTTATCCACTCACCTGAAGACTGCACTTCTATCAGTGAATGAAATACTGTTAAAAGGCACCTAGAAGTACAAATCCCTCATTACGGTAGGATTTATTGCAGAACTTTTATAACCCCAATTCCTAAAAAGTTGGAGCGTCGTGTAAAATATAAATAAAAACTGAATGCAATGATTAGCAGATGTTAGAAACCTATATTTTATAACACACCTTGAATTTGATGGTTGTAACACTTCTCAGAAAGCTGGGACAGGACAACAAAAGGCTGGAGAAGTAAGTGGTACCAATGAAAAAACAGCTGGAGAAACATTTTTCATCTAATTCTGAATTACAAATTGGCAACAAGTCAGTCACATGACTGGGTCTAAAAGAGCATTTGAGAGAAGCAGAGTCTCTGAGAAGTAAAGATGGTCAGAGGTTGACCAATCTATGAAAACTAAAATAATAAAAAAGGTTGTTGGACGATTTCCTAAAAATATTCCTTTGAATAGTTTTAAAAAGACAGAAAATGTGTGCTGAAACAAGATGGTCTCAGATTTTCCCCTCATGATGTCATGTGGGGAGTTAGCCCCGCCCCCAGGTTCTGTTGGCCCTCCCTGCTTGGAAGGAAGTTCTAGCCTCCTCTCCTGATTCTCCTCTCAGCTGCCAGCCGACATGCTGGATAGCTCAATGGGTTACCCTGCTGATTTCAAGCTGGGAGCTGGGAATCCCAGTCAGGTCCTTAACTTTGGACAAAAGTGTCTGACATCGGCGCACCGGTAGTCTAGTGGTTAAGGCGCATGCCATATACGCAGGCGACCTGGTTTCGAATCCGGCCCGTGGCACTATTTCCTGCATGTCTCTCCCCGCTCTCTCCCTTGTTTCCGACTCTATCCACTGTCCAATCAAATAAAGGCCAAAAATAAATCTTTAAAAAAAAAAAAAAAAAGTGTCTGACATTGGAACATCAGGAGTCCCACATGCATTTCCTGAGAGGGGTGTGGTCAGAGGCGGAGTCAGACAGCTCATTAACATTTAAAGCTACAGACACAGAAACAGCTTGTTCTGAGAAGGGCTAAAACAGAGGACATACAAAAATCCTATACTAGAGTGTTTTTCAGCAACAAACTTCACTGGTATGCTTTAGGGACCTCTGAGACTAATATAAACTTGTATGAAAAGGGTCAAATATGTCCCCTTTAAGAGAAATTGTGACCCAGACTTGGAAAATTTTTAAGCACTTAAATTTGTCTAATAAAAATTTTGGACCCTAAATAGAAAATAATATATATATTGAATAAAGACACAAGACAAATTACATGTTTAAGCACATCATGGCAGAACACATGCATACGTCTTATTTTACTGCATTTTCCTTAAACTGAAAAGAAATGTGGTTAATTCCTGAGGAATTTCTTTGTTTTCTTGGGAAAAAACAGCTGTGTTTGCCAAAGAAAAGGAGATAAATAAATAGAAAAAGTGAGATGAATAATGAAATTGACATACCCGTAATCATTGGAAAACCTAAAAAATGCATGTACAACTTTCCCTTAGAGGTTCTGTATTTAGAATTCCAGCCACATTTTTTTTCCAGGCACACAATTGTGACCTACTGGAACGAACTTTACAACACACTTTGGGGTCCCGACCCACCAGTTGGGAACCACTGATCTACGGTACATCATATTGTTGAAATTGTCAGAGAATCTCGAGAAATCATGTTGAGTAATGGGCAAGGCCAAAGATCAATACTGGACGCTCGTGATCTTCAGGCCTTCAGTGACACTGCATTCAAAACAGATTTGATTTGTACAAAATTTCACTGCATGGGCTCAGAAACACTTCCATAAACCATCACCTGTCAATGCAGTTCACAACGCCATCTGCAAATGCAAATTAAAGTTGTATGATGCAAAGAAGAATCCATGAACACAACTCTGGGAGGATGCAATCTTCTCTGGGCCAAAGCTCATTTTAAATGGACTGAGGCAAAATGGAAAACTGTTCTGTGGTCAGATGAATCAAAATTTGAGTGGATGCTGTGTCCTGCAGACTAAAGAGGAGAGAACCATCCAGCTTATCAGCAAACACTTCAAAAGCCTGCAGGGGTTGCATTAGTGCCCATGGTGTGGGCAGCTTACACATCTGGAAGACACTAACAATGCTGACAAAACTTAAAGGGTTTCAGAGCAACATAGGCTCCCATCCAGACAACGTCCCCTCAGGGAATATTGAATTTTTTCAGCAAGACAATCCCAAACCACACACTGCATCCATCCCAACAGCCTCACAGTAGAAGAGTCCAGGTGGCCTGCCTGAAGTCCAGACCTTTCACTGATAGAAAATATTTGCAGCAACATTAAAAAAAAAAAAAATCCAGCAAGGAAGACACAGGTCTGTTGAGCAGCTAGAATCCAACATCAGACAAGAATGGGACAACATTCTTCCCCCAAAACTTCAGCAACTGGTTGACTCACTTCCCAGATGTTTACTGACTGTTGTTAGAAAAAGGGGGGATGCTACACATTGGTAGAAAGGCCCCTGTCCCTACTTTTTCGGGTCACATTGCTGCCATCAAATTTAAAATGAGCAAATATATTCCATAGACATCTGATGTGATGTTTATGTTCTATTGTGAATAAAACATGGGTTTATGAGATTTTAAAATTATTGCATTCTGATTTAATTACATTTTACACAGCGCTCCAACTTTTTTTTGGAATGGGGGTTGTATTTAATATGCTCTTGGACTCACTTATTGAAATAATGCCTTGTTACTTTGATTACTGTGATTACCAACTATGATCCAAATTAAATTAAGTTTATTTTTAAGCCTTTTCACATGATTTTAACATGATTTAATAAAAGTTAATTGTAGAAACTGTGCTTGTGCATATAAAAGAGAGATACAGATACAAATATTGCTTTTACATTTTATTTTTATTTCATTCTTTTTCACATTAATCATTCCAAAATGCAGATTAACCTTCATGACATAACATCAGCAGTCGAATTCACTCAGAATCTGTTACATCACTCTTGAGCACCATTGTCAGTTTAAAATGTCCTCTACTGACCACTACTTTGATAAAAGACTAGCTTCTAAAAAGAAACATTTAAAAATTTCCAGTGAAGTTTTGATTGTATACCATCACTTAAAGACTGCAATGTTTACATCTTCAATGGATCAGCTTAAACACAATTTTTCATACACCTTATAATGACTGGCAGTAATGTGGCTCCATATGTATCATGTTTATTCTGGAAATTCTTGACTCTGTGACTTAATATTCTCAACCCCAGTCTGATTTGAGTCAGCTCATATCAAGAACTTACACAGGCAGTTAAGTGCTTTGATTAACCTTTTGATTTCACACTTCTCCCTCCACCTCCTTGATGTCGAAGGTCATCAAAACAGCCATGTCAGTTGACTCCCCGGAGGCCGCTGCAAGCTTCAGTTGTTGGAGACCATCTCCACTGAAAACCTCACCTTCCCAGACTCTGCTTTTGTTCAGTTTTAGATCAGTTCGTGTCTCCCCCACAACGCTCACCCTCTGGACCCCAGGGACCCTCACCCTGAAGCGTACCCATGAGTTTGGCTCCAGCAGGCCCACACGAGGCTCAAAGAGCACGCAGCCTTTCCTCCAGGCTGAGTAGACACAGGGGAAAGGAGGGCACGGCTGATCACAGCTGTTCCTCAGCACAAAGTCACACATGGGGTTGAAATCTCCACCGGGGGTGATCCTCGCATACAGACCCAGCCGATACACCCCGGCATCAGGCAGGCTGACGCTCACTGTCACTTTGGTGTCTGTGTATGTGCAGAAGAGGTGGCGTGAAAGAGGGATGGCAGCTGCTGTTTTCTCTTCTCTGCTGAGCACAGTGTGGAGCTCGAGGTCCCGCTGGTTGTGGAAGGTGATGTTAGACTTGCCTTGCTGGGTGCTCAACAGTGCAGTGGTGTGGCTAAATTTCAATAGCCCTGCCTCTGTTGTGCGAGTTCCAGGCCCGCACACTGAACCCAGGTTAGGGGGGAAGAGCTCATCCATGCTCACCACCTTCCCTTTGCAGTGAAGTAGGAAGTTTGCAGCATTTTGGAACTTCAGATCTGTTTTCTCATAGTCCCGCACGAACACGGACAGCCGGTAGAAGCCACGTAAGGGGCACAAGACGTGGCACGTCAAGGCATTGGGTTGAATCTGAGTAGCCAGGCAGCGCTTGGCTACAGTAGCTTCCAGTCTGGGGTGAACCAGTTCACATAGCACCATCAGAGGCCTGGATGTCTTTAATGACAACTCAAAGACACCATCCTCCACCTCAGCAGCCTCGCTGCCCTGACTGCTACCAGAGACACCCAGAGATGCTGCAGCAGTCTGCAGGCCCCATGACAAGAAAGGGTTCTCTGGGATCTCCTCCATGGCCCTTGGGGTAGGACACTCTACAGTAAAGGAGCAAACCCAAAACAGAGATGTGGTGGCAGTTTCAGGTCTTGCAAAAACCTTTATGTCATAAACACCACTCACAGGTGGCAGGAGTTGAAGCTTCATGCTCCGGTGGGAGATTGTAAGGAGGCCGTAGGAGGAGTTGATGGAGTCTTTCTGTTCTGAGGCTCCACGGTGGAGAAGATCCTGGTGTTGTGTGATCTCGTAGGTAAAGGTTGCAGGTCTGGAGAAGCCGAGGCTGATGTTTGCCTCGCCATCCTCTGAGGAGAAAATCAGACGTGGCTTTTTAAGGATTAATCAAGACAAGTGTTTCATTTAAATGTTGGAAAAAATTGGGTTTGGTTGGAAAATCTGAATGGAAATGAAGAAGAGGATCTGGCTGTAGACCTCTGTGGTGGTGGTTTTTGGGCTCATCTATTGCAGAACTCTACAGCGGGCCGAGTAGTGACGTACTTTACCAAAGCCGGAACATGGATGAGACTGACTTGTCTTACACTTGCTGTCAGAGGTTAGAGTAAGTGGCTGTAAAGGGGATACATTTTCATTTAACACACCACAAACTCTGGAAAAACCCACAGAGGGTAAGCGTTAGGCACCTGAACCTTGAAGGTAAGGAGAAGGGGAATAAAATAAAAAAAAAGCACATCACAAACCAAGGAAAAAGCCAAAGAGGGTTAGGGTAAGGCACTGGAATCCTAAAGGTTAGGGTAAGGGGGATGGCGATAAAATTAGAAATAGCACACCACAAACTCTGGAAAATCCAAAGAGGGTTAGGATTAGGCAACGGAACCCTAAAGGCGAGGGCTGGGGTAAGGGGGAGGGGGATTAAAATTAAAATAGCACACCACAAACCCTGGAAAAAGTCAAAGAGAGTTAGGTTTAGGCCCCGGAACTGTAAAGGTTAGGGGAAGGGGGATAGAATAAAAATAACACACCAAAGACTAAGGGAAAACCCAGTAAGGGCTAGTACATCACTTCCTGCTCCATGGTGTAGAGACCTGCAAGAGATGGGCCTAAAATGCGGAGGTCTGCAGCCAGATGCCTCTCAATTACATGATTAAATGGAATAATACGTGCTCATTCCTTGACAAAATTTCAATCTGCGCTCACACTTTCACAGTTTAAGTGCATAAAAATGTGCAAAAAGGTAAAGGAACTCTACCCTATTGTAAGATGATCAACTCAGAGGACTGACCTGTTACAATGTGACAGTGATGAGGCTGGATCAGCCTGAGCCCCATGGTGAAGAAAGTGGAGGTCTTAAAGACCCTCCTTTCAAATTCCTCCAGGGTAATGGGCGTGTCCAGGAGCTGCCATTTCTCCTCGTCGGGATAGTGGGACTCTATGAACTCCTCTGGGTCGGTTAGAAAATAGAAATCATCGAACCTTGGAGGCAACAGATGGAGACAACAGACTGGTTAGAGACCCGACTCACTGCTGGTTTGGGTGTGTGCAAATCAACAAAGGAGCAAACTCAAACTTTTCATGATTACACCGTTCTTTAATGGAAATATCTGCAGTAAAACAAGAAACTAATATCCTAAACCACTGGGTGATTCACTCATGTTGAAGGATAACTCCCCCTCATTTCCAACCTTTTGACAAAGCTCTCATGTTCCATATCCACTCGTCCTGCTCCCCAACAGGCATCCAACAGGAACCACTGTCCTCCCAGAAGCACGGCGTTCCATAGGTGATCAGATTTCACATTCTTGAGGCTCTGTCCCTGACGGTACCCGATGCCCTTACTGTGCCCCGGAACTTCTTGGCAATCAATGCCCACCTCTCTGTAAACATGGACAAAACAGAGAATGTTCACTGGTTTTTGTTCTATCCCTTTTCTCAATGCTGTTTGTGCTGTAGATGTTTCATTCATCAATTCAGTGCACGTTATATAATGTTGAAATGTCTAGGATGAACTCAGAGGGGACCAAGGATGCAGAACGCAGCACAATACTGACTGGCTGAGTGGACGGATGGAAAACAAACTCGTGTTATGTCATGTTAGTGTATACGTACATGGAGATGAAGGACGTTTCTGCATTCTGAAACTAATTTATCTGCAGATAGAACTAAGTAATCTTTCTTTCATCTTTCTTGTAGTATGTCTCTTTAAAAAAGGATGAATTGATAGACATACAAAGTGGCATCAGTGTTTTATGAATGGATTGTTATGGTCTGACAAATTACTTAAGGCCTTTGGATATTCACAATCAGTTGCTGCATTTTGTAATTCTGTTATTTTGCATTTAAAACTGTTTTTGTTCCATTTAGGATTTCTGTACTTTCTAAACTAAGGGTGTTTGGCATTATATTTTGATAGAAGTCTGCTTTTATTTTCTAAGAAAATAAGGAATTGTTGGTAAACTGATTATGGTGAACATAACCCAGGAAAAAGGCACTTGTTATGGATTGAAAGTGTGCTAAAAAAGGGCAGTGACGCATGCAGTAAACTGCAATTATAAAAACATGAATGCACTGAGCCACACACTAATGAATATTTGCACCAACTGTCTGGCTGAATCCCTCCTTCCCAAAAAGATCAAGGAATTTTCCCCATATTTCAGGAAGTTTTCTGTGGGTAAATTTCCCAGATTTTTTTTGTTATCTTCTCTGGGATTTTTCCTGTAAATCTAAGGAAATTTACCAGTTATTATCAAGAGTTTTCATCTGAAATGTTGCTACATTCTAGTCAAACTTCCTTGAAACATTTTGGAATTTTAGCCAGGATTTTTCCCAGGAACTTTATTGAAACTCTGGTTGTTTTCCTGGAAACTTTGGGATATTTTCTGCTCTCTTTTGTGCTGTTACATTCCGTAGAGACGAGGTCTAAATCTTTGGCTAAATGATTGAAAATGTTCCAAATTTGGGCCCTGACTTCAGGAGTTGGTGGTGGGTCCCAGATGTAAAACACTGGACTAACACTTAACAGAAGAGCCACATCTTTATTATTGTGTTCATTCAAAGCTTGACTTTCATTTTGTTACCTGCACATCTCTGTACAGAGGTTGGAGTAGCCGCAGCAGACGCCCCGGCCAGTCGCTATCACCTCCTCTGGGGAGCTCACCTTCTCTGAGTGGCCAAGGTACCCACTCACATCATACTCTACAAAAACAGCATTGCTTTTAGTCCGAACAAGAACTATATACATATCAGCTGATGTTTAAGAGATAACTAGAAATGATGTATGAATTATGTGAAGTTAAGTGAAATACCCACCGATGTTGTGGCACAGCCAGACCCAGATTGCACGGACTCTCTCCAGCTCATTCCTCGTTCCTTGTGTTATGCTCTGTGCTATAGTTTTTACATCATACACACCCTTTTCTTTAAGCTGAAACACACAGATTTGATGTTAGATAGATATAAGCAGCATTGAAGTTTTCACATCCAGCCTGCATGGAAAACCTTCATGTACCCATCACCACATATTCGTTGTTTTTTTTTATTTCTGTCATCCTAGGACATCATCCTATTCGCCTGTATTTTTCAGTGCCATTCAGAGTATTGAACAAAGCGAGCTACCATTCATGCTCAAGGATGTGAGTGCAGTCTGAGAGCTGCAGTGTTTGTTATGGTTTTATTGCAGTAGATGAGTAGATGTTATCTCGCCTCAATGCTTTCACTGCAGAGCTCAGGGACACTTAGAGCCATTTCTGTTGTGTCATTGTTTTGGTTGTTCTGAGGAAGCTTTGGGTTTTTTTTCATCCTGCTGCAAACGTCCTCCTGTTTGGATTTTTCCTGAACAGGCTAATCAGGATGTGACATTTTTTTGGACTGAGATATTTTGTTTGGAAGATGCAGATGTGATTGCCAATAAATTGGTAGTTTTGTTTTATGTATCAGTGGATGCATGGACTGCTATTACAGAGTCCTGTGTTTGACTGCAACAAAATCAGCTTATTTAATTCATTAACTATGGAGAGATCACTTCAACGAGATCCACAAAAATGGCTCGGCCGCTGAAAGCCCAACAAATGGAGGCCTTCCTAGAAGACATTTAACAGTGGATAAATATCACTCCGTACTTTTGAAATCAGTAGTGTTGCTTGCTAACACTTCAGTCCATTTCCAACCAGCCTTTGGAGCCTATTGTTAAAGAAGTTGGAAACAAATAGAGCTCAACAGCCTGCTTTTTTGGCAGCCCTGGTTCCAGGGGTTCGATCCGCCATTCAAATCCCCCATAGACATTTGCCAAAAATCCTTATTACAATGCTTTTAATACATGAACCAAGCTACCAAGCTAGTACCAGCTATCCATCTATCTTCTGCTTATCTGGGGTCGGGTCGTAGTGGCAGCAGGCCTACTTAAATGTTTTAAAGCAATGTTTTCCAATTCCTCCTGAGGGATTCTGAGGTGTTCCCAGACCAGATGGGGCAAATAATCCCTGCAGCGAATTCTGAGTGTGCCACTGGGTCTTCAACCAGTCAGACGCACCTGGAAGACCTCAACAGGGAGGTGAACAGGAGGCCTGATCAGATGCTCGAACTACCTCAACTGCCTCCTCTCGATGTGAAAGAGCAGGGACTCTACTTCGAGAGCCCTCCAGATGTCCAAGCTCCTCACCCTATCTGTAAGGTTGAGCCCAGACACCCTTCTGAGGGATATCATTTCAACCACTTAAACCTGCTATAAAACTCTTCCGGTCATTACCCAGAACTTATGACCACAGGAGAGGGTTCGAATGAAGATCCCCTGGTAAATTGAGAGCTTTGCCTTCAGGCGGAATCCACCTTTTAATCTCGTGGGGTCCTGATCCAGAGATACTTGAACTCCTTTACTTGGGGCATTGTTGAGTCCTTGAGTACTCATGACTATAATACATTTGATTTGGTACAAAAACGGCGCTCAAAAACGGAGAAAAAGGCAAAAGCACAGGACTACTAGTGTATTTTTTTGCAAGGAGGAGAAAAAACATATCCCACAATCTATTGCAATCCATTTCACTCATTGTTAATGATAGCTTCTCAGGCTTTTAAGCCATATACATGCCTCTTTTCTACTCTTACCTTTACTGTAGTGTTTACATTATAAATGATACTGTTGTAATATATCGTAGTTTGAGTATTGCATTCATAGCTTGAGTATATCATCGTTTAACTCTCACATAGTTTGTTTTAAGTCTAACTTGGATACTTCTGATGATATGGTGAATAATCAAATCTACTATGGAGAAAATGAATGGGATTTTTACTTCCGGAACCACACTGCTGAGTCCTGTCATTGTTGGAATCCAATGCCGTAGCAACTCTTTTTTTTTCCCTTTTCTTTTGTGGAAGTCCTCGCGTAGCAAACTCTGACATAACTGGACTAGCAGTAACAGTGAGGTGGTTTATATTTTGGAACAGGAAGTATTAATAAAACATTTAGTTGGTGGCTTTAGTAAGTAATGGTGAATATTTGCATTTTGCAGTAAAATTAAGTGTGCTTTGCTTAAAGTTAGGATGGACCATTTAAGCTAGCCTCCAGTGGGCTTCCTGTTTCTGCTGGGTCCCTGAAACCTTTCCCCTTTTCCCCCCTTATGATCGGCCCTGCTTCTCTACCCTCCAGAGTGACCGGGTGCCATTTAGTGAAAGCAAAACCCGAGACTGAATGGCAGTAGATTAAAAGCGCTAGTGGTACCACGATTGAATGCTAGAGTGTTGCATTTTGTACCTCTAACAAGTTAAAAAAAAAAGTACAATATTTTTTTCATTCTTACATGACAAAGAAGTGTTAAAGAAGAGCTCTGTGGTGTTGGGCTGGAACTAGACAAGTTAAAGGCTCAAATGTGGGACTGATGTTGTGTTCATAAATAAGCCAGCAATTATTCTGAGACAACAGGAGCTGCAGCCTGTCTGCTGTTAACAGAGTCTTCACACATTCACAAATGTATTAAATACATTCTAAAAGTTAAGATCCAACTTAATGAGGTATGTAATGTCAGTTTATGACAAGATAGGGTCACTTTTTCTGTTTAACTCACTAGGCACTAGACATTGGCTCCTTATATCCATTAAACTGTACTTTTCTTGTATTTTAAGCTTTTAAATAGCTCACACCCCCCACCTTTGTCATTTACCACCATTCATATAGATCAGGTTATTTTAGTACTTATCTCTGAAAAATTACTAATCATTAAAATTATTAAAAATTGTCAGATAATTTCAATTTAACAATTATAATGACTTTTTATTTCACAAAAGAAACAATTATATCACTTTCAAAATTCAAATGCAAATATTATTTTCTGAATTTAATCAATGTAACACAGAATTAAGGCCATTTAAGTGTTTTTAAATGGCAATGAAAAATAAATTAATAATTATTTCTGTAGATTTTGCATTTAAAAAATTTACAGAGGCAATTAAAGACACTTATTTGTCTAATTTTGTACTACATAATAATCAACAAAGATGGTTATAGAAATTTGTATATATTTCATGTTTTCACATGATTTGGGTTTTTTGTTTTTCTCATTTTTACAATTTCCAGATACTTGGAATTAACTTTAGGGCCACACTGAGTGGGGGGAGAGCTGCATGTGGCCTCTAGGCTGCCATTTGCCCACCACTGATTTAGATCATTGGTTCTTAACCAGGGTCCAGGACCCCCTTGGTAAATACAAAGGTATTTTAGTAAGACAAATGCACAGTCATGTGCACACTTTTTAGGCATGTAGGATGCCGAAGATTCATCATGGGGCTAGATGTGTCACAGTCTGGGACTGGAGTGGGGGAGGATTGTAGCCAGAGTCAGGTTCAATACGTGTCAATACACATGTATCAATCAGCAATCAAGGTCAAGCTCAATGGCATTCTTTTACCCGGACCTTTTCACCCCTGGTAATACACCTAGAGATCACTGGCGGTTCTCAGGCCCTTGGGACATCCGCAGAACAAGCAGGGGTTCATGGCAACCCATGCCCCTGATGAATGCAAGGACATCCAGAGCACAACCAGGGTAGCGTTGATCCTCCCTCCCACCTTGTGGTGCCCTAAGGTGGGCTTACTTGCAATTACATGCCTTACATCAGCCTCCGTTTTTGGCCTTATGCTAAAAGTTCTGCTCAGTGCAGTATGTAGACCTGTTTTCATTGAGTTTTATCAGTGAAATAGTTAAATAAAAATGACTATTGTGTGCATGTTGGTGGGGGCTAAACCTTTCTTAGATACGAGTAGGGGGGTTCCAGGGAAAAAGGATGGGAACCTCTGATTAGATGGTAAGTTTTCACCCAGAAAGAGGCCACACCGGCATGATTAGATTGATGGTTCTTATTAATAGATGTGCCCTAACAGCCCACAAGCATTGCAGTACAAAGCAGCATCATTCTTACCTCAATACCTTGCTTCAATTTTCCTGTCTATACCGCTTACCCCCATTATTCCACATTCAAACTAAATTTGCTAAATGTCATAATGTTTTAGAATAAAACTAATTTACTTGGCAGAGAATTGAATATTTATTGTATGCAGTGTGGACACTGAAGTGAAATCTGATGCTCATGTGCTGTTAGGAGATTCTTAGAAGTCATTGTGCTATCCCTAAAATGTTGCCCCTCCCTCTGTTATGTAACACCAGGATGATAATGGTTAATGATTGTCACCTCTGCTCCAGCTCTGATGGCGTGTGAATCAATCCTGTGGAACGCCTCCGAGTTGGTAAAGAGGTCCTTTCGACACCTCCTCTTCCCCATCGCCCCAGGGCCCAATGTCACCCGCTGTCCAAGGTGTGGTTTCAGTTTCAAGTGCCTCTGTTCCTCGGCCTCCTTCCTCACGGCACTCTTCTTCACCACAGTGATAGTCCTGGCCGCGCTCTCAGACGATAGCTGCCTCTTTGCCACCGGACGCTGGTCCTCATTTTCTACTGTCAGTTTCTCAAACATGCTCCGTCTGCAGACCACTTCAGTCTGGGAAGCTTCCACACAGTCCAAGACTTTGGCAGCAGCCGTGCCCCCCACGGGAGGACCCTTCTGACTCTCTGGGGCCCGGCCCTCATCGTGAACCAGAGCTCCCACCACTGCAACGAGGTTCGGCTCGCTTATGATTTGGTTCTCCTGGAGGTCATGAAGCGTCAGGGCCTTTGCCTGTTCACATCCCTTCTGGGTCACCTCATCTTGCTGAGGAAGGCGTGTAGTGCAGGAGAAGGGGAAGGAAAACTTCTGAATTGCAACTTTTGCTGACATTATGCTGGAAGCATGGCGTCCTAGCCAGAGAGAAGGTAGATACTATTCAGAACACATTTGCCATTTTCTCAGAGCTATTTTTAGCAACTGCTCTTAATCCTGCAAGCAGGTAGAGCTTCAGTACGATGTTCAATAGCTTAAGTTGCTGTGGGAACCTTTCACAAAAGATCCAAAGCACTGTTGCTCACACTGCACTTAGTGTAACAGAGAGCCTGTTCTATACAGTACTGTCTGTGTAAGACAGTGATGAATTGGCAATTATATCATGTCTATTCATGACTAGAAATTAACCAAAAGGTTGGCCTCATTAGTCACTGTCAAGGCTAAAAAAGTCAAGGCATTCACCTAATTAGTATGACCTTATAACTTTCTATATGTGATATGATGAAGCCTCAGATTGATGGCTGCAACATGAATGCAACATGTGTCAACACAACTGTGAGCTTACTTTGAAGGAAATCTATTTTTATTCTTTAAACATGACTCTCTCTATTCAGAACAGTAATGGGAGTCCCAGTAAGGCATAACAGAACTGTAGCATGATTAGGGCTGCACAATAAAATTATTTTTTTGAGTAGCTTTCACAATAAACACATTTCAAAAGTCTGAATTGATCACAATAGATGAGGTACATAAGATGCTTTTTCACTGAGCTTTTTTTGCACACTGAACATGTTTTCAGGTGAAACTGAAACTAGAGAATAGCAACCCTCAAGAGTAATTGCTGCTATGCTAGAGGTTTTAATATCTGGCAAAAGTAAGCAATTGCCTTGGCCAGTGCTTCACAGAGTGTGGGACCTGAAAGTACTGCAGGTGGGCCAAGAGAAGCCATCACATAAACCATAAAAACCATCCATCCATCTTCTTCCGCTTATCTGAGCCATAAAAACCATTAATTTAGAAAACTATCACCACTTTAGAATTATTTAAAAACACTTGATTAGATGTTTGCATTTTTAAATACCCCAAAACTGACAGGACATTCAATGTTCATGTCATCTTTGTACAATTTATTTTGTCTCATGTTTAGAACTGGTGTTACAGTTGAATTGGTGTTGGATTAACTTGTGACATTCCATCAGATGTTCTCCAACAGAGATGTTATTAGTGCATTCAGGTACATACCATTACTAAGAAAGAATTGTTGAGGCACAAAGCACATTTAAAGAGCTGAATATGAGTAAAGAAAACAAAGGGAACCACGCAGATGTCTAACATAAATGCCCTGAAACCCAAGTGTTCATTTTGAAGTTTTCTGTTAATAATGTTAAAGTGGAAGCAAAAGACATCTCATCTTATAGTATTTTGAGGATTTGGTGAGCCCTAGAAATGTTTGAGGTTGGGTCACAGCGAAGTCTTGGAACGGTTGGTCTAGGCTGGGGCCTGTTGCTCTGAGGGGCCTCAAGATGTATTCATCCTACATCCAGTTTTATAAGATATCTTTCAAATGAAATATTGGGTAGTGTTCATTTTTGATTGTCAAAGCTTGCAGGCAAACTCCCTGACATTTATAAAAACTGAAGCCGGCATTGGTATATGTCCTTTAGGGCAGTGGTTCTCAACTGGTTTGGTATCACCACCCACCAACACCCCCTAATGAGAAATCAGGACCCAATTTAAAAAAAAACCCAATAATTAAAATTCATATAATGAAAAATGCTGCAGTTTGGCCTGGAATAGAACAAAAGAGACAGGACCAAACGTGTTTAAACAGCTCATCATTAATGAAAGTTTTCCCAAAGACAGCATGGATATTTGGTAACTTCTCGAGGAATTTTCTTATTATATTACAAAACTGCTTTTTTTTAAATGGGAAAGTGAAATAAACATGTTTAACGCTTTGGAAAAGTCAAGTTTGCTCTTCATTACACAAAACATAAAAATGTATGGATGTATTGCATGACCACTTAGGGCTTCCACGTGTCATAGACTTTAGGCAAATTTTATTTCACTTCACTTTTCCACTGGAAACAGCTTTGGACCCACTTTTGGGTCCTGACCCATCAGTTGAGAACCACTGCTTTAGGCAGCATACTGCAAAGATCCTTGCAAGTCTTAAATTTGACTTTTGAAATTTAAGGCCATGAAAAGTGTTATTTCCACCAGTGAGAGGTCTTACATTTTTAAGTTAATTTTAATTAGACATGCCTTTATCCAATCAGTGTTTTCTGGAAAAAAAAAAAAAAAAAAAAAAACAGTTTCAACAATTTTATTTTTGCTTGATTTGCAAAAATAATCTAATTTTCAATTTTTTTCCCCGAATATTGCAATTGCGATATAATATGTGATTATGGTTAGGTTCCTCATCTTATGCAGTGTTCAGCAAACACAAGCAATAAATCATTCAAAATTATAACCGGCACAATATTACATAAATTAAACCAGGTATGAAAGATTTGAAAAAATATGTAAATGTGATTTGGCTCATGTTAATCTCATTTTGATTTAGAAAATCATATACATGAACAGCAAAAACAGGATTTTTGTAAACTATTCTCATAAAAAGACACTTGAATGTATTCATAATGTGTAGAACAGAAAATCTGTGCTGCAAGAAATCTTTATCAAAGTGGTATTTCGACTCATTTCAGGTTAAGGAAATATTGCAGTGTCTGCGATTTGAAAATTGTAGCAGGTCATAACTACAGGACATAGCTGAGGGCAAACTATTCTGTTTTTAAAGTCTTTTTTGGTCTTGCATCTTAAAATGCCAACGCACAGATGCCTTAGTAACATTTAGAATTTCCTTGCCTCATCCAACCACTTTTCCAGATGTTGCCAACTAATGTTCATAATTAAGACAGTAATCTGTCTTTTCTGATAAAATATCAGACCAAAAATCATAAAGTTTCTCCCTTTTTGAGCCATTGATAGGTAAAATAATTAAGGTTTTATCATTTTGTAACAAGAAACATTTTTCACAACCTATAAAGAGATACATTGCCAATATTTGTGGACAGTTTATACATTGTAGGAGTTTGTCTGCTAGTTTTTGACATTCAAAAACCAAATATCTGTCTAAGACTTATCTTCTTGTTGTGGTATCATATTGGTCTTTGCCCAGGGCCTCCAAATTACTAAAGCCACCCCTGGTTGTTTGCCAAGTGCTAAAATATGCATGATTTATTTTGGATTCTCGAGAATCCTGTTGCAAATAGCTGTAGCTAAAGCTA
Organism: Cheilinus undulatus; assembly: GCF_018320785.1. Lineage (NCBI taxonomy): Eukaryota > Metazoa > Chordata > Actinopteri > Labriformes > Labridae > Cheilinus > Cheilinus undulatus. Next base: position 7,792,946 of record NC_054882.1, on the reverse strand, counting down.
ATACTGCAAGTCACGTCATTGTTAGAATACTGAGAAAATAATATTAGGCATTGCATTTTTCCATCTTGCACTAGCTTGGTATAGAAATATCCTCAGAGTCCAAAATATTTGATTGCAAGACTCAAGTGTGACTTGCCCAAGTCTAAGCCAACAGAAATCACCGCATTTATAGAAATAACTTCCTGTAATTTTCATGTTGCAGTATATATATATCTGTCTTTTTTCCAGTATTGTTCAGCCCTAAGCATGACTGTGGAAAAATGTCTTTTTCAATGGAACAGCCTGCTGGCACAGTGGAGAGACTGACCGTCCTTCAACCGGACGACCCCAATTTGAAGCCCCATGCTGGCATGTATCTGCCCAGCTCAAGTGTCCTTCAGCAGGCCACTAAGTCCCATCAGCTCTGGGCACTGCTGCAGCTGACCCTGACCTCTGACTTTCCTAGAGTGCAACTACTGACAGTCCCTCAGGATTTTAACAGGCATCACCCACATGTTGCAATTTATCCAACCTAATAAAAGTTTTACCCCTTCAAACAGCATTTATACTTCCTTAAAAGTTGGCTAAAACTCCTCAAAATGTTGGTTTAATTCTGATCCAACTTAAAAAAGTAAAGGTAAGTAAACCCAGTCTCAGAAGTCTACATCCCTTAAAGTCGATTAGGCTTTTACTCACCCTGAGAGGATTTAAAATGCCTGCTGGATGTTCGCTGGAGTGCCAGGCAGAGATGTTTCCACTGTGTGTTCTCAGTGGTACCCACTTGCAGGGGGAGCTTATATACTCTCCCAGTGGCCTGCCAGGACAGGCCCCAGAATAACAGGCCTAAAAATACTACAAAGCAGTTAAGACCAGCCAATAGAGTAAGCCCCGACTCAGGAGTGTGACGTCTGTGAGTGTGTATCTATGAGTGTGTGTGGTTTGCAGATATATGTTCTCTACACGCATCTGCTAATCAGAACATACACACCGCAGCACACAAGAGGGTGTGAATTTGTAAAGGTGGGTGTGTCTGGTCATGTATGTTGACATGTGGCCATATGGATCATGAACGTGAGCCTTCGTGTGGCGTAAATGGATGGATGGAAAAGTTGGCGCGTGAGCACGTGTTGGGGTTCGATGGAGGGGTCGGATTCAACAAAGAGTTGGTGGTTCAAAGAAAGAGGTGGAAGGGTTTATGAAGAGGCCTGGCATACGATAACTCACACGTAAACATCAAGAACAAGCTTAGTCACCTATTTTCTGTCACAAAAATATTTAAATAGCTCCACTGTGTTTGTAGTAAACACTGGCACCACATTTTATAAGTGTGATAGGTCACAACACAAGAGATGTAAAAAGAGGGCATTGTGTAATGAGTGAGTTAATCAGAAACACTGTCAAATTGAACATCAGTGCACATGAGGTGCTGCAGTTCATATCTTCAAGTCACATAACTGATGAAGAGGCGTGGAGGGCAAAAAGAGCTTAGGAAAGTTTCAGCTTCTATTGACCACTACGTGGAGCTGCAGCACAAGATGCTTATACAAAGCAGTTCCTCCTTAAAATATGGACACTTTAAAGTTAAAACAAGGTCAAACATATGCAGCAACGTGGTTTATAACCAACACGCCTTCAGTAAAGGGTCCCAGATCTCCTCAAAAACATGTCCTCTGTCTTAAGTGTAAAACCTTGATCTCTCAAAATTAGGCCTGAACGATTTGCAAAAATAATCTAATTGCAATTTTTTTCCCCTAAATATTGCGATTTTATATGCAATTATTCTTGGATTAATTGTATGTATTTTTCAACAAATTCAAGCAATAAATAATTCCATAAATAAGACCATGTGTATTTAAAATAATAAAATTATTTCCAAAGCAATTAATCCATAGTAGCCTGAATCCGAATATGAGGGTGCAAAAAGCTTTAAGCTATAAAAGAGGCGGCTGGGGTGGGGGTGAGGCTGGTTACCAGCTAATCGCAGCTGGGGTTTGACTTTGGTGAAGTAACGCTAGGCTTCATCAGGTTTAGATAGACTGAGTGAACTATTTTGGGTAATCATTTTTATGTCACTCATTTTGATTAAGAAAAACATAAATAATACACAAAAAGGAGGGTTTTTGTAATCTACTATAAACATATTGATACTTGAATGTTTGCATAATGTGCGTAAAATCTCTGCTGCTGCAAAAAATTAAATTATTATACTGTTTTTTTGACACATTTCAAGTTAAAGAAATATTGCAACTTTTGCGATTTGAAAATTATAGCAGGCCATATTGCAATTTAATCTAATTTGCAATTAATTGCCCAGCCCTACTCAAAATACAAAATTTTTACCGTTTCCTCCATCCACGGTTTATATCTAGGCACAAAGTCCATATTCCATACCATCAGAATTACTTTGTTCCAACCACCTACCAACAAAATGTATATAAGAGCTGTTAAAGAGCAACCTTGTTTCCAAAAAAGTTGGGTCACTATGTAAAATGTAAATAAAACAGAATGCAGTGATTTGGAAATCTCACAAACCTGTATTAGATTCACAATAGAACATTAACAATATATAAGATATTGAACCTGAGACATTTTACCATTTCAGTGGTAATATTAGCTCTTTTGAATTTGATGGCAGCAATGCATTTGCACATTTGCAAAGTAGGGACAGGGTGACAAAAAGCTGGAAAAGTAAGTGTACTAATGAAAAACAGCTAAAGGAGCATTTTGCAACTAATTAGGCTAACTTGCAACAGGTCAATTATATGACTGGGTATAAAAGGAGCATTTAAGAGAGTCAGAGCGTCTCAGAAGTAAAGACGGGTAGATGCCACCAACTGGGGAAAAACTGTAAAAATTGCAGGATTTCAGAAAAATGATTATTAGTGTAACATTGTGTAGACTTTGAATAGCAAACCTTCATAATATCAAAAGATTCAGAGAAGCTGGAGAAATCTCTGTGCATAAAGGACAAGGCCAAAGGTCGATACTGGATGTTTGTCATCTTCAGATCCACCAGTGAAACTGTTTAAAACAGGAATAATTCTGTACTGGAAATCACTGCATGAGCCCAGGAACACTTCCAGAAATCCTTGTCAGTCAACACACTTCACCATGCCATCCATAAATGCAAGTTACAGCTGCATTATGCAGAAACGCCGCTGTCTTCTAAAGCTCATTTAAAATGGACTGAGGCAAAATGGAAAACTGTGTTGTGGTCATATTAATCAAAAATGTTCAATATCTTTTGGGAACCACAAACACTGTGTCCTGCAAACTGGAGAAGAGACGGACCATCCAGATGTTATCAACACACCGTTCAAAAGCCTGCATCTTTAAAGGTGTGGGGTTGCATTGGTACCTATGACGTGGGCAGCTTACACATCTGGAAAGGCTTTATCAATGTTAACAAGTACAAAGACGTTTCAGAGCAACATATGCTCCTATCCAGACAACGTCTCCTTCAGGGAAGGCCTTGCATATTTCAGGAAGACAATGCTAAACCCCATCCGTTATAGCAGGATGGCTTTGTAGTTGAAGAGTCTGGGTGCTGAACTGGCCTGCCTACAGTCCAGACCTTTCAAATCATTTGGAGCATCAAAAAATGAACAAATCCAGCAAAGAAGACCGAGGAATGTTGAGCAGCTAAACTCTTACATCAGACAAGAATGGGACAACATTCCCCTCCCTGGTCTGCTTACTTCCCAGACATTTACAGATTGTTAAAAGAAGAGGGGATGCTACACAATTTTAAAAACAGCCCTGTCCCTATTTCAGTTTAAGAAAGATGTTTGCTTTTATTTCATATTTGCTTTGTAAATGTAATCTTTTTTCAATGCCTCATCTACATTCAATCATGTTGTGTAGCATTACTACCAGATGCAGGACCCCCAGCAGATCTGACATCCAAGCACACCTAATGCCTACACAGTCTCTTCTGACTGAGCTGAATCAATGAATCCAATCACTAAAAGAGAGGGGATTCTTATCTTTAGTTTTTCGGTGAAGAATTGGGTTACCACCAGAAACAAGACCTAAAAAGACCCTGCAGACCCAAGATTTGAACACACTTCATCTATGCAGGGAGGCTGTAACAGAGGCAGAAACATTCACACACTCCCAAATGTTTTCAAATCAAATCACAGTTCAGAATATCACCCTGTATGTTCATTACAGGTGATTTGAACCTTTAAGTTCATCCAGTCAGATGTTTACTCACCTTCACTTTGAATTTAGTTCCTGTGACGGTAATTTGAAAAAGTGCCGGTTCGAGCTCAGCTTTTTAATCAAATCAAATCACCTCAAAAAGGAAGCCAAAGAAGTCAAACTTGTTGGATGATCACCATAAAATATCGGCCCTGAGATACATTATTATGTAACACTGCCATATGCCCGTGTTGATGTTGAAGCTGGGGCACGGCGGAGGGACAGCCACCTCGGCTGGTGGTGGATCCCGAGCCAGCTGACTGTGAAACCGAGGAGTAATAATGCCATCTGGAACAGCTGTCAGCCAAGGAATCTCGCTCTGGCTTATTAGGGAGAGCAGAGGGGCAGGGAGGGATTCTCTCCAACTCAAAGAGAGGAGGAATACATGGAGAGGAGGGGGGGAGATGTGAGGCATTGATATGGCAGAGGAATGAAAAGGAAATCACTGCAGGCTGAAAGGAGAGAAGCAACGTTAATCTGCTTCCAGGCAGCAGTGAAATTCTTATACTGAGAAAATATGGATTTCAACTCCTTTTGAGTTCATGAGCTTTAGATGGAGGAATCTCTTTGTGGTTTATCCCCAAATTCAGCCAGCATGCATATTATTTAACAATCAGATACAGAAGGGTACCTGTCAAGGTTGTTTCCTCGTTTTAGAGTATTTATATCAAATGAATAAAAACGCCATTGTGTGATACAGTGGAACCTAGATTCAAATCCAGGAATGTTATATAAGAGTCAGACATTACACTGAAGCAGGGTTAAGGCAGTGTTAGTTTCATCAACTGAAACATCAACCTAAATGTTTAGGAGTTGTTGTTGACTGAAACTGGACAAAAATGCTCAAGAATGAAAATGACAAAAACTAACATGCACTTTAGTTGGAAAAGTGGATTCAAATAGCTGCCAAAAGTAACATGGGAATATGGTTGGGGTTAAAAATCTTTAAAAAAAATGTTGTCAAAACAATGCAGTATTTACTGTAGATAAACGGTTCTCAACTGGTCTAGGGTCAGGATTTCAGGACCCAAATATAATAATAATAATAACTTTATTTGTATAGCACTTTTAAAAACATGGGTTTACAAAGTGCTTTGACAAGTGCAGAAACAAGTACAAAAACAAAGCAACAACCCAGACAAAAGACAGAAACAGAACGTGACATCTAGACAGATAATAATTCATCTACATCGATAAAGAGCGACAATATAAAACCAAACCTAGATGACCTGTGATGCCATGCAAACTAAGACATCACAGACATCAATCAGAGTGCAGTCATTAACTGCACAGCTAAGACATCATGAACATCAGACACAGACATCAGTACCATAAAATGATAGGAACCCAGGAAAAGCAGGAACCCAGCTACACAGGCTGAGACCGAGAGGACCAAAATTAAAGACATAAGAAATTAAAAGAGAAACAGTAAAATGTAAATAAGAGGGCAAAACAGATATTAAAACAGGGTGAAACAAGCTCTAAAACTGTAAAAGCAGTAAAATTGATAAGTATATATAACATTTTTTAATCCTAATGAAATATTTTTAAAGAAATATGGGTCAGTTTGGACATAAGAACAAAAGATGTGTTTTACCAAACAGATTGAGACACGTTCTTCAAAATGAGAGCATAAAATAGACTTTTTTTTTCCAGGGACACATCCATGACTCACTGAAAATGGCTTTGTGACCCACTTTTTGGGTCCTGACCCAGCAGTCAAGAACCAAGCCTCTAGATCAGTGAAGACCTTATTGGGCATGCATCAATACCTTTTATGTTTCCCTGTTTTACTGTGAATTTGGGTAAACCGAAATGTTTTAGCAGTATTTCAATTAATTTCTCTCCTCTTCTTGCAATAAATGGCTACTTTTCCCATGATAATTAAGTAATTTCACAAGCTATAAAATTTGTCAGTTTTGTCCCTTTTCTTTTTTATATCAGGTGTTTTGGTTGCTCCAAACGGCTACACATTCAATTAACTAAACGTGTGTTGTTGAACATTTTTTTGGAATTTTGAGTCGCGATCTGTCATAAGCAGGACTTGATATTAACTTTATTGCTCACTGACTGACGTGGCTACTTGTTTATGAAAAGTTACTAGCCACTGAGCATTTCCACTGGCAACAATTGTGTTGATTGGAAACTATGTGTGACATTGCAAATTGGGTATGTCTGGTATGAGATGAAACACATGCTCCATTTCCTTCTTTAATGGATACTAAGTTTATACTTATATTAATACATTGACTTTGAATTAACGTTATGCAGCTGGTTTCATCTAAATCTCACTCAGACAAATATCCATCAGAGAATGCTGAGGTTGTGACACTGACAAATTCCACTGGCCAATGTGGCTAGTTGAAGTCAATCTGGTACCTGCCACAGCCCCCCCCCAACCAGGGGTTCCAGACTCCAAGGTTCTAAAGTATAATGTTACTGGGCTGTGTTTCAGAACTGGTTGGAGTCTTTTCATTTCTGTCCAAGTCATTCAATTGGCTCGTAAGCTCATAAGCTCATGTATTAAGTGGATATTAAACATCAAACATGATAAAGACCAAACTTGGTACTCACGTTATGTAAAGAGACTGGATTAAAAAGTTGTGCTCCATCTCTCCCACCTGGCACAAGCATATGCAGCCTATATGAGCATTTCTTTAAGGGCTACATAAAATCGTTTTAACTGCCTTTTTTCCAGCATGAAACCATTTTGCCTCATACTGCAATGATATGAAAACATTCAAAAGCATGCCTGGAATAGCTGATCTGAAGAACCGGGAGAATTCCTGGCGGGCCAGCTGATTTTAGGGCCATGAGGGCTGGTGTGTAGTGGCAGGAAATGGATCATACAGGCTGCAGTGGTGAGGTAGGCACGAGCGCTCATTCAACATTTCCCCACATAACTCATTTTCTATAACTCATAGTTTGATGTAAACGCATCAGATGGAAATGAAACAGGTAGGCTAGTAGTGCCACATATGCAACAACAAAAAAACAAGACAAAAGATGCAATCCACCATCCAAGTTAATGAATGAATTCAGGGAATTATGGGGTTTTATGGATTTATTCTGATCAATGGATTGCACAAGCTACATCTGCAGAGGCAGTCAGGAAAATGTGGCTAATGTGGTTTGCGTGCGTAAAACTTTTGCTTCCAAGGTCAACCTTCTCAACATGTTAGCTGCAAATAAATTGAAAATGTGCTCTAAAATATTTTTACAAGCCAAATGTACAGATATTTTCAACAAATGTTGACTTAAGCTGAATAAAAATCCAGTTAATGTAATCAATCAAAGACATTTACATATCCAGGGAAAAAATAATCTGAAGTCTGGGCGTGAAAGTGGCTAAAGTTGGGTTATCATGTGTGGGATGCACAGAACCGAAAAGCATCCTTACCATGTTTGCTTCTGACGCAGGCACAGAATCTGTTTCCTTGTGATCTGAGGGACCAGCTGAGGTCTTCAACTTATCAGAAAAAACTTTGCCCTTTGGCTGTTGTGTAGTTTAAAAACCTGAAGGACTTTAAAAAACATTTCTATAACTCAGTACGAACTGGTGCTATGGGCTCAGTTTCCTTGGTTGTTATTGTAGCAGCAGCAGTCAAAAAAAGTGTTGGTGTTTTCTTTTTAGGTAGATCAAGAAGCAGAGAGCATTGCACCCTGCTGGAGATGAAGGCGTGAATCAATTTCTTTAAGTCTCCTGTGGACACCGGACCTCTGATTCTTGGTATTTTTAGATGACAAGGCGCCGATTTAGTCATCGTTGTGTCAGTGCTGTCACGATGCAGCAGCTAGAGCAACATCTCTTCAAAACAAAGATTTCTAACTCACTCTTTAATCTTTATATCAAAGGATAAAAATGAGAAAGTTGCAAAGTGCAGAATCAAAGCTTTGGCTCCCACCTACAGACACGAGTAAAAGCTTATGAGATAGATTTTCTGAGATACAAGCTTTGTAAAAATGTTAGCGATCTCTACAAGAACATCTACCCCAGGGATCTTGACTTGAAATAAATAAAGTATCCTTATTCCTATCCCACACCCTGCTGACAAGAGCTCAGCTCTTTCCCTTCTCACCTTAGAGCAGTAACAATTCTCCCCATTTTACCGGCTGGTGAGTTTAGAAAACAGCTCATTGCGGACTGTTTAAGGTTTGACTTTGAATGATTCTCTCCGAATTTTGTACAAATGTCCATCTTGAATCAAGGATGAAATAACTAGATTTTGGAGGTCATAAGTCAAATGTCAGGATCAGTGGGCCTCATGCTCATGTCCTAAACTTCCATCATCGACCTCGTGTGTATCTGAAGTCGACATGCGCAGATCCAGTAGTAATCTGAGCTCAACAGTCAGGCCCTGACGAGGCGATGAGGTCTATGAACAGTAGCGCTTGTTGATGGATAAAACTCATGCCATCCTCTCTGCTATGAGAAGCTTTCAGAGTGGCTTTGTGCTCTTCTTTAAATAAAGAAATGTGGCCCAGTTCTGATAAATCTGCGGCTATACTAGAGCTACATCCAGGCTAATCCCTACACTTGTACTGTATATACTGGCTGCAGCTCAGCTAACCCCACCTCTAACTAATACAAGCTAACCCACAGCAACTAACTTAATTAACCAAAGCAGGCACGGAGAAGTGTATTTCTGATAAAATTTCCACTATACTATAGTTACATCCCAGCTAAATGCTACTCTGGCTACATCCATTGCTATCAGCTTCAGTACAGCTAAACCCCACCTGTAGCTATCGCCTCACTCTCTAAAATGATGTTGATTGGTCAGGCCTGTTTTAAAACTGGGCACAACTGTTGCAGATTGAAGCTTTGCAAGATAGATTTGCCTGATGACAGACATGGAATCTGGCCCATCCATCTGCTTTGCAAGGTTATGAACTGAGCCAGGTGAAGAAGAAAATTGTCATGTAGCAGCTGAAGCCAGTGTTATGATTGCATGATATTCCCAACCAGTCTTATGTCTTCTTCAAGCTGACAGTGGAAGATACCACAGTTTGGTTTAATTTGATACACAATCCTGATGTGCTTTGAGCTTATGTTCTCCTCTCCTTCTTTGTGAGTATTATCGCTACAATTCCCTGTCTTTCTCTTTGTTATGCTTCGACTCGTCTCCTCGAACGGGCGTGCATCTTTCAAACTCTATAAACTCCACAACTTTGAATAAAAACACGCCCAAAAATGCTGCTGGGATTGAAGTCACTCATGTCCGCCATCTCCAGGTATAAAGTAATAACAACAGTAGAAAAGCACTCGGAGAGCGCAGACCTCCACCATTAGCCCCATCTCCCAATAGTACAGAATCCTTTAAAACATTCCTGGATCCAGACGGGGATCCGGATCACTCCCAAAATCTTATCAGTTCTTCCTTATGCTATTTGTGACATTTCCTGAAAATTCCATCAAAATCCATCCATAACTTTTTGAGTTATATTGCTAACAAACTAACAAACCCTGCCGATGACATAACCTCCTGTAAGGAGGAAATTAGTGCCACTATTGAATCAAAAGTGACTAAATGAGTCGGTTAACAGACTGAAATTTGTATCAAATGGAGTAAAATACAATACTGGGGGGCTCCCACCGCCCTTAAAAATGCCAAATGGTGTAGTCCAGGGCTGTGAAACAATGCAAGTACATTTAATTTAACCATAGTAAAAGTATTGCTCATAAATGGGGACATTATTGTTAAAAATACATTAAAATACATAGATAATTGTAAAAATGACACATTTGTTGCTTAGCTAACTGGTTAAGGGGGCCCCTGTGTAATATTCTTTCTGGGGACCCAAAATCTAGCTACGCCCCTGATGGTTGTGCATGGATCAGCAGCTTCTGAAATACTCAGGCCAGCCCTTCTAACACCAACAACCATGCCACATTCAAAGTTTCTTAAATCCCCTTTCTTCCTAATTTGGATGCTCAGTTTGAACTTCAGTAAGTCGCCTTGACCATGTCTACATACCTAAATGCATTAAGTTGCTGCCATGTGATTGGCTTATTAACTACTTGTGTCGACAAGCAATTGAACAAGTGTACCTAATAAAGTGGCCAGTGAGTGTATGTGCTAAAAACTTAAATTATAGATAAAACACTGTCTATTCAGTAATTTATGCATTTTTCACTTTTTTCAGTAGCTAAAGTCTTATAAAATGTATAACTGTAAATCATTAGCTGCACTTGAAAACATGAATTCCCCTTTATTTTTCATATTAATGTACCTACTTAAACTAAAGTTATTTGATAACTGTTCTATTTTTCAGCCATGTCACATGCAAGTAAAACGAGGCATTTAACACTGAACTGCTCATACCTTTACAAAAATGCTCCCACACCGACGTAGCAGCCAGCATTAACTATCACTTTCCCCATGGAGCTGTTAGAGATCCATCCACTCAGCATGCTGTCACAGTGGATGCTTTCCTTCACTGCTTTATCACCGGTCTCGTGCCTGGAGTCAGCGGTGGGCGTGGTCAACAGTTCAGGCACTGACCGGGCGCGTGCTGTCATCCACACCTGGTGACGACCGTTGATGACTTCGCGGCTCTCCCGTTACTTTTTCAAATGAAGCGAAACAAAGTTAACTTCGCTGTTTTCTGAGGAAAAGGACCAACAAAAGGTGGAGATAGAGAAGACAACTCGACGTTTCTGGGGATGGGGGACATTATGAAAAGTGTGAAGGACGATGGAGAGGTGATGGGAATGACAGAAAATCGATTTACAAGAGGTAAGATATTTTTTTCAGTACCTTAGCTAATATTTTTTTCCCCAACTGCCGAGTAAGAACGGTGTTTCCGCTTAATTTCTTGAAGAAAATTGAATTTTGTCGCTGAAGAAACTACTTTAATGTTGTTAAAAGTTTGTACGTTTAGCTGGGAACAGTGTTGTGATAATATAGCATACTAAAGTGAGTTTGACACATAGGCTACTGCACCAGAGGATGGCTGACCTGTTACAGTAGAAAAACAGGCAGTGTTAAAGACTTGTCCTCGAGAAACAGAGCCTTCATTTAGTAGTTTGACTTAACCATGGGTTTTTGAAAATAATTTTTAGATTTTCTGTGAGAAGTAGGTACAAACCGTAACTAATACAACGTTTAAAACCAAATTAAAATACTCAATACTCTTTTGGTGCATTAAATATCCTCTTTCCATTTCCTGCCACTGCAGTTATTATTATACCAGAATTCATACTGGATAATTCCTCGATTTTAGTTGTCAAAAGATGCATTTAAACTTAAGCACACAGTCTTAGTTGCACAGAAAATCTTTTATTTATATTATCTTTTCATATCCTACTTCTATGGGTATTGTTATGTTATCTGAATTTAAACTTTGTCATGCTACTAGTTAAAATCAACCAGTACTGATTCCATGGCAATCATTATAGAAGTTTCAGGAACCGAATCCAAGGTAATTCTTGATTTTAGTTGTCAAAAACTGTAGGCAAACATCAGCACACAGTCTAACTTGCATCAAACATTGGCAGTATTGTTGTGCAAAAACAGTATCAATGTTCTGTGCAATTTAGACAATGCTCTGCAAAGCCTGATGGATTTAAAAGATGGATGCACTTTATTCGTTTTGGCCGATATCAATACAGATATTTAAATATGCTTTTTGGACAAGAAATTTCAGCCCTATTGGACAAAATTTAAGGTTTGAGGTTGACCAAAGAAACAAACTTTAGTCCTTAAAAGACACTTTAAAGCAGGGGTGTCAAACTCAACCACAGCAGGGGCCAAAATCTGAATTTAGGTCTAACCCAAGGGACCAATGGGGTAAACATTTAACCATAAACTGTCAACCTTATTTTTACAGATAATAAATGAAGGTGGCAAAAAACTGATGATAAATGATTTTGATGTAAAAAAAAAAAAAAAAAAAAAAAAAAAAGTCAAAATGATAAGTTTAAAGGCTCAAAATCTGAGATTAAAAAGTCAAAATTTTAGTTAAAAAGGTCACAATACAAAATCAAAAGTTAAAATAATGTTTTCAAAAGGCAAGTATATGAGATAGAAAGTAAAAATCATGAGTTTAAAGGTCAAATTATGAGATAAATTACAAAATCATGATTTTTAAAGGTTGAAATACAAGTTAACATTTAAGATTGTGAATCTAAAAGGTCAAAATATGGGATGAAATTCTTAATTTTGAGTTTTAAAAGTCAAAATATGGGATTAAAAGTCAAAGTTAAGAGTCAAATCATGATCTTGAAATTTAAAAAATGGAATCTAAAAGTTCACAGCATGAAATAAAAAGTCAAAATGCTAAGTTTAAGTCAGAATTTTGAGATGCAAATTAAAAATATTAAAACACAAATTAATTTCTCTCACCCATTCCTTAATTTCTATCTCAATATTTTCACTCTTTACTTTTTCACTTTTTAGTGACTTAACACAGGATATTTTAAATATTCAAGGTTAAATTTACATTTCTTTACTAGAGGAAATCTGCAGACCTCAGACCAGCGGGCCAGTTCTTATTAAAATATGACATGATCATGTGGGCCCGGTAAAACTGCTCCCTTGGCTGGATTTGGGCCCCGGGCCTTGAGTTTAACACCCCTGCTTTAAAGTTTAAAGAATGAGCATAAATAAAGGAAAAACAAACTCAACTGACATCGGTCTGTTGGTTCAGCCTAAAACTCCACTAATTTATTAGTATATCTGGACAAAATATAGTTACAGTAGATATATGTGGAAATACACAGGCTAAATATTGGCAGAAATTTTGATATCTGCTGATACTGGTATTTGCCTTTTAAAGCTATTATCTGCCGATACAAACCCATAATATTGTGCATCCCTAACTGTATATTTGTTATATCATAAAGGTAGACTCTGTACCCTGAACAAGAGTCAGGGTTTAATTGGTTTTATTTGATAGGGATGATAAATTTAACATAGTTTCATTACAGAGCATAGCGTACCTATACTTTTGTATGCTACAATTTCCGTTTACTGTGCTTCCTGTTACTCGGCTACTGTCTTGTCTTTAAACAAATTTGCATACCAGCTCCCACACATATCTGATATCTTTGAGCCCGTCAGTGTTTAGAATTCAGCCTGGTAAAAGCAAGTTTTCCTTGCTACTGTAACTTTGCAAAATATTGCATAGTTCAGCAGTTGTGTGGATAAATATTGAATTTTTCTCAATAATACAACATAGATCACTGCAGACCTGCCCTCTTTGTAAATTGTCTGAAATAACATTATCTATGAATTGGTGCTTTGCAAATTATGACTGAGATTGATTGTTATTCCAACTACATGAATCCCATCTAAATGATCAACTAACATTTTACAAATAATGAAAAAAGGGGCTGGAAAGCTTCTTGCAACTAGGAGTATTAGAGATAAAGACATTGCTCTTTAATAAAGAACCTTGCATGCAGATGGATTAGCCAGATTCCATGTCTGTCATCAGGCAGATCCATCTAGCAAAGCTCCAGTCTGAAATGATTGTGCCAAATCTGAAAACAGACCTGACTAATCTGTGTTATTTGAAGAGAGCTTGGTGAGAGCTACAGACAGAGTTTACTTCTACTGGGGTTTCTATTGGGGGTTTAGCTTGGATTTAACTGTAGTAGTCTGGCAGTTTTTTCAGAACTTGGATATTTTTCTTCATTAAAACAGCAGCAAACTTAAAACCTGTTTGCCCTGGAAGATGTCTGGAAGACATTTGTCCTGTCACTTCCCAAGATTATTTTGAAATGTCTGGCCCTTTTCAAACACTTTGTATTGTGTCCCCAGTGAATGTGAAACATATCCCACATAGCAGATATATGAAACAGTCTATCTTGTGTGCCAAGTTACTTCGGTGATGGGTGGGAACAAAAAGTCTATAGTTAATTTAACTGGCATGTTCTTTCAGTAGAGCATGAATAAAAACAGATTTTAATGGCATCCAGCCATCTTGAGAAAGTCAGTCTAAGCCTATATTTTCTAAGTTGTTGACTTCTCTTCATGATAAACCTGACAAACATGACTTTTGGCTTTTGACATATCTGCATCATGCTGTAAATGATTGTGATTTGCCAGTAAATCTCTTTAAAATTGTTTACTATAATTGGCTCCTGATGCTGAAGTGAGCTAGAGAGACACTGGAGTACAGCTTACATTCTGTGTTTGAACTGAGAACAGATGAACAGGCTTTCTCTTGGATGCTTTGGGCAAAGAATTGATGGCCACACAGAAAAGAACATTTTGCCAGTTGCCTTTTAAAACCAACCCCTGGCTTCACTGTAAATACAGAAAAAATCACAATAGATCTCAGAGGCATGTGTCATCTATCAGAGAGTAACTCAAAGGGCTACTACTAGGGCTGGGTAATGAATCGCAAAATAGATTAAATCGCTATATGGCCTGCTGCAGTTTACAAATTGCAGAAGTTGAAACATTGCTTTAACTTGAAATGTGTCAAAATACTATTTTCAAATTTTTTTTTTTTTTTATGCAGCAACATAAATTTTATGCACAAATTGCAGACGTTCAAGTGTCAATATTTTTATAATGCTTACAAAAATCCTCCTTTTGTGTTTTGTGTATTTTTTTCTTCATCAGAATGAGTGACATAAAAATGATAATGCCCTCAAACAAAGCAAATGGCATCACATTAGCAATACAAGCAAAAATAGTTAGCTAACTCTATCTAACACTGATGAAGCCTGGTGTTACTTCACGAAAGTCATGCCCCAGCTGCGTTCAGCTAGTAGCCAGCCTCACCTCCCCCATCCCAGCCACCTCCTTTATAGCTTAAAGCTTTTTGCACCCCCATATTCAGATTCATGCTACTATGGATTAATTGCTTCGGAAATAATTTCATTGTTTTCAATACACATGGTCTTATGTATGGAATTATTTATTGCTTGAATTTGTTGAAAAATACTCAAGATTAATCGAAGAATAATTGCATATAAAATCGCAATCGCAATATTTGGGTTAAAAAAATCGCAATAAGATTATTTTTGCAAACCATTCAGTCCTAGCCTCTACTGTGTCATGAAATGGGTGTTGTTTTTAGCATGTTAATGCTCTATGATATAACCAACCTCTACAAAACATAGATCCTATCACTTTGAGAAAGCATCTGGTCTTTTGACAACCTTATGTCCTATAGTTGGTCAAAACATTTTTAGAGCATCAGTTGACTTCCTGAGATTTTTTTAAAGATTTATTTTTGGGCTTTTTATGCCTTTATCGACAGAGGAGGACAGTGGACAGAATCGAAAACAGGGATGAGAGAGCTGGGGAGAGATATGTGGGAAAGTGCCACCGGCCGTATTCGAACCCCTGCCATCTGTGTACATGGGTAGTGCCTCAAACCACTAGGCCACCTTCGCCCCACTTCCTGAGATTTTATTGGTTTCAGACATTTTTTTTGAAATCATAGCGTTGATAGATTTTAAAGATATGTTGTAGAAGATGTGTGAGTAATGCAGCAGAAACTCATTATGCTGTATGGATGGAGGATCTGTTTAACGCATGAGCAGAGTAAACAGTGTCACTGGTGCCAAAACACGTGTAAACAAGCAGCTTTAACCCTGACAAACAGTGAAATGTGGCATCTTGAAAACACTATGCTTTCCAATGTTTGGTCTGCCGCATCACAGATAGTGCCTCATTGAATATTTGAAACAGTTTGACAGGCCAGAGGCACAGACAAGGTGACAAAAATACTAAATTCATATAATCCACTAACAGTGCAGAAAAGCACTGTAAAATTTAATATAGGGTCTGACTTTTCTGGGATAATATCCAAATGCAACAGCTTCACAAGGAAAACATCAAAGGAGAGGTGCAGAGAAGTAGAACATCTGTCTATAGATAGATATCTATAAATAAATCAAATACATGTTATTATGTGCATAATAGTCACTATGACTAATAGTGCTGTTCAGAGTATGTCTGATCAGCAAACTTTTGATTTTAAAACAGATTTCTTTTTTTGTCAGATTTAAATTTCTTGTAAGCATGGAAATGGGTGGCAACTTAATAGGACAAAATGTAGAGAATCAAGAATTTTTTAGAAGGGTTTACTGATGCATTGGATTAACATCAGCTACAGCAGATATCAGCCCACTTGACAAACATCAGCCCATCAGCAAGTAATGTGGCAACTAACATGAGAATTAGATAAATGTGTTGTGTTTCATAAAGTTTGTGCTGCAACACCTAATTTCTGGTTCAGAGAAGGCTTTTCATCTGATTTTTTCATCAGATTTGTTTATTGGACAAACTCTTACTGTTTTTTTGGTCAAACATGTCAGAAAATATTGCCATTTAGGAGGCTTACAAGCAAAATAAAGAAGTAAAAAAAGTCATGAGCAGTTGCTCAAATTGGTACTTGAAACATATAACTGACATTAGCTGCTGTAGAAGTTATCTCCGTATCTGGTCAGGCTAAAGCACTCCTGAACTTTATTGTAAGTCAGTTAGTTATTCAGTGTTGGTATCTGTGTTGAAGGCAGAATAAGAGTTCATTAGTGGACTTGTGTATGGTGATGTGCTCAGTAGGGCTGCACGATAAATCAATATTAAATCGTTATCAGACTTTTTAGTTTGGACGATGTTAAAAATATGAACATCGCAAAATTGGCTTTCCCTTCAACTAGGGTAATTACGGTACGGCTCTCCCTTACGTCTCCAGGCTGCACGCTTACAACATAGAGGGTCTGACATTAACTGTTGCTTGAATGCCCGGGGCAACTTCAAAAAGCCGACGGGAAAGCACGACTCTGAGCTTTTCTGTTCATTAATTTTATCATTTCCTCTCTCATTTCTGTTACCACGGAGCCCCTGAGTAGCCTGATGCAGTGTGTCACTGCCTCCATTGACTGAGCGTGTCTGCTGACGTGCAGACAGCTGCACAACCTTTAACTTAAACACTTTATGAAGGTAAACACTGTCATCAGTAAAGATTCATGGCAGTCACATCAATAAATCTGTTCCCCACATAAAGAAGACAGGCTTGAACTTCCAAATTTAAGCGTTTATTATTTTAAATCCGTATTTTATTACCGTCGGATGCACTCGACGGGGGAGTGTGTGTAAGAGAAGAGAGAACAGGAAGTCCGCCGGTGCTGCGTCTCTTCAATAAGCTCATTCATTAAAGTGTGCTGCCGTGTTTAATCTGAAGCTTCCCATTTCCTCATTTTAACTATTTCTCCAGCCACATCCTGCCGATGCTCTCTCACACCCAGATCTTATGACAATTACACCGTTGCGCATCATCAACGAGCAGCCTATAACACACATGGATCGCATGTGGAGATAATGTCATATCTAGTGAATTTTGTACAAACGTGGGTGTTTTATTTGATCTTTAATGCACTAATGATCATAAATATTGTCAAAAGAGCATAAATATAAAACCAAAGCTCCAAAATGAGGCAGGGTGAAACGATGTGTCTGGAGAGCTGCAGGTGTGAGGCAGGGCTGGTTTCAGTCATTTGGAGGCCCAGGGCAAAGACCAAGATGAGGCCCTTCCCCCTTTAACTAAAGAATTAATAATAAGTGGAAAAAATTAGAAAGGATCTCTTTTATGTTAATAAAGCCACAGAACTACAGTAAATGTTTTAAGTTTGGTGAAGCGGGGCCACTTAATTAATCCCTAGGGGGATTTATTTGTCTTTGTTTAAGGTTTGCACTTTATATTTATTCAAATTGTTTGCCAATTTATGAAATAAAAAATTGAAATAATTTATTCTGTTGTCCTTAGTGGTATTACCAAAAATCGTAATCGTAATCGAAAATCGAGATTTCAGAGACAAAAATCGAGATTTTGTTTTAGCCAAAATTGTGCAGCCCTAGTGCTCAGGGTTGGCTCAGTAAAATGAGTACTAGGTTAATTTAACTAAAATTTAATTATGTTTTCAAATGACACATCAAGACAAAGAAAAGGGTGTTTTTGATGAGAATCTTGAAAAAATACATTCGTAAGAATGACTACTTTTATTCTGTAATATGAAATAGATATAACAAATGACCCTTAACCTTTTCAAACTCTGTTACCTGTAAAAAAATATCTCTATATTTAGGTTTGTTGTTATACAGAACACTGTGTTGTTAACCATGTTACCAAGGGTCAGTCCTAAAAATTATCTCCAAGTACTTACATGTAATAACAAAAGATTTGTAAAAGAGGCATCAGAGGTATCAATAAGGATTTGGTTAAATAGGGGGTATCAATAATAGCATCATTTTCAGTAAAAGTTAACAATCATCACCATCCCTGCTGTGCACCCAGTATTTCACAGTTTTGCTAGTTTTAGTAAAAAAAAAAAAATCAAGACAGTTTTTTAACTTTTTAATTTGAGGTACAGAAAGTTGATGGAGTGAGAAACTAAGCTGAGAGATTGGGGAATGTCATGCAGCAGTACTGAAGGTCTGACTCAATCCTTAGCCACCTGCTTCAGGGACTGTAGCTTCTGCAAACTCTGCTACTCAACTACTTTGTTGCCCATTCATATTTTCAGCACAGGCCAACTAGATGTAAGGATTACTGGTAAAGAAAGGAGGAGTATTTTAGGCAGAGACAGTCTCATTTATTCAGGGTGTATAAATTATTGTACAATTTTGTTAAATCAGTCAAATGAAAATTATTCATCTTTAACAGACAATGGATTCAAATTGTAGCTGTGGCAAACACTGAAAAATAAAAACAGCATTCCAAAAATCACGCTAAAAGTCAGGAAGAAATCACTCCCTTTAAACTGAAGGCCTCAATGAAATCAAAGTGCTGTGATTATAATTGGAATACTTCAAAGAAAGACACTATTAGCCTTCTGAACCTTTTTGTCCTTATTGTCTATCTTTAATTGTAAGTATAAGAAAAACTTTATAGTCCTGAACCCTTTTAAAGTTCACAGCCTAATTTAAAAAGATTTGTGTTCCCATGACCTTGAATTTTGACCCAAAGCAAGCCCCCTTTTACCCATCATCCTGTGAGTATTGTGTAACCCTCATAACCAGGATTATCTCTTTTTTTATGCCATTCGGTGGGCACTTTCATCCAGAGCTCCTGGTGGACTGGAGAGTGCATACATGTTGTTTTGTTCCAGTGGGAGCCGAGCCTCCATCTCTGACGCTGTAAACAACATGTTGACCCACCAGGAGAGTACAGCCGTGACCCTGTGAGTACTGTACAATAACAGTGCACATCAAGAAGAAAAATAGTCTAGAGGTCAGTCCATATGGGCTGTTTATGGCTGATTACACTTGAAGTTGAATTCACTGCAAGATGATTATTTTAAAGGCCACAGTGCAAAACAGCGTCTTGATATCAAGCAAAACTGCTGTATAATCGGAACATAACTTAAAATTCAGTTGTTCCTACCTTTGTTTCTGAGATGAAGTGTTTACTCTCTTTCAGAAGCTGAATTTTAGGTAACAATAAACCATTTAACACCCCCCCACCCCCGACTACTGAATTAGTTCCAAATTGACAAATAGACTCATATAAGACCAGTTTTGATACACAATGGGGATTCTCTCTGAAGACTTTGTAAAGGTTCATTAATGCTTTATGTTTTAAACGCATACAGACAGGGCTTTCTGTCTGTACTATGTGTTCTTTTTGTTTTTACAGAGCTCAACAGCATGGTTACAGAAGTAACCCGCCCATTTGTTTCTCTCCATAGAGGGTTGTTTATCAGTTGAATTGTCAGAAATATCCACATTAGACTTGCTACAAGCTACCTGAGGGTGAAATGATGGTATATGCTTACCTAGAAGACAAAAGTTTGAAATATATCAACCTCTTTTCAAGGAGCCTGTGGTATAATTGCTCTAACATTTTGTTGGGGATAAAATAGCAAATTAACCTGTAATGTAACGGGTGGTTTAATTTGGGTTTCTGAATAGACATTTAATGATTTGTTAATGCCTAGCACTGTATTAGGCTTATCCAGGGGTTACAAAGAATCCATTTATCATATGGTTCTCCAAGATGACTTCATAGAGTTTCAGAATAAAGGTATCAAGCTGCTCCAGAATTAAAAAAGGATATTTAGCTAACCCAAGGCCTTGTTGAAATAAATAGTATTTAAACAGTCGTCCTTGTTGTTACAAAGCAACACGAAAACTATAATTGTAGCTTTTTGTGTTGGTGCTCATCATGTCTGCCTTTGAATAACGGTGTCAGAGGTGTGTTCATGGACACATGGGAAATTGGCTGCAGTGTTAATTGTTTAAGTGTCATTCATTAACTGCTGTCCGTCAGGACTGCAGTAAATTGAAGTAGCTATTGGTGAAGACATTAATCAATCAGCTGAGACATGGCCACTCACTTAGCTTCTATCTCCCACAGCTACTCTTTAGTTGCAGGGTTAAATAGAAACAGCTCTGTGGCTGTGTTAAAGTGGTGCAAGCTTAATGAATTGTACAAGTTTACATGTATGAAGATGCACTTTACTTAAAAATAAAGAGTAGAGCAAACACACTGGTTACTTTTACTATAAGTCATTGTTTTCTCTACATATTGATTCATTATAATCATTAAAATACTATAAATCAAAGCTTCAGCTTATTTGTCTGAAAGGTTTCAAAGAAATGCAATGCAATCAGTTCTTAATCAAATAAGACAGAAAACTATCATCTCACACTTAAGCCTGCAGATGTTGTGTTTGATCTGTGAAAACATTATTTCAACAGAGAATTGCCTGATAATTGTAACTCATTACTTTTTTCTATCTACAATTTTTAATCAGAATTCATTTTCATTTTCTAGCCCTAAAACCCGTTTTAAAATATATTGGGTTGTATGATTTCCACTATGACTGGACCGCAGAATTAGCCAGTAAAAACAGAATCTAAAGTTAAAAGTTGAATTCTGTGGAAATAACATAAATTGACTGAAATGATGTTTTTGTCGGATAGAGGAACGTAAATTTGGGGGAACATTCCAGTGAGTGCTAGCGTATAACACAACCCATGTGTCTGATTGTAATTTTTTTGACTCACATACAAATTGGATATAAATTACTGTCTTAAAGTGAACAATATGTTTTTTTATTCCATTCTCACAGTTCAAGAAAACAAAAATATAAGGACAGTAGGATTTTTTTTTTCAATTATTCTAAAAAATGACATTTGAATGTTTGCGTGATATGTAGAGCACAACAACTCTGCTGTTAAATATATATATTTATTGGACTACAATTTTAAGTTAATGAAATGTTGTACTTTGTGCCATTTTTTTTTGGGCTTATTTAGTGCCTTTATTAGACAGAGGAGGACAGTAGATAGAGTTGGAAATGGGATGAGAGTTGGGAGAGACATGCAGCAAGGCTGGATTCAAAACTCGGGCCGCCCACGTACATGGGTAGCGCATTAGACTGCTAGGCCATGTGTGCCCGCACCTTGTGCGATTTAAGGCCATACAAGTGCCCGTACTTACCGGAATCTGGTTATTTTGCTCAGAAGTGACTCATATCTGTTTTTATTTTCTGGCAGTGTAAACTGCACAAGTTGCACTGAATCTAATCTTTTCATATCAGATTCAGGCTACCTTCATATTTAGTATTAGTGTGGTCTGAACCAAGAGTGGGAATCACTATTGGCCCCCTGATATGATATTATCACCATACTTATGCCAATATTCCATATTATTGCGATTTTAAACATTTTGCAATACACAGAGCATTGCGATACCATATACTGCAGTATACTGCTATCTATACAATTTTTTCAACTGTTTAGCTGATTTAGCATTAGCCTTGCCTTCCTTTTTATCATATTACCGCAGTATTTTATTTTCATGCAGCACTCCTTGCAAACCCAATGTGTCATGTCTGTGTTGTTTAGGCCCTGCTTACATACCTCATGTCCTTTCCCTGGTGCTGCCATATTGGTTGTACTAACTTTCTCCTGCTGTATGACCGTCACCTCTGCCGACCTCTCTGGACTAAGTGTGCAACAGCATCATTAGGTGGTCCTATTTATCCAGTATCAAAGACTTTGGTTCATATTAGCAATTCATTTCAAAATATCAATATAATATCGTGATACTGTGCTGTATCAATCTTTTTCCCCCACCCCTAGTCTGAACAGGCATTGAATGCAAATTTGACGTCATTCTGGTGCAACATCTATCACAATCCTGTGCCAGTGGGCAACAGAATCATTGGAGGTCGGAGAGTCAGACTAAATGAAATCAAACAGGGAAGACAGCAGTGATGAGTCAGTTAGTGGAGGGAGGTGAGGTGTAAGACCCCCATTGGTATTTGGGGTGATACTTTGATGCAAGCAAAACTTGGCAGGTTGAATTTGCCCCTTCTCAAACATTGCTGGAGTTCTTTTTATTCTTTTGGTTTTGTATGGCAAGATGATATGATTTGATTGAGCAAAATTATTGTATTTAATTTATTTATTCTTATGTTTGAGATGAATAAATCAAATCAAATTTTGAAAGACATAGCTGAATTTGGCCACAGAATGATGTAGCTGTAGTGCCAAAGGAAAGTTAAAAGCCTCAAGGTTAAGTTTAAAAAGGCTAAAGACTAAATCAGCAGTTGTGGTCAGATCACATGTCTGTTTTACAAGCTGGACCATAGTTTGGGGGATAAACCCAGCTGTCAGTTCAGTTAATCTGTTCAGGGCCATGACCTGTTTGCACGGCAGTTGGAAAACGGGCCATATTAACAATGTAATGTGAACAAAAAACAAGTTCTTGGCAAAAAAATCAGAAAGGAGTATTAAGGCCTGCACTGTAGACTTATCCTAACTGGCCAGGCTGATTACTGATTCACCCCCAGAAAGTATGACCAATATACCCAAGAGTCTATTCAGCTCTTAAAATGTACACATATTGACTTAGAAAGCCTTGTTTGCTTGTAAAAAAAAAAAAAAAAGAACTCATCGTATTTATTGCAATGTATTTAGACTTCTGTGATGCATTTATTTTGAAGGTTTGTATGATAACCACAAATTTGGGATTTATTGTGCAGCCCTAGGGTGCATCATAAAAATCATGACTCTTTAGCAACCAAAACAGATCCACATGTCTTTTACAGTGGAGGTATTTGCATGGTTTAACATGCTGCTGTGACATATTGTCAGCTTATACGGTGTTATGTTGGACTTGTAGTACAATTCATACACCATGCAAACAAGAACAGGCACAGCAGGATCCAACACACTGGAAAAACATACAGTTGACAGCAGACATTAAAATAAACTGAAGAGAAAACATCCCTCACTGACTGACAGCTTAGGTCACCTTGGTCTGAAAAGAAAAAGGTAAAACTCTTCATAAAGCATTCCCCAGCCTGAAACAACTATTGTTTGATAACTAGCACAAGCGTAACTAGAACAAAATCAAATCTGCAATTGTGACTCCTTTGATTGGAGATGTAATAGTTTGATTATAAAAATAACTGTTTCATTCATGTCTTTAAAATCATTTGGCTGACAGCCTTAAGAGATAATAATGGATAATGCAGCAACAATTGCACTTTTTATTTTAAAATTGATAAAAGACAATATTATCTTAAATTTTGCTGAAGTTTACTGTCCTCCGCCGCTTTTGGAGCACCTGTCTTCCAAACAGGTTAGCATGTATTGAGAATAACATTAATTATTGCTATGATAGTCCTAAAGTTGATACTAAGAAATGACAGGGATGAATTACCTCAGCCTGTTTAAGGTGTGTATGTGTGACAGCCAGAGCTTGCCTTTTTTTTTAATCCCCAATGTGTCTGTGTGTTTTTGGGTTTCATGACAGATGCACTTTGTTATTCCCCTCTGCAAGCGGCCCTTGGCCAGCATCTAAAAAATAGACAATGCAAGGCTGGAGCCAGTCAGTAGGAGAGGAAATCCCACCCAGTGTTTGTCCACTCACCGTGTCTTTTCTGTCTTCCTGCTTGCAGCACAATACAACAAGGTGCCCTTTACAGTTTATTGCAGCGTTTTTAATGTGCTCTGTAGGTGCACAGAATGTTAAGGCTCGCTGCAGTGACATTTTTTTCAGCTGCACTTCTCTACAAGCAAATGGACAGGCTTCTTTTCAAATCGAGGCAGCTTAATCTATATTGATGATAGTGACATGCACTCTTGGAAAAATATTAATAGCACAAAGTAGGAGCCTGTATTCCAAGGTGATGAAATGAGGCACTTCTGCAGACTGGATCCTGAATAATGATCATCAGGAAATTATAATTTTCTACCAAAGAGATGTGTAATGATTATGAAATTAATTCTTTAACCACACATCAGATAAAGAGAGTAGCACATGCAGTTTTATTAGATAAGGGCTATTAATCTATAATAAATATGACAAATTGTAAGAGAATAGAGTGGAAGAAGATCCACAATAAGGCTGGCTAATTTATACTCTGTTAATGCAATTTGTTTAACAGTAATACAGTCTTGAATCAACAGGTGCTGTACTTAACAAAGATTGGTGCATTGCTTTGACAGTTTTTGAGTCTTGGATTTAAATGTAATACAACCCAAATTCCAAAAAAGCTGGGGCACTGTGTATCATGTAAACCAAAACAGAATGCAATGATTTGCAAATCTCATAAACCAATATTTTATTCACCATAAAACATAAAACAACATATCAGAATACTAGCTCATTTGGAATTTGATTGCAGCGACACATGTTTAAAAAGTAGGAACAGGGCCAGGTTTAATTGTGTAGCATCCCCTCTTCTGTTAACAACAGTCTTAAAGCATCCAGGAAGTGAGGAAATCAGTTTTGGAAAACAAATGTTGTCCCATTGTTGTCTGATATAGAATATTACCTGAACAACAGTCCTGGGTCTTCTATACAAGATTTTCATTTTATGATGGGATGAATGTTTTCTGCCTGGGAAAGGTCTGGACTGCAGGCAGGTAGACCAGTACAGCACCTGGACTCTTCTATTGTGATGCCATGTTGTTGTAATGGATGTGGTATGTGGTTTAGCTTTGCTTTGCTTTGCTGAAATATGCAAAGCCTTACAGGAAGAAGTGCTGTCTCGATGGGAGCATATGTTGCTATAAAACCTGTATCTATTTTTCAGCATTGATAGAGCCTTTCCAGATGTATAAGCTGCCTATGCCATAGATGTTTATGAAACCCCATGACATCAGAGATGCAGGCTTTTGAACTGTGCACTGATAACAAGCTGAATGGTCCCTTTTCCCCCTCAGTGTATGTGGCTTCCAAAGAGAACTTGCAATTTTGATTCATCTGACCACAGAACAGTTTTCCATTTTACCTCAGTTTGTTTCTGACTTTATGCAAATTAACTTAATTAGCAGCAAAATGGCCGTCCAGCTGTTTTTCATTAGCACCACTTACTTTTCTAACCTTTCCAAATTCAAAATGACCAAATAAGTTTCATGAGATGGTAAATTGTCTAAGTTTCAACATCTGATATGTTGTTTATGCTCTATTGTGAATAAAATATAGGTTTATGAGATTTGCAAATTATAACATTCAATTTTTATTTACATTTTCACACAGCACCCCAGCTTTTTTGTGATTGGGGTTGTACATAATCGATTCTCGTATCAGCTTATTTGGTGAGTTTCTTCTATAATAGTGATCTACGGAGAGGCCAGAGGAGGCAGGATGATCCGGGTTGCTGATGTGACCATTTCACTCACTCACTTGAAACAAGAACAAAGTTTTAAAGTGCCTGTGTCAGCACTGCTGCCCCATAAGGGCTTCTGGAAATGTAAAGACAACAAACATTTCCTGGGGTGGGTGTCTCTGCTTGTGCGTGGGTCTTTGTTTCTGTGAGTGTCATATTGAAGAGGAAAGTGTTGGGGAAACCAGGGGCCAAAGGGCTGAGGCTGTCCTCAGTGCATGCTGCTTTTACACATGCCATACACACTTCTGTGTATCACCAATTTAAGCTTTAACGTGGTTCATTTAGATAATTTTTTTTACTGTGACTTTGACTGTATATTAACAGAAGTTGGCCTAAATATTCAGCTCACATTTTTCTTTGTTATATATCTTGAAGCTCTTTGGCTAAAATTAGAATTTAAATCAACTTTAATAAAACAACAGAGTATGCCTGTGTACCTGTTTTGAGCCTCTGCTGTTTCCAGCAGAGGGCAGTGTATGTGTGCCTCTGTCTCACTGGACAACAACATTTATCCCTTTGAGTGTGTTTGGGATGATATTCAAGATCTTTGGCTCTGAAATCCTTAGTCATTTTGATGATTCAGTCTTCATTTGAATTGCTGTTTGTGAATGTTTGAGCACATTCTCATACTAGTGCCAGTATTTTATGCAAACAAGGGGCTATGTTCGAGCTCAGAGTAGTGAAAGCACTGTGTAATTCTTCTGCACAAGCATTAGAATTATTGATCACACCTGCACGTATACGAGCTGTTTATCAGAGCAATTATCTTACTTGAGCAATTAAGGGTAGAGATATACAGATTTCTGCACTGAGGAGACATTTATAACGTCACTTTTTATTCGTCATTTACAACTTATTTCCTTGCTGCTGACTTTGTTTCTCCTTGGGGATTAATGAACTCCATCCTTATTAAATTTTTATTAGAAGACTATCCCTGGGACTATGGGAATCACAGGACCTGACAGGGTTGAAGAGGTGCGTCAGTGACCGAGGGGATGCCGGTTCAAGTCCAAGCCTGTAGGGGGGAGGCTAGGCAGGGAAAGTAAACAAGAAGCAGCGACAAGCCCTTGAGCAAGGAAGACTGTTGCATAAGTTACTTGTGTATGTAAATGAATGAGTGCTGGAAGCAAGGAGGTGCAGACAAGTGTGTGTGCTCAGTCATCCTTCCCTGTTTAAGTGAGGGTTGAAACTTCTCCACTCTGCTCCCTGCACTGTAAGGCTCATTTTATACCTCGGGCAGTTGTGTCATGCAGGTTTCCAGGACAGCTTACGTTAAGTGAGCAGGTGGGATTTACTGTGTGGCACTTTGCCGAGGAACAGGGTTGTTATTGGACACGTGAGGATTCGCTCTGTCAAACTCGAGGCCAACCTGGCATCCATAATTTTAATGCCAAACAAAAAGTTACCCAAGTAGAACAACTATAAATTCTGCAAATGCCTGGTAAACTCACCTGAAGAGATGTTTAGGTTTCCTATAAATCTTGTGTGGGTCTCGAAGGACAAATTTTGAGCACTCAGTACCAAGTCCAACATGCTTCAGTTGCTTACTGTTCCACATATATTCTGTAAAACCTGTGGCTATACAGCTTTCAAGGCTGTAGCTCTGTAAAGTTTTAATGCGTGCCAATATTGATGCACTCTGCCGACTCTGTAGATGACTTCAACATCAGTCAAAACAAGTGCTGCATGATTAATCAAATTGCAACTGCAATCGTGATGTCAGGCTGTGCCATTAAATAACTACTAGAATGCTGCAATTATATTTGTATGAAAAAGCACTTGAAAGGTTTACAAAATGCCCACAGAAAGACCTTTCCATTCACTTTTGCACTTTGTAGAAGAACCTTTAGCTATTTCCAAAAAAAGGTAAAAATCTATTTTTTTGGGACAAAATCCGTTATTAAGTACTTCAGGTTTTGCTGTTTTTGGGCTACTTAATATTTGTATGTTTTGAGTCGAGAAATGCACACTTCAAAACTATTATTACTCTCTGCATTTTCCTTGATAACCAAGCAGGAAGACTCATGATGTCATTTATGTATTATATTGTAATTGTAATATTGTCCCGTACGAAAGAAGAGCTACACAAATATTTACTCAAACTCAATTGTCATTTCATCAAAAAAAACCAAAAACATTTTGTTCTTCCCTATTTTGTTGTAGGTAGTATATATATATTCAAAAATAGTAAATACAGATAGTTAGATATGCTATTTAGTAAGTAAACATGTGGGGAGCTAAGGGGTATTTTATCCCCATAAGAAACATTTTTAGACACCATCATGGTGGTTTCTAATAAGATTTTCTTTTGGATCTACAGACATGATGACTTCTCTTCTTTTGGTTTACATTACTTAAATTGTCTTCCCATTCTTACTCGTATCAAATAGTTTGATACAAGTTAGAATGGGAAGGAAGTGTGTTACTTGGCAACAGTCATCTCTTGGTGATGAATACACATGATAAGAAGCCTAGAAGTCAGTGGTAGCTATGTCAGACATAGGAGATAAGACTGACTTTTTCTTTACACCCAGATGTTTTTTTTACCTGAATATTAAGGTAAAAGGTGTTCTAACACTTGTTTTTAATTGTAACTCTAGCAGTCTGTTGCACCTTGACTTATATTAGAACCATTTGTGTTGCATTTTTTCTGGCTTGATTGTTGTATGTTTACTGATGAATACTGGGTTTTTTGCATGCTTTGTTGCCTGCTTTAAATGTCGCTTTCGTGGATTAATTTTGAATTTCAATAAATAATACACAAAGTGTACAGCTCCAACCTGTTCTTTTTAAAAATGTCATGAGATAACTGTAGTTATAAAATGGCACAGGACAAATGAAAAATAATTGATCAAATTAAAAATGAATGCATCTCAAAGGGATAATGAATGCAACCTGAATGCTTGTCTTCATAACTGTTCCTATCTTAAGGGACATTATTTAAAATCCATTGTAAGAGTTTAAAGCAGCTCACTCTGTAGCCACAAAAAGATTTGAGTCTCATGTGCAGCAGTAGAATTATCAAAATTGTATGGAGTTTGGCTTGTTTTTAGAACATACTCGTCTCGAGGTCACATGAACTATCAACAAATGAGATGATCAATCATGTTAAATTGTTCTTGGGCCCACCAGCAGGTTTGGTCAGATCTCTTGGTAGGCTAGTGGTTTGTTCAGCTTCAGCTAAATATACAGTGATAGGAAGTTGACAATAATGACCTCCTTGTTGACCAAATGAGCTGCTGTGTGCATGTTTCCTGTGTCTCTGAGTGTGTTTTGCAGCCTGGTTGCTTTGCTGAAGTAGCCAAACTTTAGGACAATGGAAGGTTAAAGGGCATGTCTGACACCAAAACCCAAATCCATGAAACATAAAAAATGCTTCACTGTGCGTTCTTCCTGCAGTGTGGTAGGAAGTATCACAATTATGTTTTTTTTTAGTTTGCAGTGTTGTTTTTCCCTGTAAAGATTATAACATCCTCAAAGTTTTTTTGTTTCTTCAAGTTTTCAATTTACTAGTAAAACTGACCCTTACCTCTTGACTGTGCAGCACTTTAATTGGTATAATATCAAAATCAGCAAATACTAGCTTGAAAAGGCAATAATTGGTATCTTTTTCTTAATTCATCCTCATTCCTTAGATTTTGAGGTGTTTTTTGAGGACTGAGGTTTGTTTCTTTGTTCAACCTTAAACTTAAGAGTGTGTTTTAAGAACTGAGGTTTTAGGTCTGAACTACATTTATATGTGGGTATTGATATCCATACTGTTTAAAATTAATCTGTAAAATGTGGTATACTGGATTTCTGCAAAAATCAAAGGTGCATCCCTTCCCAGAAAACATGAAAACAATGTAAAGGAATCCTTTCCTGACAGGCAGCTGTATATCTGAAATCTTTTCCCTTGAAGAGACTTGTGATTAGTTTCTCTTCTGCCCATATCACTAGTTTCACCCCTTCTTGAATTGTGTGGCAAGTAAAGGAGTGAAGAAGAAGTTACAATAACATGCATAGCCCTATTCCAAAAGTTCAACTCTGCTGTGCTCACAGTGACAGAAATTACACCTGACACATGGGGCATTTCTAACACTCTAATGTTAGCACTATGGAAAAGTGTGGTTAGCTGGTTAAACAGCTAGATTAAGATAACAAATTAGCTGGCGAAAGATTTGCTCGTGCATGAGAAGCTTAGTGTTTAGCCTGTCGTAGGAATAGTGTAGTATGGCAAGTTTTTTTGGTTGACCACTGGCGTCAGCCTTACAGATGGCTCTGTCTGTGTCTGACTGACTGACTGACTGACTGACTGAATGATGCTACTTACAGAGTCATACCATACAGAGTTGAGTTTAGTTGTACTGAAAGTAGGGCTGCAACAAACGATCATTTTAATCATCAATTCATTGGATAATTATTTTCTCAATTCATTGATGAACTGGGTACATCCTTAGTTATGACTATAACAAAGTTTACAATTTGGGCATTTTCTATGATGTAACTGGGGAACTAAAAAGGCTTATCATGGTAGAAACTGTGCTGCAGTGTGTGTGTTTTTTTTTAAACTTCAGTGTGTTGTTAACTTCAGAAATAACTGCAGTATTACTTTCACAGTGCAACACAAAAGATACTTCCCTCATCTCTTGCCTGCTTTGTGTCTCTCTACACATCAGGTTGCAGTGTTGATTTGCTTTAACTCTTGCGACTTCTTAGCCAATCAGATAGTGTTCTGGTAAGGGATTGAGATCATTCATTTTTACCCTTATTAATACTTCTTCTCGACCTAAGTCCTTATCAATACCACTCATGATACTTATACAATGCACCTAAGACCAGACTACACGAATTCAGCCAGATTTGAGCCCGACTGCAACATTGCAGCTCATGGTCAAAACTTGGGCCCAATTTAAAGCGTCAGAAAGGACCAACGGTCCTGTAGTGTGACATAATTAACAACATATCCAAGACGCCCCACAACCACGATTCAACAAGACTAGCATGTCAGAATCTTTCTTACATCGTTGTCTAGTTTGACACCCTGACCTGACATCAACGACGTGAATCCTGACATCCACCAACAGGAGCGCTCCTTATCTTTGCATTATCATTTACAAGAATCTCTTTTTCTCCCTTTGGAGACCTAATGTGTTAATTTTATTTTATTTTATTTACGTTATCACATGCATACCTTAAGTTCTATCTGAAGGAGAGCCAGTCCATATTGTCCTCCTCTTGATACATCCATTCTTATTATCCATAATCCAATCCACAATTATTTCTTATTTTCCTTTATTACAAGCAAAAGACCATCACAGTCACATAGAGCTTCTGTTGTAGAGTGACTGATACTCTTTGACCAGCCTCTCGACAACCTGTGAATTTGCAGTCAGTCGTGGAGACAGTGGTGACGTCAGCATACGGTGAGTGGTCGGATCACTCTTGCTGTGTGGCAAGGCTGTCGGCCAAGACGAGACAAGATTTTGGTTGCATAGTCTGACATGGTGCCATCAAGAATGACCAAAAAAATTGTGTAATCTAAGCTGGCCTTTACAACTGAAGTTGTCTAAGCTAATAAGACTGTGAGTTAAAAATTTAAAGTTATGATTCATTCTGTTATAATATGTTCACATATCTGAAATACAAGCACTCTCGGACTGGGCAATTAATTAAATAAGATTAAATCACAATACGTCCCAAAGCAATTTTCAAAATTTTCTTTGGTCTGAAATGTGTTTAAAAATAACAGTTTAATACATTTTTGAACCAGAGATGTTATACTCTACATATCATGCAAACATTCCAGTTTAGATATTTTTAAAGTAAAATTTGCAAAAAAATCGTACTTTCTTTGTTTTATGTACATTTGTCTTTTTCAAAATGAGCAACATGTAAAATTATCGTTCCCTTCAATACGACAGTTCATGTTAAATTCGCAGTGAGTCAAAATAATTGCAATTCTTCAAAACTGTTCAGCCTTATAGAATAATGTTACATCATAGAGCCTGTGAGACTTGTGGCAGTATTGATAAACTAAAACATCATTGATTTTTGGGTTTTTGAAAAATCATAACAGTTTCAATCTGCATCCCTAGTTGTCTGTGGGACAAAAGTTCAGAGAGTGTGAGTGACAGAGAAGAGAACCAGAGGGGAAAATCCACATGCAGTGGAGCCAAAGTAGCCTTTTTTCAAAATGAATAATCTTATTTGTAATTACTAAAACAAAAAACTGATACTTAGAGTTGGGTAATGGGTTTTTATTCTGATATCAGTGCTGAATTGATACTTTTTCAAAGCTGTTGATGCCTAAACGGTCCCTAAATTGATACTTTTAAGGAACAAAAAGTGTTTTGACAGTCAACAGCTGAACAAGAGCTAACTCAGTATTAGGGATGGGACTGATCTGATCCAATATCGGTATCGGGTCGGATATGGATGTAATTAATAGATTGGATATCTGACTGACGGCGCCAATCCAAATCCATCCTACAGTTTGCGGTAGACCATGAACGCACCGCAGTCTAACATGAGACAGTCTGTGTGTAACTGAGCTAGTATTAGTTGGGGATGTTCTTAGTGGTATAATTACCTAGTAGATTAAACGTAAATCTATATTTACAATTGTCAAAACTAGTCTAAAGACGAGAAAACACAAAGAAGAGTGGGCGTGAAGTTAGCCTGATAACGGGTGGCACTAGCATTGAAAGCTAGCGCCGCCCGCCTTCGTTCCTCTTTGCAGATTAATATCGTGCTTTGATATTTGGCCTCTTTTCACTTCGGGTGAGTAGTCATACATGTGCTTAACCCTCGACAGCCCACATACCACTTTATTTCCATTTACGCTACTACTTTGGAAAACTGTCATACCGAGGTCTTCCTACTATACACTAACAGGTTAGCCGTTAGCCGTTTGCCACTGCCATCCTTCTCATTGTTTACATCCTGTGAAGGGTCAGAGAGTAAGGCTGCGGCCATTAACTGAAGCTACAGCGGTCTCTAGTGGTGGGGGGTTCATTAAAGAGCATTATAGACAGGGATTCATAACTTATACTCAGTTGTTGTTGTTTTTTGGATAATGCAGATATTTTTTAGTAGTAGTTCAAATAAATTAGTTTGGAATACATTTAAATTCAATTCATTTTTGTATTTTTTTTTATTTTTAATAAGAGGAGCTGGGTAGTTTACTACAGCCTCATGTAACCTCACACATTATACAAACAACAATAATAATTGTTAAAATATATTTATATATATCGAAATCAGTATCATATTCATCGGAATCGGATTGGAACTGAAAAAAAGTGGATCGATGCATCCCTACTCAGTATCATGAATGTTTCAGAAAAAAGATGTAGATAGAACATACAAGTCAAAGAAACAGGTGTTGCTTCTTCACAGAACATTTCCTTTGGAATGACAAGGATTGCGTTGGGGTGGCGAAGTACCGAAATGAAGCACCAAAATCTGTCTTGTAATTTTGTATGGTAGGTATTGAAGGTATTTGTACCAGTAACATATTGGTACCCAATTTTGATACCCATCCCTACTGACACCAGTGATCAGCAAAATGCCAAATATTGACCTGATAGTTGGCCAGGCTGGTTATTGGTAGAGCCTAGCTCCTATGGATAGAGATCACTGAGTTCAGGTTTGCTGTCTTTAAATTAGTATTCAGTTTGACAGCTAGTGTTAAAGTGGCCTTGAATGAAAGTGCCTAATTCACATTTATGTGTGATGAATTGTGCTTGTCATCATATCCCTGATGTGTGCCAGTGTTTGTGTGTTCACCTGTGTCATCTCAGTTACATTTCCCTGAGCAGTTTTTGCCTGAGAGAACATAATCAAGTTGTTCCTCTACAAATTAAATCTGTAGCCAGTTTGTGACCTGAAATTTGCCCTCAGCCCCTTTGGAAATAGTTTCAGCACTGTGCTGAACACTGCTACACACTCAGACAGTTACACAGCACACACACAGACATACACGGGGAATGGGAGTGTGTGTTCTGATAACTCCTGCAGTGTTGTGTCAGGAGCAGCAGATATACAACAACCAGCTGCTCCCTTC
Organism: Cheilinus undulatus; assembly: GCF_018320785.1. Classification (NCBI taxonomy): domain Eukaryota; kingdom Metazoa; phylum Chordata; class Actinopteri; order Labriformes; family Labridae; genus Cheilinus; species Cheilinus undulatus. The sequence continues at coordinate 7,759,119 of NC_054882.1, read as the reverse complement.
TTCCTCCTCCTCTTCATCCTCTTCCTCTTTCTTCATTCAGTTTCCTTCATCTCCCTTTTCTCATCTATTCTTCAGTGTTATTATGATTTCTACTGTGCCTCTCTCTCTTTCTGTGCCAGTGTACAGCATAAACAGCAACAACAAAGAGGGCGCTGATGGGAAAAAAATCGACTTTTAGAAATGCACACACTCAAACACACACTCACAAAAACTGACAGGCTCACAAGCTTATAGACACACAAACAGAGACAAAATAGACGCCTCTGCACAGACAGAACGACAAGATAGACGCCTCCGCATGCAGACACAGAGGTGTAGTTAAAATGCACACCAGCTCACGTACAGTAGACCCACACACACACGTGCAAACACACACTCTTGGCTGCTAATGAAGGTTGTTCCCAGTCAAATGGAGGGAGCAGGATTCCCTCACTGATTGATGACTCACTGAGGCAATAGCTGTCGCCGCTTGTGCATCATTACTTGCTCGGCTGTATTACCATTAATACCACACAACTGCAGACGCAGCTACCTCAGGAGCCCTGTGGCTTCTCATAACCAGGTCTGCAGGCTTTAAAATCACCAAGTGAAAAAAAATTCTTAAAGCTGGTGCAGAGGCATGTTGGCATCCAAATGAGTTGTGCACCACATCCTGACATCTGGCACAAGGACAAAAGGACAGCACATACACTGCAGCAGCAGCAGCACAGACCTGCACAATACCAGACTACAAATCAGTTAAATCACATCACTTCTGCAGGCCTTGACTTAACATGACCTCATACTGTAAAGTAAAAAAGCTAAAAGGAATCTCTTTGCAAAAGAGGATCATGCACCCAAAACAGCAGTACAAGATTTTATTTGTTATAACTTTTTTTTTTTTTTTTTTTTGAACAAAAACTGACAAAAGGAATTACAGATTTTAGGTGGTTTGGCTAGGAGAGAAAATTCTGGGCACAAGTTAACAGTGGGATATGAAAATTTGACTTTTAGGCATATTATGTCTAATATTTGTCAAAGGCACAGTTGTTTTAAAGGCAGATAGGAACATTATCTACATGTTTCGAAACAAAACTGCTTTAAGCCAAGGCAGTTTATTTAAACTAATTTGCTAATGGCCTATCAACTTCACTTTTTGTCTTTCCAACATTTCTGCATTATGCATCCAACCACTTAGAGCTATATCTGACTGAAACTTAATGTAGCATCAATTAAAAAGTGTTAAAGCTGCAAGCCAGGCTGCAGACTATTTCCAGCTGCAGCAAACTGTAACTTTAGACCTTAATGTAATGTTTTTTATTAAATCAGAAGCAGAACTTAATCATTAATAGGATTGTGATTAAACACTAATATCACAAGATGAGACATGGTATGAGTTCACAAGAACAAGAAGAAATGTTTTTTTTTTTGCCTTTTTGTTCTAATATTACAATTCACTATGCAATGATATCAGTTATTTTATTATACTTTCTTACTTTATGTATTTGTGAACAAACACAAGCAAGAAATCATTTTATATTATAACCAACACAATTAGATAGATTGAATTAAGTAGGCTACTTGCAATTATTTGGGCACATACTGCAAATTTGATATGATTTGTTGTATTGAAATGAATGATCATTTTTATGTAATTCTCAATTTGAATAATGAGCGCGTACAAAAACAAGGAAAATAGTAATTTTCAAGAACAATTAAAGGAATTAACACTTGAGAGGTTGCATGATAACATCTCTGCTGCATGTCAGGTTTAAGATATATTGGACCTTCTGCAATATGACAATTGCAGTAGGACATATTTTGGTTTAATCTAAATTTCAATGTATTTCTCAGCCTTACTTCTTTGTAGGGTTGTAAGGGTATTTATATTTGTCCCCAGACATGACACGGTTTGGTGCATGTAGCCACAAGACGAATACATCTAAACCATTGAGAAAGGAAAAAAAATGTGTTTGGGAAATATTTACCAGCCAATATAGGTGGCAGTAGTATTTGTGGTTGCTAGCCGCTATTAAATAACCACCAAAGAAAAAGAAGAAGCTGGCAAAACAAAACAGAGAAGAATAGTGAGCTCCTGCTGCAATAGAAGCAGAGATTTAAGACCCCAGTCCATGATCAGGACCCATCAGCCTCTTCTCCCTCTCCTCATCCTCACATGTTTTTTAAAAGCCCCCGGCTGTAAAAGCACCTGTAGGTTGAGAACACCGACTGCAAGCGTGTATTTAAGCGTTCTGCTCAGACTCTGTTGTAATGTTCCATCCTATGATCACATAACAAAGTCTGTCGTCCTTCTCTAACATACATAAGTCAGGATTTTTCATGAATATACACTGCACCAGTTTTTTTTTCTTTTTTTTTTTTGCCAACGATGGTTTCTCTGCACACGTCATAAATCATAAATATGACACATTGCTCTAAAATGCAGGTGTTTTGATTTGCGTTTTATGTTGTGTTTAATTTTTAAATCAGCAAATGTTAGGCTGGAAATTTCTGTTCAGCTCTTTATTCTGTAATTTTTTCCCTCTTTTTTTTCTCTCATGTCTAAAACATCACAGGCTGTACCAACTATTGCTGATAGTTCTAAATAACACCAGATGGAACTAAGTATAAGCTGCACTAACGTTAATTTAAAAGAAATTATAATAATGAGAGAGGGAAATCTAGAATTATAAAATTGGAACTTTATGTTCCTTTTTTAAATGATGAACTGAGCCAGTGCTGAACCATAACTCCAAAACCAAGGTACAAACTGAACCATGACCCCTGTGAATGTTTACACCTCGACTTTTTTGTTATATAAAGTTCACTCAACTTAAGAGTAGCAGTGCTGCAATAAGAACAACATTAAAACAAATAAATAGTAAAGAAAGAAAAACAAATGATGGAAAAAGAATAGATAATTAAAAAACAACAACATATGAATGGTCGCATTTTGTAGTATGCCGAGTGTGCCCAATTTCCAATCGGCTTCTTTATGCAGTCCAATAACAGACCCCGAAAATAGGCACCTGCTGGTTATAAAATTCTGCATGTTGTAGATTGAATTAAATATTTATTTAAATTGAGCAAAACTTTCACTGTACAGCATGGAACTGTGTTGCTTGCCTTGCATAGCATTCAGCTCTGATTGAATGTTTATGTATAAAACACAGTAAAGTAATGTGACATCTTGTTTGCACTGTGGGACTTTAAAACAGGAGACTGTCTATGTTTATCTCCGGCTCAGCTGTTTTGAAAAGGTGTACACTGCAGGTATGTGGTTTTTCTTAATAATGGTTGATAGCAGACTTTAACTGAAGCTGGAGCTCTTCAAATCGCCTTAAAGTAAGAATAACTTAGTATTTATTGGATTGTTCTCTGAATATCCTGGATACCATTTGTGTTATTTATACTTTTCAAAAGTCAGCCTTGTGCTTGATTTTCTCTTGCATCTTTTTAGAGTTTGCTCTATGCTTTGCTTTTACTTTGTGATGACTGGTTAATAAATTTACTCTGGAAGTTTCTCACTTTACCTAGACATGACTATAAAAACAACTGAACTTAATCGGGCTGCCTGAATTCAAGGTTGAACCTTATTATGTTCAGCTGTCCCCATGGTGTCTGAAAGTGCTCCGCCCTATCACATTTAAACCCTCAGTTCAGTTTTGTGGCTTCCTTTCTTTTTTCTTTTATTGGAGCAGCAGGAGGCCAGAGTGAGACTCATACTTGGTAAAGACGGTTCTGGCAGGATTCAATCCCAGGCCAGCAGGGGGGTACAGGTGGTTACAGAGGCGGGGGTCCTCACTGCTTAACTCTCTTTTGCTTTGCACCTTATTGCTTTTTAGTGGTTGAGGCGGTTCACAAGTGGTGATTCATCACTCACTCACACTCACACATAGACACAAGCTGGGAGCTTCCTCGAGGCCTTTCCCACCTCCAGCCTTGTAGCACCCACTGATGTGAGCTGCTGAGCACCCACAGGGTCATTCCAGATGCCTCCCTTTGCACTAAAACCATCTCAAATGGAAATGTTCTCTGTTTCTCAAACACACACCTCCTACTCTTCACATAAGGTGGAGTTACTCTAACTTATAATACCAGTTTTCAGGAGAGTGAGAAACTTTCTCTAGATCTTAGCAGAAACAAGAGGCAGTCTTGGCTTCAAGCCCTCACCTTGAGTCTACCTTAACTGAAGGCGTTATGATATTTTCTAGGGAGGGCATTTTATACAGCATACAAAATGTATGTCATGCAAATAAAACAAAACTCATCCAGTTACAAACTGAGACTAAACACAGACTCCTAAATACATAATCCACCCTGCTGTACAAGCTGCAGAATCCACCTTTGCACACAAAACATCTATAGCATTAACCATTTCAGACCAACATGCTCTCCCTTACACCTCACATTTGGCAGCTTGCATTCCGCTCATTTATTTAGTTATTTTTCATTTAGATTGTTGGCCTGTTTTGCCTTCATTTATAACGAGCTAAAGAGTAACAGGAAATGTAGGAAGTAGAGAGTGGGGTAGACATGAGTCAAAAAGCTCTGGCTGGAAGTTGCAGCTGCTGCAGTGACCTGTGGGTACAGTACACCTGATAAAATGGTGCCCTAGAAAGTTTGCCACAATTGACAGGTTTATAAAGATAAATTGGTTGATTTAATGGGAATGCATAAACAACGTAATGTTGGTTCAGTAAGGTTATTTTGAGACTTGCTTGATATGTATCATGCAAATGGTTGGTGTTGTTAGATTTATGGCCCACAAACCCACAAAAAGTCACAATAAATTTTGCCACAGTTAAACACACAAAAGCAGTAACACACAAGTGACCACACCAAAATGTGGACTGCAACACCACAGCTCAAAATAGTCCCATTGTAGTCACACTACGTAGTAATGTTATACAATTACACTTAGGTAGCAACTCAAAAGTGACCCAATAAATAAAGAGTGCAGTTACTATTGCCAAAAAGTTATAGTCAAAAAGTTATTGCATGCAGAATCAGCAATTATAGTCCTGCAAAGTGACAGATATAGTCTTGGTATTGATACACTAATACAAACAACAATGCTGCTTAGCAAAATGTGAAACACAGGAACATAACTAGCTGAGTCACCCCAACCCCTATCTGCCAAGATGACTGGCAAAAATAGAAGCGTCTTCAGTAGCTTACAGAATTTGAGACATTACTAAGTCAGTGAATCATGAAAGGAGAGTTTGTTCCTAAATTAACAGAAGGAGTTAATTTATGACAAGATGGCGTTAACTCCATGCAGGAGTGCAGGTGAGGAGGTAGTAGTTTGACAAAAGCCCTACAACAAACTTTTGTCTAATCAAAAAGCAGGCAAAGAGGTAGGGTTAAGGTGATCAGAATGAATATCTTGATTGATAAAATGGGCTCCTCACTCTCCTCTTGCTCAGCACCTAGCTAGCATAGTCGAAAACAAAAAGAATGCAAAGGGGATCAGAAAATAAGGCTTCCACTGTTGAGATGATTACAACACACCAGCAAAGCAGCTTTGCGCCTTAGGGACATTTTAATGTATTGAAGAACCTAGTAGGGATTTCTTGTATTTTGGAGACAATTAGATATCGAGGAACTGCAGTTCTTGCAGTTCTACACTGGCTTCATTTTTCAACTCTGGAGGTGGCTGCCTGTTAGAACCCCAGTCTGCATGGCATAAGGCACAATTGCACTCTTAATTGTTGCCATTAGCGGACATAAAAAGCATATTAAGACATCAAGGTAGTGGAAAGGAACCATTACTGGCATTACAGAGTATATCTTCATGTTGTCATTCCCGGTAAAACTGACCATGCAGCTGTATTTGATGAATTTTGAGTGAGAACAGGCTGGGCAGGCTGCTGCTTGTTCAAGAATGTATTGAACTGCTGGGAATTGGCTTTACATTACATAGACTCAAACAGCTTTAGGCAATCAGCTTCACTTAAACAAGGCACACTTAGCCCAAATTACAGCTAAACTGTAGGAACATGAAGCTGAGGCAAAATACAGTAACTGTTTACCAAGAGCTCCTTCCAGCTTTTAAAGTTATTAATGATATTGTGATTGACTAAGAAATAGCTTCACAGAACAACATGTGCAACACTTTATGTTGATGTGGCTGTAATGTTTCTACTTCTTAATGGACGGCAGTAATTATCCTGAAAACAACATATTTAGAGACTGAAAATGGGTCCTTAAAAAGGATTCCTGTGTGCAGAATGAAAACGTAATGAAATACATAAAAACATTTAATTTCAGGCATCCTCGACAAACCAATAATTCTAGTAACCTTTATGCTGTACTGTCCTAAAAGTAAATAACAGTGCTGGTCAGAGAATTCAGAAGGCTCTTTTCCCTTCTTAATTACCACTGGAGAGGGTTCTTGATCAACACATTTAATTGCAATGGTTTTTTGGGGGCTAACACAGTGCTCCGGTTAATTGTGCTCCAACAGTTTATTACTTTTTATTATCATTATCTATCATTTCATTTTTAGGGATAAATAGTTTTGTTTGCAAATGCCAGGCCAGAAAATACCAAGGTAAGGCAAGGGTAATCTGAAGAGTTTGTTTTTAATGATGAAGTGTAAAAAAAACCCCACACATATTTTATAAACAATGTAAGATAATTAAAAAGCAGCCAATCTTCACATTTAAAAGGCCAGATATAGAACAGCGTTTGAAAATGCTCTTTAAATACAAAGTGTACAGTTTTTCGTGCTATACCTCTTGATGTCATTGATAATAAACACAAACTGTTTCATATTTTTTATGCCAGTTTTTTAGACAAGAAACCAAAACAAAAAAAAAATTTAAATGTTGAAGTAAAGTTCATAATGTATATAAATTTTAAGGTGTAAAATTCTGCAACTCACTAAATGTATTAGTTTCCAATGTTACTCTACCTACTCAACACCAAAAAACAAACAGACAGTTAGCAAATAGCATTTAGCAGCTTTAGAGTCCTGTATCTCCCCGAGGAGTTGGTACAGACCAACAACAAAGTAAATATTGGCTTTGGATTTATCAAGGGGCTGGAAATATGACTTCAACTGAGTGAATACGTGGCACTGTGACTGCTGGGTGTGTAACTAAGTAACTGTTTGCTAGCACATTTGGAAAACCAACTTCAGAGATACATTTGTGTTGACTAATCATTTCCACATTACTTTCCATTAGTTCTTCAACCACAACTTCTGGAAGACTTCGTTGTTGATTAAGCCAATTGATGAGGTCCAGATCAAAATTTTGTTGACAAAACTGCTCCGAAGATGGAGGCAGGGACATTTAGAGATGCTCATAACGAAGTGTATGCAAAGAAAAATATGCTTTGTCTGCTTAAGTGACTATCTTTAGTGCAGATTAGCAAGCATCAGCCTTGCTCAAACAGAAGAATAGCTTTCAGAGCGCTGGTAGATCAGGTCAACCTGACACTTAACCTCTGTCAGTCACTATCCAGGCCGCCTCTAGACACTAGATAATCCTTAGAAAAATACAATAAGCACACTGGACATACTGCATTTTTCTATTGAACTGTGTCCAATTTTAATTTTTTTACATTTTTAACTTAAGTCGCATTGGTATTTTAGACATATTCTGTGCTGGGGTCTCCCAGGGCAAAAAATTAATGTTTTAATAGAACAGAGTAGTGTTTTACTTGAATAACATGTCCGCAAAATAAAGCCTTTCTAAACACTTTGTTTATTTTATGATTTTTTTTTTTTAAAGAATTAAACATTTGTGTGTGGTAATTTCCGTTTTTCTTAGAGAAGTCCACAATGTATCTGCCGCTACAGTAGCTCTTTAAATACCATCTTTTTTTATTACAGGTTGTTTGTAGTCATGTGATCCCAATGATGCATGAAAATCAGAGGGGGACAGAAAGTGGTGAACACAGATTACAAAACAATAGGAATGGAGGAAAGCTAGTATGTTAAAACTCTATGTAGACCTAAATCAGAATTTAGAACGATATTATATACACTGAGTTTAATTCCAGTGGTTTTCAAAAAAGGGATTTTCCCCACTGGTTAACAATGTGCTTGACGTGAAGGTGATCAAAATTACAAATGACTTAGTTTTACTGACCTACTACATGATGAGCCAGACAACAGGAGTGAAGAGTCTTGAGGAGTCTAGCGTTGAGCTAAGAGGCTAGCTGGACTCCTTTAAAAGAATTTCTCCCTCATTTTATCTAGGAAAATGATGATACTCAATTAACCCTTTAAAACCTGAGTTTCTGGACTCTTTTCTTATTTTAACCATAAAAGGCCCAGAAAATGTCCTGTGAGTACATGCTTTTGCCCATTTTTCCACAATACTTAGAACTTTTAATATATGGCAGTTATTTGCATTTTACTGCATGTTGGGACTTCTGGTTTGTAGATGAGACTGTAGACAGCTATAACGAGGAGCTCCCGACCGAATAAGTTTAAAAAAACGGAGAAAACCCTTATGATCATAACTCGACGGCAGGAAAATAATTAACATGGATAAAACACATTTTACTGCATGTTAAGAGTGTTTTAACAGTTTAAAAGGAAACAACACAAAAAATGGGGAACGTTTATGCTAGAATCTTAGTGAGAAAAGGGGAAATTACAGTAATAACCACATGCTGGCTGTGAAGCACAGTTTCTCAGCTTTCAGAAACTGTTTGAATTTTTCCGATAACACAGTCATGCAGTTATGGTCATGCAAAGTATGCTTCTACAGCGCGTCATCGGCGACGCGCTAGGATTTAAAGGGTTAAGCAAATAGCCCGTTCTAGAAGCTGGATTGTTTATATGAACGACAGGAGCTATGTCCCATTTGAGACTCGGCTTTCCTTCTTCCTTTTTGTTGTTATCTAATGCACTTTAAAAAGCCAAACTGTGACAAAATGAGGACTCATTTGGTAACCAAAACACCAGCTGTCATTACTGACATGAGCAAAATAATCTTGATCACTGAAAAAGGCAGATTTCCCATTGCAACAAGTCAGACTGAACTGACATCGGCTGCAGAATTACAAGCAAGTTCAGGTTTTACTGTGTGAAATAGTGACAATCTAAACCAAACTGGACAGCTTTGTGGAAAAAGAATATATATCCAAGTCTTCTTGACTCTGCTGCTTCTCAGTTTCTCTGTGAGTTTTAAAACATTTTGCCTAATGGGTAACTTCTTTTGGGACCAGGAAGTATCTCAGAGTTGTTATTCTGCTAATTTGAGCAGTTGGCACATCTGTAAATGGCACAAAACTTTTTGCGTTTGGATAGTGCTTCTCTGTGCAGAAATCATTTCCTGTCTCCATCTGGAGTTCTTTACTGTGACATAACTTGATCAGCAAACATCCATTAAAGAGTTTTAAATCCTGTTAGCTTCCATTAAGAAGGTGAGCTCTCAGCCTACAGTAACATTGAGACTTGTTAAGTAAAGACCCACAGACCACAAGTCCTGCTGCTTACCCAAACTGGTCGCCTGTTGTCTCTTAACTGAGGAGTCTCTTCAGTTAAAACAGGACTTTACAAAGGGTTATTTTCTTAACAGTGTACCACCATGTAGGAGTATGATCGAATGAGGGAGAGGAAGCAAAAAGGTGTTTGGTGCTATTACCACTGTCTGTAATCAAAGCACATTTCTCAGCGTTTTATACAGATATATTGGTCACACCAGTGTATAGGATAGAGACAACTTTTTAAAAGAAGAAAAGTGATAATAAAAGTATCCCTTATATAGTAGTACTGAAAGCATCAAGAGAGAAAAATGAGAAAACAACAATAACATTAGTTGGAAACTTCATGAAATGTGTGGTGAACAACAATTTTTCCCAATAAAATAATGATGCTTGAGCATTCCTTGCAATTTAAGAACGCCTTTCCAAAGGGATGTATATTTTTCTGTGAGGTCAAGTTACTTCTTACTCGTAAAGCTCCAAATCATAACAGAAATACTATAATTTGTTTGTATACTGATCAGGTTGAGATTTATATATATATATTTATTATTCTAATGCATACAACTTATGGTGTGTATATTTTTTTTTATTTGCAGTATTTGCCCCCCCCCCCCTTTTCCTGCTCTATTGAGCCAACACCTCAGGTGCCCCCAGGAACTACCATGTTAACAAGGGTTGACTTCCCTGGCTCTGGTAAAATACCTCTGATGTATAAACCAGTGTAAATCATGCTGCAGGGCTTCAACACAACTCCTCATGCACCTGCAGGTGGACAACAATACAGAGAGTTTTGTCTATTTCAACTAATAAAATTTCCAAAGACATGGTTAGTAATGTAGACATAATGTAAACTTAGGTTCACTCATCATGTCACCTGTGCTCCAGGTTCATGGTGGGTGAGATCTCTTGAATTACCCTGCAGGTAGAAAGCGCCCTGGCTCACTGAGTGACGCATTTGCCCTCAAAGCGCATAACAGGTCTTATGCAAAGCAGAGCCACCGGCCATACCACACACCGTGATGTTATATTTGCTGGCTTATGCAAATGACTGACCTTTCACAGAACATTTACATCAGGGTGGGAAATTAACTTTTTGATCCAGGAGCCTCTGTGTCTGGTACATTTATGAAATAAGTCAAATTATTTATCATTACATTAAAAAAGAAGTTACACAACTTTAACTTTATGAGGGGAAAAATCGCTGTTATTTAACCATCAACTTAAGACAGTGGATCATGTAAATAAAGATGAACACTTTAAGTATTTTCTCATAAGCCATGTTATTAATCATCTTTAACAAAACGTGGGTTTTACAATTTCTCCAGGCTTCTTTTTTAAACAAGATTTATTTGGTAATATTGGATTCATTTGATTTTCAGTACATGCTGTGAATAACAAAACACACCCAGTTAAATCATTCTCTGCTGACTGAAAATTAACAAGTAGCTTCAAGATATTTAAAGAAAAATTCAGTGCAACAGAGTCGCAGGCTGTACAATGGGATGTTGTATTCCTTATGTTATGATTTTTGTTTTCTGTCTTTCTATTTGTTATTGCTGATTTCATTTTTTTGACACATTTTATAATTTTACACCAGTAAATTAGAACATATTGAATTGATGCATATTCTTTTTGGCTATAAACAAGACATTTGCCTTGTAGTGAACAACAGATCATTCCTATCTACAAGCTGCAGTGATTTTTATACATTTTTAAGTGGATCTATAACTTTAACATACTGTAGCTGAAGTAGGTATATCTGGCACAACTAGGGGTGGGAATTGATAAGATTTTATCGATATTGATGCCTTTATCAATTCAATTTTTTATCGATACCCTTATCAATTCCTTCCTGTGAATTTCTTTTTGGACTGCTGAAAATGTTAAACATCAAGTGTTTGAGAGGAGAGCACACTAAAATAGACAAAAATCTCTTTTTTGTTGAATATGTCTCGGTTAAGGCAAACTGCTCTCTGGATCTTTAATCTGTGAACTTGAATTAGAATACAGCACTACTGTGCATTTTCTTTAAAAGACAAAGCCTAAAAATATACTAATCTCTGGATTCCAGATCTCCAGAGGTATCAAAATAAACTGAACTCCTGTGCAAAATTAACAGTTATTGGGCAGAAAGATGCGTGTCATGCATTAGACATCATTGTTTGACAGACGTTTCTCATTGCCCTGTGTGCAGCATTTTTGGAGAAATGAAGCCACATTTTTGACCACTTTAGTCTGTTTTTTTGACAGTTCACTAGAAATGGATGATAATACGGTAATACTGTATCCTGGGGTACTAAAAATAGCCATGGTGTTGCTTTGATTCCCGTCATGAAGATAGTGCTGTGGGATTAGTGCACATTAATAAGAAATTCCTTGAGAATTTATGTTTTTTTCCACCCACAGCACCACTGCCTGTGTGTGATGACTGTTTAAAAGTGATGACTGAACTCCTGTTAATGATGTCGGGACAGTTTTGCAAAAGACAAACACTCGCACGCGCCATGGCGCAATCGCAGCGCGGGCACGGCTCTGGCATCGTGTTGGTCTTCTCTAAAGTCAAACTATAAGACGTGCACTGCTGGCTCTAATGTGATCTAAGACAACGTGAGTTTAAAAACACTCTCATTCTTCTTTCTGGTGATAAATCAATGATGACAAATTATTACGCATACCCATAGGTGCTGCGTCCTGCTGCAGCCATGCCAGGTACAACAGAAACCACTCAGGGTTTTTAAAAACGTGAAATATAGATGAGATTATTCACTGCTTTTTGTGCTGAAGTATTCTGTAACTTTTTATAAGATCGTCGTAAAGTAAACACTCATCAGGATGGAGCCGCTAAAGCACAACGCAGACATAAATAATATTAAAATCCAATATTTTTTTTGTTTAAAATCCTTAAGAACATGACTTCACATTCCCAGGTTCTATGATAGCATATTAGATTTGGATTATCACTATTGTCTCATCTCCTGGGAGGAGGGGAGGGAGGAAAAAGAGTGCATGTCTGTGTCATTGAAAGAGAAAAAAGAGAAACTTCATTTGTTACCCCGCCCCGATTTAACCTGTTTTACTTAAATAATTCACTTCTACCGCTCCTTTAAACATCTCCTTAAGAATGTGTTTTATTCTAGGCTCGAAGCATTTTGATAAAGGATTAGATACACGCTGCAGAGATGCGCAATTCGCTTGTTGTGCTTATGCGTGCACCCCGACCGGTGCTTGTAAAATGTGTTTTTTAAACACCTTGCGGCGATACTGTATAGCCCGGTAAATGTTTGTTTTCCCAGCTTCTCTGTTCAGCTGACTTTCACATGCGAGGCCTGTGTTTTATGGCATGCAGAGGTGATCATCAATAAGGGAATCGTTAAGAGAAAGTGTAAATGATGTCGATGGATCAAGCCAATTGGAACCGGTTCTCAATGGGAACCGGTTCTCAGTTCCCACCCCTAGGTACAACCACACCAACTTTCAAGGTGCATGAAGGATGAACAAAGTCTTGTAGGAAACAGACAGCTGCAGCAGCAGAACAACTTTATTAGGCTTCCTTGACAGCTTTTAACTTCCTTATGAAGGCCACAAGCCAAAATGCGTTGGTCTGAAACGGTTATTCTCCAATCTACAAGTGATGCTTGAACTTTTTGTTTTTATTGATGTTTTACAAAGCACCCCAACTTTTTGTTGTTGGGGTTGTCGTAGCTTTACTTTTGACATCTATATAAAGGACATCAGAAAGAAACTGTGGAGCACTCAGCTGATTTAACAATGTTGAGAAGGTGTTAACGTTGAAATCCTGAAAAAGCATTTCAAACAGATCTAGTCAGTGATTGTTGAATGGAAGCGATCTTGTGAGTAGAACTATCAATAAGACAGCATGTCATCTCAAGTATTTGGCAAGCTCCAAGTCATGCTGTTGTGGTAAATGATGTCTAATATGTAAAATCTAACTAAAGTTAAGGTTCCCTTGGCATATATATGTTTACCAGCAGCTGTTTGTTGTCATTAATCCAACAAAGTTGGCAGATAGCTGCAGACGATGAGTTGCCAATGCAATTGCAGCAGGGGATTTGTCCATATGTGGACTAAGTATGGCTGCAGCAGAGAGGAAAGGAAACCCATCCTGTATTATGCAAAAGGTTCCCATAAGAACTTCCCAAAATAGTTCTAATTTTCTACACATAATAATCACTTTATAGTACTAAAAGAGCTCCATACCAAAAGGTCAATAAACTATGCTGATGTAAAGGTTGGTGACATAACCACTTTATTTTATCATGCATGATATGAAGACTTAATGTGGATGCCTGGGAGTCATCCTATGGAGACTTGTTTATTGTTTATTCTTCTCCAGGGTTATGACCTATTTTGTCAGGATGGTTTGCTGTGAAGTTGGTTTGCCCCTGGGATGCATGATGGGGGTCAAACAACGGATAAAAATGCACACCTAGTGCATATTTTAGATGCTCAGTGCCCACTTCATACAGAGTTTTTTTAACCACATTTTGATTATAACTTGTGGGAAAATTCAGTCATCTTGGGTCAACAGATGCCAGAATTTTAAACTTGGATAAGATACTAGTGAATTCAGTCAGTATCAAGACCTGTTTTGATGCCACGGCTAATTAAAAAAATAAGTCTTCGGCCACATTTCATAAAAACAATCAGCTGATAATGCAGTTTATTTCATTGTCAAAAAACTGCTACAGTCAGACAACAATGTTTAGGTAACAAGTGCCGTTACAGATCTGAAAATCAACACACTGTCATTTTCATGGCAGAAGTAGTTGGGGGTTGTGCATTTTAATAAAACAGCCAGCATGTACATGCACTTGCTTTTTTCCAGTGATGGGGTGTATACATACAAGAATTACTAACTCACGATTGTTTGCTAAATGACTGAGCAGTGTTGCTAGTCCATGTAGCTCCTAACTACAAAGCAGAACAGCTACATTTTGAGAAAATGACTTGGGAGCAAAGAGCAAAAACTGAACTTGGGAGTGTGGATACAGATAAGAGGAAGCACAGGCTGTGCTGATTGAAAGTTTTCTGCATGTTTGCCTTTTGTTGCAAGCATACTGCATTTGCTGTGTGTGTTTTTAAGTTCAACCTAACTGATTTTTTATTGATTTATTTGGTAAAAGTTCACTGCATTCAAACCAGCACTTAAAAAGCCAGTCTCCTGCTCCCAGGAGAGGCTTGTTTTTTTAGACTGAGTTAAGGTTACCTGACATCATGCACGACTGGAGATTCTGGCAATTGAATGTCAGTGTCAACACAAATCTTATCCCAGTTGCTGTCTCTTTAGCCAGGCACGGTGTACTGATCTCTGCTTTTTGCCATAACTTATACTTTCTTGTGCCAGTTAATAACTAACTTTCTGCAAGAACATTTTCAGCGGTTGTTCTGATTGAGAGTTATTCTCATCTGTCAGGCATTATATTGACAAAATTTCGACATCTTGTTCTGCTGAGATCTCAACAAGGAGATGTTGTAAGGCAGTCTTGATCAAAGGCTACATCTTACTAAGATTATTTATTATTCCTTTTTTAGCTCACAGTGTAAGTGCAGTTTGAAGATAAAATTGTATGACCAGTGTTAGAGAAGCTGCTTTAAGCTACAGATATTTGACTTTACAAGAGGTACTGCATTGCTGCTTGAAAAGATACTTAAACTAACCAGAAAAGAACAGTTGACAGTGTATATGAGACACACAGTGTTAAGTATTCTATTTCTAGAGAAATGTACTCACTGGAGGGTTTTTATTTTTCAAACAAATGTGCCTGCTTGCCTTTGCTTTAGTATGACAATGGAGATTTTTCCTCAGGCTGACATTCAGGGCTTTATTCATGATGAAGCTGTTGTGTGTGAGGACTGAGGAAAGCCCGACCTTTTACACATGCAAGACATAAAGGTCAAGTTTGTGGTGCCCTGGGTATGCCCTCAAAGCATCAGGATAACAACAATAATAAATTATTTGTATGGCACCTTTCACACATAAAATACAGCTAAAAGTGCTTTGTAGTTAGAGAAATTAATGCTCAAAAAGAAACTGACAAGAAGATCGAGTACCAGGTCTGCATGTGTTAAGTTGATTATCACAATTTTTTTTATCAACATCAAGATCACGATCATCAAGCATGATTATTTATTCATTTTAAGAACTGTTTTAATGTGTTGAAGGCTTACTTTAAAAACATATACGGTGCATTCACAAAGTTTTCAGACCCCTTTCACTTGTTTCAATTTTGTTCTGTTACAGCCTGATGCTACAGTCCTTTAAATTAATTTTTATTCTCATTAATCTACACACAGTACCTCATGATAACAAAGTGAGGACAAAATGTTAGACATTGTTGCAAGTTTATTGAATATAAAAACTGAAATATCCCATCTATACAAGTATTAAGATCTAGCTGAGATGTTTCTGCACCTTAAATGGGAGTCCACCTGTGAAAAAAATAAATTGATTTGATATAGTTTTGAAAGGCACACACCTTTTTATAAAAGGCCTCACAGCTGACAATGAATATCAGAGCAAAAACCTAACTATGAGGTCAAATAAACTGCCTGCAGAGCTCAGAGATGGTATCATGGGAAGGTGACAAAAAAGATCTGCTGCACTGAAGAGCACAGTGGCCTCCTTAATTCTCAAACAGAAGACGTTTTGCACAACCAGGAGTCTTCCTTGAGCTGGTCACCCAGCCAAACTAGGCAAACAGGTGAGAAGGGCCTTAGTAAGAGAGGTGACTAACAACCTGATGGTCACTCTGACTGAGCTCCAGAGATCCTGTGAGGAGATGGGACAAAGTTCCAGAGGGACAGCCATCACTGCAGCTCTCCACTGATCTGGGCTTTATGGCAGTGGCTGGATGGAAGACTCCTCACTGCAAAACACATGAGAGCCTTTTTGGCTTTCATTGGAATTTTTCTAAAATTCTGTTTTGACTTTGTCATTATGGGGTACTGAGTGTAGATTAATGAAGAAAAAAAATAGTTTAAAGGACTGTAGCATCATGCAGAAACATAATAAAACTGAACAAAGTGAAGTGAATGCACTGCTTCTCAATTGTTTCAGTGCTAGATGTGGTCACAATATGACACGGCATTTTTTTTAACACATCTGCCCCTAACAATTGGCCTAATATGACCCAGCAATGCCCTACAAGATACCTTCACAAGCAGAACATTAGTAAGAAGTACATGAAGAGATTAATTAAATACATATAAATAAATACATGTTTATCTTAATGACCTGCAGAGGAAAACAAAAAAATGAAATAGAAAGAATAACATAGGAAGGAACCCCATTTAAATTCTAATAATACTACTAATGTTATATGATGGCCAAAAGAGCCTGTGTCCACTAACAGCTTTTGGCAGTACCCACAGCCTCAATTTCAAAGCAGTGCTTACTGTTACTTACTTACTTACTGTTACTGTTCCTGTTCCCTTGATGGTGACTGATACATCTGTGAAGTTGCCCTGTGTGCTTTGTATCTGCTTTTATTCAAGGAAATTTTACAAAGAAAGCATAACAATGGAAACAAGTGATGTCCTGACGTGATCAGTACCTCAGAAATAAAGTCCAGGTGTGCTGCTTCTGATTGGTCAAGGAGAGGCAACACTGACAAGTCAATGAAGTTCAACTATTTTCAACTAAGGGTGCTGTGAGCTAGGGATGTTTGATTATGACAAAAAAGTATAATTACATAACTATTTTCATTAATATTGTGATCAATGTTATTGAACACTGCTGCTTATTGATTTTACATCATCTGTGTCTTGGGCATTTGTCAAATACAAAGTATCAAAACTTGAGCATTCTAAACAGTCGGAAGAACAAGTATGAATCAAACCGATAAGTAAAAAATATGAATTATTAGAACAAATAAATAATGCATAAGCTGTATTGTTGAGGTAATGGGGATGCACTCTCTTGGGCCAAATATAATCATAAAAACTCATCAAATATCCATCAGAAGTGATAAAAGCCACTGGCAAATTGAGTACAAAATGTCCTGCAGCACAGTAATTATTTAGTCAGAGTTTTGTTGTTTTGTTGTCTATGACCATGGCAGGCCAAAACTGGGAATTAAATGAATTGCCCAGTACTGCTGTTAGCAATGAGTTTTCTAAGTGAGGCTGCTGATCACTAAACTGAAAGGACTTGGATTACATTAATTTTTGACAGCAAATAGGCATTTTCAGCACAAGAAAAATGTTGGTAGTAGAGATGTAATAATAGTATATCAAGAATAAACTAACCTAAAAAAATCACAGTTATCATTAGTATCATGGTATTTTTTTATTTACTGAATGTGTGCAAGAAGCACTGATACATCTTTTGAAATAATCTCACCGGGTCATATAAAAAAACAACATTAGGCACAATACACATCTGAATCAACTTTGAATTATCAACATATTAAAATTAAACTTAAAACTGCAACCAATGCACATTAACAAAGATATTTCTTTCATAAGGATGTCAGCATTTTTGACACTTTGATATGTTTTGAAGCAATGTGCTTTAAAGAATACACTATCCATTAATTTGACCTTGGATAGGGGGATTGCCTTTATTCAGATAGGAAAGCTGAAGAGAGACCGGAATCATGGGTAGAGTAGGGAGAAGACATGCCGAGACCGGGAATCTGGAACCACTGTCCTATCAAATAAAGGCAAAAAGGCCAAAAATAAATCTTAAAAAAAAAAAAAGTTAAAATCATCTGTCTGTTTTATGTATTTTATATTACTTTCCATCCTCACAGTAGTATTCACTGAAGTTTTTCATCAAAAACTGAAATTTCTTTTCCTTGATGTTACATTTCAACACATAATGACTTTTTATAGACACTCATTAGATGGTCATTTTACTGAGCTGACCTTGAACACATTATAAAATAACCATCTGTCAGCTTGTTAAGTGAACTAACTAAGTTTTATTTTACAGATTTTAACACAGATTTCAACACTGGATTAAGGTTTTGACTCACTGCAAGGCTTTGGAGCGCTTCCCATACTAATTTGAGCAGATGAAGAGAATATTGGTCTATAAGCAGTTTAAGCCAGTGCTTGAATCCAGCATTGTTTCCTTATCCTTAAAAGTTTTCCTTTATGTCTCCTGTTGACCTTTTTCAAATCCTTTCAGTTGGCAAAACTACAATGCATGTTTTCTTATTTTCTCTGGTTATAAAAGCATGTTTATTGCAACAAGTTCTAGTTGTGCTTAAAATTTCAAATTTAATATCAACCATGGGAGAATTTCACCTCTGTTATCATTAAATTTAGTATCTGTTTCATCTCTAGGTAGTTGTCCCTTAGAGTATCAGGAATTATGACAATAAAAATAATTATAAGAATCACAGAAGTAATGAAAAATAAAAAAAGCACTCACAAATAGTGTGCAGCAGTTTATCAGCTTAAAGTAAAGTTTATATTACCAGGGTGTCACAGCTCATGAAAGTTGTGGTAGAGATAACTCAAAGCTTCCTTTTAGAGGTATTTCACTTCCTTGATGTCCATTCTTACTGTGCTTTTTGCTTTGGTGTCTAACAAAGGCTGAATCCCCACTTGTCTGTTAGCTGGTTCTGGGAATCTCCAGTAAACCAGCAGGATGAAAATAAGGGGTGAGAATGTGGGGAGGGGTCTCCCTGTATCTAACATTGTTGAGATACAAGGAGGTATACCTACAAGTACAGGCGTATGTGGGAAAGATCATGAAGAGAGATAAACTTACATTGAAGAAACTAGTTTGGTCGGTCTGAGTGATGGGATGAAGCAGTGGCAAGCGGGTCCGTTTTTTGTGCTTACAACAGGATGACATGTTGCATGTGTTGTGTTAGGGAGGTGTGTCTTGACGTGCGGTCTGCCTGGCTGCATGCTGGCCTGCTATAGGCTGCTGCCTGATGAGCAGGGATGGTGGAGCGGCGCAGGAAAGAGGAGGCACTAGGACCCAGTGGTGCAGCAGTGAACAGGCAGGCATAGCGGGGCTGAGTCACTGCATGTGTCTGAGAGGCAGTCAGAAACAGAGCAGAGCCAGGGAGCAGAGGTGATCTCACACTCATCAGCACAGGATAACACAACCATGATGGGTTGACTTGGGGGGAAGGCGGTTGGAGAGAGGAAGTGTGCGTTCGCCACCACTTGCTCAGCCATGGAGACCAACAAAGTTCTTCATTTCGTGCCTTCGGGTAAGTCAATCCAAGCTCTGAGATCTGCTCCTCAGCTGAGCACGACACAGCGATCACTGGGAGAACCTTGGGGTTCCCTACCTAGTGAAACCTGAGAACCCCTGTGTGCAAAACATGTGCAGCACACCTCCACTTCCACTCTGAGGGGAAGGCAGATGTTTGGCTGTGCATGTGTTCCACTGTACATACTTGGTGTTTTTTCTATTTGCTCTTTCTGTATACTTAGGCAATGTTCTGTTTGTGACAGAATCCTGTTTTTATTTTTTCCAGAGGAGGAGGAGGGGTCCTGGAAGCTCCATTGAGCTCCCAGAAATGCAGATGTTTTTTTGACTTTTTTAAAAACACATACGCATTTGCCGTTTTTCTTTTTCCTTCTTCCTCTTCTTGTTTATGTCTGGTATGCGACACCAGAGGGTTCCTGCATTGTATTTCCTTCAGTTTAGGAGCTGAACCTTGAAGAATGATTGCATCTAAAAAGCCACAGAAAGCTAGTTTACCTGTCGAGCAGAGACAGCTGGAATGCAGAGGAAGCCCGGGCTCATAATGCACTTTCTCATGTGTTGCACTGACGGAGCTCGTGCAAGCGCTCGCTAGACAGAGAAAGGGGGGGGGTCAACACAGCACAGAGTGTGCATGCATTTGTGTGTAGTGGATGTGTTTGTGCATGAGAATTGGAGGGAAAAAAGTGTTCATCCATTTATTGGCATCTTTGTGCGTGCCTGTTTGAAGTCTGTGAGATGGAGAAGGACAGATTAGTGTTGGTGACAGCCACAGGAGAGCAGCGACTTCCCCCTTCACCGAAAGTCCTCTGAGAGAGCAGAGCCCATTTGAAGGTGTGATGCGGCTGCCTCCTCACTTTCATTTTGTCTGGGAAGGCAGAATGGGATACTGCGTCTCAGTTTGTGTATTTGATGAGGATGTTTTGTGGGAAAATTCAGTCACGGAAACATTATCTGAGCTTTTAATTGTGTGTTTTATTTGCAGTACACACCTCTTTGTGTGTGGGATAAAGTGTGGGAATGAAGTGATGTTTATGTGATCTTCTGTGCATATCATTGTCTGAGTTCAGCCGTGCTCTCGTGAGAATTGTGAAAGTGTGAGTGTGTCATGCACCGCGCACACTAAATACACCTCAGAGTGTGTCAGGGCGTGATGGACACTGCTGTGGCTCGTCCCCTAAAGAGTAATTTGTATTCATTTGCTTAGAGCTGATTAGAGGCGGAGAGGACAGGTTTGATCCCTGCAGCAGAACAATTTGGTTCTGTGATCAGGAAAGAATTCAAAGAGGTAGAGGCATGGAGAGGAGCGATATTGATTTAAAATCGGATCCAGCTGTGTTTTATTGAGTGTCCCTTTCATTTACATTATTATTGTTTTCTGTATCATGATTTTTGACCTTGCTTTATGTGTGCATATTAAGGTTATACTGCCCTGTAGGGAAAAAAAACGGCCAAATATATCTGCAGGAATTTGATGCAGTTATTGATCAGCCCCAGTGACTCAACAATTACTTTGCCAGAGGATTGGATTTCTTGTTTTCCAAACTCACTTTACTACCCTCTGGATTTTCAAATAAATCCAGTTTTTTTTCTGTGCAGCACCTTTCAGCATACATAACAGGAACATGCTGTCCACCACAATATTCTGTATAATCTGCCTTCGCAGATCATAGAAAGTGTTACAAAAACTGTTTAATTCTGTTGTCACCTATGAGTATTAGCAAAGCCTTATTGCAGCATATTGCAGGCAATCTTCCAGATCGTGTCATTATCAGTGGCAACCTGCTGACAGGTGAAGGAGCAGCTGGCGCTGTGGGAGGAGGGCAGGAGATATGGGATTCACTTTATGGAGCTGTAAATTACCACAGAGCCCCACCATATGATTACACAGTGTAATGATGCCGCAGCGCGTCCCTGAATTAATACTGAGGTGTAGATTAAGTTACTTAATGCAACACATCCTATAATAATGTGGTCTGGGAACATTTCAAACAGCGTTTTAAGTGATGGTGACCTCACAGAGGATTTACTCTTAGTTACATAGATTCAGTTGTTTTTGTTGGATTTTGTTTTCAGTAAAGGAATGGGTATTAATTATCTGTGTCAAAGAGATTATACTTAAGTGACGTCTCTTTCAGTAGGATTATTAAAACTTCCTCCTTGCTTGTTGGTAAACTTAAAGTGGATCTGGCTTGTTTTCTATATGCAAGTTTGAATTTAACTAAATAGACGTTTTTTTTATGCTTAAATAAATGATGATGACATTAATTTTTATTAATGCAACACAATTTTTATTTGCATATATAGAGGAAAAGTTTTTTTTTGCATTTAAAATGTTTGAAATACATAGTCAATCCAAAGCTGAAAGGAAAAGTTTTCTGCTGGGTACAACTATATAAACCATAATTCTTTTGGTATTGTAAATACTTTCAGGCATATTTTGGTATATTGGGGATGCTTTTAAAGATTTGCACACAATAGATTAAAAGAACAGAGCTAAAAATAATTCTTTGATTGTTATTAAACAGTACAAGTGTACAAAAAAAAGAGCTTCACCTTAAAGTGCACAACATTCGGGCATCTACAGTCGCAAATAACATACGTTCGGGTAAGAGAAGAGAGAGGCAGTGTGTTTGATTGCACAGTTGGGAAAAAGTGCTGCACAATAGATAATGTCCATTGTACAATATTAGATTTTTATCTGATATACTGATGTTTACAAATGAATTTTAGCCAAAACCAATATCAACACCAGTATTTAAATTAAGTTTAGACCTTACACTTAAGTACCCTAAAACACACAATTTCGAACTTGAGGATAACAAATTAACAATCTTCAGTCCTTAAAACAGACTTTAAAGTGTAAGTAATTGTGATGAATTGAAAAAAAAGACTTCAGCTTATGTGGGTCTGTGTGTCCAGCCTAAAACTACACAAACTTATTTGTTCATACAGCCAATATTTACAGTTGATGTCTGCAGATTTTTACACCCAAATTTTGGATGTAGATATTGACAGAAATTATAACTGCAAGTACAATAATTCAATCATGCATCCCTACTCTCAATGTGTTTTGTGTCTGAATGTCAAAAGTCAGGCAGTCCTCAACACAGTGGTCACAGGATCAAATCCCAGTGTTGTTGCTACCATACACCATTGGTGTCTTTCCTCTCTCTCTCTCTCCCTGTATCGCCTGTCTCTCTTGCACAAAAATCAGCACACAACTGAAAAGTCCTCATAGGAGATCTTAAGATAAAATTTTCTTATTGGCATTTTTACCTTTGACAAGCACACACTGCTGAGGTATTTTGTTCCTCTTGGACTGTAATGCTTCATAACAAATAGGATTTCATGTATAAAACGTAGATTCATAGGGTGAAATGTAATGCAAGAAAACCAGTGAAAGTGATCATTTAAAACACAAGAATTTTATCCATATTACATGTCTTACTTGTTTAATGAATCTGACCTGATGTGAATGATTTAAAACACAGTGTTTCACTGAATAGATTTGTGTATTTTTCCAACATTGTGTTTGATATCAGGCTGGAACATATTCTAGAGGTTTTCTGAGTTATTTCAAACTAGGGCTGTCAGAGTTAATTTATGCCTCATGTTACCCCTAATTATCAGATTACTGAGTGACATACTACCATTGTCCAAGTTAATGTTATTGCTATGCAGAACTAAAACAACTGTGTTAATATAAATGGTGGGTAATAACAAGAGTGAGTAGGTGAGGTGGGCAGCTGTGAGAGTTATATTTATTTGCTGTGTGGATGGCAGCATTTAATTTTTCTTTTTTTTTTTGTTTGGATATGTTTTTGTGTGTTCTATCCTTTTAAATAATTCTTATTTAACACAGCAGTCACTTTCGCTTTTTCATTTTTCCTGAATGTAATACAAAAAGATGGCAAATTGTATGTCCTTTTTTCAGCTTTTGAATATTCAATAACAAATCTGTTTAAAAGAATAGTAATTGTATGCCTCATGCTGTTTAGCTACAAAATTAACACTTTTTTTATATTTTAGTAAATGTTGTTGATGTTATTTTGTTATGTTGGATGCACAGTAGGTTAGCTAGTTGGCAGCAGCTGGATACTGCTTCCTGCTGCGCTTCCTGCCTTCATAGTCATAGAAAATGAGAACACTGTAGCTCTTTTGTATGTCTCATTTTAGTTCAGAACACTTTTAGAAAACTCAGTGGACAAGTTGAAAGTAATATTTTGTTTTGTGTAATCAAATATTTCACTGTCTTTACATAGCAAGTTAATTTTTTGTAGTTAAGCAAATGTTGTTACTGCCCATCACCAGAATATCCCTGTTTACATTTATTATATTGTTTACTTCTTAATCAAAACATGTAGTCAGGTGCACTCACCTTAAGTCAGTACACATTACAATGTAAAAGCAAAACAAAGCTAAATTTTCAGTCTTAACTAGGTTACTTACACAGAGAAGGCAATTAAACCGAAACTCCTAAAAGTGTAAATGTTTCCACTTTAACCAAAGATTATGGAACATCAGTGAGTCATTTTGTACATGCTCTCCTGAAAATTTCTTAGTTTATAGCATTGTAAAACGCTGTATTAAGCTTTCTGAAGCTGTCTTCTACCTCTTAGTAATGGTTTCAGAACACCCGGGTGTGGAATTTTTAACACACATTATAATTTTACTCTCAAGTCATAAAATATCACATGATTCCGAAACAAGATACTGGTAAGAATAGTTTCACATTGCCAAATTGACTTACATTTTCATAAATGCAAAATAATTTGATTTTATACGGTTTACGGTGTTTCAAAAATGGTGCTTAACTGTGGATAATTTTCAACATTCAGTGATCAACCACAATTTGGAAGATTAATTGTTCAACAGCCCTTTTAAAACCGTTTTCCAGCTGAAATTGGAATTACTTAGTGTCTCAGAGTTTTTCTTTTGGGTCTTTATTCAGCTTTCTTTCAAATTCATATTTTTCATAGGTCTTTAATTATCAATCAAATATTTCTCTCTGTACATACAAAAAATGTGCTGTCTGTAAAATGATCGACAAGCTTAATCATCATCACTTCTGTATTTTTAAACATCTGTGATTAAATATCATAATCACAAGATAAAACAGAGATATCCCAGCGTCTTGCCAGCGGGGTGCCAGTCTTCAGGTGTGACAGACAGGCAGGTAATCAGCACTGCAGCCATGACCTGCAGAGCCGGCAAATATCAGCATGGAGGACACATAGTGGCCGTGTGAATTAGTAGTTGGACCATGTGGAAGTGGAGGTGTGTGCAAGAGAAGATGGATGACGTGTTCCCGTGTGTGCGAGTGCAGGGCTGCGTGTGTGCGTCCTGTAGATGTGACAGTGATCTCTGATCAGTATTCACCGCTGGCAACAGATCTCAGAAGCTTCCAGCCTCCGAGCACAGCCATCTGGGCAGAGGAGAAACACACACAAGCACACAAATGATGATACAGTACCACACAGAAAAAACACAAATACACATCAGCGCTCAAATATCACAAAAAACACCACAAGACAGCCACACACGCACAAGCAAATTCACACATCAGCATTTTTTGACAAATTCTCTCTCTCTCACAAACACACTAATTTGCACACACAGAAATGCACTCACACCAACTGTGTAGCAGATATTGTCCATACACGCTGCTGCACGTAATTATATACACAACTCATTCTATCTACATAATTTGTTGGTTTACACACGCTAAACAATTATGTAGATGTGTCAACATAGACACTCATCATGCACAGTTCAAGGAACACGGAACATCTAAGACCACACACTCATAACAACTACACACAAACATAGACTTCCTCTTGTGTGTCATTATATCTCTATTATTGTGCATTTTGGGTCTTTTTTAATCATTCAATTTTTTCCAAAACATACATCTGCATAGATCTTTTATCTGACTTCGTGAAAATACAGTTGCACTCAGACAGGTGTGTATTTATGCTAAAAAAAGGTCAAGCAGATGAAATACTTGAATGTTTTAGAAGTATCTGAAGAAGAGTCTGAGATGTTTTTTACATAATCAGGCCTGCAGTGCTCTAAGTGTGATGAAAACACTTCTTGTCAGTTAGCGAGCAGTGAAGTCAGTACGGAGCTGGTACACTGTATGGACAAAAGTATTGGGACGCCTGACCATTTCACCAACAGAGATTGTAGTGACATTATATTCATGTACTTTTATATGGAGTTGTCCCTCTTTGTGCTGCTATAACCTACTCTGCTCTTCTTGGAAGGCTTTCCACAAGATTTTGGAGTATTACTGTGGGAATTCGTGCCCGTTCGGTAGGGCTGCAACAAACAATGGTTTCAATCATCGATGAATCGGATGATTATTTTCTTGATTCATCGATGAATCAGATGCTTTTTTCCCAGGGGGCGGGGGTTAAATCCCTTAATTAGAAATTGAACATGGATATTTCAAAGCTGACAAAATAATGTTAGGCTTTAAATGTCTATATTCTTAAAACTTAAAGAAAAACTACATTTCTTAGTTCTGTTATATAAAATAACTTGAACATGCCACAGAATAAAATCAAAAAAATAATGAATGATTTAAAAAAACAAAAAGAGAATAAAAAGTTTTCTATTTTTACCTTGCCTCCCTCCTTACAAACATACATAAACACTTTAAGATACTAATGACAACAGCCTGGAGATATGACCTGACTGAAAGACTGTTTTAGCGGGATTCTGCTTTTATTACGTCCTCTTACATTTATTTTATCCCAGATCAGCCACAGGTAAGCCTCAGCCTCTGAAAGTTATTGATGTTATAATAACTTAGAAACATTTGTCACTCACCTATTCAACAAGCTCACGTTAGTTCATTAATGCTTGTTGTCAGACCGACCCGCACTCACAGACACACAAACTATCTTTCCTCTCTGTCTCACACACACACACACACCCACACACACACACACACACACACACACACACACATACACACCCAACTGTTCCTCTCGCCCTGTGACTGCAGCACACGCTTTTTCTTCCTCTCTTCTGTTAAAATGTTAGAGCACATGGTTGGGCAAATATCATGGATTACATGAACGCCTGACAGCCCATCACTTTTGTTTTTATCCAGTCTCGTATCGTAACAGAAACAAACCTAAAGTTCGGTTTTTCCAACAGCAAGCTTTTTTTAAATCACTAGCGCCTCATCTCCATCATGAGACACGGTTGATGATGAATATAACTACTCAATTTTTCCGCTAATCATCAGATTATAATCAGAGAAGCACTAAACTAAGTGAAAGTAAAGTTTATCAGCTGTCTGAGTGTGACGTAAACAGCTCCGTGCCATGCCAAGTGACGCCATAATCGTGCAACACAACCAATCGATAGATGAATTCGTTGCCAACACTTTTAATTAGCGATTTTTATCGATTTGATGTTGCAGCCCTACTGTTCAGTCTATTAAGCGTTTATGAGGTCAGGCACTGATGTTGGATGAGACGGCCTGGTTTGTAATCGCCTTTCCAAATCATCTCAAAGGTGTTCAGTGTGGTTAAGGTCAGGGCTTTGAGCAGGCCAGTCAAGTTCTTCTACCAGACGGGCAGATGTGGCAGGGAATGTTCTCCCAGTATCAGTCAAAGCTTCTCAATAATGGCAAAATTCATAATCACCATTATTTTGATTTGATAATGTGATCCCAATTATTAAGAACAATTTGATCCGCATATATGCATTTCAAATACCTGGCCTCAGTAAATCTTTGTGTTACAGTGAGAGGCAGTCACAGCTTGGTAACAAAGTGTTAAAATTTCTTGGTTTTATAAATGCATCTGAACTGATTCTTTACAGAAAGGATTGAAGAGCTGGGACCTATAGGTCGTCCAATAATCAGTCTGGCCAATTATCGGTTTTTTGCATTTTGCTGACTTTCAGTTTTAGCATTTCACTCTTCCGATCTCTGATGTCAATAACTAATTATAAAGGCCTCTACTTTTAGAAGTTGAATCAAGTATTACAATATATTATTATAAAGTGTATCTTTACTTTGTCAAATCAAGCAGATTTTAACTGACAGTTGTCTTAACTTCTGGAAGTTTTTTTTAACTGAAGACGTGTATCAGAGTATTTTTACACTGTGGTATGCCTACATTTCCTGAAGTGAAAGAGGTAGTTCTACTTTTGACTGAAGAGAGTTTGACAAGGACCTGTAGAGAGGTCTGTATAACTCTGCAAAGTAACTCTAATAACTTAGTAACTGCCATGTTTTCACCCATGATGTGTAAATTAAAATGTGAAATTAATTGTTCACCTAAATAGAAATACGTAGCATGTTCAGGCTCTATGCTGGTAGCAGAAGTTTTACTTGATGAGCTACACACATGCAGTTGGGAATGTCCCAGTATTTCAAGTTACGACGCTATATATAGTACCACCAAAGCTACCTTCAGGGAACATCTGGCACGGGCATCCAGCCACTTGCTGGTTAGTTGTAATGTCTAGCTAGGAAGGGGCTGATTTCCCCATTCATAGCTACGCAATAATGCCAAGGGAAGTAATAGCACATACAACTACTTCTTGGAGGAAGTGTGTAGGAGATATAGCTATGGCTTAGAAAGAAAAAATCCTATATATCAGCATCATCACAGTCTAGCAGAACTGGAATCCTGTGTGGATTTTTTCTTATTAAGCCATAGCTACACATTAGGTAAAGTGCTCTAGTCTTTGATATTGTCAGCTTGAAGTCAATATCTCCTTCAACACGAGGCTAGCTTTGAAAAGGTTTTTCTCAGTACTTATCAAGGTTATCAAAAGTTTTGCAATGCATTGCTTTGACAGACGCTCCAATTTCCCTTCAGATTTTCAGTAAAATTCCCTTTTCAGGAACTCATTCACCAGGAAACACTGACATATACAGACTGTTGTCTTCATTACATTTATACAACTTCCATAGTGCAGTTTTGCACCAGTATTACAGCATCGTATCCGTGCACATACAGAGAATCATGGCTGCCATGTGAGTGATGAGGACAGTGGAAAGTGGCATAAATATATATTTCTGACTCTTTATCTGTGCATTGACAAAGCTGCATTTTCAATAACACAGTTCATACAAGGTCTTACTTTTTGTTACAGAGTTGTGCACCTTTTTGGTGCAATTTTTACAGCTCATTGTATGAAGGGTTATGTTGTCATCCCTTTTGTAGTTGGAGCTCCACTGCTGTGGTTTAGCAGGCTGGTCTGGATGTCCTTGGCGCAAAATGACCTTCAAGATATTGTAATATAAAACTGCAGACAATTCTCAACCAACATTTCAAAATTATGGCTATAAGGAAAACCCTAATCTGTTTTGATCATTTACTGACTTTTGATTAACAGATTACTAATCATTCTATGAATATGAACAAAAATCTAAAGATCAGTGGATGATGAAAATAATCAATAGCTGCAGCTTTACTATCTTTACACTGAAGGAGTTGATTACATTAGTCCTCTGCCCATCCAAATTGGAGTTATTACATGGAAGTGTTCAAAAAAATCTATCAGTATATTACTTTATGACCAAAAATGAGTCAAATTTCTTGTAGTGCATACCGATTTGTGCAAACAATTTCTTGTTCCTTTAAAGTTCATATTAAATATATTAGTTATTACTTGTGCTGCAGGACCTTTGAGCTTTATTTTCTTTGTAGAAAAAGATCAATAAAACAGAAGAATAAATCAAACAAGTAAATGCATAGAGAAACGATGCATAGAACACAGTGGTAAGCTGCAGCATTTTCTCTACATGGTGAATGATGCAGCCAGAGGTCTAACACATTTTGCTGTTAAACTTATAAAATTACTTTAAACTTCACGTGTTATCCAGAGAATCACTGAGGCTTTCAAGTTTCACTATTCAAACCACAGCTGACAGGTTGAAACTGAATTGATGACGACTGTTTCCTCACACCACAAGATACATTCAGCTTTAGTAATCATGGTGGAGATACAGCTCAGAAGATGCTTTAATAAGTGAAAGAAAAAAGAACATTGTGTGTTAGTAATACTTTTCTTTATAAATTATTTAAATGGACTTTCAAATCTTTTTGAACAAAAATTAATGCAATTCTTATCATTCAAATGAATAAATCACTAGATCAGACTGTGTTAATTTTTCAAACATAACTTCCTGTTCTTTGAAAGATTCAAATCTAATTCAGATCAGCTGAAAGTCAGCCAAACATCAGTTCACCAAGTTCATATATTTTTAAATGATAATAGGGGCTCCAGAAATCCCTGTAAAGTCAAAACAAATCAATATGATGATAATTATTTATGACATGACCCAACAAATCACAAATAAATGTCCTTATAAATGCCAAAATCTGAGCTTAATGACACCATAATGTAAATTTAACATGCTGTTTTATTAGCCTATGCATACTCAGCTTTAACACCAAGAAAAGCTATCAGTGTAGTTCTTTGCTACTCCTTTAAAGAAGTGATGTCCAGTACTAATAAAACTGGTTTGCACAATGACTGCATCTACACTCATCTCTTGACTGGCAGCCATTTTTTACAGCCTGAAGCCTTGCTAGATGAATCTTCCTCACGTCAGGTATGAGTGCACTGACTTTACAAGGTTACCAATGATATGGTTTCATGTATGAATTTCATACAATAGGAGAGAAAGCTGTCAATAGTGGCCTTCCTGGTTGCGCTGCAATTTACCCATAAAGCCCTCCGGGATGGCTTATGTTGTAGACCAGGAAGGTCACCAAAATAACCACTTTTCTTTTTCTTTTCTCATCCATGAAACCAAAAACATGGTTTACTTTTTAGTAGACACTCTGCTGTGCAGTTTTTAATGAAATGAGTCTCTAATTCAAAAGAAGTAAGCCAAAGAGATGGTTGCCCTAAGCAGTGCATCTGGTGTCTACCTGACCTTGAAATCCCTAGTGAAGCTACAAAGTCACAGGGGGGTGGGGGACATGGAGATCTGCATTACAGCAGTGAGCTTGGGTGACTGAACTTGTAAATAACAAGAAAATATAGGTGGTCCATCACAAGTGAGAAGCACAAAACATGAATATGAGCAGCAACAGAAGGGCAGCTCCCAGCAGCAGTTCATGCTACATTTATGTTGCAGTCTTTGATGTAATTTCCACTCTTTCAGTGACAATGATGGACAAGTTTTGTTTTTTATGGTGGCTCCATCATAACAGCCACCATAACAAAACAAGCCTCGTTACAACTGTAACAATCAAGAATCTCTCTTACTTGCCACATCTATCCCTTACTTCAGCCTCAGTTTTTGATCCAAATGCCTAAAAGTTTTGCACAATACTGTTCATACATATTTCTAACAAAGGAGTAGTCTCTTTTAATTAATGTGGACATTTCAGTGGTAAAATTCGGCATATTGTGTCTTTAAATACTAATGTTCTGCACCTTAAAAGAAGAAACAGTAATAATAAATCAAGTCTGACCAAAAGAAGGTATTCCTAACCTTTTTATAAAAGCTTTGTCAATGTTCCTGATATTTAATGGGTTCCTTTTATTTTAACATTATTAGATGTATCGCCTGTGTTTCTCTGTAGTTGCTCTTATTCCTCTCTTCTTTGTTTCAGCCTCAGATTATATATTCAAATGTATTATTATATAAGCGGTTTTTCAGTGGGCTAAAGTGAAAGATGACAAAATGACCTGATGGGGCCCTTTAGTGTAGATCTGATCCACTTTAATTTCACATCACAGTGAGGTCATGTCTTAATCTTATTGGAAATACAATAGATGCTTTTAACTCAGAACCAAAGCAGATTGTCATCTCCAGATTTAAAGTCCAGGATCATTCACTGAGTCAGACAGGACTAAGAACTAAATACACACAGGCACCCACATGCATGTAATCTCTTCCACAGCACACTTATACCCACAGACAGATATACATAAATGCGCATGTTTAGGAAATAAAAGCACATGCAGTGTTGGTGGTCCTCCTCTGTCTCTGGTCATGTCATGCTGCTGTGGTTTGCTGTTATGTAATTAAGCCCCAGTTTACCGCCTCCTGCTGGCCTATACACACCCATCCACTGCAGATTAAAGCTTACTCTACAGGTTCCCGCACAGAAAGCAGTAGTGTGTATAGGGGAGGTATCTCTCTCAGTTGCTATATTAATATTGCTCTTGTACGGTCGTCTTAGGCTGCAGAGCATTGCCGGCACAGAACAAATTGTACTGTGCCGGGTACTTTCTCCTTTGCAGTGAATTTAATTTAAAAACCAACAAACAGAACTGGAGAGTGGTCGACATGGTGCTGCCCTTCTTTATATGAGAAGCCTCTCACCAACGCAGTAATTATTCCAAGATGGCTGAGGATGCCCTTGTCGATGAATTCCCAAACCTTTATAATAATACTTCCCTTTTCCATTGGATTGAAAATAAACATCATATTGAGTTAAACAGTATGAATGTAGGGCTGAAGGATGTTGCAGAAAATGACCATAATATTTTTCCTCTGAAAATCAATACTAGTGTTAATTATATTTTTAGATAAGTTTACAATTAACAACCATTACTTTAAGCTGAGGCTTCTCAACAGGTGGGTCATGACCCAAAACAAAAGCAAGGAGTTTTCCTCATAGGGTCACAAGCAGGCCTTGTCAAGGATTCAAGTTTTTTTCTTTTTGAGAAATAAAAACCTTGAATAAATAAAATAAAAACCTTGTTTTCCCATGATAATGTGTTAATTCCTCAAGATCTCTCTAAACTAACCTAAACTTGTAAATTAAAATGGAAAAAATGAGAAACATAAAATGCTTTAATCTATCTTTACCTTGCTTTTGAATAGTGCACTTTTTGAAACATTTTTATTTTTTCCTGTCTCTTTGTTTAGTCATGTTTTATTTCGCATAGGGGTGGGCAATATATCAAGTGTACTCTATGTTTTGCGGCTTTTGCCATGTGAGATATATAAAATGGTTTTAACGTAACCGTCAAGTATAAACTACATGGATGTTTTAAGCCCTCACCATGCACTTCTGTCATTAGTTTCCCATGTCCCACTGTTTCCTTATGCATCTCTCTTTCAGCAAAGAGTACACTACTTGATCAAATGGGAAACTGCACGTGCGTGTTTTTGTATCCGCAGAGGAGGGAGTAGCATGAGAGAGTGCAACTGTAAACCCATAACTGAGGCAAGTGAGAGTTCTTAAGAGACTGACAAGGAGAAACAGCTTATCTGACAGTGGTTTGGATTGAGAAAGGAAGACATCAAACAAAACATAATTTGTAAAATATGTAACTAGATTACGCAGAAATTACGACAGCAGTAATGCATCACCAAAGACGTGGCACCAGCAAGTGTTGTTGAAAAGCCAGGATTTAAAGATCTCATAAAGACACTCAACCTTCATCTGTTTGTAACATCAACAGCTAGGAGTTAGAAAGTTCTTGCCTCCATCAAGCCATCTCTGATGATCACACAGGAGAGCTCCTTGCACAATGTCTATAACAATGCTCTCCTGTCATTGAACTTGTGCATCAGCATAGAAAACGGGACTTATAGAATCTAAGCTGTGAGCCTAAATGGGTATGGCTGTGCTTTGGCTATCGGCTGCATCTTTTGATTGGTGAGTTTTTGTGTAAGGGAAATAATAATCGTTATTATAATCAATAATCGTAAACATAACAGAGGAAACATTTTCATATTAAATTAAAGACTGTGAAAGTATTTCATGATTTCTATATTTCTTCAAGCTTAAGACCTGTTGACATCATTTATTTTTATTTGTAAAGGTTATCCTTTAAAAAAGTGTGCTAAATTTAACTTGTTGATTTTACCCTTTCTGCATACAATAAAAAAACAATAGAAGTGTCTACTTTAATTAACATACTGGTGTCATTCATTTCATGCATCAAAGGGCTGAATTAAACATTTCTAAAGTAATTTAGAGGAGATTTCAAACTATTGTGCCAGATATTGTGTATCATGATATGGCCAACATATAATGCAATATTAATATTAGGCCATATTGCCCAACTCTAATTCCACATAAAGTCTGTTTCTGGTGAAATGCATTTTAAGTGGTTGAAAATTTTGAAACAACAGGTCGTGAGGCAAGAACCCTGTTTCCAAGAACTATGTATGACTTGAATAACAATAAATTAATTTTCAAAAGTCAAACTTAAGTAAATGCAGGGCTGTGATTTGGTTGGGGTTGGGGGCTGTAAATAGGCTGCAGTCTTCAACATTGATCACAGGATTGATTCCCAGCCCTGCTGGTGTTTAGTACCCTTCTGTCTCCCCATGTCTTGTCTCTCTTCAGCTGTCAAATAAAGGTGAAAAGGCAAAAAAAAATTGTAAATAAGTAAGTAAATTCATGGCTTTTTATGCATTTATTCATAAAGGGGGACGATGGATAGAGTCTGAAACAGGGACAAGACAGTAGGGAAGATACACACGGGAAAGGAGCCACAGGCTGGACATGAACGTAGGCCTCCAACATACATGGGGCATGCCTTAAAACACTAGGCCATCTGTACTCCTTTTTGTGAGTTTCTAAATTAGTAACTTTGTTTTAAACCAATTAAAAAAGATCAAAGAGGCATTTTTAGGTAGAAAAATTTTTTTTTTTCTTTTTCACTTTGGTAGATGCAGCATGTCAGAGGAGCTCTGAGCTGCGCCTCACAAGAAGGTTTTTACAGGGAGCTGAATTATCTGCAGAGGGCTACTCCTTATCAAAGCAATCTCAAATCCAACAGTTAAAAACAGAGGGAACACAACATGAAGCCATTTCAGATTTTAAAACTGTTTTCCAGCGCTCTTCAGCACATGTAGCATCTTCAAAGAGGGGCTGTTAGCCGAGCTAACATTAATATAATAACTGCAATGCTGTCTTCTCGTTGAGTCTTACCAATACTTTTTAACCAAAACAGGGATGTCTAGTTAAAAGGCTGCTAGCAGAGCATGTTATCAACATGTTACCATATCTGGACACTTTATTCATACCCATGTGCTCCAATCTTTGATTTTCTTCTATAAACACATGCTTTGCTGTATGCCAGTTCTCAGGGGTTGATGTTTTTGGCTAGCAACAAAACTCCAGTGAAATCATTTTGCCTTTTTTCTGTGTGACAAGCTGTTTAGTAATTCCATAAAAATGTCCATGTTTGTATTTGTTTTACCTCAATTCCTCTTATGATTTTTTTCCATATTATCGCATAGCATCAGTTGAAATGCAGACTCAGGAGGGTTTAAGATCATACTTTTGCACAATCTTGTTTACAATCTCACAGACACAAAGCACATGTGTGCAGACAATACCCCACTCATTCAAACAAGATCTGACCTGTGCAGAGCAGTTGCATTTAGTTTTACGATGAGACCTGCTGATTTCTCTCCTTCCTGCTCAGACTAAGGTTATTTTTGCCAGGCTGTTGTTTTCATACAGCTGTTGCATGCTGGGTTTGCACATTTGGCATGTGTGGCCCTTGTCTGTAAGCGGTGTTTTGCACCATTTTGTCACACTGAGTCGGATGTCCTCTTTGTCCTTGCTGCATGTTGTGACATCAATCATACGCCGCAGCACCAACAAGAACAATTGTGAATGCAATATCTGTAGTTATGACATGAGTCATACATAAAAGTAAAGGACTATGAGTTAGTGAGTAGTCCTAGGGTAAAGACAATTAAACAGAGCATCAGTGCAGGATAAGTGATACATAACAAGATCTTACCTCGGGTGAAGGAGGATAAACTGTTTGAAAACTGACCCTTATGGGCATTCAACATGATCCTTGTTAAATCAGTTTACAACCAAAATTGTTACAGCTTGAGCCTTAAGCTAAAACTTTTCTCTGCAGCATCATCACACTGTGTAGTTGTTGATGGCAGCTTTATGTTTGCTATATGCTGTAAAAACAACTGATATCATACCTGCAGCTGCAAAAATTGCATTTGGAGGATGTTTTCACATATTCCTGTTCTAATCAGTCTAAAATGAACAGTAGTAGCTAGATCCTTTGTTGCTTTTCCAACAGAAAGCTAAGGCAGCCATCTTCTGTGGCCCCATGTTGTTATTTTATGATGTTGATGTTACAAGCTGTGAAAGACAAGATAAACATGGTTTTTTGACCTACATAGTCTTTCAGACTTAGAAATAATTCCCTAATCCCCATGGGAAAATTAAGGCAGCGCCAGTGCTCTTGTGCAGAACATAAACATGAACTCATAAGATACAAGCTTCAAGTAACAAATGTGTAAAATAGGTAAGCTATTAAAAAACAAATATACAGCAATATGGAATTTGGAAATAAAAGTAGACTCATACATATAGCAATATGTAAAATTATGAAAGATGATCAGATATTTGCAGCCAATAGAAATTAAGGGAGGTAACCATAAAAGCAGACTAGAAGTCGTAGTGGTAAATAAGACATTCTTTGTTGTCGGGGTCTCCAGCAAGTTTTGAACTATCTTCTAGTGTCACCTGAGACCACAGTGTGCAGTTCTTTTCAGCTGTGTAGAACTTTTAGTACCATCTGATTTCACCATGAGTTTTAATCCTCCTGGCTGCCATTATGGTAGTTGAGCTCTGTGTTTACAGTGATAGATGTGAAGTACAGACATACAGCCTGCAGGTGACTCTGCCCACTTGCTAGTCTTTTCAAGTAAAAAATGGATTTCTTTAAATTCAACTAAATAAGCTTATGAGGGAGAAAAGCAGTCAAAAGCGTCACCATCATCCTGGTCTGTGTCACTGCATCTCAGGACATTTGAAGAATTAGAGCTGCAGCTTGGGACACAAAACAAACGGGGGTTAATATTCAATATTGTCAGATTGCGTGATGTGAGATGGTGGCAGCTGAGTGTGGTACTGATGGGGCTTGTCTCACAGCATGCACAAGACACAAGTATGCATCAGTGGCAAAATTAGCTTTATTACATTGATTCCTATTAAGGCTGGGCAGTTAATCAAAATTTAGATAAAAGACCCTGTGAAGTGAAAATAAATCTGTGTGTAGGTTAGTTGTATGACAGGTCAGTGTGTTATGAACCCCCATGTCAAATTTAAGTCAGATAAAATATCTCTAAGTTTATGAACTTAAGCTTTAAAGTCATGAAAAATGAGGCAGTAAAATCTGCTCCAGGATGGTGTGGGCGTGTCTGTTGAATAAGCTAAAGCCATGCCCACTCAGGAGAAATACGGTCCTTTCAGATGTAAACAATATTAAAATCTGAATGTTGACCTGATGAGCAGTATGCAGCTGCCTGGATCTGGTCCAGAGAAGAGACAAAATCAGTTTTCTGGCTCAAATCTCTGTTGTGATGCTTTAAATGATCCATAGACCACTGTGGCTGATAGATTTGGCAGATTTACCTCAGAATGAACATAAAAACAGCATTTAAAGGTAGACTATGCGATTTTTTTTTCCACTATGTGTCGTAGGAGAGCAAAGTTTTGAAATTGTAAACAAAGAGGAGTTTTTGACACACCTCCGCCACTTTGAAGCCTCCCCCTTTAGCCACTTTAGCTTCTGTTCATCCTAAACACCGATCATATATAAGTTTATACGTAACGTTCAAGGCAACCTTTACTGCTAATATCTTTTCTCAGCTGCAGTGAACCATTTCACAAGCTCTTCTTCTCCTGGCCGGTTATGTTATAACATCGATTAAACATGAAAACATCAGCTTCAAACAAGACTTGGGTGATTTGAGATAAACAAAATTTGAGACACTACCTGATTTGAGTAGAGCTACCTCTGTCTGCAGCCTCCATTTATTAGCAGCAGGCTAACATTAGCACACCTAGCTTCCATTCATTTTTACCCCACATTTATTTCAGCTGCGCTATCACACTCAGCTTAAATGTCCAACCATAAGAATAGTGCTGTGTCAATAAATCAACACTGGACAAACATCGAGACAATGCGCACAATGAATGAAAAGATGTAGCCTATATACGCATCCACGAGAAGCAAAGCCAGTTCTGAGTCATACGAGAGCTTTTGAGCGCGTAGGACTCGCCACCCAGGAAAAGCAAGTCCGATATTAACTCTAGTTTTTCTTTTGCTTTGTCAGAGGGTTTCCTAGACAAATGTCGAGGCTTTTTAGGTGGAGGGGAAGCCGGTGGCAGGCCTTCTGTCGGCCACTTCGGACTGGAGTCTGCCATTTACATTCCTCTCAGCTGTTTAGGTGAAACATTTACCTGCAGCAGCACTGCTGCCCCTGGGGGCGCATCTAGGAGGAGAGGGGCGTGTGCCAGAGGAGAGGGTTACAGCCCCAATCCGGTCCGGACAGAGTTATAAACTTCCCATATAAACAAAACTACAGGGTACCGAAGTTTTAATTCAGTGTGTTTATACTGTACTCAGAAAAACATTTACATAGCATATGTTTGATTTTTATTACATTTAAGGGTAAAATGTTGGATATTCTACCTTTAACTGACTGTTAACTTTCAATAAAAGCAGTTACATCAGCTAACATTAGACTGCACTGAGATTAACTGCTCTGTGATTTTATATTGTAGTGTTAGAGGGGTGGGGTCGAGCCCTGTGGGCTCATGACATCATGAGCCTACATATTAGCCCCGCCCACATGAAACCAAGCCAGGAAAGAGGTGAAAAATTTTCTAACAGTCCAAACCCAGAATTCAGTGACATGTAGATCTCAGTGTTTTCAGATGTTTACAGCAGCCATATTCAAATATATCTAGGGTATTAATACAAAAAATTTGGATTTTACTGTACAGGGTCTTTAAATTACAATTTGGGCCTCTGCAATTTTCAAATCTCCGAAGGTGCGATAATTCTTTGACCTGAAAGGTGCGTCAAAATACCGGTGTTTCACTTTTTGCAGCAAAGATGTTTTGCTTTGCACATTATGCAAACATTCAGATACCATTTTTTAAAGAAAATTGTTTGCAAAAACAATTCTTATTTTTGCATATTTTATTTATCAAAACTGAGAGTGACATAAAAATGATAATTCCCTTCAATTCAACAATTCATATAAAATTTGCAGTAGGACTCAGAACAATCACAATTACATATTTATTTTTAAAATCCTTTAGCCCTGGTTAAATCTTTCTTATATCTTGTTAGTTATGATCTAGAACAGTGGTTCTCAAACGGTGCCTTGAGCCAAGTCTTGTGTGCCGTTGGAATTTGTACAACTGTATGTTGTTACAAGACTATACGATTTAAGTTGATTTTCCCCTCATGATGTCATGTGGGAAGTTAGCACCGCCCCCAGGTTCAGTTGGCCCTCCCCACTCGGAAGAAAGTTCCATCCTCCTCCCCCCTTATCCTCCTCTCATGCTGGATAGCTCAGTGGGTTAACCTGCTGACTTTGGTCTGGGATATTGACGGTTCAAATTCTAGTCAGGTCCTTAACTTTGGATAAAAAGTGTCTGTAACATTGAAAAAGCAGAAGTGCCACATCCATTTGCTGAGAGAGGTGTGGTCAGGGGCGGAGTCTGAGAGCTCATTAACATTTAAAGCCACAGACACAGAAACAGCTTGTTCTGAGAAGGGCTGAAACGGAGGGGGTTTTCAGACATCCAAAAAATCCAATACGAGAGTGTCATTTTTCAACAAAAAACTTCACAGGCATGTTTTGGGGACCTCTGAGACCAATTTAAACTT
Organism: Cheilinus undulatus; assembly: GCF_018320785.1. Classification (NCBI taxonomy): domain Eukaryota; kingdom Metazoa; phylum Chordata; class Actinopteri; order Labriformes; family Labridae; genus Cheilinus; species Cheilinus undulatus. Next base: position 7,719,869 of record NC_054882.1, on the reverse strand, counting down.
GTCTTAAAAGGGTATGTCCCCTTTAAGCACGATAGTCACCTGCAAAGAGGAACGAAGGCTTGCCAAGCTAGCTGCTATCTTCAGCCATACTCTACTGCATCCCAGCCTCACGTTGTACACCAAATGACACAAAGACCTTGTGATGAATGTCTTTTTCTGAGCATTTTCTCCGCTAAAGACTAGAAGGCTAGAAGCAATTTAAAAATGCATTAAGCTGGATTAAAAACTAGTCACCTGGGAACATCACTACTCTGACTTGGGTCTGCATGGAGGTGAACCTGTGCAGACCACAGTAATCAAAGGCTTGTTAATAGAAAGCACCACACTTGACTTCCTAACATTTAAATAAAACACTTAGAAGGGAAAACCTGAAATTCACAATGAAAAGGATACCATTTTTTTTAGCAGATGCAGTGTGTACAGTGAGTGTGCAGTGCAATATGTGATGCTTGCATGCAGTGAGGACATGGTGTCAGCATTTCATGCAACTTTATTGGCCCCTCTGGTTTATAGGATGCAGCAAACTCCTGTGATAGAGAAAAAAGTTAACTTAGACTTAAAAACGTGTCATGCATCAGATTTACCATAAGAATAAATACCAGACTCAGTGCTAGATTTAATTTTTATCCCTGCATCTTTTAGCTTGGATGAATTAAGATTAATTTTTTAAAGAAACATCTAGAAATCATATCACAAGTTCTTCAGTTCTTTTTCACATTGCAAAGTGTTAAACAGGGCTGCTTGCATGGATAGAGACTATGGGACGATAGGCTGGAGAACAGTATCTAGCAAAGGTGTCTTAATTTAAATTCTGTCTGTGGAGCGGGACATGACTTAGGTAGGCAAAGAGACGTCTCCAGAACAGGGCAGGGCAGGGCAGTGACACTGCTGAGGGTAGTGGTTTGATTTCCACCAGGGGCCCAGCATATTAAAAAGGTATGAACACTCAGCTGAAAGGCTCGTTTGGAGATTACATTCTATATTTTATCTCGTTCCAAATGTCACATTCTCTGCATGCTACCGGACAGCATGCAGAGTAAACACAAACAGTATGAGGATCTCATACAGACATACAGTAGACTAGACTTTGTGCCTGCATTTTCTCTCCTGCTGCCTCACATCGATCCAGCTAAAAGCGTGTGTGTAGTTCTATGGGGGAAGACCACAAATGAAAAAAAAAAAAAAAAGAAAACAGATTTGCTGTCAGAAGGCGGGCAGGCTGGAGCTGGATACAGTAGAGGACGAAGACTTTAAAGGGAGATGGTGGCCTGGCTTTAATCGAGCTGGAGGAAGAGGGAATGTGCAAGCAATTAGCAGGAATCCCCCAGCTCTGGTGCTTTTTTTTTTCTCTCCTGCTGCCTTCCACAAAATCGAGGCAATTTCTCCAGCAAACGATTGACTGCGTGTGTATGTAGCGAAGCAACACTCACGGTCACTCACTCACTCCCTAGCTCATCCACTAACTCGTTTCTTTTTTTTTTTAATATAAACACACACAAACACAGGGGAGCACCCTGCTGCAGCACCTGAGTATAATCCCAGAGCTGTGTGTGAGATGGAGAGAGGAAACAAAAGAAGGAAAAATATGAAAAATGAATGCACAACTAGATGGGGAGATAGGCAGACAAAAAGAAGGGGGGCTGGGGGGTAAGAAAATGATGAAGCGTCGGGGGTAGACGGGTGTAAATTGGAGCGTCTTCCTGCACTAACCTCAGTCACGACGCCTGGTCTCTCTGCGGCGCAGACAGAACCTGATTCATCTGTGGACCTCGCTGTAGCCGGCTCACTATAACTATCACTCCCTCTCAGGTGAGAGGACCAGAGGATTACCGCAGAGCTTTTCAGTCCACAAACCTGACAGAAATACAAGACTCACACTCAGAAAAGACCAGAATTAATAAATAAAAAACACAGTCTGAACAAAAACATGCCGCAGGATTGATTTTTTTGCACAAAATAGATACATTTTGACTGACTGAATGCCTGCCTTACATTTGTTAACTTGGTAGAGACCTGTTGCACGACCATATGTCTTCACAGTATGAAATATTGTTGTGTAAGCTAGTGTAGCTGCAGTTGCTGTGCTGTGTTAAATGGCTTAGCCTTGTTTGCTTGTGACTGTGCTTTGGTGCACCTTAGCCTAAAGCAGCTTTCTGTCATATTCTCTGACAAATGTGTTTATCTGTCCCTCTAGGATTTTGCTGGATTTTTTTAAAGGACTGTTGCAAACTAAAAGCTAGAGTTTGGCTTCAGCCTTTTAAAGAATGCAATGTCAGATGAAATATTTCTGAGTATTTTTCTTTTAATGAAATTGCTTGAGTATTAAAGTGTTAAAAAAAAGGCAGCTGTGGTGAATGTTACCAACCTCCTCACCGGAAGAGGATTTTAATTGCATGATGGTAAATGTTAAAAGTATAGAAATGTATGATGAAAACTTTGTGGACAACAGTAAACAGTATCTCTTTTATTAGCTTCTTTCATACTGTTCTACTGAGGTTAAATTATAGGGTCTTAATTATTTTGAAAGTTTAATCACTTGACAGCCCCGAAAAAGCTGAATATAACAAAAATAAAATTTAAACATTATTCCACTGGATTATAACTACCAATGCATTTGTATGTTTGTCACTTAACTGACATTGCAATTTTTTTTTACTGCAGTGTACAGTATATTTGCAAAAAGCAAACTTCTTTTGTTCTGTGACGTAACTTTACTTCATGTTATCACTGGTGCAAAAATATGAATTAGTTTTTACTGGGGGAACATGGGTTCAAAACATAAACAGACCTTGCGGACTATAACTGTGACCTTGCTTTATTTGCCAACCATTTGGGTATTTTTATTTCCTTTAACCATCTAAGATTACCTTCCACATATGATATCCAAGTTGACAATATCTGTTTTTTCCGTCTGCTCTTTGCATGCAAGTTACAGCATTAATGGAATAGATTCAGACTTAACCAGTATGTTTATTGTTAAAATCATATTGCAGTAATAGTGATATGATTAGGTCGTTCAGGTAAAAAAGAAGATGAAGAAAACCTTCCTCGTATCTCAAAATCAGCTTAATCCATGGCATTTCCTCTTGCACTCTTTTGGTAATCTGAAAGATATTAAGAGTTGACCTAACAAGCTTTTGAGGCATTATTCATTATTTTTGAACCTCATTAATTTGTACTAACTCAGAGATGGTAAGCATGCACCTGCCTTCAACCATATAATTTACATGTTCACAGCAAAATAAAAAACAAAAAAAAAAACATGTTTTCTGTGTTCCTATACTTAGAGATAAATTTAGTATGCCATCAAAGGCTTGTTTTAATGGGAGAAGGGGGTTAATAACACTTGAATTTGGATTAAAAAGCATTATCTCTTTTTAATTCTGTAATACCGTGATATAATACTGTTATCGTCAAAGGCAGTAAAAATACCGTGACATGATTTTTAGGCCATTTCTCCAAGGGCTAACAGACACTAATGCTGATGTGTACATTTTAATGAGATGACAAAGGGACTTAATACCAGCTATTTGCTGATCAATGAATTGAACAGGCCATGGGAGTTGAGGCTTTGATGGAGCAGAGACACGCAGCAGCGCCATTTCAAACATCCTGCATCTTCATGTCAGGTTTCAGATATGTTGTTTCCAAGTTAGTTACTCTGGAACTTCCATGAAGAAGTCATGCCTCTCTGCCTGTATTGCCCAGTATTGCAATGTTTGTCTCTGTCTCCCTGTCTCCTGCTGCCAGCTCTCAATCCATGCTGCGACAAGTCGACCATCTGGGTCAGAGAGCATATGAAAAAAAAAAACAACTGACCATCTGACTGGAAGATGTCAGCCCTAGATTTATTGTGCAGTCCTTGTAACACAAAGCATCAAAGAATGGCGAAGTACATGATTAAATTGTAACACAACAAATGTGTCAATTATGACAAAAATATATTTAGTTATTGTTTTTTTTGGTTAAGAATCAGAAAAGTAACACTTCCCAAGGCTTGGCTAAAAAGCTTTTAACTGCATGCCACATTTGACACAAGTGACAAAAGTAGCTTGAATACTTTGATTGCCATTGTTGTATCCTAAAAGCATCCAAAGGATGCAGTGCAAAGCAGCATGACACTGCAGTGTTTTCCCTTTCACCACGTTCCTATATTCCTCTCTGTTGTTACTTTGAAATGGGGGAGGAACAAGAAAAAAGGTAGATGAGAAGGAATCAGGAGTGAAACAGAAAGATTTCATTGATTTTCTTTCACTCCCCTCACTCAGAGCTTGATTGCTGGTTTCACAAAATAGAGATATTTGTGCAGAAATAATAACCACATTTGTCCGCATTCACAATAAAAGAGCTAAATGTAATCTTTCTTACAAGATGGGCCTGAAATTTACAGGGCAGAGTGTCATATTTTTCAGCATTGCAGTGTAGACAGAGAGCTGGGATGCTGTGCAATGCAGCACAGTGTTTGACACGTTCATGCTGGTAGGCCACAGTGTAAGAGGAACACCCATACTTTGCTTCCTTTTGGCACTTACTTTCCTATACATCTGATATTTTTTAGACACTGCTTTTTTGTGTTTTACACTTTACGCTGTATACTTTCTATTTCAATGCTATTTGATGCTCTCTTGTGTTACTCTGGTTGTGTGCTTTCCTTTGAGAGCAATCTTTCAGCAGAAATTCCCTGGGGATCAGTACAGCTCTGTATTATTGTTGCTTATTTTATCCATAATGTTAGATATATTAGCCATGTATACATAACTTCTGTGTACTATGGTTTTGTAAAACTTACAGATGCATATTTCCATAACAATGCAAATTTAAAAGCCCAACTGGGGACAAAATATGTTCCAAACTCTCTCTACTGGATATATCTTAAATTACATCGTCTCTATCAAATCTTATCAGTTCAAATTATGTATGAAGGTGTGTAAACATATTAACAAACTCACCCACACACACCACATCAGCAGCATATGGCTCAGTGAACACACTCGCTCTCCTCCACCTGTTTGCCAGACAGCTCGCTCGTTGCCAGCGCGTGGTCACGGCTCTGCTCTGACATCATCAACGTCAGACGCCAGCCCCGGGACTCAGCTGTCTGCAGCCAAGCCAGCAGCTCTTCCCCTTGATCAAACAAAGTCTTATATTTAGAAAAGAAGCTCAACCAGTATGTTCTGTGTGCAGAAGGACTGACACTGAGACAGCATATCCTTTCATTGCAGTGTCTGAAATAAAAAACAAACCAGTGCTTGTGGAAGCAGGAGAGTTCTTGTTTAATTGAGATGTTTTGACATAAAGAGATTTAATTATTCTTCTTCATTGGGCTCTCCTCACTGCAAACACGGTGCAGAGCTTGCTGCAGATGTGTGCTTCATTATATTCTTGAGTTAGAATAGAGATTTCTACCAAGCTGCTCCAAGAAAATGAAAGATGACAACAGATTTTTTTTTTCTGTTGATGTGAGTCATAGCACTTAACGGTTCTTTGGATTAAAAATGTTTATCAAATAATACATTGCTTACCTCTGATGCCTGGCTGGAGAATGGTACAGTCTTGTTTAGTGTACTGGAATTTATATGACTTAATTGACAAAAATGAATAGGTTGTCCTCTAGAGCTGAATGATATTAGACAATAAAGTGACAATGCAACCTCTCTGCTGTCTGCAGTACATAATGTACAATGTGATATTCAAAGGTGCAGAAAGTAATGCTGAATAATACATTGAGTTTTAATAGGCTGAAAAATAAGCAAGAAACACCTGAATCGGACAATAAGAATTAAATTATTTTAGGCTTCAGTGCTATTCATATGTAATGACCCTCCTTCTTGAGAAAAAAGTGATGCCTCTAGATTACTGTAGGAAGTGCAATAAATGCCTTAGTAACAGACTCCATGTAAGCTTAAACATAGCTGTTGCAGCTCAGGGTGTAACAATCCATCTATGTGTATGGATACATTGATTATCGGATCAGTAATCCAGTCAGATTGATAGAAAATCAAATCATCAATCTACACCGTCACCTTTAAGCTACTCTTTTACTTTAAAGTTCATCCTGCATGCCTGTTGACAGTTTACAACCAACTGCATGTCCTCCTGAATGTTTAGTCTGCAGGCAGTCAGAATTCAGAAGATGAGAATATCCATTCCTGTCTCTGCTGTGTAGACCTATTCTGGACATAGACTACATCAGGACTGGCCCATTACCTTTATTGCCAACATTTGCATTTTTTTAATCTGTTTACGATCATAGTATGAGGTCATTTACGGATAGAAACCACAATCCCCTTGTTATCTATGACTGCAGTAGTTTAAGTGGTGTCTGATACAGGCTCTGCAACTAAACAGAGAGGGAAAACATCAGCGGTTCCATGCCTCTTTTGATAAACTGATTATTGCCCAACTCCTGAAGTTATATTTATCATAAAAATATAAATTGCCTGACCTCAATGTGATTCAAGCAGAACAGCTTCTGTCTTTCAAAATAACTGAAACACTATTAGACCCCTACTGAGCAATTTTTTGTAATTAGTCCTAGGATATGTGATCACTACCTGAAGCACAGGCTGCAGGATTTTAGCCAAAATTACAATTTCAGGTTTTTTTGTTCAATATTGAGATCAGTATTACAAATTAAAATGATTATTTTTCACTTTAGAGTCTGTGTGTGTGCAGAGAAGACAGCTGAAGAAAAGCAGGATGAGCAGATTGAAGTAATTTGAGAAAAAATGTTATATACGTAAAGAGATTAGAAATATAATACAATTTTACAAATTAATAAAGTACGCTGCTAAATTGATGATTAAATCTGTTGGCAACTAATCTGGTTATTGATTAACTGTGTTGCACTATTCTTTCGTGATTTGTCATCTCACAGAGCTGTTTGTGTCACACATAAATGGCTGAGTGGTGTTTTGTAAAGTATTTAGTTAGCTTAAGCTTGTGCTCTGTGAATAACCTTTACTGTCACTCACCCCTACAATGGCAATAATGTAATAATTATCCAAAAAATATGAGGACTGATGTTCACCAACTGTTCACAGACTGCTCATGTGTGTTGAAAGATATTTGATTTTGCAAAGCCTGCAAATACCTAGGTTTTCATATTTAAATAACCAACCTTGTGGCACCAGGAACAACCCTGAAACATGTGGATGGAGGACTGTAGCCACTGTTTGAATCTGCCCTGCCAGCTGAGCTACAGTAGCACCTAGTACTTTTTTTTCATAATCTGAGGTATTTTCTCTTAAATATTGATAGAAAAATAACTTAGAGACTCACATTTAGAGTAGATTTTGTTTACTGCTTGCAACATTTTCCTAAGATTGCTGCAGTTTCAGATGGTTTAGGAGTATAAATTATTATCACAGAACCTGTACAAGAAGTAATTACTCTGTAGGAAGGCTGGAAATGAAGAAAAAAGTGGCAAACAGCAGTAAAAGTGTGAATCTGTGAGTGTGATGAGAGACGAGCAGAGACTTGTCCTGATGGAGTGGGATGAGAGAGGCTGTGACCTTGTGAGGTTTTGATGAGTTTAAGAATCAAGCCAAATCATGTTTCTTCACATATTACATCATCTAAACCACATTTGGCTTTACACCGCAGCTCAGCGACGTGGCTTGATGTGCTTTCAACAGCTCCGGGGTTACAGTAGAACACAAATCCTCCTTGTAGACTGCCGGGGTGGCTTCCGACCTGAACAAACCCTCCATCCATTTTTGGCTGCTTCTCCGGGACAAGATTAAAGAGGAGTCCCTTCACCAGCAGCTCCTCCTCACACTCTCAGAGGACAGTGTCGTATGGATTTGTCCTCACCTTGTACAGGAGAGGACAACATTACAAAACTAAAACTACCGAGGAGTTTCCTCAGATATAGGATAATATTGCAAAATGTTCAATTTCTTTATTAAACAAAAGGAATTTACAGTTCACTATAGGGGGATCATATCAGAAATAAAAGAGACAAAAATATAATAAACATGAATTGTTGCACAGCAACTAGGTAAACATGATCTCTCCACTTGAAGATTGATATCAGAAAATAACGGCAACTTTTCAGAGCATCTGTTTCAGCCATTCTGAGGCTTTAACTCGGATTCCACTGATCATCAGGGCAGATATGCTGCATTTAGCCAATGATCTGTATCTGCATTTTACTTTATCGGTTGCTGATAAAATTCATGAATTACTGTACTTTAGCTCTCCTGTCAGGTGTGTCTTACCCTCTGGCTCGGTTTTCAGTCTCCACCGTCTCAATCTGATCTAATCTGAATCAGTCTGAATGAGCTCTATCCACACCATCTTTAACACTTCAGTGACAAACACACTAATGCATCGGTAGTTATAATCCAGTGGTACAATGTGTAAATTTTCCTTTTGTTTTATTAAGCTTTTTTGGGGCTGTTAAGTTAAGTAAATAACTTTCCATTCACGATTATTCTCAGAATTTCTATGGTTTTACAGTTAATCTCCCCTTTGTGTCTTATTTTGATATTCCGCAATGTTTCATTTAAAACTGTTTTTAGAATTTTTTTCAGTTTTTTAAAAGGTAATTGACTTCCTGTTTGGATACAGACCTGCTTTTATGTTGAAGAAAATTTGGAGCTTTGGTTAGATTAAAGATTATGACACAAGCTTAATTGCAGAAACAGCTTGTTATGGATTGAAAAAGGAAATAAAGGGATAGTGCATAAAGTGAGATCTTTCAGCTAACATGCAGATGAATTTCGACTTGACTACTGAGCTGTTGCTGCAATAAGTTGTGCAGTTACTTAACCAAAGTGTGCTGAAAAACACAATAAAGGATGCAAGTAATCACAACTGATGAGTAATGCTGAAAGTCCTATTTATTTGGTTTTGCATTATTACAAAATGGAAGGCAGACTTCTACTTGTATCAAAGTATTTTTACATGCTGGTGTTGCAACTTTTACTGAACCCAATTAGACCTGTGGCCGCCTAAAAATGTCCTCTAAAATATAAGTATTGCTAGAAAACAACCTCCCCAGATCCTTAGGGTTTTCTTACTAAAATCTTTATTTCTAAGCCTCTGTAGCAGACTCAGCAATGAGGTAAGAACAACCTGAAGGCTCAATCCCTTGGCTTTAACTATAAGTCACTGCATTTGCCCTAAAGTTCATTGATATTTGTAAAAATCTTCATCAGCAAAATATAAAAAGAAATTCTTAGTATCTGTATCATTCTCGTGATGTTCCACCTGACAGCTGCCCTGCTGTCTATGAATTGTCGTTGTCTCAGATACTGCTATAGTCAGTCTTTGAATCATTCTCTTCACTAATGTCGTCTGTGCCACTGCTCAACTTTGTTTCCATTATGAGGCTAAAGTTACAACATTAAGACTGGCTAAGGCTGGTCTACCACTATGAAAGAAACAAAAAAATCACACTCGGATCACATCTGACAGTGGGATCATGAATGAAGCTGTTAAAACATACATTTTGTCATGTCAGTGCCTATACTGATGAATTTTACCAGTCAAGCAGTTAACACTTTGGAGAAATGGAGAGTTAGAGAACATGGGGGATGCAAGCAGTGTGCACGTCTATGTGTGTTTAGTGTTTGTGCAGTCATGCAGAAGAAATGACAGGAACTGAGCAGAATCAGCAGATTAAAGTTGTATGCAAACAATCGTTAATATAAGAGAATCACTAAACCTGGTATAAAACCAGATGAGATTTAGAACGGATAATGTTTTATATTACATAGACACATTTATCACAGCGAAACACGTATGTAAAGCGTAAATAATCACCAGCAATTGTGTTTCTTTGATAGTGGAATGGTCAAAATTGTGATCATAATTAAGATTCAATTAATTTTACACTGCTGATTAGTATCATAATTTGCTAATAATCTGTATCTATACAGGTCCTGAAAAACCCATAGCGGTCCGCCTTTAGCTGAGATCTGCATTGCAGCATCTTAAACAGCTGCTTAAAGTTGCATCTTAACTCATGACTCACTTGTTTAAGTCCAACTTGACCCAAAGCACTGAGCTGTGACTCTGATCGTGGTCAGAGAAGCAGCTGTGAGAAATGTGACTATGTACTCTTGGCATCTTCTGTGATCATATGCACTAATGCAGCCTTGTTCTGTCTTACCATCCCTCCCTCTGCAGTTACAACTTTCCAATCCTCTCACAAATACACGTGTATAAACGAAAGGAGTAAGTTCTCAAAAGTAATTTGCCTCTTGGGAAATATCGCAGGGGGATATACCATGAGAACACATACTGTAAGTTGACATTTACAGCATGTGTGTAATTAGCATGCCGGCTGAAGTTCTCTAGAATAAAAAAAAAGACAAAAAAAGGCCAAATGTGGGCCTGCTGTTTAAAATGTGTATACGAGCAGACGGAGCAGAGCATAGAGAGGAATTCCCTCTCCGCCTGGGCTCTCCAAACGACCACAGCTCCAGAGAGGACGAGCGCCAAAAGTGCCTGTGGGCACAATTAGCCAACCAAAGGCCCATCCTACTCCGCCGTGCGGGCCCAGCCCTCTTAGATTCTCCCACAAACACAGCAGGGGCACCTTTTAATTCATTTGCCCTCTTAACTTTTCAGTCTCACCTCATCCTTAAATTCCAGGTTTGTCCCTCCTGGGGGCTCTGGCATCTGTTTTGCATGTACCTGCAGCGGGCTGCCCTGCAATAGATCAGCCCGCATGGGGAGGAAGGTTGGCTTGGTTTCAACCTGGCTGGTTTACACACACACAGAGGGTCGTATAAGTTGACTTCCTGTTGTCTTGGAGCATTTAAATACACATCAAAACACATTTTTTTAAACAATTAGAGCAGAGTCTGCACTGGGTTAGAATAATGAGTGTTTCTGACCAATAAAGTCATCCACAACTGCTCGTAGATCGTATACAGTCCTTCCCTTTCACTTGATTAAAATACCTGAAGCCATCAAACAGCAGCAGGAATGTGAGGTGTGTTACAGCTGCAGACTTTAAACAAAACACTGAGCAATTAAACAAAAGCAGGACAGCCTGAGTACCTTTCCTTACAAATCTATTCCATTATTGATCTGGGGCTTACACAATAGCAACACTCTAGTGCTTTTGTACACACCTTTGCTCCAATTTGGTGAATATAATCTATCACTGGAGAGAGGGCACTCTAAAGAGTTCTTCAAGTGCTTAAACATTTTCCCCCTCTCAGAGAAACATTGTAAAATGCGAAGCAGTCATTTTTGGGGGTTTTTTTCTGAATTTTTGAAAAAATAAAGGCACATTCTGTGACCTGTTTTTAAAATTTAACTCCCTATGGAATGTCAAAGTATTATGAATTACTAAGAATAGGTTATAGAAAGCCTTACAGCTGACTCCCATTATTCTCTGTTGTGTTTATTATCTTGCTTTTTGCTCAGTCATGTTTTGTGCTTTGAAGTACATTCAGGTTCACAGTTATTGAGTGATCAGATATGACTGAAATTTACATTTTTTAATCTGTCAAAAGAAAAAGAAGTGGAGATGAATTTTTTGTTTTACAAATAAGTGGTGGGGAGTGAACCAGTATCAATAGTGTCACCGATTAAAACATGAGTGATATGTGATAGAAAACAGCTCAGTCTGAGTCCAGGTATCAGCATAGTTCTCTCAAGCAAATTTAGGAGTGGGTTTAAAGGTGTGTTTTAACTCACTTCTTTGTTTTAAGTCGATGAAGATTCAAAGAAGCTGGCTGTTGTGTTAAACGTGGTTAGAGAAACAGCTGTAAACTCTGTAGCAACATTAACTCACTGGCTCTGCTGCTATAGCTTAGTCGAATCAATGATAAATGTGCTCTCTTGTCAAGTTCTTTACAATAAAAGTCACCTCTGGTTAGTTTGTTGAATGCTTTCATTGTGAACACACAAATGAGCATTTTTCAGTAGCAGCTTGATACACCTCAGTAGGAGAGAAATTAAACTTAACCAACAAGTGCATGAACAAGAAAGAAACAGTAAGACTTCCAAAGATTTTTGGTGATTTTGTGCTCAGGCAGGAGTTGGGTATTCTCTTACTTTTGTTTAAGGGTGAGAAGAGAGGTAGTAACACTGAATAGGCATTCAAATGTATTACCATGATATAATATAGTCAACCTGTCCCTACTTTTGCTATCAAATTGTGTTGTTGCTGTCAAATTCCAAATAAGCTAATGTCCTTCATGAAATCTTGAAAAGTCTCAGTTTTAACATCTGATATGTTATTTTGTATTGTGATTAGGCCTGAGCAATATGGGCTGTAGTAACAGTGTTATATCGTGGTATTTCAAAATTATAACAGATAATAAATTTAAATCCTTATTTGGGGGTTACAACCTCTGATATTGGCATTCACAATAAAAACCGTCTGGGAAAACCACATCTACGGACCTTAATCGTGAATGACTTGCAGGTGGTGCCATGTTTATCATTGATTTAACTTTGCTTTAGCAGTGATACCAGCGAGTTTACCCAACCAAAGAGTCTACAGCTGCTTTTTCAACATTGTTCATTTCCACAGCCCGCTTCTCTGAATCATTATGGATTTTAAACAAGTAAATTTGGTTTAAAGACACCTTTAAACAGTTGTTTAAGCCATTGTAATCTGAGTTGCTGCCATGCTGGGCTCAAGACAAACCGTCTTGAGCCCAGCTTGTATTAACGCCCCAGACAGGCCGACAGAAACATTTGCAAAGCAAAAACTTACTTTATGTTGCTGTTGTTATGACATCAAACTTCTGGAGGATACAACATATCTTTTACCTCATTACCGTGCTTCACATTAATCACACAGACACAAACAGGAGGCTTATTATACGGTTGCTCCTTAGTGTCGGATCAAAACCTGCTACTGATTGGACCCACTAACCACAACACAACACCAGTGTTTGAACCGATGATAACTGTGGCAAAAATCCATACAATGGCAGAAATTTTACCCACCACCAATTGAGATTCAAATATATGTTTATGAGGTTTTCAAATCATTGTTTTCTAATTTTATTTACATGTTACACAATGCCCCAACTTTTTTGGAACTGGGTTGCACTATCCCATCACTGCTTGAAGTCTTTTAAAGCGATGTATAATGATAAACCTTCCCCCTGACTTCTCCTTTTCCCATCCTGCTTTAGGTTCAGATTGTACCACACTGCACCAGGAGTGAGTTAATGCCAGAGGCTAAAAAAAATTTACTACTCTCTCCTGTGCCTTGAGTTAGACTTGTAAATGCACTTGGATCAGTTTAAGAAAAATGAGCATGCTTACTCTTATCTTCTTTAAAATGAGCATGATGTTTCTTGGTCTTAGCTGTAAACAGTTCCTTCTCTGTATGACTGTATCTGCATAGTAAGGACAGTCTTTCCGGCAGTATTTTGCTGTAATGGCGCTCTGTGACTTTGTAGTAGAGGTGGTAAATCATATTTAATGTGGGCACGCGCACACCTACAGGGCTTCATCTCAATCTTAGCCTGCAGCATTCAGATCACTCAAACTATCCCTGAATGTACTTTCTGCAGATGTCTTTTTTTCTTCCTCTTATGAACTGTGCAAAGGCATGTTCCATCCACATATTTCTTTTTTTACTTTTTTTGAAAACAGAAGGATCAAAAAGAGGATCTAAAGCAGATGAAGGTCTGCTGATGTTTGAATCATAGCCCATGGGGGATATTTCCGGTTCCAAAAACCCAAATCACACAAGCATCTCAGGTAACATTTTCACTGCAGAGAGCCCCCCGTCTGTCTTCGTCAAACAGCTGTTCCTCACTGTGCTGCTACTTTCTAGTCCTGGAACTGATGCAGAAACCACAATGGCTGCAAAGGCAACAAGCAGCTCCCTGAGATCTTTTTCTGTAGATAGACGAAGGTGTGACTTTATCAGGAAGAAAGAGTTTGTCGTGTGGCATGTACCGACGCGCGTCTAGTGATGAGCAGAGCAGATGTTGCTTTACTTGTGGCTTTATGACACGTAAACGAGACTGGATGACAGATATTTCAGTCTTGTATATGTTGGGCAATGATGAAAGGGTTGATTCAAAGTGAGAGACACACATACACTGTTTCTTTTATGTAGTTGCAAGCCAGCCTGTTTTGTATAGTTGCACTATAGAGAGACACTGCAATTGAAAGCAGGATATTCCTACGCATTCCTGCACAGAAGTTCAGCGTTGCTTTGTCATAATCAAAGACGATAGGGGGGATTTCTTAAATCTTTTACAGGCTCACAACTGCTTACAACAGCAGCTGTGTGTCAGTACAAAGACAGGCATGTACCATTATTTTTACCATATTTGTGTGGTTCACATGATCTTAGGACTAAAGAAACTGTCAGGTGGTAATTTGTTCAACCCTGTAACTGAATGGTCATCACTCCACTGTTCAAATGTCATGATTTTATGTTGCAGACATTTTTTTTCAAAGCAATGCACATCTAAGAGTAAGGAACATCACAAGCAAGGATTTAGAGGAGAGGAAACAAAAGAGATTTTGGTGGAGGGGGGATACTGGTATGGGGGTGATTTTCAGGGTTTTGGTGAGGCCTCCCATCTTCACTGACAGACAATCTTAATGCTTCAGCATAACAAGACATTTTAAACAATTTTATGCTTCCAGCTTTGTGGTGAAAGTTTGGGTAGTGCCCTTTTCTTTGCTAACAGCTGTGCCCCACCAAGTTTGGTGGGGCACAGCTGTCAGGCAGCTTGCACGCTGCAAAAACTCAAATCTAAAGAAGTGTGCTTGGGTGATTTCTCATTTTAAATATCTCATCACTCTACTTCTATGCTACATGCATCTTAAGAGTCAAGGTAAAGCTCTTAAATCAAGAGATTACACGCAAAACTGAAGGCCTGAATTACTTAATTAATAGAAATGTGCCAATTAGGCAAGCAAATTTTACTTGAGTGTTTTGACATAAAAGCCATCCATTTTCGTCTGCTTATCTGGGGCTGGGTCACAGTGGGAGCAGGCTGAGAAAGTTGACCCAGACATCCCCCCTCCCCAACAACGTTTTCCAGCTCCTCCTGGAGGAATCTGAGGCATTCCCAGGCCAGAAGGGACATACTATAATCCCTCCAGGGAGCTCTGGCTCTACCGAAGGGTCTCCTCCCAGTGGGACAGAGGGAAGACCTCAGAGATAGTGTGAGCTCATGACCGTAGGTGAAGGTTGAAATGAACAGCAACTGGAGCATCAATCGCTTTGTTTTTTGGCTCCCTCCTCAACACAAAGTCTGGCACAACACCCACAATACTAACTCAGATTAGGGCTGTCAAAAGATTATAATTTTAGATAGTCATAAATCTCAGAATTTCTGTAGTTAATCATGATTAATCACATCCTTTTTATCACATTTTAAAATTCCTCTATTTTGCATTAAGGTGCAGTGGTGGACTTAATTCATGTTAATGTGGCTGCTGGAAGTCTCTAATATGGCTTAACAAAAGTGTGTGTTTAAAGGAGCAATAAAGCATTTGGCTCTGATTGTGGACCTTCATTTATTGTAATTGATGCAATTAATGTTGACAGCCCTAACTGAGGTGTTATATGTCAACTCAAGACATTTAACAAGAAATAAGGTTTTATTGTCCAGGTCTTTAAGAGGGATCTCCCTCAAGCTTGGCACAAAATATCCACTGTAGCTCTGGGATGAACTATTAGGTTTTGAAGCTTGTTCGTCAACGTTCAAGGTCATTGTGCCTCATGTTCAGCCCTTCCCTATGAATGTAATATCTCATGAATACTTTGAGGGATTTTCTTCAAACATTGCACTTATATCCACTCTGAATGAAATGTAAAATAAAAACATTTTGGAGGTCAAATATCAAGGTCAAAAACAACCCCAGCCCTTCTTCCTGACCCACCCTGGCAGTTGTATGCCTTGCACAGGTATATAGTCATTTATAGTTCCACTTTACTGATAATCAGCAATTAAAGCCGTATTTTTTCCCCAGATAACTTGAAGTATCATTTTTATCTGGACTTTACAAATGATTTAGCTGTCATAAATTGTAATTACAGAATTTTGACAAGGAATTAGACAATAAGACTTGGTTAGACCTGAATTATGTAGTGCAGAGAAAATATACAGGGCAGAGCAGATTTTTTTAAATGATCTGTAATCTATCCATCATCACCAACATTGAGAGAGTGCAGAGCAGTAAAAGAAAAAAATCCTTTTTTTCCCCCTCACAGTTGTGGTAATGGAGGGGAGTAGGGGCAGAGTTTATTCACAGAAGGGGCAAAGCTGAAGTACAATACATTACTTGTGCCGTTTAGCGTGTCATAACGTGCCTCTGCTATGATGTCATTGTGCACAGATCTGACTTCTGTTTCCCCAAAACGATGTGCCAGAGACCGGTACTTGCTATGCTGGCTTCTTCAAAATAAAACTGAAAAGGAAAGTAGAAACACAACTATCTGATGGTACCATTGTATCTGTTTGTTCAATAACAGTAACTGTAATGCAAGAAACAAGGTAGTTTATTGTTTGTTTTTTTCTTCTCTACATGCTCACCCATCAGATAATTTGCATGCGTTTTATTTGAGTTTCCAGGGTTGCAGAGGGCCTGACAACAATCAACATGAGTCGTCTGCATTGCAAATAATTTGCTTAAAGAAATGTAAATGTAAGGAGTGAATGTATTATCATATAATGCAATAAGTAACATGTCCCAGTCCTTAGTTGTCTTCCTTGTTTTGAATTTTGGCGACTCTTTATGTTGTCACAATGACTTAATTTACACATTTTAATCCATCTGCTTCTTATTTCACAACCATGACCTCCTGGGCAACCAAAACAGGTTAATTTAGTCATTTTTTTAATTCAGACCTACAAATTTGAAGAGCCACTGAACACATACCAAAATTACAAAATTACAAAATACAAAAGCACACTTAGCATGTCCAAAATAGAATATATTCCCTGCATTATAATTAATAACTCAAATGAATTAAATGCAGTGATTCTGCTTTTGTCAGTGTTTTTTTTTAAATTTTCTTATTCAAGGTGTTTAATGCACATCAACGATCGTGCAGGGGTGTGTAGCTTGGTCCTCTCACTTATCAGTCCACATTGTGGTAATTTCAGAAAAACCATGGCGGACAAAGCGGCATTGCTGCCTCTTTCTTCTTCTCTGTACTTGCAAAAGACACAACATTATTGTATGCATACTTATGAGGAGCAGCTGGCATCTTTAGGAAGCTTATTTTCACACCTTGACAAAGGGTGATGCAGAGACATACAATGTATGTACAAAAGTATTCAGCCACCTGACCATTACACAGACAGGGAATGTAATGAGATTGTACTCAAATACTTGTACTTTAATACAGAGTTAGCCCCCCCTTTTTCAGCTATAACAGTCTCTACTCTTCTTGATGGTTTTCCACAAGATTTTTGAGTGTTTCTGTGGGAATTTGAGCCCATTCATTCTGTAGAGCATTTCTGAAGTTAGGCACTGATCTTGGACTAGAAGGCCTGGCTTGAAATCTCTGTTCCAGTTCATCCCAAAAGTGCTGGATGGGGTTGAGGTCAGGGTTCTATGAAGGCCAGTCAAGCTCTTCCACAAGAAACTCATCAAATCATGTCTTTATAAACCTTGCTTTTTGCACCAGAGCACAATCATGTTAGCAAAGAAAAGGGCACTACCCAAACTTTCACCACAAAGCTGGAAGCATAACATTGTTTAAAATGTCTTGTTATGCTGAAGCATTAAGATTGTCTGTCAGTGAAGATGGGAGGCCTCACCAAAACCCTGAAAATCACCCCCATACCAGTATCCCCCCCTCCACCAAACAGTAATGCCTGAGGAGGTTCAAAACTCTTCAGCTATGGAGTCAGCAGGGTGCTGGTGTTTTTACACATCATGCACCTTAGCAGTTGTTGAACCCACTCTGTGTTTTTACGTGGTCTTTCACTTCATGGCTGAGCTGCTGTTGTTCCTAAATGCTTCCACTTTCTAATATCACTTACAGTTGACTGTGGAATATCCAGCAGGGATAAAATATCATGACCTGTCTTATTGCAAAGGTGGCATCCATCACAATACCACACTTGAAGTCACTGATCTCTTCAGACAGCCCATTTTGTATCACAGATGTTGGCAAATGAAGACTGCGTGGATTGGTGCTTGATTTTACACACCAAAACTCAGTCATCAATAGGTGTGGCAGGTCTGTACTTGTGACCATATAGTGTATATGCAGCAAGCAGGACAGAGCGGGACTTTAACAGCAATCAAACTCCTGCACCTTCCTGCACATTTATGTTAAGTTGTCTGCATTTTTCTAATTTCTTTGGAGCAATGGCTGTGAATGGCTCACAATATAAATTCTAATATCTCTGTATTACTGTTTTATTAGTGGCACTATGAAAATAGGATTCAAAATCATAAAAAATTAGGCAGTCACATTTGTTCTAGGATGCTGTGGGACTACCAGTTGAATTTGCCAAAGCCATGCCCTCTCATGGGAAAGATGCTGTAACAGTTCAATTCCTTGAGAGTGACTGTGTCTGTCTTGCATGCAGCCTAAACTAAGTAGTGCATCGTCGAGGGATATCCATCAATAATGCATTTGAATATCCTAGTATGTGAATGATTACATTCATGATCAGCTTGTTCAGTGAAAGGATAAAAAGCATGTAACTTCTCAGCCTATAATAAGCCTGTCTCTATAAGACTATCGGAGCAGGACATGTGTAAAGGGTCCTTTAAAATGATCCTGTGTGTGCAGCATGTTGTGGCAGACAAGAGGGTGTATAAACTAAAGACAAAAACAAAGGCAACAGTCTTATCTACATCTCATTTAACTTCTTTCTGAAGATGAAAAGCTAATTTCAAGAGTTTATTGTCTACAAAAAGGGTGTACCAGGTTACTCACTCCCTGAGAATAAAACTTCCTGTCGCTGTTTATTTCCCCTGAGTTCCAGTTACTTATTTGCGTGCAGAAATTCAGAACAAAGCCCTTTTATTTGGTCTTAAAGTGCAGCTTGTTGCTTCACATCAGAGGACAGTTCCTGCTGTATTTATATTGATCTGACAAAGCCAGTACATGGCTAACATGCATTCCACTCCAATCCTCCTAAATCTCCCCCTGCATCTGTCAGTGCCAAACAGCTCAATACAAGCAGAGCACATGAATCTTTATGATGCTAGCAGCTTCTGATCACAGCACTCAGAATAAGACAGTTCAGAGGAGCACAGCGTCCTCAGGAAGCCAGCATGATGTGCTACATAAATAAATAAGCAGTTGGATAGAAGAGCCGCTGCGGGACAGAGAAAGATTTGCTTTTGTTCAATGATTTTTTTACATCTCCATGCTCTGTAGACTAAAAATAATGTTTATGTAACGATTCTTGTGCTAACTTTTCAATATTACTGTATATAAGTAAATAAGAGGCTTGATTCATGTAGCACCTTTTAGACTGTTTCAAAGTACTTTACACTAAAGAAGAGTATTGATTGATGATAACAAAATACATTAAAGCTGCAGCAGCATTTACTAAAGCATTTAAATATTTTATAAGTCTTCAGTTTTATGATTATTTGTTAAAGTTTGATATGAACAAATCACAACCTTAAAACAGATTCAACATGGCTGACTTTCTGTTCAGGCTGTGGCTCCAAAGAGACCCCCTTTACCATAAATTCCCCTTACTTCATCTGCCAGCAATCCACCCGCGAAGTAAACTAGGGAGGAAATTGCTCCCCTTCTGGTCAGCCTTTGCAATTCTGCTGCACAAGCTCCAGTTCATCTTTGGTGCATCCCAGAAGCGTTACTCCACTCCAGATACGCTGCAGGTCTATTTTCTGCACCAGCTACAGCCAAACTGTGACAGTCGATGATGAGGCGATTGATCCTTACAGAAAGAAAAATGTGCAAAGCATCTGATCAGCTTCAAAGTACAACACAATGCTCAGACTCCTAATAGCAAATCTTTATGTCTTGTCCTGTAGCAAGCCACAGGTTGGTCAGTGGATCACAGAACTACTGTGGCGCTATTGTTAAAAAAAAAAGTTAGCTCTTGAGGCTTTTACATTAAATCACATATCCCTTGTAAAAACCATAAACCTTTTAACCTCCTAATGTGCTCACCCATGATGGAAACAAACAAATCATGGAATAATGTCTAAATGAATGTCACATCAACCCTAGGTAGGCAAAATAATCTATTGTTGTCATTGAAAACTCATAGTTTTCCGGTGATCTTGAATCTCAAGTAGTTCCAGGCTGCACACTCCAAGTCACTAAAAGCACCGCATGCAGTACAGGAAGAGTATGTGGAATCTGGGGGTTACCCTCAAGCATTCAGGGACATGGCCCAAGTCAAAGTTCATAACAAACAATTATTAGTCCAAATAGTCCTCAAGTTTGTAGTTTCAATGTCTTGTTGCTCTGATAGGCCGTTGATGAATGTGACAGGAAGAATACTCATCAAGCCAACCTCTGATAAATTTTTTTAAAAGGTTCGGGCCTTTCCAAACACCTTATACAGGAGGTAGCCCCAATGACTGAAAAAACAATCCCATGCAGTGGATACAGAGAACAGTCTGTTTGGGTTGTGTTATCCTTCACAGCTAAGATTGAGCAGGAATAAGTTTAAAAAGTCAGATTTATTAAGTTTAATGTGAACAGAAAACTCTGCGATGGTGGTGAAATGTAGCTTATAAGTGACCGACAATGACAGCATAGCTTATTTTCAGATTTACAAAATGAAAAGGCAAAGAAGACAGAGAGTCATCCTTGAATGGACTTCAGGCTGTTCCTCAGGTAGACAGTTAATAGAAAGGTTTCAACAAGCTCTGTTTGAATTATATTCTCTTCAGTACAAGATATATCAGGTAGAGACACAGAGCTGTCCCCACCCTCTAGGTGAGAAGATTTGGATAACACAAACCAAAAGAAAAGACGTCATTATATCTGAGAGCCAAAGAAACTTTTCTTATATCCTGGAATGATTTGTCTGATAAATATTAAAGCACCTCCCACAGTGTTAAAATTCCCCCCACAGCTGCCCTTCTCCTCTACCGAGTCTTTTCAGTCAAACTAGCGCTGTACAAGGTTTCTTTACTTAACAGTATATCACGGTTTTTGAGAGGGTTAGATGTGAGGTAGAAAAGTTTCTGTGAAGTTGGCCGACTCAACAGTCAGCACCTGCAGGGTGGGACAGCTCCACATTTCAGTCTGACACATCTTGTAATAGGGAAAAAACTATTTAACTTAATTTATATAAAACAGAAGATTTCTGCTGTAGTGAATCAACTCACTGCCAAGTAAACTTTCCGATTTTTTGTCTGATCACGGATGACTTACCGTCTCTCATCTTCATGTTTCCTCACTGCAAAATCTATCATCAATCTTATCTTATCTTATCTTATCTTATCTTATCTTATCTTATCTTATCTTAAGCTGTGCTGCCATTGTGGGATATTCATAAATTTCAGGACCATTGCTAAGCATTTTTCCTTTGTGTAACCTTGGATAAGTGCAACTTTATAAAGAAGCTCCATCCTAGGCGTGAAAGTGTGACTGAAACAGAGCTTAAGTCCAGCTGTTGTTGTAACTTTCAGCTTCAAGTCAGACGTAATGTTTAACCAGGCCTACTACCAGCTGAAGCACTCAGCTTCCAGTAACTGTGCCTGGATTCATCATAGTTTTCTAATGTTTGCTTGACTCAATATTAATCAGAATCCTTGGAAAATACTTGAAGATTAATTGGTAATAAAAAACAAATAATTATTTCAGCTTTAGCCAGATTGCCTGTGTAATATTTACTGTTCAGAAATCATAAGCTGGTTCTTCTACTTTCTCACAGGCTGGGTTTAAAATCCTTGATGAATATCCTGATACATTTTTACTAAATAATTAATTGCACAGAGATTTGGGTGGCCTATTTTACAATGCCCAATGCGACTTTAAGTTGTGATTCTAATTTTATTCCTATTTGCTCACATGGTATCAAGCGTTTGCTGGAAAGCCATGAAGGGACATTGAAAGCAAATAGAGAAAGTGGTTTTCTAATCATTGTTAGAGCTGGAACACTTGTTTCTTGAATTAATCAGTCAGCTGAATTTGATAAAATTTCTTTTAGATCCACAACTGTATAATTATGTCATGTAATTTTTATAGAAAAATAGGGAATATTGTTGATCTCTTTTTCACAAATGTTAACTCTGGCAGCAGAATCTTAAATCTGTCACACAATGTGATATCAATCATGATCAATTTAAATTAAAGATAATAGACTCTACATGAAGTTTAGGAGCAGATTATAATATGCACACAAAAAGATTAGACAAAGATAGACAGTAGAGATAGCTCAGATTAAGGTTGTCAGAATGTTCAGTACTACAGTGTTAATTTTGGCAGCTATTTTTAATTTTAATCTTAGTCTTTAGATGAATTGTCTTTTAGTTTTAGTCACATTTTAGTCATTCCTACCCTTTTTAGTTTTAGTTGAGTTTAGTCAGCGAAAACTCAGAAACATTTTAGGCTAGTTTTAGTCCATACAACGTCCTCACATTTTAGGCTTTACTTTTATTCCAAGCATTTATTCTCTTGCCTTAATCTGGTACCAAATCATTTCAGTGTGTTTTATGCACCCTGCCAAACCTGGGTTCCCTGCTTTCTACTGCTAAGAGGCAAAAGAGATACAGCTGAATTGTTTTTTGACAGATTTACTCACAGTGGAGAAAGATCACGGATTTTGAATGTCAGACAAAAACTAAAGTAAATTTTAGTCTAGTTTTAGTCATCTTAAACCAAATCTAAACTTACTTTTTTGTTAGTTTTTATCACCCAAAGATGTATTTTTGTTAGTCTTTTTTAGTTTTTGTCATGAAAAAAAAGGCTGTGGCTGAACATTATTAGGCATAATTTTAGTCGACGAAGTTAACACTGCAGTACTACATTGTTTTTTTAATATCTTAGTATCTATGACATGCAATATTTTCCATTACCATCGGGGTAACACCCCATACATGGTGTTTGGGAAGGGCAGGACTTTTAAAAAATTTAAGAAGAGGATTGGATGGACACTCTGTCACATTTGTTCAAGCCAATTAATGCAACAAAAAACATCATAGAGCGGACATGCTCAGCTTTGAGGAGTAAATGTGAGCTTAACAGGCACAAATATTGTTAACCGTCAGTGGAGCCAGTTGGTCAATAAAACCCTGGCTCAAGCCAGTTTGTAGAGGGGCAAAACATTCTTGCAAAGAAAAGCCAACTGTGGTTCATTGCTGTGCTGTTAATGAAGAAATATCGTCAGGTTCTGATCAAACTGCCACTGTAACTACATCTGAGCTAATTAATCCGCTGTCATTGTTTACCTACCTGCAGTATAACTAAACTATACCAGAAGCTACCAAAAACTCATGCTAAAGTTGGTCGGCAGAAGAGCAAATGTAACTTTTCCAGTGAGAATATCTTTCAGTGTGATTCTTTGCTGATTAAACTGCTGCCATAGCTGCATCCATGGTTATCTCTTCACCAGACATGAACCATTAGGTACCACTTCTGTTTTTGTTGACACTTACTGGTGCGGCCATTTTCTTATCAAGACCAAGCACATCAGCTTGAAGCTTTGCAAAAAGGATTTGCCTGATGACAGACATGAAATCTGGCCGGTCCATTGGCTTTGTATGGTTAGAGTTGTCAGTGTTTTTTTATGATTGGTTATAGACGGTGTGAAGGAATTTGTCAACAGTTTTTTCAATTAAAATCACCCAATATTTGGTGCCTAGGACTTAGATTTTTGTCAATGCGATATCAAAGGAGATATCGGTCGTTTGATATCTTTAGGAACTGTTTTGAAATTTGGCATTCTGACAGCCCTGGTTCAGTTGTGGTAACATTTTAAAAAATATAGCACAAAATTATTAAATACAGCAAAATACAAAGCTAAAATGGAGTAAAGAGATAGCAGAAACATCTAAACTTGGAAAAATAAAATACTAAGAGGTTTGATGCAACCAAATTAACTGTGAGAAATAAATAAAGAATATGCAAAAAGAGATATTAAAAGGTTGTGTCTTGACAGAATAGTGGTAATTAATTCACAATTAAAATATTCATTTGTAGCAGTCTTGTTTGTTGTGGTGGTTTTTGTAGTTTGTTTTTCCTTCTGTCACTGGGCTCGCACTGAGAGGAGAAGAAAATATTATTATCGACTGATCTGACATCAGAAGAAGTGCCTCAGCAGCACCTCACTGTAAAATTGGCTCCCTCAGTATTTTGTGGTTTATTAAACTGATGCATAAGAGATGATAACTGAGTGATACATTTATGCAGCATTCTTAATAAGGCAGAACATGATGTGCATTTGATCTCGCACAGTTTATTTCACCCCGTGCTACTAAAGCCTTTATGTTACTGTGACAGCTTTCAATTTAGGCTGCTTGTGTTGGAAGTGTTATGGAAATGCTGCCAGGCCAAACTGAGTGAGATTGGTGTCGTGACTTGTATGTAAATAAATTCCACTCGAGGTCCAATTTTTTCAGTGGTTGCAGCTCGTTGAATATGAGAGCTTTGGTTTCTCTTGTCATCATATTCTGCATGTGTGTAGATTTTGGACTTTCTGGCTGGAGAAACAGCCATGATTTCACTTTTTCCCTCTGGATAACTGGAGTGAAAATTTGACCTGGGAATGTTGTGCAAAATCAACAGAATATTTGGTCAAGACGAGTCAAGCTGATTTAAGGACAGATTTTTGATGCTTCTATCAAATTTTTGACAGATTTTTCTGCAGTTTGAGGTGTGGTAGAATCAATGACATGTAAAGTTTCTTACATTGAATAACTTTTTAAAGTGTTCTAGTTAATTTTTTTAACAGTTTTTTTTTTTTAAACACACAAATCTATCAGGTGGCTCAACCATTAAATAGTCAAACTTTACGTAGTGTCTTTGTATTTATTGTAAGTAAAATTTTTCACAATTTTCCCTGAAAAAGTCCACAGTATGCCACACATATTAATTCTTTAGTGTCTTTGTTATTTTAAATAAATAGGCATTTTTGGTTTGGTTGGCCCATTATTTGGTGTCTTTTGCAGAAAAATATTGATAAAAATTTACAAACAAATAAATTCAAT
The DNA here is from genome assembly GCF_018320785.1 of Cheilinus undulatus. Classification (NCBI taxonomy): domain Eukaryota; kingdom Metazoa; phylum Chordata; class Actinopteri; order Labriformes; family Labridae; genus Cheilinus; species Cheilinus undulatus. Next base: position 7,694,804 of record NC_054882.1, on the reverse strand, counting down.
ACTTTAACTATTACAAGCATCTAGCAAGAATTAGTTTATTTTAACCTCTTTACTACTGCACTTAATGAACATTTTTACCTGGTTTACCCACCTGACAAAATACTAGGAAATATGCTGGATGCATGCAACCTGGCAGATGGATTTCTTTCACACATCTATCTGGTAAACTACTCATACAAGGCATCTGGGAAAGGGCAGAGCCTTTGAAAAAAAACTTGGAGGGTGATTGGATGAACTTTCTGTGTGTCACATATCTACAGGCCAATCAGAGCAACAAACACATGATGTCATAGCTGCTTCTGAGGAGGAAACTCCATAGAGAACTTCATAACACGAACCATAGCTCCGGTAGACATGTCAGTAAACGACGTATATAGTTTTTAAAAGAAAACAACTCAATGCTGTTCTTTGTTCTACTTTTAATGAAGAAATGTATCAAGTTGTGATAAAACTTGGAAGCTTTTAAGAGGAGGTTGGTTGATTTGGAGGCAGTCAGATCTTTCTGCAAATGTTTTGAATGATGTGTTTCATCATTGCTGGTTTTAACAATTACTTGCTGCTTTCTCCTTCATTGTACTGTTGTTTGACATTTTACTTGTATGTTTACTCATTGTTTGTCTGTAATTTTGACTGTGCTGCTGTTGTCTTGGCCAGGACACTATTGAAAATGAGATTTTTAATCTCAATGAGATTGTTCTCCTGGTTAAATAAAGGTTAGGCCAAATAAAAAAATAAATAAATGAAAAATAAAACTGTTCAGACAGGAGCTTTGCAAGATGGATTCACCAGTGAGAAATACAGAAATGGGCGTATCCATCTGCTTTGCAAGGTTAGGATGCATGTATTCTTAGTGTCAACAGTTAGTCAACGGACATTTTGTATTGGATACCTAATAGCAATCACTATAGTGTTGAATTAATTTTTTTGTCAGGTGTTCCTGATAAAGATGGAGCAAAGAGACAAATAAAGAGTGGCAACATATGTTTGGTTGGGACTCAGCTCACCACTTCTTCTTATGGGCCTTTCTTTGCCACAGGCGGGTAGTAAGTAACTTGGTGGATAACTTCACTCATGGTGCAGAAGTGTGTAACGTCAAAAAACAAAAGAATCACCAGAAACAGTAGCAATCTCAACAGCAATCACTGTGCAATAGGTAACTTTTAAACACATCTGCACATATTTACATCTATAACAAAACTAAAGACTTTGCACAAGGGAATGATGGGAAAACACCTACCCAGACTTGAAATGTCAGTTGGCAGAGCTTAGACCAACTGACTCTCAACAGAGTTGAACTAACACTGAATGCGTTAACACTGTCAAATAACTCAAACACTGAAGACCATTTCACTAAGAATGGAGTTAAGATTAATCCTTTGGGGTTAAAATCAACTCTGAACTGTTTAACACTGAGATTTTACCACTCTAGGTTCTGACATTTGCAACTAATTTTAAATCAAACAGGGCAATACTTGGAAAAAAAATAAGGAGTTTCATGATAAAATTAAGTTTTGCACTTTTGCCAAATGGTTGTACCATTTGACATGAATGGTTTATCTACATGTGACTGACATTAAACTGAACACACCCAGAAACTGAGAAGCAGCAGAGGATGTCAGAGAGAGGAAACAGGTTTATTTTTAATATTTTATTTATGTTTGAGGAAGCCAAGTTAGGAGACACAAAAAGCTTAGGGGAGTTTAGTTTGACTTTGTCTTGCAGTCTTGTCATAAATCAGGAGATCTAAAACCACAAAACGTTTCAAGGCACCTGGTAGGATTTTTGTAAGACTTTCTACAGTAAACCAACCATTTTATTGAACTAATGTCAGAGTATAGTCTGGGTTTTTCTCTTCCTCTCTGAAAGATGTGCCAAATCATCAAGTATAAAGTGAGAATTTCCAATGACAGGCTTATTCAGTGAAAGTCTTTGACATTTCAAACTCTTTTCCATCAGTAACCAGTCAGACCGATGGCCTTGAAGGTCACAACATCAGGCTAGTAAATCAATTTAATTCATTCCATCTCATTTCAGCTTAAAAAAGCAGGAGAAAGTCTTTGTCCCTTCTTAGAAGGATGCAGAGATGTAGCAAACTCCATCTTACATGACCAGCAGTAACGAGTTTAACTCTTGATGAAGAGGTGGAAATACAGATATGACTCATATAGTTAGGTCACTGGTGCATAAATGCATGTGTGAACAGGTAAATGAGACAGATATTGTAAACCTCTTTGAGTGGTTAGACTAGAAAAGACCACAGGATTCTGTAGATTTCACAAACGAAGACTTGTTGCTAAAACTGAATATGTATTACAGATTCCAGCAGCTTCATCATTACCTGTGTGGATTAATAAGGTAATTGTTTTGGGGCTAATAGAATCCCCGGCTCTTTTATCTCTAGTCGCTCAGCTCCAATCCCAAGAATGAGAAAACATTTTCCATATTGAGTTATGTTTTCAGTGTTTGTGTGTAAGGCACAATTAAGAAAGCCTTCAGAGGGAAAGATCATGTTCATAGACATGATCCAATACTAACTTTCCCTCCTCATATCAACACACACTATCAACAAAAGATCCCAACAAATACATTTAAGGACTTTAAACCATCAAACCTGCTGCTTAGAATACACTGTTTGAAGCAGGAATGCACCAATGCATGGGATTAACATTTATACCAGCAGATATGTCCTGTTGACAAGCATCAATCAGCAAATGATGTGGCATGAATAGATATTATAAGCAAGCACTTACCTGTTGATTCCAATTTGATTCTGAAATCTAGTAAACTTGACTTAATCCAAAAAACACCTAGTTTTTCCTAGGTTTTCTGGGTTCTTTTGTGACCTCCTGGATGAGTCTTGGAGTAATATTGCAGTCTTGGAGTAATATTGGTTGGCCGGCCACTCCTGGGACGGTTCACCACTGTTCCAAGCATTTTTATATTTGTGGATAACGGCTCTCACCGAGTCTCAAAGCCTTAGAAAGAAAGGGAGCTTTACAAGCCTTAAAAATGTCTTTGTAACCCTTTTCATACTGATGGATGTCAAAACGTTTGCTTCTCAGCTGTTCCTAAACTTCTTTAGATGGTGCCATGATGTGTTGCTTTTTGAGATCTTTTAGCCTGCTTCACTTTTTCAGGTTCTATTTAGGGACTTCTTGATTTAACAGGTTTGGCAGTGATCAGGTCTGGGTGTGGCAAGTTTAAGTCTTAGCTTTCCAAAAAATGTGGTTAATCAAAGTTAATTCATGCTTTAAGAAGAGGGGGCAATGACTTTTTCACACAGGGCCAGATAGATTTGGATGTTTTTTTTTTTTCCTTATTAAATGAAATCATCATGTTCAAAGTGCATTTTTTCCACTTTGCCTAATATCAATGTTTTTTGGGTGATTTGACACATTTTAGTGTGACAAATAGGCAGAAAAGTAAGAAATCAGGAAGGGGCTAAACTTTTTTCAGAGCACTGTAAAAAGGATACAAACATCAACACAGAGCTCCATAGCATGAACAAGACAGTCCGATCTTTATTCAGCCATATCTGTTAACTCCTGCACAGACCAAACACACTACTCTGAGACTAAACCGTTAACAGTCACATTTGACCCCATGGAGAAATCTGGCCATGTGTCCAGCTGATGTGCTGCTTTTGCCACTCTTGGATCTGTTTTTGGCCGTGATGGTGGCTTTTACTCTTGTTCCACAAATACCATTGGCTTGCTGAAGCCTTCTCCTTCTCACCAGCGTAGTTATAAGCAGGCTAATCTGTCAAGGCGTCTAGGAAAGGGCAGAGCCTTTGAAACACAACTTGTCTTCCAGTGCTAACAGGTCTCTTTTGAGTCATATGTCCCTTGAGGGTTGCCATAGCTGTCCAAGTCCTGGGCACTCAATTCTGGTTAACTTCTTTTTGAGTACCAAAAATTGCAGCCAAACTCTCACCCACTGTTGTAATTTTTCAAATTCATTGATAGCATTCGGGTAGCAAAGCGCTGCAGTGGAATTTTTAAAATGAAGACAGTGCTCTCTCCTGTTAAGTTCAAAATATGGCTGAAGAACTGTAGTTTTTAAGAGCTCAAATACTGGTATGATAAGTTAGACAATGAAGATAACACATTATATCTTTTAAAACATGTTCCTGATAGTATCAAAAGTTTTGACAACTTGGCTGTTTGTTATCTAAAATGATGAATTACCTGAAACTAGATTATTTTACTAGGGCTTATACATTGGTTCATTTGATCCATATTAATCTTGGAGCTCACTATGCATGTATATCATGATTTCTTCCTTTATATACATCTCAGTCTTACATAGTTTCAAAGGACAGTGTAGGTTGACATGTTGCAAAGATATGTGCAGCAGATTGTGCATCTTTTCTAGCCTATTCGTGTCCCTATTGTGCAGCATGTGCTGTCATTTAAGCAGTCAAGTTAGAGAAATCCCCCTGAGACCTGCCGTTGATCTTTGGCTATAGATGAATATGTAAACATAATGTCCTGATGCTCTAAAAAGCCTCCCTGTAGTTTTTGTAGCAAAGTCCCCTGTTCTTCCTTCATCACGAGCCCACAATGTCTCAATAACCTTCAAAGTATCCTCTCTCCGTTTCTGTCGTCTTTGTGTGCCATCCACATGCTGCACGCATCCACAGGGCCTCGTGACAACCCTTCTGAAATGTTGTTCTCTAAATTCTCTGTGTATTTCTAGTGCAGCTCTTCACCAGATTAAGTTTAATTCCAAAATGAGATATCCACCATTTTAGAATGCTTTCCTTGCCACTGCAGAAAGATCACTTTCCTGGAAGAGAGGCTCACTATGGATTATTACTGGATGCATTAGCTAAGTCAAGACCTTTGCTCATTAAAGGAGAGTGTATAGCAGATAATCATTGCCCGTTAACATTTCTCCCATCTAATGAACATGTTAGGAGCGAAAGCCTTACATTTTTCAGATAATGGTTTTTGTCCCCTATAGAGGATTCTTCTTTTCACCCTTTTGTTGAGCGCCAAGGTTAGCCAGTTTGTGCTCATTATGTCTCTGACCAGAGCAGACAGCTAGGCAGAAATGTTTTACTTACCAAACCTGATATAGAAAGTCTCAGTTGGTTTAATCACTTCCTTTCTGACTTTTCTTTTTCTGTTTGCTAATCATTTTTCATTCTTGAGAGATTATCAGATAGTGTTAGGATATGAGTGTGCCCCTTCCTGCACATTATGTAAAGGAGGTGCTCAATTAACACTTAAACAAAAATTGATGCTGAAGTTTTCATGGCTGTAAGGCTCATTTCCAGTCATGTGCATACGTTTCAGGCATGTAAGGCACAAGGGATTCATCACTGTGCCCGATGTGCCACATCCCAGGGCTGGAGAAGAGAGAGGGTGGCCTGAGTCAAGTTCAACACATGTTGACACAAACTGGACTCCCTTTTTTTTGTCTGGGCCACCAGCGGATTTCAGGCCTTTGGAACATCCTCAGCCAAACCAAGGGCTCATGTCAACCTTACTACTAGCCTGGACAGTACCCAAGGCCATGCTTACACACCACATCCACCCTTTACTCTGCCTCAAAGGTGTGAACTTTGTCATTTTTTCAGCTGATTATTTTCCCATGCCCCTGGTAGCATGCAAGGACATCCAGAGCACGACTGAGGTTGTGTCAGTTCTCCTTCCCACCTGAGAGTGCTCTCAGGCAGCTTACTTGCCACATCTAAGCCTTACTTCAGCCTCATTTTTTTTGCCCAAACATGTCTTAAAGTTAGGCACAGTACTGTATATCCTACTTCCATTTATTAGTAACAACTTTTGAAATTGTCTGGAGCAGACGGTTTTGAAATGATCTTTTTTTTTTTTTTTTTTCCTTTTAACCTGTTTGAATAAACAAATGAATGAAATGAAAAAAAATATTGAGTACTTTTGTGAAATTGCCTACACTGGTCTCAAAAGCGTCATTCCTTTGCCCATAAGTTAGGGCTATCTTTACTCTTGTAATGTATAAATCTTGTGACAAAAGATGTTCAAGTGAGGTTTCAATAAATGTTTTATCACTGTCATCTCATCTTAGACTCCCTGAGAGGAGATCTTTGATTGAGAGCTTCTTTTCCATTTCTGTTCTCATCTCCAACAGGACTGATGGAGTGACATAACCCAGACTGTTGATATAGCAACCTCATTTACAAAAACAAGATGGTGGACACTTTGCTTTGAGCTTCAGTTTTTCTGTGTTGCAGGTTTATGTTAACCTGGCACACGAGATGGATTTGTTTCACACATCCATCTGGTAAACTATTCACTGACAGCGTTTAGGAAAGAGCAGACCCTTTGGAAAAGAACTCGGAGGGTGATTGGATGAATGTTCTGCCTGTCACATCTTTATGGGCCAATCAGAGCAACAGAAAGAAAATAACTCACTGCTGTTCTCTGTTCTTCTTTTAACGAAGAAATGTCGTCAAGTTCTGATAAAACTGGCGCTTTGGCAGCGTCCATGCTAATCTCTTCCACCATAATTGCACTGGCCTCTTGTTGCTGCTTGCTTATGTCACGACTCCATCCGACCTGAAAGTAATGCCCCTTGTTGCTGACTGCTCCTGTCACAAAATGTTCAGACGGGAGCTTTACGAGATGGATTTGCCAGTGAGAAACATTGAAACGGGCATCTCCATCTGCTGTGCAAGGTTAGGTTTATGTACAACACAGAGCTGAAAAGGAGACATGTTTCTTTATTTTATTGTTTTAAAGGCTACCATTTAAAGCTGTTAATGTCTCTTGTAGATTGCAACAGCTGGTGCTGCATGGACTCAAGTTTGATCAGTCAGCATACTTCTGGACACTACGCCCCAGTGTATTAGTTTAATATTGGTATCAGCCAGTATGGGTCCTCTCGGTGGACAGTGACCCATTGACAAATGTCATCAACCAATGTTCTTTAGCAGACATTGTTCTTTAGTGTTGAATCAACTGAAGGCTCCCATCTGGCACACTTGATTGGTTTTAGTCAAACATGGCAGAAAGTGCTGTCACTTTCAGAGATTTACACCAACAAAAGAAGAAAAAGTCTTCAACACCAGTATTAACACAAAATACACTTGACACAGCTGATTTTCATAACTGGTTTATTTTATTGCTGGGTCATGCTTTATTTGAAAAGAACTCTCCCTAGCATTTAAGACAATAAACTCAAAAGGATTTTTATTTTCGAGAAGAATCATTTCTCAGTAGACGTAAGCCTGGCACACACAAAAAAAAGGTGCAGATTTTTGCCCTGATTTCCCCTCTGTCAACCAAACCAAAGCAAAAGCCTGGTTATCTGATGGTTCTAAAGATAATCTTGAAAGATTTTCCTGCGGTGTGAGTGATATTTCTCTCTGCCTGATCTGCTCTGGAGACTATCGAAGCCGCTCTGATTTGAGATAATATTTACAATCAGAAATCTTGTTGTATGGGGTGAACGCAGGGGAGACAACCGTGCATTAGCAGGTAGCAAGTTGACTGAGGGGGAAGCACAACAAACACAGCCGTTTAAAGAGTAGTGAATGTGAGGCATAAAGTCAAAGGCATGTCAGATATGGATGAATAATTTGTTGCTTTGTAACAACACATGCTTTTATTTGACATTTCCTGTAAAACATACACAATTCAATGGACACATACGATTACTGCTTTCTTTTTTGAAGCAGTTAAACACACTTCCACTTGTCTTTCATAAATATATGCTTTCTTTTCATTTTGAACATGAATGCTAGATGATTATGGAAGTTCTGATAACTGCTTGTGTTCATATTTTTAACCCTTTCTCGTACCAACAATTACTGTTAAAATAAACCGACATAAAACAGAAATATCTTTTCAAAATGAAAATTTCTCCCTGCAGTACCTTTTACTGTGGCCTGGTTTCACCTCAGTAATTTCTGTCTTTCTCTGTTTTGCTCTCTCCTGCAGAGGCGCCTCCCTCTGGGATGTCCAAGAATGGATACTTCTTTCAAGAAATGGGTGAGTATGGGTCACCATCAGGATATGTAATTGCACTTCACAATACATTCTTAGCTCTAGACAATTTTCCACCATGGAAAAATGGTAACCCATAATAAAAGATCTTTGAGTTAAAGACCTTTATGATCATCCAATCATGATGGGAGAAGAACAAGAGGGATTTTCCTTTCTCCTAATTCTGTCAGTAATGTGCACTGTACAGTGTATTCATAGTGAAAGATGAGATTTCAAGATTAGAGCTGCGGCACAGACTCTGAAAAAGTCTCCCGTCTCTCACACTCCAATGCATTTGGATAAAAATAATGAACTTTGCTCCAGCTGTTATGATCGCGGCAGTTTCATTACCTTCAAGCCAAGGCGAGTTGCCCAATTAGTATGTGCTGCACAAGCCGTCAGGACAGAACATGCTTGCATTGGATCTCCCTCCCTGTCTCCCCCAGCCAATTATTCCCCTCCTGCAACACACCGATTCACTCAGCAGATTCACAGGAGGCCCCCCTGCTGCAGCTCGACATAACTGTCTTTATTAGGAAATCTTTTATCACCGTATAAATGCTGTTATATTACTGTTGGCCAGTTAGAATTATCCAGCATCGTTACTGCGGTGGTTCATTAATGAGGGTCAGTCTGAAAGCAGAGAAGCTCTCTGGGTGCACACTAAACACTGAGAGCAGGGCAACATGAAAAATAACATTTTGTTTTATCCATCTTTTTTCAGGAGAAAAGGCTCTGCTTTACCTCTGTCATCTGTGCAATCATGTTCTTCCTTAGTTTGATTGATCAGTTAATTTGCTCATTTAGTGTTTGACAAAATGAAGCAATGACATGGCTACTCATATTAATGGGGTATTTTTGATTACACTGTACCCTGATAGCATGCAATATGAGCAATGGTGGCTACAAAATTCAGTTGGTTCTAATTGGAGTGTCTTAACAGCCCACAAGCTAGACAGCATTTCTGTTTCCTCTCTGCTGAAGGGCTCTGAGATTGATCTCCCTTGTTCCTCTTTCCTTGCTCATTTAAACACAAGCAACCCAAACTTTTTGATGGAGGCTTTATGCCAAAATTGCATGAAATTTATTTTAATTTATCTAATGCATGTAAGAATGCTTCAATCATTTGCAAGAAAAAATATATAGAGTATACATTGTTAAAAGGGAACATACTGCACTAGTACAAAAATGCATTAAAGAACAGAAATTGATTCTAAGAAATATAATTTTAAACCATAAACCTGACCCTAACCTGTTCTGTACATGGACACATACCTTTTTTAGATATATTTGAAATGGCTACTGTTGCTCTGTCAGTTTGAATATAAAAAGGATGAATATACTAATATAAATAATATAATCTTAATTATATCCTTATAAAGAGAAATACACATATAGCATAGACCCAAGCATTAACGTCACATGCATAAACTTCAAACCAGAGGGTTTATTTCACTTCACTTTGAAAGACCATATTTAGTAATGCTTGACTTTTTAGACAGCTTCCTCCTAGTGCATGTTAAAGAAGAACGGCAGGCTGTTTTTAGAAGTAAATATGTTAATTTTAGGATTTATTTCAGGGATTCTCCAAGGAAGTTGTTTGGTAAAGGCTCAGCACAGCTGCTCAATCTTTTCCTCATGTATCTTAAATAACCTCTTAAAAATAACCTCATATCAAATTTGCCCCCATCAGCTAGTACTGCCGCCTCCTTCCCTGAAGCTTAATGCCTTACATTATGAATATGTATTATTTTTTTATGAGTGGAGGTGGCTGACTGTGCTTTGAAACACTGTGGGAAACCCTGTAATTTAGCTGTCATTGTGTTCAGACCTAGAAAGTTCCACACAGAGAAAAACAACCACTTGAAGGTAATAACATAACCTACAGTTTAACAGCGTGGAAGGAGTAAATTACTCATTAGGGACACTAATGTGCATGTCATGCATGTTTATGCTTTCACATAAGCTACTACATGCAGTCAGAAATCTTTGATAACGGTTTACTAGCACAGAGTTTAAATGGTTGGCTCAGTAAAAAGACCAACTGTTTTCAAATGGTTTTTAATGAAATTTCTATAAATCTTCTCAGATTTTTTGCTTTATTAGATGTTGTAGCTGGCAGTATTCAAATTATATTTTATAAAGGATTTGAAACCTTTTTTCTATTATTCTTTTTACTTAGCAAAAATGAAGTATTGAATATTGATCTTTTTTAAAATCCATTTATTTTAAACATTCTGATTTTGACTGTCAGTGTTGGTGCATTTGCGATGCCGTTATGGATAAAATTATTGCACAGAATTTTTTAAGGGCATCAATTATGTGCTACTTTGTACTTTTAGGTGCACTTAGTTTAACTAATCTAGCTGTGCAGCAGATGAGTACTACTCACCTGAGTGCGTTTTTGCTTTCACAATGATGTAAAATAATCACATTACACACTTTGAATGTCTAATTTTACTTTCAAAACTCACAGTTGGATTATTGGACAAGTCAGAAGTCACCTTTACTTCACTCTTCTTTTCTGTTCCCTTTAGCTATTTTCATTCACTTTTCTATCCAAGCAAATTTTTTTTTGCTGCGGTTAAGTTAATGTTGGAACTTTTAATATACTGAAAGTTCCTTGTTTTCCTTCAAAATAAAAGCAGCAGTTTTAACTGAGACAGTACAAACTAGAAAAGCACTCGGAGAGTGCAGACCTCTGCCATTAGCCCTATCTCCCAATAGTACAGAATCCTTAAAAAAAATTCCTGGATCCAGATGGTGATCTGGATCACTCCCAGATTCTAATCAGTTCTTCCTTACGCCATTTCTGACATTTCTTGAAAATTCCATCAAAATCCGTCCATAAGTTTTTGAGTTATGTTGCTAACAAACAAACTAACAAACAAACAAACCCTGCCGATCACATAACCTCCTTGGCGGAGGTAATAACAAAGTAAAAGTGTAAAAAAGAACAGTTTCTTGAGAAAAACTCTTTGCTTATCTTCAAACTTAACTGGGTTACTTAGACATAGACAGCAACTTAACCTGCACTCCTGAAAGGTGTAGATACTGTTACATAATATCACTAGATGCATTAGATTATGCATTATGCATTAGAGTTCATTATTTTGTACATGCACTCCTGCATATTTCTTAATATATAACAGTGTTAACTGTGTGTTTGCCAGAATAAGCTCTTTGAAGCTGTCTCCTCCATGTAAGTCATGGTTTCAGACCACACTAGTGTAGCAGTAAAGCACTTATTTAAATGATAAATCTAAATGTTGAAATACATCTTCATATTTGACTTACAAATCAAGATTACAAACAATTAGCTCTCATCGGACACCTCAGCAATTACATAGGCTTAAATTATTACCAACAGACAACTGCTGGAGATGTGAGCAGTTAGGTGCTTCAGTTTTTCGTGTACTGTGGTCATGTTCTTCACTAGAAGACTGGTGGAACAATATCAAACAGGTTATTTACGAAGTCCTGAAAAAGAAATTCCTAACATCTCCCAAATTGGTCATTCTGGGCTCAACCATGGAACTTAAAGACTGTGATCTGGCCCATTTTGAGAAATGATGGATTATTCTGGCCCTCACAACAGCTAAGCGGATATTCCTGTGGCACTGGAGGAGAAAACACCCGCCTCCCTATGACGAATGGGCTACAACTTTGGCTCAGCATGCAGCCTGTGAGAGAGTGACATCTCCTCTGTTGGACAAACTTGATCAGTACACGTTCACATGGAGTCCCTACATTTTCTGGCTATCCACATCTGCAGCATAGAGGTCATTATGAAAATATCTAAACTACTCTCTTGATGGACAATATTTACAATATACGACTATGCGTATGTGTGTTTTAGTTGTTCATATTTGTTTTATTTTTTATTTTATTTTAATTTTTTTTTGAGGATCTTTCTCTGTTTCTTTTACATACCCCTTTCATGCCTGGGCAGATTTTTGAAATTCCACCTCAAATGTAAAATGGGATTTTTGTTATTTACTGAAAATCAATACAAAATATTGAACACACACACAGAAAGCTCTGATTGACTCTTGAAATTCAGTGATTTATTATAGTTTAAAAATGTACCCTTTGGCAGCCTTAGTTTCAACGTTTTGTCAAATAAAGCTTACAAAATTGAAATCATACTTTCTGCAAAGTTTTTAAGCATTTTAGAGGCATATTTGCCAATCATTCAGTCAAATCAAACCAATGACAATAGAGGAGGATTAGGGACATACTGTCCAACTGTGCCCACTTCTGTTGCTTTGAATTAGGGAATCTGTTAAATAAAAAACACACTCTTTTAAGTATTATTGAAAGGTAAATGAATGTCCATTCCAGTTTAAGGTAGCTATTTGCTTGAAATGCTGGGATTATTTTCCTGTTTGGATATTTAAGGGAATTTGCTTGGAAGTTATCAAAATATTTATATGGAAATTTGGATGGTACATTTGTATAATTTGGAGGGTTTCATGGCTTTGAATTTATTAAAAAAAATTTAAATGCATTTTCATGGGAATTTGTGGCAATTATTACCAAATTTAGGGGGTTTGTGTTGTTTCCATCTTTTTCATGGAATTTTAGAGATTTTTTGGGAAAAATCTCTAGAATTTGCCAAGAAATTTAAGGGGGAGTTTACTCCAATATTTGGGATATTTGCTTGCAATTTTTAGGAATTTGCATGGAATTTTTTGGGACATTTTTATTGGAATTTTCAGGCTTGGTGAGGAATTTTCACCGAAAGATTTGAGGACTAGCTAAAGAAATATTATGGTACTTTTCATGAGACACTTTAAAAATATGTTTAAGAATTTTCAAAGAATTTTTTTTTTTAATTATGGAATTTTGGGGGGTTTTGGAAAGGAAATTTCCAAGAAATTCCTGTTCAGTGACAAGACTGATATATTAACCTATCAGACCGTATTCATCCCAAATAAGTGGGAGAACATAAAAATAATCTCCAAACAAAGGCTCAGGTCTCAGGAGAATATTGGATGTATTTTTGTATTGTTCAGTTTCCCCAGTTTAAAAACAAGAAATGAGCTGCAGAGGCTAAAGCCCCAGGTTTGCTTCCACAAAATCAGCCATGACCACGCACCATCCCCAACTCTTCCATCCCTATTTTCTCTCTATCAACTGTCTTGTCCTCTCAATAGATACATAAAAAATCCCAAAATCTACAAAAACAGTATGCCAGTGATAAAACAATCTGAGACTGAAGACATCTCCAATGGCTTCAGCATTTTTAGACAAATCAATCAGAACAATCATTGACAGTTCCCCCATGAAAACAAATGTGTGCCGCAGCCTTAGAGAACAACAGTGACAGCAGGCATCTGTCATCTTCTCGAGTAATTCTCCAAACACAAAGCATAAAATTTTAACCACCTTTAATGATGCAAACATGCTCTCTTTGCTGCTGTTTGTATCACTGGAGTGTTTTTGTATGTCACAGCTGCAAACACATCTGAAAGGGGGCTGCAGATCGCTGCACGCCGTTTGAAGGAAACACATCAATCATTCATTGCTTTCATATGAAACACACCTCTCCATCTTCCTCTGTTTCTATTTTGCATGTGTATATTAACGTCATGAGCTTATCATCTGAATGCAAATTCTGCAGAATAAATAATTGAAAAGAATTCAGATTGGGATTTTTAACACCATCAGCCTTAAGAGTTTCAGAACTAAACAGCCTTGTCTGAAAACAGTAGATAAAATAGAATATTTGCAACCTCAAGGAGTAACAAGTAGTAAAAATGTTAACCCTTCTCTAGATTTGATAGCATTGTTTCCTGGAGTAAATCAGTGGATTAGTTCCTTTCGCCCCGCAGCTGCCGTTTCCTCTCAAGGTGACTTGAAAGTCAGAGCCCAGCCGGTGAGTCTGAGGCATGGGGGGATGCAGGCAAAACGTCGACACAACCAGGTTCAAATAATGTCAAGTGCAGAGGGATGATCCCGATGCACGACAAACGGAATGAACTGAATTTGGGGGCCCCCTCGCCGATAAGGTCAGCAGATAAACAGCACAAGGATGAGATATTGTTCTATGGTGGCATCAGAGCGGTGGCTGGATGATATTTGGGAGCTCACTGGTGACTGTAGGATTGGATTTAAGAGGCTGCTGTGTCAGAAGGAGAGAGAATCAGATGAGTCACACAAACAGGCTCCAGGCTTTCTTCCATACAAAATCCTGTCTATTACACACCAAAAAAACCTGCTGAAACCCTGCTGAGTCATGAAGTACTCTGCCTCATATCAGAACAACCAGTGACTTGCCTATTTATTCAGTTTTCTCGGAGAATTTGTACCATTTTTCAGTGTTACTTGAGGTGCAGGTCTACCATTTACTGGGTTTTATCCATTTCTGGATTTAATAATGTAGCTTACAGAAAAATTACTTATAGAGAAAATAACACCAACGAGTTAAAACTGTTGTTGGGTTCTTCTGATCAATTTTTTCATCATTTTTATTTCCTTATAATTTCTTACTTTTTGCTTTAGTTGTACTGGTTTATTTTTCTGCAAGATCAGCTTGTTATATAGTTTATATTCCATATATTTGCATTTATTCTTGTTGTATTGTTTTCTTCATTACCTTGTTCCACTTCCAACATTTTTAATCAAACCTCTCTCTGTGTGACCTGACTGTAAAAGTTATGTTTTCTTGCTTTTTGCCTGGCTTTGTCTGTCAAACTATTTTGTCAGCATCAGATTTTAAAAATGCTACGTAGAGTTCTTCTAAAAATGATACACTTTTCATAAATTATGCCAACCTTAAAGAAACTCCCTAGAGCAAGAATAATTACTGCAAGCAGCACTGAAGGGCCCTTGCACCCCAGCACGGGGTGTTGGGGTGTGTGGGAGTAACTGGGTGCCCGTGTGGTGTGCTGCAACATGGTAGAAAGACCATTTAGATTGTACCAGGACTGTCATTAAATTTAAAGTTAGGAGCAGATTACACTTTATATATGAGGCAGTACTGCCTGTCAACAGTAGGTGGCATTGTGCTAAAGGGTGATTAGAGCAGGAACAATATTTATTCTGTAAATCACAAAGAAGATGGAACATAATATAAGATTTGTTTGTTTCATCATACACTAGGTGGCGCTATGGCAAAATCATGAAAAAAAAAAAATCTGGAATCAGTCCAATGAAATCTCTCGGAGGGATACTCAAAAATCTGAAACCTATCCATCAATTAAAAATGGCATAGTTTCACATTTAGCTGTTTGTAGTGCATTTCTTGTACATTTTAGGAGATTGTCCTAAGACAAGGCTGTCCAAACTTTTCCCATTTAGGGCCAAATATAGAAATATTTAAGAATGGTGGAATCTAATGTAGGTTAAGATATTCAAAGTGATTGAGTGTGCACACATAGCTAGGTTGAAAAGGCAAATAAACTATCAATTTAAGGATTCTGGGGAGAGCACCTGGAATGCTGTTGGTACTGCTGTTTGCTGTGATAATCAGTTAAGGCTTTATACATCAGGATACTGTTTTTATTATGGTTGTCAATATGTTAACCATTTACAGTGTCATTGTAGTTTAATCACAATTATAAAAAAAAGATATCAAAAAATTCTTCTTGTCAAAATGTTTGTTTACAGAATTAGCATGGCAGCACCGTCTTGTGTTGAATCTAAGAAGTACAAAAAGGCTGTAGTCAACCAAAGAAGAACTTGGTCGACTAAAATTGCACCAGCTCATCAATTAATCGATTGGTCGTGGGACGGACCAAAAAAAAAAAAAAACACCTTCATGTTATTTCTACATCAAACTTATCACTAACAGTGTAGTCAGTGTATCTAGCTGGTAATTAAAGTTACAAATGAACCCAAAATTAAGTAAATTATATTTGAATATTTATTTTGTAAATTATATTTTGAAACACTTGAAAACTGAAAAAATAAAAACACATGACGTCTCCCTTCTCACCCCTGCAAAAAATGGATTCTTCCAATTAAAGTAGCACTTGCAATTGTTCAACCATTTGGATTTTGGTCAAACATGAGGTCATCGACCAATTAATCAACCAATCGACTTGAGACTGTCAGCCCTAAAAAAGTCACGCAAAAGCTTCATGTTCTAATGTGGGACATACTCCATTTTAATTATAAAATTTACTGCAGGCTAAACAAAAGTGGACCTCGAGCCGCATTTGGCCCCCAGGCCATAGTTTTGACACCCTTGTCCTAAGCAAAAGGGTTTTTTTTGTTGTTGTTGTTGTTTTTTTTTTTGTTTTTTGTTTTTTGTCTTGACCTGATACAAATTAGTACATATTTTTTAGCCTGTAGCTCTTATCCAGTCCCTTACCTCCCGTTTGGGTGCAATGGACTCAGATAATTCCACCAAAATGCAAAAATTTCCACTGGTTGTCAATTTTGGGGAAATATTTGATACATTTTTGAACATGTTAAGGCCCCAAAATTTCTTTATTTGCCAGAAGAGGATAAATGATAATTCCTTCAGTTTCAAAAGGGTCCTGCTCTAAGGTCGGTCCTTAGAGATATCGCTTGTGTGACTACTTAAATAAACACAAAAATAGAAGTCAATATTCACTGAAGTGTACTGTAAGTATTGTCTGTCACCTACAACAAAGAGTTAAAAAATATTATCTACACAAACTGCACTTTGTAATCTTTAAAAACAAATAGACTTCAGGTTGTACAATACTTTTCTGGTGATCTGACTGCTCAGAGTTTCAGGTCACACTTGGATATTCACATTAGGAATGCACGATATTATTGGTGTGATATCGGTATCATCAGATTAAAAGATTAATTATCACTTTAGCAGATCTGAACAATTCTGCTGATGTGAATTTTTAAATACCAGCATTTTCTCTCTCTTTATTTTGTAATTTATATTCAGTAAGCATCATTTACACAACTATGCTATGTTTTAGTGTCTTATTTAGCAGAAAGTGTGAAAAATCTTGTCTATAGTTATGATTATAGTAGCTCTAAGTCATTTTTGGCCCACCAAGATAACAAACGTTATATTTTTTCATATGAAGGCTATTTTCTGGGTGTTAGGGCATCATTAGTGGTATTTTTGGGCGGTTAAATCAAAGAAATACTTATTTATTATCAAAAAGCTTTTGTAAATGAGTACCCTGGACAAAATAAAGGTCTCTGTTCGTAGGAGCTTTGAAACTTCTTGCTACTATTTATCATCCAAATCAAGGATGTAAAATTTTGACAGCTTTATATACCATGCATTCTCTTCGTACATTATACACTACATACACTTTGAGTACTGTTATTTTTGTAAAAGGGACTTTATTATGAAAATCAGAGTGTCATTTTTGAACAAGTAAGCATCTTGACATACTTCAGGTGACTCTAAAACAACATTTGCATATAATTCCGAGGATTTAGTTTGAAGCTGCAGATGTTTATCTCAGTGTCAGGATGGTTCATTGACTCTCAGATAAGCTGTCACAGAAAAGCATAATTTAAACTAATGATATCTTGTAGCTGTCTACACTTTTTGCTAAGCTCTACACTGACAGGATTTGACTACTAATGGGTAGGTTTCTATTTGTATTTTTATTGTGTTTATTCCAGTTTTCAATTTCATAATAAGGGACTGTATATTGAAACTGGGACATTATTTGGAGTACTTGTATTTTTTAATATGGAAAAAAGAAATTACACAACCCCTGAGTGTTAAATGTAGTCTAGATCAGACATTGAAATTATTTATGGACATTAAGTAAACATTTGGAAATTTGCAGCTTTCATACTTATCTGTGGTACAATGTAAGTAGCTGTTGGGGTTTCCAGACCTCTTTGACAGCCACTTAAGCTAACGATGACTATGATAGAGGTGGGTATTGTAGCCACTGTCGTCCAGGAGGTGACCCTGTGCTGTTGTGTCCCCAGAGCAGCGGGAGGTGGAGCAGGAGGAGGGCAGCGAGGGCCGAGAGGAGGGACAGGACTCGCCGATCGCCTGCGGAGATGACATCCACCTCTATGACAACCAGATCAGCCCTGGGCCAGGTCAGTACACCAAAAGAGACAGGGAGCTGAGAGAGAGTAAGGAGTAAGATAAAGACAGGGAGACAGAGAGGGCAGTGGACGAGAAGTGAAGGTTACAACTGGATAAAGAGACTGAGGGGGAGAGGGAACGTCAGGGAGACAGAAACATGAGAGAGAAATGCTTGAGAAGTGATTGACAGAGAGGTGAGATGGCAAAAAGGTGGGAGAAGAAACAAGATTAAGGACAGAGGATTAAATATGAAGGAGAGTGGGCATAGAGAAAGTCAAAATAGAATTTGTATGTTTAAAAAACGCCCGTATATCAGTATCACTCCACTTTTTATCACCTTAAAATTTGCTTTCAAGTGCAGTGTTTCTTGTTGAGACAATTTTGTGATTGAGAAAGAAACAAAAGGAGTAAAATCAAACTTTAACATTAGAGTTAGTGGAATTTTCAATAGGTTTGTACATCTGCAGTGCATAATGTATGCTTAAGAGGAGTGCCAAGTTTCTCTTTAAGGCAGTTTTTATCAGCATTCCTATTCCCATTGTGGATGAAATGGCTGCTTGTTTGGCTAAAGGTCACTCAACAACTATAGAAAATATTCGCTCATTCTTAAGAGCTTTTCAGCATCTTTCAGATTATTGTTAATAGTTTGTGGACTGTAATTTTTCATTTTTGTGCTCCACGAAATGACCCACTTGTGCAATTGGCCTATCCTTAATGGACCTTCCCTGTTTATAGGTTTTTTCAGATGACATAATATCACAGCAAAGAGCCCCAGATGAAGGGAAGGACGTGGTTTCTGAATAGAGAAGCACTATCAAAGGGTTTCTTTTTTTTTTTTTTTTTTTTTTTGCTGTTCATGGCTGTGCCAGTTGTTCAAGTTGGTGCAAAATAATCTTAAGCTTCTTTTGAGGCCCAAAAGAAGTGGCACATTCAGGCAAAAAGTTTTGAAAGCTCAAGGAGAAATGGCAGCACACACGGATTAAAATCCTCCATCTAAATTCTGGAGGAGTGGAGACTGGCAATGCTCACATGTGACCCATTTCTACATTATTTCCCATTTGTTTCAATGGGAAATCCATCTTTGAGAGAACCATCATTTGGGTCTGCTCAGCAGTAAGAGATGCTTGTTTGGCTCCCAAGCAGCTCTTGATCTGATACCACTTTGGCTTTTCTTAGATAATTACAAAAATGAGAAAAGGTAAAGTGCCTTGAAAACAGGATCCAGCTTCTGTTGCTCATATAAAAGAGCCATCTTGTAAGACTGGGCCCCTGAAAAACCCACCATTACTTTGTTGCTCACTCCACAGAGGTTATTTGCTGAATAGTATATCAGCATTTTCAATTAAAAGCATGTTCATGACAAAACAAGGGTGAAAAGCTACTAAAGAGGTGCAGCTGTCCTCTTAGCTCAGTACAAGACTTTTTAATTCTCTTGTCTGTCTTGACATGAAGTGGGAGGTTTGCCGGACTAAGTCGTTTGTGGTCTTGATCACCTCCGAGCCAGGCAAATTGGTTAACTGCTGAAAAGAAATCACCTCTTGTGAAGAAACTGAAGCTGTGCTGCTTTATGTAAGGTCTTGACCAGTCAAATCTCAACATTTTGCTATCCAGCCTTGTAAAAACTAGCGCCCATTACGTTACTTTACTGAGCAGCAGATGAATCCGTAAAGGACAGAGAGAGGGCTACATGTGAAGGACAGGGGCTCAGCATTCGCTCAGGCAAAAGTTCAGACAACTTCTCAAGGATTTATGAGCACCTTTCCCTTATTGATCTCATCTACCGTGTCTGACTCTGCATCTGGTGGAGTCATGACTAGTTTTACACATTGTATAACATTTCAATGTTGGAAAGAAAGGAGGTCATGATAAATGTTCCTGTCTGGTCTGATTGTTTTTAAATTGTCTTAAAAGCTCAGACAGACTGTTTCTGTTGATAGAAGCTCATCAGTGCGGGGCTCTGTGCTCTGTCAGTCTCTTTAATTAAAAGTCATTGTAGATGGCCTGTCTATGGTCTCTTTCCGTTCTCACTATCATAAACAAACAATTGGCTAATTCAGCCATATCATCAGTAAGAGGAGGTTTTTTTTAACAGAATTTCCATGAAAGTGTAATGAAAAATGAATGTTTTACTAACTATAGCAGAGAAACGAGAATATTTTTGTATTGGGAAATACGAGGGTGTCATGCCTATGATAGTCTTTGTTCGCATGTAAACAGGTAATTTTGAAAATGGAATTTTTTGTGCATTTTGGCCTTTCGTGCACTCAGACAGCTTTTTATGTGACTGAAAAGGCACCTTTAAAAACTCTGTTTACAGTGTTTATGTGTGAACCAGGAAAATAAAGTTTTCGGCTTGTAATATCACGCTGTTTATTGGTTTGTCTTCTGCTTGATGCCACTGGTGTGCAGTGTTTTTACTTCTGATTACATGACAATAATAGATGCCAACCTTCTGCTGGTGTGAGAGTTGTTAACTGGACTTTTGTCATGCTTACACATAAAGTGTAATGATCTGGCAACATTGTTCGCCCACTTTTTGGAAGCTTTGTTTGCGGAAGTGAAATTTGCCATTCAAATCCCCCATAGACATTTTGCAATATCCTTATCACAATGCTTTAATGCATGAACCGAGATTTCTAGCTACCTTTGTACTCATTACTGTAGAACATTTGATTTGGAGAAAAAGGCAAATGTTAAAGTCTGTGTAAAGGTTTCTTTAAAAGGAGGAATAAACTACATGTCCCACAATCCGCTGCAGTTCATTGTATTTGTGTTAATGATAACTTTTCAAGCCTTCAATCCATAAATGTACCTCTTTTCTACTCCTATCTTAAGTGTAGTGTTCATTCTAAATGATTAAGTTGTAATATTTCATAATTTATATAAATATTGTTATGTACTGTGGCGACATGTGTAATCATCTTCAGCTGACAGCCTTTGTTTGCAGGCTCAGTAGGCATTTCCAAGGTACATGGTGACCCCGCCAATCAGAGACATTGTCCTGACACTCAAGGATTATGGGTGTTGTAGTGTTTTTGGCTGAGATTGCAAATAAACTTTGTCTTAAAACAAGGTTCATATTACAAATTTTAGTCTTCTACAAAAGCATGTGACATCATTTCACTCTCAGGTAGCTTGTGATACTATTGATAATATGACTAATAATCAAATCTGCTATAGAGTAAATGAAAAGGATTTTCCTTCCAGAACCTCACTGTTGAGCTCTGTATGGATACATTGTTTTTTTTAAATTATCCAGTCAGACCAATAGAAAGTAAAAACATCAAAATCTAAATTCCTCCTACACCTGTTGACAGTCTCCGTCCAGCTACTAGATGTCCTGAACTTTCAAACAAGATAGTGGTAATGTCAGCTGCTAACAGCTAGCAGTCAAGAATAAGAGGAATAAGAGGATGTCCACTCCTCTTTTGGCTGTTTGGACATATTTAGGAGACAGATTCCTCTCACTTTTTTACTGACTATGTATGCATCCTTAACCAAATACAATCCCCTTATCCTATCGTTGAATAGAATTCACTATCCCCTCATTATCAACCCATGGCTGTAATAGTACAAGTGGTGTCTGATACAGGCTCTGTAGCTAAACAGAGAGGGCATTTGATATGCAGTTTCTAGTCTGACATATCCTGTTAAATAAAAAATATAAATAGCAGGACAGCTTTTTTTCTACCCCCTCCCCCTTTTTCTCTTGTTATAAGAGAGATTGTCAGTGTGTGCCACTACAGTTTGTCCTAATCCCTCCATAAACAGAGATTACTTGATGGACTACACATGCGGCTGGTGTTTCATACAGTTGCCCAAACCCTAAACCCTGCCCCCCCACCAAACTGTCACAGTTTTGGACAACACCTGGTTTGAGCTGTTGGGACAGCTATTAAAATTAAATGGTTATTTCAGAGAAATGGCAAGAAAATTTTAGCATGTTAAGGATATTGGACCACTGTTATCATGGCATGCTAAAACAGTGTTTTTTTTTTTTTAATGTGGATATAGGTATTTTCAAGAAAGTAGTGTCTTTGGGCATGGTTATTTTTTAAAATGGAGGAGGAAAACCTCTGTAGTCAAACAGCTGCCAATGTGTGGATCAGGACTTAGACACAACATGGTGAACACAGATGAGAACCTAGCAGCAAAAGGGCACAAATTTGACCATTTGTGAAAATGTTATAAAAAAATTTGGGGCATTTGTTCAGACCACAGGCATGGCTAAAAAGGAACAATTTTAACTCAAGTTTATCCATCCAATTTAATAGATATCAGTGTCACTCTTTGAACATTTGCAGTAACAATTGGGCGGGCTTAGTTGTAGTAGGTTCATTAAAATACAGTACCTTACATCAGAAAGTAATTTAAAAAGAGTGAATACAAATTACAAATAAAGAGCCAAAAAACTGTGTTGACCTTTTATGAGGGCAAAAAACCATTACAAGCCACCATCTGTTCATTGATGCAGTGTCTCATTTTATATTCTTTGGTTTTTATAGGGGAAAAACAATAATCTTACTCTCTGTCTTTACTGTTTCAAAGGTGAGAAAAAACACCACAAAAGAAGATGCTGTTTAGAAAGAAATATCACAGATTTTACAATTAAATCTGAATTTTTAAGCAAAGACAAACTGTAGCTTCCTGTCCTGTCGTTATTGCAGACATTTCTTGTGTTTTTAGCTGCCACTGGAGTTGTTTGGAAGATTCCAGGCCTGTGTGTTGATATTGTCTGTTAGAGTAGAACAGGAAATGATTAAAACTGCATCAGACTGCACTTAGGCTGGATTTTTACCGACATCATAGATACAGTGGTGGGGAGCCTGTTAACCTTGAAGTAAGGTCCTGAGGCTATAGTCTTCAAGCAGACCAGCGTACAGGGGTGACTGGGAAAAATAACCCAAAACATAATTCTTAAAAATGAAATGGATTCTGAGTGGCTTTTCAAGTAAGGTTCTCTGTCTTTTAAAACAGCATTAAAGTTTTTTTTATTTCTTGGAAGCTTAGATAACCAGCATCATGTTATTCATGAAGCAGTGTTTCACCTCCCCATAACCTCTCTCTTGATATTATATGAAGAGGGAGTTTGTGACACAATCAGCTCACCCAGATATAAAAAACAAAAGAGAGGGCTGCCTGCCTTTCAGTATTAGTCTTCCAGTCAATAATCTCCACTGCTGTTTGTTCAGATGTGAGATCAATATTGTATTTTTTTTTTGTTGTCTCTTTTCTGAGGTGTCTTACATTAAAGAATGAACACGTTTTTGAAAGGCAGACTGTCTCAGCCTCAAAGAAACATTAAAAAATATCCTTAAATGATATTTTTTACAACAGTTTCAAACTAATTTCTGCAGAGGTCTGCTGAAGTCTGGGTCTGTCCACAGTCTGATGGCAGGTGTTGACTTGACAGACGGCTCCTCAGCTGCAGGTGCAGATGATTTTGACCCCATCACCAGAAACCCCACCAGTCAACAGGTGACCGTTGCTACAGCAACAGTCACAGGTGCACCACCGGGAGAGTCAGGAAGGGAGGGAGAGAGATGTGACAGGTGACCATGTCACTCGGACTGATTCTCCATACATAGTAACACTTAAGGCATCTGACAGGAGAGCTGGAGTGATGCAAGCTGGGAACAAGTTAGAGGGGAAATAACAGGTAAACTCTCGAGTTAAGCAGGTAAACGTCAGGTTTGAAACTTGAAGAGGAAATATGGGACAGACATCATGTAGCCTTATGGAGTTGATCATATTATAAAACCAACACTACGACTTAAATGCTGATAACTTTGATGTTTATGTGGATATATCCCCCCCTTTTTTTAAACAACTTTTATTATTTGGACTACGGCTCTTTCCCCTCATGTTTTGAGATTGGGAAGAAATATTTTATGAGAATATTTTTAATAAGGGATCATCAAGTGAGGGTGGATTTCTGTATAACCTGAAATTAAAAACACTGCTCTATTTGATTAACATATTGCTGTTTTATTATCTAAATGTTCTTTCTAAATGTATGTTACTTATCTACTGTATACCTTGAGGGGTCTATTAGCTGTGATTGTGGGTAGAACTGCTAATAAAGTCCTCAAGTAACTTTGTTAGTACAGCACCTTTCACAGAACAAGGTCACAAAGTGCTTCATACCAGTTAAAATATAGTAACAGGCAACATTTGATGAGAACAACGTGTGACAACTGTTGAGGTACCAGCACATCCACATTCTAGGATGTTGACAGGCTTAGGCACAAGCAACATTTCAGTCAGAAAAGAGGTAGGTTTGTTTCAGTTTTTTGATCCTAGGCTACTGCTATTCAGTGCACAACCAGCACAGCAAGCACAGCTTATTTGAGAGCAGCAGCTCTGGTTGAATATTTACTTTTAATGCCTGACAGGTAACCTGGCACATCAGATGGATGTGTGAAACACATTCATCTGGGAAATCACTCATACACAGCGTTTGGGAAAGGGCAGACCCTTTGAAAAAAAAAAAAAAAAACTCGGAGTGTGATTGGATGAACGTTCTGTCTGTCACATCTTTACGGGCAAATAAGAGCAACAAAACATGTGACAAAGCTGCTATCGAGCTGAGCCCCTACCGAGGACAAAACTCCATAGAGAACTGCATAACGTGAACCATGGCGACTGTAGACATGTCAGTGCATGACTTTTGTCATTTTTGAAAAGAAAACAACTCAATGCTCTTCTTTGTTCTTCCTTTAAAGGCGCAGTGTGTAAAACTGAATATCAACATCTAGAAGTGGGTTCTAGATTGCATTTCTCTGCTGGAAACTGTGGCAAACCAGTTTTGAATTTAGATGACTAAACACTTATTTAGATAGACCGTCTTAGAAATGTTTCACTTTATTTTACCAAGTTTGTTCAGCTAAATGCTGCTAGGCTAAATATTACACACTGAATCTTTAACGAAGAAATTTCATCAAGCTCTGATAAAACTGGTGCTTCAGCAGCATCCACGCTAATGTCTTCCCCAGGGCTGGACTGGCCCTGGACTAGGTTTAGGCTTCAATACTCAGATATGCAAAATCAGGGCTGGACTGGCCATCTGGCATACCAGGTATTTCCTGGTTGGCCGATTTACTGTTGGGCCGGTATGATCTATTTCTTTACATTGTTTGCTAAGCACCGGCTCATAGAGCAGGGGCAGTGGCCCATTGGCTGTGTACTTTATATTGACAGTTTACTGGCCCAATCATGTGTCCTTAAGGTCCATTTAATCATAGATATTATATACGTAGACTCCTCATTGGCCAGTGGGCTGTACGTCAACGCCGCTGCCATCTTGCTAGAGGTATTCCAGGTTATATACAAGAACTCATAACAACCACTTAAATGTAAATTTGTGTGTTTTTAATCACAAAACCCTTCATCCCTCATTGACTTATATTATATATGGAACGGTCTTTCCTCTGGTAATATGGTGGACACGTTGACGTATAGCAGCAGCGGGCAAACAGTCAATAAGGCGTCTACGTATATAATGTCTATGCATTTAATGCCCTCGAAAGGCAAAGGCAGGAAGTGGCATAAAGCCTAATGATTTATATGTGATTTAATACATTCAAATACAGTATGTGCACATGGGCAAACACAGGTGGGGCCACCACTGAACCCACAGACAACCCGTATGGGACCCATACTGTAGCCCACATATAACTCGTGGGACCCACAAGGACACGCTGGGAGGTGAGGTAGATCTGTGCATACAAGGGACACATTTCTCCTGAAATAGCTGCAAAGTGGCTCATCTCTTTGGCCGTTCATGTATCTTTATTAAGCAGAAATCAGACAGAGATTCATGAAAACAGCTGTTTTATTGAGTTGAGTCTCTCAGTCCTCATCCTCAAATCTCTCATACTTCACAGATGAATCAGGAGCCACCAGGTTAGCGAGAACTGTCTTCATTTCCATGAGGTTTTTCTCTAAGTTACCAGTTGTCTCCTTTTCTTTCTCTGGTACGGGACACCCCACTGCTGCTTCCTGATTGTCAGTATTCTGTGTGGTTGTGGGTATTTTCTTGTGAAGTTTTCCTCTACCTTCTTGTTCGTCCATCGATTTCTTCCACTGGATCACCAGCCCGTCCTCCACATCTGTTGTTGCAACTCCTTCTCCCTCCTTCTCGCTCCTCTGTTCCTGGACCATAAAGCATGCATACTTATTTTCCTCCGTCTTGGATTGCATCTGGCTGTGGTCAGCCAACATGGCGGCATCAGTGAGACCCTGTTGTGTTCCATCTTTTTCTGCTGATTGTAAACTTTCCAAAATGTCGCTGGTATCAGAGGATGTTTCAGAGTAGCCGGCTTGGTCCAGATCAGAAAGGTTTTCTTTATCTTTATTTTCCTTCTCCGAGTGCCACTGAATGATGAGATATTGCTCCACATCATGTAACCTGTCAAAAAACTGGCTTTGGATGGCTGTTAGATCTCGAAGTGAATTTATGACAAATCGATTGATTTCGTAGTATTCTGAAGCAAAAGTGTTGAGGTGCTGATGCACTTTTTGTTTCACCATCCTGTTGATCCTCCTGTTAATTGCAGCCTGGTCTCTCCTCCTGACACATGATAATAAAAAAGGTGCTCTTAAACATCCAATGATGCATAAGGACATCGGAAACTAGGATTATAAAACAACCCCACAATTTAATGTGAGTAATGTACCTGATGGAGGAGAAATTGAGAGGCTTCTTTCTGCTACGGTCTGCCATAAGGATTTCCTCCTATTGGATGTTCTATTTGGAAATACAAAGTCATTTTTATCATTCATGTGGGAAAAGTGTCAAATTTTGATGTTTTTAAATCACAATAAATGGATGAATTTTGTAAGCTAGAGTCACATTTTTACCATATTTAAAATTCCGTTTTTTGTTGTTTTTTTTCTTTTGCATTTCAAATTTTTTGTTTAATCCAATTTATCCTGATGAAATTTCTCCTAGCGTCTTAACCAGGGTATAAAGTCAAAGAGAAGTGTTTGATGATGTTGACTCTTATGAAATTAATGACAGTGCATACTGAATCTAATGAAATTAGTTAAAAAGAGATGAATTCATAGCAGCATGAATCTCAGTATTAGGGTGCATCAAATTTTATGCTATAAAGGAGGAGGCTGGGGTGGAGAAGGTTTAGCTTGGTTTGTCAGCATTAAAGCAAGCAGAGATTAGTGAGAAGTACGCCATATTTAAATACACTGCTGTGCTAAGAAGAAGAGCTGTGATTGGCTGTGGAAGCTGGGGGGCGATACTTGGGATCAGCTGTCCATCAGTTGATCCCAGCTGGGTGAATGATTACTGTATCCAGCATGTGCTTTAACTTTGTAATCATGCCTGGTGGAGCGAACCTTTGTATTTCCCATATAGAAAAATAGGAATGCTGGGTAACAACATTAGCTACACCACTGAAAAATGAAGTGGTAAAGCAAAAAACACACCAGCAGTACAGCAGCATGTCACATCTAACAGTGTGTGGTGTCAAATGTGAGAATCAACTCAGCACACACTAACAGATACCGTCCACCGACTGCAGACTACTCCACCTGGTCTCGTCTCTCAAAATGTCCAACATTTTTCCAGAGTGAAGAAGCTACTGTGGTTAGCTGTTAGCTACATGCTAAGTCTATTAATGTTACCATTTCAGTCCAGCTCTTTTCCTTGTCAGTTTGTCTGTGCTCTGTTTAACAGTGTACAGTTAATAGTTGGGTGAGCGCTGGATGGCACCAGTGTGTTTTGGGCTTTGTTAAGCTCCTTGTTATGCCTTTACTCTGTGATTAGTACTGTCCTAAGCTACTAGTTCATACTCTGTATAGAAAACAAACTTGCCTTTTTTAAAAGAATAAGTGAAGCTTCTGGTTGGAAATGAAATTAGTTTAACTATGGGAACAAGGAACTGACCATGGATGGAAAAGTGAATAAACACATCAATCATAACCAGTAAAAAGGGAAAATAATTGATATCACAAGATGACGATGACTTGCGATTCGTCCACTGAGCTGTGTGTGAATTTTTAAAGTTGAAATGAGCAGTGGTGCTATCTTCCATCACTGTGAGAGCAGGGTGATGCTAGAGTAGCATCCAGCTGCTATCCCTCCACGGTAGCTTGACTACTCAATCAGTAAAATAAAATAGCCTGAATAAACAGATAGAGATGGCCCTATAATACAACTGTTAGCACAGATCCCACTCATTTGGATTTATTCTAATTCAACCAGCCATTACAGGGTAAAGGCAGCAGCAGTGATAAAACGGAGAGAATTAACAGACACCTTAAAGGTGCAGTGTGTAAAATTGGGACTATCAACATCTAACAGTCAATTCTGGAGTGTGATGTTCATTTCTCTGGTGATAACTGTGGGAACCAGTGAAGTTTAAAAATCAATACATGCATAATTGTTATTTGGTTCCTTCTATGGTGCCGTAGAAACAGGCAAAATGCAAAAATCCAAGATGGCAGCGTCCTTAGAGGGCACCCTCCCTATGTATGAATAAAAGGCTTATTCTGAGTTAATTTAAAACATAAATTTAAAAAATGTGTTATCAGATGTCAACACTAATTTAGATCAATCTACTTATAAATGTTATGTTTCATTTTAACCAAGCTTGTTTTGCTAAATGCTAATAGGCTAAATATTACACACTGCACCTTTAAATAGAAAAAGATATCAAAAATGTGGGTTGTTGGATGCAGAATTTGTTTCTATGTCTTCTACTCTCATTTTAAAGTCTCTCCTACAAATACTGTGTTTGACTGAAGCCTAGCAGCACCAGCACCATGAGTCATAAGGCTACACAATTAGCTTTACAGTTAGCCTCATTAAAAGTTGAAGCTAAATGTTAAAAACATTCAATTGAATAAAATATTTCTCAACAGGCAGCTGTAAGAAAACCATATACTTCTTAAAAACAGCAGATTAATATTTAGTATGATGTTCAATAAACAGGCAAAGACTCTTAAGCTGCTGCTTTTACAAGACTTGGTCAAAGACAACAAAATCAGCAAAAAAATCAGCATACTATTATCAGAGATGGACTTTCCTTAGCTAACAAGTGATTAACATCGCACCTGTCTTCCTGTAGCTGCAACAGTTAGGTTTAACTTCTATCTACATTTGAAACTAATGATGTTTTTCACAACAGTTCAAGAACTGTGTTGCCATGAAACCAAAACATTCTAAAAATAACCTAATGAAAATCAGACATTGCTTTTGAATTGTGGTTCAACAGAATCATTAAAAAACTAATAAAACTGGCCAGCACTAAAATGATGGTACCCCAAGAAAAGATGTAAAATAATGTGACATGTCAAACTAAGGTGTGTACTGTAAGTAGCATCACAGGTGTCTTCAAACTTGTAATCGAGGGTGAAAAGTAGTCACTGTGCTGTTTGGTACCACACTGAATGTGGACCATAGAAAGCTAAGGAGAAAGCTGTTCCAGGAGATGAGAAAGAAAATGACAGACAAGCATGTTAAAGGTAAAGGCTATCAGACCATCTCCAAACAGCTTGATGTTCCTGACAATTGATGACAAATTGAAGAGATAATAAAAATGATAATTAATTTAAGAAGATTAATTCCATCATCCACCGTTAAATTATCTTGTATTATTAGCGATTTCACCACTCGATATCAGTGTTGTGATTTTATAGTGGCTTTAGGTTTAGGCTTCAATACTCATATGCAAAATCAGGGCTGGACTGGCCATCTGGCATACTGGGCATTTTCCCGGTGGGCCGACGTACTGTGGGGCCGGTATGATCTATTTCTTTTCATTTTTGCTAGGCACCGGCCCATAGTGCAGGGGCAGTGGCCCATGACAGTTTACCAGCCCAATCACATGTTCTAAAGGTACATTTAACACCCTTCCCTCCCTACTCTGCTCCAGCTTAGAAAGTGAAACTATAGTGTCTGGAGGAAAACAAAACTAATTGTGAAAACAGTTGGATTTTGATTGGATACGGAAATAATTGTCAAATTAGAACAAAAAACTGTTGAGATGCGCAAAACTTGTAAAGACTCTGCAGTCCATGCAGTCTAAAGTCTGATGCTGCTGCAGCTACATGTGGAGGAGGAGACGCAGGTGTGTGACAGGTATATCATGAGCATGAGGAGCACGAAGCAGTGAGTGAGTGAGCTCTGTGAAGTATCAAAATATAGGCAAATAAACATAACTAGACTGTGATTCCACTTTAAATAGAAAACTTAAACAGTTTGAGATTAATGGCTCTCCTGTTATCTGAAGAATGGTAAAACCCTCTCACCATGAAATTTCTCAATTATAAATAAAAGTCCTGAATTCAGACTTAGTAACATACAGGTAGACCTGTGCCAGGATTTTCATTAATATTGAATGCACTTGATTTTGATAGTAGAATAAAATGTTATCTGTGGTTAGTTTGCCATCATTCTTACATCATAGTTACATCAATATATTAGCCTATTTAGCATATTTTATTTCTGATTACTTATATTTTGCTCACAAGTTTAGAAAAAAGGCTGGTATGATTGCTGAACAGTTCAGTACTGACCTATGAGATGGGAGTAGAAATATAAATAACCATCAAATGTTCGTTAAAGCAGAGGAGCTTTTCATGAAGTATTGAGCATCAAATTTGTTTTAATCAACATTATTCCAAGAAATTTACTTCATTACATTTCTTTAATAATTTGTTGTAAATTAAAAAATGAATTCAGGTAGAGATTTTTCAAAATAAGGGTATACTTTTTCTGCACTTCTACTTGATATGGTGCATACTCACCATATTAATATGTCGTATACTCACCTGTGACCAGTAGTAACCAGTCAAAACAGAGTGAAAACACTCCATTAGATGTGTATATGATACTATGTCTCTAAACTATGTCATAGTTTGACATTTTTTTGTAGCTGTATGTAGTAAGTGGGACAAGAGAATGTGTGTAACTTTATTTTACATACTGACCCGCTTTGAGGGGCCGGTCCGAGTCAAAAATGCCAGGGCCGAATCTCCTCCCCAGTCCAGCCTTGTTTTCCCCCATAATTGCACCAGTCTCTTGTTGCTGCTTGCATACGTCACGACTCTGCCACCCCAGAAGTACTGCCCCTCTTCGGTGATTGGTCCTGTCACTTTCTAACTGGGCCCAAATGCTTCAGACAGGAGCTTTGCAAGATGGATTTGCCAGTGAGAAACACAGAAACAAGCGTATCCATCTGCTATGCAAGGTTAGCTTACAGGTGGATTTCTATAAAATACTAGTCAGTTCTGATTGGTTACAGATAAAGATTTTAAAATCAGAAACAAGGACCTAATGCTTCTAAAATCAAACCAGCTGTCACATCAAGCATCTTTATTTGTCAGGAAATATTTACCACCATGAACATGAATGTCCAAAATGCATCAGAGGTAAATGTAATCCGTGCATGCTAGACTCTACACAAAAGCTGAGACCCCTGGCTTGTTGAGCTCTCCTTTAAAGCTGAGGAAACTCAGAAAAACTTCAACTTTATTATTATCCCAAAGGATATTAGATCTGCAGCAACATCAAGACCCAGCACAGAGAAAAACATCAGAAATATGAATACAGATGTATAAAAACCCCACATCTCAAGTGAAGAGCAGATATACTTCAACTACGCTGAGCCAGAGGCTGAAACAGCTCAGACACAGCACAGAGAGTTCATCGGGTCAAATGAGGTACTGTGCAGAAGGTGAAATAAACAGTTCTTATAAATAAGGTAAGTTAGACAAGAGGAGAATAATAACAGATGATATAAAGGCATATATTCTAAAAATTAAATCTACTTTTCTTACTCAGATATCCATGAAAATGGTCATAAGAAAACAGCAAAGTTAGGCTGGCTAATCGAGCTTGTCATTGGCAGCCGGGATAAAATAAGCTCTGGCATGTCTTGGCTTTGTTTTGGGCATTTTGTAATGAGGGCCAAAGGGAAGGACATCAAATATGACTAAAGAGGGTTTGTCACGACAGTCAAGGATTTGTTGAGCCTTATTGATGACATGCTTGCTTTGGATCACTTAGACCAGCTTTGTTAGTCTGTTTTTATTAAATATGTTGAGATGATGCCGCAGTGCAATATATCAGGATTAAATCTATCAAAATGTTCGATACTTTTTCAATGTCATGTGCTTTAAGCTGTACAATAGCTGTTTTTTTTTGATTGATAGTAACAAAATTAGCAAAGCCATGAAGGAAAAAATATATATATACATAGATAGATGTTCAACCCAAAGCTGCAGTTAGGAGAGAGAGGTGACATGAAGCAGTCAGCAATTAACAGAGAGATGGAGTAGAGAGCGGGACCGTCGCTAGATATAAACAAAGCAGTGGTACAGAGAAATAGGACATTTTTATCAATGTTTCACAGCACTTATGTTCTCAAGAACCTAAAGACAAAGGTACAGGATTTTAGTGATGTCACCAGTAGCAAACCATGTCTCTTAAACATAGATCCTCTGCACCCCCCAGTCCAACATACTATGCTCTCCAGTAATACTGCAAAATACTCTACAATTAAACTTCCAAAACAATATGATATCAGCAGATATCAATTTTATGGCGTTCTTGACAGCTGACGGTTCCCTTCACATGCCTTCCTGCCCACCGCCTGTCTCTCCATCCCACTAAGTCTTTTAAGCGTCACATAAAGATGTCACCTGGTCCTATATTTTCTCTTGGTGTCTACCTACAGACTGTTGACTGTTAATTTCACATCACTGCAGAGATACTGACACCCGTGCAATATCCTAGTAAGAAAGTAAGAAAATACAGTAGTACAAGACAGATATTTGATTATCTTTAACTGTATGTGTAATAAATCTAGAATATATGAAAGCCTCAGTTTTGAATAACATAAAAAATAACTTTCCCATGTTATTAATTTTATTTAGGTGCACCAGTATTTCTGACAAAAAGAGAACAAGAGATAAGGTTTGAAACCCACTAACAGTTCCAGTGTTATGCTCCATTCATGGCGTTCATGGCATCTGTTTATGGCAGAATTTAATTTATATTATTGCATTTGTTTAGAATAGCATGCATCCAAAAATACTGAGAGGTGTTACCATATCAGCTCTACATACAAATGTAAATGGTGAAAGAATGACATTGTCACATGAAATGAAATACACCCTCCATATGTCTTACCTCCAATCAGAACCCATTAAATCAAACCTGTGACTTTGGATGAAGTTTTTCCCCTAAACCTGACAGGATTTTACCCGCACTCCTCTCTATTTACAGCTGTAAAATGTTGAATTCTCACTGCTGTCATCAGGCAAAATTGTCACCCACAGGTGCAGAATGTTTGTCATGCCCAACAGTGTCTTCTCCAAAATATTCAGTGCATTATTCATTGAGAGCTCGGCTGAATGTCGATAAGTGTTTTTTGTTTTTATCCCCGCTTTCGCCAGAAGTCTCTCTGCAGCATACATAAGTTTAATCCTGGTGCTGTTAGCTGTTTACATGCTCTAATATATGTCATAAATTACCGTGTTTTTAATTACTCCTCATCAGCAGGTCACTGTAGAGTATGTCCACCCTGTCAAATCAATGTTAGACTTTTAATCACATCCTCTCTGCTTACATAAGCAGCTGATTATCAAAGCAACTAGAAGTGTTTACATCAGCGTCAGAGGCTGGAGTTCCTATTACTTTTACAGCTTCACTCTATTGTAATTATTTTCTGCTATATTTAATGATGTTATCTTTCACTTTTATGATGTAGATTTTATGATTCTAGTCATTTCCCAGCCATGTTTCTGGGACAGTATTAAGTCTTGACCTTTATGATACTGTGCCTCTTGAATATTTGACTGCACAGTAATAAAGATATGTTTTATAATCACTCCTAACATTCAGATATTTAAATAGCAATTTTAATTTAATGTCCAATCTATCAGCTTAGTCTCCAGATCACTGCAGTAGTCTTATTTTTATCACAGTGCCAACGTCATACAGACAAGAAAGCTTCAAAGTTTCTAATTATCCTTTCTTGACTGCTTATCTACATACATTAAGGTTCTAGTTCTTATCATACTATTATTTTGTTATAAAGTCATTTTTATCAATATTTACCACTTTTTGAATCCTTAAAAATATGCTTTTATGTTCACCTCCTACAGGCTGTTCAATTCAACTGCCAAATGAAAATGTCAAATAAATAAATAAAAGATAAATAAAAAGACAAGCGGAGGCAGAAGATGAGGCAAGGTTTGCTGTTACTTTCAGAATAAAAGGAATTTTTGATAAATTCAGTATGAGTAAATAGATGGTGTGAATCACATTTATAGTAATATTATGCATTCAAAGTAAACAACAACTCTTGGCTGTGCAAGATATTTTTCAGCATTTATTTTCTTTGTTTTGTTTTAAAGAGTAACTAAACCCCAGAGTTTTGACTGAGGAGCGGGGGATAGCACTGGGAGTCCCCACCACCACTGAAAACAGTCTGTGCTGCTTTTGCAGATTTGATTATGAGCTGTAATGTCATAACCATCTAAGGTAGACTTATGTGACACTTCACATAAGTGAAATGCCGCTCATTGATCCTTGCATGTTATCAAGCTCATCGTAATGAAAACACAGTTTATCCACAATTTCAGGGAAAATAACAACACCGCCCGCAATCCTAGAGTAGCCTGTCTTGGCAGCATCTCTGATTAGTGGAGCCCATTGCTACCCATGAAACATACATGTTTGGTTTATAAATGTCCTTTTAAATGGGGAACATGATATGTGGTCCTGTAGAGCAGTGGTTATGGGGACCCAAGGTGGGCTGTGGAAATGTGGGTTGCAAATTTGTACCTGGAAAAATGTGACACAATTTTGATAGTATTGTACCCTTTTTCTTTAGTAATGTTCTATTTCAGTTTTTCTGAAAATTGTTGGAATTAAGGGTCACGATTTCTCATGAAGAAAGTGTCAATAGGTCACAAGCTCATATGTCATTAGCATTGTTTAAAAAAAACATGGCTTATTCCTGATCTTGGAGAAAAGTGCAACATTACCCCAACATTAACGTACGCTACAACTACAGATGGTACCTGTTGTGGAAGAAGTTGGCAGTAATTTTTTAACTCAGTGGTGATGAAGACAGCACCAGATAGACCATCTCTTTCCAAATCAGCCACAGAAAAATTCAGTTGAAGTAGCTTGGTTTCAACCTGTAGGGGGCAGTCCCTGTACGTAAATACTTCTAACTCAAAATGTAGTATTTACATCCTTTGAGCTGATATGTTGAGATCCTAACCTCGGCTGAATACTAGAAAACACCATATACTTAGGATTACATCTGAAGAGGTGGGCTTAGGGTTCAGTTACACTTCAAGTGCTGACAAAACCGGCCTAGATCTCTTTAGAAAATCTTTGATTTTTGGTTGTAATTAGTGCCAATTAGAACTGCCAGTGGACCGAACAGGTAGTGCTCAGAACCACCACGGTCCACCACGACACTATAGCTTGCGTCAGGGGGACTCGAGAGGGGAGAACTCCTCCACTTTAAAAGATTGCTATGAGGCAGCAGTGTTGTGGGACTCTGTCTGTGTCTCTCTCTGACAAGGGGACATCACTGTCATGCCCGCCTCATCTGGAAAACCCCGTCCTTTTCTCCTCCCCCATCTCGGAACCAAACTGCCCACTTTCTGTGTATTTTTTGAATTACGGAGGTGGGCGGAGTTAGCTCTGAGCTGGGAGTTCACTTACACTTTAACTGAAAGTCTATGTGTATTTAGTAGTTGCTGATCAGTTAGGGTCTGAATCTTGACATTTGAGCACCAAGTATTTGTGTTGATAAACGGCATAGTGACTGCGCTCTACAGGTTGAAAACTGGCTACTGCAAATGAATTTTACTATTTGTGAATAGTGATGCCACTAGTGTCTATCCTTTTCCCTTAGATTGCAAAATAAATCCAAAATGTCTTTAAACAAGCCATCTTTTGTCTTTTACAGGGCAATATACCATAGGTTCCCCATTGATATAATACATAGTTTAAAAAAAGACTTAAATTTTGAGTTGCAGCCATATGTGGATGTTATGCAGTTAACAAGCTCATGTTTTTTTCTTAAAACAAGCTTAATAACATATAAAATTGTGCCTTCAATTGGACCATATGCCATCATTTCACACCATGGTAGCTTATGGTAACTCTACTTGGATGGTTATGCCATTATTACTAATAATTAAATCAGTAAAAAAGTATAGACCATACGATGTGGTGCCTGATGTGGGAGTAGGAAGGAATGAAAAGGCTTGTCTTAACTCTGGCCCCATTTTTAGAAATTCCAGGGTAGATGCTCCTTAACTAAAACTCTGGGGTTTAGTTTCTCTTTAGATCCAGCACCTGCAGGTCACGGCCTTCATCTTATGGTGTGTAATATTGGACCACCAGGAGAGTGTTGTTTTTAGCAGCTCAGCTCTAAGGATGTCAGTTTCTATGGTCTGCTGGTTAGAACCGCCACTACTGTACTGTGGGTTGATTTATGGCCCCCAGAAGACAATGCCCAGAGTTCAGCAATCCTATGACTTGAATTTCCTTTTTATTTATGAAATATCTCGATAAATTCATGACGGATTGCCTGGACATGTGGGACATCTTTTGAGTGTTCCCAGATGGTAAAACCTGCATAATATTGCTGTCCAAATTTTTTCTTTATCTAGCACCATTGACATTTGAAAGTTTTCACGTTAATGTACCTAAATATACCAATAATTTAAATGGGTTCTTTCACAGAAACTAATTCCTGAATTCTTTGGTGTTCTTGAACCCCCAACAGTTTTGAATTTTGTTGGATAGATGTCTAAATTTGTTGGTACCAACATTTTAGGTCCTGTCAAGATGAATTTAAACGGGTATCCTTATCTAAATGTAATATTACCAGGACAATGCATTTAGTTTTTTGCCTCATGTCCTTGAAAACTTATGCCATATCAATCCTTTAATTATCAGCTATATTACAAGTAGAATCCAATCAAGAATTTCTGAAACAAAGCATTTTCTTTATTTATCATCTTTTTCTTGGCTATTGACAGATTAGACTCCTTCCATAGACAGACTGCAGATTCCTGCATAAATTTCACCATCCTCAATGAGCTAAGTTCAGCACAGTACATTCTTATGATCGGTGTATCAGGCGAAGCACAAACAAAGTGATTGATGTGATATTTGAATGCTGAGGATAAGAAAATGAAGAGCTTACTAAAAGTCTTGTCTGTATGTGAAACAAAGATGTTTGTTGTTTGCTTTCGCTCTGAGTTTTGTATCATTTTGACATGATCTGCTCCATTATTCTCTCCTCAGAAGACTTTGTCATAAGGCTGTCAAATGCTCCCCATAAATAGAATTGATTTCATGATTATTTTTCTGCCAGTGCTGGGCTCAGTTCCATTTGAGTTCAATCAATTTGGCTGAATACTGAAGTGGAAAAGTCACAAGGAAGGACAGGCATCTGTCACACTGGCAACTTGAGGATTTTGGCTTTGACCAAGGTCATTGTTTGACCTTTTGAATCCTGCGTTGGGTTTGTTGCATGAACAAACAATGGACTGAATAGAGCTTTAAGATGAAGGAGTGGGCAGCAGGGGAGTCTTTGACAGATTGATTAAGCTCAGATCAAGGCTATGTGCATCTCATCTTGGTATCAGAAGAAAGAACAAGGCTTTTACTTTGTGACTGGTGGAGTTATGGTTGTTTGCCCATCCAGTCGACCAGTGTTTTTGGACTTGTAGAAAGCTTATGAACGTGCCCCAGTGGGAGTCCTGCAGGGGTAACCGCTGGAGTTTAGGGCTCCATGGCTGTTATAATCCATCATATCATTTCACAACTGAAGCGAGAGCTGTGTAGGTACTTCAGGCAAAATTTTAAGCACTGTTTGTGGGTGTTGGACTTCTTGTCACTGATTCATGGTGTGGATCTTGAGGCCTGAACTGGCAGGAGGAGAATAGTCTAGTTTGGGAGCCCGAGAAACTGCAGGTTGTGTGTTTCCTTTGTGACTAATGTTCAGCAATGGGCAGTGTGTTTTTGTAGTAAAAGAGGTAAGGTTATAAGACTTGGTAACTCCAAGCCTGAGGCCATGACTGTCTGGTACAAAATGATGGATTGCACCCATTGGTTCTGGAGTAAGTTAAGCTACATTCACACTGCAGCCCAAGTTGACCTGAATCTGATTTTTAATGTATTTTTCTTCCATGTGACTCAGGTCTGATATAAGCTATGAGGATAAAAGTATTCAGCTGCCTGACCATTACACCAATACGGACTGTAATGACATTGCTTTCAAATACATGTACTGTAATATGGAGTTTGCCCCCATTTTACAGCTATAACAATCTCCACTGTTCTCAAAAGGCTTTCCAAAAGATTCTGGAGTGTTTCTTTGGGAATTCGTGCCCATTCATGCTGATGTTGGACAAGAAGGCCTGGCTCGCAAGCACCATCCCAAAAGTGTTCAGTGAGGCTGCGGCCAGGGCTCTCTGCAGGTCCAGTTCTTCCACACTGATCTCATCAAACCATGTCTTTAGAATCCTTTCTTTATGCACTGCAGCACAATCATGTTGGAATAGAAAAGGGCCTTTCCCAAACTGTTGCCACAAAGTTGGAAGCATAGCATTGTCCAGAATGTCTTGGTATGTTGAAGCATTAAGATTGTCCGTCACTGGAGATAAGGGGCCTAGCCCAAACCCTGAAAACAGCCCCACACCATTGTCCCTCTTCCACCAAACTTCACAGTTGGCACAATGCAGTCCAACAGGTAACATTCTCCTGTCATCCACCAAACACAGACTTGCCCGTCTAGACTGCCAAACAGAGAAACATGATTCTTTACTCCACAGAACATAATTCTACTGATGTGGGACTTGCATGCAGCTGCTCGGCCATGGAAACCAACTCCATGAAGCTCCCACCAGTTGAGTAGCTTTTGTTCCTAAATGCGTCCTCTTTCTTTTTAATGTGAGATTGAGGACCAACAAAGCAGCCAAAAGTGAAGACAATGCAAAGTGCAAAAATGTGGAGTACAGAAATCAACATTTCACTGACTGAATGACTGAATGGCTCTAGTCTTTATTGGTACGGTTTGAAGAGTGATTTTTTTGTCATTATGTTGATATTCAGGCTATTATTATGCATTATTATTAGTGCTGCTGATTTTACTGACTGGCGAGTGCATTTTTAGCTGTTTGCGTGGAAACTACTGGTCCACTCAGCTCTTTGCCTGTTACTAGGTTTAGATCGCATGTCCATTAAAGTGACCAACAAAGTCAGGGTTCATGGCACTGCTTTAGCAATTGATGGCTGACATCGCTAAGGCTACATGCATTTTTTATGTCAGTGTTAATGACAGGAAAAATACAATAGGATACTAGTGACTTAAATGACATGCCTTCATAGAGTAGAGAGACAATCAGGGTAGGTCAGAGAGGGACATTGAAGAAATGCCATTCCTTTGCAGTTGATTTGAAGTGGACATCTGATTGGTTCCTTTCTTTGAGGATTTCTGTGCAAAAACAACTAGTAGGATATCCTGAGGAAACCATGAAAATCATGCTGTAATCTTGTCTGGTCCAGGAACTCCCCAGGATTCCCCAAGAGGAGCAGGGAAATCATGCTGGGAAGAGGTGTGTCTGGATTACCTCTGCTGAGAAAATTGATGGATGAGGGTTGAAATATCGAGTTAAGGGAAAAGGGTTGTAAGGGTTGTGGCATATGTTGCAGATGTACAGAGTGTCTCTGTTGGCTAGTCTGGGGTTTAAAAACAAGCTATGAGATGTATCAGATCGACTCAGTTTGACCTGCTGCAGCTATTTGTTTTTTTAATCCACCTATACAAGGTTACAAGGTGTTTTAACTAGTCGCTTGATTTAAGTCCATGATGATTCAGAAGAGCAGGCTGTGGTGTTAAATAGGGATGGGAATGGATATGATTTTATTGATATCAATGCTATTATCGATTCTTCTTATCAATTCAGTTCTTTACTTATTCCCTTGTTGATTCTTTCTGTGAAATTTCTTTGTGGAAAAAACAGACTGTATAGATCTTCACTGTTATTTGTATTGAGTCTCTTTCTCTCTGAACGCTGAACAAAATATATGCCACCTTCACTGAGAGTCAGTGACAAGCACACATCAATTACTGGGTATAATAAATAGTTTTGATAACTAAAAATGTTAAACATCAAGTGTCGGGGAGGAAAAAAAATGTTAAATTATACAAAAAGTTATCTTTGTTGTTGTAAATTTCTCTGTTAAAACAGACTTCCCTCAGGATCTTTAACCTCTGAACTTGAAGTAGAATACAATACTACATGTCATTTTCTTTCTCAGTTAAAACCTTAAAATAAATGTAAAACTAGTTTCTGAATCCTAGATCTCTGGATATATGAAAATAAACTGAACTCTTGTACAAAATCAACAGTTCTTGTGCAAAAAGATGCATGCCTTGCATGAAATCACTGTTAGGCCAACATTGCATGTCACGCTATTTAGGATATTTTTTATTTAGCATTGAAGCCACATTATTGACCTTTTTAGCCTATTTTTGTGACTTTCCGCCGTGCTTATTTCCCTGACTTCTCTGTTCCTGCTCGCATTGCTGACTGCCTCTCTCAAGGCTGCCTCTACTTAAGCTAAAGCCGAGTTAAATCAGTGATATGCACGCCGTCTCCATCAAGGTGCCTAGCTGTGTCCATAGTTGGTATGTTTTTGTAATGCTCTTATTGTGACAGCTCACATCAGGAAATGAGGTGTTAATAATAGCAGCTTGACACGCCCCAGCAGGAGAGAAATGAAACTTAAAATGCTACGAAGAGAGATCTATAAAATCATTTTTCTGTGATCTTTGCTCAGACATGAGTTGAGTTAGACATCAGTTTGTTGAAGGGGGAAAAGAGGGTAAAAGCACTTAATTATGTATTCAAATGGATTATCTGTTTTAATTTACAAAACTGCAATATAATACTATCAATACAAATTATGATTGTTCTTAAGCGTCTATTTCCCATTAGGGTAAAGGCACATTTATATTTCGTTTAACCGACTAGACGAGAGCGGAGAAAATCCCTAAAAGACAGTCAAATTCCTCACAGGGTCATTTTGTCAGCGGATGATGTTAGCCTTATATACTCTCTACAGCGTGGCTAACATTAAAAGCTAGCATCGCCAGCCTTCATTCCTCTTTGCAGATTATTATTGTGCTGTGATGTGTGGCTTTTCACTTCGGGTGAGTAGTTACACGTGAGTTCAACCCTCAACAGCCTACATACCACTTTTATTTCCATTTACTACTTTAAAAACCTTGTATCGTGCAGTTCCTACTACACGCTAACCACTACGCCACTGCTGAGCTTTTCATATTTAGATCTAGTGAAGTGCTAGGCAGGAGGGCAGCGGCCATTTACTGAGGCTACAGCAGCCTCTAGTGGTGGGAGGTTCATTACAGTTTAAAAGAGCTTTATAGACTGGGATTTCAAGCCCGTGTTTATAAAATGATAGGTAATTAGTTTAACCGACTTGTAAATCCCGTGCCGGCTAATTTGATGAACCAATTTATTAACCACACGCATCCCTACTACAAATGGCAAAAAAAATAGTGATATACATTTTTGGGCATATTGCCCAGCCCTAGTTTACACTAGAGTAGATGAAACTTCTTATACAACGATACTTTTCCAGTGTGTACACCTCCTCAACAAGCTTCACTTCTCCATGTATCTTTTTATAATTGGATTGGCCTTTACTCTGGCCTATACCCTTACTTAATTCAATTCAGCACCATCCTTAAACCAGTCTGATAGGTGTGTCCCTGCTATTTTAATTGACTTTACCGGATAAAATATCCTCAGAAACAACAAAATGAATGGCGGAGAGTGTAAAATGGAATTTATACACAGCATTGATTTTCTGAAAGTGAAAAATCAAAGGTGAAATTTATTTTTCTTCCCAAGTGAACCAATTATTTATTATTAAATTCGAATTAAACACACTGCCCAGCCCAAGGACACTTGAGCAAAAACCTGTTGGATGCCAAATCCCTTCCATCAGCAGTCATCATACCAAGCACATAATACTTTGTATTCTGGAAGTGAATAACTGTGAATTTGTGGTAAAATGAAAGCAATTCAATTAAATTATTTTTTTCCAGTAATAATCCAATATTTTTTAAATTATAAACAATTTAAAAATGCATCTAATGTTGCACTGCCTGCCATAGAGGCATTAAACTCTGTTGGATATTTGATCCTGTGCTATTGCACTCTAATTCAGCCATCACCAGTCTCCAACCTGTAAATAATAGCACTCAGCTCTTAGATCACATAACACTTGTGGCTGACCGAATAAAATCAACAGTTGTAGAGCCACAATGATCAAACAAGGAACCAAGAAGGGAAACGAGCCTGTGTCATATTATAGCACTTGCTCTTGCTAATCCCTAAACCCTGAAATTGTGCAGGATTACTTGG
This sequence comes from Cheilinus undulatus, assembly GCF_018320785.1. NCBI lineage: Eukaryota > Metazoa > Chordata > Actinopteri > Labriformes > Labridae > Cheilinus > Cheilinus undulatus. Next base: position 7,652,372 of record NC_054882.1, on the reverse strand, counting down.
AACCACACAGTATACTGAGACATACAGAAGCCATTAGAAGGAGGTGATCATTGGGGACAAGGTAATCTTATATGAATATATGAAAATCTCCTTACGGCTGCAGCCTGACAGCAATTAGAGCTGCAGCTCCCTCTCCCCTCTGGGAGCGGATAAGCCCAGCCGTGTGCTTTTTGATTGTGAGGCTTTGATGAACCAAATCCAGTGCACACGACACGTGCCCCCTGCCATCGTCTCATCATAGAGGTAGGGGCTGGGGCGCTCTTTTCTTCCTCCACTGCCTGCAGGCTTTTATTATGCCAAGGTGCTTGGTGTGGCGATCAAAGCCTCCACTTTCCAGCAGGCTCACATTTACTTGTGGCTGGATTATTGATATTATGATATCCCAGCGTTTTCCCGAGGCTTATTGGCTTGTTAGAGGGGGGTTTTCTTGCTTTTCCTTCGCTGGAGGGTGGAGTTAAGCTCTGATTGATTTCCAGACGGAGCCGACATAGTGCATCACGCGGAGCAGAGGAGGAAAGCCCATGGTAACCTAATAACGTCCTCCCCACAGTAAACGGCGATAACTGTGTTATGCAACACGGTGGCGGACTGTTTTATGAGAGTCAGCAGGGTACTGCCTGACTGCTAGTTTAAGGGCTGAAGTGTGAGGAAAACCTCATTCCCCCGGTTTGTCCCCGTATTGTTTCCTAGCATAAAAGGTTTTTCCTCCTTTCCCTTTTTTTAGCAACACTGGGAAAATCCAAACCTTTGTACTTTATCTGAGCACTCGGCTCAGCTCCACAGACGTGTGTATTAAAACCTTATCAGCAGAGAAGTTCCAATCCCTGTTCAATGACAGCATTTAGAGACTTGCCTCTTGACATTTTCATCACTATTAGAAAAAGGGTCTCCAGCTTCTTTTCTTTACTGACTTGGTGGTTGTTACTTGTGATCTTTATTTCAGAATTTGAATCATCAGTAATGAATGTTCTGTTGCTTTTAAATGCAAATTTAGAACACTGTAATTACCATGTCACTACAGATTTGCATATAAACGCTAAGCATTTTGACTAGTAATGTCCTGATTCAACCAAAGTAAATGCTCTTCTATTTTCTCTTAAACTGAAGTCGGAGTGTGCCCTTGTGGCTGGAGTACAACCTCTCTTCAAGTCATGTTCATTCCACCTTGTTCCTGCTCATTTCTTAACCATCATCCCTCTAATAAAGGAATACATGCCTAAGAATACGTAGAAGGTCTTTCCAGTCACTATTAGAGAGGACTACTAGGTTAACAGTACTGTCTTTGATTGCCAACAGTGGTATAACTGTTGTCATTTCTGGTCATGTAGGTTTGGATAATAATGGCATTCCTTCTCTGTATGGTTAGAAAGATACTTGCTATTAATGAAGCATAAGCATACACATCATGCCTGCCACGCATCCCCTGCCTCAGTTTGATGGGGCAACATTATGCACATCTTAAAAAATAAGCACAGCATGGCCACAAGATGCAGTATGTGTGTTAAAGGTAGTGTAAAGCAGAGGGAGTGTGACAGTCAACACTTTTTTCTGAATATTGTGATTTAATGTTCAATTTTTAAAAAGTTCCTCATCTTATGTATTTCTTAACAAACACAAGCGATAAAAGATTTTTGTAGTTTAACATTATACTTAGTCCTGTTACTCCATTAAAGAATTTAATCAAGTTAATCACATCACTACACTGTGATTAATCCTGATTAAACACAACATTTCTAATAATAGTCTACGTATATTTTTATGTTTTTAGATTTTTAAAGGTTGTTATTTCCAAGTGTTCTACTTTTATTCATTTAATTCTATGAACAGCACATTAAAAGTGCTGATCTAAGTCCTTATCGATACCACTATCGATACTTTCTATAGTTTGGTGGAAAGACAAAATAAGGGCAAATATTTAAATCAAAAGTAGTCTAGCTGCGTAGTGCTAAAAAGCATTGATTCAGTCTGTCCTATCTATTCTGTATCCCTCAAATATAAACACATATTCATGTGTACTTATTGAAATTTCTCATCAAAAACTAAATTTTCCCATTTTAATATGACAATTGAACACATCATAACATACAGAATACAGTCATCTAATTTACTGAGGTTTCCTGAACGCATCAAATTTTCCATCTTCAGCTCATAAAGTTCACTAATTAACTTCAGTTTTACCAATTCAAATTTCTACAGTGGATTAATATTGTTATCAAACAGGACTTTTCAGCACTTTTCAGCATTTATCTGAACACATGAAGAAGAAAACTGCCCTAAAGCAGCTGAAGAGAGTGATATGACCATGGCTTGATCCCGTGTTGTTGTTAGCGTCTTTGCTAGCATTAGCAAAGATGTGCTTTGCCTGAAGGTGGAACTTAAGACTCGTTGTGCTTCGGTCAGTTCATCACTGCAGCATGTACCTACAGTTTTGGTTTTATCTTAACTAACATTCACCAGTTTTTTAAAAATAAAATTGGCACTAAGCATTAAGGGTCTGTCTCCTCACTCATCACAGCTGGCTGTGTCTGACCCTCTCACCTCTTTACCCCCAGGCACATAAACATCCATGCTTGAGGACTACAGGAGCAAGCTGTGGTCAAACTTAGTCATATGATTAAATTGTGTTGTTTTTTTTTAACACGTTAAGGTTTCAAGATTAATCACAAGCGTTAACGTGTTAATGTTTACAGCTTCTAATTATACTATGTGAAAAATTGTCACTGAAATGTTTGCATGATGTGCAAAGCATAACGTCTCTACTGCGGCTAAAAAAAAAGAAAAAACAAAAGGAAACCTTACTCATTCATCCATCCATTTTCTTCTGCTTGTCCGGGGCCATGTCACGGTAGCAGCAGGCTGAGCAAGTCACGCCAGACATAACACTCCCGAGCAACATTTTTTAGGTCTTCATGGAAGATTCTGAGGCACTCGCAGGCCAGATGAGATAAATATTCATTTCCATCTAGTCCTGGGTCTACCCGGGGTCTCCTCCCAGCTGGATGCACCTGGAAGACCTCCACAGGATGTGTCGAGGAGGCATTCTAATCAAATGCCCAAACCACCTCAACTGGCTCCTTTCGATGCGAAGTAGCAGTGGCACTACTTAGAGCTCCATCCGGGTGTCTGAGCCCCTCACCCTATCTCTAAGGCTGAGCCCTGATTTGAAAATTGTGAAACCCACACTGTGATTCAATTTGAATTTGGATTAACCGCCCAGACTTAGTCAACATAGCAACAGAGATAACCACAGCTGAAAGTTTTAAAGACAAACTGATAAACTATCAAGGTCCACATTCCTCCAGATGTATGCAGTGTTTAATTGTAACTACACAGATATAAACTACTGCTTACCTAGCACAGATATATCAGCTGTAAATTGGTCCATATCGGCCATATGTATGAATTCATTTGTGGGGTTTTAGGCGATCTGTATCAGCTGAGGCCTTTTCTATGTTCATCCTCTTTTCCATTAAATTCAAAAGGGAATTTGTAGGACCAAAGCATTAGGTCTAAACTGCATTTATATGTCCTTGCTAACATCAGCTAAACTCAGTATGAAAATTTCTATGTTTCAGATATCGGCACAGTCCAATATTTTGCATCACTTTTTATTAGGTAAAGTGATATTAATAAACAAAAGAAAAAAGTCATAGAAACAACTGATTAAATACCTTTGAATTAGTGAGCACAAACAGCTCTCCTGCTTCTATTTGCTTGTTTATGCACCAAAACCCTCACTACAGTTATGATTTTTGAGATTTTCTGTTAAACAAGTATCACACTCATAGTCTTTCACCTTTTTTTTTTTTTGTTTTTTTTTTTTTACAAAGATTTGATTGATCTTTTGGCCCACTGATAAAAGCCTTGGCACTCACAGTACTCTGGTACTACTGACTGTGTCTACTCTGCATGCCAGGGAGAAATCACAGGAGGGTTTCAATACCTAGCAGTGTTTTTTGTTTGTTGTTTTGTTTTTGCCAACAATAGATGGTGGATGCTGTGTATTCTTTGCTCAAATCTCTTAGGTTGTGAATCAACATTTACTATGGCTGAACCAAGAAACAATTGAAACTACAGGTGGTGAAACTTTATGAGCACAAATCCATAGAAGAAAGGAAGAAATTTCATATTCAGGAAGGGAAACCTATCAAATACGTCTGCATGAATGCGGTCTGAATTTTAGAGACAGTAAAAAAAAACACCTGTGGTTATCATTTCTCACAGCGGGCACTGCCAGAGTGTAGAAAACTGGGATCTTCTGGATAATGATTTTGAACAACTTTTTGATTACTGTTGCTAGAAGGCAACATTTCCCCAATGAAGTCATACATGCATCTTTATGACACATGCATGGATGGCATGTTTGCCTTTCTGCATTGCAGGTATTTTACACTGAATGTCTAATTGTACCTTTTTATTTGTTTTCCTCAGATGCTGATGACTCTGGTTGTGTTTTATTGAACACATCAAGAAAGGTAAGCGTAAATATACATTTCTTTAAATGTTATGTTTTGTTTCTTAATAGAGGTATGAATAGAAATGTAGATTATTGTTGTTAACAAGTATGGAACACCATGTCTGTCATCAGGCAAATCTATCTTGAAAAGTTCCAGTCCCCATCATTTTATCCAAACTGAAAACTTCTGACCAATCAGCATTGTTTGAAGAGAACAGGGTGGTAGCTATGGGAGCGGTTTTATTGCACTGTGACCCGATTGCAATGGCTGCCGCCAATGTAGCGATTAGCTCAGATGTAGCTATAGTACATGAGCAGTTTCATCAGGACTGGACAACAATTCTATGTTAGAAAAAGAACAAATAAAAGGACAGGAAGCTTTTCATGACTGGAAGATGTTTTTGCTCTTTTGCCGATCTGCTTCAGCATGAGTTTGGGATCATTCGGGGGAGGTTGTGTTGTACTGTAGGTGGGTAGCCATTACCTTGGATGTAGCTGTAGAAAAGCAGCAGTTTAATCAGACCTGGACTACCCAAGAAGTTTTTGCACCTCCCCGATAGGCTTCAGCATGAATTTTAGCCACCAATAAGCTCAGCTGTTCAAATACTACAGCAGGACTAGCCTGTATGGCTGAAGTTAGCTTTGAAACTGCACATTTACTTTCCCGTTTTGTCTTGGCGCTATGATTGGCCGACATGAATGTGACAGACAGAACGTTCATCCACTCACCTTCTGGAATGTTTTTTAAAAGTCCTGCCCTTCCTAAATACTTTGTATAGGAGGTTTCCCAGGTGAATGTGAAATAATCTATCCAGTGGAAAATGAAACAGTCAATCATTGAGAATGCTTGAGAGAGGACTATAACTAAATGGGCCAAAATAAAGAAAAAAGTAATTATTCAGCAATTCATGTTGAAAATTATCAGCTTATTTCTTAGAAATTACTTGGTAAAATAGCACCTTATCACCAGAGAATTGGCACAATGATACAACTGTTAGGGTTATGGTTAGGGGGTTGGGGTAGAATAAAATGCCATCTAATAACCATAAAATTGCCACAATGATTATAGGGTTAGAGGGTTTGGGTAGGGTAAAATACTACCAGATTTTCAGAGAATTGCCACAATAATACAACTGTTAGGTAGGGTAAAATACCACCTAATTACCAGAATATTACCACAATAATTCAAGTGTTAGGGTTGGGTAAAGTACCACCTAATTACCAGAAAATTGCCACAATAATTCGAGTGTTAGGGTTGGGTAAAGTACCACCCAATTACCAGAAAATTACCACAATAATTCAAGTGTTAGGGTTGGGTAAAGTACCACCTAATTACCAGAAAATTGCCACAATAGTTCGAGTGTTAGGGTTGGGTAAAGTACCACCCAATTACCAGAAAATTGCCACAATAAAATCAAGTGTTAGGGTTGGGTAAAGTACCACCTAATTACCAGAAAATTGCCACAATAGTTCGAGTGTTAGGGTTGGGTAAAGTACCACCTAATTACCAAGCTTGTTTTGCTAAATGCTAATAGGCTAAATATTACACACTGCACCTTTAAATCCAGTGTGTAAGGAGCACTTTAAAGACCTTGTTTTCATTTAGAAAACAGTATGAATTCTACATTCTTTTGCCAATATACTTCTACAAAATGCTGCGGTGTGCACTGAAATTACAGAGCAGCTGCACATTGCATGCTAGCTGATGGTATTGAAAGTTTATAGCAAGGCTTACCGGGCATGTGATGCAATATTTTAAACATATTTTCTGTCGTAGTATGTTATATTCATGCATTTAGAGAAAACTATGGTATACTTTTCAGTTAAAAAAAACCTTTTGGAGTGCTGATTTGATTTGAAAACTCCTCAATTACAAAACAGCAAGTAACATAACAGACTAACAGAGGTCGGCAGCAGGCCTCGAGGGCTGTTGATCCATACTCACAACTATCAAAGCTATTGTCTACTGAAAGCTCAGCTACTGTACCGGCAGGATTACAAACTCCACATGGTGGAAACAGATGGAACCAAAAGAGCACAGCTGTCAGAAACTGCAGGTTGTAGACTTTACTGAACACAATGGAAGTCATCACATGAGAATCTTTTTCCCCTTTGAAGATACCTAAAAATACATATTTTTCTGATTATCAGATTGGTATTTCAGATTTTTCAGTCATTTTAAGCTTTGAATTAGATAGTGATGAAGCTGTGAGGAGTGCCTCAACAGATTGGATACATTTTTAGTCGGATTCATACGCAGACTGGACAGATCTTTAAGAGAGGCTGCAACAGAAGTGTGCCTGTATTCAATGCTGGAATCACAAAAGCTTGTTCATCATGAGAAGAACTTTATTAAGCACATATCTCAGATTTGTATCTCATAAGCATCAGTGATGACTTCAGTTATTCAGTGATTCAAAAATGTAAATCAGGCAAGAAAATGCTTAACACAATCTCCATCAAATGGATGCTACTATCATAAAATGTTTATAGTGTGAGAAAGTTTGAAGGTTGAAGTGATTAGACCAAGCACTAAAGTGAGATTAGAAGGAATATTTTTATAAATGATGAAGTCTTCCTGAGGCTTTAGTTATAATTGGTAACACGCTAAGCCTCATTACATCTAGGGAGGCCCTATTCAAGATCTCACCAGTTCTTCCTCTAATGTTTGCTATCATGATGTAGTAGACAGCTCTGAAGTGCACATTTGCTGTACACTGAGGTTTGCAAAACTAATCCAATATTTTTAAGATCTGTATGACAACTGAATAGCTCTGCTGTCAGTGTGAGTATCTTCTGTGAAACTGCTGCTGTTTATCTCTTCATGCCACTTCACTGTTGGCTTGCTCATATTGTTCAGTGTCAGTTTCTTTCAGTGTTTTTGTAAAGCTGGCTTGGCTCTCTATGTACAAGCATCTAAAGTGAAAGCTATTAAAACTTAGATGTACATGTCTACATTGTACAAAACACTAGTGCAGCGGTGAGGGGTACAAAAGATGCTTCATAAAGAGGCTAATAGATGAGTTAAAGGGGCTCTATATAAGATTTTTGCTTTAAAACTTCCCACTTTTGAGTATATAATGGTGCGCACTTTATCCCGATGTGAAGAATGAGACTCTTTATGTCTTCCTTGTTTGCCTGTATAAGCCTGTGGAGTCATTTCTCTGTGAAGAATTCGGGCTGAATTTTCCGCGAAATCTCAACAGAAGTGATGTCGGCTTCTACATAATGCGTGCACCCCCTTGCTCTGTTTATACCTGACAATGGCGTGATGAATGGAGAAGGTTGCTTCCACGCGTAAACGACCGGCTAGCTCAGCCCAAACACCCACACAAACTGCGAAAACATAAAAAACTACGACAGTTTTATCTGCTGAAGCCCGTCAAGCTAAAAGAGTGTGACCGACGCAGGGGGAAATCGAGGATAAATATTGGTGGAGCATTTGAGAACTGAAGGGAGCTTCGCTTGGCGCTCAGGATAAATACCAATCCAGAGATGGCTGTCTTTCTGTTGAAAAGGTAAGGCATCACTCTGGACCATGAAATACAATGTAGTGTTTTATTTTCTATAAACCATATGCTACATCATGTTAGCTTGCTTACGAAGATGCTATCTAAACAACGAGAATGTCACGTTGCTTTTTAAGTGTTTTCCGGATAATATTGCATCTTTTTCTTGCTTCCTGGTACTGGACTCAACTTAGTGAGTTTATTTTTTGATACTTAGTTCATAAAATATCTTCAACACATAATGTCAGCTATCTGATATCCGCGGACAAGGCACCATTATCAGAGCTAAGCATTGCCCTGTTGCTTCTGCTGTAAAACGCGTCCCATTCAATACACTTTACACATTACACACATAAAAAGACAATAAAATTGGTCAATGCTGCACTAAGTAGCGAAGTTGTTTATTCATAGAAATGATCACGAAAATATCGGCCTTTTTTATTCTATTCATATGAACCAATATTTAATTTTGTGCCGTGTCCGCTCTAGAGGTTCAAATGTACTTTATTCATTTTCATCTTTAGTTCATGGAAATTTTAAGTGTTACTTTACTTCCTCCTCTGCATACATGATGCCGGTAAATCACCTTGGTCTGCGTGTGTATCAGCTGATAAACCGGAGGCTCATTCATGAGCAAGGAGCTCGCCGTCGTGGACAAGCAACACAATGTTGTGGTAGTTCGCCTAATGGCCGGCGGTGTCGCTACACTGATATTTTTCTAAACCTTGCATAGAGCCCCTTTAATTTCACAGCATGTATAACCCCAATTTCAAAAAAGGTGGGGAGCTGTGTAAACTGTAAATAAAAAATAATTTAATTCCCAATAGAGCATAAACAACACATCAGATGTTGCAAATGAGACATTTTAACATGCAACAAAAGGCTGGAATAGTGAGGAGAGGAGCATTTTTCAACTGATTGAGTTCACTGGCAATGGGCCAGTTACATGACTTGGTATAAACTGAAGGTTTTAGAGCGGCAGTGTCTCTCAGAGGTAAAGATGGGCAGGTGTTCACCAATCTGTGAAAAGCTGCATCAAAAAATTGTGGAACAATTTCAGAAAAATATCCCTCAACATGAAATTGCAAAGACTTCAAATATTCAACCATTTACAGTACATAATATCATCAAAAGATTCCAAGAATCTAGAGGGATCTCTGTGCAGAAGGGAAAAGGCAGATTGTCAATATTGGAATGCTTGTTATCTTCAGGCCCTCAGGGGGCATGGCATTAAAAACAGGCATGATTCTGGGAATCACTGCATGGACTCAGGAACAGTTCCAGAAATCTTTGTCTGTCAACACAGTTTGAAGTGCCATCCACATATGCAAGTTAAAGCTGTATCATGCAAAGAGGAAGCCATATGTGAACACAATCTGGAAACGTCAGCATCTTCTCTGGACCAAAGCTCATTTAAAATGGAGTGAAGCAAAATAGAAAAATGTTCTGTGGTTGGATGAATCAAAATTTGAAATTCTTTTCAGAAATGACAGAGGCCGTGTCCTGCAGGCTGAAGAGGAGATGGACCATCCAGCCGTTCCTTAAAGCTTACGTCTTAAAACCTATAAATTACACAGTTACTGTACTTCTTTTCTCACACTCTCAGGGCATTTTAATCCATACTTCAGTTATATCTTTAAATCCAACCAGCTGCCAAAAATTCAGAGAGTTGATGTTATCCAAACAGTCACCAATAGGGCTAGTTTGTCTGATTTCATTTGAAATGTAAAGCTGCACATCATCTGCATAGCACTGAAATCACTCATCTCTCTTTTGGTTTCTCACTGGTCCAAAGAAAAGTGCCACCTGTGCATGAGAGCATGATTGCAGTTAAGAGTTGCAGTGTTAATTTTAGATAAAAATCCTCTCAATGTTAGTACTTGAAAAGAAACCTCTTAGTGTTGGAGCGTTAACATCAAAAGGCAGTGAAGAGAACTTTTTTCCAGCCATAATTTGTAGAGTTATGTTTTTAAAAGAGGAAGAAGTGTGTTTACAACCAAATATATCATGCACATAAGACAATGAGTGGTTCTTTCAGCCCACAAACTTTAAAAAGAAAATAGAACACATCAGTTTAGCCTCACTCTAAAGGATAGAGTTTAATACAAGTCTCAAAAACATTTTTACTTTAAGATTCAGTATTTTAGGTTTTTGTGGAATTTTCCTGCCAACAGCTTGCCTGGCTCTTCTCACCAATCCTCCCTTTCTGTATTACAGTTCTATTTATTTGCTCTTTCCTTCTGTTTTTATCAATTTCACATGGCCATGTCTTCACTGTGCTGCCAAGAACAATGCTGTGGATCTGCTTATTTGCACTTGTCTATAAATAGAGTTGATCTTGATGTGTTTCTGCTAAAGCCTCGTAGTTGGGGGTGGAAGTAGTTCAGTCTGTTAAGGCTTGTGTTGCTACCCTGTTCAAGGTTCAAGTCCTGGTCAAGTCTGGAAATTGGTCAGGTACCAGATCACTTACCCAACCCCCCACCACTAAGGTACTCCCTTTTGAGCAGTAGCCTCTTTGACATCTATCAGTCAATCTGGATATACCCTGTTCTGCAGGGGTGTTAAAAGTGCAAAAATGGAATTTTCCCATAAAGAGCTGCAGGAATGTCATTTTTTGACATATGCCAATCAGCAAGGTTGTATCCCACGGATCCAGTGAAAAAAAGTATGGTGTATTTCCATGGGTTTTTTGGGTTATGATTTAAAATAAACTTTGGCAAAGGAAGTGTGTGAAACCATGTTTTATTAATCAGAATAAACTTAAATGAACATGTCTTTCATTAATTTTGAAGCTTTAGAGCAATCAGCAAAAGTGAAAATCTAGTCTTAGGCTGTAAAGGAACAACACCACGGTCAACTGCCTTCATCATCACTACTACTAATCTTCCAACTTCTATACCACTCACTTGCCATGTGTAAAGTATCGAAGATTTCTTCCAAGAGTCTCCTCTTAGTGTGACCAACAAATTGCAGTCAGTAGTTTTAGTGTAAATCAGACATTAAATGAAAGGCAAACTGGTATGAGGTTACATGTTTGACTTGATGACATTTCATGTCCCAAACACACTCTTTTGTCTTAGGTAGCCATGTGTTAACAACTGCCTTTTGTATAACAGGAATAAGCTTCAACATTCAGAAATGTAGCTCTTCCAGATCCATTTTTTCTGTGATAAAACCTTAAGAATAGCATGTGTTTACCACAGACCTTACTATTGGTTTTGGCAAAACTCTAATAAAATCCCAAGGACCTCAAGACAGTGAAACCAGAAGTGCTAAAAAGCTATCCTGACACACCAAATAGGCTGTTTTGTACATTCTATTGCATGGGGTATAGTTCACATTCATCTGGGAAACCTCCCATACAAAGGGTTTAGAAAGGGCAGGACTTGGAGGGTGATTGGATGAACCTTCTGGCAGTCACATTCACTATTGTCCAATCAGAGAGACAAGACAAAAATACTAGGTATGCAAAGCTGGTAGGGAGGAGTGAAAAAACATATTTTACACCAAGGAAAGCTTTCATTGTGGCTCTTTGCTCTTCTAGTAAAGAGCTCCTGTACATATCTGGTAAAAACTGTTGCTAAAGCTACATCTAAACTTATAGCTTCAATACAACAAAACCGCATAAATGTCATGAACTCATGGTCTGAATGTAGGGAAAATGTGTTTTCTAGCATCAAAAGCTTTCAGTGCAGTTCTCTGCTCTTTGTTTATCAGGAAATGGGGTTTCTGATTGAACTGCAGCTAAGCTATAGCTACATCCAAGCTTTGTGACATGCCTCAAGTACAACTAAACCCCACCAATAGCTACCGCCTCGTTCTCCGCAGAGGACCCTAATTATTTAGGTCTGTTCACCGATCAGGTTTCTGATCGGAGTTTTGCAAGATGGCTCAGCCAGATGACAGACTTTGAATCTAGCCTGTCTATCTGTTTTGCAAGGTTACTAAAACACTTAAGGCATTCTATATAAAGATTATTAAGGTATATCTACTACTTCTTCTTTGTCTTGTGATTCTAACTTTATTAATGAACAATACAGAACATATTTAAAATCATTATTTATGTTAAGGGGATGTTTTGAAACAATTCTAATGACCAGCAATAGATGCAAAGCAATGCAAAAATTATCGCAACTTACTCCTTACCTTAAACCACTTGGCTCTGAGCTGAGAAAACTGAAGTCCCAAACCCTCAAACATTCATTTAAGCAAAACAAATTATTTATAGTACCATACACAATTACCCTGGGGCTTTTCTGCCATGGTGGTGCTTTTTTTTTCTTTTTTAAAGGAACAGCAGGGAAGCCACTCATCCTCAGAATTTCTTTCAATCGCACGATCAATGAAATCAAAGCCTGGTTGGTGTCTGGGCTCTTAATCGAGTTGTGTTCATCTCTCTGTCCATTCAGCCGTCTCTCAGGTGTTTCTTAGAAACCACTGGTCAAATATGGACAGGCTTTGAAGGAGAGACAATTCTGCTCTTTGTTAGGCTGTTTAATAAAACTACTCCAGTTCTCTCTAAGGAGTTGGTGATCAAGGAAACCTATGGTAAAAGAGATGGGCACTATAACTCCTGCATTTAACTAAATAAACCACACAACATAAGACAGCATGCTATGGCACATTAGCTATGATGCGATGTGATACATTAAACTGTCCCCCAGGGAAATGGTTTGGGACATAATGCTGCACATGTAAAGCTGCCTTGTCTATGTTTATTGTATCTGTCCCACACAAATAAACCTTAAATTAATAAATAAAATGTTGGCATTGTTTGAGTGTTACACCAAAAGAAGGAATGAATAAAGATCAGCCTCAGTATCAGCCATCATATAGATTGAAAATTAAAAATGACTCTCGTCATTGACCCTGATTTGTAACGATTGGTGCATCCCTAGAAACTGGGATTTCTAACTAATTTGAATTATTTAAATCATCCCCTGATGTGTTCTGATTTCAACTGCCTTGTAAGTGCCATTATATTCCATGTAATAATTAGCAGTGTTTGTTGACATTACTCCAATCAGTATCTTTTGCTTTATAAGACTGCTGCCATCTAAAATTAATTCATGTTACTAAACTGTATATGGAGAAAAGAAATTTGTTGAAGTACTTTACCATTGCATAATAAGCGAAACTATTTTGTAGGGGTGTGACGAGACACTTATCTCACGAGATGAGACGAGACAAGATTTGGGCCCACGAGACGAGATTTTAACACTTTTTTTTTTAACTTGGAAAAAAATACATGGGGGAATAAGACGTCCTTCATACAACTGAAAGTCATAATTGCAACACATTCAGGTCTATTCAAAAATGTTTGAATTAAGTACTGAATAGGCTAATAATGCTTCCAAAGAGTATGTTTTGTCTCACTTTGACTCAAACTGTACATTTTAATGCTCTTCAAATCAAACCATTCATTTGAACAGTCTACAAAAACTTTGATTTACTACACTATGCACTCATTACTACAATTACAATAACCGTTTTTAAAATTATACTTAATTCTATAAAATAAAAGCATTTAGATCATTTTAAAAGTACTTTAAGCACTGTTTACAAGAGACTGAAATATAAAGAGCTGCATCAGTAAAATCAAACTATTCCTCATCCTCTTTAATGATATCCATATTTTAAACACTCAAAATAAATCTTTAGGTCAGTAACACATTGTAATTTAAAGAAATAGATTATTGTATTGTTTTGTTGTCTTTTTTTCTCATATGAGCTTTAACAGTCTTGGACAAGACGCACAGATGAGTGTGTATGTTAATGTGTGTGCGTTGGTGAGTGTGTGTCTCTGTCTGCTGTCATACAACAAACAGGGCGCGTTTAACTGAAGCTCTAACTTCGCTTTTTGGAGCTAACAGTGGACTCTGTGGCACTCAAACAGAGTTAGTTTAGCAAAGTTTACCGCTGCAGTATGCAGACCCGTTGCGCTACACATTAAGCTTCTGACTGATGATACACACAGCCATCAGCTGATGAATTTGTGACTGACAGACGGTGAGACGAGAAGGAGACATGACAAAGCCACTACTCAAAGTTACAAAGTCACAAATAGCGGCACTACGAGCAAGTCTGTGCGCATACACAAACTAAATAAATGCTGTATTCTCCTCATGGAGACTGCACAAGCTTTCACCAGCAGCATTTCATCAATTCACATTGTTATGATGATGCATAGGTGGATCATGTACGGCCCAAGTAGCGCACACGAGGGGGTGGTTGGAGCGGTCATCTTAATGGATACCGGATCAGCTCCGTTTCCTCATTTGCTCTCTCACCAATAGTTTTATAATGTCCAGGGCATGTTTGTGCTCTTTCATAACTTCCAGTATGGTATTATTTTCTGTAAGGAGATCTGCTGCTCCAAGTGTCTGCGTAATATTGATCTAGCAAGATTGATTTTTCCGCAACGAGATATCTCGTGGCGTTTTGATCTCGTCACACCCCTACTATTTTGTGACCCATACATTGCAGTTCTATTGTCCAGAAAGCATGTAGCCCACTGTTCATCTGCCTATGCATAGCCAAGCTTACAGCACATAATCTTTAAAGAGGACATATTTTACCATTTTAAAACAAGATGTATTGGTCTCAGAGCTCCCTAAAACATGCCTGTGAAGTCTGTTGCTGAAAAAACGCTCCATTATTGGATTTTGGCATGTCTAAAAACCCCTCTGTTTTAGCCCTGCTCAAAAAGAGCTTTTTCTGTGTCTGTGGCTTTAAATGATACTGAGCTGTCTGACTCCGCCCCTCTCAGGAAATGGATGTGGCTCTCCTGATCCCCATCTCAGCTGGCAGCTGAAGAGGATCAGGAGAGGAGGGCAGAACTTTCTTCTAAGTGGGGAGAGCCAACCAAACCAGGGGGCGGGGCTAACTCCCCACATGACATCATGAGAAGTAAATCTGGGAACGGCTTGTCTTAGCACACATTTTCTGAAAGGTGGAGAGGGGGCGGGGGGGTTTCTGGGGGATTGTAAACAGGCCAGGGGCACATATTTTTGTTAGAAAAACCTGGAAAAGTGATTTTTACATAGTGTCCCCTTTAACTTTACAGCCTGATAACAGAACAACAGGCATGGTAACCTGATTTATGACAGACAATGTGATTATGAACTGGACAGAACAATAGAGTTTTACAATCAGCTGTTGCAATAAAAAATACTACTAATACTTTCATAGACTATGTTAGATCTTATGGAAGGGGAAACCGGGTTCTGAAGCACTAAACCAACCAGTTACTGAAATTGCAGTATGTAATGTTATGGTACTAAGTGAAACAAAAAGAGATATGAGTATTCTAATGGGTTACTTTATAATGTTAACCCAACCACTGATAATAGGTAAAACAGAATAAATATAATGAAGTTACCTGTAAACAGAGAAACAAACCATTGATGAGCACAAATCAATATCATGATCGTAGGATAGCTTTCTTTCACTGCCATCAGGTGGATTTGGTTCTACCTGCTGGACTATATAAAGAGACCTAAAGTCTCAATCTGTCAGTGAAGATTTTGGTCGCTTTATTACAGACCCCTAAATCTGTGTCTACATCTTAAATTGTCCAAGAAGTCACATTAGTCAGGTGCTGTGCCTGTCGACGACTATTTCTGCTGTTTTGAAAAACAGTTTTTCAGTCACAGCTTGATTGGGAATATTGACGTGTTCCTGCAGAGCTGGCACAGTCGCTACATCAATGAAAAATACAGACAGAAAAATAGTCACAACAATGGTAACAAAGGACTCAGGTGCATGCTGCAAACTGACTCAGACTGGGGAAGGACAATTTATTCAGGTATAAACTTGTAAAACTTGTTCTCTAAACCTTATAATTTAGACTCAAAATGTACTTTTATTCATCCTATGATGCTATGGGTCAATTCTGCAGAAAGTATGTGTTCAAGCTTTTAAAATTGCACTGAATGGTATTATAAACACAACAAATATTAAGAGAAATGTCTCAGATTTTGAAAGAATGCATTTCTTTTGCAGTATGTGAAGCTGATGAATTTTGAGGAGGAGGTTCGGGCGCACAGGGACCTGGATGGCTTTCTAGCGAGGGCCACTATCCTGCTGGATGAGACGGCTGCCTCCTTGGATGATGTTCTGAAGAGAATGCTGCACCATGTGGGCCAGGACAGCCATGTATCCGAGCCCAGCTGCAACTTCGAGGAGGTGATGAGCTTGCTTTTCACCGATGCAGGTGCTCAGGAGGTCAACGGTAAGCAGAAAAAGCTGTCGGCATGCATGTACAAACCAGGAAAAATGTGTGAAAATACAGTCAGAGACACAAGAAACACATGAAGAAGGAGCACCTGTTCGACCTGCGCCTGAACACAATCAGACAAAATAACCCAGCACACATGACACCTGACCTAAAAACATCTGACGTCTGCACATGTCAACACCTACCTGGAAAATAGCTTCACCCCAGGCTCAGGAGCAGAAATGTCAGATTGGCTTGAGAATGATTCAAGAAGCTTTTTAGACCCAAAGGAGGGTTTGTGATGTCTGAATCGAGACTGTCTGTTTGCCCCGCGGCTTTTTCTGCTGGACACAAATAGAGCTCAGTGTGCTGGATCAGGTTTGCAACCATGTGCAGACATCAAACGTTTCCCAGGAAAGCCGTCAAGTGGCTTTCCTATAGATGAAGATGAAGGCACAGGCATCAGATACAATATTTTTACTGACCAGAGCCGCAAGTGATAAAGAAAAATCACATGTTTATTTTACACATGGCCAACGAGCAGGTCAACATTCTTCTGCCACATAGTGCTGTGATGATACTTGAGTCTTAAATCAACTGATGACAAATCAAACTATTTTTACTTGTTTTGATACCATGGCATGAAAAATAGAGGTTCTTGTCTTCTTGTTCCTGCTGTCAAAAATGGTAAGCCATCTCCAAACTGCTTTCAAGCTTGCAGGTTTCTCACAGATTCATTCCTCTCCTCAAGGTCAGTGATATACTTTCTGTTAAGTCTTGCATTTGTGTGTGCATCCGGCCGCATCATGAGCAGAACTGTAAATGCACTTGCCTGTACACAACATTTGTTAATGTAACACACCACTAGAGGGCACACAAGAGAGCTCAGGCTGTATACAACTACCTGATGTTTGGGATGTAAACTACAAACATGGTAGACTGTCGAGGTAGTAGTAATCTCATAGTAACATCAGATCAGCACAGGCTGATGACCGCTGCTCCCAGCAGCACTACTGCCTATGTGGAGGTGCGATAACATTGATGACAGAACTCCTGGAAGTGATACTGGACTATTTGTCAAATAGATTATGAGGAAAGAAAAGGATGCATGTTTTTGTGTGTGATGGCGTGGTACACTTTCTGCGTGGCGTGCACATCCGAAGCTACAAGACAGCGCTCTTGTTGGCTAAAGCCAAACTATTAAATGTGCACAGCTGGTTTTAATATGATCCACGGCAGTGCAGGTTTAAAAACCTAATCTAAAGTTTATCAATAACCAAACATGCTGCTGCAGCAGCAACATCAGACACAGTTAAAACCACCACACTGTTTTTCTACATGTTCCAACGTATTTTTAGGTCTTTTGTATGATTTTTAGATAAAGTTAAAAAGGTACTTGTTGGTTGTTTTGGATGCTAAAGTAGCTTACCAAACATTCCTTGACATTTCCAGATCCTGTCTGATAATATTTGTGGATTATTATTTCTAATATTACCTCTAAACCAGTGTTAATTCTGGCAGCTATTTTTAATTTTAGTCTTAGTTTTAGTCTTTAAATGAAATGCATTTTAGTTTAAGTCACATTTTAGTCATTTCTATCCTTTTTAGTTTTAGTCTAGTTTTAGTTGAGGAAAACTCAAAACATTTCAGTCTAGTTTTAGTCCATAAAAAGTCCTCTCATTGTAGTCTTTACTTTCAGTTCAAGCATTTATTTTCTTGCCTAAATGTGGTACCAAGTTGTAGTAGTGTGTTCTCTGCACTCTGCCAAACCTGGGGTCCCTGCTTTCTACGGCTGAGAGGCAGAATAGCTACAGCTACATTGTTTTTTGACAGATTTACCCACAGTGGAGAAATATCACAGATTTTGAATGTCCGACAAAAACTACATTACATTTTAGTCTAGTTTTAGTCATCTTGGCAAAAACTAAACTTAGTTTTCATCAGTTTTAGTCATCACAAATCTATTTTTGATGGTCTTAATCTAGTTTTTGTGATTGAGAAGAAGGCTGTCAACGAACATTTTTAGTCATTTTTAGTCATTAGTCAGTTTTGGTCAACGAAATTAACACTGATCTAAACAAGGGGAAAAGAGTGCATAAGCGCTAATACTTGGAATTGTATAAACTATGCTGAAGCTCTAAAGCACTCCCAGCACATCTGTAATAGATGTCAACATTGTTTTGTTTTCTTTTTAAGACTTAAAGCATTTTGTGGAAGCGTTGAATGAAACATCTGTAGAAGCACGTGCTCTGCTAGCTGTGCTTGTACATGCACACTGGAAAGTTCTTAGTCCTACTTCTATTTTTTGGCTTTTATCACTTGGTAGTAATAATGTCTACCCCAGGTGCACTTACGAAAGGATTAATGGTATTAAAGAATGGATACCACTCAATCCTATTGGTTGCTACTATTGAACACTATGTGGCGTTGCAGCTTGGACCTTTAATTCTCATTTTCTTCGAGTTTTTGTTACTTTGACTTTGTACTAAAACTTTGACTAAAAAGGTATGGATTGTTTTTTTTTTTTGCATTTTTTATGTTTATGTTAAAAATGCTGCCATTCGGGATGTAAAAGGCAAGAAATTGTTCATCCTAAAAGTATAGGTGATTGATTAGGCCCACTGTCAGCATTACAGTCCGTCAGTGTGTATACAATATTTAATGGTAGGATTTTGTAACCAGGGCACAGTGGAGCATCCACCAGCATTAATCTTTACATTTGCCCCTCTCTTAGTTTGGTTGATAGCAATGCACCCTGTAGAAGAAGCAACCTGGCCTCGTTTTCTCATTGTTAGTGACAGTTGAACATCAACTTTCTTTGTTAATAAAGAAGAAGGGTAAACTGGCTAAAACACCAACCAAGAGTGTCAACTTCTCTGTAGTGTACAGCCTTTCTTTTCCAGCAGGGGTCGCTTACATGAGTGTTGGATGTCACATTAAAGCTACAAATCACCTCCCAAAAAAAATCAGCCGATTTCAGGTTCATTATCTTTTGTCAGTCAGAAATAGCAAGGTGATTGCTGTGGAGAATATACTTTCTGCTGCCGATTATATTAATGTTGATTTATTGCACTGGGATTAAAGGGCTGGTATGACTCAATATCCATGTCTGGGACTAGAAAGTTAAAAATGGTATTGTAACATGTATTGAAAGGATTTATTCTACCTAAAGGTCTGTAAGCTTAAAATTTTCTGCCTATCTGACCTTCTCCTGATGCGTGGGCTAATTTCTAAAACGTGACATGGATCCTCAAGGTTTTCTGCCCATGTGTCGGCTTACAGATCTCTGTCACATTAGTTGAGTCTCTCCAGCACAGGTCCTTTTGGCTGAGAGCAAAGCCTCTTGGTTAAGGCGAATCTTCTCAGCCCATTAGAGCAGGAGAAATCCGCCCCCTTACATAACAGTATGAAGCCATTGTTCAGGCAATCTGTGCTGCAAGAGGAGCTGAATGCTGCATTCACAACACTAATTATTTTGCAAATAAAACTTTTCTTTTTTATTAACAAAGATTCAGAAAATCAGGCCATATTTTATTCCTCCAATTAATTATGTTCTTAATTTTTTAATGAGACACTTGGGAGAGGGGTTTACTTAAAGAGGATGTGGAGGTAATGGCAGTATAAGCTCCACC
This sequence comes from Cheilinus undulatus, assembly GCF_018320785.1. Classification (NCBI taxonomy): domain Eukaryota; kingdom Metazoa; phylum Chordata; class Actinopteri; order Labriformes; family Labridae; genus Cheilinus; species Cheilinus undulatus. Next base: position 7,632,557 of record NC_054882.1, on the reverse strand, counting down.
TGTCATACACTCTTGTCTCCAGTGTTTTCCTCTCTGTCTGGGCTGGTGTCCGCAGTTGTTGATGGTTAGTCAGAGGTGGGTGGTGTGTGACGCTCACCCTGCACGGCCGCCTCTGACAGATCCGCGAGGTGATAATTGACTTCTGTCATCGATCACTCACTTAGCTTTTCAAATGGCTCTCAGAGACTCTCGAGCTGTGGTGGCTGCTGCTACTTGACTATTTCTCTCCCAGAACACCCCACAAAGAGGCAAAGGAAGAGAAGTTTTTTTTTTCTGTTAGTGGCTGCCATCTTAACAGAAAGGCTTCCTGCATAGGCCTACAGATGGTTTGAAAATCAATTTGAGCTTTCAGGGCTTTGACTGGGTTTTGACATTGTAAAAAGCAAAAATACATAGATAATGGTGCCATTTGACTTTCAAAACCATCAGAAGTGATGCTTAACTTAAAATACTCTTCTCTACTTTACTGGCGATTTTTTTTCCCGACACCCTAAACAAATAAGAAAACACAAGTTCAGTTTTTGACGAAAAATAAATCAGGTTGAGAAATACTTGTTTTTTCAGCGATGTGATATAACAGATGGGGAAAAAAACCTTTTTAACTCTATAACTTAAAATCCTCTCATCTTATACCATTTCTATTGAAAACAAATTTTCATCTGTCTCTACACCAAACAACACGAAACTATTAATAGTGGTATTTACACATGAGGACAAACTTATTAGCTCCCCTATGAAAATTTCATTGATTTAAATGTATTTCTCAAGTGCTGTTAAACAAAGAAAAGAATTTTTAATGTAGCTTTTCCAAACATCTTAATTTTATTTTGGATGCTGAAATTATTTTACTTTGCACACAGAAATGAAAATATTCCAAAAAAAACCAAAAACTACCAGGGTCAAACTTACTAGCCCCCATGGCGCTTATAGTCAATAGTATATCATTTTTACAGGATAACCTGCAGCCATTTGTTGTAGTTTTCAAAATGTTTCTGACATTCTCCTGAGGAATCCCAGCCCATTCTTCTTTGGCCAATCTCTCAAGCTCCTCCAGATTTGATGGCCTTCTGGCATGGAACTTTCTCTACAGTTCACCCCACAGATTTTCAACGGGATTTAAGTCAGGGCTTTGTGCAGGCCACTCAATAACATTCACTTTGGTCCTCTGAAGGTAGTTCTTCAACGGCAGTGACATTTGTTTTGGCTCATTGTCGTGTTGGAATAAAAAGCGAGGACCAAGACCCAGTTCTGTTGCTGATTGCTTCAGGTTTTCTTTCTACATATCCTCCACATCTCCTTCTTTCTTCATGGTTCCTTCCACCTGGACGAGGATTCCAGGTTCCAGATGCACTGAAGCATCCCCACATCATAATCCTCCCACCGCCATGTTTCACTGTGGGTATGGTGATCTTTGGGTGATATGCCTCTCCCTTCTTTCTCCAAACATCATCGTCTCTATGCCCAAAGAGCTCTAGTTTAGTTTCATCTGACCAAAGGAAACACTTCCAGTATTCATAATATTTCTTCAAGTTGTCCTTGGCAGACTTCAGTCTAGCTTGAAGGTGTCACTTCTACAAAAGGGGAGTTTTTCTTGGTCTGTACCTTGCAGTCCATTCCTGTGCAGGGCTCTAGTGATGGTCTTTTTTGAGTCTACAGTCCCTGACTTGTCTAAGTCCTTCACTAGAGTCTTGGCAGTTGTTCTGGGCTCTTTAGACACATCTCTTACTAGTTTTATTTCCAGAGTCTTTGAAATCATTCTCTTCCTACCTCTGCCAGGCTTGTTCTGGACTGTGTGGCTCTCACTGAATTTCCTTATTTTACTTCTCACTCCAGTTCTTAACACTTAGAAACGCTTTGATAACTTTGTAGATCCTTCCCCTGCTTTGTGGGGGGCTAATAATTTTGTCCTCAACTGTATAAGGACTCAGACTGATTGGGAGCTTGGATTGAAAATATGGCTTGTCTGTTTTCTTTGGTTAATTTGGTACCAAACTCTCCTATTAAACAGAAATAATCGATTAAATGAAATTATTTTGTATTTAATATTGACTGTCAGAGTCTGACAGTTTTATTTTGAGAAATTACCAGATTGTCTTGCATTTTGTCATCCATTTGTGTCTTTCGACTCAAGTCAAGACACTTGTCTTAGTCACATGATCCCCAAAAGGTAAGCCCACAACTAGATAAAATAAATCTAAAACAGGAGACCTCCTTTGCAAAGGGAAAAAAGGCTGAATGAGGAGACAGAACTAAAACCCGCAACTGCCAAGAAAGAGAAAGCTGCATTTAAAAGACAATGAGAGAAGATACCAGGTTTATAATGACAGGGGTTTCTCACGCAGCTTTATGTTGATACAACATTATGTTGAGTTATATTTTTTCTGTGCTATGATTTTAGTCCATTTATATGGATTTTATTTCAATGTTTTTATCTCTGCTGGCTGGTCCAGGAAAATGCCCTTCATTAAACTGGTCCGGTGGCACAAAAAAGGTTGGGAACCACTGGTTAAAGCATGTGATATCAAAAAAGTATGAAAGATGCAATAATTCTGAAAATTTTAAAAGTGTATCATCCCTATGCTTTCTTATTTGATTTATAGTGTTTCAGTATAAAACTTGACGGAATGATTTGAAATGATGACTCTGTGCTTTTTGTAAATTTTCAGCAAATAGCAACAATACTGTGATAATACTGATAACCGAGATATTTTAGAGTATAGTAATTGTGATAGGAAATTTTACATCTCCGCACAATGTCTTTGTTTGCTACATGTTTCCTCCTTTATCATCATCACCATCAAAGTTGCAGAGAATAATCTGAAGGTAGCCGACAGCAATTGTGATCCTACAGCATCAAAGTGGTTCGAAAACTGGACCAGCTAGAATGTCAGGTGTCAATCGAGTAGTTAAAATGTACACATAGTGATTTGGAGGGCATTGCTCGTTTACATACAACTCTATAACCATAAAAAACTTCAGAATCTTATTTTTCTCTTAGATTTTGCTGAACTGTTATTTTCCAGACAATGTCCTTTAAATATTGGCTAAAGTTGCACCAGTAGACCATTGAGGACCTGCATCAGCTGAGTTTGGGCATGCTTATTCATGACCAGTGGCTGGCCAGCTCTCTTCTATATTACCAATTTATTTTCTGATCTTCTTTCATGACATTTCCTGCTGTGCACACAGCGGAAAAGCAGCTTCAGAGTGCGCAGCATAGATGGATTTGCGAAAACTTATTGCAGCTTTCTTTTTTTGCATCTTCAGAATAAACATTTTAGTTTGTTTCAGTACAGTTGAATCCAATTTGAATGGGTACATTGTGACCTGGTAAATAGTAACCTAAATAGTAGAACCATGAAAAACATGTTTGCAACTTGTAGGCCTCTAGGTCTGTTGAATGTTTCCAAATCCGCAGTATCCCAAATTCAGGTATATACCATCCAGACTGAAAGCAGTCAGTCGTCAATGGTTCAGTCTTTTTAGATATTAACAATCAAACATTCAAAACTAATACATAGCCGTTTTTCTGGAGAAGAATTGTAGTTCTGAATGAGTTGGAGCTGAGCTGTCACTCTAGGGAAATGCATTAGTTACAGCAGAAGAAATCGGGTAATAGTAGATGAAAATTGGGTTATAATTAATTGCACTGGGGGTGATGTAATAAGTCCCCAATTATGCAATAAATAAAAAGAGGAAGATTTACAGTATGAGCATGCAAATGAGCAGAGCTACTGTACTGCAGCTTATAATTATGTCTATAGATGGATGTGGCATGCAGAAATATTTACAGAATCAGTCAAAATGGCTCCAATGAAAATGATGAATAGAGCTAATTGGGCTTTCTAGAATATATTCATACTGCGTGAAGGTAGCCTGTGTTCTTTAGTTAGTGGATTTCAGTTACCTATGACACTGATATGGTATTATTAATAATCTTATTAGGAATTCCGATTTTGAGATTCTTATTTGCCATAGATTACTGTCACTCAGAGTAAGAGACCCCACACATGTGCATGTAAGATCCTTAAATTAAAATCATGAATTTTACACGTGAACTCTCACATGGCAGCTGTGAGGGGAGAAATATCTCCAGAAGGAGGAACAAAGCCTCCTCTCCGGGGAATACATTCATTTTGAACGTAAGTATGCTATCACGGGGACATATCTCTTCAGGTATTAATTTCTGCCGTATCTGCGTTCACGACGCCACAGTGGGGTGATACGGCTGGCGAGCGGGCTAGCTCATTTGGAGTGTAATACTGTACAGCTGTGAGATAAAGAGAACAGGGCGAGATTATAACAGGCACAGGAAGAACAGAGAATTACAGAAATGAAAAAGGATGAAAGCCCACAGAGATAATTAGTCCTGCTCCAACTTGTACGAGAGGAGTCGATTTTTAAGAGGTGAGCTTGGGCTGGTTTTGTGCTTTAATTTTGTCTCGTGACTTTTTGATGGAGCACTACCCCTATTGTGATGAGTTAAACCAAAACAGCTGCTCTAATGATGTGATGCACTAATAACAGAGCAATTCAAACATGCAATATTCTAGCATTTAAACCTTTTGATTTTTATAGGGTGCTGAAAATGATGGCAGTGTGTACAGTAGTTATGCACATTTTGACATAAAGGCAATATTTTGATTGATAAATTGCATAAATGCATTCTAATTCTCTCTGTCTCTATGCTTCTGTTAGCAGCTACAGCTCGCTGTGCTGTTTGCATGGCTGATTGTCTGCTCTATTTGTGATGACTGTACCATAATTTCTCCCTAATTTGCTGTCACCTTTGATCGATCTCACCCACTCTCCACTTCGTCACGATTTGCATAATCCTCCAGTGTGATTCTTTCTTTTCTTTTCTATTTGCAAGCTCAGATCAAACTGAAAAACAGTAACCACAAGGCTGTCAAAATCTTTCATACATTGATACCAAGGGATACACGATACTAGATTATTGCAGATAATTGATATATCGATATTTCCAAACCCAATTCAGACGATACTGATACCAATTTTTTTATGTTAAGTACACCAAGTCAGCTTTGTAGGACCGACACCCTCCAGCTGATTAGTCAGTTAGTTAGTTGATTAGCTCTCATTTGACAAAATATCTACAATTCCATGGGGACAAGAAATGCAGAGCAATGCACAGCAATTGATTGGTGGATGTGTTGGTGTCAACCAAGTTTCTCTTTGGCTGCAACCAAGCGGCAACCTCCAGTCCTGAAAAGTGCAGAAGTGCAAAAAATTGCAATACAGCAAGTGTCCTCTTCAGGAACACCAGAAGGTCTGAACACCTGTTTAAAAGCTGTTTTTTACACTAGGGGGTGATTTTTTTTGTACCACAATCATTTGGATTATATTATTATTATATTATTATTATTCTATTATAGAAAAAACTTCACTGCGCACTGATTGGTGCATCTCATTTGATTGACAGGTAGCTCGACAGGCAGAAGCTATGTTTCTGTCAACCAGAATGCTAGCTAGCTAGCTGACAGGAAGTCGAGCTCATTGTGCGGGCAGCTAGATTGATCCAAAGTTCGGATGAGACAGCAATTTCAATATGGAAGCTCCCGCAGATTGGCTTCAAAAGCAGTTTAGGTCCACCTATTGTAAGCAGATGGCTGACATCTCCCAGCCTTTGTCCAGTTCTTTCCACGGTCTATGGTTGCAACAGACCTATAGGTTTGCAGGGTGAATCCCTGAAATTGTAGCAAGTGCTTGAAATAAAGCAGAAACAAAGTCTTCTCTAAAATTAAAATGAGCTGCAGTTCAAACCACACCTTTAGTCTTGAGAACACACCTGAAGTTTAAGGAATGAGTACAGACGAGACAAAATAGTCAGCTGAGAATGACCATTAGTTACTCTTTAAACTGCACAGACTTATTTGTGCGTTCTGCCATTATGTATGATAGATATATCAGCAAAAATAATCAGATCTGCTGTTAAAGTGATCAACTTCGTGAGATATTATGGGTGGACCACCCAGGTTTATTCAAAGCCACCCAAGTATATTTGTTGACTTTTTTTGACAGTTTTTTGTCGTGTATGCGATAATCTATATTTGTGCAAGAGAGATGTGTCTCTTGCACAGAGAAACAAGGTACCATTTTCTGACCATATCACAGCAGGTGCTCTCAAAAGCTGGGGCTATCAACTGGTCCAGCCTCAGGACCCCTCAGCTCCTTAATGAGACTTTATATCCCAAAATTCTGAAAAGTTTGAACCACTGAAATTTCTTTAATGTAAGTAGTTGGAGTGAACAAGTATGACTAAAGAAAATGTTTTTTAAAGAACATTATTAAAGAAACATTGGTGGTACATGCATGCATACATTTTATGTTCCTCTGTTTACCCCAAAATAAATAAGTTAAGATCTCAAAAAAAAAAAAAAAAAAACTCACTAGTTATCGCAGAAAATCAGTTAGAATATATGGATGTATGCCAGGGCTTCACTTTTTTCCAGGCACACATTTGCAACTGAAAACAGCTTTAAGACCCACTGTTGGGTGCTAAAATACCATATGAGAACCAGTGTGCTAAAAAAGTTTCAAAAATTTCGACATCTCAGCATAAATGTACAGGAAGGTGCTTACTTACTGCTGCTGAGAAGGCGACTGTTACTCCTACACAGACTGCACAGAAGAGTGGGAAATTAGCACCCACCATCAGCCAAATGCAGGTACTTTTTTGCAGTGTCAGGGGAGTCTGCTCAACTAACTGGGCACTAGGGCAGGTGAATTAAAGTAGCCAACATAATAGTGATTTTGTTATGGTGAACAGCATAAACTAAACCCACTTTTTTCTGATTGTTCTTTCTGACTTTATGAGCAAAGCCAGGCTGGGGTGGTTTGTATCTGTTACAGGTGTGGTGGAACCAATGTCTTGCTTGTTGCAAGCTCAATGTAGTAAAAACAAGAGTTTCAGCATAAGTCTGTAGAATTTGCACTCAAAATATTAAATTCTAGCAAATCTGAGAGTAATTCTCATAATGCAGGAAAATGCATATGAATATTTTACAGTGCCCTCATGGAAAAACAGCAAATGTTTGAGCAGTTAAATACTGGACAAATTGGTTGAAAACAAGGTTTAAAAAGAGCAACAGTTTAGATCATTTATGCACCAACTTTTGCTTCTTGAATAGCCTATATCGTTAATACTGTAAGCCGTGCTGGTAAAAAATGTTTGTGGCAGGTAGATTTTTTAATCCATCAGCCACAGCGAAAAAAGAAGTTCAACTCCGACACTGCTGCACAGGTTATGGTTTCATTCACTTGCAGCTGGCATGCTAAACTGTCTTAATCATCTCATAAAGATGTAAATGTTTTGTTATTGTTGCTTGTAGACAGATAGAGAGCAGAGGAGAGAGACTTTCCTGTACGTCCTTACCTGTGGACTATTTACTGTTTACTGTTTACTGTGAGCTACACATCACTCTTAAATTCTGATGCCCATAAAATGTGCTGAAAAGAAAATTAGAAAATACAGAGTTTCAGAAAAAAAAAATTATTATTGTATGTTATGGTTTGGAAAATCTGTTTCATTTTGCCCATAAGCAGAAAGTCTAATTTTGCATGTGTTCAGTGACTCCCTTTAATTTGTAGGTTGGTGTTGAAAATAACAACATGATCCAGTTTTGGGTGCTTTTTTGATTGCCATGGTATCAAAACAAGTGTTAGCATTTGATTATTACCAGTATCTAATCAAAATTAAAATTTTGGTATCGTAACAACTCTAGTCATGATTTAAAGCTCCAGTTTGAGCCTGGGGCTTTTTCCAAAGAACAAAGCAGTCACATGTGACCAAAACCTTTCAGAGAAAACATAAAAATGAAAAACAAGTCCCCTCAAAGCATCAAAAATACAGCAGTTTCTAAAAGCAGAAGGGTCTTTTGTAAGATTTTCTGCAGGTAAGTGTATTTTTGCAGCAAGCACGGTAAATATTGTGGTTATTATTAGCTCAGTTCAACAGGAAAGGTGCTCGCTGTGTATTTTTGAATCACCCCACTGAGCCTCTCTGTTATAATAATATATCTCCTCCAGGCCGACGGCATGACTTTTCACTGTGAAAATCTTTCTGTAACACTCTGCAGCACTGATCAGAATACTAAATTGAAGCCATTAATTCAAGCTCTTTAGCCCGTGAAAAACGGTGGCCACACATGTTATTTCTCTCATCTTGATCTCTTCATTGACGTCTTTGGGTTCCTTGCTGAACACGTAACTGCAATCAGTGATAAAATCCAATTTTTTGTAATAGCCTGTGGACGCTAATCAAGATAAGAATCTCTCTGCGACCAACAAAGACGAGACATTGAGGGATTTTCTCTGGAAAATGGTATTTAATATGCATGAGGGAAAAGAGGACAGGAAATGAAGCTCCTGCTCTGCAGAGATTTTTAAATGTGAGCATTTTAAAAAGAAAGTGTGGCTTTGTGTGTGAGCGTCTGTGTGGTTTTCTGATGTTTTTATAAAATCTGAAAAAAACTGCCCGCCTGTTGATCAGGAAAAAGGTGACTGACTCTGGTTTTTCTCCTCTCGATTTTTCCTCCTTGCTTCTCGGCATGCAGACAAGTCTCAAAGTTTCGTTTTCTTTGATGACGGTAAGCTGTGCTAATTGGATGAAAATGTCAGCATCAGCCGCCACCAGGCTGCAATCAGTGCTTTGCCTCTGTACCAATCACCATCAGTATGCCGTTTGTGCTCCCCTCTCCACGCTTAGGACTGGGTCAATCCATTGAGTCATCAAATGATTACAGACACCAGCGATCCCTCCCGTGTCACCGATATCGATGCCCCATACCCCAACGCCCTCTCATTCTTTTTACATTTTTTCATTTAAAAACAAAACACAAGAAAGTTGAGAACTTGTAAACCTGTTTGACTGAGATTGACAGAAAAAAAAAAAAAAAATTCTGTCCTTGTTGGAAAAAAATAGACTGTCCATATTCCAGAGATTATATATTCAACCAAATTGTTTTTTCAGACTGGTTATATAATGGGAATTAAGCCTGCCCCATGTGCAGTACTTGACTTTGATACCATATCCATGCGGGGCTTTGCTTTATTTACCATTAATATAATTTGTTTTTTATGCAACTGGCTGGAAGATTAGAATTGACAACCTCTCTAGATAACAAGGTTTCAACATTGACCCAGTCCTAGTGGCCCTCTCATCGCCATGTGACATCATAGCATCTGTGTCCTGCATGATGATTGACTGTGATGGATACCTAATATACAGTAAGTGTTTCATCTGCCGCCGCTGTATGGAGCCCTCCTGTGTTTTAATCACCTCCTTCAAAATGCCCTCCACCGCCCACGCTTTGAAGGAAACCAGTCATTTCCCTTTGTGTGTCTGTGTTTATGACTGTGTTTGATGGCAGGTCTACTAAAGGTGAAGACCGCTGTTAATCTTTAAGGCAGCATAAGATCAGGGGGTTTTATTGAGGTCACCTCTGAGCATAATGTGAGGAGTATCCTGCCAAAAGGCCGTGTGCCCTTTTGCACTCAGAAACCATGAATCTTTGTGCATTTTTGCTCCCTCACATCTCTGTAGAAATTCTCCAGCTGATGTTTGTTGGCGGGTTTAGCATATTTATTGATTCCTTTCTCCATTATTTGTGACTGACTGCTTTATCCACAAATGATTTTACAGATATTGCAATCTATTTTCCCTCCTTTCAAACCAAACCGTGAGGATAATGTAGTCAAAGGAATCACCAAGAACCCTGGAGGATCAAAGCGGGGCAATCTAGTCCTGTCTCCTTCATGTTTTCATCACTTTCTATTGATGTTTGTCATATTTGATATGCTGCGTGTGAGCATCTCTGTTTTTTTCTCCTTTGTGTATGTGGAAAGAGCAGTGTTTGCATAGCCGAAGATGACGAAACCGTGAAGAAATCTTTACATAATTGACAAGTATCTAATGTGCATGTCTTAATTAGTGTCCTATTTGATCACACCATGGACCCTAGACGCACGCTTCCTCTCTTCAGTCCAACATTCAGGTCAAGTTTGTTCAATTATCTGGTAACGTGACAGTGTATTTTAAAGTTTGTAGAATAATAAAAGCCCTCTACATAAAGTGTTGTGTTTTTAGTGAAGGGGACATGCTTGGAAATATTTGGTCTCAAAGGAAGTAAAGATGCAGTCACGACAGACTGGGTTTTGCATTGATTTGTATAAGGAGGCAGGATTTTGGATTTTGAGATATCACAAAAGCCAATTGTGGTCCAATATTCAAATTTGTCCCTTTCATGTGGATGCTTGAGCCTCCAGTCTTCATAAACTGATCACAAATACTTCTTGTGTTCACTAGTTTAACTTTTGGAATGAGTCTAATTTTCAAATTCATCACTCACTTTGATTTTTCAATTTTGTGATAAAGTAGCATGCATAATGGTCAGAATTTTTAACAAGGTAATAAAGCTTTTTTCTGTAGGGGAAAAAACATTGCTGATGCAAATTACTCTTCCAAGCAGAGTGTTTTTATTACTTAAAGGAAACGTCTCCAGGGGATCTTAAAATAAATGGGGAAATTAAATAAGGTTATACCAAGTGCAATGAGAGTGAAAGTGAATTGTTTGATTAATAGCTGCTTTATTTACAACTTTGTTGGTTGTTGCTTCCCAAGTAGCCGTGCAACTTTTTTTACAACTTTTCCCATGCTGAGCCATTCATTTGGGGTAAAATCCAATCAGATCAGTCTGTAAATGTGAGAAGTGTAAGGCTTGATGTTGTTCATCTGGCTAAAATGTCCATCAGCTCATGCAAGGAGAACTTCAGGGCTGTTACTATGCTTTAGCTACATTTGTGCATATTCATAGTAAAAGACAAAGAAGGGAAAGGGTTTTTTTTTTTTATTAAATGATTTAACCATCAGACAAAACTTTTTACATAGAGTACAAACTTGTCCCTATTTTTAGGGTAGGGGATTTTTCTGTTTCTTGGGGGAATTGTGGACAAGCCAGAGGCACATACTTCTGCCTGAGAAAGCATATTTTGCATAGTATGTGACCTTTAAAGTCCATAATGAGTGCACTGTTTTTTAAAAGAATAATTGAATTGAATGCTTTATAGCATGCCTTTCAGCACACTTTGGTAAAGCCACTGCAGTCTCCCTGCAGCCATAGTGAGGTAAATTAAGTCCACTATTGCTCCTGAATGTCACTTTAAAAAAATTACATAGACAGCTCAGTTGACAAGTCAAAAGTCATCTGCGACTTAAAATATCAAAAAATCACTTTTTCTGTCCTTTTTTCAAGGGCTGTCAAGATTAAACTAAGATTTGCAATTGGTCTGTAATTTTTTGACAGATTACCTTTTAACTGTTCCCTTAAATGCTTTGAATCCACAAGTTTCTTTTTAAAGTCTTCTATCCTTAGAAACAGCATCCCTGAGTAGACAAGGCTGTCTCTGTTTCCCACTGTATATAAGTAGAGTTTTTCACCAATAAGGTATATTTGATATTTTTCTATATTGTTAATTAGAATGTTTAATATTAAGCCTTTAAAAGGAGCTGTGTGTTGTATGTGTACATTTCTTTGTAATAGCTTTAAACTAAATGCCCAATGACTTTGTAGTACAGTAGTCCTGAATTTCTTCTTTATTTGCATTTTACAGATGGTTTTAAACATGTTAGATTTACATTATCACCACCACCTGGACTGGAGTTGAAAAACGAGCATGGATTCAGGACTAAAATTGAAATTGAGGCCCACTGTTAACTGCTCTCAGCCTCAGTTAGACTCATTTGTACCAGAGTGTTGACAAACCAATCATCAATAACACTCAGTATTTGCTTCATTCATCCAGGGCACAGCGTTGAGTGCAGGTCACACGTGCTCCCAGTACAACATGCAATCACTGTAATTACGCACATAGAACAGATGAAAATGGAGGTAAAATTACAGTTTATGGTGAGAGTAAGCTCTTGGTCTTTATGCAGCCTGTTTGACAGCTTTGTGATTAGAAAAATAGGGTGTCTGCTCTGACTAATGCATGTGAGAGAGGAATGACAGGGCTGTGTAGGAGGGGGATCAGTCTGGGATCTACTTCAAGTCTGGTAGGCCACCCCGACATTTTTAGCTGACTAGATATTTGCTTGTTTATTGGAAAACTTCTATGAGAAGCAACTCTGTTGGCATTGTTGCGACACAATTTAATAATGATAATAATATCTTGGATTTATATAGTGCCTTTTAAGGAACGTAAGGACACTTTATAAGAACACATGAGACATGGACGGACTGTTAGTGTAAGGAGTAGTTTAGTGAAGACTGTAGGCTCCAACAAATAAAAGACCAGTCTTCATGGATTTCCATATGAAGGCCTTGTTTACAGTTATGTCTTGAACTTTCAATGAAAATAGTATATATATCCTTTACGCCTGCTTTTATTTTGAAGGAAAACAAGCAACTATGAGTTTAAAAGAAAAGGGGGAATAATTAAAAATCACCAATGAACCCCTCATCTGGGGTGGATTTTCCTGAATGTTACCTGCTGCATTCCCACATTGTCTCATTTTGAAATCTAGTGGCAATTTTACATGACGACTGCCTGGGAATTGTCCACATAAAGTTGTGTTAACAAATTTGGCAAATTGCAATCATACATGCAGCTAACCTCAAAGATTAGGGGAGTTTCCTAGAGTGTTTTTGCACATGTGAAAAAGCAAATTGAGCAAAAGTGTAAAGAAGAATTAGAAAGTGCTTTAAGATCCAAGTCATAATTCCAGCAAGTGTTTCTAGCATGAGTTCCCAACCTCTAGAAAGAAACACATGTCATTTTCCAGACTTGAAATAATCCTGATGTTTGCTTTGGTTGAAACCATCTCTCTGGAAAAAAGACATTTGTCACTAAAAGAACTGAAGTGGTTGTAATATGACGGCTTAGGGCCCACAGCGATAGCCGTTATCTCCACTCTCTGATTGTCTGACATAGGCCACCTACTCTGTTGGTATGGAGGACACACGTCATCTCCCCCTCTCCTCCTGCATCTCTCCTGTCTTCACTTTGCTCCCCTGTAACCTCCATCTCCTCCTCTTTTTATCTTTTAATCTTTCTTTTGTAGCGTTTGCATCCCTCTGTCTTTTCTCGTTGCCTCTCTCCTGTCTTCTCCTCCCTGACGTCAATGAGAAATTGGATGGTTTTTGATTATTACATGGCTGTCAGGCTTACTCCTATTAATTGAATTGAATCCCAGTCCATTTCCTGCACTTCTACCTCCCTCTTGCTCTTCTTTTCATCTTGTCTCACTCTTATTTTTCCGTCTCGTTTGTCACATTTTTGTGTATGATTTCTTTCCATTCCCTTGGTGTTTTCTGCCTCTTTCTTTTGTCCCTTCTCCCTCTCTTCGTGATCTTCCTTCCTGCCTCTCTGTGTCTCCCTTGTTTCTTCTTTTTCTTTCCTTCCTCCTTGTCATTCACTTTCCCTTCATACTCCTTTTCATCCTTTCTTCCCCTCCTCACTCTCTATCCACATGCTCTCTTATTTCTCTTCTTGTCTGTCCCCCTCCTCTCCCTCTTTCTCTCGTTCTCCCTTACCGGCTCTCTCACTCCTTGGGCACTGTGATACTGTTGTCATGGTGACGCCCATCATTTTCTGGCATGAATGGAGGATACTTTATTGATGAGACGGCATGGCAGAGAGAGAGAGGCAGAGAGAAAGGGGAAAGCGATGGAGAGGAAGACAAAGAGCGACTGAAAGAAAGGAGAAACCACTGGCAGGGAAAATCAGAGTGATATGGAAATGATCGTCCCTGCTGCTTATGATACAAAACATTTCCAGCCTGTAATTTGCTCAGTACTCATGAGTCAAAGAGGATGTTGCAAGCCAGAGCACGCTGACTCTTCTTCAGGGGTTTGGGATAGTCTGAGCTGCAGGAGAATATCCCCCAAAACACTATTATGCATCTCTCAGCGTGAGACGTCGGAAGGGAGATTCCTCTTATTAGGAAGCATCGAGCTGTTGCAGCCGTGCCCCTGGATGCCCATATTTAATGATTTGTTCGTGTAAACACAGCCACATAATGAAATGTGTCCTTTTAATCTCTTGACACGAGCGTTGGTGTTTTTCAGGGCTGGATGGACATCGTTTTAAGTGTGTACCGTGGTGTTTTGTTTGTACAGTTCGTGCTGGAATCAGGGTCCAAAGCAGAAGGTGAGCTCATTGGACACTTTTGATGTAGGCATCACATCGGGAGGATTGGCAGGCAGATGCTCAAGATATCTATTGAATTTTACAGGCTGTATAGGCGTTACATTTCTGATATTTTGCATTGTCATCCTCTTTTATTTCCATATTCAGGGCCTAATTCATAAAAAAGATTGAACAGCTTTTGCACCTGTTCAATTGGAAAATAAAGAAAAGGTTAGATGCTCCCAGAACTGCACTGTAGAGCGAACAGTGTCTCTGTGCACCAGTGCTTGTTTATATTCAAATGAGCAATTTTTCTGTGATTTGGGGAAAAATCTGCCTTTTTCTATGCACATCAGCTTCATTGCAAAGCATAACACAAACAACAATGCTAGTAGCTAGGGATGCACCATATTGGATTCTTGCCAGTATCTGTTATTCATATATTTAGATATTCATTGTTGCAAATATCAATGGATGCCAACATTTAATCATGTATTACAGTCTGAAAACTTTGGTCCTTTGATCCAACAGTACTGTGCAAAACTCTAAGGTATGTTTGGGCTAGAAACTGAGGCTGAAGTTAGGCAAAGATGTGGCGAGTAAGCAGCCTAAGGTCACCATCGGGTGGGAAGGAGGATTGACACAACCCCGGTGTTGTTCTGGATGACTTTGAGTATTACCAGGGGCATGGGGAAATAATCTGTTAAAAACATGACTAATTCCACTCCTTTAGGCCAGAGTATGGGCTGGATGTGGTGAGGAAGCACGGCCTTGGGCACTGTCCAGCACGTAGTTGGGTTGCCACAAGGCACCGGTCAGACTGTGGATGTTCCAAGGACCCCAAAATGCGCTGGCAGCCTGAGGGCGTATTACCACAGGTGAAAAGACCCAGGCAATGATGCTGTTGAGTTTGACCTTGGCTGTCAGGTGACACATGTGTGTCGACATGTGTTGAGCCTGTCTCTGCCACCCACCCCCCTCCAGGGGTGGGTCACGACAGGCCTTGTGATGAATCCTTAGAGCCCTACTTGCCTAAAATCAATCAGTCAATCAAAACTATGTTATGCTTGATGTGATAAAGATAGCCTTTTATTTTTGACCTCTCATGAGTGGTATATTGATGTATGAATTGGCACAAGTGGTGCATGCAGCTCTCATTGCTCAATACAAAAACATATATATGATCTTATTTATTTTCTACTTTGCTAAAGACCCATAGATCATTTTTTTGGAAAAAATTTGCTTTAACTTCTTTGTAAGAAAATCTTTTTGTTGATTAAGATTGGATTAGTATTTTTCAGTTGATAACAGAGAGAGACAGAGAGCGTAGAAGGAAAAGGTGTCACCATTCTGTCTGTTCAAGCTTATATCATCAGCAACAGTTTGATTCTTGTACTTAGGAAAAGTTACTCCAGTTATAAAATAAGATGCAAATCTCTCTGCAGGAGCAGAGAGCTGGCTCAGCTGCCAGGGAAAAGTGTTGATAAAACCTAGAAGTTGTCCGTCAAAGTTGTCAAATATAAATCAATGATCAGTAAAAGTAAGGAAAGTCTTAATGTCTCCCAGTTATTTAGGGTGGGTCTGTTGCAAAAGTGGGTGAGCCAAGGCCCATAAGGCCCGCCCATGCATCTTCATATGGATAAAACTAAGCTCTGTCAGCATGAGAGCAAACAATTGAAGAGGTAGATAACCTTTCTCTACATTCAAATGCAAAATAAGATCAAACTGCACAGACCTAGACAACTTTCTGGGTATTTTTTGTACCTGAATATCTTTGATGTGATGTGCTTTTTGAACCAGACCTTGAGTCAGACCACTTAACTTTCTTTGAGCTATTAGCAGCTGCAGTGCATTGTCAGTGAATTCCTGTTTTCTGTTTGATTGTTGTGTGGCACTGCTGGCATTGAAACAGATGCCTCCTCTAGGATAATTATGATATCCTTAACAAATGTAGAAATATAGAGAAAACTATGCACTTTATTCAAAGTCTGTAACAATGAAAAAGTAGGATCCATGGTTGGCGCACTTAAGACTTGCACACAAAATGAGAGGATTTAACATTGTGTTGCAAGAAAGTACCAGCGAGTGAGGACTAGACGAGACTCGAGGTCGATCTCTGTTAACCTGCGTCTGACCTTTCACTTCCTCCCCCACAGTCCACCTGCTGTCAGAGACGATCCAAGGAGTGACGGCCACCGCCACCGGAGTCCAGTACCAGCAGTCATGGCTCTGCATCCTGTAAGGCATAATGTTTGTTTGTGTGGATGTGAGTGCGAATAAGAGTCTAAATAATTGCACTGCTAATGTGACTGGAAGTTTCTTTGTCCATAAAAGTAAAAATAATTTCTTATGACACATCAGTAGTTTTTATAGATTTTCAGCAAATGATAACACTGATAATTGTGATATTTTAGGTAATATTAATGCTGATATGAAACTTTTTATGGCGTTTTGTCTCTAGTCAAGGGTATTCTGTCAGAGGCAGTCAGATCCAGAATCAGACATATCAAACATGTATGATATTTAAGTTTCAAAGTCAGGGAAGCTCTGGCAGGATAGGTAGCTGTAAAATTTATGGGTGCATGATACTGGATACTGGATGCCGATATCCAATATGTCGAAAAATTAACAAATTAATTTTTTCCAATATCAATACCAATATTTGAAAATAGTTCAGACGTAAACAAGCAGCGGTGAGAGGCCAGTGCAGATATGGCGTGAGAGATTAGCATGGATGCTGTTAAAGCGTCGGTTTTATCAGAACATGACAACATTTCTTTGTTAAAAGAAGAACAAAGAACAGCAGTGAGTTGTTTTCTTTTCAAAAACGACAAAAGTCGTGTACTGACATGTCTACATCATAGATCGTAGAGAGAATTGGACAAGCCCTGTGTGACGTCAGCCGTCTGCTTACAAAAGGCAGACTCAAACAGCTTTTGAAGCCAATCCACGGCAGGCTCCATATTGAAATTGCGGTCACAAGCGAACTTTGGATCTACCTAACAGACTGCCCACTAAGCTCAACTTCCTGTCAGCTAGCTAGCATTCTCGTTGACAGAAATGTAGCTTCTGCCTGTCGAGCTATCTGTCAATCAAATGAGACGCGCCAATTAGTCCACAGTGAGGTTTTTCTTAATATAATCTAAACCATTGTCATAAAAAAAAGATCACTCCCCATGCAGTGACAGCACATGAAGTCGCCATGGTTCGCGTTATGCAGTTTTCAATAGAGTTTACTCCTCGGTAGCGGCTACGTCCCGTGTTTTGTTGCTGTGATTGGCCTGTAAAGATGTGACAGACAGAAGGTTCGTCCAATCACCATCTGAGTTTTTTTTTTTTTTTTTTTGAAGCCTCTGCCTTTTCCCAAATGCTGTCTATGAGTGGTTTTCCAGATGGATGTGTGAAACACATCCATCTGTCGTGTCAGGTTCAAATTTCAGTCCTTTAAACACAAGATTTAAAGAGTAAGGATGAATGACATAACTTAATTCAGCCCTTAAAACACACTATAATGCACAAGGAATGAGGATAAATAAAGAAAAAGACTCACAGCTGATGTAGGTCTGTTGGTCCAGCCAAAAACTCCACTCACTTATTTGTTCTTAAGGCCAGTACTTACAGCTGATATAGGCAGTTTTTTCATATTGGTTGCTCGTATCGGCAGAAATTTTCATACCTGCCGATTCTGCTGATTCACTGCTTAAGCTCATATCTGCTGATATGATACAGAAAATGTTGTGTAAAATTATTCATGAGGACGTCACGTACTTGAGGATTGTTTTTTGGGGTAAAATCATTTACTATGAGCCTTGGTTTCGGAAATGAAACCCTGATAGTCAGGGGTGTTAAATCTGGTTTAAAGCCAGGCTAAAAATCGTGTGTGGTACTGTCTTTATTTTTATCAGCGTCAATGTGATGAGTCATGAAGTAATGACGTGGTGAGTCAAATTGGCAGGACCACCAGTCTGAAGCACCGTTTATTTCATTAAGATATCAATATTCCGCACCAACAATCCAATAATTCTATCATACAAGTCAAGACGATATGTCAGTGTGTTGATATGCTGTCCTTCCTCTAGTCTTTGTTGTGTATGTTCACATGCAGCCAGAGTTACAGAATGAGTAAAAGTGTGTCCATGGCTAGTCCAGCACATTTGAATACCTGTTGCTGCAGAGAAAGAGGTTAATCTTTGGAAATGAAGGTTGCTGCTTCTGAGGTGAGGCATTGACATTTATAAAAACCTCCTCTCCATCTCTCTCTCTCTCTCTCTCTCTCTCTCTCTTCGGCTCCAGCTGCAACGTGAAGCATCTCCAGAGGCGTCACGTGTGCATCTCCCGCCTGGAGAGGCCGCAGAACTGGGGGGAGAACTGCTGCGAGGTCCGCTATGTCATCCTGATACTGGCCCCGCTCAAAATGGTAACTGTCGTTCCCCAGAGGGAGGAAGTGATATGTGGGGTTTATTTGTGGAAAGCTGAAGCATCCATAGACACTTCTATTACATTAGTTTATGTTTTATATGTAAATTTATTTTATATTGTTCTTTTCATCATTTACTGTAGTTGTCCTTGCTTGTAGCTGATTGTTCAGTTGCTGCAGCATCAGACAGACAAGACTTCATCTTTATTAGTTCATTTATTGAGGAAGACCTTCAGCAGTTCACTAATCATGTGCTGAGGGGGGTTTTCTTTCATTTTTCATTATCATTCATCTCTGCCTCAAACTATGAGTGATGTCAGATGTTTTATCTACAGGTGAATGAATTCATAAAAATCAAGTCACCATATGATCAGTTTTTGCATCCTGCTGCTATGATGCAAGTAATTGATCATTTGCAAATCCTCCTGCTCTAATTTAGCTGCTAAATTTAGACAGAAATGTATATTAGGTTCCAAATCAGCCACCTGTTATGAGTGCAATCAAGGCCTGGCATAGGCTGTAAGTTTTAAAAAATGTCATCAAGTACTGTCATCTCAGGTCATACAAATGAATCCTTTACAATTCACAACCAAAGCTCACGGTTTATTTTTTCCACACTGAGGAAATTAGATTGGAATCAGCAAAGTTTTACGAGTCCAATCTGAAGTTTACTTTATGTAAATGTCTGGCAAGTCTGTCAAGTGAAGGCTGTTAATATCAGTTAAATTTAGGAATTCATTTTGGGACTTTAGGCCAGAACAAACAAACTTAGATCAGTTAAAATGTTACACTTTGTCTTTATTCCTTAAGCCCAGGTCAGACAAACGATTTGCACCGTGACTAGACTGTTTTAGAGCAGGGCTGGCAACCATTGCAGCCGTCTGAACTGAGCCGTTGCAGCTTGAATTAAACTGTCTGATGCTGTTTCATTACCGATTCTTATCAGAGAATTGCGAAACTAAGCAAAAGTATAGGCTTATCAACTCTCTGGGTGTGAAGCAAATGGCTCTGTGTGATGTCAAAAAAAAGTCATGACATGCAACACAACCAATCAGTAAAAAAAATTGGTTGCCAACTCTTTCAAGCATTTTTTTTTTTTTTGCGATATTATCTATTTTTTGTTGCAGCCCTGAACTGTGCAACTGTGAAAATGTGCAAAATAAGCATGCAACTTGTCATCGAAAAAAAAAAAAACTTTTTTTTTCTAATTATTCCTCTATTTTTCTTGTTGTGTAAATCAGTCTCTTCTGTGGGATAAAAGATGCCTTCCCCTACATTTATGCCTATGTTTTCTCTTTTTTGTCCTCCTAAAGATAGATTTTGGCCTTTCAGCCTTTATGTTAGTGCCACAGAATTAGAGGGTGGGGTATAGGGTTAGGTGCAGAGCAACAACTACTGTATGGCGTCTCTGCCTGCAGTCTCTGCCTGCAGCTGTTAACACAAAAACAAGACTTTTCAGTGCTACAGCCCATACATGTATCAATGGAGTGCATATTTTGCCTGCAGAAATCAAACCTCAATTAAGCTTCATTGTCTCTGAAGCTAACATATTTCTGAAGGGATTTACAGATACAGCAGCTCAGCTGCCAAATATCCTTAAACTGAATTCAATCCAAGAGCCTCTCAGTTTCTTGTGTGGGCACGAGAGTCCTGTTGGCTGAACCTGTCAGGTCACTGTTGGGCACTGGCTTGCTGTTTCCTCCAGCTCTCAAGAGCTTTCTGAAGCCGCTGGAGAGTGTGCCCCGTATCCTGTAATACCCTTCCATCCCATCAAAAAATGAACTCTTTCCTTCCTATCAAACCACTCGACCCCGCCGTCCTCCACTGCTTTCAACACACGCGCATACATGCACAGACGCACATCACTCTCCTGTCTGCAGATGGTTCTGATTGTCGCCCCGGCTCCTGCTGGAATCCCCCGATGGGATTTCTTAAAGCTGGCCCTACTTTTAGCGTGGTATCCCTCCTAAGGATGCCATTTTCACCGCCCAGAAGGAGGGTTGAAGTGACCTGACAATCAGCGATGCTTCATCTTCACTGCATCGTGTTTTTCTCTGTTTGTTACTTTGGTTTCTATCTCTTTTTCCAGCATAAACCCAGACTTTGTGTTTGTGCCCTCTGCAAAGCTTCCATCGCCTCCTTGCCAGTCTTACAGGCAGCAATCACAACCACTAATGGCATTCTCCAAGACATTAATCTGAGCTCCAAGTAAACATAAAGCACCATTATGTCTCAATTATCCCTGATGGTGACTGCTTCTGCCAGCAAAAATCTTTGAAGGGGCATGATGATAATGATGGTAGGAATTCCTTTGGTTGCCAAATGTATATAATCTACCGTGTGTAAGGGTGGACCGTTTCCATCACCCACCATTTAGGGAGCTTTACAGCATTTGCGGCTTTTTTCCTCCTCAGTTACCCAGCATGAGCATGCTGAACAGACGTGACCTTTCTTCAAGAATGCCTGTTTCTCATTCTCTCAGTTTGAGACATACCTGAAAGCGCCTGTAAACACATTCACGTACAGTTGCCCTGAAAGAAACTCCGCTTGTGCTAGTTAGACGAGCTGTCCTCAGCCTTTGAAGTTGGTGGCTCATTGTTACTCACTTTCTACACCCACGTTTTCCCCAAACGGCCTGGTTAATCAAACCAGTGACCTTCAAAACTTAAATAAATCCCATGATGAAAATCTATCTCCTGAGCATGCAACACTCATTCTTTGTTGGCTTCAAAGGTGGTTGTGAAACGTTTCCAGGTCCCTGTTGTATTGAGGATGGCAGCTGAGGATTGAATAATGGCAGTTACAATAGATACAAATACAGACCCATGGTCACAGGAGAAAGATAGAAAAATAAACCTTCTGCAGCCAAAGTTCATACTGTATGTTCAGTTTGTTAGAAGTGGATGTAGCCAGCATGACTGTTAGTATATTTTTGTGTTTGTATGGTAGGCTATTTGTTTTTGCTTACAGTTTTGAAGCCACTTTATTGGTGTCACATGACCAGGCTAACTGGAATAAGCACTCTTTTTATTATTTGTACAGGAATATTACCAGCTATTTGGACAGTCTGCAAAGCTTGCAACTTTCCCGTCAGCTTTTGGTCTGGCCATCGCCTTTAGTCACAAACTTTGTGTTGTAACCAAAAGAATGAAATCACAGATGCAAACAGACGACTTAAAGGTGCTGGCTTCCTCAGCTAGGGACTTCAATGAGGCACTGGAGTGGTTTGCAGCTGAGTGTGAGTTAGTCTGTACCTCCAAGTCTGAGGTCTTGATTTTCTGCTGGAGAACAGTGGATTGCTCTCTCCAGGCTGGTAGTGAGTCTCTACCTCAAATGAAGGAGTTCAAGTATCTCGTGATCTTGTTGAAGAGTGAGGGTAAAAGGAACCATGAGATTGACAGGCGGGTTGGTGTAGTACGGCAGTGCTGCAGGCATTGTTCTGGTCCACCGTGGTGAAGATGGAGCTGAGCAGCCGGAAGGCAAAGCTTTTGATTTACTGGTCAGTCTTCCTCCCAACACTCACCTGTGGTCATGAACTCTGGGTAATGACCGAAAAATGAGATTGCAGATACAAGCAGCCGGGGACTTTAGACATCCATTAGACAGGCATTGAACATCCAACTGGGAGGAGACCTCAGGACAACTCAGAACTTACTGGAGGGATTATATATCCAATCTGACCTGGGAATGCTCTGGATTCCCCCAGGATGAGCTGAAAAATGTTGCTGGGGAGTCGAACATCTAGTTCAACTTCGCTTTGGAGCGGTCCCATATAAACATAGCAGACTCACTGTTAGCCCATACATCTCATTTGTGACTGACAGTCATCAAATTTGATCTGTATAAGTCTAAATAATTGTGTAAGCATGGTCTTTTTGATCAAGATAGGAAAAGTCTGGATAATAACTCACTTGGAAATGGTTTCCATGAGATCTAAGGCTATTTATGAGGGGCACGTCATCTTTTTTTTCCATCTTCTGCCATGAAATTATCCAATGTGTTCACGTCTTGTTTCTGCAGTCTTCTGAGGATCTATTTTTCTCTTTCTTCTTCCTCTTTGGTTGAAATGGTTGAAATCTTTCACAGCTTAAGCTACCAACTGTTCAGAGCACACAGAGTACTGATAAAGATAGGGTATCCTGTGCCATCACACAAAAGAACACCCTTCAGATTAATCAACATCCTTTCTCTCAGCTCTTGCAGCTCTGGTTGAAATTCAGTTTCTATTGTGAAAAAAAGCTTTAGTTATTTTGTTTGCTGCAGCTGCTTCTAAACGCGCTGAGACCAGCTATGCTGGTATCATCACCACCTGGATAACAATGCTTCTCTGGCACCACGCTGCTGCAGAGCCTGCCAGGCCATTATTACCATCTCTCTGTGACTTGTGACAGCATTATTTGTAACAGATGTGGGATTATTGACAAAAGCCCCCTAAAACACACAGCAACAAATGTGAAGCTGACCCATCCCACCTTTGAAACAGATTTGTATCTCTGGTATTGTCTTTGACAGCAAAGTATGAGGTTTTGCTCTGTTTTCTACAATCCATCCTGCAACTGAGAGATGTGTTTATGACAGCGGACATTTTCAGATGTGATGCATTGATTTGCAGTATTATGGTGTGCTGGGGTTTCTTTTGGCAGTTGTAGTTTGATGGCATCTAGTCATGCAAAATTTAAGAAAGTGCATCCAAAAGCATGTAGAACATGCTTACCATTTTTTGTAAAAAACTGCAATCACAAAAATGATTGTATAAACCTCAGCTTAATACATCTTTTTAAGGGAGTTGAGGGATTAAATCCTTCTCTTATATAACATTTTAAAAAACAGAATATTAAAACTTAAGAAATAATCTTATCGGTATTTACAGGGGTTTTGATGTCAATAGTCTCATGCATAAAGCATGAGAAAGTGCTGGGCTCTTAGTTTTTAAAACTTGTTTGCACTTTTTTTTTGCCTCTGCATTAATTTCTGCACCTTTTCTGGTAGCTTACTTTTACAGATCAAACACAACTAGAAATTTGTGGTTGGTGTTGAGCAATGTAGCCAACAGTTCAAGCAAGTTCAGAGTAACTTTTTGAAGGAAGATTGTGCAGGGTGGTTACTATGGTAACCATAAATATGTACAGTTTTTCCTCACCTCTGTACATGGACAGACAGCTACGACAGAGCGGCATGGGTGGAAATAATACAGGAAGAATGAGCTCAACAGCATTGTTATGGAAATAAGAATCCCATTTATTTTCTGCATAACAGATTTGATTATTACCATGTTTTCAGAAATAGCAAAGATAGGTTTACCACAAGTTACCTTTGAATACAGCTATGATCGGTGAGGCCTGCTGTAACCATGCAAATGTCACCGCACTCACAAACAATGACTGTCAGCTGCTGCTGCTGACAATAAATGCTGCAGTAGTATGAAGTCATAAAAATGTTAACTATGATATACTAGGCTAAGCAAGTCCACCTAGACATCTCGCTCCCCAGCATCATTTTCCACCTCCTCCTGGGGAATTCCAAGGAATCCCGGGGCCAGATGAGATACATAATCCCTACAATATAGTCATTTAAAAATGTTCAACAAAGATAAGTGAAGAAAGACAGGGTCAAGGTTCTCTTTTAGTACCTTAAAAGGTAAAATTGTTGTGCAGACAGTACATCAGTGTTCCCGAGGCATTTAGATCTTCCTTCAGGAGCAACAAAGCGGCCACAGTGAAGAAGTTGAAACTCTGAATGAAAACAGTCATGGAGACTAGAGCTGACCTTACACTGCAGATGTGAAAAATAGAGATTTAAAAGGTTGAGTTGCTGCTCACCTATAAGCTTGCTCAACCACTTCACTACTTGGTTGAAAGCATTTTTGTTTTTTAAAAACAAGTTGCCAAACCTTGAAATGAAGAAAAAAGACAGGACAAACTCAATAAAAGCTTGATAAAACAAAATCGTCAGAGTTTTTTCTATGTGAAGACAAACAAGTTTCCTAAGACAGAACAGAATAGAAGGGATAGGCATAATTTGGCTGAAAAGCACACTGAAAAGCCTGAATTTTCAGTAAATAAAAGGACACATAGTTCCTTCATCCATTTTCTATACCGCTTATCCCTTTGAGGGTCATGTGGGGGCTGCAGCCTATCCCAGCTGGCATTGGGCAAGAGGCAGGGTACACCCTGGACTGGTCGCCAGTCAATCGCAGGGCTGACATACAGAGAAAAACAACCAGGCACACACACACTAACACCTACGGCCAATTTAGAGTCACCAGTTAACCCAACAAGCATGTCTTTGGTGGTGGGAGGAAGCCAGAGTACCCTGAGAAGAGGAGAACATGCAAACCCGGCACAGAAAGGCTCTGACCAGGAAGCGAACCAGGAACCTTCTTGCTGTGGGGCAGCAGTGCTAGTCCTGCGCTTCCCGTGCAGCTCCTTTATTCTTTCAAATGGTTGGCAGGCATTATTGAGCTCTTTTGGGGGTCTGCGATTGCGTCCTCAGTTGGTCGGGGATTAGGACCCAACGCTACCTCCTGAAGCGTAATCACGACCCAAATCTAAAACATCTCCAACCACTCAGATGTATGTAATGTTTTAACCCTACATGGAACAGAACAGCTGAACAAAGAGACAGAACAAAACAAACATGTATAAAGTACATCACTGCAGTAGGACATGCATGCAAACATGAGTTTCCTCATTATTTAGCGAAACCCAGCTTTGATACCCAAAGAAAAGGAGTTAAATAAGTAGAAATATTGACACAAATACTGGAATCTACATGCCATCATAAGAAAAACTTAAAAAAGAATACATGTACTGTATATTTTGCTTAGGGGATGCATGTTAAGCCTCAGCGCTTGATGCCTGGGGCCAGAGGCATAATTTTGTACATACAGGCCACCTGTGGATGCATTTTCACAACTTGAAACTTTTTCCTCCAACTTTGCACAAATCTTAGCCTAAACTCAAGGATGAGGCAATTGGATTTCAGAGGTCAAAGGTCAGTTGGCTCATGTGCACCCCTTACCAGTGAATGCCATATATTATATATACTTTGAGGGATTTCCTTCAAACTTTGCAAAAACTTCACTATTTCTATGGAAGAACTGATTTGGTTTTTAATTAAAGTCAGTGTTGTTAGGTCTCACTGTCCGCCTTTGTCTATCACATTTCTATGAATTTCACTACCACAGAAGACACCACAGCTGTTTTTATTGATTCATGACTCTACTTTTCCACTAGCAGTTGGATACCTCACTGTGGCACCTTAACACCAGGCAGTACTTCTGGTAACATCCATCCCAACCTAACAGCTGTGTGGAGTATCTTGGTAGTGATGTTTAAATCATTTCAAACATACTCATCAGTTCTCCTTTTCTCCTACATGAAGTAAGCATAAATAAGAGTTTTGGCTGGGTGCATGGTCCCTAAATCCTGTTCTGATGGCTTTTAGTTTGACAATGAACACATATTTTTGACATGACTTGATTTAGAAGTCAATGTCTACCATTTAATTTGATCTACCATTCAGTACAAATCAACCACAGGCATCTTAGTTTTACTATAAATAATGAATGAAACGGGTCCCATAATACTTACACAGTTGTGATTTACCCAACCCGAATCAGATTGAATCAAAATCTCTTTAAACCAGAAGGAGATCAGATGCCTCCACCAGAGTAAATAAAACATGAGTTAGCAGAGTTGTTTGGTTCCCAGGAGAGTTGTAACCAAAAACAGAGCAGAAAAGAGAGTCAGTACAGAACTTAGACTGATCGGCTTGGCATTAGCTCAGCTTTAAACAACTGTTGTTTACATTTGTCAGATGTGTAAAAAGCAGCTGTTTGTCATAACTACAAAGTATATGGATTGTTTCACTGGCTTAACGAAACCCATTATTTCATATATTTGAACTTCTTCTCTCCCACAGAAAAGCACCAAGACGGCGATGGAGCTCGGCAGGACGTTCGCCACCCTCTTCTCTGACATTTCCTTCAGGCAGAAGCTGCTGGAGACAAAGACGCAGGAGGAGTTTAAGGAGGCGCTGGTGTTCCAGAGGCATCAGCTGACGGCAACCAACCAGCAGCCCACTGCTCTAGGAAAGGAAGAGACCGACCCCCGCAGTCACAAACCCCTTAAGGTGGGTACAAGCTTTTTTCAGAGCATGCTCTATTTCTGTGTTTGAAATTGGGAACATTTCTACTCATTTTGAAGCACCACGTATCTATAACACAGCATCGTGAGTCATCCCCTGTGCCCTGATGATGATTGGTTTGCTCTCAGCAATTTTTTTAACAAATTCCTAAATGGACATTGATCCTTATATTTCACTTAATCTGTTAATCTGTGATAATGTGGTGTCTCCGTGTTTTTTTAAGATTCTGATCATGTATCTTGGGTTCCCAGAGCTGTTAAAGCACAAAACAAATAGTTGGAGGCTTGAATTACCTAGTTTATGTTACTATGGTAGGCCGGCTGACTATCACAGTGACCAAATTATTGTTATTTTTTCTTTATTTCCAGATAATAATCCTGTTATTACACAAAAAGAAGCTGCTATCTCAAGATAATAAGAAAAATTAAATTGTTCAAAAAGGAAAACCAGCTTTTCCACCTAAGATGATGAGAAAAAATAAGTCTAGCTTGAATATAACTGAAATAAATTTATTATCAATTAAAAAACAAGATTTTAACCTGGGATAAGAAGATTATACACTGACATAAACAAAGGGGAATTACTTATCACACAAAATGTAAGTAGAGAAAAGTGTAATTTACTTGTTATCACAGGGAAACTGATCACCATAAAATCTATAATAGAAGTCGTAAAAGTCAGGAGATTGTTTTGGGATCTCTTAGAGATAAAGAAAGGTATGAACTGCCATCCTGCATGATTAATTCAGCTGCATTCAGCAATATTCCATCTTGCGCTGTCTATGCAGCTGATCACTGGTACAGTAGTGGACTTAGCCAAATGCAGAAATGCCAGTTTTTGTCTTGACAGACCCTGTTGGGGTCAAATTTTCAAATCAAAGAAATATTTATTAAATATTAAACATACTTTCCTTAAGATAATATCATTTTCTTCCAAATTATGTGACATTTTAGGCCTTTAACCCTCTGAGCCGTAATCTATTTTTGAACCTTATTGTCTTGCCTGGACTTTTTGTCTTAAAAAGTCTGTAAAACATCAACCTTGTGGTGCACAGTCAAGCTCTAAACATCAGTGTTTCAGTGGATTATAAAAGCTATGGGACTATAAAGACAAAGGAAAGAACTAAACGGAAATTAAAACTCAAAGGTTTTTATGTGTGACACATAGGAAACAACAATGACTTAGACATTGATTTACACAAACCTGTTCCTCCATCTCTTGGGGACCAAACAGTTAAAAATAATCATTCTGTGACAAAAAGTCTTCAGGATATTAACATATACAATAATGTCCTTGTAATTTTTTATATTACTGTCTGTAAAAACACAGAGGGCCACATATAAGGCTCTATGTCTTCTCCATTATGAGCTATTCAGACTGTCCCCATCAGGTTCTAAGTGTATACACATTTGCTGTTTGGCAAAACATGACACAACCTTGGAACAGCCTGCTATTGACCTATGGCTAAGCCACGCCCCCTCCACTCGCTCGGACAAACAATGAACATTCACTGACAGAGGCTACGGCAGTTGTCACAGTAGGAGACATTTTACTGGAGGCTATTGATGATTTTTGGAGACAGAAAGATCTCATATCATCTAGAAGTCACCAAAAGGGTCTAACCTATGCATTGGAAGGATATATTAATCATTTTATTGTTGAGAAGGTCGATAAAAAGCTTCAGTTACTCCGTTAGTTTGGTGCTACAGTATTTACATTGAATCATTCAGCATAATGTTTGCCAGCCTTCATTATCTCGGCTGTTACAGATAAGTTAATGAAGCTAAGCTCCAGGAGTTAACGTTAGTTTAACTAGAGCCCTTTAGACAACAGCTAACAATGATGTATGATCACCAAAGAGTAACAACTAGAACTAAATAGGCCAATGAATGCAGCTAGGAGCTAACATTAGGCTGACTTTAGCTAACGTTAGAGATGTTAAAGATAACTTTATATTTCTTTCCAGCAAAGTGACAATATGCTGCCTCAAATACGATGTTGGCTTACCTTAGAACAGATGTAGATATCCGTGTTAATTTTATTCACGCTGAGTTGATGTTGTGGTCTACTGCACAATTATATCCAAAGAAGACACTTTTCTCGGTTTAGATGTGGCTTAGGAAAGGGTAAAAAATACACTCTGTTGCCCAGCCTCTCAGCATACCTTGTGTTGGAGTCGCTTGTACCCCATGAACACCTTTTGACCATTTTTAAACTTAAAATTAAAAAAAAAAAAAAAAACTCATAAAACCGGACGAAAACTGACGTTCTCCCATTCATTTCAATGGATGTCCAGGCTGCCGATGTCCGAGTGTATGGAACGACTATACGAACTGTGATTGGCTCATCGCGTTTGAGATATGCTTAGCCATAGGTCAATTGGTTGTCACAGCCTACATGATGGCAGAAGTGCGGCAGAAGTGATTGAAAATGGATGAAAAAAATGGATGAAAAGACGTTCAGTATAGGAGTTACTGGTGTGGATTTAATCTTGAAATGCCCCAGAAAGTCACCCAAGTTCCAAGCTCCCTGGAGAAGCTATGGTAAGGACAACCAAAGCGTGGATAGCATCATCAGAACAACATAATTAAGGGCTTGAAGAGTGTAAAAAGTACGAGATTAGGATTTATGGTTCAAGAATTATTTAACTTTAAATAGCCTGTGTCTATTCTTGTCATATACAACAACATCATCTTGGAGGGTTTGCAGTGGCATTAGTTCATATTACCTATACTGCCACAAGGGGGCGATTGAGATATTTTTGCTACATATTTCTGGGTCTGTCATGCTGCCAAACTCTTAGGTTGTTATTAATTTGTGGTTTGTGATTGTTTTTAGGAAACAGGTCTTTGTTTTGAGTCTCAGGCAGGGGAAACTGTACTCTCAAAGAGCCTGAAATGTAAAGTTGACGTAGGTCTAATCAGAAGGGCACCAATGACTATGTTTATCATGCCAGATTAAAGACATGTCATTCCTGTGTGCCTCTTGTTTAAGAAGTTTGTTAGGTTAAAGGCTGTTATTTGAAATAACAGCATGCATAAAAATGGAAGATGAATGGCTGTTCCGTGTGGTCAAAGCAGAAAAAACGTAAAAAACAGGGATGGGTGCTGTTGGAAAATGTAGAAAATTATGCACACTTACTAGGAAAGAAATCAGGCACATCAAGCATGACAAGAGAAAAAAAGGAGAAAGGAAAAACATTTTAAAAAGCCACCATGGCTCAGTAGCTCAGTAGAGCAGGGTCCCATTTACAGAAGCTGTAGACCTTAAATGCAGTCAATGGCTGCAGGATTGAATCCCAATCCTGCTGCTGTTTTGTGCATATCTTACCCCACTCTCTCCCCCTGTATTTCCTGTCTCTCTTCAGTAGTCCTATCATAAAGGCAAACCCCCCCAAAAGATCTTAAAAGCCAACATTTTATCACTATTTAGATCTTCATCAGGGCATGTGAAATACACACTTAGTAATGTAAAATAGTGTAGGATAAATACAGCATGTGAATCAATTAGACAATATGTCAAGACTAAAGACGACTGCTGGTTGGTTGTCATATCGTAGTTAAAGAAGCTGAGGCACAAGCTACATTTCAGTCATAAAAGAAGACCATCTGGTTTGTCTGTACTGGTCCTCGTCTACTAGCATTCCGTGCACAATCAGTACAAAAAGAAAAGCTTTTTGGAGTTATAGCTCTTATCCCTGGTTGAATATTTGTTACTAACAGCTGACTGGGGGCTGTTTGTTCAGTCTTTTCAAACGTAAAGTCATTCCCGATAAAATTGTTTCAATTTCAATTGTTGTACACTTTTACATCTGTCAGGATTTAAAGAGAAAAATACCCTAATGCCGTAAAAACCACAACACTTTCCCCCTCAGATTTTCTAAATGATTATCTAGGAGCTGGATTGGAACCTGTGGTGGCTAGCAGGCTGCTAGCTGATGTTACCTATGGTAACATTGATAGCCGTGATGCACAGACCCTATATTAATGACCAACTTGCCTTGAATCGTGCTGCCCACCTTTGCTGGGCCTCAATTAAGATGTATTTTTGATTAAAACTGCACTTTAACTGGACCCATTTAAGCCTAAAATTACAGCCTCTGAAACAGAGCCATTTTTGTAAACTACCTCCAAAAACTGGAGGGTTTTCTGAAAACTGCACACAAGGTGTACTAAAATCTTTTTTCCTTGGCCTTGTTAGTGGTAAAAATAAAGGTTAAAGCTTCACCCCTCAGCTTTAACCATAATTACCTTTCCCTAACACTGGTTAACATTTTTAAAAACCATCAACCAAAGCAAAACTATCAACATCCTCCTCCTCCTCCTCATTACAAGCGTCTCATCCACTGAGCCTTGGCTGGCAGGTTCCCATTCACTTCATAATCTAGGCTGTTGGCAAATCCATTGTTGTTCCCTGGTGTCTTAAATACTGCTGTAGTTTGCCTGAGTGTCGTTCCCATTACTCAACTTGTCACTGCTCAACTTTTAAAGTTTTCATCAGTTAACTTTTCCATGTGGTGGCTAAAGGGAGAATTTTTTTCAGCTGTCTTCTGCTTAAGCAAATCACACTGCAATTAGTGAGATACATGTCCTAAAAACAACAAGATCATCCAAATCACGCTTGTTTCACATCATGTCTTTAAGTTACATACATGAAATGTTGCATCCAGTCTAAGTAGGTGAAGCTGATTTACTTAATAGTATACATTTGTTTTCTTTGAATGCAGAATTGTGATCTAATGATGGGGAAGACTGTTAAAAGTGGCACTGCCAGCCTGCTCTGCATCATTATGGTTCTTAGCACACTCTGCATCTGCTGCTTGTAATACACAGTGAAGAGGGCGACTTTTCCATTGCATACATTGTGTAGTGTAAGATGGTGGTAATGATCGCCCGTGTCCCTTCATTTTATACTGATATATTGATCACAATAGTCTGGAGGATGCAGACAACTTATTCTATTAAAAATATGTTTTGAAAGTGGGGCCTGCTCACTAAATTTTATGGTACATGTCCATTAAGAGCTTCTGCACTCTCTGGACCTCTCCATCTGTTAATATCTTCCCCACCATTCACATTCTTTTGTTTCTTCCCATAGCTCCATAGAGAAATAAAGCAGCGCCTATTTGTCTCCACATTTTGCCCATTTAATTTTACTCTTCCATTTCCTCCTCAATTGTAACCATCCCTCCTCTTCCTCCACGCTCAGCTGGCTTGACTCTTCCATCTTTTCTTTCCCCCTAATCAATCAGCATCAACTCCTGCCAGGCCTCCTCAGTGGGTAAATGACCTTACATCTCTCACAGGCCTGTCAGAATTCCCCACCCCTTAGCTACACATGCACACCCACACCTCCAGAGGGTCTCTGCTCAATGCCACAGACCAACATCTCCTCCTAATGTTGTGGTTGACAGGCCAGGGCTCGCAGACATTTCCCCTTCTGTTTTCTTTTTTTATATTTATATATCGGAGGATTTTGTAAGGTGTTTATCCCAGGGCTTGAAAGGCTCAGTGCCACTCAGTGAAAGAGGGGTAGATGGAGACAGACAGATGGAGAGGAAGAGGGGGAAAGTAGAGAGAGTAGGAAGAAGGCAGGTGAAATCAAGAGGAAATGATGAACTAAGAGAGAAAAGAAGAGAAAAGACAGACCACCCGCCTTCCTCGCCTCCTCCCACATGTGAAAATTGACATTGGACCACCCGCAAGAGCACACCACTTTAAAGAAACGGGGCCAAATTGTTGTCGTGTTTTTATGTTTTTCCCTTCCTCGCTAAATCAACCGTTCACAACGAATGGCAAACAGGTGGACAGTAATTCCTCTCTGGGACTTTTGTTTATCGAACCTGAGCCAAAGGCTGGCGATCAGACCCCACACATGCTCTCACAGACCCCACGCTTGCTCCCTTGTAATAATAAATTATTCCATGATGTATAGGGATTTAATGGATGAACAGTCCTCATTGAGCAAGCATGTGTGGCTTCATAAAAACCATCCAGCCCGCTCAAAGAGAAGGAATTGATGCTGTTGTTTGTTTTCAGGTTGTTTACGTTGAGGTAAATTGCTTTGTTCTGCCAAAAACAGTCCAAACTTTTTTTAGGAGACAAATGAGGCAGGAATGATTTTCCCAAGGGCTTTTCCAACTCGCACATCCCCTTCGCTGGCTTTTTAATTACATAATGCTGTATCCAACAAGAAAGTGAAACACTGGATAATTGGATAATTTACTTAATAAGTTCAGTAAAGACTGCACACTTTGTCTCTCTTCTTTAACTTGTGAGCTTATCTGTTTAAGAAGGACATCATGTCTGCTTCTGCCGTCCTCTTCCCAACTTCTTTAAAAAGATCCTAAATCCTCCTATCCCTCACTGTCGCTGCCATCCCTCTGTCATTCATGGATCATTAAGAAAAAACACAGATCATTATTAAATGTACATCTGAACGTGGCCCTGCTGATCTGCTTACTTTGTTTGGGATTATGCAGCTGAAGCTTTTCTCAGACAACGTGGTTAAATTTGATGATTCAAATCAGCTTACATGGAGCCTTCTGTGGAATCGCTGGTGTTTTTATGCTGAATCATCAAATGGGAAATGCTACATCTAAATATGT
Source organism: Cheilinus undulatus (assembly GCF_018320785.1). Classification (NCBI taxonomy): domain Eukaryota; kingdom Metazoa; phylum Chordata; class Actinopteri; order Labriformes; family Labridae; genus Cheilinus; species Cheilinus undulatus. Next base: position 7,599,237 of record NC_054882.1, on the reverse strand, counting down.
GATTGCTCATAGTGGAGTGAAGAGAAATGTATTCATCTGTTTGTGTTCTGTTAAGCTCAGCATGGAAAGGACAAGCTGTAGTAGAAGTGTTAAGGCAAAATGCAGACTTAACAGAGTCAAAACTGAATATTTCTGGAAAATTAAAAGAAGAAGATGGAATTTATGCAATGCAATTTAAAGTTAGAATGGGAAAAATAATAAATTGTATGGATGAGTGGGTATGATGTAAGACAAGCCTGGCAAAGCAGTATGAATCCATACAGGCAGCATCATTAACATTAGAGAAATGGCCATGTAAAGGTAAAACAGCTTGGTAATTTAAGAAAACAAGTTTCTTTAAGTTTTTGTTGCACAATTATAGACCAGTCTTGAGGAAACAAATGGAGTTGACAAGCTACCATTACTGTGATTCTGAACTGATCTGACATCAGGACCCATCACCATCTCCTTATAATTCGTGTTGTACTGATACCAGTATTGTGGTTTGTGCTTAAAAAGCAGGTATTGGTATCGGTGAGTATACGAGTTTATACACCTATCCAATACTGTTTGGTTTAGCTTTATATTTTGCTTCGTTAAGCCATGCTAAAAGCACTGCATGCACCGGCTACATTTTATGGGGCTACTGTTTTTAGAGCAGCAAAGAAGAAGCAAAGGACCCACTGCAGCAGCAAAGAATGGTGGCTGTATGACAGTTTTTCTCTGAATGTGATCGTTAAAATGCCTTCGAGACGAGCACTGTAGTACACGACAAGAAGTGACACAGTTTATCAGAAGTTAATTAACTTTTGAACCATACATTGCTGCCTCTTACTTGTTTTTCCTCTTGAAGCTAACCGTCGTGCCTCCCCATTGACAATGTCTTTGAATCCCTTGTAGCAGCATTTTCAGCAAGCCTTGAACTTGTGTGACTTTTGGGGACTTAAATGATTAAATCCACATCAGTAAACCCAATATTGAATGTCTTTTTATCCATTGTAATCGAACTATGATCATTTATTATCAATAGCTCAAATGCTAACTGCCATATTGGTCACCCTTTGTGAGGGTCTATCAGCCAATGGCAGGCTGTTCCATCATCACGTCATGCTACCCAAATAGAGCATAATGGAGAGACAGAGAGAGCCTGTGATGCAGCCCTCTGTAATATTCTTATTTTAATATTTAGCAGTAAAACTCAATAATCAGCAGAAAAACAACCTTAGGGTCACAGAGATGCTGTACATTAGGATTGTATTTGTTGAGCCGTGTTCTAAGTCAAATATAGGTCTAAAATAACTTGCTAGTCTGCACAGTCAGTCCAGAAAGTTCACACTGGTATCGGATCAGTACTTGGTGTCAGCTGATACCCAACACCTTGTTATCGGTATTGCATCAGGAAGTAAAAAATGGTATCGGAACATCCCGACTCATAATAAACCCAAATTTTAAACACTTGCATCTACACTAATATTTTCAATTAAGAATGTTAAAGTTTGGATGTTAGATGGAATGAAACATGACTGAACATAGAGGACAAAATAAACATGTTTTAAAGATGTGGTTTCCTGTACTGGTTTAGTATTTTTGGTCTTGTTTTTGTCTAGATGTGATGTAGTCTACATAGTGTTTGGGTGGGTTTTTGGTCATGAATGTGGTGGATGGGCTAATCTGGAGCTTATGACACAGAATGCTGCCACGATAAAAAAAAAAAAGACGTGGTTACAGAAGGGCATGCATATGTTGATAAGATAAATAAGGGTAAATCTTTCTTAAATGACTGAAATTTCATATTTACAGGAAAACAAAGAGTCATAAAAGTATGGATATAGGTCCCCTTAGGTTTTTCTGTATGTCATATAGCCGAGGTCGTGAATAAGCGGTACAACTTCCGGACCCAGGTGCCATTCTATCTGGACCTTTTCGACCTGTAAATTTCATTCAGAGAAGTCTTAGAAACTCAGCAGAGAAAGTGAGTTTGGAAAGAGAAGAGACCCTGAGCTCTGAAATTTAAAAAATGTCAAGAATAAAGAAGTTTTAATCGGAAATGGACGGACTGTCATGATAATTCTTTCTACAGGCAGATTAAAACCACATGTTCCAGTACACTCCTATTTATTAAATGCAATAATGTGAAACAATCATAAGAATCAAAGCACAGGTCTTTAAAACAATCACACTGACATCTGAGGAAGCAAAAATGATATCGGACAATTACAAACTAATCAGTAAGTGGAATTCTAGCCTGGACCAAGTCTTTTTCTGTATTCGTTATGATTCTTTAATCTTAAAAGTCTGTTGTCAGGACTAAAGTTTTAGGTCTGAACTACATTTGAATATCTGTAACTATATCAGTATCGGCTAAAATGAATTTGTATGTATCATATCAGGCATATCAGATATCTGCATCAATCCGATGTCATGCGTCCCATGCATCAGATGGTGATCATGATCGTTTTAACTTTTAACTTTACGTTTTAACAAATAATAGAAAAGGTCTGTAAAACCTAAAAGTTAGATTGAGTCAGCATTTCTTATGTAGTGACCGCCATTGACAAGCTTCAAAAGTCCTAACCCGTCAGTAACCAGACAAGTTCTATTTAAAAGACTTGTGTTGCTGAAGATTTACAGGTAATAAGTGTCCATTTTGTTGCAGCTTTCACTCTCTTTGTCTGTAGGTGGGACATTCTGTCATTGCTACATGTACAAGATGCTGTTGCTAATCCTTGGCTTTGTGTCCTTGTTGAAACGTATCCTTCTCCGTTCTGTCCACAGTGTAAAGACTTCTTCAAAGCTGGCCGGGGGATTTATGAAGACTTGTGCCGCAGGCTGCCGTTCTACCCCTCTGACTTCACAGATGGTAGGCTTGGACGTGGACTTGTTCTGAAAGTGAATCATCTCCCTTATTATGCCACACCGGGGTGCCTCTGGCAGCTCTTCATTTGTCTTTCAGCCCCTTGCCTGAGATACATCTGTGCTGCATCTGTGTCACACTTCGGGTCGTCTCCTGCTAAAATGACTGTCTCAGATTACTTACCGCTCCCATATGTCCCCAAACGTCCAATTTTATTGTAATGTCCCAAATCATCATTGGCCTTAACATTCCTATTGCAATCTGTGCACACTGTGGTTTTATTGACTCATCAAATCATTGTTTTTATTAGCAAATCTCTGCCCAGTCCGACAAATGGACATATACTACCTGACCTGAAGTATTTTGTATTTTCCTAAAGAAGAAATAAAGTACTGATGTTTTAGTTGCATCTACTGCAAATATATCATTAATACAGCTTTTTCAGATGCGTGAACTTAGTTGACCTTGATCAAAACACAACAAAGACTATAAAGCAGATTTTAGGTTTCAAGGGCAGGGTTTCATTCTCCTACTCCTCTCTCTTTTGGTTGCTTCTGGCTTCTTATGTTTGAACATATTTGTTTTCGTGAAGCAGAATCAAGATATTACTGTCTTGTGACTGTCATTAGATTCTGATCATATGATGAAGGTCACAGGACCAAGACCATTCACATCGAATTACGGCCCAATTAAAGTGTTTTATTCCAAAGTAAGTCCTCCATCACTTGGATGAAAGCCAAAGCTGAGTCTACAAAATGATGACGCCACAAAGCAGAGACCCATTTTTAAAGGGCAGGAGGTAGAAAGCATAAAGCCATGCAGAATAGTTAGTGAATGTACGTACTGGATGTTCCATGTTGCAGAGGCACTGAATGAAGCATTCGCCTAATGTTTTTGTCATTCTGAAATTAAAGTGTTGAGCCTCCTCCGCTCCATTATGAGGTGAATGTGACTCATGTGTTTGTGCTTGTGTCCCCCTAGGTATAGTTGGCAGCAACAAAACTCTGCTGAAGTACATGACCACGGCCATCTTCCTCTACATCGCCATCCTCCTTCCCGCCATTGCTTTCGGCTCCCTCAATGACGAGAGCACACGTGGCGAGATAGGTATGAGCATTCACAAGACTTCCAGTAGGGATTTAGATGAGTTTTTACTGCACAGACCAATGGCAAACCAAAGAGATGGTGCTAAAGTGGGCCTTACATCTCATTTCCACATGCATTTGTGACTGTTGTATATCTGTAAGTATATGGATGATGCCTCATAGTGTAAAGGAACTGCACCATTATACAGATAGAAGGCTAATAGACTACCTCTAGCCATTGGGGAGAGGATATTCTTGGCAGATATGTGCTGTTCATTGGCTTGAAATATGTTTTCAGGGAATTACCCGCACAAAAACACAACTAATATTGCATGTCAACCAGGAATATAGCATGTTATTGAGGGATATTTTATCCAAAAGACATACTAACAGCTAAAGGAGCTAAGCTAAGCTGCTTTGTCTGTTAAAATGTTTCTTTGTATCTTAACCAACCTGTTTATATCTAATCATGCCTTCTAATGTTTCACTTAAATGCATCAATATATTCAAGTGCTTTACATTGACTGATATATACTGAAGAGCAGGAGCGCAGAGGATAAATACTTACTCTAGTGCGGACCAAACAAGTGAACTCTGGTTTGCTTGAAAACCAGGTTCTTGTTTTGCTTCCAAATGAACCGTGGTGCGTTTTATGTGTGGTGTGAAAGCAAAGTGGACCAACTATCCATTGTTTATGTAGTAAAGAAAGCCAGCAGAGAGATGGTAAAAAGAGGTGTATTTCCGTTTATTGTTCTGCCCGATAGAGGAGCTGTTTTCATCCTCTACATCTTCTTTATGTCATCGGTTCTGTTCGTTTGGGAGGATAGCTCCACAAACATATAAGCTCTTGATGTCCCGACAATGTGGTTCATTTGACCAAGTGAAAATGAATTTTAGCCCCCAATAAAACCATGTTCCCCGGACTTTGAGTTGTGAAAATGACCTAATTGCACAATCACAGGGGAGGGAAGACGCCAGGAAGTAAACTAGACATGAAACACAAGGGGCAAGGATTACAAAATAAAACAGGAAGCTTGGAAAACTCAAGAGAAGACTTACAAGAAAACACTTACAAATACAAGGTAAAATAACACGCTAAATGCCAAAAAATAAAACTTGAGAAATACTACTTGGACAGAAGAGGTCTAAAACTGAAGAGGCAACAGAAAACAATAGAATTAAATGGGGAAGGCAACACAGAAACACACAAGGATAAAAGAACACAAATACCTAAACTACAAAATGGAACAGAAAACATGAAAAGGACAGCAAGAATTCTCAAAACACAAGGGACACAGAAAACACAAAAGAAACTTAGAAACTGAACAAATCAAAATCAAGATCATGACAGCAGGAATGAATGGACCTCTGGTTGACTCGCCTCCCTAACCATATTTAAGTGGAAACAAGACCTTAAGCTTTCTGGCAAACAACACATCTGTTCACTGGTATATCAGTGAGTCCTTTTTTGCATGGCTCTTATCCTTTATAAAATTGAAATTTATGAGTTATAGAAAAGAATTTATCCCCAGTGCAACGTGGCCTGATAAAGACCAGCTAACTAGGCTGCAGTATTTTTTGTACTGAGCTATAGATGTGTCAATATCTGCTCTCAAAATGGACTTTGTAGAATGGGTGTGTATGAGACTTGCAGGACTTTGGCACCCAGCCTCAAGTGGACACTCAGGGAACTGCAGTTTGTTGCACTTTTGCATCTGAGACTCTGTTTTAATACTGGATTTTGGTATCTGAGCATGATCCTAATTTTTAATAGAAAATTCAAAATTCAAAAATTCAAAATTACAACCTAAAAGCAGCACTTATGGTGCGCACATGGCCTTGTGGTTTAGGGCATGCCCCATGTATGAGGGCGGCCCGGGTTCGAGACTGGCCTGTGGCACCCTTTCCTGCATAACTCTCTTGTCCCTGTTACCAGTTCTATTTACTGTCTCTCAATATATATATCTCAAAATATTCTTAGAAAATAATTGAAAAAGAGAGATATATTTCTGAAAATTAATAGTGGTCTGTTACCTAAACCTACTGTACTGCATAAATTTCACTTTTTTTATTGTCAGGTGAACTTCAAGGGAACTTTTAATGATTGACTGGTTGAAGAATCAAACCTTTACTGTAAAAGTCTGTGGTTTCATCTGATCCCTGAATTTAGTGAGAAACAAACTTGCCAGGTTTCATAGTTATTAAAATGCTAATCAGTGCCATTCACGACTCTGACTTCCAACCCTTCCCCCCACACCTCTGAGTGTTTTGTTTCTGACAAACTTCATCATCAGGAGTTCCCTTGTTTTGAACAACCATTAAGAGCCAGCAATGCTGGACTTTGCAGCAATTATCAGAGCCAGATATCAGTTTTTTTTGTGCACTTTAGGCTGGCTGCAGGCTTCAACAAATGGACATTCAACCCTATGTTAAAATGACCATCTTTGACAAAAAGATGCACCTTGGTATCGAAAATACATCAATATATATATAATATATATTAATATAATAGGTTTGCAAAGTACTTTGACAATAATCAGAAACACAATTAAAAGAAAACATCATAACACAAGAAAATAACACAAGACAAAACTGCATCAACAGGAGAACCCATGAAAAATAAAGCCAGCAATGTAACTCCAACATCATAATCATCTTAGTAGACCCACTACAGAGCCTGAAAACACATCAGGTTAGAAATACATTATAAAGCCTACATATCAATCACATGAATTATGTTGCTTTACATGCTGACCTATTGCATTCAACTAGTTCCTTATTTCTCCTCTCTATGTTTCAGTTAAAATCCATTCTCCACCATATTGAGTGGCCACTTCCCATCAGATCTGTTTCTCACATAGTTAATAACACAAAAAAAACTTTATGATATAGGTCTTTGTTATAAGATCTAAATTTCTTTGAGCAGTTGTATGGTCAGTGTCATATTACATCAATCAATCAGTCAAACTTTATTTCTATAGCACCTTTCAGTTCTTTACAGAAGAGTACAAAAGTGACTGACAAAAAGGTAAAATGTTAAAAGGATTTAAAGACTAATGCACACCAAAATTAATTTAATAAACAAGTTTAAAAGAAAGATGATTAAAAAAGAGGCAATTAAAATAAAACGAGACAGAGATAAAAGACTAAGGGATAACAGAGAGAGCTAATAAAATTAAAATTAAAATTAATTCAATATAATTAAACCATGATAAAAGATTAAAAATATCAAAAAATCTAAAGGCAATAAATTGGGATAAAAAACAGTAGATGATCAAAGCAAGAGATAAATTAAATCCATAAAACTCCAAATTAAAAATGAAAATCTGAATGAAATAAGAAATAGAATAAAAAGAACAATGATAGTGATAATGCTGGAAGTCATTAAATTATAATGTACTACATTAAAGCCAGACTGAATAAATGAGTTTATATCTTACTTTTAAAAGTCTTGATATTCTCAGCTCCTCTCAGATCCTCTGGCTGCCTGTTCACCCGTTTCAGAGCATAATAGCTGAATGAAGAATCACCAAACTTTTAAGTTCTGTTCTGTGGAACAGCCAATAAAGAAGAACCAGAGGATCTGAGGGGTCGTTCCTGGTTCATAGACTTAAACCATCTCCGGAAGGTGGTCAGGGGAAAGACCATGTAGAGCTCAGGTGTCAAACTCAAGGCCAAATCTGGCCTGTGAAACAGTTAGATCCGGCCCACAAGATGATCTCATATTTCTGTTATAACTGGCCCATCAGTATGAAGTTTGCAGATTTCCTCAAGTATAAAAATGAAAACTTGTCCTTGATAATTTAAGATATCTTTGTTAAGTCACAAAATCTGAAAAAGTAAGGAGTAAACATATTTAGATAAGAAGTCAGGAAAGTGGGAACAGAAATAAATTTGTGCTTTAATTTCATATTTTCAATTTAGCATCTCACAATAAGGACTCAAACTTAGGATTCTGAGTTTTAGTTTCATACTAGTTTTTATATATTATTGTATTATATATAAACAGCTGACTTTGCTGTTGCTATTGACTCTTGTTTTGAGCTTCTGGTACCCCCAGGTGCTGGCAGCACCTGTGAGCATGGGCCCCGCTACAGTGGTCAGTAGATGTCTGCTTCAAGAATCGGCATGTCATGTTTGACTGATCTGGATAGAGCCCGTCGGTTGGGCGACTTCAAGCTGGTGTTCCGCAAAACCAAGTTGCGGCATTGTTTGGAGTGAACCCTAGTACCATCTCCAAACTGAAGGCCAAGTCCCATGTAACGGGGAATGTCGGAGACAGGCCGTGAAGTGGGCGTCCCAAGAAGACAACATCCCAAGAATACTGTTTTCTCACCCTGTCAGCAAGAACTCTATCCTGCAGATGACAACACTCGCCCTCACAGAGGGGGGTTTATCAGAGACTACCTCCAGAGTTTGAGAGTGGAGACAGTGGAATGGCCTGCCAGCAGTCCTGACCTTAATCCCGTTGAACACTTGTGGGATCAGCTTGGGTGTGCTGTTTGTGTCGAAGTGACCAACAAAACCACGTTGGCTGACTTGCGACAAATGCTGGTTGAAGAATGAAATGCCATCCCACAGCAGTGTGTGACCAGGCTGGTGACCAGAATCAGGAGGAGGTTCCAGGCTGTTGCGGCTGTGTATGGTCCTTCCACACGCTACTGAGGCCCCTGTTTAATGAATAAATTGTTAAATTGTCAAAATGTTGTGTTTCTTCAAACTTCAATCATCCAGTCCACCAAACAAGAGTCAATGGCAAAATCAGCTGTTTGGCATTGGCAGAGAAGATTTGGTCCATTTTTCATGGGCGCAACCCACATACTCAGCTCTGCTGCTCATCCCACAAATGCATGATCCTTACAAATGTGGCATCATTTAAAAGGGTAATAAACAGGCTTTCCAACAGTACAAGATTTATTGCCAAGAAGCATTGTTACAACAAAGAGATAATGTAGCAAACACAAATTTCCTTACTTTTTGTTTTAAGTTTATTTGAATGATGTCATCAGGAGACACAGCCACATAGATCTGAGTGTCATCAGCATAGCTGTGGAAAGAGATGCCATGCCTTTTGTTGACAGGCTGTTTTCAATCTGTATAAGCTTTTAAATGCATCATTTTTTTCTGTGATTAATTTGACATTAATGAAGTATCTAGACAGCCCTATTTAAAATACATCTTCATCATAACTCATCATATGACAACCACAATATTTGGGCTTTGGATCACTCTTCAGACATTATTGATGATGTCACTGAGAATAAGCTCATGTTTGATGCAGTCTATGGTCTGTTGTTACGTTTGATTCCACCTGATTGATCAAGAAGTCAGTCATTCAAACTCTTGTTTGGTCTTCACCCGCTTCTAAGAATTTTTGACTTGAACAACTCTAGTTGCCCAACGTTATTCATGAGCTAAAATCGCTAACTATGCTTGTGAAGTGCAGTGTCCTTACAATCCCAGAGATTATCCTAGCTTGTTTGCAAAGCACTACCTTCTGCTGAGAGACTCAAGCTCAAAAGGCTTTGAAGAATGCTAAAATAAAGCTTGAAAACTTCATCTGTACAGCACTTTCTTTAAAACAGATTTTACACAATGTTTTACTAAGAATTAAGGGGAAAATTGAAGATATAAGACAGTGTAACAAGAAAAAGCAAACAACAAACAGATTGCAATCTGCCTTTTAGAGCTCTGCATTGATATAATTGTTCAAAGACCATTTAAACAAAACAAAAAGCCTAAAGAGAATAGAATCTAATCCAAGAACTTCAAATATAGCTTATAAGTGGGTCAAACAAAAGTATTGATGAGAAAAGTGATAAAATTGATGTTTTGCTTCATTTAAGGATTCTCTGTGAACTTCAAATTTACTCCAGCTTCTGCTCAGCTCCTCAGAAATGCCAAGCAGACGTTCATGCAAATTAATTGGAACACATCAGAACTTCCTCCTGAGTTTTCTCTGCGTGTTTTCTCTCTGCACAGATGTTCGGAAGACCATCATTGGCCAGAGCATCGGCGGGGTCATCTACTCACTGTTTGCCGGCTCTCCTCTGGTCATCCCTCTAACCACAGCTCCCCTCGCCATTTTCATCAGCGGTAGGCTTCCCCCTTTCTTTCCTTCAGCTCGGCTCAGCCAAAATATATACACTTATCTTTTCACAGTCTGTGCCGACGGGCGATTTGAAAAGAAGGCTGGGGTTGGGTGGAGTGCTAAGAAGATTACGTCAAAAATCAAGAGGAGGCACCCAGCCGTGTAGAACAGCAGCTACAAATTCTGCCGTCCTCATCTGCTCTCTTTTATACCAGAAAACACTACCCGAGTAATTTAGCGGCTTTTTTTTTTTTTTCAAAAGTATGCCCGTAATATGTCCTTCTGGTGCAGTCAAGTAAAAAGGTGCATGTATTCAAATGCATGCAGTTTTCAGGAAAGCAGATAAAACAGCTAATCTCAACTAGCTCATTGCATAAATAAACATTAAAAGTTTATATTCAGTTCAGAGAGACAACAGCATATAAACTGCTGTATGTTTTTTATCAAGCAGCATGTTTTGTGGGTTGGAATTTAAATGATCTCGACTGCTGGAAGCTGCAGAATCAGGCTCCAGTGAGGAAAAGCAGCGACCTCAGTGCCAAGATGAAGTTTTAATACCGAGGCTGTTTGCAGGGTTTGTGGTGTGATGATCTTTAAAGTAAATGGGTTAGAATTGGGCTAAGCACATTCTCATGGGGATAATTATAGTACATTTCTAGCAGCTTGTCTCAGCAGAACAATAGGCCGTTTGTAATGTTGTAACTCATCTGCTCTCAAATCTGCTCGAGATTACTACTAAATTGTTCTGGTTTTAACAAAACCCCATTACAATTCTTTAGTCTTTTTATGTTCAAATGGAAGCATTTTCCTTTTGTTTGTTTGTGTGGGGCTTTGTGTGGGTGAGTAAAGAGATGAGACTTTGAAAAATGAGGACAATTAATCTGTATTCCTTCAAACAATTGTAACAGAGTCAAGACTGGTTTTATAGTAAAGGTCAGGCATGGTCAGGGTTAGGTTTCAGCATGTTTGATAATTAAGTTAAATGTACAGTATGTAAATTCAGCTGCTGGAGGGGCTCTTAATCAAAACAATAACAAAAGATGACAAGTAGAGATGCATGGCTCAGCTCATTACCAAAAAACACCTGCAATCTATGAAGTGCATTTACTAAAACCTTAACCATCGTTTTGGTTCCATGCATGATTTCCACACAATGAGGAAGAAAAGCTGTCAAACCTGCTCTTCCTTGTTTACACTGCAAGCAGTTCCAGAATGCTTTGTGAGTAGCTCATAGCATTATCCTACTTTTAGCTTTTTTCCCTTATTAAGTGAAATTCATCTGTGAAATCAGATTTTTTTACTTTTTAATAGAGTTGTCGAACAAGTAAAGTTCCTAAATGCGATTTATCTCAGAATTTCTGTGCTTAATTTTGAATAATCTCCCTTTTCTCTCTTTTGAACTGCATAATTTTGCATTTAAAACTGTTTTTGATTCATTTTGGATTTTAGTGCTATCTTTAAACCAAGGGTAATTCACTTCTGCTTAGATACAGACCTGCTTTTATGTTACGAGAAAAAAAAAAAGGAACTTTGGATAATGGCCTTGATTTCACAGAGTTTTGCCTGCTGCATTCTTAAATTGATTTTTCTGCACTTTTTATGGACCTCTCACTCTAGAGCCTGAAGGAAATGGTCTGTTTTAAGTGAAGAAATATTATCTCTCAGTTCTTATGTATATGTGCAGCTCCCATTGGTGAAACAGGCATTAGTGCCGTCATCTAGGTCCGTCATCTTAATTAGAGCCTCATTTGAATTAGAAAATAAAAAAGGGAAAGAATCTGTCAATTAACAGGAGTTGAACACAGAAAGTCCTGGTGTTTTTTGAACACATAAGTAATAAGAACAAGCAATGTCTCATATGTTTTAATGTCTGTGTTTCTATTTTTTGCCTGGCATCCTCGCAGTGATTAGAGGAATCTGTGACGACTACAACCTGGACTTCCCAGCTTTCTACGCCTGCATCGGTCTGTGGAACTGCCTCTTCCTCATCCTTGGAGGTATCTTCAATGTCAGCCTGCTCATGAAGCTCTTCAAAAGGTATTTCCCATACACGTATATATATATATATATATATATATATATATTTTTTTTTTTTTTTTCTTTTTTCCAAATTGAACTCACTTTAATTGTTTTCCTCGTCGGTGGAATCCAATTTATTGAAACATTTTCTTTTTATCTCTTGGTGCGCTGCTCCCTTCCCTGTCAGAAAGAAAATGTTTTAAATTGGTTGGTCACACCGGCGTCTGCAGTACAATCATAGCACTCGATAGAAAACTCTGTCTGCTTTGTACACCAAACACTTTTTTATCCTTTCTGTGTGACAGCTCCTGTGTGTTAATTTACTTTCACCAATTCTCTAAGTAAGCACAGGAAAATGGGTTGAGTTTGGACTGTTTTTGTTAGCATAAGGTTACTCTTATTTTTCTTATTTTAACCATTTTTACCACTGTATTTTTACTGAACCTCAACAACCTTGATGGCTTTGATGTTTTTGCGTTTTTCAGGTCGACAGAGGAGGTCATTGCCCTGTTTATTTCCATTGCATTTGTTGTAGATGCAGTGAAAGGCACAGTCAAAAGTAAGTTTCTCAGTCTCTACCCAGCCATGTTCGGTAAATTCAACTATTACTCCCTAGATTTCATTTTAACGTGTTACTTACATATGAAACTGTTGAATATATGCATGTGGTTGGTATTACATAACTTCTTATAATTTTAAATGCCAATATTTCATGATAATTCTGACTGTTTAAATTATCTTTAGTCCACCATTTCTACATCTCATCCCTTACTTTTTAAATATCAGTCATATTTTTTCAGTTTCACAAACAAACAGCGCAGTCATAAAAGAAAATACTCAGGCCTCATGGGGAAAAAACCTAGAAAGTCACAAAATATAAGGCATGCAAGACAGAGCAAATGAAAGAAAACAAAACAATTCTTACAGAATACCAAATAAACACTCAGTAACAAAACCAGCACTGGATGAATATAAAAATCAGTGTCTCATTTATCTAACAGTATATATATGAATCCTGAACTTGAAGCTCATCGCTTCTGTAAATTATGGAAATCTTTGTCTGATATCATTACTAACCTTTTAATTTTAACACATTTCTGAGCACTTCTCTCATCTCCATGAACTTTGGTTGCCTGTCTTTCTTTTTTATACCATTTCAAACCCTTTGCTGATTGAAATATGCCCAATTAAGCTTTTACTGGTAGTATATTTTTTGGATAAACAATCAGTATTTTAATACAGTTTAATTTAATCAGTCATAGAACATGTTGGACCTTTCCCTGTTGTTTTGTGTGATTTAATAATTTTACATTCAGTTAAATGTGTGTAATTTTTTTAAGGAAAAAAGCTTCCCAGTAGTTTCTTGAAAAATTAAAAACACTCATATTCTGGCATAGCAAACAAAACAACGTAAATTATAACTCTGGGGTTTTGCACACAATCCATTTTTGTTATCTGATGGCAGCTTTTAAAAAGAAGCACAATCTAATGTGTCGGTCGTGTCTGCACCTTGACTCCAGCACCCTTTTCTAAAGGTCCATCATATTTACCATGAGACCCATGTCTGTCTTCTTGAACTCTGGAATGTTTCTTTAGTTGCAAAATAACACACAAACCCCAAAGAACCAAATTACATACTGCATTCAAGACGATTTTGAAGTTAGAACTATATGGAGCAACTTACTTATTAGTAGTGCTGTCTTTGACTGAAAACTACACATTTAGTTTTTATCATATTCAACTAATCCATTTAATTAAAAAATGTCAGTTTTTCCAGGATTGTTGCTCTTGAATGTAGATGAATACCGTTACTCTGTTCCTATTATAAAGAAAAGCATATTTTTCAAATATTTTGATGCTCCATCTGCTTTTCCTGTAACTGTTTATTTCTTTTAAATAACATTAGATAACAAAAGAATTCTCAGACAACCAAAACCCAAACAATTTAACTAATCTAGTGAGTGCAGTCCTCCTCTTGAGGTCAGACCTCTAGTATGTCATTTAGTCTGGCCAAGAATAAGACACAGAGCCTTCTGGATGGTCTCCAGCTGTGACAACAGGATAAACACAGTAGCTTGAATGTTTGTGTGTCAGCTGACCTGGTGGCAGGGAGAAACTGTGTGCTAAATTAATCAATCCACATCCCGAACCCAGCCTGTGGCCATATTACCCCACCTCTGCCTTTACAGCACCTCATCTTAGTGTATCATAAATATTTACACAATTTAATTTCCAAAAAAAATGAAGCGACGATAGCAGAGTGTAATTTATATGGAATGGGATGTTGTCTTGTTTTGGAGATTGCTGGTGCTGTAGTTCAATTTTCAGAAGCCATTTGTAAAATACGCTCCAAGCTCATACGACATTACCATAACATTAACCTGTGCAATTCTGCTGACGCCTTTTCTCCCAAAATATTTTCCAGTAACACGAGTGAATACATTTGGGTGTGCCTCTGGTTTCAGCACAATTTTGCTTAACTTGTGCTGCGGAACTTTCTCCAGGTTTGATTTGAATGCATGCAGAGTGAGCAGCAGACTGACTTGCAATCCAAAGAATTCAGACAATATTATCTTTATTCTTAAACAAAATATGAGGATTAGCTTGGCTGCTGAGACATAGGCATCCTAACCTAAACACAATATCCACTAAGATGTAAGCATACATTAACACTGCAGGGTTTTATTTCTTAAATCCTATAAAGGTATCGGGTCGGACATCATGTGTAAGCAATAGTCAGTGCTGTGTACATCCTGTATTTTATGATCCAGTTGATCAGGTTTCAGATGAAGAGTATCTCACTTTTATGATGTTGTATCTCTGTCAGCTCTTCCTGCAGGCTTTACAGGCCTTGTCAGCCATGTGTATTAACTCAACATTTTATCTTAACTTTCAAATCTTTTATAGAAGTTGGCTGCAGAATAAAACCACAAAGTTTTTAAGGCTGTTTGTTTCCATCTGCTGTTGTTTCAGTCAATATCTGGTGAATTTTCTTTGGGGCTTTCACTGAGACCAATTCTTGTCAATCTTTCAGTGGGTTTTGTTAGCCAACATATGCTTCTTTTCATGGATAAGGCTTTAGACAACAATACATTTAAAGCTGTGCTTGCTGTATTGGCAGTATGGAAGTATCAGGTGTACTGCACTTGGGCGTCTGCTGTTTCAAGGCAATAGATTTACAGTTTTGTTATCGCAATCTTGGTTTTGTTAAGCACTGCTGGAGTAGTTGCACAGAAAAGTAATGGGATGACAGATTACTAATTACTTTTTAAAAATGAGTTTAAGTTCAAAATTCTGATTAACAACTTAGTTTTGCTGACTTTGAACACAATTTAGTGTTTAATCAGACTAGAAATCCACATAAAGCCCAGTAATAAGCCTGTAGTTATTAACCTAAGAGTGGAGGTGAAGGAAAAGTCTCACCATCACAAAACTCAGAGAGATCCAACTGTAGGATGTCATAAATGTTGGTACATTTTTTTTATAAACTTGTCAATCATGAATTGAACCCAAACCAGTTTAACACTAGAACTGCCAATAGGTAAAATTTACCTAAGTATGTTCTTTAATTGAATCTTACTTGATGTGTATACAGTTTTAAAGACTGTCAGTCTTTGACTTTTACAAAAAATGGATACAAAAAAATGGAAAAAATACATTTACCATTGATAAATGTCAAAAGGTAATCTCAGTGCTTTTAATGAAGAAGAATACAGTGATGAGGAAGTTTTGGGATTAGCAATCAGTCCAAAGATGATTTTCTAGGTGACAGATCATCTTCCAACAGTGATCTAGTTTGCTATCTGTGGTTAATAAGCTGTTCAATGTCAGTGGTTAACTAGCAGTCCTCGATCAGTGCTGTTTATGAAAATCAAGGCACTTTAATGGCAGGTAAATCTGACCCATTGGCTGTTTTAGGTATATATCTACGGCGGTTCTAACATTAATGACATTCCAGTCCCTTTTAGTTTTGTTCTTATCCTAACTTGCACTGTGTCTGTGATTTCAGTCTTTCACATGTACTACCATGCTCCAACACTGGCTAACAGCAGTGTAGAAGACTTCCCTCAAAGTGGAGATTTACTCGCTGGAAACAGGAGTGAGACAGCAGCCGCATTAGCAATCAACGTTCTCCCTGAAACCTTCATCCAGTGCACTCGAGAAAGGCCTGTCCTCTGCCTCCTGCTGATGCTCGGAACGTTATGGATGGGCTACACCCTCTACCAGTTCAAAAGGAGGTATGGGCAACACTGTTGAGATAAATCACCAGAGAAGTTTAAATTGTGTTTGGATGGGAGCACTCACGGCAAGGGTGAATACTGCTGAGTAGGGCCTTGACTCCAGAGATTGTCAGGAATGACAGAGCTTGCAGGAACTTTCCAGACGGGCTTTCACAAAACTCCTTTTTCTGTGCAGGCTTCTGTTCCAGCCTGTTATTCAATAAGCATTAATATTCTACTTCTGATTGCTCCTGGTAATCAAATCAACCTCAAAGCCGGATTCAATTGTGTAAGCAGAAGGCAGACCAAGGTACTTAAGCAGTGTCAGGATTGCAGCCATTGTCCTTGTCTTGTCCACAGTAATTGTATTCTTCTATTATATGTCTCTCCCCACTCAATCCCTTTCTCTCTGTCCCCCTTTCTCTGTCTTTCTCTCTTTAGTCCATTCCTGCATGCCAAAGTGAGGGAGGTGCTGTCGGACTGCGCCCTGCCGATCTCAGTGCTCCTGTTCTCCTTCATCGGCTCCTACCTTTTCAGCGACATTGAGCGTCAGTATCATTTGTTGCTCCACCAGAGTGCATAACAGTTTTTTCACCTTATGTATGTACAGTCTTATCATGTTTGTCTATCAAACTGCTTCTAGGGGAGGTAGCAGTTCTACTTTTTAGGCCTGATAAAGTCACAGGGTATTGATCAATTAACAGTGTTTGATCAATTAGCTGCATGCATCACTGTGTGGCTAAGAACAGGATAAATTATAATGCATAAAGCATTGCAACAGTGCAACACCAGGCTTGATTAAAGCAATCCTTTCCCATAAAATACGTATGATTAAGGTTTACCATTATTATAAGGACAGGATGGTGGCACTGCAGTTCAAAGCTTACTGGTTTGAAACACAGCTGTGGTTTTCTGTGAGAAGTTTGCAAGCTGTCATCATGTACTGGTCCTTCCCCTGATACTTCAGCTTCCTCCTTCAGTCTATAACAGGGCAGATAAGTGAATTTTGGCTACAACTTTTGAAAGTTGTTTCAGCAACCCTTACAAGCATAACTGTTTGTACCCACTGCCATCAACCAACTCAGATCAAGGTGTGCTGTCCTCCTTTATTGGTCAATTTGTGTCTTCAATTTTTAGTCTTCTTAAGCAGACCAGAAACCCACATGATTTATTTACTAAACAGTAAATCACTGTTTTCTTTTATCAATGCCTTGGATGTTGTATCTGTGGATGATGAGAGAGTGGAAGTTGTGGAGCAGTTCACCTACCTTGGCAGCATAATCCACCAATCCACTAACTGCGGGGCAGAGATTACCGCAGACTTGGACTTACCCATGGGGCAGTGGGTTTGCTGGGCAAGGTGCTGTGGTGCTCCTGGTATCTGAGCATTCAGAAGAGAGTCAGATTCTTTCAGTCCTTAGTCCTCCTGGTCTTACTATACTTTTGTGAGGCCTAAACATTGACTCATAGCCAGAAGTGCCTGCTGGATTCCTTGGTGATGACTCTTCTTTGGCGCATTTTTGGGTGTCTTTGGCAAGACTGTGTGTCTACTGCTGACATGCCTGGGAGAACAGGGATGGGGAGGGTTAACTGTACTTCTAGGGGCACTTGGCATGCTTTCCCAGGCCTGATCAAGCTCACCGCTTACTAGGTTCCCAGGACCCAGTGGGCTTGACCAGACGGCGGGGTGGCCACGTGCATCATGAAGGGGTCTGCTGGAGGGATGGGGCATGGGCCTGGTGCATGCCTGGATGATCCCAGAGAAGAGCCGAAGCATCATGAGCTCTTATACCTGTCCTGACCTTTTATAATTTTGATGTAATGTGGGAAAAAAGATGTCAAAAAGTGGCACCATCAGCTCAGTTCTCATCACTAGGTATCCCAACATGCCCTGTGCAGAGAATCGCACAGTAGCAATGCACAATATGTCGGGGCTTTCAGAGGCTATGCACTATTAGTAGTATAAACGTTCTTCATCTGACAGACACAGTCTGACACGCTTTATCCCTCCTGATCCCACCCCTGTGTGGGCAGCAAAAGAAGCATGTTACCTAACTGATGCCAAGGATAATTTAATACTATTTTATAATCTGTTAATGTCGTATTGGATACCTGCAAAAAAAAAAAAAAAAAAAAATCAAGAGCAAGTTCTCATTTGCTATTGAAAATGCATTGAATTGGCTTATGCTAGCAGCAACATAATCTTTTAAATGTGACCCTTTTAAGTGGTCACTAAATGAGGTATTAAAAACAGAAAGAGTTCCTTGCAGGTTCCTCTGTTTGTGAGCACCCTTAAGGGAGCATAGCTAATTTAACAAAGTCATTGACATATCTGCTAAGTTGGCTTTTTTACATTTTCTGTTACTTCTCGTAATTTTTATGGATTTTTATGGATTAATTAGATTTACTAAAATGCACAGTAGCCTAATGTCATCATGCCATGCATCTGCATAATGTATGTCAGTTTAAGATGAATGAATTATTGTCAGATCAGATACAGCAAATAATAGTCAGGCTTCTTTTGGTGAAGTAAGTGCAATACAACTCCAAACAGCTCACACATCAGGGTTTTTAGTGGGTATGTTGGTTATTTTCTCTTCCCTAAAGTAATATGGTTCCAAGAGCACACAGAAAGACGTAAATATGGAAGTGAAATAGAAGTACATCAGTGAGGCATCGCTTCAGTTTCCAGGATACCTGATCCATTGATCTGTTTTTAAAATCTGACTGGCACATTACCACCCACAGCTAATGTAGTCTTGTTATTTAATTCCCCTTGACTAGACTCCCACTGTTAGACCAACTAGAAGTTTAGTAAGCAAAACTTACTAACCAGAATCTTCAGTTTCTGCTTAATTATGATAAAAAAATCTATATTATGCATTTCATAACCCAAGCATTCAGACATTAGTTTTTTTCTTACTGCAGTTTTTTGATGGCTGTAAAATTCATCAGTTTAAATTATAGACCCTGGATATTAATAACCCTAAACCCAGACTATTTTTCAGGAGAAATTTGAGTGAAGTGAAAGCCAAAAATAAAAGGAAAATGCTTTTTATTTGAGATAGTATAGATTTGTGAGTTAAGCCCATTATGAAAAGGTTAATGCTGACTACATTTTGCTAATATTTTCAGTGTCAAAATACAGACTGGAGTTTGTTAAAATAAGAAGAGGCGGCATCCAAAAACAGAAACGCTGCCATTCAACTGTATCTGGAACTTTATGACAGTCAGTGTCAGTATCCCTGACTTTGATATAAAGCAAAACACAGAGCTGTATCTCAAAAAGCATTTCCAAGTTGTTTGTCACCTGTCTTTTTGCACTGCAGTACTGTAGGGATTTATTTTCTTTGCTTACTCCTCAGGCAGGTTGTTAGATCGTTTTGAAGCCTCCCTAACGTGGGGCCTTTATTGTCTGTCTGCCCCCTAATCAAGGCACAGTGCAGACACTTTGGAGATTTTGGTTCTTAGTCTCTTTTGTTAAGCATCCTTCTTAATGTCCATTTATTCTTGCCAAGGCTGCCGCTGCTCTGCACGGGTCAACTCACAAACACAGAGACTAGCAGCAAAAACCCTCAAGTGAATTTTAATTTAAGTGCCTGGCCAATTTTCTGTTCTTTTACCTCCTGGGACAATAAGTCATAAGATAATAGAGCCATTAACGTATTGTCATTCCTTCCTAAATTTAACCAGCCACACTTAATTCAGCAGCATTTGAGGGGATAAAGTCCTAAATTAGATATCCGGTGTTTTAAAAAAGATTTCAGACAATCTTAGAAGCTAATTGTTTGTGTGAATAAGTGACTCATCACAACAGTAAGAGAAATTATTCTCTTTGGTAGGATGGATTCTTGTATATTCATGAACTGAACTGAACTTATGGTAAATAAATATTACACAGAAAGGCAATTTAATGTTCTAAACACAAATGAAAAATAAAGCAGTGACAGCAATAATAACTTGCTTATCCAAATCAAAAATTGTAGTACAAAAATACAGTTTAATTTCAACAATATATAAATGATACTAAAATAGAAAACCCATATCTTTAAAGAAATCATCCTTATTAAGTAGGATAA
The DNA here is from genome assembly GCF_018320785.1 of Cheilinus undulatus. Lineage (NCBI taxonomy): Eukaryota > Metazoa > Chordata > Actinopteri > Labriformes > Labridae > Cheilinus > Cheilinus undulatus. Next base: position 7,578,910 of record NC_054882.1, on the reverse strand, counting down.
ATAAGTTGAAAATTAACTTGTGCTTTAGTGTAACTATAAAACTACATTAAAAACAGACAGGAAAATACAGGTTTTAAGGTGCATTTAAAGGCATATGAAAACAGAAGAGCACAGGATTTGACATTAAAGTAAAATGTTTTTCATAATTAACAAAGTAGTTATCTTAAAAATCCCTTGCAAAATATACGTGGAAGTAGAAATCTTAGTTGTCGGTTTAGAAAAATAGTGCAGATATTTACCCTTTTTGTCATAATTCTGAGATATTCATTCAGAAAAACAGCTTATTTTTATTTCTGTGAGTGAATGCAATATGCTGTCATAAGAATACTAAAAAAAACTGGATTTAAAAGTTTCTACATTTGGACCACACCTTATTTCTTCTTGTTTACAGTCAAAAGTCATTTTTGATTCATACTCATAGTTTTATTGAAGGTTTCTGGAATAATAATGATATCAGATCATGTTCATAAACTAGGGATGTCAAAAAATTAACCTTTTAGTCATGATTAATCTCTGAATTTCTGTAGTTAATCATAATTAATCAGATAGGTAAAATGAAGATTAAGCCATAAACTTTACCATGGAAAAAGGAGTTTCTTATGGATTGATAAAGAAATAAGGAACAGTGAAAAGGTGACATTGGCTCTTGACTTGTCTACTGAGCTGTCTGAGTTTTTAAAGTGAAACGAGGCATTAGGAAGCAGTGGTGGATTTATTTTACATCGCTGTGGCTGCAGGGTGATGCTGCTGTCAGGTCAGGTATGGGAGTAAGGCACTTCGCCGTGCCACCCTTGGTCTTGTACAGGCCCATACCCCATCTCTCCAGCTCACACCCTCCATAGCGGTCATGGCCGTCCCAAGCTTCTAGACCAGCCCACCAGATCCTGGGCTTTTGTTGACAACCAGAACACCTGACAGAATCCTTCCTGAAGTCACTCTTTCTCTAACTTCATCTGTCACCGTCTTCTTCCATCTCATAGCCTCAGCTATTGTATCAGCTTGTACAAAGACAGGCTAACTGGCTTATTTTAAGATTAAAGCTGGTGTGTGGACTAGTGCCATAAAGCTGCATGCGCTTTTCATGAAGGAACCACACACCACCCCCAAATTAACAGCCGTAAAAGGAGGTGACTCTGGTATTTTAAGGTAAAGGAATGGATGCTTTCCTCTCAGTTGAGAGTGGTTGTACTGTTGGATCAACTTTGAAAGTATTGTATGTTGGAAATGTTACATATTTTTCGTTTTACATACCAGATACAGACATCTTTCATGCAAATCTGCAAACAGATAGGGTTAGCCACACTGCAAATTTACATCAAAGAATGCTCAGTCTTGCTCTTTATTGTTTCATAGATCAAGACATTTCACAAAGTCAGGAAATAATCCCCATACTTCTTCAAATATATCCTCTTTTCATTTTCTTTTATAAGGGGCATTGCTGTTTTGCTTGAAATATGTAAAACATCAATGGATAATAAAAATAGTTGACATTTGTAATAGTTTGATTGTGTAATTGTCCTTATAAGGTCATTATTCTAACCTCCTTTTGATTTTTTTTGTTTTTTCTTTCAACAGTTCCAGTGTTCAAAGTTCACGACCGGCCGATCTTCAACGTGGCTCCGTTTGAGCGTCTGTCTGCAATGAATGTCCTTAGCGCCATGGGCCTTGGCTTCCTCCTCGCCCTGCTCATCTTCATCGACCAGAATATTGTTGTGTCGCTGACCAATGCACCAGAGAACAGGTAGAGGCAACGAATCATTTTGACCTAAGTAAAAATCACTAAAGGAAAGAGAGATATAAATTAAGCTTACTGTTTTATCAGACTGAAGTTACTTAAACTCTTTCTGTGACTCTTCAAAAACCGTCACAGACCTTTGGGGATCCACTCAGCCCCACTTTTGGATCTGCTTAAACCAGATATTCTCTGGTGTGATAGGAGGGGAGGAACAACTGAGCCAGAAACTTGACATCTGAGTCAAACTGTCAGCACCAGGGCGCTCTGAAGAAGCCTCAGAGCCAAACCACAATGTTGATCTCTTACCCTGTTCTGATAGATTTGCATCGGGCAGACCAATGCTGAGCCATCAGCAATTTTCCAGACCTACAGTTAAAATGGATAATGACAGGATTCCAGCTCTTTTTCATCTGATGTGCATTTGTTGGACATAAATTAAGTGGATCTAAATGTCACTAGAGGGCAAAACAATAGCTGCTATAGCAAAGAAAGGAGATTTTTAAGGGTGCTGTTCTGTCTTGCTCTATTTTGGAAGGTTTTACACATTGTTTAAAGTTACTTTACTCTAAAAAAACATCTTTTCAGTAGTTACTGTAGGACCTTCTCCTGTTTGACATGTTACACCATATACCAAACAAACAGGAAACTGTTTGCAGGTCAATTGATGAAACCTGGATAACTAATTTATGCACATTTCATCCCCTCATTTGTCTAAATTGCATGGCTCTGGCTCTCTTGCTCATCATATTGGTACCTTTGTCTTGTTTTTTCCTGGCTTTTCTCACTTTTATGTTGTTTGACTTCAGGCTCAAAGCACAGTGCAGGAACCAAGGAGCATGCTCAGAGCACATTTACAGCAGTTTGAGTTCCACTTAGATGTAAACAGACAAAAGTAAATCGAATCCCAAACTTAATTTCAGTCAGACAGCCTATGCTTATAATTGTATAAATGTTAATCCAGCAGCAGATTATTATTTGAGTTTGGCGTCCAGTCTCAAAACTCGTCACTTCTTTTAGATATCTTTTATATGCAGTATTTGCAGAGTGATAAGATGATATTATAAACCCTATATTGGAACCTTCAGGTAAATGCTGGGCTGCTAGTGGGACTGAAAAATGTAACAGAACACCAGTATGACACAGCAATGACGATACCATTGGAACTAGCATGTGTGTGATAGAAAATTGCTTGAATGATTTGTCAAGTATCACATAAGTGCAGCTTGAGTTTTCTGCCTGAACTACAGTAGATTTCTGATATTTCTCTATACAAGTGCATCTAAAAAAACAGGATCATGTAAAACAGTTAAGCTTTTATAAATTCTAGATTCAGCTCTTGATGATTACAGCTTACAGTTCACAAAAATAAAACATACACTGTCTCAAATTATTAGAATATTGTGGAAAAGTCAAAAAGGTTTCCTGAGCCTTGATTATTGCTCTCTGGTTCAGTACACACAACCACAATCACTGGGAAGACTGCTGACTTAACTATTGTCCAGAAGACAATCACTGACACCCTTCTCAAACAGACTTAGCCCCAGAGGATTAATGTTGAAAGGGCAGGCTGTTCTCAGAGGCTGTATCAAAGCATATTCATGTGAAGTAGACAGGAAGGGACAAGTGTGTAAGAAGACGAGCACAAGCAACAGGGGTGAGCTTAGCCTTCAGAGGATTGACAAACAAAGCAGATTAAAGAATTTGGGGGAGTTTCACAAGTAAAATAAATATTTAATTTGTAAATCAATGTCCCAGAGTTTGGAGGAAGATCAGAGAGGCTGCTTGAAGTCGAGTGTTTTTATTACCAGTCAGTGATGTTTTGAGGGGCCGTGTTATCTTCTGCTGTCAGCGAGTCAACGCTGTCAGCCCTTCATGCTTCCATCTGCCGAGAAGCTTGATGGAGTCACTGATTTCCTTCTCTAGCAGGACTCTGTACCTGCCCAGAACTACCAGAAACGGGTTTCCTGACCTTGATATTACTGTGCTTGATTGGCCAGCCAACTTGCCTTGCCTGAACCTCATAGAGAATCTCTGGGTAATGTTAAGAGGAGGATGAGAGATACCAGACTCAACAATACAGATGAGCTGAAGGCTGCTATCAGAACACGTGGGCCTCACAACACCCTAGCAGTGCCACAGACTGATTGGCTCTGTACTATTTCATATAGATGTAGTAATTTGTGCAAAAGGAGCTCCAACCAAATACTGAGTGCATAAATGAGCATTATTTTCCAGATCATCAACATTTCTGTATTAAACCGTTTTTGGACTGATTTTTGGGATATTCTAACATTTTGAGAAAGTTGATTTTTTTTGTTGTGAGCTGCAAGCTGTAGCCATCAGGATTAAAACAAAAACAGTCTTAAAATATTTCACTTTGTAATGATGAGTCTAAAATACATAGAAGTTTCACTTCTTGAATTAAATCACAAGGGAAAAAATGAACTTTTTCATGATGTTCTGGGTTTTTTTAGATGCACCTATGCATCTAACGTGTTGGCTCTGCACGCCCTCAAAAATAACACACAAGATGCTGAATGCTCATGACTGGTAGAGGTGTGACAACCAACACGGCATCAGACGGTAGCAGATGAAAGTTTAAAAGACAAACTGATAAACCTAATCTTCAGTTCTCCTCATCTTCACGTTGGTATGTCACTTTAATGAGACAAACACGTCTGTCAAACTAGCTGGGATGGATGGTTCTGTTTTAGAAATCAATGTTTGAACCTGTGATAATCAAAACAAGATGGGTGTTGCAGTTCAAAAGGTTACTGTGCAAAGTGGTGACTTTCACTCAAGTGCATCCAAGGCTGTTTGTATGAGTTAAGTTTTTCATTATATTCATATTTAAGGAAGATATTGTGACACAACAATCTAAGAAAAGGGTAATTCATAAGGACTCTTTCTGTCTTTTGTAACAGCAACATCAATGAATGCAGAAAGTCACTAGTTTATACAGCCACTGGTTAAACCAGTGCACTAGAAGCGTTACGTCGCATATGATGCCTTCTGTCCGCCTGTCATCAGTCTGAGCTGATCTGATGTGACTATTGATTATTGATGTTAACATTATGTTAGAGCTAACATAGTCGCCTTCTCGGGTGTCTCCATGTTTATAGTTTACATCTCACACAAGGTAGATGTACAACGCAAATGCAAGGTGAAACATCAAGTGTATCTCAGGCCTTAGGATGTGTCTCAGCCTGTGCAGTCTTTTTCAAAGCTGTTGGAGAAGGCATGAACTGCAGTTAAAAAACAAATCTTCTTATTTGTAATTTGAAATCCTAGACAAATTATGTTAAAATGAGGAACATGAGTGGAAAAAAACACTAAGTCCCTTTATAGTGTGTTGGATTCAATGTCACACTCAAGGTCACATCTTGTTGAACAGTGTATGATCATCAGCTTGATTAATGTTCTGATCATGGTGCAGTACACTTGTTCTCACACAGCATATTCATAATGTTTAAGATGAACCTTTACCAGAAAGCTGTCATTTACACTGTCATGCACACTGCCCTCTCTGCAGAGCGGCTATAGAGCAAAGATGGTACTCAGCAGTGATCCCTCACTACCATGAGCAGAAAAAAAAAAAAAATTAGGTGGTATCATAAAGGTCGCCGTCATCCTTTTCTGTTAAGTTACTGTAATGTCACGCTCTGCTTATGATGTCATCCTAAGTGACATATTGATTCACGCTTTGCCTCGTATTGAAAAGTGGTTGCACGAATATGTACATAGATTCTTCTCTGTGAGTTGGCTGAGAAGAAAGAGTGAAACATGAGCTTATTCAGGTTGTAGTGAAGGGCAGTGCTAACCTTAGGAGCAGGATGCCCTTTGTGCATGTGTGTGTGGCGGCTGTGTCTCACCTCTAAATGCTACTGAATGCAAATTTTTGTTTTGCATCTCCAGCCCGATGTCTGTATTTTAAACAGTTCATTTAAGAGCGTTTGCTGCTTCATTTATAGCTGGTTTAGGCATGCGGGTTGTCTCAGTGCCTGCGTTATTGCACCAGCTATGCTCGAGTTCAACCTTAGCCTAGTTTGAACAGATTTAACTCTGCGGGAACCTTCAAGGTGTTGCACCCGCTGAGTTAGTTCCAACAGAGGCAGAAGTTAGAACTTGTGTGATGTCACCCATAAAATGTTTTATAAGGTGGGTTGTTTTGAAAGGTGGGATAACCTTAGAGGATGAGGTTTTCAGAGGTTTTATATAGTTATAAAATGTATGGTGACTTTGTGTCAAAGTTGCACTTTTGTTTCCCATGAGTGAAGGTAATTTTGTTTGCCCAGCATTAGACTATGTGAAATTACCTCAGGTGAGCCCAATGTGATGTCACTTGTTACTTTACATGGTTAGCGTTTAAGCCTATTTCTTTATCATCTTATCAAAATTATAAAGCTTTATTATACTTCATTATACAAAACAGTTGATGTAAACAATCAGTATTTATTAAACCAACGTTTTAGGTTTCATGGATGAAAAGCATCCTAGGACTGCTGGCAGTGCACATCAGGAAGTGTTCTTTTAGCAGCTTTTCTCACCCATTATGTGGAATTCATCCATAAAACCAGAACTATGGTTAAATGCTTGTTGAAAATAGCATATGCTGTCGCATTTATGCTGAGTCCTTGATTCAAAACAAGAAGTGAACAGCAGAGTTGGATGGGGCAGAGCAGCACTTCTCTACTCATCATCTTTTGTCATTGTTTTGATTGAGAGCTGCCTAATATCAGTATTTACATACTGTGCATTTAAGAAAAACATTAAGTCTCCTGGTACTTCTGATCAGAGCAACAACAAACCTACATAAAAACAATAAAAAATATACATGTGGGAGTCAACTAATGAAGCGTAGCGTTAGTTCATGCAGGACACAGTAGTCATATACCCAGTTGTGATCAGCTGATGGCCAGCTGATCTTGTTATTATCGCCTTCCAGCCAATCACAGCTCTTTCTCTCAACACAGCCGTGTATTCAAATGTGGCGTACTTCTTGTTAATCCCAGCTTGCATTAATGCTGATGCACCATGCTGCTACTGGCAAAACTTAACCTCCTCCACCCCAGCCTCCTCCTTTATAGCATAAAGTTTGTTGCACCTTCAGATTCATGCCACTATTGACTGATTGCTTTTCAACTAATTTTATTGTATTCAATACGGATTGTCATAATTGAATCTATCTAAGATTCAGCTGTTTTTCCTTTATTTCTTTTATTTACACTTACTCCATTTTCCATCTTGTACTTTTTTACTTGTTTTAATTGCTCTCTACTTGGACTGACTGTTCATGTTTCTTATTTTCTTCCCTAGCTTCCATATTTGCTTTGCCTGTCAAAGCTCTTTGTAAACATCTGTTCTTAAAGCTGCTGGATAAATAAAGTTGTTATGGAAGCTTCTGTAATTTTCCATACTATCAGAGATTTTGACAACCTCATTTAAGTTTTTCGTGTTTGCTATAGTGTGCTGTTGTTGTTGTGCTGCAGAGTGTAACTGTTGTGTTGCTCTGCAGGTTGCTGAAGGGCACAGCGTATCACTGGGACCTGATGCTCTCCGGTCTCATTAACATACTGATGTCAGTGCTGGGGTTGCCCTGGATGCATGCCGCCTTCCCCCACTCCACCCTTCATGTTCGCCAGCTGGCTTTCGTGGAGCAGCGCGTGGAGGGGGGGCACCTCTATGAGACGTGAGTTACCCGCCTTCTCATCGCCGCCGCTAATCAGGCGCTCAATTAAAGGTCGTCTTCAGAGCATGCAGCGGCTGTAATTTTGTTTTGCAGGCTACTGTATCCTGCGCTTCCCTGATTGCATGATTACTATGTAATTAACCATTTTCTCTCCGGGTGGAAGAGGTGAGGGAGTTTTGAAGAGATGAGAGGATTAGGTTCATTATTCCTCCCACATAGATACTCACAAAAGCTATAGTTAGCATTTATTCAGGATTTCTGTAGTAATCAAGTGTGATAAGTGTGGCATAGGGGACAATCTTCTATAAGGAAGAGGAGGAGATCTGATTACAGATATTGGAGAAAGAAAAGTATGTAATTTATAGGTCCGGAAATTTAATTTAAAGATCTAATTACATGTGAAGATCTGCAAAAGAGGTTATTAGAAGTAATAGCCTTCAACCTTTTTCATTTTGTCAGCATTTAAAATGTAAACTCACTTTCTTATTAAGCTTCTTCAGAAGTGAAAACCCTCATAAAAGGATCTTCAATCAAAAATAAAGAAATTTTCAAAGAGGAACTACATGCAGACTTGAAAAGAGAGGAAAAAAACACAATTATAAATAAATCAAAATTACACAAAGACAAGTCTAAAGGGATGACAGTTGAGCTGCTTTTAAGAGGTATTTACAGAGTCTGTAGATCATGAGCCAAAGAGAGAGTTCAAAAGTTTAAAGAGAAAACCTCTTTTAGTTTTAAGCCTGGAGAAACGAAGCACCATCTTCAAACATGAAACTTTCGTCCAAGAGTTCAAAGGAAAATAGATTATAGGAGGAATATTCAATAGTTTGTGTTACTAAATATTTACCTAAATAATTCTACTTTAACTGGCTTTAAAGTTCTGTTTTCATCAAACACCATGCAGTACATAACTCTGACAAAACCCAGACTTAAATCAGAGATTCAGGATTTATCCCTATAAAAGAACCTGACAGCCAATTTGTTGTAGCAGCCACAACTGTAGTGGAAACATCTGCTGCCAGCTGACTGTGACAGCAGTGTGGATAGCTGGATTCAAAATATTCAACAGCTGCTAATAAATGTGCTAGCATCAGAGATCTTTACATTTGTTAGATCTTTCTTAGTCAGACATCATAAACAAAACATCCTTATTACATAACAGACCACATTTAGATATAAAACAACCATTAGCTACATATTTGTTATAAAGTGCTGTGCAATATAATGTTATCCTACTATATTCAATCATCAAAGACTAGTAACGTCGTTGTACAGCTTATAATACAAATAAAAAGTGTACAGACGCCTTTAAATGCCATATCTTTGTGATGTGAAAACACGAGGGTAAGATAAACCCTTTCAAAGCTTTTTTTCTTTTAAAGGCATATTTTGGTATTTCTTAAGTTGGGTTGTATAAGGTACTTAGCAATTGTAGTGAGATTAGCCTACAGTGTTTCTTTAAGAAGAACCTGCTGGTCATACCAGCCGGGAAGCTAGGCTATACCGTATAGCAGATATAGTGAGTCTTAGGAAAAAGTCAACCGAGAAAAAATGTTAGCTCTATCAAAGCTGTTTGAAGTGGGTGGTAGATGGCCTAATGGTAAAGTCACGTCCCATGTACGGGGGCTGCCAGGGTTCAAGGCTGGCCTGCAGCTCCTTTATCACATGTCTCTCTCCCACTCTTTCATCTCTGTTTCCAGCTCTCCTCACTGTCCTTCACTCTAAATAAAGGCATAAAAAGCCCCAAAATTATATCTTTTAAAAATGTTTTAGGTGTTATATTTTTCACCCAGAAAGCCTCGACGTGTGGCACTATTTTGTGTGCAACTTTTAGCTACATGCTTTTCCACCTCAGCATATCGTCATCTCTTCATGAGCTGCACAGGTATGAGGGCTTCAGCAGAGACATGTGGGCTGCCAATTTGGAAATAATGTGTGATTGCTATTATACTGGACATGCTGAAATTTGGGATTGCAATTATGTTAAAATGCATAAATGGTGTAATGAGTCTACTTGCGGAGAAGTGTTTTTTAGTATTTCTTAACACAAAACATACAAATGTTAAGTAGCTTTCAAAGTAATTGAATATTTTCCAAAAAATACCGTTTTTTTACTATAAAGGTACTTCTACAAAGTGCAATAGTGGCACTGTTGTAAACTTAAAGTCCCTGTGAAGTGACAAAAACATCTTTATTTTAGGTTTGTTGTATGACAGGCCATGATGTCATGAATCAGGCCAAATTTCAGTCGTGAAAAACATCTCTGAGTTTATAAAATGAACCCTTAAAATCATGAAAAAAGAGGCAGTAAAGTCCGCTCTAGGATGATGTGGGCACGTTGGTTGAATAAGTTGAAGCAACACCCACTCACAAGAAATATGATCCTCTCAGATCCAAGGTTATTATAGTTTACTAAAACTAACTAAAGAACTAAAAGGAAAATGTGAAAATCATTATTTAACTGAAACTAAATAAAAACTAAGCTTTACCAAAAAAATGAAAACTAAAACTGTATAGTGAGCTTACAAAACTAACTTTTAAAAAATTAAATAGAGACAAAATATCCTTAGTTTTAGTTGTTGACACAACCATACTGACTGGCATCTACACCCAAGCCTGGGGAGTGTAAAATGGCCTGATTTGATTGGATAAGGCTTCGTACAGTGGTAGTTTTATGTCTGGAGTTATATTCAAACATCAACTTTAAGTAAATAAAATGATAAGTGATGATTAGCCTGTTTGAATATGTTTTTAGAAATGTGGGACGTTCACATCTATCAGAAACAACTAAAGCTAACACTAAAACTAATTAAAACTAAACTAAAATGAAGCTTTTTTTTGCAAAATAAAAACTAAACTAACAAACAAACCAGCATTAAGAACTAATTAAAACTGAACTGAAATTGATCACAGAAATTAAAAAAAAAAAAAAACCCGAAACTAATGAAAACTCCAAACCTATCATAATCTTTCTCAGATCCTCACATCATTATCTTCAATCTACCCAGAGTTCCCTATTTTCTTTCAAAATAAAAGCGGGTCTGTATCCAAACAGGAGATCAATTACCCTTAGTTCAAGATGGTACAAAACTTGTAAATGAAACAAAAACAGTTTTAAATGCAAAATGTGGAATTTAAAAATGCAATTAAAATTAGATTTATGTTGATTACCTAAAAGAATTCTGAGATTAATCTCAGTTATTATTGTTTTTAGTTTGACAGCCCTAAAATAAAGTTGTTAAAATGACACAAATACTAACAAGCATGATAAACAGTGATTTTATTTTAGTTTTCTAATAAGTACATTCATAAAGGGCCAAAGTCACCCACTTGTCTAGTATTTATTGTGAGTGTCCGAAAATTCCACAGGTTCTTCCTGATGTCCTTTATGTTGTCAGAAATAAAACTTTATTAAGTTATTGTCAAAAGTAGAAAACCCTTCACTTTGTAGGACAGTTGCAGTCAGCTTCCAGTTTTTCCCAAGATAACCTGTTGATTACCTACATCAGTTTTTTAAAGTTAAAAGAGGATAGGCTGATTTAAGTTTTTTCTTCACAGCTACAAACAATGCAATGATGATGGGACTGTAAAAGGAAGCTTCAACAGAAACATAAAATTCAAAGTAGACTATATTTAATCATAGAAGATGTTTTCAAGCTCTAAAACCAAAAACAAATCGTGCTTTTTTTTTATTCTGTCTTAAATATGGTCATTTAGACTGTTGTACAGTTTCTGTTTATCAGTTATTGGGTAAAAATATCTGAATACTGTGTATAAAAAAACAGGAAACAACATTATCTTGTGCACTGCAGTCCAATATTAGAAATAAATATCTTTTTACCACCCAAACTCTGGAAATTTGGTCCATAAAATTGATAATCTTTCAAATGGAAAATGTGCCGGAACACTGATAAGAAAATCCTGCAGAAAATGTCTGCAGCATTGTAGGAAACTATTGTGTGCCTTCCAGTAACCATCGTTGTGTGTCCTCAGTATCGTCCAGGTGAAGGAGACACGGCTGACGTCTCTGACTGCCAACATCTTTATCGGCGTGTCGGTGCTGCTGCTGCCCCTCCCGCTACAGTGGATCCCCAAACCGGTCCTGTACGGCCTCTTCCTCTACATCGCTCTCACCTCCATCGACGGAAACCAGATGTGCGACCGCATGGCTCTCCTCCTCAAGGAGCAGGTGAGAAATCAGATCAATCAGATCTGCAGATCAAACAGTTGACTGGGTGCCTGCTGCAACAGGACCAAAACGGAGTGAAATAATGCCTGATTATTTACTTTTTTGTTTCAAACCACTAGAACACCAGGTGGGTGAAGTTTAGAGAATTAAGACTAATATCAATTAGCTGATACAGATGAATTAAGAAACATCTTTATTCTTTGGTCAGATTTCAGCCACCAATCATCAGTCGTCAGCTAAACTCTAATCATCTTAACAAGCTCAGATAAATAAACAAAAAACCACATATATGCAAAAGACTTGTCTTTAGATAGGTAAAATCCTTTTTTCTTGACTCTCCTTCTGTGTCCGATTTAACCTTCCTCTTGGAAAAAAGACTTGCCGTTTCCCCTCAAGTGTAACCTGTAATGCCACTCTCTGGCGCCACCAAATGGCAAAGAGAGGGAACCGCACTAATAAAGAAAAAAAAAAATCAAATTCCCACTACAGAAGTGAATGTTTTAACGTTCGTTTAGTTCAGCATGTTTTTTCCCCAAACTATTAAAATAAAGGTATAATCACACATAGTTCATATGTGGGTCCCAGGTTTTGTAGAATTTGTTAGTAGATCCATTTAGGGTGCATCTGATTATTCCAACTTCATATTCATATCATATTATATCTTATACATTAGTTGTTTATTTATATAAGGTACGCAATATTGGATATGATATAATAGGGCAAAATTATTTTAAACAAACATCTAATTACAGTTATTTTTGCTCATATTGCAAATTTGATATCAGTTGCTGCAGGGATAGTCATTTTATGCGATCTCATTTTAAATAAGAAAAACACATACATTAGTAAATCAGGAATTTTTATTCTAAAAAACACAAATGTTTGAATCAAGTGCATAAAATCTCTGCTGCAAAAAAGTATCAGAATGGTATTTTGACACATATTAGTGAGCAGAGATGCTCACTGAAATGTCATTACCAGCAGGTATTAGCTGAAAAAGAGAGGCTGAGTCAAAGAAATATGTAAACACCTGTTTGCATTCATTAGAAAGGCTGGGACCAGACAGTACAAGTCTGTAAAGATGCCAAAAAGAAATGATCCACTGCACACTGAGATAGATGCTGGGCGAACCTGAGGAAGCTACAGGCGAAACACGTTGTTCGCTCTCAATAAACAGTAAAGTCTATCTCAGTGTGCGGCGGATCATTTCTTTTTGTTTACTTCGGACCTGCTACTGACCAGCACCTGACTACCTGGGCTGTGCACGGGGATCTCCGTTTAAGATTCTGTAAAGATGCCATTGCGTCTTTTTTATGTTAAGGGTCTTTTTTGCTAAATGCATGCACTGAAAGTGTCCACTATTGATATAACATTATGAAAATTAACATTAAGGTAAAGGTTAGTCAAAGAAAGGGGCATAACTACCTGAATTCTCCCTCTGTGGAACATTCAAGGCTTGTTGTAGTTGTTGAGAATTTTTCATGCTAGGTTGAGTATTATGTGTCATGTTAGTTAAGTTAGTAAAGTTCTTTTAGTCTTAGGACATTCTTTTACCTATTTTATTACAGATGTGTCTGTATTAAAAATAGAAAATGTAGACTGAAAATCTCTTCACAAAATCTGAATTTCACTGCATCAATAATCAAACTTCAGTCTCATTACACAGTTTTATTTAGTTTGATGAGACACATTTACAGGTTTCAGCTGAGGGAAGGAGGTTTTTCAAGTCTTGTTTTTGCATGCTCTAGATAAGTCATGTTTTATAAACAATTGCAGGTGGTAACCAAGATTGTGAAATTGCTTTTTATCAGTTCTTGTTGTTAGAAAGCGTCATACCTGACACCTGATCAGCCAGGAGAGATTAATTTGTTTTCGTGACAGCTTCACTTAGACTGAAGAGACAGGTTTATTTTTACAAACAGATCTTATCGAGTGCAGGTGTAAAATAATATCAGCAGCGTCTCTTCGCACAGATCTCTTGTTTTATGAATAAACTTATTATTCTTTATTAGACTGAAAGATTCATTTTATTGATGATCTAAGGCTGCTGTGCTTTTCTTTGAGACGTGTGGGCTGTCCACTTCCTTGAGTCGGTCCTGTGAGACCACAGGAGACCCGAGGACAGAGAGGAATAAAGAACCTGGAGGTAGATTGTATTTTAATCTGTCCTGATCCTCCTCTCACCTCCTGCAGACGTCCTACCCGCCTACCCACTACATCCGCAAAGTGCCCCAGAGAAAGATCCACTACTTCACCTTCCTGCAGATGATGCAGCTGCTGGTGCTGTGTACGTTTGGCATGTACCCGATACCGTACATGAAGATGATCTTCCCTCTGCTCATGATCCTGCTAATTCCAATCAGGTACGACGTCGCAGTCTAGTCCAAGAAAATTAATATATGAAGTGCTTTCAAGCTGGATGGCATTCAGCAGCACACAGGTGAAGGGTGACCTGAATCTGCCTCCTCATGACAACAAGTCTCAGCAAGAGTATGATCAGGGGATCTATTTTATTGCTGCTGAAGCTACATGTCTCTCTAAACAGCCCCTGGTTTGATAATATTGAAAAATATTAGAGTTAAATGTAATTTTAGTTGAGATACATGCTCACTTTGCTGCAGTTCATCTGCACAGTCTTACTGAACATGCTGTGCTCTGACAGCAGATGGGTTTAGTACATTATATATGATATTTGTAAATTCATAAAATAATTTACCACACACCTCCTACTGCATCAAGCCAGTCGATTACCTTCAATAAAAGATGATGGTTTGCTCCTGAGATGCTGTTAAACTTTGGAAAAGTCTGTAAACTTTGTTGGTTATTTCTCTTTAGGCAGCAGTAGGCAGGAGTTAGAGACAATTTGGTTTGATCCATGAATGTTTATGAAGAAATTCTAAACCAAGAAGTTTTATTTTTTAAGCTGGATTTTTAGAGTAGCAAGATTCAAAGAGTACAAAGCTTACATTACATCGAGGTCAGTTCATGTTTTTACTATGAATGAAGCAGCGGAGTCTGAAGGAAAGTAGATTTACACCAGAGTTTTTATGCAACCTTGATACGTTTGTTTGGTCCACAGCTGTAACCCCAAGTCCAAAAAAGTTTGGGCGTTGTGTAAAATGTAAATAAAATCAGAATACAATGACTTTCAAATCTCATAAACCCATATTCCATTCAAAATAGAACATAAGCAACATATCAGATGTTGAAAATTAGACATTTTATCATTTCATGAAAAATATGAGCTCATTTTGAATTTGTTTGCAACAGCACATCTCAAAAAAGTACGCACAGGGCCTGTTTGCATTGTGTGGCATCCTTTCAAAACAGTCTATAAATGTCTGGGAACTGAGGACACCAGTTGCTGAAGTTTTGGGAGAGAGATGTCCCATTCTTGTCTGTAGGATTCAAGCTTCTCAACTCTCCTGGGTCTTTTTCACTTTTTGGGTCTTTTTCTATTGGTGAAAGGTCTGTATAAGCAGGCCAGTTCAGCATCAGCGCTCTTCTACTGCCAAGCCATGCTCTTGTGATGGATGTGCTTTGTGGTTTTGCTGAAATATGCAAGGCCTTTCCTGAAAGAGACATCTGGATGGGAGCATATGTTGCTCTAAAACCTTTTTATACGTTTCAGCATTGATGGTTCCTTTCCAGATGTGTAAGCTGCCCACATCATAGGCACTAATGCAGCCCCATACCATCAGAGATGCAGGCTTTTGAACTGTGTGCTGATAATAAGCTGGATGGTCCCTCTATGCTTCAGTCTGCAGGATATGTTGTCTGCAGTTTCCAAAAAGAATGTTAAATTTTGATTCATCTGACCACAGAACAGTTTTGCTTTTTGCCTCAGGCCATTTTTAAATGAGCTTTGGCCCAGTGAAAACAGCAGCGTTTCTGGATCATGTTCACATATGGCTTCTTCTTTTCATGATTCAGCTTTAACTTGCATTTGTAGATGGCAGTGTAAACTGTGTTGGCAGATAAAGGTTTCTGGAAGTGTTCCTGTGCCAATTCTTATATTTGCAGACTTTCAAAGTCTTTGCAATTTTACCTTGATGAATGTTTTTTCTGAAATTGCTCTACATTTTTTATGCAGTTTTACTGACCTGTTGCCAATAAGACAAAGTAGATGCAAAATGTTCCACCAGCGGTTTTTCATTTGTACCAGCCTTTTGTTGCCTTTCCCTATTTTTTTTTTTTTTTTTTTTTTGAGATGTGTTGCTGCCATGAAATTCATATAGGATTATATTTTTAAAAAAATGGTAAAATGTCTCACTTTTAACATCTGATATGTTGTTTATGTTCTATTGTGAAAAAAGACAGGCTGAGGAGATTTCCATATCATTGCATTTTGTTTATATATTTTACACAGTGCCCAAACTTTTTTGGAATGGAGGTTGTACTTTTATCTTTTAAATTTAACGCTCCATTGTTACTGTGTTTTTTCTGCTAAATGCTACAAAGCTAGACATTACACACTGTACCTTTAAAGAGTGGTTGCACACAGGCTTTGACTCCCGGTCTCTCAGTGAAGGTGTGTGTTTTTTACCCAACCATCCACTGGATATAGTCTGCCTTTTGTTTTGCTTTCATTATGTTATGCTTTATAATAATCACATTTGTGGGTAGTTATCAGTGCAGAAGACATTTATGGTAATATTTTAGAGGATAATAGTTACATTTTTCATGGCTGTAATGAGAGGAAAGGTCAGGAAATAGGATAAGAAACAAAGATGAGCGAGGTGAGATTACATGTGACTGAGGATGAGATTCAAATACGGCCCGGGCCACCAGCTTCAATGCATGAGACATTGACCAGTAAGCTAAACTGGTGCAGAGGTCAGTCCCTTGCCTTTGCACTTGAAACCGTATTTCTTTCTGCATTAGGGAGAAAAGATAAAGGATGATATCAGGTTTTTTTTTATTGCAGTTTATCTTGTTTTTGAACAATGAAACAAAAGCAAATGTGGTTTCCCACATTCTTGAACATGAACCAAAACTGTATGGTTGATTTGCTCTATTGTTTACAGGTATGGCTAAAGAAGGAAGTTATCAATCTTTCCTGATAAAATCTGACATGATGCTATGCTGATCTGACAAACAACAACTGACATAAGCTGTCTTCTCTTTGTTCAGGAACAACGTGCTTCCTCATATCATTGAGGCCAAATACTTGGACATAATGGATGCCCAACACATGTAGCTACAGGTGGAACCACATGTTCTGGAAACACAAAAGAGACGTCCAGAACTAAAGAAAAAAGAAACGAGGAGTTAAAAAACAAACATATTTTTCAATGCAAAACTGTACGGAAGCAAAAAAAAAAGGAAGGAGAAATAGCGACTGTTTGATTTTTGTATCTGATGAGAACAGTCTTACAGGTGAAGCACTGGAAATGTGGGACGTCGGGTGAGGAGGAGAGATGAGGGGAAATGTTTTTCCGGACATGGACAGACAGCATCTCTCCCAGGAGGAAAAAAAAAAACACACACAAACGGGACCGCCCAGAACTCCCTGTTTCACCTCTGTTTGACCCTGTCAGATTGTTCAGTGCCATATACCTCCATGTTCTCCTCTCATACCTTTACATTTTATGCTAACATTTTACTGCAGTGTGTTCATCTGTGTTTTAAGCTATGGGTAAGTGCTTCAAGTACTCACTAGTACTGTGTAAGTAAGAAAAATGCTGTCAGTAGAGCGCTTAGAAAGGTGTAACTGCACAATGTAAGTATGAACAGTATCTGTTTCTGACACTTTGACACTCACATTGTGTTTTTACGCTATCATCAGAGGCGATTTTACATACTTACACCGTATTGATAAGTGCTTAAACACTTCTCCAGGAGGAAGAGCACTGCATTTAGGCCACAGCAAAGAAATCTTTTATATTTCTGTCATTGTGCAGTGTTAAACCTCTTCATTCCTCCACCTTTTAGCTGTGATGTCCCTTTTTCTATGAAGGACACTTAACATATTTCTTTCAGAATCATTCCAACAGAAGTCAGCGTTCATTAAAAAGAGGGCAAATGAGCGTGTTTGTGAGAGCGTGTGTTTGTGTGCTTGTGTCATGGACACATTCCTACTCTGTCCTCCATCTAGCTTCTTGCCAGCGTTTCAGAAAACCTCATTTTTTAAGATGAATAAAGGAATACATTCCACAGTTATATGTATGAATAATAAATGTAATTATTTAGAATGACAGCACAAACCAAAACATCTAGTGAAATCTTTATCAAATTATAAATATATTAGAATATATTATGGCAATATACAAAAAGTATTTTAGGTTAAATTGAAATAGAATATTTATTTATCATGATGACAGTCTATCTTTTAAGTGCTAAATGATAATTTTGTGTGTTTACCCTGAACTGGAAATAGATTTATACGTCTCTTGTTTGTTTCTTTACATTCCACGGGTTACTGATTGTTGAATTTTCACTGTTGTTTCAGTTCAGACCAAAAGATTCATGACTCAACGAGATCGTCTAGGACATTTAATCTGGAACGTCCTCTATAGCGATTGCATCGGATTTGTTTTGCATACTTCAATCCATTTTGGAAAGGCAGAACCTTTCAAACAAATATAAGAGAGTGATTGGATGAACGGTCTTGTCTGTCACGTTCATTATGAGCCAATCAGTGCAACAGATGAGAGTTTAGGTGTGCACTTCCCCAGGGAATAAACTCTGTAACACAAGCTTGACATGCAGCCATCAACTTTGTTCACCATCAGTGGATCAAGTTGATAAATTAAGCTCTTACTGAAGCTGGTTGGGAAGACAGACAGCTGCTCTACTAAGGAAAGCTCTCAGTCTGGTTCTCTGCTCTTCTATAAAGAAAGAAATGTCTAGTTCTGATAAAACTGCCGTTATAGCTGCATCCATGCTAATGTCCTCACTAGCCAGTAGCCACCATTGTTTACAGACTTGCAATACAACTAAACCAGGCCAGTAGCTACTGCCTTGTTCTCCTGAAATGAAGCCGATTCATTTTTTAATTTTTCAGATTGTGCACAAATGTTACAGATTACAGCTTTGCAAGATGGATCTGCCTGACGACAGGTGTGAAATCTGGCCAATCTATTGGCTTTGCAAGATTAAGGGTGTCCATGGTCGGTGCATTTTTTCGATTGGTGTGCTTATTACAATTCAAAACCAATGCAGTCCAGCATTCTCAGCGCCCTGGACAGAAAACCAGCCTCAGCATCAGCTGTTTTTGTCACCACATTTAAAGCACTCTAGTGGAAAACGGTTCAACTCATTAATGTCACTTGCAATCAAAATCAAGAAGATCTGACTTATCTTTTTGAGGATAAAGTTTACAGCTGCTGCCCATGTGAGGACATGGTTGCTTTACATTGTTTTGGTTTTCTTTGTGATATTTCCTTGAAAAGGGACATTGGAAGCACACAGAGCTGTTTTAAAACAGTGTCATAAATAACAAGTTTCATAGCCTTGCAATAATAACCACCAATGTGAACTGCTCTAAAACTGATGTTGTGATTTTCGCCAACTGAAAACTACAGCTTATGGCCACACTGATGGCCTAAGCAGTTGGGCTGCACCCCATGTATGTGGACAGCCCATGTTTTAGTCTGGCCTTTGGTTACTTTCCCGCCTGTCTCAGCCCTGCTCTCTCATCCCTGTTTCCAACTCTATTACAGTGCCAAAGGTCTTAACACTCCCGCGTTGTTTAAAATTATTGTCAAGCACATCCAAAACGTGCTCCCACCACTTTCATCCATGCCAGGGTCAAGGAAGCGTACCACGCATGACCACACTATGGAGCTCACTAGTCAAAAAAGATGTTTTTTTGGGCATGGCACAAATTGCCAAACCCTCATTGATTACTTTTGTTGAGAAGCAGCCCTGTCTTTATGACAATGAAGGTGAAATTCACAAAAGACAGAACATCTCTGGCCTCAAACTTCCAGCACAAATTGGCATAAGCCTCCTGGGTATTCCACTGAAGTATCCACGGATCTATCTGGATCCTCCCTTTTTTGTATGTTTTCACTTTTTTAACTTCAGCAAAATTGAACTTTGCTAACACTTTGTTGATCTATTACGTTGAGCTGAATGTGTGGTCTGCCACATATCTAAAGGAGACACTTTGCAGTGTTTACGTAATTGTCAGGGAAAAGGGTCAAATACGCTCCATTCTCTCGGCTTAGTATCAGTGTTGAATTTCCTCCAATAGCATTGTTTGACCATTTTTCTTAGTTCTAACTGCAGAAATGTTAATAAAACTGCAGTAAAATCTTCATTTATGATGCTTTCTTTGAAGGCCTTTCTTGGTGCATTGTGTAGTTGCAAGCTATGTTTTTGACTCATAAAGTTGAAACAATGGGTTGTGTGCAACTGAGGCATCAATATTGCACACTAGTAGTTGTGTGCAGCAACAAGACAAGACAGGCATGGTGGTAATAGATGCACAGAGCATCATTGCAATGAAAACGGTGCAGCATCTCCACCAGTTGCAGTAGTATGAATAGACTTTATCTCGTCTGTCATGAATCTTTGGTCTGAACTGGGGTTTACATCGGGCTTTGTCGCAGTGTTTACATATCAAAGTCCCCTCCAGCTCCATGTCAAAGACATACACAGTTCTGGTGCATTGCTGGGAACAATGAACGTCAGGTAAAGGGTTAAAAAAAGGACTTAGAATAGAATTGTGGGCTTTGGGTTCAACAAAAATGCATCCTTTTTTAGTTTTATTAGGTGAACAAGTGTTCAGAGACGAGTTTTAGAATAATCTGGTCTTGTTTTCTATTTAGATGTTATGATTAGATCAATGCTTGCAAACGTTGTCATGTAATACTCCAGACGTCTGGAGAGATTATCTTGTTATCTACAGAGCAAAAACAGAAAAAAAAATTAGGCAATGGTTTGCTTAAAGCATGCCTCATCTGGGTTTTTGATACGATGTGATGCCACTGGTCATGTATCCTACAAAAAACGTAGCAGCGTCTCAGTAAACCGAATGCAATGTTCAATATTCAGCAATACTGTGTATAAACTTCACTGAGATTTGGGTTTCCCAGCAAAGGAAAAAAACAGGCCAGCTATATTTTTCAAGCAGCAACTTCTCAATTCATCCTCATGCTACAAAAACCGCTCTACTCTGATTCAATGACTGCACACCTTTAGGAGAAAAAACAAGGGTTTGTCTTCAAGCACGGCATCCCCAGTGCAGGTTTTAGTTGCTTTCCCAGTATCCAAATGGCAGCTCCCTCTTGTTCAACTTTTGTCTTACAGATGTGAGAAAGATGTCCAACTTAAGCAGAGATAGCAAAGCATGAAGGGAAAGCTTGGTGGCGTTTGCATAATCCTTGGACTGAGGCTTAAGACAGCACTAGTGACAGAACAGAGAGATTGTGAGGTATGAAGTAATATGTACAGTTTGCAATGCAAAGTTTAGTTTCTTTCAACTCTCCATTATAATCCACAGCAAGGTATTAGTTTCTAACTTTGGCACGAGTACAGAGATTTAACCATTCTTCTTCTTATGTGACAGTATTGTTGTTGTTCCTTGATATCTTCTCTGTACTGATGATCTTTGGAATAGCAGCAAACTTCTCTCAGAGGATCGACTTTGGATTCAGAGTGAACGACATATTACTCTGTTCGTGAAACCTTGACTCCCCTCCTCCTAATTGGATTTGTTTGAAAAATTGCGTATACTGTGGTGTTTTGGTTTATTTTCTTTTTCTTTTCCCTGATTTCATATAGCCTACTTTTTCTAATCATGAATGTAAAGATGTGTGGATTTTTATATAGCATAATAATTTAGGTGTCAAACAGAAACTGTAATTTTGTCTAAAAGATCAGCTATATTTGTAAGCTGTAATATGTAAAAATGAGGAAAAAAATGGTTATCAAACAGAATGTGTTGGTTTATTATAGTATATATATATACTGTACACTGAAAAAGAGAGACTATCTCAAGCTGTTTGCCAAATAAAAAGTAGTAGTGATGTAAAGATTTGTCTTAGCTTGTGTTTATTGACTTTCCTGTCACTCATGTTGAACCAGAGCGGATTTTTATAAAGTTTAAAGTCCATTTTTACGGTCTGAAAGCAGTGGGGTCAACTTCTTCCACTAAGGGTCATATAAAGATGAGGAGGAAATCATCAGCCCCCAAGAATTTAATTTTTTCATGAAATACTTCCAAGTGTTAAACAGAGCAGGGCATTCCTGACACAGCGTTTTCAAACATCCTAGTTTTATTTTTGACGCTAACATTATTTTACTTTGCACACAGAAAGAGACTTACTTCACAAAAACCAAAAGCTACCAGTGTCAAAATGATTACACCCCTATAGCAGTGGTTCTTAACCTGGGGGTCAAGACCCCCTTTGGGGTCACGAGACATTGAGAGGGGTCACCAGTCCCCAGTCCCCAGTCTCTGTCACCTTTATTTCTATAGGTCATGGGCTGAAAAGTTTGAGAACCCATGTCCTATAGAACTATTAATAACTATTAATATTAACCTATAGAACCCCAACGGGATAAGCAGTATAGAAAATGGATGGATGGACATACTCTGTAATAAAATAGCTTCTGATTCATTTTTTTAACATTGTTTTGTAAACTGCAAACTTTTTGAATGGATACCTGTAATTTAAGCAATCATATTTCCGCTCCTATTCGGTAAAATTCTGGGTATTGTAGACAAACAAGTTTTAAAAGTACTAAAATAAAACGGTATAATAGTACCTCAAAGAACTTTATGAATCAATATGTCCTAAAGATAATTCACAAAGTTAAAACATGAAAAAACAACTTCAAATCTAGAACGAACGGCTTACAGAAATCAGATTCAAACTTTAATCAGAGTCTTGTGCACACTGTTAAAAACACATGACTCTTACTGGTGACGTCTGGAACTAAAGTGCATGCTACAGCTGGGCACTTCAAACATCATTATTTATGGCTTGCAAGAATGTTTGCATGAAATTTAATTATTTTGATAATATAACCCCAAAGTCACTTGACTATTTCGGCTGCTAACATTTCCAAAATTTTGTTAAATATAACATTTAACTTGTTTTTATCAGTAAGGATAAGCAAGGAAAACGTAGTTATGACGGTCTATGTGCATTTAGAGCGACTCAGAGTGCTTTACAGTGACAGGAGGACCATTAAAAAGAAAGGAAATGAAATTAAGATTTAAAAGTCTCCAAAGAAATTACAAAAAAAGGAAAAAAGGTAGAAGAAAGAAGGAATTACAATAATACAACAAAACATTTAGACACGAAATAGAACCGGTCACTTTAAAGGTGAATAAGTGTGTTAAATGAATAGTTAAGCAGCAGTAGAGGAAAATGTTTTAACACCTTAAATAGTTTAAAGACTTTTTAATCTAAGTTTCTGAAACACTAATGCCTCCATGAGGATGAACCTTTTACATGTTAGTGGTTTTATCTCCTCTATTCTGGTGCCATCTTCAGGTAAAACCGGCAGATTATGTCACACTGCCATCAAGCCTGCAGCAGCTCATATTCAAATGGTGCAGAAGAAAGGAGACAGGTGATTGATTTGTGTTTATTCTGTCATACTGAGACACACAAGCCGGGTTTGATGGCACTCTGTAGGTTCTTTACAACTTGACTGTTGTTTAGAGGAGATTTACACCTGAAGTTCTCATTAATGATCCATAATCAGGGGGGATTTTTTTAAATCTGGAGATCCCAGGCAGAGACTCGTCACTATGTACACTAAATGGACAAAAGTATTTGGCCACACCTGTTAATTATGGAATTCAGGTGTGTCAATCAGACCTGTAGCCACAGGTGTATAAAATCAAACACCTATCCATGCAATATTAATTTGCAAACATTTGTGATAAAAAAAAAATGTGTCTTTCTGAAGAGCTCAGTGACTGCAAGTGTGGTTCTGTGATAGATGCCACCTCTGCAATTAGATGGTAGGGCTAATAAAAAAAAAATGATGATGCAAATTTCAAATCACAGAAAGTGCAGTGTTTCTTTAACCAGAAATTTGTGTCAAAATACCAGTTTACAACTTTTTTGCAGTGGCAGAGATGATGTGCATTTTTTTGAAATAGTCTACAAAAATCCTTCTTTCTTCATTTATGCACATTTCTTATTAAATATGAGAATGACAAAAATTGTCACTTCCTTCAGTGCAACAGTTCCCCTTCGATTTGTAATACAAATCAACATCAATACAATTAGACATATTTC
Source organism: Cheilinus undulatus (assembly GCF_018320785.1). Classification (NCBI taxonomy): domain Eukaryota; kingdom Metazoa; phylum Chordata; class Actinopteri; order Labriformes; family Labridae; genus Cheilinus; species Cheilinus undulatus. Next base: position 7,555,088 of record NC_054882.1, on the reverse strand, counting down.
AAAATTGTTCAGCCCCTGTTTAATCTATCTTGTGTTGTTTTTAATTTAGAATGATTTATTGCTTCTGTTTGTTTGGAAAATAAATAGGATTATAAACACAAGAAATACTCAAATCACAATATCGGAGAAAAAAAATGAAATTAGACTATTTTAGCAAATTGTTCAGCCCTATAAGATGGTCAGTGATATTAGAAAGTGGAAGCGTTTAGGAACAACAGCAACTCAGCCACGAAGCGGAAGACCACGTAAAATCACAGAGTGGGGTCAACAACTGCTAAGGATCATGGGGTGTAAAAGTCACAAACACTCTGCTGATTCTATAAAACTGTGCAGAGCGAGCTTAATGGAAAGGGTGTCCATGGCCAAGCCGCTGCATGCAAGCCTCACATCACCAAGTATAAGAAAATAAATGATTTTTGCTGACTGTGGTGTGGAGAAGTATGATATTTTTTAAACAAGACTTTAAATCTGGATCCCACAAATGTCCAAGAAACTCCTCCACAGCTGTCAAACACCAACTGAATTCTATTAGCCATTATCAAGGCATCCTTCACTCTAAGGTCTTTTTTATTGCTTTGTGTTTCAAAACTCATTTGATGTAACGGTCAGCTGCAGCGTCCAATCAATAGCTGATAACCTCTGAAGGGGGCTTGCCAGAAAGTAAGACTTCCTTGACTGCAGCGCTCCTGTACCCTCCCCCACGTTCTTTGATGGGTGCTTCTCAATACTATATTGTGTCTCCTTGATCCTCTCACTTGTGTCTATTCATCGAGTCTTTGCTCCTCCCAGTGAGGATTTAGGAGAGCTGCAGGAAAAGAAATGCTTGCTTTCACAACTCCAGTCAAAACATGATGACATTGAGGAATGAAAATCTCTTCAGCTTTCTTCATAATATTCAAATCAGTGTCATCTTGTGTAACAAAGCCTTTAAATGCACGCTATTGGCTAATCACACTCATGCCGCCATATTTAAACTGCTCTAACCTGGCTGTGCTTTGCTGCTCCCTCTGAGCCACTTTTTGTAACCCTCCTCCACCCCAGCTCCTTCTTCCTAGATCAGCCGCATAAAAAAAACAGCAACAGGTGCTGTTATTTAGGTAAAATAGGTTATTTTTGTCTAAGATTATAACTTGTTTGACGATCTAAAGCATTTAAGTCTGACACAAATAGGCAAAACATACTAGTAATCAGCACTGTATTTGTGCCCGGACGAAAGGATAAGCACTCTGTAAAGAGACCACTATATGCTATAGCCTACAATAGCGATGCGTTACATAACGTACCACTGGGTCCTTAGCTGCCCACCACAACAAAAACAGCATCGCCATTTTTAATGACCCCAAGTCTCTGGACATGAACGCTCCAGGTAGTGACAATGCTAATGCCACCCTTCAATGAAGCTCCAACCCACCCAACTATGTCATCTTTTTGGTCAGCAGTGGTTTTGGCTGTGGAACCCACTTTTGCCCAGTCTCTTTCTCATTGTTGAATCATGAACACTGATCTTAACTGAGTCAAATGAGGCCAGCAGGTCATTAGACATTGTTCTGGGTTCTTCCGTGACCTCCTAGATGAGTCATTTATGCACTCTTGGTGAATTTTGGTAGGCTGGGGACTCCTGAGAAGGTTCACCACTGTTTGAAGTTTTCCCTTTTGTGGTTAATGGCTCTCAAACATGGTTTGCTGGAGTCCTAAAGTATTAAAAATTGATTTATAACCCTTTACACACTGATAGTCAGTGACTTTGTTTCTCATCTGTTCTTGAAAATGGTATTTTGTATTTACCTGGGTTATCTTTGTCTGATATTAAAATTTAATTGGTGACTTGAAACATTTAATTTTAACAAATATGCAAAAAAGAGAAATTAATTGATTTTTTCCACATAACTGTGCTTTATAGCAGTGGTTTTCAACCTTTTAAAAATAGGTGCCAGAGACCCAGGACCCCAGAGGTTGCCCATAAGGAGGGATAAGAGGATAGGTTAACGGGACCCTGCAAAACCATGGAGGTCAGCAAAATCATGGTCCATTGTGAAGTTAAGCTGTGAAAACCGCATTTTATGTTTGACCTAAATAACAACCACTCTTATCAATGATTGATTTGTGTGGTAAATAGCCTTCTTAAAATGAAAATAACTTGTTAAAAAAATATTTAAAATTGGTGAGAAATTGCTTAAATTGGTTAATAATTGCACAAAAAGGTGGGAAATGTGTTGAAATTGGATTTTTAAAGAACATCAATGGGTTTAAGTGGCAAAAAATAACCAAAAATGGATTAAATTGGCAAAAAAATGGGTGGACTGGGATGAAACAGTGATATAAACTGGGAAAAAAGGGGATAACTGTGGTTAACATGGGCAAAAAGGGGTGCAAAAAGTGGTTAATAGGGCAATAATGAGGCAACAAGAGGCAGAAAGTGGTTCAGAAGTGGCAAAAACGGGCAGAAAAAACTGGCGGAAAGGGTATAAAATTCTCACAAATAGGTTTTGAGTGACAAAAATGTGCTAAAACTGGCAAAATTGGTTGTTAAAAAGTGATGAAAATGTGCTTAAAATTGGTGTAAAGTGGCAACAGTGTAATTTAAAAAAATATTCTTAGTTTTTTTGAAGGCATCTGGTGACCCCTTCTTAGTGTCTCGCGACCCCAAGGTTGAGAACCACTGCTTTATAGAGTGTGCCATGACAGCATTTCCTGATGATAGCTCTGTAAAAATCAGCTCTAATGCCACTTCTTTTGGTAAACATTGGTAAATGTCTATGTCTCTAAAATGTTGCTCCATCAGAAGATTCCCCTGACTTCTGGAGGAATATTTAAGGCTAAGTCAGCTCCTCTTTGACACCTTATTTGGCCTGTGTTTCAGAGAACCAGGTTAACTGTTAACCCCAGTCTGTGTCCACAGTGTCCCACTCTCACTATCACAGCTGGACATCTCCCTCATGTTTCAGAGAGGGTTAACTTCTATACCTAACAATCCTCTCTGCTTTGGGACGTCCTTCAAGATGGCGGACTCGCAGCAATTTCCGTGTGAAGGGAGGATCGATGGTCGAGGAAACGTCAAATAAGCGAGCGGAGATGTACCCCTGGAGGCTGGCGGCATCTCTGTGCAGCAGCAAACACGTGTGGATTTTCAGTCGCTCCTTTAACATGGCAGAGGAGGCGAAGAAGCTGGCCGCTTACGCTGCTGTGGACAACCACGTCCAGGTACAGGATTATCCACACTGTTGGCTAACATGGCTGTGTGTCTACACACTGTTTAAATTTGTTATTACAGTGAAGTTAAAACAATGTCAAAGGTCTTTTTTTTAGCCATTTCCACAGATGCTGCATGCTAACAGAGTTAGCTTCTTTACTCAGATATAGACAGTGCAAGCTAGCTTTAACGGCCATTAACGGCTATGGGGAGAGTTTACTCGGTGTTAGACATGCTTGTCCCGGAATAGTTAGCCAACTTTGTTGGGCATTAAGAGCTAAAAGTGCTAACCGTATGTTCTAAATGTGTTAGCTGTTAGCATAACTGTCTGAGAGGAGTTTGAGCTGATAGGGGTTGGTAGGTCGGCTAGCTCGATTTAAACGAGCTTACTCCTATTAGAAACCGGATTACAGAGCTACATAATGCTGCTGTAAGGGATGGTATTAGTATTAAAGACGGTTTTATTTTGTTCCTTACAATCCAGACACGATGGAGCAGGAGGTTAAATTACATTTTCTGATACTTGACTTCAGATATCAACTATAGTCAGCTATAGTCACAGTTTTACAGTATGCACTTTTTAGTGGGGCTGCCAGAGTTAATGCATTAATCATAATTAATTAAGGCCTGTCATATTTCTTTATGAATCATAATTAAGGACCGTTATAAGTGCATTAATTTATTAACTGCAGTAAATATCCTAATATAATAACTCTGTTAGGGTTGTTGTAATACCAAAATTTAAACTTGGATGGAAAACTAGTAAAACTCCTTGTGACCCATTATTGTTTACCTAAATTGAACACAAATATTCCTAGAATTTTGGAGTTTGCTTGCACTTTCTGGCAGTCATTCCTAGAGCTGGGCAATTAATAAAAGTGCAATATTTTTTTAACCTTAAATTTGTGTCAAAATATGACTTTAAAACTTTTTTTTTTTTGCAGCAGAGATGTCTTGCCTTACATATCATGCAATCATTCACCTAACATTTTTTTTTCTACAAAAAATAAACATTTTATTTCTTTTTAACACCTGGTATCTGGAGTTTAGCCTAATCCAAACCTTGATACCCAAGCACCATTTGTAATTTACATTTTCTTTGTATTTGTTCATAATATGCTGCTTTAATTCAGTTTCCTCTCTGTCTCTCAGAACAACCAGGTGGTTGGTGTGGGCAGTGGCTCAACTATTGTCTATGCTGTGGACAGATTAGGTAAGTTAATAGATCTCAGTTTTTGGTTTTATGCACATGGCAGCTGATGAATCAGAAACTACATAGTTCCAGCTGATTCTTTTAATGTCCAGGACCATGTTATGTGAAAGTGAAATTAAGATCAGCTGCTTGTTTTGTTTAAATTTGGTTCAAGAGATTCCTCCTCTCAGATGGCGAGAAAGTACATGACTGTTATGCTAAAGTAAAAGTACCGTTACTCATGTTAAAGTTTACTTAGGTAAAAGTATTAGTTTATAAATCTATTCAAGTAAAAGTAAAAAGTATTCCATTCAAAATGTACTTTAAGTACTGAGTAACTACTGAGGAGTTGTACAGTAAAATATGATCTTTCCTTGTTGACATAAAAAACAAGAGAAAAGATTTCCAACCAGGTTGTTCAGCTAAAGTCACACCTCAAAATGAAGTAAAAAAAAAAAACGTGTTGATTTAAAAGTGATTTAAAAGAGCTGCAGTAACTCTTGAAAATCTGTGGTAAGGCTGGTCTCCTCTGAAAGAACAAAGCAGAGAGTCAACCTCATTGTAAGACGATGCATACTGATGCACTATGTACCGTTTAGGGACACCTTAAGTCATAGGCAGGAACTCTAGCCCAGTGCATAACTTCACCCATGGTGCAAATGTGGCTAACAGCAGAAAACGACAACAGTCCACCAGAACCATGACCAAAAAAACCCCAGCAGGGCTAATGTACAACAGGCAACATCCAAACACAGCTAAACACATCTATACACTCTTGGCCAAGGGTATAATGGGGAACGCTGCACGCTCATCTCCTCAGATTTGAAATCTCAGTGGGCGGAGCCTAAATCAAGTGACTCCACAGAGTTGAACTAACATAGGTGGATTAACACTGTCGAATACCTCCCAAAAGTGAAGACCATTTCACTTGGAATGGAGTTAAAATTACACTTTGGGGGTTAAAATCCGGACCCTGAGATGTCAACACTCTAGTTTTTGCTGTGTGCAACAGCAAAGCAGTATAGTACAGTTAAAAGTACAGTTACACTGGTTAAACCTTACCTAAGTAGAAGTAAAAATACAGATTTTTTATTTTCCTCAAAAAAGTACAAGTACATAAAAAACTCCACAATTGCAGTAATTTGAGTAAATGTAATCAGTTACTTCTCATCCCTGGCTCCGGTTTACATTAAACCAGCTATGCATAAGTCCAGGTGTAGCCTAGTTTGGTCATAAGGTCTTACTTCGGAGGTTGTTCATGCTCTATTGTCATTTTAGGTGTTACACCAGGTGAGATAGTGAAAACGTAGGCTTAAGTTATAATTCACATATTATACCAGCCTCCTTGATGAAATGGATTGATTGTCTTGGTAATAGTTTTAAAAGGTGGGATAGCTAGTAGGATAACAGGGAGCTGCGAATTTTACTGGCTGTTTGGTGACTGTCTGCAGTGCATTATTATTTGTTATCAATCAAAATGGCTTGACATATTGTGCTTATACTTTGATTGCTGTGTAAGGATTTAGCAGAATTTATTTAGCTCTTGGTTTATTCACATACAATCTAGCATGAGGAGCAGCAACCCTGCTTCAAAATATTCTTTTCACTGATTGGACAAATGAAGCAGAAATGTCGCATCTGTGACAATATTTTTGTTCGTTTGGACGCTTTTCTCTGCAAGGTCAACATAAGTCATAATGTAGTGTATAGAGTGGCCCTTATGCCATAACTTGAGATATAACTTGCTGGTGTACAAGGCTGCAGAATAATAAGTGCAAAGGAAAACACATAAATTGGATGTAGTTTAATCCCTAACTGAGAAATAAAGCTCCCAGCAGCTATGTAGAACAAACCGTAAATCTAAGTTGTCAGCAGCAGTGCTGCATGTTTTAAGTTAAATTATTGACATGCACAGCAGAAGCAGCCACATTAGGACGTTGCATACCATTGCTCCACACTTTAAGTCCTTCTTTATCTGTGTTTGTTACAGCCGAGAGAGTTCGTCAAGAGAAACTCAACATTGTGTGTGTGCCAACTTCCTTCCAGGTTGGTTTAAAACATTAAGTTTACTCACAGACCATCAGTGCAGAATTTTTTTATCCTGGTGTCTTACTGCTACAACAGTGTTTGGAAACAGCCTATGCTGCAACTCTGTGGCTTTAGATGCAATATATTACCACACATCATGTTTTTGTTTTTCTAAACGCATAAGTGACACATTCATTCAATGTGGATTGCAGAAGAAGATGCACAAGTCCTAATTTTCTAGCATTAAAATGACAGTGTTCATGTATTACACATCTACAGCCCCTCTCCTCAGAATTGCATTGAAATTCTAAAATGCTAATCCATCACTGCTTCTCCCGCTGATTTTATAATGGTCACATTATCTCCCGTCTCTGGGCTCGTCCTCCCACAGGCTCGTCAGCTGATTCTGCAGCACGGCCTCACGCTGTCAGATCTGGACAGACACCCTGAGGTAAGATGAGCTCTTTACAAATGAATCTGAAAGCCACAGATGAGAGCGCCGCGGAGATATGCCAGAGCTCAAACCCTGTCGGCTTGATTGCGAATGCTGTAAATATGAAGCCGCTGCATCTGCAAAGGAAACCCTGAGTGGAGAGTGCTGCAGTCTTAAAAAATGCTCACATCTTTTTCTTGAGCTGTTTGTCCTTACTTTCTTGCACACAGCTGGATGTAGCGATTGATGGGGCGGATGAAGTGGATGCAGATCTCACGCTGATCAAAGGTGGAGGGTGAGTATTGAACTATTTCTAAACTGCAGAAGTGAAACGGGGAGTCTGATGAGTTCTTGTCTCAAACTTGTTTTCTTTGTCTCACAGAGGCTGTCTGACTCAGGAGAAGATCATAGCCGGCTGTGCTAAACATTTTGTTGTCATTGCAGACTACAGGTTTGTACTTTACTGGAGGAAGGTAGAGAATTTTAAGTTTCATTTTCTTGTGTGGATGAGAAAGATCTTTTTTTCCTGCTTCAAAGAAGGTTCAAATATCCAAATTTCATCAGACTTAAGAAGTCTTTTGTTTATTGTGCAATTTACCCTGTAAAAATAGCAGTTACAAGCTGTTGAAACTGTAAGGAGCAAAGGTTTGTGCATATGATTAGCTTGTTGACACTGCAAACAAGGACTCTCAGGGTATTACTGAGCACAGCAGGAAACTAGTTTGTCTTTAAAGGAGCTGTTTATTATTGTAACCCTGCTTTCACACAGCTAGGGGCCACATGGAAATAATTACATTTCTCTTTACTTCTGTGAATGTTACATTTGAGACATTTGGAAGGTCATGAATCATTGTAATATTTTCAGTAGCTTGTTTACTTTACAGTTGGGCACAACCAACGAAATCAAGCAGAACAGATCCCTTCAGATTGTATTTGTCAGAGTAAATTGTGGAGTTTAATCTGCATTAAAATGTGTATCCAGATTTGGCTCATTCTCCGTTTTCTCCTCCAGGAAGGACTCAAAGGCTCTGGGCCAGCAGTGGAAGAAGGGAGTTCCCATTGAAGTAATCCCCATGGCGTATGTTCCCGTGTCCCGGATGATCGCCAAACGCTTCGGTGGGGAAGCCAACTTACGGATGGCCGTCAGTAAGGCAGTAAGTTGAAGCTTGACTTTATTTTATTTGGCTGTCTTCGGTACAGCTCTTTGTTTGTCAGTGCTGCATTTCTAATATTTATCTTTTCACTTGCCACTCTGCTTCGTGTTGCTTCAAGGCATTATTCTGATTTTTTGTTTGTACACATTTCAGGTAGATTCCTAAGGTAATTTTTCCTCAGGCTTGTGCCAGTTTTCAGATCCATGTTGCAATCAATAGGCAATAACTTTCATGTTAACACAATCACATTACAGCGTTTTGAGCTAGGATCAGAGCAGCTAAACCAGCACAGGCACATTGCACATATACAGGCACAGCACTGTGCCTGTCAATGTTACTTCTCCTTCACTGGCCAATCAAAATATAGGAGGGGCAGGACTTCTGATAATGCTGGAAGGGAAGCTGATCTGACTCGTCTTATCAAGGGTAAAGTTAGAGTTAGGGTTAAATTTTCCAGGTTTAGAGCTGCTGCTAACGCCAGGACAGCGTTTATCAACACTGTTTGCATTTTCATTGGTGATTTCCTTAAATAACGAAAGCACACACCTATTTAAAACTAACCTAACGGTCACTACAGAGGAAAAGCAGAAGTCAAATTTAAAACTGGGAAGAAAAAACATCAAAGAGAAGCGCTATAATAGGGTTGCTGGTGCTGCCAGCTCTAAGAGGAGTTAGCAGACACAGACCCTACAGACAAAAACATTTAATGATGTCTCCTGGAACAAAATATGTAAAGCACCTTTATAAGGCCTTTGGCTGCTAACTCTGAAAGTAAACTTAACTTTTGCTGGTTCATAAGAAAGCTTCACAGGGCTCCTTAAAGGAAATAGTAGCTGAAGTGTATTGTTAAACAAGAATATCCAGTCAGTGACAGAAGAGTGTTTCTTTTCCATCTCTGTTTACATTGTCCTTTTTGACAGTTAAGCCTGGAAACTGTTTGTCTGCTAATAAGTGGACCAGTAAGTCTTCTTTGAAGGTCTAATCGTCACAGTCACGTGTGTTCAGTTCACATAAATCAGGCTAATTACAGATTGGCCCTTTAACTCTAAAAACCTTTGGCAAGACATTAGGAAAGAAGGAAATTAGTATCTAAGAGACTAAAACTTCTCTCCATTTCAGTTTGAAATAAAACAATTCTTCTGTTGTAATTATGGAGAGATTTGTTTTCCCACTCTTAATCGGTTGCAGTAGAAAACAAAGCAACTAAAAGAAGAATTTTTATACCTTAAATGATTTGTCTTTCACTTCACACCTTCATGGTCAAGCTATTAGATCGTTACCACATCAGTTTTAAACTTTGATACCAGTGATAGTATAGGGAATACGATTCTGTATACTTATTTAGGTATTAAGGATTAAAGACTAGGATTTCAAGCCTTTGTTTATGAAAAATATATAGGTAATTGGTTGGACTCATAAATCTCACGCCAGCTAATTTGATAAACAAATTTAGCTGTTTATGAACAAAAAAACTTTTAAACTGCGTAAATAACACTGGAAATGCTTTGGTAATTTCTGCCATTTAGCCTTGTTAGGACTTTTCCTGCAGTGTTTTTTTTTACTTTTGGATGCAGTTAATCATTAAAATGACAGCAGTTGTTTTACACACAACAGATCAACATTGGTCATTGATATCTGTGCTAGCCACATTACTTGGCTGATGGATGATGTTTGTAAACATAACTGATACTGATGTTAAACTGATGCATCACTTATTCAGATGCTGACTCTCTTTATTTTCAGGCAAAAGGAAATTAGTTTTGCAGGAAAAGCACAGACAACATAAAAAAGGACAACAAGAGTAAAATAAGACTCAATTAAAAAGGCTAAAGGAGAGACATAATGAAAACAATAAACACAAAACCAACAATAAAATCAGTAGAGGTCACACATAAATGTAAATTAGGACCATGTCATGCAAAGTTCAATGTGTAAGATTTCAAATGAGCAATAATAGTCCAGAAAAAGTAACCTGTGGGTTGATTGCTGTTGTTTAAATTAAATGCACTGGGGATAAATGAAACCCTTACTTTTTAATCACAGGAGCCCTAAAACCACCACCTGAAGGTCAAAGTTCAAACTCACTGTGAAGCAGATGACTTTGACAAGAAGTGACCCCTTAAAAATACTGATCTGTTTTCAACATGAGAGGAAAATGCCAACATTTTGGGTGCTGTACACCAAAAGAAGCAATGAAAAAGCACCAGCATTAGCATCGTAAATTGGCTAAAATATAATCCCAGACATCAGAATTGGTATTGGCCCTGGTTTTCACAATAATTGCATTTGTAGAAATTGTATCATACCTTGGCATACGACCACAATTAAAACTCAAAGGTGATTTAATACTGAAGATCCAGAGATCTAAGTTGTGTCTTTTGTTATTCAGGGTCCTGTGGTCACTGACAACAGCAACTTTATACTAGACTGGAAGTTTGAGCATGCTCAGAACTGGAGGGAAGTCAACACGGCAATCAAGATGATCCCAGGTGAGAAACCAACAGGTTATAACGTCAGAAGAGAGTAGTTAGAGATGGTGGTGCATATACTCATCGCCTCAATCAATCTAAGAAGACTTTAGAAACTGTCGACTGTGCTTTAGCTCTTAAAATTTTTAAACTTTTAAATGACAGCAAAATCATCATCCCTAAAGCTAGATTTTCCCTTTCGGGTCCATGAAATGGTGCCTGTGTCTGTGTTTGTCCTTAGGTGTGGTGGAGACAGGCCTCTTTGTTGGCATGGCTGAGCGAGCGTACTTCGGGATGGAAGATGGAAGCGTGAAGTTTCGGGATCCTCCTGTGAACTGAGGAATCTTCTTCATCCTCCATCATCTCTCCTCTGGAGCGACCTCACTTTTTCCGCAAGTGCCGTCTTTATGATTTGCACCCGATCTCAGACTGTGTTTGGACGGAGCTGCACCTCCTGCAGAACTGGACAGAAGTGTAGCAGGGAAGTTTTTACACATCTCAAATCCAGATTCAACAGACGGCTGCTCGGTTTCTCTCATCCTGCAGGTGGTGCTTCTGATTTAGTGAGTTTTTAAAGTGCCTGATGAGAGAAATCAAGTGTGTCCAGTATATAACTTTTTTTTAATTACTTTGAATTGTTGCTCAGTTTGGCTGCCTGGTCTCACTGGGAGTGTTGGCTCGTCCTGTAATTAGAGGACTAGACTGAATGTGGTTCTCTATCACTGCGGTGCTGCTGAATGAAACTAAGGTGTGCCTTGAGATTTTATTTTCTATCTTACTAAACAAAATAATGCCATTAAAGTCACGTTTAGAAAGCTCATAACCATCCATCACAGTATTTTCATCTGAAGTCCACTCATGGAGTGAGGGCTGAAAGCGTGAGCTGATATGCCTTCAAGTCTTTTTGTTTAATTAGACCACAGAAGGGGGAGTAGTACGAGGAGTATACAGAACTTTTTCAGGAAATTAATTTCTCTAATTAATATGCTAATTTAAACAGCAAGAAGCCCAAAAAATTAATGAGATCCTTGACAATGTAGGGAAACCCTGTGGTGCAGGTGTGGAGCGTCTATAATTTGGTTTTGTGTGAAGAGGACACGGACCCTGATAATGCTGCTCTACAAGCAGCTATAGTTTAAATTCCTCTAGGGTGGCACAATACTACAGTTACAACCAAGATGTGTACTTCAAACAATATCAATACCTGTTTTGATGCCAAGACAAAAAATTACAATTTCATAAGAATTATCCGTCCAGGTACAAGTTGCTGGCTCGCTCCTTTCTGGGTGAAAATCTTCCATCAAAATGAATGGCGGTAAATAGGAACGATGAGGTCTTTAGTGATTTATAAGCGTAAAAAAGATCAGATTTGCTCTACTGCAGTAAACTTTAGCTAAAGTTACTGTACATTTACTTGAGTACAATGGTCTTGTACTTTTAAACATCTGTCCTTTACACTCTTTTGTCATTTAATGAGGAAAAAAATCTCACATTCTGACTTCTAAAATGTTTAAAGCACAAATGCAACAGAACAGTGTCTAATTGTGTTGCCAACACTGTTTTCTTATCTGCCGTCATTCAGTCTCAGGGCTTGTTTTCACCCAAAAGGGGGCGTGGCCACTTTGGAGAGCATGACTTGATGTTGAACTGCTCTAATCTGTGTTGGGTCTGTTCTTTTTTAAATCCAAAAATTGCAGCTAAACTCCTGCACACTACAAGCACCTAGATGTTCCCTGTATGTTTGTGCTTTCTCTTTAGCTTATGGCAGCTTCTGATTACAAGTATGACTGAAGATTCATAGTTTTCAAAACTTCAGTACTGTTTAACACTATTGATCATAAAATAACAAAGATTGTGTTGCTTTAAACCACACTGTATCAACAATTTGAACTACCTTAAGCGGGGCGTACACAGTGATTTCAAGCCGATAAACAGTGTGGTGAAATTTCAGCCCACAACAACTCTCAGGATGCATGTATTGAAAGTTGCACTGACTTCAAAACCAGGTCAGATTTGCCTTCAAATCTCAGTGTAGGCCCAGGTTTGGTGTCTTATGGCATCAGTAAAAGACATATCAATACATGGCAGGAAAAATCAAACATGGAAAAATAAGCACCTTCTTGAATCCAATTCAAACATGCACAAAACTCATGAAAACTTCCTGAACTTTCTGGGCAAGCTGCATTTGTAAACACAGACTTTCTTTTTACCTTGGCTTTTTCCTACCAGAATTGGGTTGAGCTGATGAATGAATGCTGCAGGAAATGTTTTGGAAAATTCACTGCAGTCTTGTGCATGTGTGAAAACACCATCAGTGACATAATAAAATCACTTTTTTTCTTTACAAAGATCTGCTCTTGTGAAGTGTTCTGACATTGGTACGGGTCAAATAGATGTTAAATATTGTGCTCATTTCTGAGTTTTAATCTGATAGATATCCTGTCAACTAGAGCTGTCTGATAATCTTGTGACTGCAGCTTTAAATGTGTCCATGTAATTGTCATGTTATTGAGTTTCTACTGCAGTTATCTTTGGCTGTTTCATTTTAGCTTATAATATCCACTGTTGCTCTGTACTGCACCTATAATCTCAAACTGTATAAAAGAGTGCTTCATGGGCTAAATATTGAGTATGCTTGGGGTGCTACATGGGATTCATGTAGTCGGTGAATTATCAGGACAAAAAATTCCAAGGCACTCTCTACAAAAAGTTAGAAACAGTCCCCAGATTAGACTTTCTGATGGGAGCTCGAGGTTAAAATGTGTCAGGCATTTAAATTATTTTGAAAGAATGCTTTGGAGTCTTTCTTGGTAATTCAGCTCCTGTATTTGTCTGAGTGAAGACTGAGGTTTATTGAAGTTACACTAATCAATTCATAGAGTTAAGGTCCAAAGCTGCTTACTGTTTGGAAAAAAAAAAGGTCTGAATGTGTGCACTTTGCATGTACCTCCTTCCAATGTGTTGCTTCATTTTGTGCCTGCATGTTACATGCATGACAGTCTGTTCTTTCTTACATAAGCCGTCTGCTCAAACAGAGCTGTGTGCCATTTAAGATGCTGCACCTCTGCCGTCAAAGGCCACAACAAATAAAAAACTGATGTAGCTCAAATCTGAGTTAAAAGTCCGACAAGTACATTTATGTGCCTTTTAATTCCAGAGCAATAAAGAAAGACATTTCAAATCCTAGTGTAGCAAAATTAATGTAAATTTAGCTCAATATCTCTTCTACGTGTTGCTAAAAGCTGTAGCTTTCAAATTCAGAAAGAACTTAACAACATAGATGTAGAAAAATCTGTAATTTTAGACAAAAGATCAATCTCAAATGTGTTGTTTTTTCATTCTAGTGTAGCTTTAAACAAATTAAATAGTGCCACCAGAGTATTTCTTTCTCAAAAAGTAACTGGAGCTTATCATTTATTATCGTAGAGATTCTAATAATCCTGTTGTCTGTTTACTCAAAGTTCAAGTTACTTTAATTTCCAGATCTACTGCACTATCATTTTTAAATTACTGTTAGCCTTTCATATTCATATACCTTTTTAAATTAAGCTATTTGCTTTGACTTTACTCACAAAGCCTTAAAGATGGTTTTATTTTTGCATCTTTTATGATTTTTATCTATGTATACCTGAACGACTCTTTAAAGTACATCCAGGCAGGAAAATAACTGCAATCAAGCTGTCAGATTAGTCCTTGTTCTGCTGTTATTTGGTACAGATTATAGTTTAATGCAGTTCTACTCTCAGAAATAGAGTGTAATCAACCTCAGTGGTGTAAAAACAAAGTTTACTGAACTGTGAATGTGTTTGGCTCTATGACAATTCATACGTCACGTTGGTTATTTTTTGCACCAGCGTTTCTTTATTTCCCCGCTCTTTCTTTTACCAAATGACTGTGATAAAGATTTTGCTGTGAAGGTACTATTTTCTTTGTGAACCAATAAAGGACCAAAATGATAAAAGCATGACTCCTAGTTTTTTTCTGATGATTCGGTGAAACTTCATTCTCGTCATTTTGTCAAGAATTTGTGGATCTCACCTCAGAGCTTGAGCTTTCAGTTGACGAGGAAATGGAAAAAAAAAGTGTTTGCATAGCTAATTTCAAGTGGCTAGGTGTTTGAAAAAGCATTGCTAAAGCTGATGGGGATTCAGTTTAATACTTTAATGCTCAGTTACATGCATGGAAACTCTGAAATTTTGACTTTGTCTTTTTTTTAACACAATATTTGAGCCCTAAAGAAAGGATAAGCACTCAACAGAGAAATCCGTAACCCCAGTTAAATCCTTACTATTTGCCTCCACAAGTCAACTGTGCAGTCCAATAGGCAGCAAAAAGCCAACTGGTGTTTTGTTTAGTTAGTCCCACGACACCTCCAAAAACTGAACAGTGATCTCCAGCGTCCCAGAGCCACCACCGTCCATGCTAGCTCACACCACGCCAACATGGAGACATCATTATCTTACCTCCCTTACCAGATGGTCTTAACAGCCCAACAGCAATTCCACCTTCAACAGACCCAGGCTAGGTACATGTAAACTCCAGGTAGTGACAATGCTGATACTACCTTCCCTAACACCACTCATAATTGCAACTACAAGACAACGGTTTTGACACATGAAATGGCAAAAGTGGGCAAGAGAAAATGAGAAAAGCTGTGAAAAAGGAACAGTTTAGTAATAGGGTTGAGAGGCAGGGGCCCTGACAGGGACCAGCGCTTAGCCCCACCTGATGTAGCTTAAGGCTCTACCTCCCACTTCTCCCCCATTTTCATGAGGGACAAGAAAAAAGACAAGTATAGAAAAGGAGAGAACAGAGTAGTTAGGGGTTTTCCTCAAGCTGGCATTATTCCTCTTGATGCAAATCCACTGACTGTCCTGAAGTGCTCCATCTGACATCTCTTTAGTTGTCTTTCACAAAGTCTCTCTCTCTCTGCACTCCCGGCTTTCTGAAACAGCTAACCTTGCAAAAACCCACTACATCCAACTTCTACTGAATGAACCCTAGCTTTCCATCCTCACTGTTGGGCTTTTGCTCCTAAATCTGCATATCTAAGCTTTTCCTTTCGAAAGCTTCCTCCACAGAATCCTCCCAGGGAACTGTCAGTTCTTTAAGATACAGATGCATCTGAGAAAATTAGAATATATTTTTTATTTCAACAAGTCAAATTTCCATACAGAGCCATCTCATACAAAGTGAAATATATGAAGACTTTGTTTTAATGTTGATAATTACAGCCTATAGGTCACAAAAATAAAAAAAATCAACTTTCTCATATTAGAATTTCACAGAACATCAGTCCAAAAAGGATTTAAAATACAGAAATGCTCACCTAAAATATAAAAATTAAAAAAAAATAATTATTAAAAATATATATAATAAATAAACATAAATATAAAAAATATGCACGTAGTAATTGGTTGGAGCTCCTTTTGCACAAATTACTGCATCACTGTGATGTGGCATGGAGCCATTCAGCCTGGGACACCTATAGGGTGTTATGAATCCCAGGTTGCTCTCATAGCAGCCTTCAGCTCATCTGTATTGTTGAGTCTGGTTCTCTCATCTTTCCTCGACATTTCTTCAGAGATTCTCCATGGGGTTCAGATCAGACCAGTTGGCTAGCCAATCAAACACAGCAATACCATTGTGAGCAAACCACTTTCTGGTGCCCCTGTGGGCAGGTACCAAGTCCTGTTGGAAAAGGAAATCAGTATCTCCATAAAGCTTGTCATCAGATGGAAGCATGAGGGGCTCTAAAATCTCCTGGTAGACGGCTGACAGGGTTGACTCTGGACTTGATAAAGCCCAGTGGACCAGCAGCAGCAGATGACATGGGGCCCTAAACCATCACTGACTATGAAAACTGAAAACAGTGAACTTCAAGCACCTTGGATCCTGAGCCAATCCAAGACCTTGATTTGCAAATGAAATCGGAAATTTAGTTTCATCAGAAAAGAACCACTGAGCAAAGGTTCAGTTCTCTTCTCCTTGGCCCATGAAGCACATGACACTGTCTGTGGTTTAGGACTGGCTCAAAACTAGAAACACGATAACATTCTGTGGCTCACCCTCCTTGAGAAGGGGATCAATGATTGTCTTCTGGACAGGAGTCAAGTCAGCAGTCTTCCCCATGATTGCAGTTGTGAGTTCTGAACCAGAGTGAGAAAAAAGAAGGCTGAGGAAAGTTGCAAACTGGACTTTGCCCATGTTTTGAGATATGGCACTTTGGATTTTAATGAGCTGTGAGAAAAACCTTGGAATATTTCACTTTGCATGACATGAATCTAGAATACATGGAAATGTAACTGTATGAACTAAATCACAGGGGAAAAATGAACTTTTACTTGATGTTCAAATTTTCTGAGATGTACTACACTGACAGATCATAGCACCATGTCAGGCCTCAAACTCGTCGTAACTATCACCTGTGGCACAACCAGTTTCCCTCCCACAGCTACTTGCATCTCCCACTGACTGACACAAGCTTATCTAATGAGAGATCTAGTTGATCTGGTTTCTTTCAAAACTATCTGTAGCCTTAAATGAGGTTACTCCTACAGCTGAAATTAAACCGTCTGCTTGTCTATGCTGGGGTAATATGTACCTGCTAAGCATGACTAAAAATGGTCAGATATTTACAGAAATGCCATAAAAAAAACAAAACGATTCACTAAAGCACTGTGGCTGAGGTTTACTGTGCAGTTCTTATTTGAGGTCACTTGGTGGCGCCAGAATTACAAGCAGCTTGGTTCTACTGCAGAAGGCATTCCCGTTAAAGCAAACTGTAGGCTTCATATTAACGTATATATTACTTTTAATCTATGTAAATATACCCTACACGTATTGAACAGCTGCATGCATTACTACAAATGTAATCTATGTTTTTAAATGGCTGTCATGCTATTTGTATTCATAAAAACACAAGTAGGCTACTTTGAAGTTTCCTGATAGTTTTACATGTATTTCCTACTTTAAAAGTAATTTCTTTAAGTTTAAATATTCTTTTACAAGCATATTGTGTCATTGTGTTATGTCATAATCCTCTGTTTGTTTATCTGAAACTCAGAAAACTCGTGATCAGGAACAGGAAACGTACCTTTCATTACAGTGAAGCCACGTTGGTGCTTTCACATCGACTGTCTTGACAACCGCTTATGAATGACAGCTGACACGTCGAATCTGGTGCTTATTTTGAGTCAGCGGAGGCAAATCTGACCAATGGCGTTGCTGCTCATCAGTTTTGTCTCTCTGATTGGGCAGACGACGACACATCCCACCAATCATATATCAGTCACAGGATTCGCCATCGGGGACTTTTTTGCGTCACCTTTTGCTCTCGCTTTCTGCCAGCCATCAGTGCGCTTGCGTCGTCATGACAGGCAGCCGATCAGCCAATGAAGTGCACTGTTTGGGGGGTTGGAACGCTCTGCGCCCGCCTCTTTGAGTGACTGATATCTGATGCAATCATATTCTGTTTAGTATGCGAGTAGACATGATTGACAACTGATAGGCCAATAGGATTTAGATACATCAATTTTTAACGAGTGTAGGGATTTCACTGCCCAATCCTAGTGTAGAAACAAGGCGGGACTTAGCGTTACCAAGGCAAGTCTTGAGTGAAGTATAAAGGGAATAACATGGTGTCCCAGTGGCTGTTTATGTTTACTTAAAGAACGGTTTTGAAAGGGCGTATTACAAGATACAACAGACTTTTCTTTACAGCTTGAGTTTTTTTGCACTTTAAGTTTTTTTATGTTAAGATTTACAAGGCCATTGGCATGTAAATCTCATATTTCACTAATGTGCCAGTCTTACAAATGGAAAGGGGGCTTCACTTTGGAAACGTGAGCATTTCCCTGGTGCTCCTGCTATTGCTGAAAGCCCTCATCGGATTCGGGACCTCGCAAACTCTGGGCTCCACCGTCGGGAGGGAGCCGCTGTCCGCCGCCGCCACCCGGGGTTCAGGTTCGACCTCGGGGGAAGATGGTGCAGGAGTCATGGAGCGGGGCTTGGAGAACCTAGGCGCCCCGGTCATATACGCAGACGTTACCGTGGAAGACGACGAGAATGGGTCGGCGGGAGAAACTGACGAATCGTACGGTGAAAGTAACGGAAACGTCCAACCGAAGAGGTAAGGATTATCCAAGTATATTTGGCAGCTAACCGTTAGACACCCCTTTTGAGACGCCGAAAGTGTGACACGTAGCTACTTTGACATGTTCGACTTCAAAAATGTTCAAATGAAGGTATTTTATGCATGCATTGGATTTAATGTATTGTAGCTTGCTAGCTTCATATCTAGTTTTAAGCCAGTTAACGTCCAGTCTCGTGCACTTCAAAGCATGCTAAGTATCCCTCCGCCTTAGCGCTGCACTCAAACTTGTTGTGGTTTCAGTTGCACGAGTTCGCCCAGACTTATAGACCGTGTGAAAAGACATTATTAAAAGACAGTGTTTGTATTTCTACTGTACTTATTTCCAAAAAAAATACCAAATTGACCAAGTTAAAGCAATGCCAGCTCGCTGTAAGAGCCATAATCATGATAAACACCGACAGCGTCAAAGAGCAAGTAGGTCGATACTTGGTGCAGTTTCAACAAGTTTGACGTGTGGTATACAAGAAATAGCCGCATTCTTCTTTCTCATATGCGCTCTTTTCACAGATATATATTACTTTTTTGTTTTAAGTTGTAGTCTATGGCATGTCAGGGCGAACACCCTCCTGCTCAGAGAGCATAAAGTTCCAGGGATGTGGCGAGTCCTCGTGCGCAGGCTGTGAGAGGTTGTTTCCAAAGTTTGCACAGTGAAGATGGGGCGTGCACTGAAGCGGCATGCTTTGGGTTTTGTATGGGTTTTGTTGGAAATATGATTTTCATAAACGCAGTGGAAATCCAGATTCATTTCCTGTCACTTAAACGTGTAATCCCTGCGGACATTGGTCCAGATTAGTCCCCAGATATGCGTAATTATAATGCATTTGATTCCCTTCTTGATCAATGCACATGTTTATGTTAAAAAGAGGCAAGGCCAGCAACCAGTCTGATTTAATACTGATCTGTGTGTGTGTGTGTGTTTTAATCAGATCTTAAGTATTAAGCCCTAACTGTTCAGTTAACTTTCTTTCCATTTTCTAAAATCACATTAAAGGAGTCATTCATAATCACTCCATAGCAGAGATACCATCTTCATGGCTTATCTCTTGTCAGCAGCTCGGCCACTTATAAGCAAGGAAAAGTGAAGTTAATATAAAAGTGGAAGTCTGTTTAATTAATTAACCACAGTTAAGTTTGCAGAAAAGAGGAGTGATAATGTTTATGATAGTTAAGCTGTGGCTGAGTTGCCCTGCAGCTCAAGAATACAAGTGTAAGGCTTCATATTTTACAGTGCTGATATCCGTCAGCGCATAACAAAATAGAAGTTTGTCAAGTTGGTTAGTTTTGGTAAGATTAATATATTAGTTAGGGAATTAGCCTTGGACTTAAGTGAAAAAGTTGTTATAAACCAAAAGTAAACATATAATGTGTGCTCTTGTCCTTTACCAAGATTACTAATCAAACATAACAAGTGCATGTTTTGTCTTATGACGGACTCGCATGCTAAAGGGCATGTCACTCAGCTGAGAAAATCCCCAGGATCCTGCCGGTCAAAAGTTTACAACTTCCCACAGTCCACAGGTTTAGCGAACAGTGTTGTACCTGGCTGCTGCTGCTGCTTTAACTGGGTTGCAGTTCTTGGTGCAGTGGGTAGGGCATTGATTTTGTCTTCCTTGGTAAACAGTGGCTCTGACGCCCACCTTAGATGTTTGGCGCAGCGTGTTTTTATGATGCTACCTCTCCCTGCAATGCTATTCTTTTTTTTACACAGAACTTTGCACATACTTTTAGCCATGAAGCAGCCTCTTGAAACATTTTGAATTCAGTGCCTTTTCTTTGTCGACACATAACATGTCTTTCACTCAATTATTCTCTGTGTAGTTTCATAAATGTGCAGTCTGCTTTTCAGGAGAAAGTCAGATCAAAGTCAGTCAAGAAATTGGAAACACTGTTCGAGTTGAGCCTTTTGAAGGAGTTTGGTGCAGTTTTTTATCCAAATAGTGAAACTTGCCACAGCTGTACCAAATCCTGTGGCTGCATTGCCAGTATAAATGCAGTGTTTTGCATCATGAGGCTCTTTTAACATGCTGACAACCATAAAAAGGATCATATATTAAGTTATGTTATTAGGATATCACAGAAACCCTCTTAAGTAAACCTAACTGTAATTAATTCTCCTTACAAGAGAAGAATCTGTGTGCACACCTCTGCACAAACAGGCGAGAAGAGTGTTGCTGTTTGCTCTCTGTGCACCACCAAGGACACAAACTTATCAGGATACAAATGATGATGAAATGACTCATGGTGAAGGTCTTCAAGAAGTATAAGGCTTCTTCTTCTTGTCATCTGCTGCACAGTAGTGAAAGGAAATTGAAAGTAATTGGCAGAGCAGTTTGCTCTGGCAGAAAAGGTCTATTCCCTTGCCTGGCATCTCTGCTGCTGCAGGAAAACTCCTGAGTGACATCCTGCTGCTGGTCACACCCTGTCGCTGCTCCTTTTTTTTCCTTCATGCATCTTCCTTACAGTACCTGTCTGAGGCACCCTCCTTTAGTTTAATTTCCTTTTCTAACTTTATCACTGTCGGTATCTTTCTTTTCTCTTCTCTCATGATCTCTCATACTTGCCACCACTTATTGGCTTTGAGTCCTCTTTTGACGACCTTTCTCTGGGTAATATGATGACAATACTCTCCTTTAGCATTACAAGTAGCATATTATTTCTTTTCTTCTGTGGCACATAAAAAGTAAATTTTGTGTAATTGTGTAATACATTAATGTTAGTTTGTCTTTTTCCAGTGTTGTCAATGCTGCATAATAACAAGCCTTTAAACTGACATCAGTGTCAGTAATGAAAGAGAATTAACTAAGTAGCCTGTGAGGCATCAACAGCAAGAATGAGCAAGTGAATCATTGATTAAAAAGCCTGTCTGTAAAACAAGGAACATATGTACAACATGACAGATGATATAAGAAAATAATGAACTTGAGAAAAGTGTTTTCAGATGTCAAAACACAGCAAGACCTGCGTTGACACCCTGTCTGCACGTCTTTGTTAAGGTCTGTCTCTCCCTTGGAATTATTCTCTTTGTCTTTCAGTCTCTTTTCTCTCATTTGCTTCTCCCCTAATGCCCTCCCTTACCTTCACACATGCATGCTACTTTTAATGTCACCCCTGGAGTATAAACTCTACTCCATGCTCTGTTTCCATCCATCTGTCGAGAGAATTGACGCTGAACTTTGAAAATGTCACAAGAGATGAGGCATGATATAGGTGTTTCCTAACAGACAGGTCTATCTTATTTCCCACACCATCAGCAGAAGAGAAAGTGTATTTATGATGTCAGATACTGGGGGGGACAATGCATCACATTGTTTTTAGTGGAAATCGAATTATACTGATAGCTTTTTTTTTTATATATATATATATATATATATATTTTGGGGCGGGGGGGGCTTTTCATGCCTTTATTAGAGAGAGGAGGATAGACTTGGGAACAGGGAAGAGAGTGGGTAGAGACATGTGGTAAAGGGCCACAGGCCGGATTCAAACCCAGGCCGCCCGTGTAAATGGTGGGCGCCTTAAACCACTCGACCATCTGCGCGCCCAATAGCTCTTTGATACTGTGATCATAAAGATGTAAGTCCTACACACTGTATGTCTGATGATATATTGTTTCTGATTATCAACATCCTAGCTCCTGCACACTATCTCAATTGTACTAATCTGTTGGAAAACTTGTGGGAAAGTGAGTGGACCAGGCTAGGAGTGAGAGGTTTTCTATTTTTCAAAAGTTCCATCCACTTTTAAAAAAAATGTTTCCTTCATATTTGTGCAATTATAATTATATTGGTGCAATAATGATTTATTTAGCATTAGGGATGCATGATATCGGATTTTTACTGATATTCCAATTTCTGCGTAGCCAGTAACAATGCCAGTTTACAGTTATATGAATGTATTTCTTTTTTTTCTTTTTCTTTTTTTTTCAAGATTTATTTTTGGCATTTTTGCCTTTATTTGATAGGACAGTGGATAGAGTTGGAAACAGGGAAGAGAGCGGGGAGAGACATGCAGGAAATAGTGCCATTTGAACCCAGGTCGCCTGCGTATATGGCGCGCCATATGAATGTATTTCTGACCTAAAACTTAAGCCGTATAAACACACTTTAAAGTTTAAGGAATGAGGATAAACAAACAAAAAAACTTTAGCTGATGTAGGTGTGTTGGTTCCGCCTTAAATTCAACAAACTTATTTGTACATTTGCTGGTATTTACTGCCAATTTATTGGTTGGTTGTGAATTTTCATGTCTGCCAATTTGAACATCTGTCAATTCCAACAACATGTTGATAATATTGCGCACTATTTTGCATTTATTTTATTTAAGAAACATTTTTACGATTGGAAAAAAATCAAGCAATATTGATACATTCCACTGCAATGAACATAGAAGCCCTTGACATCCAGTACAAGGTAATTTATCAAACACTGCAGGCAAACTCATACACACTCTCTAAATTGCACAATACACTACATTTAAAAAGGGGATGGAACTGGTGGAGAATAAGTATTTCCCTATTTCTTGCCAGACCCTAAATTTGTCCAAATTTTGCTGACATATTTTGAAGCAGTTGAACATCAAAATAATACAGATTTTATTATTTTTAAATGCATAATATGTAAGAGTAAAGACAGTTTGATCAGCCTCAATGTACCGAGATGTTGCCACGGTTCTTTTTAGTGGATGGGAGTTTTATTGGACTTAGAAATTAAAAACAAAAAATAGACATATATTGGTTGTCTTGAGTCTCTGTTGTTGCTTCCATGCTATCAAACTGGCATCAATATTAGTATGTATTTTTACTAGTATTGTATCAAAATTTTGTTGCTGGTATTTTGATAGCTGTTTGTTATGCCTTTACAGAGAAAAATTACTCACAAATACATATTGTGTATCACCATTCAGCTAAAAAAAATATCAAGGTAGGATTCTGGCCCACGTTGCCTTTCCCTATTAGAAACAAATGGCCGTGAACTTTGACTTCAAATGGGATAAACTGATACAAAACCCAGCTATGCCTATTGTTAAAACTGTGAACACTTTGTAGGAAGTAGCTGCCTCTACTTCTAACATTAAAACGCCAGCTTTTTGAAGCATGCCATCTCTGTCCTTTCAGTACTTCAGCTGCTGTTGCTGTTGTCCAACTCAAACCGACCAGGTCCTGTGATAAGAAGTGCTACCCTGTGATGATAATAACCCACCCATTTGCCAGAGAAACAACTTCACAGACATGTTAAAATAGGTATTATTAAAAGAAGAAGAATCAAACAAATAAAGCACTTATCTCACTTCTGATAGATCCTTATAATCTCTTTGTAATTTCAGTTTGTTGACAATATCCTAACTCTCACAGTCTGCATCTCTTTGTGTTTTAAAGAGAATGGACTGCCAGTAAAATACCTTTATTTTCTTCCAAATTAGATTTTGGAGTGAACACTTCAAACAAACACTCTTGAAAACATTTCATGCGGACAGCTTGAAAAACAGTCTATGCTCAGATGTCAACATTTTTAACTTTCTGTCAGTCGCTGTTGTTTTTTCCCCGCTCTTCTCTCTCCTCCGCCCCCTTCATTCTGTCATCTATAAATATTCTAGATGTTCTCTTTGATCGTGAATCAGATTGAGACAGGAGCCGCTCTCATGTTGGCTGACGGCTGTCACCTCACCTTTATACTGCCATCTATATGTTAGGAACTCCACTCTGGAGACTTGATGTTTACATCTGTCTCCGCGC
Source organism: Cheilinus undulatus (assembly GCF_018320785.1). NCBI lineage: Eukaryota > Metazoa > Chordata > Actinopteri > Labriformes > Labridae > Cheilinus > Cheilinus undulatus. The sequence goes on along the minus strand of NC_054882.1, from coordinate 7,530,737 downwards.
ATGTGAAGGTGCTGCCAAGTTTGATGCCTTCGCCAGTGAGCGCTCCACCGGGGCCTCCAGCACCTTTGGGAGCACTTGGAGGTGAGAGGAGAGAGGACAGCAGCTTTGTTTGAACTTGCTACCCCCGCCACCACCCTACCCCCTACCCTGTGAACTCCCGCTCCCCCTCTACGCTCCATACACCCCCCTCAGGGCTCAGTAGCGGCAACAGCTCTTCTGGGCCGCCGTGCTCGCCGGCTGGCTCCCACCAGCCTACTGCTTAGCAACAGCCAATCGGCCAGGCTGGGTGACTTGCTGGCCAATTGCGTCGTAGAGAAGGGCTAGTGCTCAGAATTTGAGTCCGCCGCATGGGTCTGGCTATAGTAAGTTGGAAGAGGAGGAGATCTTTTTTTTCCTTTTTTTAATGAAGGGGAGAGTTCATTTCCTGGTTGGGTTTTTTTTTCTTTACTTTGTTTCAGTAGTCTACTCTCTGTAACCAGGGAGATGTTGTGGGTTTTATTAATAGAACCTGTCCCCAAAATAACAGGTCAAGATGAAGAGGATTGAACTCCCACTGGGAAGTTGAAATTCAGCTCTTCAAACTCTGTTCTTGAAACTCAGCTCAAATGCAGCAGTAGTTTTACAGTGGAGAGGTCTTGAAAAGGAGCTGCAAAGCTCAGTGGCCCTTCAAACAAGTTTATATAATCCATTTTCATCTGTTTTAGTGCATTTTCTTCTCATTATATAATCAAGTTTTCATTAGTCTCTGGTTATAGTTGGCTCATAATTTCTTCTGTTGTAGCTCTCTGTAAAAAGGCCATTTTGAACTTTAGATGTACAACAAAAGTTGCTTGAAGACTCTGCAGCAGTTAATGTTTTGGGGATATCCTGACTTTTACTGTCTTTCAGCGTTGTGCATTATATTGAGTTTTAAAGGTAAATATTTTTAATAGATTAAAAAGAGACTCACAGTACTGCACATGTTGATTGAAAGACAGTCTTCTTGAAAAGTTTAGTACAAATTTTATTTAAGAAGAATGTATATTATTAGCAGGGCTGCCAGCATTAAGGCATCAATCACAATCACAACAAGGCCCATAATTAGTTGCATGCTTTATTGTTCCTTGCAGCACACTTTGGTTTAACTACTGCAGCATCTCTGTGCAGCCACTGTGATGTAAAATAAGTCAACCACTGCTCCTTAATGTCTTATTTCAGTTTTAAAAAACTCAGTGAACAAGACAAACTTTATCTGCAGCATGTGTTTTCACCACTTTCACTTCCTTTCCTGTGGCTAAGATCATGCTGTCATCCTCAATATACCCAGTGGTCTTTAAAAATAAAAGCACAACTGTATCCAGACAGGTCAGTTTCCCTTAAGCCAGCCCTGCACTGAAACAGTTTTTTAATGTGAGAAACTCCATGGGGACGTATAATTACAGACATAACTGTTTTTTTCTTATTGTTGATGGTGTGCAACGAGATGATAAACATAGCACACCACACACAAACAGATTCTGTTCACCAAACATTAGAGCCATGCCTCTTAAAGCTCTAAATCTCATGCTGTCAATTAATCAGCAAGTTGTTCCTACCTATCTGAACTTTATGCTCCACTTTAACTGTCATTGTCTTGGCTGTGTTTGTTGTGCTTCCTTCTTTGGTCAGTTTGCTTTCTGATTGGTTATTCAATTCAACAAGCTTTATTGGCATGGAAGCTTTTGTTTGTATTGACAAAGCATTCCTCCTTTCCACAAAACAATCCTTCTCATCCTGGCTGTCCTTGGTGTTCCCCCTGCACAGCAGAGTTTCTGATCATAAACACTGACTGAACATGTCTTATTTTTACTCTTGAATTGGAGCTGTTCAGGTCATCTTCAGAGCAGATAAGGGGGTAAAAACCCCTCTCACACTACGGGAATATCTGACAAGATGACCTTTAGAACCTTCAAATAATCAGGCCTTTGTTGACCGTAGTTGGAAAGGTGGAATCAAGCAAACAGTGGGCACAGTTATCTTGTAGTATATACCTAGCTTTAGTTTTAAGACAGCAGAAAAATCCAAAATAAAACAAACAGCTTTAAATGCAAATAGTGGAATTTTAAAATACAACACAAAGGAGGTGCAATTACTACAAAAATTGTGTGATTTATTACAATTAAAGAATAATCCCTTGGCAGCCCCAATTATTATTAAAATTCAAATTATTTTAATACGTGTTTTGATACCACAGATCATTAGAACAAATAAGACTTTATCATTTTAAATCTCATAGTATTGAATTGCTTGGAAAGTGTTGAAAATTTTAACACACAGAAATGTTGCCAATGTTTTTGTACAAATCAGACACTGTGAGTTTTTCTGCAATTTTTGAAAATTAAAAACAACAAAATGTCCTACATTTGGTGTTTACGACTTGTTTTGTTGCTGTTGTATCAAATGGGTACTAAAAATTATATATATTTTTTTACCAGTCATATCAGAGATGATACTTTAGGTATTGTGACAAACATTTATTATTTCATGACAGAAGAAAGTTTTGAAATGTGATATTTTAGATCATATCACCCAACCCAAGTGTCACTTAAACCAGCTTTTTGACTTTCCTTGCACTTGATCAACACTGTGACTCATAAAGAGCCCATCCGTCTCATTCAATGAAGTGTTTGTTTCATAACCACATGTAGTGACAGAAATAGTAACCAGTTCTTCACTAATGTGATGCTAAACAACACTGGTTCTGAATATTATTACCAAGAGGAGTGAATTTTTTAGGTCAGTGGCTATTTTGGTAAGCCGGCAGGACCCATCCTGCAGCACTGCAGTATGGGTGGGGCAGAGGCAAAAAGGTGGGATGCTCAGAGGGAGGGAGGGAGGGAGGGAGAGAAGGATGAAAACAAGGAGTTAGCTTCTAGTTAGTAGGACCATGCTGTCTTGTTTTCACTCTCGATGGCTGTTCACTGCTTAGCAACAACGAATCAGATCCCTAGATCAGAACTGCAGGACAGCCAATCAGCAGGCAGGAGCGTGGCGCCATAGAGTTTGGATTTTACCACGTGTGAGAAGATAAGAGTTGAGAGGGGAGCGCAGTTATGCAGGAGGAGAGAGAGAGCGATGGCTTTTAAATAGTGTGTCTGTGTTTTTATGCCCGCACTAGAAGTTTTTTCTACAACCACACCCTTTGCTCTCTGCTGCAGTGACCCCACTGGATGATTTTTAAAGCAGACTGCAATGTTTGCACGTCTGTCACTTATTAAGCACACTTCAGCTGTGGTGCCAGAGCAATAAAAATGATAATTTGTTTTTCTCACAGATAAGGAGGGCAGTTATATAAACCTTCAGCTCCAATTAAGCTTCTGTTATGTCATCTGTGATTATTAATGTCCCTTTAGGATTAGTGTCATTTCACAGCCATGCTAGTTGATTCTCTTTTTTTTTTAACTTAGGCATTTAATCTAGTCTTATTATAAGTGTGTATTCATATGTGACATGTTAGTCAGGTCTGGTTTCATGCTATGCTTCTGCCTGCAGGTACTTAAGTCTTTAAATATCCTGCAGTGAATCATGGGATTAGCGAAATTGGAGACTGAAAAGACTCAAGTATTTACAAGTGCATCTTTTCCTTTAGGGTGTCTTTTATTTTTCACTGGAGCCCGTTTGTTGCTGGTGTTTTTTTCTCTTTTTACATTTCCTCAGTTTTGCTCTAATTTTGATTAAATAAAATCACATCTTTAAAAGACTGGCCTCCTTAGCTCCCCATAAGAATGTGCCCAGTTTTAGGGAATGCACTTGACTCTGGTGCAGCTGGTGGAGCTGGGTGCGGCCGGCTCAGAGCTGCAACCATAACTTTCTCTCCACGTGCTCCCCATGCTCTCGTATTTTTGTTCTGCCTCTCGGTGGCTGTGCAGCAGGCTGACTGGCAGCTGCGCGGCAGCAGAACTCCACACTCCAGCGTGCATCCAGGCTGCTCGCTGTTGCATGGTTACAGGCACTTCCACCCTGCCATTGGCTCTGAGTGTGCAGAGCTGCCTGTGCATTGGCTGAGCAAGGAGAAAAACACAGCTTTCATTGGCCTCTGAGATGTTGGAGCTTGTTGTAATTGGTGCAGCTCTACGGCTCCCGCTCCTTGGAGACTCTGGCTGTGTAAACATCCTGGTTGTTTCTTTCAATGGAGTGTGTTTACCAGCTCAGTTTTTGCCGGTGTGTGCAGACTGAGGCTGAGTGTCTCTGAGGAGAAGGGAGTCTGGTGAGAGGGAGGATAATTGGCTCTCTGCTCCACCATACGCTTTGTGATTGAAGAAGCACCCTGCACCATTATGACACTTTGACAGCATTACAGGCGAGGACACTAACAACCCTCAGTCTTTTGGCAGCATTACCACTCTTCTTCTTTCTCCCTCTTCATTCTCCACTCCGACGTCTTCTTCAGCGTCTCTGCCGCCTGCATCTGTCACATCAGCAGAAGCAGCAGCCCCACAGGCTATGTGTTATCCCTTCGGTGACAAGCGGAGGAGCCGCGTCTCGGGCTCAGACATGGAAAATAAATTGCCCAGAGTTCTAAATGATACAGTAGGGCTGTTTGTTTTGTTTGAGTTGTTTTTATTGTTCAGTTTAGCACTATTTTTGTAGCCTCCCCCTCCTCTTCTCATTCTCTCCATTACCATCACGCTACCTTAGTTGTAGAGTTAAGTGCCCCCCTCCCATCAAAACCCCCTCCCAACTCCTTCTATTCTTTATCTGGAGTACAAAGAGTCACAAAAGCTTTTGATCTTCCTTTCAGAATAAGATTCTTCTATCTCTTCTATCTCACCCTCGTCTCATCTCTGAAGTTGAACTCGATGCTCTCACTGACTTCGTCCTCACTTCTACATTCACAGCATGACTTGGAGGGGGGGGCGGGGCTGGCCCTGCAAAGGCCGCCAAAGCTTCCACCCTCTCAGAGAGCCTACTGCTTAGCAACAACCAATCAGCCTAATATTTTTGGCAGGGTCTCACAGCCAATCGAGGGGGTGAGAGAAAGGTTTTAGCGCTCTGTTTTTATTGGTGGCTGTGTGAAAAACAATGTTTTTCTTAGTACTCTACTCTTTAAGGCTATAGTGGCAATGCTGATAAAGCCAAGAACAGATTTAGGGAGATAATCTGGGCTTTGATGGAGCTGAAAGACGCATGGCTCATTACTGTTAAGTGATCTTATTTGCATTTTTATGCAATCTTGCCACTTTAGCTGAGCTGAAACAACTCGCAAGGTCCTGCACAGGACTTGTAACTGTGGAAGCCCAGTTAGGCAACTGAAAAAATTAGTCAGGTTATTATTTTAAAAACACTAAACATTGAGACAAAATTAGGATGTAGTAAGTCTAAATGATGATGTGGTAAGTCATGTTCATGAGATAAAAACCAAAAGATATGAAAAGTGAAAATTATGACATGGAAAGTGAAAATCAGTGGAAAAAGTCCAAATTTTGAGTCATAAATTTGAGTCAAGGAGTCAAAATTATGAGATGGAAGGTTAACGTTATGAGAAAGGATTGGAATTTTAACATGTTGTAGTCAGAGCTGAGAAAAAATGGCAAAACTATGAGATGAAATTTTGAAATAATGAGAAGAGTTAGAATTGTGAGATGTAATAGTCATAATTATGAGTTAACTGCAAGATTAAAAGTTATAATTTTGATTTTTTTATCTCATAATATTGAGTTTTTTATCTTATGCTTTTGACTTTGATCTCTTATTTTGAACTTTTTATTTCATAACTAAGATTTTTAATCCAATTATTTGGATCTTTTTCTACAGTGAGCATCCATATGTAACTCCCTGTGAATGTGTGAAACATCAGTAAAACCTTCCTAAAATTGATCTGCACCCCCGAAACAATCCATTTCCTAGTTGTCCTAAAGCTTTTACATCCTCAAACATGCTCTCTCCCCTCTTGAGTGAAGAGTTCGATAGGTGAGATCAATAAGGGATTATAGCTAGTCAGTAGCAATTTACCTGCTCCATGTAAGTGATGGATAGTGCAGAGCTACCAAGAATCACTCAGCTTAGTTGACAACTGTCACATTTCACTTAAATGAAGATGGAAGATGACAAGCTCTCATTCCAGACTGAGATGGGAAAGTGAAGTATCACACTATCTCTTTTTCCCTTTACAACTGCTGTCTAGTTACCCTCTAGGGAGGCAGTTAAAACCTCACATGGCCCAGTGGACAACAGAGGGAAGCTCTTTTGGTCCCAGCTGTGTGGATGTGAAGCAGTGGGCGTTCGGAGATAGCGTATGTGCTCAGCCGACCCTCACCGGTTAAATAAAGCTAAAAGCCCCGTTGACAGCATCTCCCCTAGACAGATACAAATCAATAGTCAGAGGGTAACCACTGCTAGGACTTAGCTCATGACTGACAGGCAATGCGGCAGAAACCCTCAAGAGTTAACTAAGGGTGGGGCTTGAATGTCTCCATTAATTCAAGTCAGTTGGACTTTTTAAGCCTGGAGTAACTACACGAATGGAAGAACAGTTAACCAATCTATCTGTGTGTGAAACAAGGAAAGAATAAAACTCAGATGAAGGATTTGCACTTTACTACTAATGGAGAAAAAAACCTTCATCACCCCCATCCATCACTGCAGTAGTTTGAGAAATCTTTTCTCAGGGGTAAAGCTCGTAGGTGCTGTGAGAAAACCTAAGCCCATTCATCATCTAAGGGAAAACATTGTCACCACCTGCATCTTATTTTACCCCCTGTATCTTATTTTTAGCTCCTCACTGAGTCTCTGCTAACTATACATCTCAATGAAATATGTTGAAATACATCCTTAATAATTTACTATGACACTTTTCAAAGTGTTCAAATTATTTTGTGCATTTCTTTGGTATCCAAACATAAATATTTGAGGCACCATAGTAGTGATGAGCAATTTGGCCCCCCCCCCCAAAAAAAATCAGACTTCTTTATTTCTGTTTATTACTATCAGTATTTACTCTGTCAGGGTAAGGCGGGAGTCTTTGCCCCAAGTAAGGTAGTATCATGATAATGGACCATGAGATTAAGAGACAGATTGGTGGTGTCAGCAATGTTACAGATATAATAAACTGTTGTGGCAGAGAAGGAGCTTTTTTTGGAAGGTGAAGCTTTCAATTTCCCATTTGTCCCTATCTATGGTCAGGAGCAGTTGAACTGAATTTCCTCAGGATGGACAGCCTTACCCCCAAATTCCATAAGTTCCCATTTTTTTTGCAATTTTTGCATTTCCACTGCACATGCTCAGGTCCTTCTCCAACTTCTCCAGCTTCTCCAGCGTGTCCCTGAAGCACTGCTCCACTCTGCTCTGCTACATATACACGCCAGGTCTGTTTTCAGTGCTGGCCATGGCCAATCCATGTCAGTCCACAAAGAGCAGATCAATCCAAAAAACAGGAAAAACAAAACTGTGAATCATCAGATCCGCTTCAAAATACGACAAATGCACGGACTCCTGTTGGTAAATCATAAAATGTCTCATCTTGTTATGTCTCATCCTGTGACAAGTCACCAGTCAGTTGGTTGGTCACAGAGCTACTGCAGCGCCATTGACAAAGAAAAGTTAACTTTCAAGGTGAAAAAAAAAAACAGAATTTAACACCACAAATCCTTTGTAAAACATAAACCTTTAACCTCCTAATGTACCAACCCATGGCTGAAGCAAGAACAATCATGGAAAATGATCAAAACGAATGGGAAATCAACAACCAAAAAAGGGTGAAATTATCTGTCCTTTTCATACTCTTCCAACGTGAACCCATAGTTCTCCCATGATCTTGTGATCTCAAGTTTTCAGTTGCTCAGGGCTACGCTCCAGGCACGCTTCTAGTAGGCGATGGCCAACTGGAAGTTGTGGGCACTGTCGTTGGAGCAAAGTGCTGTGCACCTGGGATGCAGCCCAGACGGAGTATGTGGAATTTGGGGGTTAAAGATGGTTTGAGGAGCTTGGACATCTGAACTGAGCTGACAGTAGAGCTGCTACTTTTTTGCACCAAAAAGAGCCAGTTTAGGTGGTTTGGGCATCTGATCAATATGCTTCCTTGTCACCTCCGTATGAAGGTCTACCAGGAAAATCCAAATGGGAGGAGACCAACAGGTAGACCCAGAACTTGTTGGAGGAATTGTATATATTATAGATCCTCCCCCAGGAGGAGTTAGAAAGGTCACTGGTGAGAGGGATGTTCATTGAAACTCTCATTTATATTCTATAACGATCCAAGTTCACTTTGATAATGCTTTCACTACTATATTATTAAGAAATGGTTTAAATGGTTTAAATGGATGTAGATATGGTTATGGACTGATTTTTTTTTTCAGATGTATTTTTTACTTCTGCAGTGTAGGTTTGTCCTGATTAAGTCAAAATCTTCAAAGTTTATCACTATTAGGATAATTGGCTTTATCACTTTCCAGTGATAATAATGATGTATCCCCCTTCCCTACATCAAAGTCCTTATTACTAGTGATTACAAAATGTCTTTTATTTTATCCAACAGGTTTAATAAGAGGATTTAATTAGTGTTTTGCTTAAATTGCAAAAACCTGTTAAAGTCTCCAAAGGATTTGGTTGTTTTCTTTACAAAGCTGATATGCTCTTTCTGTGAGCTGTCGTCGTGGGCAGTGGAGCCAGTATTTGTGAATAATCTGCCAATATTTGAGCGCCTAGAAGACAGCCAAGACTAATCTGAAATGTCACTGGACAAACCCATCAACTCTAAATAAAAGATGTTCTTTGTGTCCATATAAAACATGGTTTTACATGTAAATGGGCTTAATTTCATGGCAGTGATAACAGTTTTAAGAATGAGAAAAGTAACAGTTGTGTTTTTTTAAATACTTGAAGGAGATCAGTCCTTTCTGACTGCCACTTTTATTTTTTTTATTTTGATTAAGAGTCTGGTCTTAAGTTGAGTCCAGAGCGGTTCAAATGTGCGCCTTTGTGAGGCCATATCAATTTTAAACTCTACTAGAAATTATTTGCATCTGTTGATGTTACACATTTTTACCTATTACTTGCTGTTTATGCAGAGTATACAGTTGTATCCCAAGTGTTTTCATCCAGCATATCAGCCTCATTTGCAGCATAATTTACCCCCTTCCTGATGTATTCCTGTTTTCGTTCACTAACAACAGATAATCAAGGGCCTCACACATGTTCATACAACATTTTTAATAGGAATAAAAAAGTGGGGTGTCTGGTTTGGTTTCAACAATCTCCAGGCCTGGTCCCATCTTTAATCAACATGCCAACCCAGACTGGCTGACAGGATGGGGTTTGTCGTGGCGCAGGTGTGCGGTTGGCTGCAGTAGAAGGTCACCTTCATTATTAAACAAGGGTGAGGACATGGGAGAGAAAGAAAACATCTGCACACCACTGTGCAATTCTTCACCCTTAATGTCTTGTCAGTGATCGAGCTGAACTTAAATCCCTACTGGGAAAGAAAGCTTTGAAGGACAATGCTGGTGTAATGTGTTTCATGTAAAAATTAACTTGCAGAGACTCACTTCTGCCTTGACAAGTGAAAAACACCCTTGTCAACCTTAGAGGACGTAAAGCTGCATTTAATATCCACAAATCATCATTGTATTGAGTGCTGAAGTGTCTGTATTCTGTCCTCAGGTCTCTTGTGATCATCAGCACCCTGGATGGGAGGATCTCTGCTCTGGATCCTCACAATCAGGGCAGGAAGCAGTGGGACCTCGATGTTGGCTCAGGGTGCCTGGTGTCCTCTAGCCTCAGCAAACCTGAGGTACAAATACGCATATTTCTCCTGGTTTATATATTTCTAAAAGGAGGGGGAAACAAATTCCTGGTTATTTACTTCTGCACTTGTATATATAAGAACAGTAATAGGTACAGAGACTTTTTCAGGTTGTTTTACAAGACGATGGTAGCAGCTAATTCAGACAAATTTGATGACCTCAGTATCACCAAACAAAGACATTACTGAACATTAATTTCAAAAGATAGCTATATTTATACACTAAAGTTTTATTAAACATTGGTCTATAATAGATTTCAGATACTTACCAGGCCAGCAGATAGTGTAAAAGAATGTTTTGAATCAATATCAGTAAGCCCTTAGTTTATACAGTTCTGACATACAGGTTTTTTACAAATTGAAGATACATTATATAGTAGAAATTTTAGAGTGGAATGTCTGTATTAGTTCAAAAAGTGACTATTTCTTTGTATATGTTTTTATTTGAGGCCTTACAATATTTCAAATATTTCCTAAAGTCTTCAAAGACAGAGAAATTCTTCATTTCTAGAATTGTAACGGGACATGTCTTGCTATTGAAGTTGCCATCAGTTGTGAGTTCCATCAGCCAAATTCACCTCCCTAACATGAAAACTCCCCACACTCAGCATGTCCAGCGAGCTGACACCAGCACTGCCCACTTCCACGGCAAATCTGTGCAATCCCAGAATGCACATGTGCTCTGGGATCTAAAGACGTGATTGTGTTGACAAAATGCCAGTTTTGTAAATACGCCATTTTATTTGCTGTTTTTGTTTAACAGTCTTCCATCAGAACAAGTTAACAGTGGACAGCACTGGTCTGTACTCGTCATATTGTTTTGATTGGGAGCCCCCTGGTCACAGAATTTTATTTAGTGTGCGTTCGACTTGAGAAAATCTTTTGAAATCCACATTATATTTAGAGAATCAGATGTTCATGTGGTAAAAAATCTAGATGTTTTGTTCCTTTTTCTGTTTTTCTCTTTTCTGTTTTCAGCCTATCACTTCACAAAATTCTTCAGCAGTACTTTTATTAAGTCATCTAAGCAACAGTGCTCTAAAAGCTTTACTCTCTGCATAACATAAAACATGAAACTATCCCGGTTAAGTGACCAGCACATCTTTTCATCTGTCTGGAGCATACTTTTCTCTTCCAAAATAAAAGCAAATTTTTTTAGAACAGGGAATATCGTAATTGTAAGATGTACAAAAGACTAAACAAGAGCAGAGAAATACGAGAGGGCTGTAAAAATGTCTGTTTACCTTCACTTGGTAACTGAAAAAACCTGTAATTTAAGCAACAATATTGATTACCATTGAGTAAAATGCATAGATGAGGACTAATACTGAACATTTGATGTTTTTCTGTGACTTGGTCCCTTTTTTAACCAAAAAAAAAAAATACAAATGCTAGTCTGTGGAGCTCAAAAGTTTAAACAGCCCGGATTGGCAGGTTTAGAATATAAGAAAGCCCTTTCAGTTGTCTTCAAATACACAAAAAGGTCATCCACAGCCACTTAAAGAGTTCAAACTGACTTTTTCAGCTGATTAAAATCTATTCATTGATGAAAAAGTGAATTTCCTTCGGTCCTGACATGTCAGTGTAAGGTTAAGGATGCAGGCTCGCCTGAGTCTTTGCCTCAGAAAAAAACCCTTTCCCTCTTGGCTTTCCATCTATAGACTGTAAGCCCAGCAATTGAACTCTGTGCACTTTGAACAGCCAGCCAGGGGTTGCTGTTGCTTACATTTATTTCATACACACAATACACAGCAGACATACTGCACTCCCCCACAGAAATCTGTGAGTAGCTATATCGCCTGGAGGATTAGCCTCTTTGTCGACTGTATTGGTTTACACATACAAACACAGTAAGACCCCCGTCTGTACGTGTATACAGAAGCTTTAACCGCCCACACCGACATGCTGAAAGTGAAGTGTAGCCCACAGCGAGACCGGAGTCTCGCTCTCTGAGATGCAGACTAGAGAATATCTCATGGTTCACTTTGATGTGGACTCGCTCTGTGGTTGTGAGAGTTTAGCCTCAGGGAAAAAGCCTCTGATATTAACAAGGGTCTGGGTGGCTGCTGAGATCAGATTAATGTTCATCTGCGGCTGTGGGGAAGGCAAGTTCGAGGGTAATGAACTCTCTGCTTTAGAAGTCAAGTGCTAGAATAAAAAAGCATCAACCAGAACTAGTTCATGGAGTTTAATACCTTCTGACAGGTGTTTTTCCCCTCAAAAGGGGCTTGTTATGTAGTTTTTGGTTCCCACAGAGGAATATGATGCACTCAATCCAGCAGTGGGTAACAGATGAAAAAGCCAATCCCAGTTGGCTGTATTAACACTCACCACTTGAAGGAAAGCACAAATTAGATGAAAAATTCAATTCTTCTAGAGTCCACATATTGTAACCATGATGTTACTTGCATCCTTTTAGCATTAAAACCTCCCATAAAAGTGGGTGAAGTGTTACCCTAGTGTGTGCTAATTAGCATGAAAAATCTGAAGCCTGGAAGTTCCCTGATTAGCAATCCGACAATTAAGAGGAGGGAAGTAATCAATGAAATCAGCTGCTCTAGTGTGGGTTTGAAATGAAATACCAAAAATCTTGTTCTTTGTGATTGCACATGGGTGCTTCTGTTTCTGTGTTCAGGAATTTGAACATTCAGCAATTCATCATTCATTCTTTTCTCTTCTTTTTCTCTTGTCCTCAGAGATTATTATGTGGGAAACCCCTAAAGGTACCTCACAGCACTTAAAGCTTGAGATTGTGTGAAGAGAGATGGGCTTTTCCCTGGCTGCACAGGAATATAGATTTGACCTTGAATATAAAGTGGCACAAGTTATAGCTTTGGTGATTTCCATGCCTTCAGTTGAAGGATTAGATGATTCTCTATGGTAAGATCAAAGTCTTCTATCCACTGAATAAAAATAAAGTTTTCCCAAGCAGTAAATGCGCCTTCCTCCTTTTATGTCTTTTGTTTTTTCTCTGTTACAAACGCAGCATACAAGGAGATATTCACATTCATAAGCTTGCCTTATAATAAGTGGAAGTGTAAGAACTTGCACAAATTAAAAAAATAAGGAAGGGTGAGATGCTTCTTTAGGCATTGAGCTAATTTGAATTACTTACCCAATACAAACCACTATCATCACTTACAAAGATGCTAATTGTGAAGATTTATTTGTCATTGCTTTCTTTGGTGTAAGACCACCATCACATTTGTCAACATTTTCTGTCACATGTGAACATGAAATCAGAGATTTTGTCCAACAGGCAATTAACTACCTTTGTTAATAAAAAAAGAAAACTCTACTTTGAATCAGTATCTAGATATATGCAATGCAAGCATAGCATTACATTGATAAAACACAACAGATACACATCAGCCACTGACATCTGTTCATCCCACATTACTTGCAGATGTCAACCTGTCAACAGGGCTGATATCAGCCACTATCAATATTGACCTAATACACAGTTCATCCCTAATTACTTTCATAAAATGTAATTATAATTGCTATAATATTGCTGTCTCAGTGTGCAGTTTTACTGTGTTCAATCTGTTTTTGAGGATAGGGATGCACAGCATTATTGGCATGGTGTCTATATCAGTAGATATAAGGATAGTGGTAGATATCAGAATTTCTGCCAGTATTTACAACCAATATAACACTCAGCAGTGGTCGCCCCCACATGACACTCGGTCACCCCAGATGATTTTTTTCAAGTTCTGTCAAATATTACAGGCTAACGGTTAGCAACAGAAACCAAGCTAGCTACTTCTTATGACATGTCACTATCAAATTTATCATCAAAATAAAGATTTGCAGATAAAACTTATTATTCACAGTTTTGGGGAGGTCGCCCCACATGATATCCAAAAGTGGCAAGTACATTACAGCAGTTAAAAAACAGATTTATTTGCAAATATGAGAGAGACTTCCTAACCTCCCAGATGTTTTGCTGGGTCCCTCAGATTTGTCTGGCTGATGCAATATCCTGTGCTTGAGGTGGTTTTTAAAATAAAAGTCCCAAAATTGTGTTTTCTTGATGGTCGCCCCGGATGATATTTCATAAAATGAACATATTCGGACAACATTCGCTTGTATATTATGATGGAAATGTATGTGCAAATGCTTCATAATTTTGTCAATGAATGCAAATTATCGTAGAAATTATGCCAAGTAGGGCAAGGGATATATTTGAATTGATTTAAAGTGATTTTAAACTGGTTGTCCAAATAGAAGTCAAGGCTGGATGGTCGCCCCACATGATGTTTTGACACTTTAGATAGCAGAAAAATGAACAATAACTAAAATGTTTGGAGAAGTTAGAGAGGGTCTATATATGGAGAAGGTATAAGACATACATGTTATCTTTTTATGTCTTTTGAATTTTTTTTTCAACGGAAAAAATTCAGTTGGACAAAAAAAATAAAGTAGGCGTCACATCATTGACCCCTAATAAGCTCAGATGTTGTTCCTTGAACTGGCAATATGAAACGACAACTCCAGCTGGAGCTGTAGGAGTTAAACTTGCGGCCAGTTCGGAAAACACTAATTTAGCTGGATTTGACTGGACAGCATCATTGCAACCAATCATCAAACATTGGGAATGACAAAGGCTCTTGTAGTTTGACATAATCAGCGATGTGTCCCGGGCCCTTTATGACCTCGATTTGACAAGACTTGCATGTCAGAATTTTTCTTCCATCTTCTATGTAGTTGACACCCTGGCCTAACATCAACAATGTGCACCATGATGCCTGCCAGTAGGGTAGTATTTGCTCCCCGTCTTTGTATCATCATTTACCAGAGTGACATTATTTAGATCTCCCCACTAAGTTGTTTTCTTCTCTCTCTCCCTGGGGATCTTCTGTTAAGAGTCAGGCTGGCATTGCTAACTAACTGAACTAAATTGCATTTTATCATTACATGCCTGGAGTTCTATTTAAAGGATCATAAGAGCACCTCTGTTGAAGCTATGATCAATACTTCCTGACCTGCCCCCCTGACAACTTCAAACTCTTGCACTGTCGCAAAGACAGTCATGATGACAGCATAACTTGACTGGTCAAGATTGCTCTTATAGTGTTGCCAGTCTGTTAGCCAAACAGGAAAAAAAAAACTGTTGCATAGTTCGACGTAGTGTCATCATAAAAGACAAAAAATGTTTTGTCCTATCTGGCAATTGATTAAGCCTGCAATTAAAAGAAAATTAAATGTATTTAGTTTAGAGACTTTAACTGTGTTTAACAGATATTATTTACAAATTTCAACCTTACATTTTTAATAAGGAAATTAAATAAGTTCTCCATACATGTTTTCAAGTGCCTAGGTGTAACTTTTTATTCAGAATAAAAACAGCAGAGCAGCACCACAATGCAGTTTTTCTGTGTTTCTATTTTCACTTCTTCAAAGTCTCTCTGAGGACAGGTGTGTGAGACTTCACAGGAAGTGTCTAGAAATCCACAGACAAACACACATGTAACATCGTCCTGTCATCCTGCCGTGTGCTCATGTTGTGACAGCCGATGCTGACTGTGATTGTGTGTTTTGGACTCCTATCTGTGTGTTTTCACCTGTTGGCTTTCATTTGGCTGACAGAGCGGAAAGAGGAGAGATGCCTGTCAGCGCTGAACCCACTGACTGGCTGTGACGTCACGCGTGATAATCCCCAGAGACTGCATGTGTTTATGCATTCATGTGTCTTGTGTGTTTTTATTGTGCTCATGTATTTGATGTGATTTTAAATGTAGATGCCCTGTCTGCCCTCTAACCTGGGATGACTGTCTACCCTGTGTTATTTTGTCTGTGTTGGTGGTGGGGGTGCTGCCACTGGCTACTACCACCACCACCACCACCAAAACAACCCACTCCTACACCCCACCCCACCCCACCCCGATGCCTCCTTAGTGCTTAGCAACAGTTTCATTGGTGCTTGCCGGGTCCCTGAGACACGAGTCTGCTCGGTGATTAGAGGCTGGGGGGTTCTGCCGTCATGTCATTGGCTGGCCTTGACATGCTGAGGAGGAAGCAACCAGTCACCTGCTGCTTCCTGGGGAGGGTGCATGCATGTTTTCTTTTTTTTATTAGTGAAATGAAGGACAGCAGAGCTACAAACAGCATTGTCTGCAGAAAAAGAAGCCATCACTTCAAAAAGCCAAGAGTGGCTGTGGGATGTCAGAGGGGGGTGAAGGGTGGGGGTTAGAAAGAGGAAGTCAAGCCAACGTGGCGTGAGTCATGCTGGGGGGCTGAAGCAATGAAGGGCGGGTTGGCGATCAGGGGTGGTGAGGTAATGCCTCAGACCAGAGATGATGTCATCACAGAAGAGACAATACACACATGCACACACCTCTGCTGGCATGCAGCATGTATGAATGAGAGAATTTGATAGATCACTACACAATGACTAACGATTGATCGCCTCGCTGTGACTAATGTGACAAGCAATAACTCTTCCAGCGCAGCGGAGGAAATGAAAAAAGCCAGATGGGCGATATTTTTGGCAGAAAGTCGATCTTTCGCCCTGTCTGCTCGGATACTGTTGTGATTTGTTATGGTTTTTTTCCCCTCTCTGTTTATGTTTTGTTTTGCTCAAACCACCGGTCTCATGCTGTCTGCCGCCTTTAAGTGGAGCATCAGCCTTGTGGGCAAACAGTGGCACATTAGGGGTGGGTGGGAGCTGACACTGTTTGACAGGATTGCTGGAGCGTCAGCAGCCGCGCACACAAACACAGGCACATATTTCTAGAACTGTCCAACCCCCACCTCCACCCCACTCCCTCTGAACCTACACCCCCTCCATCTACACATTACCCCAAAGTGGAATACAATGACATGATTACTAATCACATAATCATCAATTGCCACAGCTCATTTGGATGAATGCCTCCATTTGAAAGATGTAATGTGCCATAACAAGTCTAATAAATACGCTCTGACATTTATAACAGGGTAATGCAGATTTAGTGATGATATTTTTAAGTGCAACAACAGTTATGTGCAACCAAAATGTGAACTTTCACAGTGAAGACATTGACTGAATGCTCCCTGCAGTCAACAGATGAATATCTCAGAATTACTGAATGACTCCCCTCCCAGAGAGAGAGAAACACATCCTCACATTCAAAAGAAGAGAGGGTAAGACATGAATGAGTCCTCTGTAAAATTAATCGGCAAAGGGAATTCATCGTAGGAAAGAAAAACGCTGGGAGAGGGGAAATGTTTTTGCTGAGAGGACAGTTTTTAAACCCCCTTAAATATTTTTTAGGATGGGGTCTTCTTTGAATATTTTATGCTATTTTCCCTAAAATTAAGAAATGTGAAGTCTAATCCTTTTGATGCTTTGTTATTTATTTTTGCCCTTATTTTTTAAATGTAACAGTAAAAGAACCTCACAAATGACCTCATTAATGTAATGCAAAGACCATTTTTATACCAAAGGCATAAAGGGGGAAGGGAGATTGTTTATAATTTTATACAAACCTCCTTAAAGGATACTTTTAATTGGCTTTAATGAGGGTTTATTTTTAACATAATTAAGACAGGGCACTGATATCTTCACCTTAGTTCATAAAAAACACTTTTTTCTCCAACCTTGTTTGTTTCTAAAAGCTGTGCAGCAAATAATTTGAATATTCCAATTGGCAGAAAAACAGATTTACATTTTAACTGAGTGTTTTTTGGAACAATAGCTTGAAGGATTTCTGTAAGCTTTGTGGCACAGATACTCTCAGATATAAATTTTGTAAATCACCCAGCTTGCATAAATCAGAGTCTCATTGGAAACTAATATATTCCTGGAAACATTCTGCAGGTCTGATGCCAAAAAACATAAAAATAGTGACACTATGGGGTAAGGATTATTGGAACTGTCTCTCATTTAACCCTACGTACAACTCCAGTATATCTGACAGTGTAATTGGATAAATGTAGAATCAAGTGGAGAAGGAACAGCATTTCTTCAAAAATCAACCAATGAATTCTCTCACATTTACAGTATTTCAAGATACCCTTGCTTATATCAGTGTTTCCCCACACATAGATGATACCACTGTGAATCTAAAGGTATATACACACAACCACAAAAGGACAACTTCTTTTCTATCTATCCAAGGGATATGGCAGATATTAGCTGAAAAGTTAAATATTTGTATTAGTAGATAGGACCATTTCCGATGTCTCATGTTAAAACTGAAACTTCTGCCTTCATTTTAATAATTCCCTGCAGCCCCTTTCTGCCGAAGCTGACCTGCAATTGTAGGTTAGGATGATCGTTGTGATGAACATCATCATCAAAAAGCTTCCACACATGCAAATCACCTGATGTGATAACAAGTTAGTCATCCCACAGAAAAAAAGATGCTTTAAAGTAATTGAAACTAAGGTGTGATGACAGTTTGAAGGCCCTGTAATTAAGTTCAAATGGGTAATCATTAACCAGCCATCTGTTCCAGTTTTAGGGAGCAGAGTTGATGCAATGATCATGGTTAAAACTGGACACCACTCTGTTTTTCATAAGTCTACTTTAATTTTTAACCTCTTTGGTCAGAATTGACTTCATTAATATCATTCTCAATTCCTGGATATAGTCTGTTTTAATAAACTATTAATACAATTTTACAGCTTGTCCAAAATACAGTTTTATTTCATGTAACACCCTCATGAAACTGCCCTCTGGCAGTGAGAAATGATTTCCTCCTGCTGCACACTTGTAGAAGTTGACAGTCTCAGTTGCTACCTATGTGTTGTAGTCAGTTGTATTCTTTTATCTTTTAATGTATGAAAGTTGTTGGTTTATTGGATGTGCTAAACAATTAGGAGACAGGCCAGGGTTATACATCTATAGGATGCCTTTAGAGAAAACAAAACCTAGAGCAAATAGTGGATTAAAGCTATCCAGATTTTTTTTTAGACTTTTATCTTAGTAGCAGTGTAAGGAGACGTATGCTCCTCAGTTTTTTACCCATCAGTAAAACTTATCTGACTGACTTATCTGTGTTTAGTGATTTAAATTGATGTCCCAGGCTTTTATAAAGTTCCATTTTGACAAAAACTGTAGAGATCAGTAACCACTGCCATGGTTCTATGCCTTTTTTAGCCCTCAGTCCTGGAATGAAAGCTTTGAACTGAACATAGAAAGCTATCTAGGAAGTGACATGGATTGATTTCTCTTTAAACACCAAAAATTAAGCTGCATAAATAATGCAAACTTAAAATGATTTTTGGCCACTTTTTTGGTTTACTTTATAATAATTGAGATCTTTGCAGGCAGGGAAATTCAGTAAGATCACCAAGGGCAGAAATCAGATGAATAAAACACGGTGTATATGTACTGTATGTTTGTTGTCAGGTTGAACAGCTGATAGAGGAAGTCGGGTGACAAAGCCCTGAGCTGGATCAGTCTCAGATTAAGGCATCAGGAGCTCGATGACTCATCCACAGCTCTGAGAAGTTCCCTTCTGCTGTAAACCTCTTTGAACCCCCTTAGCCATTCCACCATGGTGTGATGTGATGGTCAGATTGTTAACCCCTCCTCCTTTCACTTGCTAAATTTATCCTCATCTTGTCTTTAAACCTAACCCCTCCTCCCCCCAAAAAAGATGACATCACCTCTGCTCTTGGCTCTGCTTTCGAGTAAATCACCCTGTCACACGTTTCTGCCTCCTGGCATTTTTAATCCACCACTAAGCTATTACACTGACTTCTTTTATAGTCCGACAGAGGGCCCAAACCAAAGTGATTTATAGGATACAGGTTCAATACTACCAGGATCTAATGTCTCCATCCCTTTGTATCTGTCATAAGAACAGGATTTTAAACCAGCCTTTGCTTAATATCTTTTTTAGAAAGAATGAGTCACAACTTGGACCACAAATAAACTCTTTCTTTTCATGACAGCCTTTGTAAATTAAGGACTAAAGTGCCAGAAGAAAACAGTCACAACCCCTGATGAGCTAAAGCTATGGAGGCTAAATCAGGATTAGTCTGAGATTTTAACAATGATGTCATTCTTGCTGCACCCCCCTGCAGTGAGCACCCAATAACACGCACGCACATCTACAGTTCCACACATATCTACAGATCCAGGTTAATTACTTAGGCTCTTAGTTGTGTAATGGTCCCAAGCCTGTGGATTCAGTCCAAGTGTGCGGGGGCTGAAGCTGCTGCTGCTGTGTGGGCCGATGTGTGTCGGCCAGTGTTGTCTGTGTGGGCTGATGTCTTTGTGCTTGAACCCTTGTCTGTCTGAGCTGAAAATCACTTTTACAAACTGTAACAGAAAATACAGTAGGTTTGGTAAGTGTTTGAGGTTATTGCATCAGGCAGGAGTAATGCAGGTAGGAAATAACACTATTTTATTTATTGACACCAGAGCAGAGTGCTATGATATAATTTCACTTTTTGCAGGTGTTGCAGTATTACCTCACTGTGTTATCAGGGCTTGTTAACTTTAGGAGGAGGAGTTAAGAGCACACAACAAAACAAAAAGGTTTATCTGAAAAGAGGTGGATTCAAAGTATATCACCCATATTATCAATAATTCAGTGACATTATCCTCCAGTCAACATCCTCTTTGGCCAGTTACCAAAATTTTGGTGTATAAAGTATATTTCAGACTGGATGCATGGCAGTCCCATCTTGGGAGCCTCATAGTTTGGTTTTTGCTTTGGCTTTCAGACTGCCTGCTGCTTGAGTGCTGCATCTCATATGCCTTATAAGCATATGATGAATGCCTATTTTTTCTTGAGACATGCATGTCTCTCAACCTAAGTAGACAGGGAGATGATAGAGAGTAATATTTAACTTGTTTTTCCAAATATGTATGTCCATGTTGGTAGATTATGTTTGCAATGTGTTTCTTGATGAGCCAGATGAAGGTCTCCAACTTTTGGGAGTGTTTTCTTTTTCCACACGGGTCGAATATATCACGAGGAAGATAAACATAGTACTAGTACACTTAAGGTTTAACATATCTTTGGAGAAACTCATCTCATTTGTACAGAATGCTTTTATTCTGAATTCTCCTGTCTGAATGGATCAAGTCACTAGTAGGGAGATTTATTGAGGTGAAATTTTAGAAGAAAGAAAAAGCTCTGACAGCAAGGGGATGCAGCCAACAGCAGCACACACATCAGGTATGAAAGCCACAATGGTGCAAGCCAGAGTGGACATACTCCCAGTCTGATATTAGTCTAAGACATGGATGCTTTTAAATACCTGTTTTTCCATCCGAAAAAGGGGGCTTGGTCCCATTTACCGCGTGCAGCTGCCACTGTCACATATTGCACAAGACCTAATGCGATTGAAAATTCTCCCCATTTACATTGTATTGCAAGCCACTTCTGCACTCAGAAGGTGTTGAAATGCATTACAACGCAGACCAAACCAGTGGGGGGTTCGTGCCACTTTTAAACTGCCTTCTCCCTTGTTAGTTCATAATCCTGGATTTAAAGAAAACAGAGAGTGAGACTGTCAGAATTTTAAATACTTTTCAGCACCACATGTTCAAATAGTTTACAATCTCAGTTATTTCAGTGTTTGATAGTGTCAAAAGATAATTAAGGTTTAGGAAAACTTCAGGTCATCAGTTATGTTTTTAACCAAAAGCTGCCTTGAGCAATAACAGTGTAATACAAATACACTGTCAAATAACATCTTGGCAGTGTGCTTTCCCTTTTTTTCTGTAATTAAAGAGAAGAAATCAAAGGCCACCAGATGCCTAGTGGTAAGGTCACACCCAGTGTTCATGCTTGAAGCAGACAGCCTGGGTTCCAGTTGGACTTGCAGCTTCTTCCTGGCATGATTTCTCACAGTCTTTCCTTGATAAAAGTCCAAAAATAAACCTAATATAAAAAAAAAGAGCAAAAGGGGAAAGATCAATACTGGGTGCCAAGGACTTGTATTTTTGTTGGCATGGTATTAAAACTGTTAACAGCTACAACAGATTTAAATAAGTAAAACCAAAGTTTGAAATAGATAATATTTTCCGCACTGTTAATCAGCTAAAATCTCTTCAGTTGAATGAGAGGAAACACTCATTTTGCAAAACATTCATACTGTTGAAGGTAAACGTACAGTTCAACCTTAAAGCTAATCTTTGTAGATCAAATGTGCCTAATTATCAGCAAATTTTTTCTTGGCCCTTTTTTTTCCAAAAGAAGTTTACATAAGTACACCTCAGGCTCTGAGTGATCAAAATAAACTTGTTTAGCAACCAGGTGACAGGATATTTTCTTATGAGGATAAGATAACAGCAAATCAAGACAAGATATCAGGATAAAAGTGTCTGCGTAACAAAGCAAAGTTCCTGGCAACCCTTTCTGGTGGAGATGTTATAATAGGTAAATTTAAAATCTAGATTCGTTGCACATGTAAAAAAAACATTGTAAATATAAAACATACTTAAGTAGAGCTTGTTACCTCTGTTTTAAGTGAGAATATCCCACTCTTTCCTCTTTGTTAAGCTTGAAGTATTAAAAAAAACAAATAAAAATTTCAAAAACGAACTAACATTAGTTTTTTTCCTGTAGGTGTTTGGTGATAAGATGGTCATTCCTTCACTGGACGGTGCCTTGTTCCAGTGGAACCGGGACAGGGAGAGTATGGAGGCAGTGCCTTTCAGTGTGGAGTCCCTGCTGGAGTCGTCCTACCGGATCGGGGAGGATACAGTTCTGGTTGGGGGCAAATCCCTCACTACATATGGCCTTGGGGCGTACAGTGGCAAGGTCAGTGAAAACCCTGAGATTAAAGCTGAGGAGTGTTACAGAGTTAATGAACTGAATGTCTTGTTTCCCTCTTTTAAAGTTACAGTTATCATACCAAGTAATTCAAAAGTGGTCAACATGATACCAACTTGTTCTCACTCCTTTATGCAGGTATAATAAGTTTCTTTGTAATTTCCTGCTGTTTTTTTTTTTTTTTTCCAGCTTCGGTACATCTGCTCTGCAGTGGGCTGCAGTCGCTGGGGGGATGACGAGACGGAGGCAGAAGACGTGCTCCTGCTGCAGAGGAGTCAAAAGACCGTGCGAGCCATCAGGCCACGATCAGGAACAGAGAAGTGAGTTTTATTCAATCAATCAGTCAAGTCTGTCATTGACATTCAGTCGACCAGTCAGTCAGTGTGAGTCAAGGAGCAGCTGCTTGTTTTGTATTTCAGAGAGCATTAAAGCTGCTCAAATGGCTTTGCTTTCCATTAACTTTCAAGCCACAAGCAGTTTACATTAGCATACTTTCTTTTATCACACTGACTAGACAGATAATTTTAATTGAATTTTTTATCAGGGCGCTGGATAGCCTTCTGGTTGTGTCGCAGGCCATGTGTACAGAGGCTAGAGTCCTTAAAGTGGGATGCACGGCTACAGTTCCAACCCTCTGCGGTTTACTGAGGACCATTCCACACTCACCTAGTCCTGTTTATAACTTGTGCCGTTTACCTTAAGTTTCTACAACATTTAAAGCAACTATTAAGATACAAGAAGAAATTATAATTTATTTATTAAGATAATATTTACAAAGCATTGTTGTTAACACATCTTTAGGTTTTCCCTCATCTCTGATTCTAAATTAGTAAACATTTTAGGTAGCATTTTTCTGCCAAAATATTCTTTTCAGTTGAAAAGGATTTTTTTTTTATTACCTTTTGAACAGGTGCAACACAGTAGAGGTACAAAGGAATTTGTTTTGCCCTAGAGTTACTTTATAAAATATAAAAGATGAAAGTGGAAAGAAATATATTCAAACTATACCAGATATAAGGAGACACTTTATGGGTAGTCTTGTACTGTGTATTTTTCACATTACACACACCTGGAAGATTATTCACATTCTATTATTGCTCTGTCTCTACTTTTACTCTTGCTCTTGGTGCTAGGTGGAACTTCAGTGTCGGAAACTTTGAGCTGAAGCTCGTTCCTGAGACACAGTCAGGAATCAACTTTCTGGAGGGAGAAGTTGTAAAAGGCGAAGGCTGGAGGGATGGTCAGAGAGTCATCACAGAGGAACCAAAGGACACTGACAGCTCAGAGAACCGGCAGAACCAGAACACTAACCTGGACCTCATCATCAAAGTCTCTGTTCCTGATTGGAAAGTCATGGCCTTCAGCAGCGAGCCTGATGGACAGCTGGTCTGGGAGCGTCAGGTAAAGCACTGAGAATGTTTTTGGATTGTTTTAACTTTGATTCTAGTGGAGAGACTCATTCTGTCCCCCCTGTGCTGTGTAGTTCTGCACCCCAATTGCTTCGGCTTGGCTTGTGGGTGGAGGTAAAGTCACACCAATCACGCTGTTTGACGACAACGCCTACAGCAAGTCAGACAATGAAGAGGAGGATGTTGACGATGAAGATCCAAAGAGGGCCAGAGGAACTGACGAGTCCAGTGTTTACCTTGGTAAACTACAGCTGCATAAATTTATTTCTAGTTATTAGTTATATGTGACTGTAATCATTGTACCACAGAATCTAAAGCATTGACTTCATCTGTCAATCAGGGATGTTCCAGGGACAGCTCTACCTCCAATCCTCTGTGAGGATCACTGAAAAGTTCCCCTCCCAAGCTATCGCATCAGAAAAGGACATCATTCCACTACCCACTGTCAAATGGAAGCCTTTAATCCGTAAGTCCTCACCTCCTTTAGTCATTCAGTTTTGAGACCGATTACCTAGTTTGCGAGGGCAATCTTAAGGGTGAGGAGTGATCAAAGACTTGCTTCTTTATTATTGCTTTGAACACAAGGGGAAACTGTTTCTTGTTTTCTAGAAGTGATTGTTAATTAGTGGCCTGTTGGGCTTGTTCCGCGTAGCTCAGGGCTTCCTCGTCTTTCCCTTTAATGTGTGACTATGCTGTGATTGTTATTCCTCCTCTATTGATCTCCACTGAGATCAAAGCACTTATTCATCTTGTCCTTGACACAGATTCTCCATCTCGGACACCAGCGCTGGTTGGCTCTGATGAATTTGACAAGTGTTTGAATAATGACAAATTCTCCCATGATGAATACAGCAACGGGGCCTTGTCAATCCTCCAGTATCCATACGGTAGGAAACTGTCCATAGCCTGTTGAAGAACACATTTAATTCTGAAATGCATGAACAAGGGACAGTTAACTGAGCCTAAGGGATGAATTTCTGTGTGTCCTGTCTGTAGACAACGGCTACTACTTCCCATACAGCAAGCATTACCGGGAGAAACGTGAAAGTGCCGTAAGCCTGTTAAATGGAAACGGGGCAGGAGGTGAGAGTCGAAGAAAAAAGGACCCCGTGCTGCTTCTGCCCTGGTGGAAGGAGATTGTGGGCACAATCTTCTTTTGCATCGCTGCCACCACCTACATCGTCCGCAAGTTCTTCCACCCCCCTGCCCCTGTGACATATGTGAGGGTAAGAGCACAGACGCAGCCTGCAGCTAGAGTAACAAAACACTGACACTGACTGCTGGTGGCCTCTCTTGTCATATGATGTTAACATTACAGCTGTTATCTCTGCTTAACTCTGCTTTTCTTTAACATGAGTAGACCCCATATGTAGTCACAGTCATCGCTCACCCTGCAGGTTCTAATGAAGAGTCAGGGAAATCTGCTTTCTCTTACCATAACCCTGAAATTTTTACCAGATTTGCTCCATTTTTAAAGTTTTAGTCTCCAAGTATCTCTTTTCTTTGCTTTAAGAGGGCCAGTCTCTGCTTTTTTTGTGTTTATTGATTATCAAACGTGCTTAATTTTTTGTTTTATCTTTCTTTTTGTGCTTGATAAATATTTGTATTTTATTGCTTCTCCTAGCCTCCCTTCCCGCCTTTCTTTTAGTTGGAAACAGTTGTTGTTTGTTTTTATACCTCTCAGGACAGTTTGTTTTGTGCTGCCTAAACTCATAAGGCATTAATAAATAGCAACTTTCAGACAAGAATAAATCATATCTAATGGCCTTTGCACATCAGACATTTATTTTTTTGTGAGATTAATTCACACTTTGTAAGTTTTTGTTTATTAACCCTTTAGCCAGTAAATACAAGCTTTCACAACAGCAATGTACTTTTAAACTTTTAAATTTATGGCTTTTGCTTATTTTCTGGGCACACAGGTTTTTTAACCAATCAAAATGCTTGTTGTTGCCAATGGTGAAAGAGTTGGAGTAGACGTAATAGAGGTGCATAAACTTCTTCCTCTCAATGACTCCTTATGATGTTTTCTTCCTTTTTCATGTAACTATATGTCTCTAGCCATTGCTGTTATTTCTGTTTTTATATGATTTTTTAAAGGCTAGTGAAGCTAGCAGGCAGTCTAGCACATGTTCAATAATATCAATGAGTCAAATGCACTCTGCTGGAGCTGTTTCCAAACTAATAACAGAGTCCCCTCTTATCCCAGACGTGTGGCAAAACACTGCTGTAGGTCAGTCAGCTTCCTGATATTGCTCCTCTGCCCAGTCTTGTAATACAAACATGTGAGCCCCCCCACTTGCAGCAAGCCTGGAGTGGGCCCCTAGTATTATTATTATCATCATTTAATTTGTGGATTAAATGAAAATGACCCTCTATTCTTCAGTCAGCCTGGCTAAAGAGAGGGAGCCAAGTAATTGTGACAGAAAAATAACTGATCAAGAGAAAAAATAAAACCTGCAGACTTTTGTTGTGAGATTTTTTTCAACTTTTTCCTACTTCTGTGTCCTGTCATGAACATAATTTAGAATTCATTGGAAAAAGTCAATGAATTTGTTAAAGCAAGATTGTTTTGATAGGTGAGACAATATCTTTTTACTGACATAGACACCAATAGAAGGGCAACCCTGTTCAGTTTTTTTGTAAATATTCAGCATGCCATCAAAGTTAATCTTACCCTCATTTAATCCTCATCTATGTAACATTTTAAGCTCTTCATTGTGTTTACCCTGTCCTCCTTCTGTCCCCAAAGCAACGGAAGGAGTCTGAAACACAGTGCCAGACAGACTCCAAGTTTGACCTTGAGGTTGTGGAATCCAAAGAGCCAGTTGCTATGGAGACCCGTTCCAGCGAATATGTGTCCAGGTAGGACTTTAACACACTGTGAAGGTCTGAGTAAATGATTTAGAGTCATGACTCAGGAGAACTCCACGTAACACTCAGTACTGTGCAGAGAAGTGCCATCCTCACTCCTGAAAGTCACATGCCAGTCTCACTCATTCAAGGTGTAGCTGCAGACTCGGCACTGTTACCATGGTGACCACTGGTCTTCCAGCTTTCCTGCCTGGATAGGACCAGGCAGAGATGGGAGATAGGAGCTGTACGAGTGTATGATTGGATAACTCAGCTGTTTGCCATCAAATGAAAATGACCTTGGCCCCCGCAGACCCCACCCTACTCAGCAGCATCTGCCACAGGGTCGCAGTGTCATTTTACATCACTGTCAGCACATTGTCAGAAAGTTTTTTGTTATGTTAGACATCCCCAAATCTGATCAGTGGACATAATTTATGAGCTGCCACTGACCTCCTGCAGTCTGATCGATGGAGTTTGCATGTTAACGTTTGTTGGATGAAAATTATGCCCTTTCCCCACCCAAAACATGAGCAGGAATGTGATTAAACTGTTTTTTTTCCCCTCTGTTGTCATCGCTCGCATGTTCTTTTCTTTTGATCCACCCTAAAATGACAAACATCCACCCG
Source organism: Cheilinus undulatus (assembly GCF_018320785.1). Lineage (NCBI taxonomy): Eukaryota > Metazoa > Chordata > Actinopteri > Labriformes > Labridae > Cheilinus > Cheilinus undulatus. Next base: position 7,503,364 of record NC_054882.1, on the reverse strand, counting down.
CCCCTCTCCGATAAAGCTGCAGCTGCGATCCATACAAATTACTTTTGCCGAAAAAGTTTCCAAAAATAAACTGTTGGCTGTTGCAGCAGCTGAAGCAGATATGAGCTAACTCAGAAGTGTCAGGAGTGAAATGCAGATCAGGTTACAAGGCTTAAATAACATGTACACACAACTCTTGATGAGACAGATTCCAGAGACTGAGAGGTTATGAAACCCCTTTTCAAGGTCATTGTTTTGTTTGAATGAACAATGCTGTGGAAAAGAATCTTTTCCCTCCTGATTTCTCAATTTCTTTTTTTTGCATATTTTTCACACTTAGATTTAATTAAAAGGAATTTTAATATTAGACAAAGATAAACTGAGTAAAACAAAAATATGATTTCATTTATTAAAGGAAAAGCCAACCAAACCTACCTAGCACTGTATGTTAAATCATGGATTAACTGTGATTAACCACTTTTTGGAAAGCTAAGTTCAGTTTCACTTTCCACACTCTGGCTTGATTACTACTAGACCTGCTAAATCCAGAAATCCTTTAAGTAGAACCTGTCTCACAAAGTGAAGTAGGCTAAAAGATCTCAAAAACCAACACACCATGCCATGATCTTAAGAAATTCTACAAGAGATAAGAAACCAAATCACTGACATCTATCAGTCTGGAAAGAGTTACAAAGCCACTTCTAACACTTTGGGACTCCAGCGAATCATAGTGAGAGCCATTATCTACAAATGGAGAAAACTTGGAACTGTGATGAACCATCTCAGGAGTGGCCAGCCAACCACAGTGACTCAAATAGCACATCAAAGACTCATACAGGAGGTCACAAAAGAACCCCAGACAACATCTAAAGACCTGCAAGCCTCACTTAACTCAGTCAAGGTCAGTGTTCATAATTTAACCATAACTGGACAAAATGGCATAACTGAGAGAACTCCAAGGCCAAGACCACTGCTGACAAAAAAAGAACACAAAGGCTCATCTCACATTTGCCAAGAAACGTCTTGCTGATCCCCAAGACTTTTGGAGAAATATTCTGTGGACTGATGAGACAGCAGTTGAACTTTTTGTATGGTGTGCAGCCCGTTACATCTGGAGTAAAACTAACACCGCATTTCATAAAAAGAACATCATGCCAACAGTCAAATATGGTGGTGGTAGCGTGATGGTCTGGGGCTGGTTTTCTGCTTCAGGACCTTAATGACTTTCTGTAATTGATGGTACCATGATTTCTACTCTCTACTAGAAAATCCTGAAGGAGAATGTCCGGCCATCAGTTTGTGACCTTAAGCTCAAGCACACTTGGGTTGTTCAGCAAGACAACGTGCTGAATACTAAATATGCTTTAGTGGCTGAATTAAAACGAATCTTCAAAGAAGAGTGGGCCAATATTCCTCCCCAGGGATGTGTAAGACTCGCTGCTTGATATTACAAACACTTGCTTGCAGATGTTGTCATGAAGGGTGGCACAACCAGTTATTAGGTTTACTTTTTCACACAGGTCTGGATGTCTTTTTTCCCTTAATTAATGAAATGATAACTAATATTAAGATTCTTTCAATGATTTAAAACATTTAAGTGTGACAAATATGCAAAAAGAATTAAGAAATCAGGAAGGGGACATACTGTCAACAAACGGCAAAAGAGAGGGTCACAGCATTTTAAATTCACATGAGCATTGTGGGATGTCTGGCATTCTGTGTCGCTGACGTGGTTTCTTGTCTTGTTCTCCGTTATAAAGCCAAGTCACACATATATAATGTCAGGGCCACACAATATGACAGCCAACGCTGTAACTATTGGACAGTGATTGATATCTCTCCCCCACAGACAGTGAGAGCTTATCATTAAGCTTTGAGTCATGTAGTGTCGAGTCAGATTTGTTTGGGTTTTTTGGACAGCTCAGATTTAGTTATCTCTGACTTTGATAAGGACTGAATTGTACCGGCATTTCTCTGAGCTCTGTTGAAAGTGTCAGATCTTTATCGATTCCTCTGACAGTCAGAGTCTATAGCTGCTTTGCTCCTTGAAAGCAGGAAAATGTATTGGGTTTTTGGAGCAAACATCTAAATTTTAAAGAGATGTTGATATGTATTAGGACTGTGCAAATCAAAACATGCCTTTTTTCTGTTCAGCATGGGACTTCTAAGTAGAGTCTGTCTTAGCCAAGCAATTTTCTGACAGCATGAGATTAGTTTGAATTCATGAGACTGTTGAGCTGCGTGTTGGTTACCTGCCAGCTCAGCCCCAGCCAGCTCTGACAGGGATTTGGCTTCTTATTACCCTTTAACCACTTAATAAGGCTCCCTGACCAAAATGAACAGTGTGAATCCTGCTCTTTGAAATCATCAGGGATGTTTGAGACAGAAAAAAATGTCTGTACTACCTCTGAGAGCTCTTTATTTCTGCATTATCACAACCAAAGCATTTTCTCCCCAGGTACCTGACCGACTTTGAGCCAGTGCAGTGCCTCGGCCGCGGGGGGTTCGGTGTTGTGTTTGAAGCCCGCAACAAAGTGGACGACTGCAACTACGCCATCAAACGAATTCGTCTGCCCAACAGGTAGCTCAGTTCACCGCTCACACCACAGACTTCCTTGCTTGAGGCTATTAGCTCTTCCTTTTCCTCTGTTTCATATGGAGATGTTAAACTGAGTTATGTAAGAGGAAATCTGCTCAGCTAAATACAGAAAACAACACAGATAGAGCTGACATTTTAGTATAAATATCAGCTATGCATTTCTGTTTATTTTGACAGGCATGGAAATTTAATGTTGAGCTACAGCAGATCTGCATACATTTATATTTCAGCAGGTTGGTGCATAATAAAGTAGCCTGTAATTCATTTTTCATAGCCAGTGTTTTATCGAAGCACTTAATGATGTATTATCATTGGACATGTTCTGAGCAGTGTGTGGCACTTGCACATTGTGTTTTATACCCTTTATACTGGGGTTTAAGCTGCAGCCATCTTTGTGAATGAAACAGTACATATTAAAAGTGATGCATTATGGTATACAAAAGTGGGTAAATAATAATTCTGTTTGTTTCCCTCTGTGAAACAAAAGTTTGGACAGCCCTGATGTTAAGAGGAAAAATCACTTTAATAACTTCTAACGGTGGAAACGCTTTATTTAAAACTTCTGGAATCTAGCAGGGTGCAAATTTAGGTGCTGAATTCTTAGTCAACATCTTTGTCTAATGTTTTGAATTGTCCAGGGAGTTGGCACGGGAAAAGGTGATGCGAGAGGTGAAGGCTCTTGCCAAGCTGGAGCACCCAGGGATTATCCGCTACTTCAACGCCTGGCAGGAGAGCCCACCTGAAGGCTGGCAGGAGGAGATGGACCAGAGGTGGCTTAAAGATGCAAGGTTAGCTTCAAAACTCTCTCATCCTTTACAGCTGAGTAAGTTGAGATTCAAACTACTACTACCAGGAATCAGTTGTTTTTAGAGACTGCATTCATGCAGAAATGTAAGACGTCTGCTTTGGGGGAAATTAGTACATTTCTGACCTTTATTACGGCACTCATTTAATGTGACTCAGTTCACTTCACTGGTTGATTGAAACAGATGTCCAAATGTCTACAGAGGGAAAGTGCATGTCTGCAAATGCATGTTTTTAGACGGTGACTGAAAGAAGGTCTGGTACTGTAACTATTTTTTTGTTTCATCTGGTAAATCCGAGCAAAAATATGTAAGACAAAAATAGCAGAGAATTAAATAAATCTCATGCTTGTCTTGTTTGAAGGCAAACATGCATCCAGTCTGAGCAGTCTTTACTCATATGCTCGTGCAAAAGACACGCCTGTACCTGGGATTTCTTGAGTTGCATTCAGTAGTTGTTAAAAATCAATTGATTTCAAGAATGCTTGACAATCAGTTTATCCATCTGATCATTTTACCTGCTGAAAAAATGATAGTGATAAAACTAACAAGTTCAGGGCAATATTCAAGATTTAGGAGTGTTTTTTACATGTTTTTTAATTTCCTCAACTAAGCAATTCCTTGAGTAAAAAACCTGCAGATTATCAGTTACAAAATAATCTCAAATAAGCTGCAACTCTGATTGTAGCACTCTGATGTGGGCAAGTCTTGTTAACTTTGATGGCATACCTTGACTCTTTTCTAAGTTATTGGCATTATACTTTATTTCACTGTTTCAAAGTTGCTGTAAGTTTGTTATCAACAGCCTTTTTGTCATTCTTTCAGTACCACTGACTGGCCAATGAGCTTCCTTGACCACATGGAGGCACTGTCAGTCAAAGTTCCAGTGTCCAGCTCAGTGTTGCCTGTAGCTGGGCCTGCAGGAGACGCTCTGGAAGTTTCTGTAGACACTCAGGCTCTTCTCTCCAGCAGTACCGGGGGTGCTGCAGGTTTTGGTATTGACATCAGAGACCTGTCCTTCCAGCCGATGCCGGGCCACGACAGCCTGATGTCTGAGAGGGACAGCCAGGCTGACCCCGACGCCTCGGACACCCCCCACTCCTTCGAGCTGTGCCCACCGCGTGGCCCCAGCGACTGCACTTCTTCTTCCTTTGACATCGTGTTCGAGGACTCAGGCTGTGACCGAGATGCTGATGCAGACACAGATTCAGCTTCCGGTGCAGCCAACCCAAACTCTACGACAGAGAAGAACAGCTCATCTTCTTCGCACACCAAACGACTGGAATCCATCCAGCCCTCTTCTTCCTCTCCTCCTCGGCCAACCTCACTCGCTCTGTCTCTCCCTACAACTCCACCTACTCAGCGGGTGCAGCCGTCGCCCAAGGTCAGGCAGTAATTTACTCAGCCAGATGTAATTAACTGGTGTGACTGACTTTTTCACCTTGCTCCAGTTGATTTTAAGTTATGGATGATACTTAATTTTTAATGATAATTATTCTTACAGTAGAACTTACAGCCTTGTCCTAATGATACAGGCTTAACATGGATGGGTTTACTTATTTTTTCAAATCAAATGTTGTTATAACTAGCCAGTGTTAATTTTTCAGCTTAAATACAGTTAGTCTTAGTCTTCACATTAAATTGTTATATAGTTTTATTCACATTTTAGTCATTTTCAACCTTCATAATTCTAGAGAAGTTTTAGTTGATGAAAACTTTAAAACATTTTAGTCAAGTTTCAGTCAGTGAAAGTCTTTATATTTAAGTTATTGCTTTTAGTCGTTATATTTATTTTCTTTGACTAATTAAATCAGCCAAATGGTTAAAAATAGTATAAATATAGATCACTTATACCAATGCGCTATCAATACTTTAACTGATTAAAAATACACTGGAGAAAATACTGATGTATCTTATTTGCACAGGAGAAAAATATCATGGTTTTTACATTTTTCAACACTCCAGCACTTACACTGTATTTTCATTTTAGTCCCATTGACAAAAACTAAACCTCTACAACAAAACTGAGAATTTAACTCCATTATTTTTAACTCTTTGAAAGTGTCTATATCAGTCCACGCTACAAATAGTTATAACTACAGGTTGACCAGTGTTAGATTTTCAGGGCCTATATCGATTGTTAGTAGTTCATGAGGCTAATTACCAATATTTGGGACTGGTATGCATTTATAGTGACGTACAAAATGTACTTAACATGGCAAAAGTAAAATTGCATGACTAAAAAAACAAAAGAAAAGAAATATCTCTATTAGCAGGAGAAATGGCACAAAGCAACACAGTCAAAGCAGGAAAACAGGAAGTGATGCCATATGCTCCCAGTGTTGTTGGTACCCAGGTTTAAGTGTTGATTGGTTAAGACTCATCTGGCATCTAGCCAAGTCATACGTAGCTCAGGTTTTGATTAATTAACTTGATTAATAATCCATCAAATAAATTGCTGATACTGATAATTGACCAAATGCCAGATATCAGTAAAAATCAAACCAATAATCTCTCTAGTTAAAACTACCCAACTTCACTCATGAGGCAAAAGGTTCTCACATCAAAAACATTAACGGTCCACCAGACACATGAGCAAAGGAATCCCAGCAGGCATCACTATACAGCAGGCAACATCCAAATATATCTAAAATACAGTTTAGCATTATGCCCAAGGGCATGATTGGGAAAGCTTGGATATTAACGAGTTGACTGGAAATTTTGACATTAAACCTCCAGGATTAAGAGTACATTTTTTTATGGAATAACTCTCTTGGTGTTAAATTTAGTCTTTAGTCTGTCAACTCTTACACTGAAAATCTAACACATTTGATTTTGCTGTATACTTTTATTTAACGTTTTTATCACTAAAGATGGGAAAAAGTAGTCATCTCTCATTTTTAGTCTTCGTTTTAGTCCACAAAATCGGTGCTGTAAAGTTAAATTGTGTTCCTACTGTTGTGGCCTCTATTGAAAAATAAGGATTCTCTGAAATAATGAAAATATTCATTATTAAAGGGGGTTATGTATTTTTAATTCCTGCCTTTTGGCTCACAATGACACTTTCGTCATTTAGCAAAATTGTAATTGTGTTGTTAATTAAATGTAATTTAATTTTCAATGTGTGTACTAAAAACTGCTCCCATTTGTCTGCAGGTGTACCTGTACATCCAGATGCAGCTGTGTAGAAAAGAGAACTTGAAGGACTGGATGGCTCAGCGCTGCCTTCCTGAACAGAGAGAGCACAACCAGTGTCTGGACATTTTCCTCCAGATTGCTGAGGCCGTCGATTTTCTGCACAGCAAAGGTCTAATGCACAGGGATCTCAAGGTGAGTGTCCGCTCTTGGGTGAAAATGTGTGTTTGATTGGTAAATCTAGAGTGAAAAATTAGCTGATAGTGTCAACAGATTTATGACTTTCTGTTGCTCTCAGTCATTAGTGCCATTAGAAAACAGTGTTGATTTACTGTGTCAGTCCAAAGGCAAAACTGGCTTTAACAATACGAGTGAACATGTTACAGTGCCTATCAACAACATGAATTTGTAGCATAGCAGAAGTTCTACCAAAAGTAAAGCGCCTGAGTATGTTTGGGGTTTACAGAGCTGTAAAACATGTTTTTAATTGTTCAGTACACAACCTGTTAGCTGCATGCTTACTTAGCTTACTTCTGTCATCAGATTCTTACCTGGTGCTTGTAAACTGGGAAAGGACAGTAGTCCAGTTAAACTACCTAATAAAGTTAAACATGCATCGAAGAGTTCTAATTGTCAGCTGGATGTTTGCTAAATAAAACTGTCACCATCTCATCCCTGTAGCCCTCCAACATCTTCTTCACGATGGATGACGTGGTAAAGGTCGGAGACTTCGGCCTGGTGACGGCCATGGATCAGGAGGAAGACGAGGATGAGCCCAGCGCCCTGACTCCCGCCCCCCTCCTGACCCGACACACGGGCCAGGTTGGCACTAAGCTCTACATGAGCCCAGAGCAGGTGAGCACCCAATGCCCAGTGATAAAAACACATCTATAACAGAAAAAATAAAGAGTGCAGTTTAATAAAGGCATTTTATTTAATCAGGTATTTTGATTTTATCCCATCAAACTATAAAAACACTGAAATATAATTCCTCAAGTGTTTGAAGTGTGCTGCTTCCTTTCCTTGGGATAAATAATAAAAATACCCTTATCTTAATGGGCTGTTGTGATTTGATGCTTTTAAGACGGTGTTGAATGACTTGAAGGCAGGCACATCCCTCTGTAGATGTTTGAACAAAGATATCTATGGTTGTGGGTGATCTTAACACGTAGTTGCTGTTTGAATTTGCTTTTTTCGATGTTTTATTATTTTGAATTTTGTATTATGTTTGTATGCATGGCTGCCCATTTGTCAGAAACGTTCTAACTTACATTTCTTGGTTGAATAAATACAAAATAAAATACTGTTTTCCTGTCTCGGCAGCTCTCTGGGAACTCGTATTCCCACAAAGTGGACATTTACTCCCTGGGTCTGATCCTGTTTGAGCTTCTGTATCCTTTCAGGACACAGATGGAGAGAGTGAGGGTAAGTCAGGATACTCTTCAACTGATAATCCTGTCTTATTTTTGCTCCATTTTCTCTCTCCTTTTATTTAATTGTCATAGTAAATAAGGCTTTACCCTCAATGGTTTTGAGTCTGAATACAGACATAAATACAGTGTATAACTCTCAACAGAGCAGTCAACAAACCCTGTTAGTTTATTTAAAAAAGCAGGCCAGAACCTGACTCTAGTGGACAGCTTAGACCAGGGGTGCTCAACTGGTGGAATGGGCCCAAAAGGAGGTTAAAGAAGAAAATTTGGGTGTTTTGCAAAGGTGTGCCTTTAAAAACTGGTATTAAGTGTATGGTAAATTGAAGGTCTCAGCAGACTTGCATCCATAAATTTTTTATGTTGTTTTTCCATCATCACAAATATGTTTTGGGTTTTTTTAGTTTCAGGGAAACAAAACTGGTTTAATGTGTCATTCCTCAAAATATTTAAGAAACAACCAAAATGTATGCCTTTTCACGGGTAACAGAATAAAATGCAGTCATACACTCATGCATGTCAGTTTAGGGTTTGCACCATGCATGTCAATTTTTTTGTAAACAAGTTTAAGTTGATTTAAGTTTTTAGAAATATGGGTCACAATAGGCTCTTTGCAGTCACATGATTCTGATGATATGTCCGGGGTGAAGAGAAGTAGGACCGTCATAAGGAATAAATGGGAACAAAGGAAAAAAATACTTTGTGTGCTATCAGCAGTAAGTAAAAGACCATGGAGAGAAAGTAGTTAAAGGTAGAACCAGTTCCCGTTTAAAAATGCATTAAAATTTCACATAAGATTTTCATCATGGAAGAGTTATGATCTCCGACAAATGCAAAAAAAGGCAAGTTTTATCTATATTTATTTGCTCTTATATAATTTTCCTGCATGTGTGACATCAGGATATTCACAAGAAGCAGAAGTGTCACAATAACAGTGATTTGAAATAAATTATGGACAAAGACACAATCCTTCCTAATTCCAAGTAGGAACAGACAGGAAAACTGTAGATAAATAACTCTGTAGATCCAAGACATTCCCTGGTGTTGTAAATGTTCAAGGCAATGCATACTGAACAGTTGTCTTTTTCAAATAACAGAAAATCTTTTTTAAAAAGTGAGATGGGGTATGATAAAAGCCAAGGTAAGCAAAGAAAAAAAACATGAAAGGAAGGCTGGAGGTGAAAAGAATTCACCAAAGAAAAGCATCTTTTGAGAATAAATGTGTTGTAAACAACTTTCACCCAGCATGAACTATAAAAACTGAGAGGTGATTTAGAATTTCAGAGCATTTCCAACTTACTGAACACAGTCACTACTTATAATTAGGATGATTAAAATGAAATAGTTGTTCAAAAATCTAGCTTTTGTTATAATTCCTGCTGCTGCTCTTTGTTAAAGCTTTCAAAGAAATACTTTCTAATTAAGCTGTAAATCTGTTCTTTTATTCTTTTGATGTTCCGTTTTGTCTGACAACTGTTGGGGAAACTGTAGTTTGAAGTCAGATCACTTCTATTATTCAAATGTTAAATATTCTCGGTTCAAACAGTCGATTGTCTTTGCCCTGTTGTGTCTGTGAACCATCAGGACTTCTTTGTCTCGGGAACAAAGGGCTCTGATTAACCATTAACACGGCTCCGCTCACAGGTGTTTACATATTCTTTTGCAGACGCTGACAGAGGTGAGAGCGCTGCGTTTCCCAGAGGTGTTCTCCAAAAACAACGTTCAGGAGGTGAGTGGCCGACTGCTGCCATCTAGTGGCTGTGAGCCCAAACTACACCTTAACCAGGAAAATAAAAAAAAGGTGTAGTTAATCCTGAGAACAAGCTGCAGGAAAAGAACAGAACTGGAAAATAAAGAAAAATCAGCTGAAAGATATATAAACCTCAAAATAGAAACACCATTATTATCTGAGACAGCTGAGACATTTGATTTGTGCACTTAATCCTGTTCGAATTAAATTACTCTAAGTGTTTTGTGTGTTATAATGTTAAAAGTCTCATCAATATCTGCTCCATATTACACCAGTCAAGTGTTTGTGTTGGGTTGGTTACATTACCTTGTCTATCTGTTGACTTTGTAATGAGATTAACATAATCTCGTAGCATAATCTGTAATTCTCCAGCACTGGAAATACCCGCTGACTGTCATCCTCCTCGCCACCCACTTTACTGGTTGTTTACAGCTCTCAATATTGTTCTTTGAATTGGGCTGAGTGTTTATGTAATTTAATTACATAAATTATCTTTATTTGTAGAGCAAAGAGGCAACTTAACAAAAAGCAAAACATAGACAACCAAAGAACAAAGACAGTACGATCAGTTTAAACATCTTATACAGTTTCTACATACAAATGTAGAATTCATACAGAGAGGTTTTGATTTTCCCTACATAAAGTGTTGTGTTTTGTATTTGTGGTACATTTGATGAAGCAGGATTTGGTGCTGACAGCAATAAGCAGGCAGAACTTTTGTCTGTGCTAAGAAAGCGGCTCCAATTAATGCTATTCTTATGATTTATCTGTCTGTCTAAACAGATATCTGCATGTAAACTTGAGCTACAAATCTGCTGTGTGTACGGCCAGTCGTCAGTTAAATTCCCTAACTAGCTGAAACACGTTAGAAGAAGCGAAACAAACTCCGTACAACAAACAAACACCAGAACATTTAAAAGTTGGTTTCTCCTTCAAGTGTAGAAATCACATGAGAATTCTTCTTCAGGCTTAGACCTCTGAAGTAAGCATGAGTAAAGCTGCAGTATTTGACATACTCACCTATTTACAATGTTTTACACATTTATTTCAGCATGGATTCAATGCACACATTGGGTCTGTGATGTCAGGTGGTGATGTCTTCAGTGTCAAGATGGGATGTATGTCCAGTTCAACCTGGGAAGTCTTATATAAGGCTGTACCTTTGTTGAATTTATGAAGTTATGATACCAATCCCTGTTCAGAAAAGTCATTATTTTTATGTTTAACTCAGTGGCTGTTGATATAGGCTGCTTATAGCTGTTGGGCCTGGGCGATACGCCATATATCTTCCATCCATCCATTTTCTATACCGCTTATCGATAACCGTTTGGGGCCGCGGGGGGCTGGAGCCTATCCCAGCTTTCATTGGGTGAGACTGGTCACCAGTCAATCATAGGGCTGATATTTAGAGACAGACAACTGGGCACACTCGCATTCACACCTATTCTCCAGTTAACCCAATGAGCATGTTTTTGGTGGTGGGAGGAAACCACCAGAAGTACCTGGAGAGAACCCACACATGCACCGGGAGAACATGCAAACTCCACACAGAAAGGCCCTGACCAGGAAGCAAACCAGGGACCCTCTTGCTGTGAGGCAACAGCGCTAACCCCTGTGCCACTGTGCAGCCCCCTAAATATCTTACCACAGTATTTTTTTCCCTCTTAAGGGATACATAACTGTATTATATCACATTGTTAAAAAATTTAAAGACATTATGCATTTAAATGCATATTCAGGGGTTACAACCAGGGCTGAACGAGTTGTGAAAATTATCTAATTGTAATTTCTTTCCCCAAATATTGCAACAACAGTTTAATATGCAATCATTTTTTAAGTTCCTTGTTTTATGCATTTCTCAACACACAAGTGAAAAACCATTCTAGATTTTAACAAATACAATATCTGATCGATCAAACTAAGTCTGAACATTTTTTTTAAATGTTGAAATGAAATAATTTTGACTCATTGCAAATTCTTTATGAAGTGCATCAAAGGGAATGAAGATTTTTGTCTCTCAATTTTAAGGAAAAACATACAAATCAAGGAAAATTTGATTTTTTTTTTGCAAACTATTCGAAAAATAGACACTTGAATGTTTGCATGATTTATAGAGCATATACCTCTCTGCATCAAAAATGTATTAATCTGGTATTTTGACACACCTTTCAGGTCAAAGAATTATTATCCTCTGCGATTTGAAAATTGCAGTAGAAAATACTGCAGTATAATCTGATTTTTGATTAATTGCCCAGCCCTACTTTCAATTCCCTTTCCCCCCCTAAAAACAAACATCTGATGGCATACTTAAGTAATATCTGAGCATAAATCACAGAAAATTGATCTCTCTATGTTCACTCCTTCAGAACTGAATCAGTAGTTTAAGTTTTACTCCATGTTTAGTGAGTAGTAGTAGCAGTGTGAGCGAGTTTATACTACTGCAGAGTCTGCAGCTTCTTCTCTGACCTTGTTTGTCACACCAGCCCACTTCTTTGCATTATCATTTTTTGCTGCTGTAAATTTTGGAAGCTCCTTTGTAGGGCTAATAAAGGAATGTCTTATCTAATCATGGACTTAAAACAAGCAAACCATCATTTTAAACATGCCTTTAAACAGTTACTTAAGACGTTACAATGGTTGCTGCAGCACTCTGCTTAAGGCAAACCATCTTAAGCTCAGCTCATATTGAAGCTGACAGAGATGCTATACAAAGCCAACACTTGCATCATGTTACTGTTATTACAAAAATCAAGCTTTAAGAGGATGAACACACCTTTACCTTATTACTGAGCAGAGGTGGAGAAAGTACCACACTATTGTACTCAAATAAAAGTACATTTGCTCTGGTTAAAATTCAATTGAGTACAAGTAAAAGTACTGGTCTATAACTTTTCTCAACTAAAAAGTATGTAATTTAAAATTTACTCTGTACTCAGTAGATACTTTGATAGCCAAAGAGCTTTCACAATGAAATATGGCCTGTCAATGGCCTGTGACAGGCCATGGCCTGTGTGATTTAAAGCTTTTAAATTGCTAAAAATCCTGTCTTTCTCATTTAACAACATTCATATTGATGGAGTGGTTTCAACCAGAGAGGCAGAAGGATTATAAATAACAGAAGGTTAGGTGTTTGATCATGGTTTCCTCACTTTGCATACTAAAAACATCTGGAATTATTCTTAGATTGAGATCTGTGGTATGCTTAGTCAGTTTACGGGTTTCTTATAGGGGGAAAAAGAGGTTTATGAATATAGACAGACATTATTATACAGTCTAAATAAACTACTTTACAAATATTCATTTCTTGTTATTCACTCAGCTGTAGCACTGAGCTACAAAACAAAATATTTTGTCCTTTGTGTTGGTACTGAAAAGTAGGCGACCCTACCGCTGATATAGGAGTTAACTGTATAGAGTTTGAGCTCCAATTAGCGCTGGCTCTGCTGTGTTACATGACTGTTATGTAAAGCAAATGAATTGAACCGAATGATGTGATTTATAGCATTAGAATTATTGTAGCATGACAGTGCTCTGAAAGACTTCCCATTTCTGTGTGTTTTCTCTCTGTTCAGCTGAGCATGGTGCGCAGCATGCTGTCCTGGAGCCCCAGCGAGCGTCCTGAGGCGGTCGATATCACAGGGACTCCCCTCTTCCAGGAGCTGGAGCTGCCCTTCCGAATGGCTGTGAGGCAGCGCTCCCGCACCTACAGCGCCTCGTCTATGGGCCGCCCTTCACGCCAGACATCCTCAACCTGACGCAATACCTTACCCCCATATCCCCTTTCCCCCCCATCTTTGGTCTGCAGTTAAAGAGAAACACCTCAGCCCCACGGCATCTCTCACTGCCTCAGACAGAATCACTTTAAGCACCAAGTTGAAGAAATGTGCAGGGATTTATCTCGAAACTCTGCACAGTTACTCTTCTTGGCAAACGCCCATGCCGTTACATATTCACACATCATTATGCTGCCCACGCTCCCAATTTAAATCACAAGAATATTTTATAAGCGACAGGCGTTCTGTAATGTCCAGGACCAGACTTGGCTCAAGTGCTTCTTTCATATAATCATCAGTCTCTGAGAACCAGATGGGTAGTGTTTACTGAACATAATAACTAATTAAATCTGAAGTGTTTACCTGTGATTTTCTAAAACAACAAACTGCATTATCTGGTACCCTGAGATGCACACTAAGAGCTTTTTTGGCTATGATTTGATCCCAGTCTGGTCTCCGCACGCCTTCATTCAGCCAGTGTTCACTCACCCACGCTACACCTCAGGTATCAAAACCAAGAGGACACTCCAAAGGGGCCTTTGATGCTTGATCATCCTATCTACTAGTGACTATTTCTGATCACTGGTACGAGCACTATCTGGTGTTTTGACACCCAATATGCCTGATTTGGGAGACCAAAAAAAGACCATCTTTTTTTCCTATGTGTTTTTTAATGAGAGATGGTGATGTATTGAGTAGAAAGAGTTTATGAATCCAGTTAATCAGACGTGATTTGCCTTTAGAAATGGGCCTTTAGGTCCCCTCTGAATGAATGCTGAGCCTCCGTCTTTTTGCATGTACCTGATAGGAAAGTGAAGGGATGAGTGTGAGTTTGATATCTTAAAGCCAGTACTTGGAAGCAGTTTTTTCTGTGTGTAAATCCACACAGTGACTCCGAGGTGCTCAATCACTCTCAAACACCTCCTCTTTGTACATAACTGAGGGGAAAATCTGTTTATATCTTTGCTCTTTTAAGTAAATTTGATCAAACCTTGTACATAGTGTAAGGCGCCATTGCTTGTAAAAGGCTTTTTCATGAGGCGACTGTAAGATAGTGTCATATACTGTGGGCGAGGGAACAAAGAGGAGACGATCTCTGCCATTAACGGATAGCTGAATGTTACAGTGTGACCTCCAGAGACATAATGATGGTGGTCACCTCTTCTAGCTGTTTGAAATCATTCTCAGTGTTTGTTTTTACACGTTTTGGGTTACCAGGTAGAAGAGGTGTGCCCTGCTTTAAGCACCAGACAACCCACAGGACCAGAGTGCCATTTGAAAGTCAGCTAAGTGTACTTTTCTGTAACTAATAACTCACCTCACACCTCTTTGGAATCGTGCTACTGTGCTCCAACCCCGTCCAGATGATGTTTCTAATAAAGCAACAGTAATCCTGAGGTCTGCCGCTCTCCCGCGACGCAGGAGAAATAGCATTTAGTCAAGAAGACAACACTGTTTTGTCCCCTCGACAGTGGGGACCTGGACCTGATGTTGGCATTGTTTTCTGTACATAGGAAGTGCTAGGAGAGTCCCACGACCTCTTTGTAACTACCCACTCAAACTGCTAATTGTAACGTGCTTTAAATGATTGTACTTTTCTAAGGATCTTTTCTCTTTTTTGATAAGCGCAGTTTTTTGATTATTCTGCAGGGTTTTTTGATTACTGTTAAGTCTGAACTGTGTCTGATATAGGAAGTCTAACTGATGTTTGTCCATCCATCTGCTCCACCTGCAGAGAAAGAGCCATTCTTGTTGTAAAATGTTTCATTTCTTTCTTTAGAGACTGTGTTTACACCGTGTTAATCTGGCAAATTGGAAGGTTTCCTTCCATAATGACATATCCTGAAGTTTATTGGAATTTAATGCAACAAAATTGAACAAAAGTTATTTGCATAAGTCACTGAAATGTAAGGATTAGGGCTGTCCCTGTTAGAGGGAATCAAGCAATATCAATACTTTTTTGATACCACAGTGACCAAAATAGTCAACCTAAAGGCATCAATTTCTTGTTTTTGGCAAACTTCGGCACGTTTTTTAAATTGCACAGCCGACATTGAGTTCTGCAAGTTTTGATGGAGCCATTCCTCTCTGATGCTTCTGTCTCATGATGTAGATGTTTTCTTTAAAAGTTTTGGTTCTTTAAGATGCTTCATTCATTAAAAAAGCAAATATTGAAGGATTTAACATGTGATATAAAAGAAGCATTGATTTATCAGAAATTTTGACAACCGTAGTAAATGTTTTTTTTATTGCAAATTCCAGTTATAGGTTCCTTAAATGTAAGGATTAGGGTTGTTATGATACAAGAATATTATACAAATATACTAGAAGGAATCAACCAATGTCGACGCTGTCTTTGATACCACAATAGTTATCCTAAAGGCACAAAAAATGTATAGATTCTCGTTTTTTATCATTTTGAATTGCATGTAGACTCCTGCTCATTTTCTGAATTGCATGTCTTAAATAGAGTAAGGTTTCTGCTATTTTTGATGATCCATGCCTCTCCGATGCTATAAAATAGACGTGACTTTTCGAGTCTTGATATTTTTAGATGCTAACGATCAGTTAAATTGCAGAGATTTCACAATTTGAATGTATTATCAACAACAGTAGAAGATGTCAACCAGATGTTTGACTCAGAAAATAAGGGCTGATTTCCTTAGTGGTATATCCTCATACTTTGGGGAAAAATTCATGCCACAAAATAAGAAAAAGTTGTTTTTAGAATTTATAAATCTAGTCACAGGATGCTGAAATGTAAGAATTAATGTCACAATACCAGTCTTAAACTCAGTACAGTGGTAGTAAAATTTTTGATAATTGATCTTGTTGCAATTTCTTTTCCTAGCATTGCGTCTGCAATTTAATATGCAATTATTTAGAAATTCCTAATCTTAAGTAATTTTCAACCAACACATTAATAAGCAATTACATATTATGACAAACACAAATTTGTTAGGTTAAACTGGGCCGAATGATTTTGAAAGAAATTTTAATTGTGATTATTTTGAGTCATTGAAAATTCAATATGAATTGTTGTCTTGAAGGGAATGACCATTTTTGTAGTTCTCATTCTAAGAAAAACATCTACAAAGATGAGGACATTTCTATTTTTGTTGATTATTTTAAAAAGACGGCCGAATTATTGCATGATATGTTGGAAAGTGGATGCTTTAAGGAATAACTACAGATCCCTGGCCACAACATGATCAAAATGAGCAAGCAAGAGAGACTCAAAATCCCCTTTTTGGTTGCAAAAAGGGATTTTTAAGCACATTAAATCCAACTTTTGCATGTTGCAGACAGACAGGAAGAAGGTGAAAGATGCTCTAAATTGAACAAATACATCCACATTGTGTCGGTACTGGATCATTTTGTGCAATTTAAGCACTGTGCATGAGTTTGCCTGCAGTTTTTATTAGGTCAGTTCCTCTGCAATTCATCTGTCTTATGAAACAGAAGCAGCATCTTACAGTGCTGGTGCTTTTTTGTACCTTTAATCAAAATATAAAGGGTTGAATCATAAAAAAACATGATGGTATCATAAAAAGTATCAAAGCATCAAAAATGTTGACAACCCTTGTAAGAATTAAGAACCTTTTTGTCCAATATTTGAAAAATGAACAAAAAATATAACAAAAAGTCTTGTTTTTGTTTTAAACAGAAGGGAGATTTGACATCTTAAATCTGCAGAAGCTATTGCCAGCTTTGTATAAGATGAAGATCATATGTTTATTATTTAAGGTTCCGTTCACTCTAACCAAGAAGATGTGATTACGCTGTTGATTTTTTCATGCTTTGTATCGCTGTGTTCCACTCCTGCTCTGGTAGCTCTTCCTGACGATCGTTCTTTAAAATCACACCCTCTTCTCGTTCTCCGATGCCTCAGTCCGGACTTGTAGTCGTTCTCGTGCACAGATCCCCATCCTCTGTCCATGTTGAATTGTAAATATGTTTATTTGCTTTATTTATGTTCTGACGATGTGATCAATCCTTTTTGGGTTGGTGTTATTATGAATGCGCTTCATGCGACTGGAGCGCGTTGGAATATGATGACTTCTTACAAGTCTAAATTTAATAAACCCTTCTATACCCTTTGTACAGTTTGGTGTCCTCTGTGTGAAGTCTGTGGGCTGGTGTTGGGTGGTTAGATTATTCAGATAGTATTATAAAGAAGAAGAAAACATATTTTATTTAACACCCAGGGGAAATTCACATATTTTCACTCTTTTATTGAACATGTTACTCACACACAGGCCACAGCACACATACAGCAGGGGATCCTTTGGACACGCACCAATTAAGAGAGTCAGAGTGAGCGTGTAAGAGCACCCAGAGCAGTTCAGGGTTTGCTGCTTTGCTCAAGGGACACCAGGGAAGGAAGTGGCCCCTCTCAGGGCTCTCTACAGACACCAGCTGTCAGCCAAACGGCCAACTACTCACTAAATTACAGCCTGCTGCTTTTTTTTTCTCTAGTTGACCCACTAAGATGGTTTGACAAGGTACAACTCCCTTTACTATTTATTTTAGATATATTTCAATAGTTTAAGATAAAGTATTTTACAACCCCAATATTAAAAAAGTTGGGACGCTCTCACAAACCCATATTTTGTTCAAAACAGAACAGCATATCAGATGTCGAAACTGAGACGTTTCGATAACTTGTGAGAAATATTAGCTCATTTTGAATTTGATGGCGGCAACACATATCAAAAAAGTAGGGACGGGGCAACAAAAGGCCAAAAAAGTAAGTGGTACTAATGAAAAACAGCTAGGGTAGCATTTTGCAACTAACCAGGTTAATTGGCAACAGGTCAGTCATATGACTGGGTACAAAATTAGCATTTTAGGGAGACAGGGTTGCTCAGAAGTAAAGATGGGCAGAGGTTCACCAATTTTTTAATCAGCATCTAAAACTGTCCAACAGTTTAGAAATGTTGATTTTGAGTATGATTATGTGATGATTATGTTTTTGTTTTTTTGCTACTTATTTTTTATCTTCACAAATTCCCAACCCACTCGAAACAGCTTTGAGAACCATTTTTGGGTCCTGACCCACCAGTTGAGAACCACCAATCTAGTCAAACAATTCAGAGAGTATGAAGAAATCCCGCTGCAAAAGGGACAAGACCACAGGTCAACATTAGATGCTGGTTATCCTCGAGTCCTAAGGCGTTCGATTCTGTTCTGGAAATCACTGCATGGGCTTAGGAACACTTCCAGAAATTACTGTCATTGTCTATCCAGAAATGACGGTTAAAACTGTATAATCCAAAGAAGAAGCCATTTGTAAACCTGATCCCAAAACACCATCATCTTCTCTGGGCCAAAGCTCATTTGAAATGGACTGAGGCAAAATGGAAAACTGTTCTGTGGTCACATTAATCAAAATTGAATGTTCTTTTTGGAAACTGTGGACGCCATGTCCTGTAGACTAGGGTGGAGAGGAACCATGCAGCTTGTTATCAGTTCACAGTTTAAGACCCTCATCTCTGACGGTATGGGGTTGCATTAGTGCCTACGGCATGGGCAGCTTTCACATCTGGAAAGCTGAAAAGTAGATAGAGGTCAGACAGTGAAGAGACACGTTTGTATTCCCTGCACTACACCTCTACCCAACCCAAACTGTTGCTTCAATATTCCTCTCATTGTGGGGATGAACTGTTGGATACTCCTGGGCGAGCACCACCTCTTATTATTCCTGCCTCATTTTGTTTTATAACATTCTTAATATTTCTATCAAAAGTCGTGCCTCTGCTTCAACCAGTCCCAGATCCCTGTGTTAAACAAGCAACCCTCTGGTTTCTAAACTGACAGAGTGATCTCCTGCAGCCTCAAAAGTCACAGCATTACCAGATTATTATCAAACAGCCAGAGAGTCTAAACATTAGTGACTAAGGATATATTTCTTATTTGAAAGTCTGTTGTAATGAATAATTTACTCTGGTTTTGTGCTTCTTACTGCAGTATGTTTTATTCATATTCTGTATTTAAATACACTCTTTAATTAGATGAACTACTTTTTAAGAGAGGCCTGTGTAAAAGGAACTTAGCACATACTCTTTCATACAGACATTTATAATACCCTCTCACTTTAAGGAAACATGCATGTGTAACTGTGAGCACATATAAATACAGTCTTCACTGTTTAAGAAATCCAAGTGTCACATGTGTTGTACAGTCTGTTAAAACATTTTTTATTTTGATTAATCTGAAAATATCTGGAGTAAATCTCAATCTCCTGTTTTGTCTCATGTTAAAGTTGCTAATTAGTCACCCACGAGGTTGGACCAAACTTTTCCAGACTTTGGCTGCACTACCGGAAAGGGAGTGAACATTAATTTTCAGAACTGCAGCAGATTTTCTGAGTTAAAGAGCTGGAAATTCATTCTAATCTTTTTCTCTTTCTTCAAATTTTGCCTTTAATATATATATTTTTAATAAAGATGAGTGAGGAGGACATTCCAGTTACAATGCAGTCATAGGCACGCAAAGCAACGGAGGACCAGATAACTGTCATGGATGATTTACTGAACAAAGGGGAGCCCCAAATCTGTGATTTACTCCTCGGTTTGGAGCTACGATGTCACCTGTTTTGTTGCTCTGATTGGCCGATAAAGATGTGACAGACAGAACGTTCATCCAATCGCCCTCTGAGTTTTTTTTTCCAAAGGCTCTTCCCTTTCCCAAACATTGTCTATGGGAGGTTTACCAGGTGGATGTTTGAAACAAATCCTTCCGGCATGTCAGGTTAGTAAAACTGTGACATGAAAAAAAGTGAGGCAGAACAAAAGGGCAGATGAGAGCTGCTCGCCTAATAACCAAGTAAAACAGAATATTTCTAAACAAGTGATTTAAAAGCATACAGTGAAGAAGAAATGAAAATAAATCCTAACCCCTCTAACTGAACCTAACAACAAAAGAGCAGCGCCCCTAAATTTTTACTTGACCTTGTAAACTCAGTCAAGTGCCTCAGTACAGAGAAACACACAAAAAATTTCACAAACCATGACAAAGAAATCTAGAGCCACAGAGGCGAGCTGAACACCAACGAAGCTGAGCTCCAGATGTTGGCATTCCAGACTTTTAAATGTGTCGCTGTCCACTGATTGGCTGATTGTTTGACTGCAGCTGCACATCAGTCAGCTTCACCTGCAGCTGCTGCACAGGTGGAGGAAGAATCACACACTCAAACACACACACACACACACTCCTAAAGAGAGGTCAGTGACCTACAGGAGAGGGGGTGCATCCATATCAACTTCATTGATAACATCAGTGCTCCTAACTGTGACTTCTTGTCAGTGAAATTGCTTCTTTTGTTCACTTTTGTAAACCACTATCATTCATGCATGGGCAGGTCTGTCATTAGGAAGGGGAAGTTAATAGCCCCGGGGCCTCCTGCTTCATGAGGCCTCCAAATATAGTCATTACATTTAATATTTTCATTTTCTCAGTTTATTTTCTTATGATGTGCAGTGTTGCATATCATTATGCAACACTAAAAACCATGCAGTGTTACATATATAAACTGCTGTAATTATCTAAAATAACAGGCAAACTCATTCTTAATGTCTAACTGTAGAAATAGGAAAACTCCACAGTGTGTCATAATGATCCATTTTTTTCCAAATATTGCCAAGAGAGTACAGTATCTTTGGTTGAAAATATGAATGAAGATCATTAGAGTACTTTTTAATACCACTGATCCTTTGACTAATGTAGATTCATCATTTAGAAACATTTCAGAGAGTAGAAATTTCAACATTTCCAAAGCTTATGTAGATATTAGACTGTGCAGCAGTTTATCTAAGTTTGCCAAACAGGATTCAAAGTGCTTTGACTTTTACTAATCATCATGGGCGTAGTACGGGGGGAAAGGGTGCTGATTACCTGGGCCCACAGTAGAGAGGGGCCCTTGGGAAGCCTGCAATGAAAAGTGTGTTTTTTTTCTTCATAATTAGTGTCATTATTGAATCAAAAGTACCTAAATAATTGGTCAACAGACTGAATTTTTTAAAATTACAGTGAAATAAAATACTGGGGGGGCCCTTAAAAATGTCCAAATGGTGTAGTCCAGCGATGCAAATTAATGCAAGTAAATTTAATTTAACTATAGTAGAAATATTGCTAATACATCGGGAAATTATGGTTCAGAAATAAATTCAAATGCAAAGATATTTGTAAAAATGATACAACATTTGTTGGTTGGTAAAGGGGGGTCCTGTGCATTATTCTTTCTGGGGGCCAAAACCCCTAGCTACGCCCCTGCTATCATATCGAAGTTTAACATTAATTGTGACTGTCATTTGCATTTTTTACAGGGGAAAAAATCCATTTATTTATCATACATCAACATCAAAGTAAGAAACAAAATCAATCTTTATTTCTGGTCCAAGTCTTCAAGCCCTAGACTTTATCTTGTGGTTTTCTGTTATTTCTTTTTTTAACTGAACATAAATATTTAAAAAATATTTTTAATAGCTCTGACTGCTTGTAGTCTTCTCTGTCTTTGTCTGAGAACTCCAAATGACTAAAACCACCCCTGAATGTAGGATGTGGCTGAAGAAAAGACTGGTGAGTTTCCTTCCCTTTCTCACCTGCCTTGCTCTCATTCCCTCATCTCTGATTGGATGTTGTTCTCCCTCCTCATTAACCTGATTGAGCTCACCTGTGGAGTTTTTATATCAAGACTCCTCTCCCTTTGTCTCACTTTTCCTTCTCTGTACTCAGTGGATGTTCAATGATGGTAAGTGGAGAGAGTCTTACTTTACGTCTTACTCAGTTTTGCTTTACATAAGGACTTTATCACAGTTTCTTTAGGCTAGAAAGGGGATTTTGGTCTGACTTATCAAAGTGTTGCTACTCTGTTTGTGATCTTGTCAGAGGTGAAATGTCTCATATATAATATTGTCCATTCTCTATTTTAAGGACTTCCTGAATTTGGAATATAAAGTATAAATCATAGTCAGAATGCATTTAGTTGGCTGCATAGTTAAGAAAAGTATAATCAAACAGCTGGCATCTAACACACTAAACAAGGTCGACTTGGACAAAGATAGCAAAGACAAAAAAAGTATGAAGTTCCCTTCTAGACTTTGTGCATTCTGACCTGCAGCCTGTGCACAATAACCAATCCTTGAATCTGCATCTCCATGCTAAAGATGAACATCATAGTTAGGAGTTAGCCTAAATGCTTGAGTAATTTATTTAAGCTGGCTCAGTGAATGTAAACCCTTTATATATAAAGTTCAGCACCGTATGTGTACTTTATATCCTGTCATAAAAATTAAATTGAGGATTTAACTGACCTATTTTTAAAGTTATATTTTTGTCTTTTCTTGCAGATATGGAACAGCCCAGGCGTTTCCCCCTCTAACTAAAATTCTCAGTATGGAAAATTAAACCATATTTAAATGATCTGAAGTTTTGCTGCTGTTTTTAAAGCATGCTCACCTCAATTCCTGCAATAATCATTAATCCTAATCTACATTAATTCAGCTACTATATTAAAAGTAAAAAAATATATATTTTGTTTGCAATTTGATTATTCATCCCTGCATCAACGTAAAGCCTTTAAGGGCTGATATCAAGGCCTCGTGAAGTTGTTTAAAGCTCCTTTGAGGAATTTGGGTTTGAATTTTGGCGCCCCCTGTGGACAAAATAGTGTATCTCTGTGCTGATAGTCTGGTGCACACATAAGCTTTGCCCTCTGACTGAAAATAAGAATCTTGCTGCAGCTTTGTCATCACGGGCCTATCACTGTTACCTGCTGTGGGAAAAATAGCCATTCCAGCAGTGTGCTTTACTGTAAATGGTCTTGTCCTGCACATTCCCCATAGCAACGTTACAGGTATAAAACTGATGGTCAAGTGTGGCACAACTGAGTCATGAATATCACTTTAAGTCTCTTCAAAACGTTTAAAAATGAGCTTAGTGGCTTTACTAGTAAATGCTTGAAAATGTACATGTCGACTACCTTTGTATGTCTGGTTATTTTAAGAATATGAAGAAATCCTGTCCAATTCTAT
Source organism: Cheilinus undulatus (assembly GCF_018320785.1). NCBI lineage: Eukaryota > Metazoa > Chordata > Actinopteri > Labriformes > Labridae > Cheilinus > Cheilinus undulatus. The sequence continues at coordinate 7,479,861 of NC_054882.1, read as the reverse complement.
GGCGGCCCCAAGCAGGAGATGAATGGATACATCAAACCTTATTCCATTCTGTCATTTTATTTTATTCCATTTGATAAAATGTTCACTTTGAGGTTCTGGGAAAACAACTGAAATTCCCTCATTAGGGTGGAAAATGTAAATAAAATATGAGGAGGATGTCCTTAGTACAGAAAGGCGTTACATTCACATGTTAACTTATGATTTCCTTTTTTAACTGAGTAAGCGATGTCACCATCTTGAAACTGAATTTATTTTTTAATGAGTTGCTTACTAACATAAACCCCATGTAATTTTGAGGGATTCCACTAATTCAAATAGATAATTGTAACTCACAAAACCCGGATAAAAAACCTCAGGAAAAACTATTTTCTCATGAGAATGCAAAATGCATCAGCATTTAAGGGCTTCTGTACACTAAACAGAAAACTGATGAATAATATAAAAATTGAAAATTTTAACTCAGAAACTGGGAAAAAAATCCTTCTTAAATATTTTTTTGTCAATATAACATACAAACATAATATAAAATTATAAATATAGAAAACTAACTCAGAAAATTTTAACAAAAATGAACAAGGGAAAAAGTGATCATACAAATGCTTCTGTTACTCAAATGGATAAAAGACAAAAATTGTAAAAACAAAAAATTAAAAGTTGGAAAGCTGGAAAAAAATTATAAGAAAATATTTTCTAATCTGAATGCAATACACTTCTGCATCTGAAGGCTACCATACAAATAATCAGAAAACCAGTGAGACTTAAATTGCCAAAATAAAAATCACTAAAAATCTGAATAAAACCCCAGTAAAAACAGAACTTTTTTTTAATTAGAATACACTCCTGCATCTTGGGACTACTGTACAACAAAATTTAGGTAAAGCAGAATTATTTTGTACACCATTGTGATATGCTTCTGAATCCATTTTCTTCTGTGCATATTTACAGCACACTAAGACAAAAAAAAAGAATTAAAACAGATAAAATCCGAAAAAAACCCCCCTGAAATAAAGCTTATTTTTTATGTTAATGCAGGATGCTTCTGCATCTTAGGGCTACTGTACTTTTTAACAAAATAGATAAATGTAACAGATAACTAATGAATGACTAAAATTGCAAAATAAAAAATTGTCACTCTTAAATCTGGGGGGCAAAAACCCTCTGGAAAAAAAAAATTCTGTCACCTGAATGCAATACACCTTTGCATCTTCGGGCTACCACACATATCTCAAGAGAGCAGATTAACAAAAATGGAAAAAGTAAAAAAATTTAAATTTTGGGAAAAGCTATATTCTCATGAGAAATAATATGCTTCTGCATCAGAGGACCACTGTACAAATCACCAAAAAAGCGATTAAAAAAGACTGCTAAAACTGTGAGTCAGATAATCTGAAAAAACCTCAGGCAAAGCAGAATTCTTTTTATAACACTGCAATACGCTCCTGAATTAGTAGCAACTTTACGCATTAACGGAACACTAAGACTAATAAAAAAAATTTTAAATCCAGAAAATCTGGAAAAAAAAAAACAGGAAAAGCATCTTTCTTTATCAATGCAATAGCGTCTGCATCTTCGGGCTGCCGTCCTTTTTGACAGAAAACCAGTGAAAGACTAATTCAGACAAATGTTAAACAAACGGCTTTACGGGGAAGGGTTTCGGTGTTTTTCAAAATAAAAGTTTAAAGACTTGCGCGCTTCGCCTCCCCCGGTTGCGCATTTCCGTTGCCATGACGTCACTTCTGGATGTCAATATGCGGCTTGGTGCGGCGCTGGGAAACGGAACCACTGGAAAGATGTAAACCAAGTCACCAGCGAAGACCAGCCTACGAGAAGACACCAAACGTTCCTCCAGGGACAGCGTACCTTTGGGCCGGGTAACGGAACCACACTAACGGCTAGCTCTCTGGGTCTCTGTCCCCGAAGCAGCGGAGCTACTGCCTCCAGCAGCCATCTTTTGTGAGAGAATGTACGGGGCGACACGGCGGGCCTGCTCGGGCTCTGGCCGGGGCCGGAGCCTCTTGATGCTGACAACCGCGCTGCTGCTCTCGGTTATCGGGCTGCTGTCCGGGCTGCCCGGCTTCACCGAGGCGAAGGAGTGCGACAAACCGTGTATGAACGGGCAATGCAACCCCGCTACTGGCAACTGTGTGTGCTTTCCCGGCTGGGTTGGGGACCAATGCCAGCACTGCGGAGGGCGATTCAGGTACAGTGAACACAGGGGCAGAATAAAGCTGCTTTTATCGCTCACAGAGGCTCTGCTGGAGCTCTACGTCTGCCCTGCTTTGTGGCAAATGTTTGCTGATTCACAGCCAGTTTATTACACACTGTAGTAACGTTACACACCTGAGGTGTTTGGGTACTGGTGTGTTATTGTTACCTCTACTACTACTGCTACTAACATTACCATAAGGGCACAGTTCAATGCTTCAGATGGTGCCAATGTTTGTGTACATACTGCAGAGTGCAAACGTGTAATCTGGAATATGATACCAAGGTTTATGTGGTTAAGGAGCTATAGCTCATATCTACAAGTGTCAGCATGCTGTCATTCATACATCAGCATATAAACACACTATTTAAAATAAATAATTGACTTAGCTAAGGTATGTTTGACCATGCTGAGGCTGTAGTAAGGACTGTCATGCTACCAGAATTTAAAAGTTCAGCATAATGTTAGCAGAAATCAAGCAATAGTTACCACAGCAACAAGCACTGAAATCCAAGGGGATCACTTTTGTTTTAAATGAGCAATAAAGGCAGGAAAACTCATGCACATGGTCTAGATTGCACAAATACAGCGTCTACTTTGGAGAATTGTCAACTTGCAAGAGTTTGCTTGCAGCTTAAAGAGGTGCCATTTGAGACCAGATGCAGTGTCACGAACAATTTGGAGAATATTTAAGATAAGAAATGAACCTTTATTGACCCCCTGTTAGGGGGAAGTTGGTTATTACAACAGGAGAGGGAAATGTAATTGGTGATATATAAAAATAAGAGAGAAAAATGAGTTCAATACAAGATGACACAAATTAGCAATAATAATGGCAGTATTTGAATATTTACATGTGCAAACCTTTGCTTCGTGGAAGGGCCAAGCCCAGATTATTAGTGAAACCACACACCATGTGCATGGTATGGACGTGACTGATATATCTATTCTACCCTTGGTCTGAGCTGGGCTTGAGGATGATGTGCAGCTGATGGAGGAGACTGGAGTTTGAAGTTTCTGTATGAAAACTTTAAAAAGGTCAGTGTAGGCCTTATCATTTCTAAGAAGCAGTTAAATTTGAAACTTTTTCCAGCTGCTTTTGTGAGCAGTGCGTGCTGTGCTTTATGAGATAATCCATGAGAAACTCAAGGCTATCCTGAGAGGATACCTTTGTTATAACAGGACTGTACAGCAAAGCATGCTTGTGTTTATATCTGCCATGAAGTTTCACTGCCACTCTATGATGGTGATGACAAGTGGTCATCATGATGTTTGAAGAAAATAGATGTAATCATTTAAAGAATTAACGGCATGATTTTATAACAAGAGTGGCACGTATCACCTTTCAAAATGAGGTTTATATTCCTCTTTATCACATTTATAAAACATTTCTAAACCAGCAGTCGGCAACTTGACAGCATGGTGCTGGCGACTACATCACACGGCTTGATTCAAGCTGCAACAGCTCGGCTTAAATCTTTGGTTTGGTCTGGATAGATGTGAAAGAGAGATGTCTATCTTATATGAGGGATGGTTTATTTAACTGGCTTATTGACTATAGACACCTCCTGTTTGCACCGATATGTTTGAGGTTTAGGCAGGATCAACAGACCTACACCAGCTGATTTTTTTTTTCTTTTTCCATCCTCAGATTTTAGGTCTGAACTACATTCATGCATCAGTATCTGCTAAAATAAAATTGCAAATATCAACATCTTGAAAATATTTACAGAACTCCAACATTGTGCTTCCCTGGAATATTTAAAGTAGCATGAAAATGGGTGTTTTACACTTGAATCGTGCCAGAGAAAACTCCTGTCCACTGTCTAACTTGCAATAGATGAATGCAAAAAAAGGTCTAGTATTGAAATGTTGCAAATAAAATCCCTTTCTATTGCAGGTTGGACAGTGTGCAGGAGGTTTTGTTTTGTTTGTTTTCCACGGAAGTACCAGTCTTAAGAAATGATGTGCAAAGCAATTTTTTTTGATTGTGCAACAAAAACTTAACTAGAGTTGCTATGAAATGATATCTTGCTCTACACCTTGAAATCAAAGCAAATGTGGACAATTTGACAAACATTTATGCAGTACTCTCAATTTTTTACCAGTGTTTTAAATGTAGTGACTCTACAAACTCAAATTTCATAATTATTACTCTTGTTTTGAAAGGGAAGGGGAGATTTTAAATTTGAAATAAAAATCTTTCAATCAGCAGTATTAAAAGAACATCATGTAGCCGTTATTGTCATACAAATCTTCTTCTGTGTTGTCTGCATTGTTACGTCCGTAAGACCTCTATCTTAAAAGATAACTTAATTGAAGAGTGTCTGACATTATTTCTCAGTTTCAGACGGTTCTAGCAGCATCTACTCGATGCATAGTTGTGATCATCCCCTTCACATCGTGCAGACAGCACTGCCATTGATGTAAACAAAGGAGGTCAAGCTTGCCGTCTCGGACACTTTAAGCAGTTTCAACATCAATATTGTTTTCTGCATGTTCTCTAAAAACCAGTTACAGCAGATCACATGTATGCAAATGCTGATAAATAGGTGTTAAATATAGAAATAGAAAGGGCAGTCAGGATTAATGCAATACCTTCCTGTTGTCAAGCCAACCACAGGAAATGGTAACCACAGCAACTGCTGTGTTTACAACTTTTTTTCTATCATAATGGTATTCCCTCATAATTTGCAGTTTAGTGTTTGTATTAAACGCTAAATAGATTATTAAAAATGTAAGTGAAGAGTGAGATCTCTGGACATCTGCTGGTTCATCTGTGCTGCAAAGTTTCAGTCTATTTTTATAAGATGAGACGGTTGCTGTGGCTGCAAGAAGTGTAACGTTGCCCTTTTTGTAACATCTCAACCCAAATGGAAGTGGTGAATCAGAAATGTTTGACAATGCAATGTGCAGAATCTGTGCTTGAAAAGTCCATTTAATAAGTTGTTAGAAATCTGGCTGCAGGGTCAACGTAGCCGCCGTCTCAGCACCAAGTCGTGGAGCAGCAACGGGGATGGATCATGCCAGTGTCAGAATGACTTCAGTGAAGAAGCCTTTGTGCAAATTCCTGAATACATAAGAAAGATTGAAGTTATGAATGTGTTTTAGCAGCTAAAGGCTCATGAAATTTTACATTTACTGAGAATCACAGATAGTTTAGTGATCATGATTGTCCAAAAGCACCATAATTTCATAAAGACAGATGCGTGGGAGAGGACTGAGACCATCAACAGCTGCAAGAAAATTCCTGCATAATCTTTAAATTTTCCTGACACTTCAGCAACATTTCACTACCAAAACAAAGCCAATGCTTTCATGCACTTAGTATTGTGTGTTTAGGACTTTTAGGTTTGTTGATGTGGTATTGAATAGGGCTGGGAAATTAATCTCAAATTAGATTAAATCGCAATTTTACCTGATGCAATTTTCAAATTGCAGAAGTTGCAATTTTTCTTTAACTTAGAATTTGTGTCAAAATACCATTTTAAAACCTTCATTGCAGCAGAGATGTTGTGCATAACATATCCTGCAATCATTCGAGTGCCATTCTTTTAGTATAGTCGACAAAAAAAATCCTACTCTCTTCAATACAATAATTCATATCCAACTTGCAATACAAGTAAAAATAATCACAAGTTATTTTTTCAAAATATTTCAGCCTTACTTTAATCACATATTGTGTTGGTTGTAATATAGAATGATTTATTGCTTGTATTTGTTGGAAAATACATAAAATGAGGAACTTAAGAAATAAATGGATATCAAATTGCTATCACAATACTGGGGGAAAATTTGCAATAAGATTATTTTCCCAAATTGTCCTAGTATTTATAACTGTTGTAAATCCTGGATGGCAAAAAGAGCTTGGGACCAAAGCAACTGCTGTGGAACACTATGTGTAGCTACAGCACTGAGCATCTTTCACAACCTGCATCACCTGACAACAGCAAATAAAATGGACATATTAATTGTAGATGCAATTTTCATCCAGCACCTGGACAACTATTTAAATCACTGAAACCAGAAAAAGTCCAAGGCATTGTGCTTTGGGGATGTGTACATACCTTTATATCTGTGGTGAAATATCTTTTTGTCCTTATTTAGGGAGGACAGTGGATAGAGTCCCGATACATGGGGCACAACCAAAATGCTAGACCATCTCTGCCCTGGAGAATCCCTCTCTTTTCACAGCTGTCCACAAAAACATAGAGAGTATTTTATTTATGATGTGTTGGGTCAATAATGCTGCAAAACGTGATTATATTTTTGGTTAGTGTTCGGCTTAGGCCTGCCACTCACTGGACGATTTTTTTTAATCTGAAATGATTTTAAAACCATGAGAGACCACAGACTTAAGAACGATTTCCAAAGTTTGCTCCTTAAACCTCTGAATGCACACACTAGACGACTCAGTCAGACTGTTAGATCACTGGAGACCACACACCTGCCGACCTGCCTATGACCTCGCGTGATCACATGACTTCAGAAAAAGAAAAAAAACACAGATGTCTGTCGATACCGTCTTGCTGTCACAGGTGAAGCAAAAATCATAAAACAAGGGAAAGACTGGGGATGAAATCATGGCTGAAATTAAGGTACAGATGTGTTTATGGTTGTGAGCGGTGAAAGTAGTATGATCCGGCTGTGACGCTACCCCGTCTGCTCACTTTCATTGGTTGTTGAGGGAACTCTGCCAGAGGCACTACGACCTAGAATCGTAAATGTCAGATGTGCATGATATTTGCGGTTCGGGATCTTGGAGGCTATGACGCGATTTGGAGCAGTAAAACAATCGTGTTGACACCACACACGTGAGGATTATTCAGACAAATAGTCATTTGTGATGAGGCTCCTCTTGGGATACGCCCCCATGATCGCTGGGGGAGGCAAATCTTGCCCTGAATTGGGCTTAAAATACTGTACTGGCCGGCCTTAATCAGATAGGAACTTTAACGGTTTTTAACATCATCATTCATCATAATAATAATAATAACTTTATTTGTATAGCACCTTTTAAAAAGAGAGGTTTACAAAGTGCTTTGAAAATAGAATTACAATTAAGACAAGGCATCAAAACACAAGGGAAGAATATAATAGGAAGGACAAAACCCCAACAACAGAAGATCCCATGAAAACCTAACCCCAGTATCATAATCATCCTGGTTGACAAATTACAAAGCCCAGGAACATGTCAAACAAAAAGACACCATAACACCTAGGTATGCATGTTCCAAAAATCATGAAAATAAAACATCCTAAAAATATACAGGGGCATCTGTGGCTGTCAACCTCTCTATGTAGAAAGGGTGGTTCCATTTATTTGTGATGACACGTACAACGGTTTTAGTTTCATTTTTACCAGTATCAAATAAACATATAATATCTGGTGTCAAGCTCAAGGCACAAAGCAATTTCTAGTTTGAGTGTAACACAAAGCTCATTCCTAAAGCAATAAAATCAAGAAATGATAAGCATACTGTGCCATAGTCCTGCCACAAATGAATGCATGGGAAATCCCTTTACTGCATTAGCCCTAATTATAGCCCTGATAATATTGGTCATGCACCCACAAGGTGATCCCTCTGGCTGGATTAGTATGGCTGATTTGTTGGCATTGTTGGCAAGTTTCTGTGAATTCAGCCCAGAGTTGTTGTTTGTTATCCAGCTCTACAGGACTGTGAGTGGGGAAGTGTTCGACTATCTCTGGAGGGGTTTGGCCCTCTGTTCAGATAACTGGATAACTTTTTGTACAGCTGAGCAACAAGGTGAGGCTATAGGTGAAGCTCGTGGCAACACTGCAGCGGTAAAGGGAAGGTAGTCACCCAGAAAAACCAACAACAAACTCGCCCTCATTCGACCCCTTTCTGCACACAGCTCTCTGTGCAGCAGCCAATTTAAACAAAGAATAGTGTCAGCACACGCTGTGTGATTGCAAACACAGTATGCATTATAAGGTGTCAAACATCAATATTTTCTCATTTTCAGATCTCATTTATGCTCATTAAAAAAGTCTTAACTTCACTGCAGTTTTTATAAGGTTCCCTTTGTTCCTCTTGGTCATGTCCCGCAGCACTCATGAAACCATAAATTGGAATTTATCAGGAACAATCACATAGTTTGTCAGGTTAATGTTCTCTCTACAAATCACACTATAATGGCAGAAACAAACAGTTCATTAGAAAAAATCTTTTTGTCCAACTTAGTTTTCCCTGTTTGGGCCAAATTTGAGCTCAAACAGTAATGTGATGCATCTGCTTGTCTCCTTTTCTGTGTGTTTTGCAGGTTGTTCCAACATTGTGATGAGCTAGCAAATCTGTTCAGCTGTAGCTGTGTCTTATAGCCAGGTACTAGCTGAGTATGTTTAAGAAGAAACAGAGCAGTTTTACCCTTTAACTTTTAATATACCCTATTATGCTTAAATAAGCTACAGTTAAGGCAGCAACACTGTGAAAGGATGAGGGTTGTAGTCATAGGTGAAGTGATCAAGGAATAGGTGGGCTGGATGGAGGGTTGGACAATAAAGGGATAATGGTGAGGGTAAAGGGAGGGATGTGGGGAAGGGTCATAGAATGGAGGAATGAAGGGCTGATTGGATGAAAGCAAGGGTTAAAGGACTAATTGATAAATGAAGTGGGGAAGAGCAGTAGGATGGAGGGGTGAAGAGATAATGGTTAGGGTTTATGGGATGACAAATTAAGAGTTAGGGCTCTTGGCAAAAGTGATGAAAAGGTGAGGGTTTTGCTCTGTGGGAGGGTGGATGGAGAGATGAAGGTTAGGGCTGTGGAATAGAGGGATGGAGAGATGAGGGTTGGGGTTCTTGAGATGGATGAAGAGATGAGGGTTAGGGTTCTTGGGATAAGGGGATGAATAAATGAGGGTTAGGTTTCTTGGGATAGAAGGATAAAGAGATGAGGGTTAGGGTTCTTGGGATAGAGGGATGAAGAGATGAGGGTTAGGGTTCTTGGGATAGAGGGATGAAGAGATCAGGGTTAGGGCTGTGGAATAGAGGGATAAAGAGATGAGGGTTAGGGTTCTTGGGATAGAGGGATGAAGAGATCAGGGTTAGGGCTGTGGGACAAAGAAATGAATAAAGAAATGACTGAAGAAGCACAAGATAGCAGGATGTAGAGATTGGGGAAATGGTAACAGGATAGTGGGATGTAGAGGATAGGGTAATGGTTGTGGGATAGTGTGATGTAGAGATTAGGGTAATGATAGTGGGATGTAGAGATAAGGTTGATGATAGTGGGATGTAGAGATTAGGGCAATGACAGTGGGATGTAGAGATAAGGTTGATGATAGTGGGATGTAGAGATTAGGGCAATGACAGTGGGATGTAGAGATGAATAAATGAAATTAAGTGTCAAGTGATGTCTGATGATGAGATCAGGGTACAGACCAAGGGATGAATGGATTTAAGTAAGGATACTGAATGTGATTGAGGGATGGTCTGTATTCCTGAACCAAAGTTAAAATATTTCAGTGATTGATGGTATCATGAAGTAATGGCACTTTAAAAACTATATCCATTTATCATGACAGGTGCGTAGGAGGAAATGAATCCAACAAAAGCTGCTGGCGAACTCCTGCTCAGTTTTTAAAAATGCTTCTGCACTGTACAGAAGTTTGCTTATAAATGCTCTTCATCAATAAAAAGTAGTTAGCCAGTATTAGGTGCCAAGGATTTCTGACTTTGTCAATATAGTATTGGAAGAGGTATCATACTGGTCAGTTCTTTCTAAAGGTACCACATTGAAGTTTAAAATCCTGGTATTGTGAGAATCCTTGTGCCAAAAGCTAAAAGGGCTGCAGCTCTCTGCATCCTCAGACAGTGGTCCAGGTCAAAGAAAGGGAAGCATGCCATGATGAACACATTAGCACGGCTGATTTTAGAGCACATCTGAACGGGTGAAATGGAGGCTGAAAGGAGGCTGAGCTTCTTGAGTTTCACAACAGCAGGGCTGAGTGCTCTCTGGATAAAATAGCTCGTCTGGGTTGTGGTTTAAATCCGGGGGGCCGTTGCACTCAAATATTAATTGAAACAGTCCATCACTGGCCAGGAGCTCCTGGCTAAAGATTCTTAGCTTGGAAGTCTGGGGTTCAGGTGGAGCAAAGAAGACACTAAGAGCTGCTTTCAATTATTATTTTTGTTTATGATTGACCCATGATGAATAAATAAACTAGTATGCTAGTGTCAAATGAGTGGAATCTTTGGTAAAATAGTATTTCAGTCAAAAAATGAGAAGAAGCTTATGCCAAGAAAAGCTGCAAAGCTGCACATTTAATCAGATTGAAAACAGACAAATCAGTGCTGATTGACTGTAGATTAGGTCGGCAGAGTTCAGTGAAGAATCATTTAGGGTTTTAACAACACCAGAATGTTAACATATGATGTGATACAAGGTAAAATTAAACTATATCAATACCCGTTTCAATGCCATAGCGACTAAAATAGAAGTCATGTAGAATTCAGACAGCGTGCATGAGTTTACAGGCAGTTTTTCATAGCATCATTCCTCTCCTTTGCACCTTTTTTATTAAATAGATGTAATATTTTGAAGAGCGTTGCTAATTTTTCAGTATAATCAACCACTAAGAAAAAGATTTGACCATTTTCAAGTGTGTGGTTTTGAGAAAGTATCAAAGAATTGACAATATTGGCAACCACAGTTTGTAGATTAATTGTAAGGCTGAAGGTAGGGGTGTAAGAAATTGTCAGCTCTTCTTCCTCACTCTCTCCTCAGATATAAAAATTTCTGCCGATATTTACATCTGATATTTTGGCTGTGTATTTAAGCATATATAAACTGTAAATTTTTTCCATATATGCTAATAACTTAGTGGATTTTTAGGCTGAATCAACAGACCTATGTCAGTTGAGGTCTTTTTCTTTATTTAGCTCCATTCTTTAAACTTTAAATTCTTTAAAAATCCTTAAACCCTAAAGTGTGTTCAAAAGATATGTATATATATATATTTCTTTTAAAGATGCAGTGGATAGATTAAGAAACAAGGATGAGAATGGGGGGGACACAGGTGGCAAAGGACAACAGGCTACATAGTGCGCGCCATTAACCACTCGACCATCTATGTGCCCCCTGAAAAGCACACTTTAATTTCGATATTGATATTGGCTAAAATGTAGTTGTAAATATCGGCAAAATTCCAATCCTGCAGCCCTACTCCGGAACCATAAGATGGATCTCTGTGGAGTAAATTGTGACCTGAAGCTTACCCTTTTGCTGATTTTCAGATTTCAGACTTGGTGTTTATATCGCTTTCAAAACATTTTTAATCAAGGCACAAAGTGCTCTGTTTATTCTGAGCCTTGATACTGCAAATCCACTGTGCTAATCCATGATAATTTGACTATTTATTGCTTTTTTTCAGGTTGAAAAACTGAGTAGTGTTGCTATCAGTCCTTGATTTGTCAAGTGACGTAACAGATGTCAACTTCCTGTAAGCCTGGTGGCCAATCACAATGCTCCATTTTCTTCTTCTGTTGTTTTCTTGGTGGTAGCGACCAATTAAGGCCAGCCAAAGATAGGATAGTTATCTACCAGTTTGGAAAGGAAAGAAAAAATAGTCCTCTATGGTCCAAATAATGAAAAGTTGAAGTTTGAACTTCTTAAATGGGATTATGTGCATTTCATGCACTGGAATACCATGTGTGCAAAATGTGAATTGATTTTACAGTTATAAATGACTGTGATAGTTTCTGTTGGAAGCAGTGTTGTAGTCAAGTCATCAAACCTCAAGTCCGAGTCGAGTCCAGAGTCCCTAGTGTTCTTTCACTTGGTCGTTGTGGTCACATAACTTCAGATGCATCCATCTTGCAGTACACATGTTCTGAAGGTCTTGGCTGTCGTAATAAAATTGCTGTCCATGAATTGGTTTTGCATTGTTGCATAAAATATACAGGCAGACTAAAAAATAGTAAAAGATGGCTTGGGCTTCCAATGGTTTTAAAAGGGATAAAATAATGGTCAGCAAATATACCTGGGAGTCTGTAAAAGTGCCTTGTTGGTAGAGCTGCACGATCAATATAATCACAAATGCAATGTCAGATAGTGCAATTACATAACGCCATAAAAGACCGTTTCTAATTTATTAATGTCTTTTTTAACACTAAATTTGCATCTCTGCCTCTACAGGTGTCTGACAGCTGTCCTGAGTTTCATCTCACTACATGAATTTGATGTAATTGTGTTTTTAATGTGCACATTTCTTCATCGTATTTGTTATAAGTTCAGGCACAACCTATTAACAAAATATTTCCTGTTGATGAAAGATACAGAAATATATTGATAATTTGTTTACATTATGATATTTTCCTTCATAATGTACAAGGAAAGTAAGGCATTTGTCAGAGGGCTTCCTTGTTGGGTTAAGGCTACACAGGGGTCTTTCTCCTGGGCAGTGTTTTAGCACCCTTATGGGCTGAATGCAGAGGGTGAACGTCCCTGTGGGGTTTATTAAATTTGAACTTTCCCTGCTTGGCTTGTCCTCTATCCCAGCTACTTTTATAAAGCACACTAGGATGTAGTTTTCTGCAGTCTTAACTTTCTTATGGGAAAATGGAGTGTGGTCTGCGGTGCTGTTTGTCTGCAGGAGTGATGGCCTGTCCCTGAACTTGACCAATAACCCAGCAGGACGCTGACTTTCCAGTATTTTCTCTCAAACTTGTGCTGCAGAGTGCAGCATTATCAGTGATGCTGTAGCTACATCACCGGGACAGTCTCATTATCATTACTTTGATAAACTTTCTGCTCTCAGATCTGCACAGATCCAGGCCTGTGTTGTTTTGTTAGCACGGTCAAAGGGCTGATGGTTTTTTTCAGGGGGAGCCTGAGGTCTGCGGCCGTGTTTAGCATACAGACAATGCTACCATACAAGGCTGCCTGAAGGCTGGTAAAAAGCAGCTTTTTGTGGCAGGGCAGTGCCAACATGGAGACTCGGCTTACCATGAAGGCCAAAATCAACAGAAAAAAGGAGGGTGAAGAAAAAAAGTAGTGTGTTTGTTGTTGTTTTATGACCTTTAGAGGAGATTTAGTGTTTCATCTGAAGAATTTGAGCTTGAGGAGATTTTGCAGTGGCTGGGCACGGTGGTTTGAATTTGCTACAACAAAACAGTATCACAAATATGCAAAAAGGAAACTTTCTACTTGTATTCACATCACATGAAATTGACACAGTTTCTTTCTCTAATGATATGAAGAAACACAGCTGTTGGTTGCTGTTTGTTAAGGTTTTATCCATCCATCCCTGAAATATCTGCCTCCATCTCTGCCTCCATCTCTGCAAGTTTGAATGGAGTTCAGTTGGTGGCATTCATTATTAAACTACAAATTCACAACCTCTTACGAGTTGTTTCTGTCTCTCTTAAAGCTGCCAAATTACCCAAACTTTCAATATTAAAAGTTTTGAAATGATTTGAACTATCTTTTTTGGATCAATGGTATTGATAGCCATGGCAAAGTGCAGAGAAATTACAGATCTTCAGCGACATTTTAACCCAAAAGTAGCTGTAAACAAGCGAGAGGACATGAGGTTATTCAAACTCGCAGGTCTGTCGTGTGAATTCAGAGGATTTTTGTGTCCTTTTGGTGTTGAATGTCTCTTGCAAACAGATAAAATGCTTAGGTGGTGACACTGCTTGAAATGGACTAAATTAAAGAAACGCTTAGGTTGATTGCACTGAGTCGGTGCAGTTGAGACTGTGTAGCGGTTTGCTAGCAATTTTAGTAAACTATAATCCTGCATGGGACTCTTTTCTTAATCTCACTCTCGCTGGATTTCTGACCATCCCTACCCACTCTGGACTGCACTTGCAACAGGTGTGTAATATCTTGCCCGCATCCCGCACCAAATCTGAAAATCCATGTCAAATATTCAGAATAACAGACGATGCATTCAATTAAAGGAAATATTGATATGAAACCTTAAGAAAGCAACCACAGCCTCGTCAATGCATAACAGTGCCATGCATGGATAGATAAAACAGCTGAGGGGCTCAGACTGAGGTCCTGGATCTGAGTACACTTGAGACCAAAGTCTGGTTTGATTTGGTCAGTGTGAATGCAAACGACGGCTCTTATACTTTGCACAAAGTTGAAAAAAGTAAGCTTTATGTGACTGCATGCATATTCAGGCAAAAATCAATACAACTGTTCCTCTTCTATGCACATATTCCTAAAATATTTCTTGCAGCAAAATCACTGCTTGCTGTCTGAACCTTTTAAAAACATAGGCAGCGATCTGTTTGAAACTCGCTAATGTTTTTGTTTTTGTTGAGTTTACCTGCAGTTTTTGGTTATTAAAAACAAATTATCTACTGTAAGGTACCTAGGACTTCTGTTCATGTATGAAGCATCAAAGTTTAAAGCAAAAGTTGTTGATTTTAAATGTCATGGGAGTGAGAGAAGGGAAAGCACAGGCATCAAAGACCTTGATCTTAACTGGGCATATATTCAGCGTGTACCGAGCATAATTGACCATAGAACATTGATTAAATGTCCATTGACCTCTTTTGAACTGAGGCTGAGGCTGAATAAATCTCAGAGATGGATTTCTACAAGCCTGGGCACCAAGTCAACAAAAGTTTGTAAGTTCTGATGCCACTTAATGTAAAAAAAAAATACACCAATCTATGCTTTATGTCATAACTTTATACCTTTTTGATGACAGTTGATGGGAGGTCTTTGTAGAAAATCTTTACAGAGTTAGACTTGAACTGTACAGCTTCAGAGGCGTGCTGTTTACTCATGTAAGGCCTAAAACTGTAAAATAACACTCAGAAGTTTTTTTGCCCATGTTCATTTTTCGTTTAACTTTGTCACACTGTTCCTTGTAACGTTGATGATTTCAGCCTCAGGGCTGTGCTGTATCTAATGCTGAGGCTCTGATTAAATTATAACCACATAATACAAAAGCCTGCTCTCTGCTTGTTGGCATCGAGTGTCCAAAAGACACGCGACTGGAGTTTTTTATGCGTATGAGAGGAAGCTTTCATGAAAACAAATTGTTTTTGAGCAGGATCTTAATTCCGAGCCAGATTTTTTTTGTGCTGGAGTCAGAGTGGTGAATACATTTTTTGTCCATTTCACTCTGTGCCTCCATAGTCATGGGCTTTCTTGTCCCAGTATCTTTGAAAGATAGGCACTTGGCTAGAATAAAACTTTATTTGTTATGTTTCATGCCAACAACCTTCCAGAGTTCACTTCACTGACTAACGCTGTGACTAAATGTTAGTCAACTATGAGGAAGGCTGGGTTAAGAGTAGCTAAAAACTGTTCCTTGGTGATAAAAGTCTGAAAAAAGTAAGTTTAGTTTTTGTCAAGGAGGCTTAAACAAGACTAGAATGTTAGTGCTTGGCATTTAAAATCCATGACATCTCTTTACTGTTCATATGATGTATGTCAGAATTTTCTTCAGTGCATTTCATGTACTAAGGGTGCATTTATATGAGTGGTTTGTTTTGAAATTCACAGTTAGGCTGATTAAATCACTTTGAACAGAATAAACTCTGTCACTAAAAACAATGATGACTATGTGAGGACTTCTTATCAACTAAAACTGGACTAAAATGTTTTTGAGTCTCTGTCAACTAAAGCTAAAGGTTAAAAATGACCAAAATCTGAGTAAAACTAAAGAGCAGCTTAATCTTAAGACTAAGGCTGATTATAATATAGCTGCCAAATGAATGCTGATACCTTCTGAGTGAAGCTGACAGCTGAGTCAAATTCAACCACCTAAATTATCAATATTAGGGCTGACACCTTTCACTCAGGTTGATCCGTTGGTTTTCTCAACCAGCCAAGATCCTGCTTGCCCCTATGTCACGTGCATGTGAGAATGAAAACGGTGGTCAAACTGATTGAGAGTTGTGCAGCAGGAGACAGAGAGGAGCAATGCAGTGCTGGGAAATCCAAGTAGAGAGCCACATGAAGTGACAGAACATGTTCTGATTCTACACTACGTTATATTAACAACATATCTTGAACTCCTCACCAAGATGCAGGATGTAAATATTGGCAGTGCCTTCCGCATTCTGTTTAATTCAACGGTCAGAAAATACAAGTACTAAGTCCCTTTATCATCTCATTAAGATGTACACATGAGCGTTAGTGTCTGTTCTAGAGAGCAGAGGAGAGGAAGGATGATTTCTCCTGGTCATTCAGTCTTGACCAGCTGACTTTTTTCACTTCTGTAAATAAATGCTCCATTCTGTCTGATATTTACTCATAAATGACACAGCTCAGACTGGAACAAGTGATCCTGTTAATAGTTTTAGTTATGAATTAATGCAAACAATAATCTGGGGATGTTTTCAAGACTTACAGCCCTACAAAATATTTATCAAAAAACTTCAAAACTGCACTTTAAAGTGGTTGTGTATTGTTTTATCTGAAAAATCCATAAAATACACTTTATTGAATTTACCAAACGTCAGATTGTTCGGGTAGTTGGCCAAACTCTTCAGAAATTTGCGTGCATGGCAGCCAGGCTTGATTTTAATTTAGTCATCCATGCTAACAAGTTAGGACTTTCAATTTGCCTTAGTGAGCGACACTGCTCAAACTGTGAGAATAAAAGCGTTGCACAACACTACATTCTAACTTAACACAATCACCCGCCACTTGCAAGTCGGTTACAAGGGCGACAATGCTCCCCACTTTGATAAAAACAAACTGCATTAGCACTGTTGCAGGAGTGGCGTGTTTTAGCACTATTCTGATGTAAAAAACACGTGAATGGAGTTATTCAGAGGCTGTGTCAGGTTATACTCACATATAACTGAAGCAATGACGGACCATGTTAGGAACAGGAATGGGGTTGTGAACCTACTGAAAGGCCGTGGCGCTGTTAACTTTAGCCTCATTCTGCAAACCAATGTTGCATGTTATGGTGTGGCGTTTTACCACTGCAGTGTTTAGTAAGTATACAGAGCATATTCATTTAATGTCTAGTGACTAAACACAGTTATATTTTGCATTAAATCAGATGGGAAATTATACACCCAGGAGCAAAAATAGACTGGAAAATGAAGACTGTGAAGTCATATTCACCTTGTTTTACCAGATATGTAGTTTCACATCAGTAAAGATTTGATAAACACAGATTAATTGAGGTAAAACTTACAATCAAAGTCAGGGTTGTGACTGCAGGGAGACGCAGCCAACACGCAGGAAACATACACCTAGTATGAAAGTTGTGATGCAACGAGCCGAAGCGGATACATCACAACTGTCATGCAGCAAACAAGCACCCAGTCTGAAAGAAACTTGATTCAAGGAAACTTCTCCAGCATTTCATGCAACCAATAAGTAACTTTGCTCCAATTAGTGACCAGTTTGTGGCTGATTTTCCAGCCTACATTGCCTTTTTTTTTAGAGTCCCTCTAATAAAAAAAAAGGGTTTTGAAAATATTTGGCTAACATTGACCTTTTACGGATAATATTGGTTTTACTTTTCTGACATGCTTTTAATAATAGCTGCTTTGAAGCAACCATTTAAACCAGACAACAAGCACTGACTTCAGAAAGTGGCGTCACTGATAATAATTCAAAATCTAACAGAATTACTAGCTCCTGCTAGGCAGAAAGCAGCTTTCCCAGAAGTCCACCAAGTCATATGAACAGTTTGCATAAGCGAAGTCTTTTTGATTCCAGTTCGGAATAAAAACATTGTGTTGCAAATAGACTCTTTGCATTTTCCCACTCTGAAATAGGTATCAGATTAAAAAATCCCAGTTCAGTTGGGGTCACGTTTGCACCTTTTTAGCCATTAGTACCCCCACATTATCACACCAGAATGGAATAACTTTGACTCAATATTTCATGCATATGAAGTGTTACTGGTACATGAGATCACAGCAAACAGGAACTCAATTTTCAAAGTAATCTCTGCACAGAAATTGGCAGTTTCATCATTACTGCAATTGGACCATTCAGAGTCAATAAGAAACATTGTTCTGTATAAACAAGCCATGCTTTCTCATTGAGGACCTGAATATTCTTTTTAATTTAATTAAGCTTTGTTTTTTGCACAATATCCAATTTTGTGCAGCATTTAGATGCAGTCAAATGAAACTACATTATCTACCAGCTACTCTTAGCTTATTTGGTGCCAATTTAGAGAGGAAACTAGAGTTTTTTTATTTATTTTAAATGTAGGAGAAATATTTTTACTTTGCAAAGCTGATGGATCGTCAAGCTCAGATGTAGGATGTGGGCATCATATCTTTATTCAAAGAAGAGAAAATAATTGCTCTGAAAGATGGTTTTACTCTTCTAGCGGGGCTCAGCATGAGTTTATATCACACATTGGATATTTTTCTCCCATTATGAAGGCCATAGCACCACAGTCTTTATATACAGTTGATGGTTTTGTACTTTGGGAGCCAGATCTTTGGATAAAATCCTGTCCAGGGTGTAGGATCTGCTTTGGTATTAATTGCTTTCATATATTTCAGACAGTAAAATCCACGTAGACTTATGATACATGTAGTGAGACTATATCTGCTCATTGGTATTTTCAGTCTCACAATTCTCCATCTTGCTGGTTCTGTAGTGCCTTTCTTTTGTGTATATATTCTTGTGTTATATTCCATATTCATCCTCAGGCTCTCTGGAACCTGTTTGAAGGCCGACCTCACTTTTCTGAAGGCCCCGCTGAGCGAGCAGCCTGCCTGCCCTCTGCAGAGACTAATGGTCCCAACTGCTGCTGTTCCACCAAGCTATTTCATTCTTTCTACTGCTTACTGATGCACAGACAAATTTGTCTAAGTCCTTCTCCAATATGTGTAGCTGCACTTTAACTGTTAGGGGCTACCGCCTGGATTTAAGACTTAAATTCGCCCAAAAAATGTCAGTCATAGAGAAAGCATGGCTTTAAAAATGCTCTTAGCATGTTTCTGAGGCTTGTTTTCAGAGGACTGTGCTTCCTTTCTGCAGATGAGGAGAAACTAAAGGCCCTCAGGGGAGATGAGGTGCATTTTGACACTGATTTGTGCATTAAAAATGGTCTTACTGAAGTGCAGCTGCAACTTGAGTGAAACACAGAGTTGTGAAATCACAGCTACTTTGGAAACAAGCCAGCGATAATAATTTATGAAATATTTATAACACAATATAACAGACTTATTGCTTCATCTGAGCAAATGGCGTTTGCAGATTTATTGATAGCAGTGTTTATTTCAGGGTGGATGAGAAGCTCAGAGTAGAGATGCTGCTCCTTCACATCAATAGGAGCTGGTTTAGGTGGTTAAGACTCCTGATAAGAATGACTCCAGGGTGCCTCCCTGGGCACGTCCCACTGGAATGAGACTCCAGGGTGGACCCGGAACTTGCTGGAGGGATTATATTTTGCCTCTGGCTTTTGAATCCAAGGGAATAGCTGGAAAATGTCACTGGGGAGTCGTGATGTGTGTGATCAGCTGTATAATTCAACACCTGCAGCCTGTTGCACCAGCTATGGAATAATTCTCCCTGAAGTTATGGCCTAATGTCCACACCAAACCCTACGTTCAAACAAGTTGAGTTGACACTTAAGTTGTGCCATTGTAAGAAATGTAAGGTTGATCTTACCTAGTAGAGCTGTACATCCAAATTACAACAAACTGCTGGTAAAATCATCAGCTCCTTGTCATCCTTAGAAAGTAGGTACTCAATTTAAGTAGGGGTTACAGTGTAGGCTTAAATTCTACCAGCTGGTGCAACACCTTAAATGTTAGTTCAGCGTAAACTCTGTTGTAAAGAAGAACTTGCGGTCAAACTAGGCTTTGTTTTGATTTATCCACAGCTGGTGCAACCCAAGGTAGTCAGTACCAGAATACTGGTGAGTTATCCATCCATCATCCATCCATCTTCTTCTGCTTATCTGGGGTCGGGTTGTGGTGGCAACAGGTGAAGCAAGTCGACCAATATGTCCCTCTCCCCAGCAACTTTTTCCAGCTCCTCCTGAGGGATTCCGAGGCGCTCCCAGGCCAGATGGGATATATAATCCCTCCATCGAGTTCTGGGTCTGGTTAGGGGTCTCCTCCTGGACATGCCCGGAAGACCTCCACAGGGAGGCAGCCAAGAGGCATCCTGATCAGATGCCCAAACCATTTCAACTGGTTCCTTTTGATGTGAAGGAGCAGCGGCTCTACTTCGAGATCCTCCTCCTCTCTCTAAGGCTGAGCCCAGACATCCTCCTGAGGAATCTCATTTGGACTGCTTGCACCTGCGATCTCATTCCTTTGGTTATTACCCAGAGTTCATGACCATAGGTGAGGGTTGGAATAAAGATCGTCCTGTAAATCAAAAAGCGAATTTCTGTCTACTTATGTGCAACGTCACATGAAACGATCAAATTATGACCACCACTCTGAGCTGTTCTGTTTTACAACATAACAATGACTGTTCTATATTCTATAATTGATTTAAATCCCCTTCAGCAGCTTGTAGAAGTCCTCTCAGTCCATCTGAGGGAAGAAGCTTGTCTCTGAAGCATTTACTCTGTCTGAGCACGCTCTCTCTCTCTCTCCTCTCCTCTCTGGGCGTCTCTCTGTTGTCGCCTTTGAATGAGAAATCGTGTTTGCTCTGCTCTCATGTGGCACCACTTTGCCATTTACAGACCACTTGGCTGGGATGCAGAGACTCTGTTTGCATGAGAGGAGGCCGTTGTTAAACAACGCTGTGTATGAGATATGCCTCCAGTAAGGGGAAGTGGAGACCCCTGCTGTATTACTCTTTATCTCAGGAGATGCTGACGTCAACTGATAATATTAAAACTTAACATTTTAGTAGTAATAGGAAACTTTCACAGGTTTGCCTGCAGATCCTGCTGTCAAAAACATTTACTAGACTGTGACCCTGTGAAGCTGAAGTTTATGGCTTCAGACTTGCACCAGTTGAACTTTGGATCTGGAGTTTCAGTGTCATATAACTATTTTTATAGCTATGATGATTCTCGAGCATGCCTCTGCCTATGATTCACCAAACAATGGCACCATTGTTTTTGGCAAGAACATAAAGGAAGCCAGGGGTCAGGTTGGGTCACTTTGGTCAGAAATACAATGAAGGGCATCTTGACATAAGCAACCAAATGTTATTAATGTTTAGATTGTTAAGAATAAAAATATCTCAACCATTGAACTATAAAGTAAAAAAAAAAAAAAAGCTCATGGTGACCCTTGAAGATAAAGTCAGTCTCATATTGGGGTTCAAGAAATAATTCAGAGGCCAAATGCACTTAATAGTGTTTCCTAAATCACATTAAACAATAAAATTTGCTCTTTCTAATAGTTGTTGATTAAGTCATGGTTGTTAAAGAGTAGCTCTATACAAAACAAAACATGCACGTGTGAATGAAGCCTGTGCAGAAGCGCAAACAGCTGTAGTTTTCCTAGAAACTTTTTTTCTGAGTTTGGCTGCTCTGGGAGTCAAATTCACACTGATTCATAAAATCTGTATTCTAGAAAAGGGGTGTCAAACTCAAGGCCCGGGGGCCAAATCCGGCTCGTGGTACAGTTGCCCCTGGCCCGCAAGATCATATCATATTTTTAGTATAACTTAAAAATGTAAACCTAACACAGCTCTTTCCTTCAACACGGCGGTGTATTTACATATGATGTACTTCTCACTAATCCCTGCTTGCATTAATGCTGATACTCCACACTGCTGCTGGCAACCTCCTCCACCCCAGCCTCCTCCTTTATAGCACAAAGCTTATTGCATCCTCATATTCAGATTCATGCTACTATGAATGAATTGCTTTGAACAAATTTAATAGTTCTCAGTACACATTGTCATTAATGTGTCCATCCATATTGAGGTTTCTAAACACTCCCTTGAAAGTCAAAGCATGCTGCTTGACTAACCCAGGGAACATCTTTTGAGCAGAGCCTTCTCCGCCAATAAAAACTGTATATCCATTTTGTAACAAAATGGTACAATGTATGACGAGAATGTTCCTGACTGAAATAAGAAAGCATCCTTTATCCTTAAACCTACTCCTAAGCTCCGCTGTATATAAAACAGGAACTCTAGGTTGATGAATTATTTTTGGCTCATGTCTCTGTCTGTCTTAGAGGTTTTATTTGTACCACTGTAGTAGTAGTTGTCATGCACCATCATGGAGCTGGCAGACTTCTGTGTTTGGAGCGGAGGTGTGTTGGGTTTAACAGAGTCGGGACTCGGAAGCTTCAGGTCTTCAGAGGGAGCTCTGCTTCTCTGTGAGCTCAGAGTCCCAGCAGACTGGGCTGTATTAGCACTGAGACATCTGTAATTACGGTGCTAGTGTACTTGTTAGCTAACCGCTGAGACCTGCCATGAGAAAAGGGATGAGTAAAACCGCTCTGAACACACCTACAGGGCAAACATTTAGCCTAACATTAAACAGTCTCTTCTGTGGTAATAAGTGGTCAACATGGACAAATATCACATGCAAACAATCAGTTCGCTCCAAATTTTCTATCTTTTTTGTGGCATATGTATCATTTCCTAAATCACTGACTCATAGACAAGTCAGCTGATCCACAGTCCATGCATACAGAGATAGCAGCAGAGCATTGTTGCAGAGTAGAGTCATATGTTTGGTCTGTAAAAGTTCTCTTAACAACACCCTTGGCCTTGGACGTTGAGCCGCCCTGCCCACACAGCTGGGACTGCTGATCTGTTTTCTGCAGCTATGGCAGCAGGCTGAAACTCTCAGAAGAGGGAAGTTTTTGCATGTCTGTTGCTTAGATGCACATAAAAATGTTATTGTGAAATACACAAGTTCTGCTCTGAGGTGCTGTTAAACACTGGAAGTGGACTGATTGAAGCATAAAACTACATTTGGTTAAATTTTAATCCACATGGAGTTAAGAAGAATTTCCCAGAATCAACAAGGCAAACCATGAAGAAAAAGCATAGGTGGAGAATTTCTAGATATTTTATTTAAAAAAAGGAAAACTTTTGACTTCAAATGTCTGAAAAATATTTTTATTCATGCAAATTAGGGATGTAGGAAACACTCAATATGTGATACAATACAAATCACGATACTGAGGTAATAATACATTTTTTTTTGTACAACCCTGTACCATCAGAGATGCAGAGTTTTGAAATGTGTGCTGATAACAGGCTGGATGGTCTCTCTCCTCTTTAGTTGCAGAACACAGTGTCTGTGGTTTCTGAGAGAAATTTCAAATTTTGATTCATCTGACCACAGAACAGTTTTCCATTTTGCCTCAGTCCATTTTAAAAGGGCTTTGACCAGAGGAACACTTCAGCTTTTGAGGATCGTGTTCACATATGGCTTCATCTTTGCATTAAAACAGCTTTCACTTGAATTTATGAATGGAACAGCCAATTGTGTTGACAGACAGTGATTTCAATAAACCTTCTGGGGCCTTGAGTCATGCAGGTGCCCATGGATATTAGCAAAGACATGGTGAATCCTACATTTAAGCAATCATTATCTTTTATTTAGAGCCTAAAAAAACCCAACAAACAGCAAAAAAAAATGTACATTTTATGTATTCAGCCTGTTTAAAACTTTTCTTTTTATTTATTTATTTAATCTTTATTTAGACCCAAAAATCATTTAGGGCGAGTGCTCATTAATAATGACGTTGAGCAATAAAAAAATAGAATGCATGATAAACTAGAAATATTTACAATACGTCAAACATGCCTCAAAATATAAAAGAACAGTAATATGTCAAAGACATAAAACCAAACAGAAATGAAAGCACAAAGTCATTTAAACAAGTGCAATCAGAGGCTAGGAAGCTAACAGTTAGGGAAGCGTCCCAATAAGAGCTTTTTAAATAAACATGCAGTGCTTAACATATTTATTAGACCACCTGTCATATTTGTCTCTAAGACCATCCAGCATCATGAAGCGCTTTAATGCGGACTCTTTCATTTTCAGTGAGCTCTCCACATTTTATCATTTTGAACAGGAATGAGGGATTTCAAACTGAATTACCCAAATTTGAGCCAGCTCACTGGGCTTCTCTGGGAAGTCAGAAATTAATCAAGCATAACATTCAATCACTAAAACTGATTTTTCTGTTCAAGAATGCAAGTAAAAACCTAATTTGACATATTAATCAAGAAATAATAATGTGCTTTACTATTTTTCATTTTTTTTATAAATCAGTAAATCTGAAAATTCATGGATAACAATAATAATTATATTTTAGCATTAAAAATATCATTTTGGTTAAAGAGCTTCTACATATTGGTGTATTAACCATTGCAGAAACATAAAAAATGATTTTGATAATTACCAGTTTTGTTAATTTAGGGCAGCTGTGGTATAAACCTTACACTGGTTAGGGTTAGGGTGGTCTAATAAATTTGTTAAGCACTGTATATGTATGCAAATACTTGAAATAGTTTGAGCCTTTTATTTTGTAATAATACCCCATTTCTACCATTAATATGTTTATTTGGGAGTTTTGCACAGAAACTGCTGAAACAGTTACATCAGTATCTTAACATCTTCATATACCTGTATAAGAATATATATATATATATATATATTAAAAAAAATCTCTGTAAAAGGTCAAATAACATCTTATCCACAATGTAAACATCCAAGTCTATACAATTTCTTACTGCACCGAATTGTACTCCCATTAATAGTTTTTAATTTTTTTGCAAAGAACACACACACACCCACACCCACACACACACAAATTAAACTACTATATAAAACTGAATAGAAAAGAGGAAAGTTAGAGGGGGAAGCAGCAGAGAAGTAGGAAAAAGAAAGAATGAAGTGAAGGAACGTAAGGAGTGAATGAGTGAATGAGTGGGGGGGACTTTATGGGATTAACAGGGATTTAAAGAATTAAAATAGGCCATGAAAGAGTCCCATTTCTTGTGAAAATTATTCACATTACCTCTGACAGAGTATCTGTTTCTTTCCAATTTCAAAAGACATCCCTCCTCCGAGCCACTGAACACTGGAGGGAGATATAGTAGATTTCCATTGTAAAAGAAGGTGGCGTCTTGCTACCAAGGAAGTAAAAGCCAAAACTTCTAGTTGTCTGTGACTGAATTGAGTATAGTTTTCCGGGACCCCAAAAATAGTGGTATGGGGAGAAATATTTACATAGATCGAGAGTATTTTTGACATTGAATCAAAATAATTTTTCCAGAAGTTAATCAAACAGGGACAAGAAAAAAACGTGGGTTAAATTACAGGGAGAGTGGTGGCATTTATCACAGCTATCTGTGACGTCAGGATATATTTGAGACAATCTCGCTTTAGAGTAGTGAATTCTTGACAGCACTTTGAACTGTATGAGTGTGAGACGTGCACATATCGAGCTTGTGTGAAGGGTATCGAGGGCAGCATCCCACCAATCATCCTCAAATGTCAGACCAAGTTCATCTTCCCAAGCCCCTCTTACCCTAGTAGTAGTAGTAGTAGAGTATCATCAGAAATTAATAAATGTCTGTAAATCCTAGAAATTTGTGATTTTTTTAAAGGGATTAAGTTGTAAAAGTTCTTCCCACATTTGAGTTGGAGGCATTTGTGGAAACATTGGGAATAGGGAGTTTACACAGTTCCGAATTTGAAAATACCTGAAAAGGTGGGAGGATGGGAGATGAAATCCAGCCAGCAACTCAGCAGAACTATAGAAAACATTATTTTTGTATAAATCTTTAAAAGATTCCAGCCCTTTATTGTGCCAGGTAGAGAAGGATGAGTCTGAAAGTGAAAGTTTGAATAAGTGATTTCTTGATACAGGAGTTAAGATAGACGTAAGATTTAGACATTTCTAAAAAGGCTGACCACAGAACAGTTATCCATTTCACACCTATGGCATCTCCTTTTCATCTCCTGGAAAGCCATCAAATTCATGAAAATATGGGTTTGCAAAATTTGCAAATTGTCATACTCTGTTTTTATTCACATTTGACAAAGCGGCCCAACTTTTTGGAATAGGGGATTGTATCTTAACAGCTTTATCTGATATTCCTTGCTAAAACAGTTTCTCTCCTCCAGGTTTTTTTTCTCCTGGCTGTTCAGGGAACTTTAAACCTCCTCCTGTTTCAGCAGAGCAGTAAATCTCTGCAGTTCTTTTTAACAGTCTGTCAGTGAGACTGAGAGGCTGTTTTGAAACAGTGACTGGGCGTGTTAGCAGCAGAGTCATTGCACCTTGAGACCTACATCAGTAATGATACAATCTGACTGCAGCTAAGTGTCCCCTGTGTAACTCAGCTCCTCTCTTCTGCTGTGTCATCACGCTAGAATTGATCAGGCCGGGCGTCACCGCACCGTGCTATTAGAGTGTTAACGGCTGCCCGTCGTGTTGTCAGCCTAGGATAATAATTTGTTGTGAGGTTTAATCATTCTCTGCTGTTCTGTTTGCTGCTCAGTCGACTCCAGGACCGAGAGGAGCTGCAGGAGAGCTCCACAGTGAAGTGTCAGGAGTTAGTGTTTACCTGTTCTCGCTCTGCTGACTCATCCTTTACTAAATGGCTTGTGTGTAATCATTGATTCTGTCACTACAGAACAATATAACCACAACCTGGATATTTCAACCAGTATTTTCACAGATCCATGCCTTAAAGGGGAGCACATGCAAGTATTAAAAATGCAGTGCAAATCCCTAGTTTAGGAGGCATTGCCCCATGTACATTGGCTGCCTGGGTTCAAGTCCAGCCTGTGGCTTCTTTCCTGCATGTACACGCTGAACATATCTGAGCTAAAAATTTCCCTCTGGTTTGTTTGAAAATGTATAATCTGGTGACTTTCCTCTTTGTTGTGGTCTGGTTTTTGTTCTGCTGCTGTCTCAGCCAAGACTCTCTTGCTATGAGATTTTATCTCTTTATGGGAATACTCCTGAAAAAATAAAGGCTGAATAAATAAAATATATAAAATAATCACTGCCATGATCGCAGGGGGATTCAGTGGTGCCATCAGGTCTTTGTTATTAGTAGCCTCTACATCACATCACATCACATCACATCACATCACATCACATCACATCACACAGACAGATAAGAAGTTCAGATCACTGTTTCCAGGAATACAGCTCGTTCAGTAAAAAATTGCAACATTAAATCATTGTTCTCTTCCTTTCTTCCAGGTTGACGGGGCCCTCTGGTTTTCTGACTGATGGTCCAGGAAACTACAAGTACAAGACAAAGTGCACCTGGCTGATCGAGGGACAGTAAGTAGAGAGCAGATCCGACATCAGGAGAGAAATAGTACGACAGGACGTCTAGTTTCGCATTTACATCTTTGTCCACATGAATATGTATAAGAGCATGCCATGTCAACAGAAGTCTTTGCAGGTGAAGCCTCTCACTCACAGACACCAATGATATCTGTCACGTGCAAAAATTCTCCCCTCAGTCCTCTGCAGTGGCCACAAGCGGTCCCATCAACCTAATCTGGGTCTCATTTGTGCCTTCAGAGTGATGTGTAAAGCAACAGTGACCTCTGTAGGCTGTTGTGTCTCTTTATTACCATCAAGGGAGAGCAGCTGTGTTTATGTGAAAAGCCCTGTTTAGACCAAAGATTCGACGAGGTGATTTTAGAATATCACCTGCAGCAGTCTGCCGTTAGACATTGTCGCTAGAATCACCACATCTGGTGATGTTGCCTGCATTTCAGTTCGTCACATCGCAGACCGCTGGTTGCAGCACGTTAAAAGCAGATAAATGTGAAATGGAAAACAGAAGTCTTGTTTTGAATACATTTTGAGTAAATAATTGTTTAACCTCCTGAGACCTGAGCTTTTGTTTGGAATGCATTTTTATTTTCTCCCACTTAATTGGAATAATTTGGACCTCATAAGTTTAAAAGCTCAGCCTTTGTAAATTTTCCCATAAAAACACCCCTCAATTTCTTTAAATAATCCTCTAATTTTTCAATGAAACTTCATCATAAAGCTTACATTTTAATGTTTACATCCCTGAAAAAATTCTCAAAGCAAATTCCCCAAAACGTACTATGATATTCCTCAAGATTCCATGAAATATTATGGAAAATTCCCAAGATTAAAAAATAAATGTCCCAAGTTTCCATGAGCATACCTAAATATCTCCAAGAGAAGTTTCCCTGAATAAGTTGAATGAAACAGCCCAAAAAATTCCCCAAAATTACAAGTACATTATATATAATCAAACAAAATGAATGGAAATAAATATAGCGATCCCAAACATCCAAAAACAAATAAAACATTTTCACGCAAATACTCAAAAATTTCAACACAAAACACTTCCAATGAAGCTCTCAAAAATATACATTTTTCCATGAAAATTCTGGAAAATTTCCAAGATATATTCCAAATTTATCAATGAAAATTCCTGACAATTTGATAGCATATTCTCCCAGTATTTTAAATAAATAACTTAAACTTCAATGGACAGTACAGACAGTTTTCTCAAAATTCTAAAGGTAGAAATTACTACAATGTTGTCGGAAAGCCAGAATGTTATGTCCTCATATGTGCATGCAGGGTCTCAGGAGG
Organism: Cheilinus undulatus; assembly: GCF_018320785.1. Lineage (NCBI taxonomy): Eukaryota > Metazoa > Chordata > Actinopteri > Labriformes > Labridae > Cheilinus > Cheilinus undulatus. The sequence continues at coordinate 7,451,182 of NC_054882.1, read as the reverse complement.
TTAAGAGGAATATTTATATTCATGCTATGAATATTAGAAAAGATTTAATGTTTAAAGGCACTTTATGGGCTGATACAGTGCCTAAAAATGTATTCACCCCCTTGGATGTTTTACCCTTTTGTTGATTCATAAGTTAATCATAGTCAATATAATTTGGCTTTTTTACAAAAAAAAAAAAAATTCAACAGCCTCTTTAATGTCAAAGTGAAAACAAATTTCTACAAAGTAATGTTAATTAAATAAAAATATGTTATGTTAAAAAAGTGATCGTGAAATAGGGATCCCTGGAGTGCATTGAGTGTGTCTCAGTTATTGTAGTATAAACACCTGTGTCTGGAAGTTCCAGTCACTGGTTAATCCGTATTCCTGGATACCATTACACCATGAAGACAAAAGAACGCTCCAAGCAATTTGGGGAAATTGTTTTTGAGAAGTATTAGTCAGGGGATGGATTTCCAAGGCACTGAACATCCCCCAGAGTTCAGTTAAATCCATCATCAAGAAGTGGAATAGTGAAAGAGGCCATGAGGACACCTATGACTACTCTGAAGCAGTTACAAGCTTCAGCAGCTGAGATGGAGGGACCCTGCTTACAACTGTTGCCCAGGTTCTTCACCAGTCAAAGCTTTATAGAAGAATGGCAAAGAAAACAACACTGTTGAAGAAAACTCAGATTAAATCTGTACTAGCCAAAGGGCATGTGGGAGACTCCATGGTCAAGTGAAAGAAAGTTCTTTGGTCAAAATGGTACTTTACGGCCATCAGACAAGAGCCATCCCCACTGTGAAGTGCCGTGGTGGTAGCATCATGCTGTGGGGATGCTTCTCAGTAGCCGGCCCTGAAAGGCTTGCAAAGGTAGGGGGGTACAATGAATACAGCAAATAAAGGAAAATCCTGGAGGATATTTATTTTCCAGCATCTACTAAACACTGACTTGAAGATAAGATAAAGATAGGATATTCCTTTATTAGTCCTACAAGGGTAAATTCCAAGTTGAAGGGGTTGTATATTAATGCAGTCACTTATTTAACATCACACATTTTTTATTTAATCTAGAGATTTTTTTGTAGAAATCTGTTTGTACTTTGACACCAAGGAGGTTTTATGTATTTTTGGGGAGTCAAAAAAGCCAAATTATGTTGACCATGATTTATTTATGAAATCACTTAAAGGGTAAAACATCTGAAGGGGTGAATACTTTTTCTAGGCATTACACATGAGAAAATCAAGGCCAATATGTGTTGTATGTGGACAATAAATTAATCTAACGGCTGTCATCATTATAACAAGACTGAGCTAGTGAAGCTTTTTTGTTCTTAAATGTGCCTTGAAAGGTGCTGCAACACAACGATGGTGATGACAAGGAAGGTTTCGTGATTAATCTCTCTTTCGTGCACTAGTTTATAATATAAATGTTAAATCATGATGGTCAAAACACAGAGAAATCTCTGCATTCAAAAATACCCACCAATGTGTAGACAAGGCCTCAGACAACCCTCTCTCATCGACTCTCACTGATTCAGTCAGCTTCAGCATGAAGAAAAAGGCCATGCAAGGACTTCTAGACCCTGAGACAGATGATGGATGGATTATAAAAACAGAGGTTGCAGCTCAATATTCAAAGCATGCACATAATGATGGTCATATCTGCTTCGCTGAGATCCAGAGGAATTTACAGTATCTAGAAGATGATGGATGAAGATGAATGTCTAAGTAACTGCTAGAAATCCAATACTCCTCCTCTGTTGTTTTAGTCAGCATAACCAGGCCACGGAGGATCGATTCACAGCCGTGATTCCTCGTTTCTGAGGCCGTCAGCTCATCCCAACCATGACCTCTTTGATTACATTTGCATTTCAGGCATTTAGCCAACACTCTCATTCAGGGGGATTAACCACAAGCGACTTGGTCGGGGCTCAGGAGGTCAGACTCGTGTTTCTCTTTGACAGGAAGTGCCGATGATACAGGGTTTTGACCTTCTGACTTTCCTTTTTCCTGAACGGCTACAGTAATCACCGGGATAACCATTCATCTACTACTTTCATTACATGTTAATGGCACTTTTATGCGCTGTCTTGAGACCTCGATGTGTTCTTAGCTAGAGGTTAATACAGTGATACGTACAGTGTGTGCATCAAAGTGACAAGAAGACTTAAAGGAGGATTCATAGGCTTGGGCGTATATTCATTTTGAATCCTTCTGCAGAGGCCAAACCTTCTGACGGGCGGGAAATGATTTTAAAAAAATTGGCTGCCGTGCCCATAGGGATGGTGGCTGCTGGTTCAGAGGAGGACATTTATTTGTAACGTCCATGTAGATTTGACTCCTGGTTCTCTAGTCACAAGCCTTCTTTTATAATTGAACCTTGGGGCTGTCGCTGCTCACTTTATTAGTCTGCTAATAGAGAAAAAAAGTTGGCACTTCACTCTAATAAATGAAAACATTAAGAAAATGTGACTTTTGTAGATCATTTCCTGCAAATCTTGTGGTTTAGTTGTAGAACCGATAAAAGGCCTTTCTGTTCCCCCTCCATCCCCTTCAAATAACTTCATTTTGGGATGATAACAAAGTTAAGACAAGACGAAGCCTGAAGACTCATGAATTTCATCATAGAAAAATGACTACCAGTAAATAAGTTTGTTTCCTTCTGCTCTCTGTCTGCTGTAAGAACAAGAAGCTTTAGACATTTATTTATTACATTTTGAATTCTGTTTAAAACAAAACAGTTTCCCAGCAAAATATGGTTTTATTTCTGAACTCTAATGCAATTTAAAAGACACGTTTGCCACCAGAAATGCTATTAAATCTACTTTAAGGTGGGGAATGTTTTCTGTTGTTTAGAGTTGATACTGACGTCCATCCAGGATGATCTGATCACAAGAAGGGTTGTCACAGTGCCAGATTTTTAAACTTCTGTCACACTTTGATAGCATGGCAATGAAAATGTAAGTCCCAGGAACCCATTATTTAGTAATTCCTCATTTTAAATTATGAAAGCATGTAAAAAAAAAATCCAATCGCCCTGTCCAAATTGCACAAAAATATTGGAAACTTTCTGATATCTAGGTATTTTGTTGTGTAATTAAAAGAAGTCAACAGAAAATAAACGATAAAGTCAGCTGACTGATTAAATATTGTCTTGAAGGGAGCTGCTTTCCAATTTTCTATCTTGGATAAGTCTAACCTTGAAAAGCAGATGAATTGTCCAGATTCCATGCCTGTCATCAGGTGGATCTACCTTTGAGAGCTTCAAGCTGATACGGTTGTTCTTGATCCAGAAATGACAAAACCAATCATTTTAAGTCGATATGTTACAGACACATCATGTGATTCCTCTGCGGAAGACCTCAGAAATCCAGCAGTCGAAACATGTCGAAGCACCTAAAACTCTGTCAGTCAATATAAATTAACACATTTTGTGAGGACAGTACAAACATATTTAGATTAATTCTGGTTCTATATGCTCTGTATTTTTGAGGAACAGGGACCCATAATGGAACATTTATGCCTGCAAACACTTGGAAAATTGTAAAACCTTTAATAACAGCAAAACATTCAGAGTAACATGCAAAACATGTGAGCTTGTTAATAGGGGTGGGACGAGACACTTATCTCAGGAGACGAGACGAAACGAGGAGATTTAGGTCCACGAGACGAGATGAGATTTTACACTTTTTTTGAATTTGGAAAAAAAAAAACATGGGTGGAAAATATGTCCTTTAAACAACTGAAAGTCATAATTGCAATGCATTCAGGTCTATTCAAAAAGGTTTGAACTAAGTACTGAGTAGGCTATCAACGCTTCCAAACAGTATGTCTTGTCTACCTTTGATTCAAACTGTACATTTTCATGCCCTTCAAATCAAACCTTTCATTTTAACAGCCTACAGAATCATTAATTTACTACACTATGCTCTCGTCACTACAATTACAGTAACTATTTTTATATAATATTTAATTATATATAATAAAAGCTTTTAGATTATTTTGAAAGTATTTTAAGCACTATTTTCAACAGGCCTAAATCTAAAGAGCTGCATCAGTAAAATCAAACTATTTCTCATCCTCTTTAAGGACATCCATATTTAAAACAATCAAAAGAAATATTTCTGTCAATAACACATTTGCTGTTATTAAAGAAATAGACTATTTTATAGTTTTGTGGTCTTTTTTCTCATATGAGCTGTAACAGTGTTGGACACCACACACATAGATGAGCATGTGTTAATGTGTGTGCATTGGTGAGTAAGTGTGTGTGTGTCTCTGCTCTGTCCGACAGCAAGCATGGCGCGTTTAACTGGGGCTAAAACTTCATTTTTTTTGGAGCTAACAGTGGACTCTATGGCGCTCAAACAGAGTTTTTTTTGCTAAGTTTACCGCTGCAGTCACGCTATAAGCTTCTGACTGATTATACGCACAGCCAACAGCTGGTGGATGTGTGACTGACAGACGGTGAGACGAGAAGGAGACATGAGGAAGCAGCGACTGTTTCAAAGTTACAAAGTCACAAATAGTGACACTAAAAGTGAGTCTGCGCGCATACACGAGCTAGATATACACTGCACAGGTTACAAGCAGCAGAATCTCATCAACTCGGACTGTAATGATCATCCACGTAGCGCACGCGGAGGGGGTGGGGGTTGGAGCGGGGATCTTAATGGGTCATGGATCAGCTCCGTTTCTTCATTAGCTCAATCACGAACAGTTTTAAAGTCTCCATGGCATCTTTGTGATCTTTTATAATTTCCAGTTTGGTATTTTTTTCTGTAAGGAGAGCTGCTGCTCCTTCTGTCCGCACAATATTGATCTTGCGAGATTGATTTTTCCGCAGCGAGAAATTTCGTGGCATTTTGATCTCGCGAGATCTCGTCACACCCCTACTTGTTAATGTTTGGTGTTAGATGTGGTCAAGGCAGCTCATAAAGGGGGAAAGGGTTAGCTTACTAGGGCGTTGAGTCATGCATGGGCCCATGTAGAGTCAATTGAAGCAATTATTGCCTTTTATTTAACCCTCTAAGACTCATGTTGTGATATACAACAAGAAGAGGCAGGGTCCATTAAAAGTTATATAACTTTTGAACCATAAGTCATAGTCACTCTTTTACCCCCTGTACGCCCTCTGTTTCACCATTCTAATGACGCTATCCACGCCTTTGTAGCCCTTATGGTAGCTTTTCTAGCAAGCGTGGAACTTGGTTGGCTTTTCAGTGTCTTTAAAGAATAAATCCATACCAGTAACTTAGTAACTTGCTTAAAAATTCATTTTCAATTGTTTCTTCTGCTAGCTTGGCATTAGCCACCATGCTGCATCCCCAAAACAGATGTCACATGGGCTGTGACAACCGATGGCAGGCTGTTCCGTCGTCACGTCATGGTTTGCCAAACAGTACACTTTAAAACTGAAGAAGAGGACCTGAGTGGCTCATAATAGAGAGGAAAAAGAAACAGAAAGCCTGTGATGTGTCCCTTTGTGTCACTGCAGACAGGAACTGCTTTGAATAATGGCTCATAATCAACCATTATAAAACAGGGCATGGTCTGTTTTTTGCAAATATGTAAATATTTTGAAGACTTTTTTGTCACAGAATGATTATTTTTTAACTTGTTAGCCCCCCAAAAACAGGGGAACAAGTCTGTGCAAAAAATAAAAAAAGTCTTAGTCATTATTGTTTACTTGCTTACTGTGTCATTCATACAAATCTTTGAGTTTTAATTTGCGTTTAGTTTTTCTTTTGCCTTGATAGTCCCATAACTTTTTTTTAAAATTCCAATTTATTACTTCATTACTGCAGCCCACATATTCTTAAAGCCAAGATTGTCCCCAAAAAAAGGACATGTAGAGCTTGACTGTGCACCACAAGGCTGATGTTTTACAAGTTTTTTTTAAGACAAAAGGTCAAGGAGAGACAAAATGGTTGAAAAATAGCTTTGGGCTCAGAGGGTTAAAACCTAAATATCCATTACTATTTATTGAAGCAACATAAAGTATTGTGTTTTCCTGCCTGTTTTCAAAATGAAACTCTTGTACTTGAAAGTTTAAGCCTTTATTTTAATAATATGACCCCAATTCCGACCACAGAACAGTTTTCCATTCTGCCTCAGTTCATTTAAATGAGCTTTGGTCCAAGGAAGACAGTGGTGTTTCTGGATTTTGCTCACATATGGCGTCTTCTTTGCATGATACAGCTCTAACTGGCGTTTGTGGATTGCACAGTGAACTGTGTTGACGGACAATGGTTTCTGGAAGTGTTCATGAGCCCATACAGTCATTTTCAGTACGGCATCATGCCTGTTTTTAATGAGGGGCCTCCTAAGGGCCAAAAGGTCATGAACATACTGTATTGAGCTTCAGCCTTGTCAGTTGTGCACAGAGGTTTCATCAGATTCTCTGATATTATTGACTGTAGATTGTAGGATATTCAGAGTCTTCACAATTTTATACTGAGGAACAATTTTCTGAACTTGTTTCTCAAAGTGTTGGCTGCAGTTTTCTGCAGATTGGTAAACCTCTGCCCATCCTTACTTCTGAGAGACTCAGCCTCTCTAAAATGCTCTTTTTATACCCAGTCATGCTACCATCACATTCAGTTAGGTGCAAAATGATCCTCCAGCTGTTTCAATTACCGCCACTTACTTTTCCAGCCTTTTCTTGCCTTGTCACTATTTTTTTAGATGTTTTGCTGCCATAAAATTCAAAATTCATGAAATGTCTCAGTTTGAACATCAGATATGTTGTTTATGTTCTATTGTGAATAAAGAATAGGTTTATGCTATTTGCAGATGGTTGCATTATGTTTCTATTTACATTTTACACAGTGCCCCAACTTTTTTGGTATTGAGGTTGTAATCGTCTATCAACATTTTAAAAATCACGCCAGTTCTGCTGAAGAATGTGGTCACATATGTCTCGAACTACCTCTTAATATGGTCAAAGACATCAAACCTCCATGTGTCTGAAACCACACCAGTGTTTCAGGGCTGTTGATTTAGATGTAAACAAACCGCTGTTAATCATTCAGCTTTTACGCTCTTAAAATCCCATTTATTCCTCTCTTGCAGGGTGTTGCATTTTCCTCTCAGCCCCTTCAGCTTAAACAATAACTTTTCAAACCTTTGTCCTTGTCTGGTGAGAGTTAAAGGAAAAAAAACGACCTTAAAATAAGAGCAATGCTATTTTTGGAAAAATTAATTGGCATTAAAGTGAGAAGCCATCTTTGAGTTTGACTTTTAATCTGCAGGGTGAAACAGCCGTCTCATTTGTTAAACTTCAAACAACAATGCACAACTGTTTGAATTCTTCTTAATCTTTGTGTAAGACCGTTTTAAGCTGCTCTCTCTGGAGGGAAGTTAATGTTGCTTTATGTTTTTTCACAAAATCAGTTGTTGCAAAGGGAGCATCAGTTTGAGTTGAGCATAGAAATATGCAGCATGTGTTCTCTGGGCTCGTTTGTTTCTGTCTAAATGATGGACTGCTGTTTAAAAAGTACTGCAATGCTTGACTGGAACAGTTAGATAATAACTTTGGATGCTTGAAGCTGTTAAACATAAACAAGAGAGCTAAATCAATGATGTTGTCTGAGTTTAAAAACACATAGTTCCTAATATTAGCACACCATGTAATCTGCAGTCTCATATAGATAAAATAATAACACATGTTGACTTAGATATTGTTGTGAAAGGATGTGAATTGTGAGTTTTAAAGTATAATATTGGTTCTTGTGTGTTTTTCCAGGCCAAACACAATACTCCGATTACGGTTCAACCACTTTGCCACTGAGTGCAGCTGGGACCATCTTTATGTGTACGACGGAGACTCCATCTACGCCCCGCTGCTTGCTGCTTTTAGGCAAGTCTACACTTCCAGAAGGATTTTATGCCTCACTCTTCCAAAGCTTAATCAAAATCATGACGAATATTCCTCTTAAAGCCTCAGATCTGAAGCATGATCTAAAATTTGATTTTGTGGGCATAGAAACTGATAAGATGATTTAATAGCTGTCGTAAAATCTCACTTAAGATTTACAAACCATTACGACATCCTTTTGCATCCAAGGACAGCTTCAGAAATGTGCTAGAGAAGATGTAAAAATACAACACTGGAATAAGATTTTGTTCTTGTTGCAGTGGTTTGATTGTTCCAGAGCGCTATGGGAATGAGACGGTTCCTGAGGTGGTGTCTCAGTCCGGCTACGCCCTGCTGCACTTTTTCAGTGATGCTGCATACAACCTGACTGGTTTCAACATCTCCTACAGGTGAACGAAGTATTCTTTTTTCACAGTTACTTGCATTTTTGTCTTGGGGTTTAAAAAGTTACCTCAATAAAGGGGATTTCATTTTTAAAATTTTCTGTGTTTGTTTAATTTTAATGCTGCATGATTTGGTAAAAACCTGGGATTGCGATTATACTAAGCTATCAGTTTTGCAGTTGCCATAACAATATAATACGTAAACTGTATCACAAGTCAATGGTCTTGGTTATCAATGAAAATGCAGAGAAAAATCAAAGTTTTTTTTTTTTCTTAACTCAAAACATACAAATATTGAGTGTATAAAAATACAAAACTGCAAGTTTTTCCAGTACTGTTTTCAACATAACTCAATATTTCCAAAAAATAAAAGCTTTTCTTAAAATTCTAAAAGTGAAGTAGTGGTAGACACAAAGTCCTTCCTGCAGGCAGTTTTGTACCCTTTAAGTACTGCTTAGTACAAAAACAACTGCAGTCTTTATGCCATGTAATTCTGCAGCCTGACACTGCATTTGCAATTGAGATTGCAAATAGAGTAATAGTGCAGCAATACTTAGTTACATTGTCATATTATATACTATAAAACGTTGTAAAAACTGGACTCTAAATCAGAAATAAGAAGTTGCTGGTTTGAAACTGACAGAAACTCCAATGTTTGAGCTCTACTTTTAATACCTGTTTTTTTTTTACCCGAAAGTTGGATGTGTCTTTCATAAACCATTTAGGAAAGTATTCTAATTGCAATTTTTTTCCCCCAGTATTGCAATTGCAATTTGATATGTGATTATTTCTTACGTCCCATATATTACGTTTTTTTAACCATCAAACACAAGCTATAAATTATAACCAGTACAATATTAGATAAAACTAGGGCTAAACGATTTTGAAAAATGTCTAATTGTGATTATTGTGACTAGTATTGCAAATTGGATAGGAACTGATGTATTGAAGAGAGTTATAATTTTTATGTCATTCTTAAATTTAGTAAGAGAAACATACAAAAAAGTAGGATTTTTGTGGACTATTTAAAAAAAAGTCTGTGGATGACTGCATATCTGATTCATAACCTCTGCTGCAAAAAGAGATTAAGCGGTATTTTGACACAAATTTCTGGTTAAAGAATTATAGCAGATTCTGCGATTTGCAAATCGCAGCAGGCCATATTGCGATTTAATCTAATTTGTGACTAATTTCCCAGCCCTAGTCCTTTTTACCATTACATCCAATTTCCCTGTGTAAACCTCAAATTCCACATACTACTTCAAGTCCTGCACAATTAATCTTATTGCTATTGCAATTGCAATTGCATAAAGGCTGCAGGTTTTTTGTATTAAATAGTAGTTAAAGGTTTACAAGAAATGCATGCAAGAGGGCCTCTAAGTTTACAATAGTACCATTGCACTTACAGTTTGTAAAAGTACCTTAGTTTAAATTTTTTTTAAACATCACATTATTTTGAAAGCAGCTCTGGAATAACTTTAAGTGTTGTAGACTCAAGACTGTAAATCACACTACTGTATAAACATTACGTCCCATCCTGTGGCACAACTCTCAGAAGTTAATTTTTGTGGGGGAACACCACAGGATTTTATTGGATGCTGCACTTCCTTTCTAGAAATCCTAAATGTTTGGACTTCCTATTGTACTCAATCATGGTAGAAGCAAAAAACAGAGATGGACTAGTGGGTGAGCATTCACGCCATTGGTTGGAACAAAACCCACAAAAACAATGTGGACATGGAGTATGTGGAATTTAGAGGTAAAATATGGAAAAACATGTTGTCGTTGCTACAACTTCAACCTCCACTATTACTTACTGCAAGCAACCTTGTACTGTCTAAAAAATATTGCTGTTATGTTTTGTGTTTGCAAGCCCCTGTTTCACTGCCACCAATGAGCCTGAATTAGGGCTGCTCGATAATGCCAAAGATCACAATCCAAGTTATTTTGATTCATATTGGGATCAAGATTATTAAAAACCATTGCTCATTGATTGTAAAGCTTCTGAATTTCATGCAATTATTAAACTTAAACTATCTTAGAACTTAGAAAACGAGCTATTAATTAGTATGAAAACATTGATATTCAAAGTAGGGATATATAATAACTAGGAAACAATTTAAAAGAATAGTTTAAAGCACAGCAAACACTGAAACATTCACCACACAGCTACACAGGAACTGATCAATTTGGACTTTACAGAACATAATTGAAACTGTGAACTAGAAAGACAATTTAAACATTCTCCCCTCTGGGAGATCCCAAAACTAACTGCAGCTTATATTCCAGTTAGATTCATTTTCCAGATTTTATAACTTGATTTTGAAGCCTGACAGCTCCTTCACATCAGCTATCTCCTCATCTTCTCCACCTGAGTGTGTACTGCTGCCATGCCTCAGGGTTTGCATCCCTCGGGGTCCCCACATGCATTCATGATGGTGTCACTCGCTTCATAAAAAGTATCTTCTGCTCATGCTTTGATGCTGAGCCTGGAGCTGAACACCTCCAGCACAGACTCATCATTTCTGTTTTACCAGCTCTTCACATTTATTTCGGTGAAGGACCCACTTCACACCTTTCCTTGGGACATGATGACGCATACAAAGCTATCACTTTCTGCATGATTCAGCCTGTGTGCCGCGCTGGCTCGGCTGCTTGACAGCGGCATTTAGAGGATCATGTTGGGCTTCGTTTGCTGCAGTATGTCGGTGTTGCATCATTACACCATCATTTACCAGGGGGGCACTTTGGCTGCTGATATTAAAAAATGTACTTTTTTTAGGGGATGCTGACATGAACACTTTTTAGAAGCAAAGGAAGATCCCATGGAAGATCTGTAATATGGTTAGTCTGATTTTCTGCTGCTGAGAACAACTTATTAATGTGTTGTCCGTCACATCAGGTTTATCCCCATGTCTCTTAAGTTGCATCAATGCTCCCCTAACCCATGTCTTTAACTTCCAATTCAATCCCTCTGGATAAGGATGCATGGAGAGGTACAAAGGAAACCAGACAAGGAAAGTGAAAGAATCAAGGACATGAGATGAAACTTAGAAGATCACCACTGTCAAGCAAAACTCCATGGCTATATTTCATGTTGTTTTTAGTGTTGGCAGTGGGCCAACAATGGGCCTTGGTACAAAATGTACCAAGGCTCCCTGGCTGTAGCTTGGATACCTCTGGGTTAGACTACAACAGTAATGTTAATATTAGAAAAAGACATATCGAGTGAAGACAAAATGCAGTTTTCAAATGAGTTTGTTTACTGAAGGGAGAAGCCATCCAAACCTAACTGGCCCTGTGTGAAAAAGCAATCCCCCTTATGTTAAATCGTGAATTAAATGTGATAAATATCATTTTTTGGAAGGCTGTTTCTCCTGCCACACTCTAGTGAACTACCGTGAGAACCATTATTCACAAATGGGGAAAACTTGGAACAGTGGTGAACCTTCCCAGGAGTGGCTGGCCTACCAAAACAAAAGCGCATTGACGACTCATCCAGGAGGTCACAAAAGAACCTAGAACAAAACCAAAGACCTTAATAAGTCTTGGGTCTCTAGCTAACCACAGTGAGAACTATTATCCACAAAGTAGGAAAACTTGAAACAGTGGTGAACCTTCCCAGGAGTTGCCGGCCCACCAAAATGACTCCAAGAGCACATTGACAACTCATCCAGGAGGTTACAAAAAGAACCCAGAACAACAATTTAAGACTTTTCCAAGCCTTTGGGACTCTTGAAAACTACAGTGAGAACCATAATCTACAAAGTAGGAAAACTTGGAACAGTGGTGAACCTTTACATGAGTGGCCATCCTGCCAAAATGACTCCAAGAGCGTATTGACTACTCATCCAGAAGGTCACGAAAGAACCACAAACAACATCTAAAGACTTATCTAAGGCTTTGGGGCTCTTGCAAACTACCATGAAAACCATTATCCACAAATGGGGAAAACTTGGAACAGTGGTGAACCTTCCCAGGAGTGGCTGGCCTACCAAAACAAAAGCGCATCAACGACTCATCCAGGAGGTCACAAAAGAACTGTGAACAAAACCAAAGACCCTAATAAGTCTTTTGGAATCCAGCAAACCACAGTGAGAACCATTATCCACAAAGTAGGAAAACTTGGAACAGTGGTGAACCTTTACAGGAGTGGCCAGCCCACCAAAATGACTCTAAGAGTGCATTGGTGACTCATCCAGGAGGTCACGAAAGAACCCAGAACAACTCCTAAAGCCCTTTCTTAGTCTTTGGGACTCCAACAAACCACAGCGAGAACCATTATCCACAAGTGGGGAAAACTTGGAACAGTGGTGAATCATCCCAGCAGTTGCTGGCCTACCAAAATTACTCCAAGAGTGCATTGACTACTCATCCAGGAGGTCACAAAAGAACCGTGAACAACAACTATAGACCTGCTGGCCTTACTTGACTCCTTTAAGGTCAGCATTCGTGATTCGGCAAAAAAATGGCATCCATAGGAGAGTTCCAAGACCAAAACCACTGCTGCACAGGGTGGATCAATCAGTTTTTAGGTTACTTTTTTACATAGGGCCAGGAAGGTTTGGATGGCTCTTTTCTATGATGGATGAAATCATCATTTAAAAAACAGCGTTTTCTATTTACTCAGGTTATCTTTGTGTAATGTTAAAATTTGGTGGATGATCTGAAACATTTAAGTGTGACAAATATGAAAAAAAGAAATCAGGAAGGGGACAAATACTTTTCACGGCTCTATTTTTCTCCATCTCATCAGTTCTGGGTCGAGTGTTTGGATATCCCTTGTGCACTTTACTGTACGTGCTTAGGATTTTTATGAGGGTGATCTCAGGCTACTGTAGTATTGGCAGTCTTAAAAACACATGAATTATAAATTGCTTACAACATGCTACAGGGCTGAGTCAAAACTTAAGTGTCTTACAGAAAATGTAAGCAACGTTGGGCTCAAAAATGAACTCTGTGTGCTTTCTAAAGTTACACGAAGCTGCAGTTTAATGAAAAATCAAACAGCCATGCATTTTTAGTTTTTATCTCCTGGTTTTGACCACCCTTTCCTTCTTTCTCAGCTTCACTTTAGACATGTTGTACATTTCCTGTGAGCTGAAAATGTCATTAGTTTTATCTGACATCAACTTTACAGAGAGCAGTTTTATTATTAGAAGCTACAGCAAACCTTTATTTCATGATTTAAATGCAAAACAGGTATTAATTCGTATGTTTATACAACAAAAACAGCTCTGTCACAGAAAAATGTTGTCAACTAATTCCTAAAAAACTCCTCACAAGTCACAAAGAGCCAAAATGCTTCTTATTTTCAAGGAAAAATATTCAAAAAGCCCCAAAGAAGAGCCTGTCCCCTCCAAACATCTGCAAAGGACACAGTGGACCCCTTCCTTTTCTCTTGCTTATTGGCACTGTCGCCATAGCGATGGGATTGAAGTTGAACTGCGAGAGTAAGAGCCGGATGAAAGCGAGGTGCCCCCGGGCCCCCGAGTCTTTGGTGTCTGGAAGAGGTGGAGGAGCCGAAACATCAAACCATCAGTCTGGTGAAGGAACATGAAAGAAAAGATGAGGGCCCTTTGTGTCGTCTGTCTGTTCCGAGAGATCAGGAGGAAAAAAGTACTCCTCACTGTCTTAAGTCTTCCCTGAACAAACTGAAAAACTTCTGACATGGACTTATTTACTCCCAACCAACAACATGTCTAATACTCACAGTTTTCAGTCCTCCATGTATAACTGGTGATGCTGCAGCATTTTACCAGTCCAGGGCCGTAAACTAATTCTTTAAAAAGTACAAAATTAGCAACAGATTAATCTGCTTAGCAGTTTTACATGAATATTTGTATCTTAAGAGTTGAAAAATGCACTCAAATATATAAAAATATAAAAATGTGAACTTATCCTTGATGATTTCAGATATCCTTGTTAAGTCACGAAATCTGGAAAAGTAAGGAGTAAAAATGTTAAGATAAGTCAGGAATGTGGGAAAAGAATTTAGTTTGTGTTTTAATTTTGAATTTTCAATGTAGCATCTCACAATTATGACTCAAACTTTTGACTTTTTAATTTCATACTTTGAGCATTTCAACTCATAATTTTGACTTCTCATATATTTTGAGCTTTAAGATTCAAAATTCTAATTTTGAAGTGATATTATGACCTTTTTAACCATTTTTTTGTATTTTACCTCATATTTTTAACTTTGAATCATATTTTGACTTTTAATTTCATGATTGCAAATCTTATTTCATATTTTGACCTTTTAAACTCATGATTTTAGCTTTCTGATTTATTTGCCTTTAAAAAACATTGTTTTTCAATTTGAATTTCATGTTTTGACCCTTTTTGAACTAATAAATTACTTTTCTTAGATTGTGAGCCTTTAAAATTATCTTTTTAACTTTTTCAATGTCAAAATAGTTTATCATCAGTGCTGATTTTTTTTTTCATTTTTTATTACTGGTGAAGCAAGGTTGACAGTTAATGATAAAAAAGGTGACCCTGTTAGGCCGTCAGATTAGTCCTGAATCCAGAATCCAGCCCCTGCTGTGATTGAGTTTGACACCCCTGGTCTAACAGCAGTTACAAGTTGCAATATTGTCCATTAGAATTGCAATCAGCCGTTATTACCAAATCGTGCAGCACTTTCAAGTTCAAGCATAAATAAAGAAACAAATTTCAGTATTTAGAAAACACTTAAAATGTAAGGAATGGGGACGAAAAATAAGATAAAAAAAACTTTAGCTAACGTAGCTCTGTTGTTCTAAAACCACACAAGCGCATTCAACATTTGGCTGATACAGTTTGACATGTGAATCTGATAAATTGGTAGTAGCTCTGGGCATAATTATTCCAATAATGTGCATCCTTCACGTCAGGATCAGCTTGTTTAGCCTGCTCTGCCATGTCTCTGCATGGATGATTGGAAGAAAATGGATGCATAAGTAATTATTCTGCTGAGCCTGGTTATAAGGGCCAGTGTTGGCTCATGAAATGTACAATGTCAGTTTTAATGAGGAAAACACGTTTAAAATGGTCATTTGGACTTCATTCCACTGTGATTTTCAGTTCTGTGTAGTTGTTGAAACCTTTTAGCACTTTCAGTGACGTAAACAGAGTAAAAACACCACCAGAGCATTTTTTTCTCATGGTAATGTTTTCATCATGCGTCACCATAGGTCCAGATGTTGTGTCTTATTTCCTCTTTGCAAACTGTATGAACAATACTGTTTTCTGCATCTAGTATTGAACAAAAATCAATGTGCTTTTCCCTTTTGACTTTGTAAAGCTGCTGATGGTTAAACATTAAATGAGCTATCCAACAGTCGGTTACGCGGTTGTTTTTCAAGACCTCCAAATGAGAAAGAGCAGCTGTTTCTAATGTAAATTCTTATCCAAAATATCTATTTTAACTCTGGTTTTCCTGCTGTTTTTTTAATATTGTGTTATTTATTTTTACCCTCTTAAAAGGGGCCTCCAAGCAAAAGCTTTTCATGTTTCTACCTGTATGATCGGAGTTACAAATGTCTCAAATCTCTTGACTCTTTTGCATTTATGCCTCCATCTGACCAAGCCCTGACCCTGAGAAAAGGAGGTTTTATTGCTGCCAAAAAGAATGTCACTTTGTTGCTCAGAGAAAAGCTAATTGTGGGACCTAAAGGACCTGTTTAGAGACATTTGGAGCGTCAGTATTGCTGTTTTATTGCAGATTGGGTGTTTACCATCTGCTCCTCTGTGCCTGTGGTGACTTTATGTCCACCGTTACCTCAGCCTGCAGCTCAGTGCTGCGTCAGTGCAGGTGGTCCTTTGAGATGACGGACATGTGGCAGGGCAGCCGCTTGACCGAGGGAGGACGACGGCATTAACTACTCTTTTCTGCTGTCTGGAGTAAAAATGAAGCATATTTTATCTCAAAGCTGGCAGACAGCTGTGGCTCTGCTCGCACAAAAGCAGATGTAGCTTTATCATTGAAAATTGTTCTGATGTTTTATTCAGAGTGTTTGTCCCATTTCAGCTGCACCTAAATCCTCATTTTCTCCTTCTATGTGTTCCCTCCCTCCCAGAGTGAATACATGTCCCAACAACTGCTCCGGCCGTGGCGAGTGTCGTGTGAGGAACACCACCGGTGCCGTGTACTGCGAGTGTGAAGCCAACTGGAAAGGGGAAGCCTGCGATGTCCCCTCCTGCCTGGGTAACTGCGGCTTCCCTGAAAGAGGTCGCTGTCAGGGCAAGACCTGCGTCTGCAAGACTGGATGGCAAGGTGGGCTGATTCTGGCAGAGACGTGACCTCATTATCTCACACACGCTCAAACACAATGTCATCGGCGCAGGTTTAGCTTGCTCCAACATGCCAGCCCTTACCTCAGTGACTTCAGAGAGATTTCACTACGTTCTCTGTGCAGGAGAGAGACTGGCTCTTGTCCCAGTGTAGGGTGGATTAATCATAAAATTAGCTACTGAGGTTCACTTCTAACTCTCAAAATTATTAAAGTAGGTCATTCCCAGGAATACCGTGTGCCTCCTTTCTTATTTTAGAACTTTTTTTATGGAGCAAGAAACCAACAACTCCTTTTATGCCTTTGCAAAGCTGCTGCAAAGCTGTTTGATGATGAAATTTAGTATTAAGTGAGATTAGATCTTAAACAAAGAAAGAATATAAGACCAAAGCCTGTTCCCTGGCCCTGCATTATTGCATATATCTGTTTCCTGTCTGTAATGTACTTACAATCAAAATAGTGAAACTAATTGGCATGTCATGATGATGTACAGGAAATACATTGCTGAGATAAGCCTGATACTTCTGGGTCTAATCTATTCTGTAGCATTTAATATACGTTTTCAGAGCCCCGCACTTTTGCAGGAGCCTGATTTGCACCTAGGTATGAGTACCAAAATCCAGTACCAATGTGGCATTGGCACCAACAAATCCAAAACATACCAAAATGAATCAAAACACTGATTTTAGTGCTTCAATTCTGTACCTGGCCACCCCAACAAGACCCCCTACCAGTCAGAATAAGACATGGAATTAACGTCATTTATACCATGGTCTTGGTGAATACTCAATCCTGGTTGGCTCTGAGAGTGCCGTTGGTGTCCATTAACTTCTGATATGTGGACTCCTATCGAACTTCTCAAGTAGTTCCGGTCAAAAAAATCTTTACACTGCTCCAAATTAATTCACAGCATCGTCGGAGTACAGAGTACAGTGTCGCCAGCCTAAGGAGCCTAAAGACATCAACCGTCACTTTACTGACAAAAATATAATAACAGACTGCTGCGTTTCGGACAGTTCAGGTCTCCACATCGTCCATTACTTCCTGATTATTAGACACCTCATCAGGCATTAACCCTTACTTATGTACCAGTCTAGTTTTAATTCTAGCAGAGCATAAGTGTCTTTTATTTTGCTGTCCAGAGCGATGCCTTTGCCCTACTCGCGTGCTTCCCATGCATTATCAGCATCTTTTTGAGATTATTTAAGTCAACAATACCGAGACGGCTTTTATTCATTTGATGCACCCCTAGGGGGGCACAGCGCCCTGTCTGTTCTGATGTGTCAAAATGTGAAATGCACGTTTTCTAAAAGTCATGATTAGAAACATAATGACGTGTTTTAGGGCCACCCTAGAAGACTTAAAATAAGGGGGTAGCATTCAGTTTTGAGAAGAAAAGTCCTATTGAAAAAAAAAAATAAAAAAAATAATGTACAATATTATAAATGTGTGTATTTACTAGAAAAAAACTCTGAATTTCAGAGTTAAAAAAGTTTATTCATAAGAAAAAGTGAAAATTTCTTAATTTAAAAAGTCAAAGATTTTGACATTGAAACTCATAAATTTAAAGTTTTTAGCATCATAAATTTACAACAGTGTAAAGTAAAAAAATACAAGAAACCACGCTGAAACAGTTGTTTTACTCTCAACTTTTCAACTTAATATTTTAAAGAATTTAACATTTTGGTTCACGTACATTTACAACATTTAAAGTAAAAAAAGAAATCTATTATTTCTCATGAATTAATTACTTCAAACTAGTGAATTTAATGTTTTTCTTTCCCCCTGAAAATCACTAGATCTAACTTGTCATGCTAGATCGACTGTTTCAAATATCCATTGCATATATATATTTCACATTCAAGTGGTAAAGCTCCCATAGAAAGCTTATGGGAAGGGCAGAACTTTTCCAAAAATTCTCAGAAGGTGATTTAAGGAATGTTCTGTCTGTCACATTGATGGTGGGCCAATCAGAGTTAGAAGACAAAATGACGTATGCATGTACAGCTCCTGAGCTCTACAGGCTACCACTACGATATTGTGAATAGCGGACCTCCTCTGTGAATAACATTTGTGCCAAGGCCAGTTGGAAGACGTGGAAAACATATCAGCCAAGATAAGCTTTCAATGTGATTCTTAGTACTTGTTTTAGAAGAAAATATGGTCCAGTCCCGATTAAATTGCCACCTTCCTACAGCTACATGATCACAAACCCATGTTGAAGCAGATCAGGAAAAAAGGGTGAATCATATTTTCCAACAGGGAAAGCTTTCAGTGTTGCTCTCTGCCCTTGTTTTGATAAAGGAATGTGGTCTAGTTCTGACAAAACCGCCGCCGTGGCTAAGTCTGAGCTAATCACTTCACTAGCAGCCGCTCACACAACAACTAACTACTGGAAAACAAACAAAACCAAAGTTTCAGTTACAAACAAGTAGTTAAAATGTGAAATAAAATGTGCAAGTTTTGGTAGGACTGACACATGTATAAGAATATAAAAAAGTTTATATCATTTGATTGAATATGTTCAGTGGTTTTTATTTTAAGATTACATTGTTGCTCATCTTGATGTCAAAGTTGCCTTTTCTAAAAGTATTTTTATTGTCGTTGGCCATTATAATATTTTTTCTTTTTTCACCTTGAAGTATTGAATCAGGTAGACTGATGAAAAACTGAAGATACAGATGAATTAGTCAAATTCAGTTGCTGACATCTGAAAATGTCAGAGCTGCATTTCCTTACACATCCCAGTGCCTTGTCTGATTCAGTGGACATACCTCTCATCTCCGCTCTGATGTCTCTTTTTTTTTTGCCTAAATTGCTGTACGGATATGCTGCTCATTTTTTATTAACTACAACTCAAATATAATATGTTTGCTTATAGTCACCATGATTTCTTGCATGCCAGCCATGCCTAAACATAGCATCCAGTTTTTATTGAGTCACCAATTGGCAGAGAAAGATACTAAAAAATAAAAGACCAAATTAATTTTCAGTTTCAAAATAGAATCAGTGTTCTTTTTGCGCCACGTGCTGTATGAGGAGCTGTCACTCTCACTCCCTCTCCCCTCCCTTGTCTTCATGTGATCCTCACTGACACCTGACTGCACCCTCTGGCCATGTCTGCACGCTAGGGAGGGAGCAAGCAGTATCTGACTCTGATTGACACTTTATATTTATTGTCCATGATGTGAAAAAAATAGAGTTCTTAGGATACCATATAGATGAGAACAAGCTGTAGTCAAAGGCAACGCCAACATCTCCTGCCTGTTGAAAAACCATTATATCCTCTCAGCATAGGTTATTTTATCCTTTGGGCTGCACGGTAGATGTGGGAGTAGAAAAAGTGTTGCTGTTGGTGTCTCAAATACGATTAAAAACAACCCTCCATAGCAGCAGGGTGGACTCCGTTGCCTTCATGTGAGATAAACAGTCATCCCTCAGTTTATGACACGAGTGGCTACTGGGATGAGCACCAGAATTTGGAACCAGTGTGGCACCAATGCCAACACATCTGATTCCTACCAAACCAAATCAACATGACCCCCTGCAACTCCAAATGAAAGGCCCCAAACACCATCTAGAATCAATGTAATATGAAGGCGTATACTGTATTTTTTTTATTGTTTTTAGATTACTTTTGGGCTTTTTATGCCTTTATTGACAGATGAGGACAGTGGACAGAATCAGAAACAGGGATGAGAGAGCTGGGGAGAGACATGCTGGAAAGTACCACAGGTTGGATTTGAACCCAGGCTGGTTGTGTTCATGGGATATGCCAGAAACCACTAGGCCACCTGTGCCCTGCCTATACTCTTTTTATTTCAGCAGAGCATGAGTGTCCTTTATACATTTTGCTTCCAATTTATGTCTCCACTCTGCTTATCTCTGCTTGTCTAGTGGGAATAGCACATTTATAATTTATAAGTCAGTAAAAAATAAGTCATTAGAAAAGGTAGTTAAGATTATAGGGTAGATTTGTTTCTAAGACATAAAATTTGTTGGAGGCAAACTAAATAAAGATAAACTACACTCCTGAAAGTCTTAATTATTTTCCAATATGACAGAGCTGCTGTAACTCTTGAAAATCTGTGGAGAGGTGGGTCTCCTCTTGCAAAAACAGCCTCAAAGCAAGGCAATGCAAACTAATGAAGAACGTTCTCTATTAGGCCTGGCAGGGCTCCATGCTGGTTCCGGTTCCTGAACTTGATTTTGAACCAGCCTGCACGCTCAAAACCGAAAAAAACATCGGTTCTGAACCTGAAAAGATGGTTCTTTCTTGGGAACCGTAACATCATCAGTGGTCTTAATAAGAGCAGAAAATGGAGAAAAAGAGGTCTGCTGGTGAGACAAAATGTTTGGTAGTGACCTGGGCATCGGCAGAATTCCAGGGGAAGCTGGAGAGTAGTGCAAGAAAGAGCAAGTTATATGCTAGCTTGCAGAGGAGATAGCAAAGGCTGGGTTCACCTGAACACCAGATCAAATAATTAATTAACTCAAGAAACTGAAGAAGGAATACCGGGACGTCAAGAAAGACTTGGTGATACATGTCCATCATGTCCTCCCACTTTGGTTCCACTTAAACTTAAGCTGGTTCACCAGAAAGCACCAAGGTTCTGTGACTCCAGAATAGGGCCAGAGCCAGAACCAAAACCGTGTCCGTCTGAAAACATCCTACCCAACTTGGGGTCCATGACCCCCCAGGGGAGGCACCAAAGATCTTAGGGGGTGGTACAAGGCTTTGTCTGCTCTGAGGCTGCCAAAATTAAATTGCAAATAGTGACTAAAACCATGATAAAGCAGTTCTTAAGTAGTTTATAGAAGGTCTTTTGATAGAAAATGCATAGGCCTTTTTTTAGGGTTTTATCAGTGAAACAGTTAAAATCTATGTTGATTTTTGATGGCAGTGTGTCACTTTTTCTTCTCTCTTGGGTCTTGGGGGGCTACGCTTTTCTTCAGTACATGTAGGGGGGGCTCCAAGGAAAAATGGTTGGGAAACACTGCTTTAGGATCACCTAAAGTCATCAGGGGGGGAATTCTAACTCAGTGGGTAACTTTGTCCAGGGTGCAAATATGTCTCACATTAAAAACAACAACAATCCACTGGAAACGTGTCTAGAAGAATCCCAGCAGGAAGTTTTTGCTGTCTTGGGATGTGATGTGGAATCATTCTCTCACTGTGTGCTACTCTGTAATCAACAGATGTGGAAAAAGTACAAGAGTAGTGTACTTAAGTAAACATGCAGTGATTGTGGTTAAAACTTAAGTAGAAGTAAACTTACTGATTTCAAAATCTACTCAAAAATAATACAAGCATTCAAATAAATCAGTTACAGTAATCAGTTACTTTCCACCTCTGCTGTTAAAGATCTGCTTTTTAAAGAATTGATCTAGCACCATTATCTTCAAAAACCCAAACAATGCCCAACCCTAGCTTCCAAGTTTGGTCTTCTTCTTTCTTCCTCTTGGCAGTTTTGCAAACAGGGGGTATTCTTTATAATATAAAATAGATGTACCAGTTCTGTCTCTTTTATTTGTGTCCTAGTTTGGCTTCAAAAATCAACATTGCCTTTGAAAATGGTCATATATAATGGGAAGGTCCATTAGCAAACAGGTAGTGTCACTCATCTTGTATCCAGCCTGTAGAAAGTAAAAGAATTCCAATATGACCTCCTCAGAGTGGCTGAAAGTGCTTCAGGATGCAGCTCATATAATTAACTAAAAACACATAATTAAAAGGCAGAAAAAACTATGTTTAGCTTTTAATGAATGAGGCAGAGATACTTGACTTGGCCTCCTGCTTTCTCATGACATAACCTCACTGTGTAGCAGCAAAGGATGTTTTCCATACATGAGGCAATGCTAATACTAGTCTCAAACACAAACTTTTATGGAGGTATGTGTGAGAAGATTCTAATTTTAGGTGAGGGTTAAACCATCTCTTGGTGTACAAACCACTAAGAAAACTTCCCACACCAAAACATGATGTCAGAGTTGTCTCATGTCAGATCATGTGATAAAAATGAGTCAGAGATCAAATGATGGAAAAGATGAAGAAGAGGTTGTTTAATGTACCTTTTCTGAGGGGATTTTTTAAAACCCTGCACAGACAGAAAGCGTTCTCAGGTATTTGCAGTGCAGATTTTAACTGAGCAGCTGAAACGCAGCATTCGGAGGGTTAGTTAAGAGAGAGTTGCTGACTTTAGCCATCCAGATTTTATATGTTTATCTAGTGATTCAACCCAGTGCCTCTTCAGCCTCCACCACTATCACTGCCTCTGCCCCCACATCATCCATCTGCTCTAACCTGATGGACTTCAAACAAAGATTCTGCAGGCTCAGCTTCCTCATCTTTTTTGGTTGACTCATGACTATGGAGCCTTTTTTATATTTGCTGATGACCTGACACTACTGTATCCATTTGAATCAGACCATATGGGCGTTTTAGCCGCTCTATTAGCTCTTAAACGGCTCCTCTGTGCCATGCTTCATGAGCAGAGACAACGGCTTAATTTAACTGCACTTTTATCAGCAGCTCAGTGTGTTCACCATCTAATTACCAAAGCTGAGGGAGCTGAGAAACAGACCGATGTTTTTTTAGCCTTTATTACCTTGTCATGGTGTGTTAGCTAAGGAATAGCACACTTAGTGTACCCAGCGCTGCCAGCCTCCAAATGAACCCATTTTCTCCACCAAGCGGGGCAGAGACAGATGTCTGTTTAGTCAAGCCAGCCTTGCATTTAATCGTCCTTTCAAGGATGCGTAGCCTTCCACAAATTACAACTTTAAGGAAGGTTAAGGCAGCATTTGTTTTTATTTATGGAGATGCAACCAAGAGGAGGGATCATTTTTTTCAAAGGGGTGAAGTTGAAGTAAATCACCCCTCTGGGATTTCCTTTAGCTGCTGAATAAAACAAACAGAGGAATGGGTTAAATGGCCTTGACTATTGTGCTGAATCACAGCATTTCCTTCCCTGTTCAGTAGCAGCTCCGATAATGATCAATCAGAAAGTCCCCATGCAGTTAACATCCTCTCACTGCTATCAGTTAAAGAGATAGCACTAATTGGTTGTTAAATGTTTGATTCCTGCTGTCTTCTATCAGGTAGGATTGTTGATTATGATCAGCAAACTGCATCACAACCTGTGTGATTCAGAAGACTGACAGGACATGGCTGCAATTTCTATTTCTGACTCAGCTGCTGTTGCCAAAATCCACTCGTAAATCTTTTCCCTTCTTTGAGTAGTGTTTCCGCTTCAAGCTGCCATTATTGTTCATGTTCGGTAACAAGGGAAGGCAGCTCGGGCTGGTGCCAACTGTCTTTAAAGAGCCATTACACTCGTCCCCAAAAATTTTCCGAAAGAGAGAGGGAATTTCCAGTTTTTATGTCTCTGTCTCTGTTGATAGTCAGGGTCGGGGGCTTTTATTTATGTGTCTTTCTGTCTTTCTGAGCCGTTTTTTTCACTGTGACATCTCAAGAACTAGGGGTTAACCGACTGGTTTTCAGTGCAGGGCAAGACAAATATAATTTTACCATTGTGATATACTGCAATGTCAGTGACTTGAAGCCCATCCCACCATTATTGATTTCTCTGACTTAAACATGACTAAAAATGTTACTTGACTAACTTTTTCCATGAGAAAGATAAGACTAAGACTAGCTAAAAGTAGATCTTTGATAATAGAAACTCACATAATCAGATAGGGTGGGATATTGTTTTTTTTCTGATACGATGCTAGATCAATACATTTTATATGGTGCTGGTGCCCTAAACGCTGCCTGAAGCAATACTTCTGAGAGAAAATAATATGTGCTAAAAGTCAAGTGTATCATAAATGATTTGCAGAAATATCTTAATGCCAGTCAAACATGGGAAAAAAAGAAGAGGAAACAAGTGTAACTTAACACATAAATCATGCAAATTCCATGATGTATTTCTTGCCTTTCAATGGATGCAGGGGTTGTGTTAGAGTACAGGGTATCGAAACAAAGTATCCATATCTGTGTTGTAATTCTGTCTGGTAGGTATTGGATGTGTTGGTACTGGTGCCATTTCAGTACCGGATTTCGATACTCATCCCTTCAATCTAATTAAGTTTAGTAAGTTTAGTTAGCAATCCAAGAGCATGTAAACAGTAGCTGAAGTTTTAACAGAGCAAAGAGAGGCTAATGCCACTGCTACTGATAGATACCTCAGATGAACCATCCTCAAAAATACTTAAATGTCCCTTTAAACTCAAGATAAAGATACAGGCTGTTCGTGTTGAAGTGACACTGCTGCCTTTGTCAAAGTGTCAACTCCCTCAGCATGTTTAATTTAGCGGTCAGCAAGTTGAAGTATTAAGTCCCTTTATCATCTCATTAACATGTACAAGTCAGCGTTAGTGTCTGTTATGTAAAGACAGAGAGCAGAAGAGAGAAAAGACAATATCTTCTGGTCATTGAGTCTTGATGAAGGGACTTTTCACCTCACCTTCATAAATAAATGCTGCACGCTGTCTGATATATGGTCATAAATGGCACGGCGTAGGCTGGAACATGTGAGTCCTGTTGCTAGTTATTATTATACAAACAATTGTCTGAGTATATTTGGTAGGCTACATGATACTTAAGAGTTATTGTGCTGTGATCACGGAAATGATATGGCTAAAGGCAGGTGCATAATGATTGTCATTTATTTTAATACAACATAAGATAAGAAGATAAGATGAGAATAACTGATAATGCCTCATAAAGATTGTTATGCTAATTTTTAAGATAAGATAAGATAAGGTTTTCCCCTCTCTCTCTCCCTCTCCTTGGTTGACTACAGGTGTGATTAAAATCATCTCTGTGTGATGCAGACTACAGGGATACAGCTGCTGTCACAAATACACTGTCATGACTCTCGAGGCAGACACTCGGTTACATGAGGCTAATGTTTGGTGAATGATGCCCCACTATGGGCATCTTTTCGAAGTACTTGTTAATGTAACTTTGAACAACATTGTAAATGGTCAAAGACTTTAATAGAACACATTTGCGAGCAATTAAATGGTTAAACGTACAATGAAACATTGCTACACTGAGAGAGAGAATACGCATCTTTGGTCTCTCCACCTTTTCTTTCAAAATAAGGATCCAAATAGATAAAAAACCTGTTTGATTCAAAACTTCAGTGATATACATAATAATGTAAAGCAAAATGCCCTTTATGTGACAACAGAAAAAATAATGAAAAGTAAAATAAGAATTTTATGTTGTAAAGTACCACAGTCTCTCTTAATCCCCCCAAATTAAGCACAACTCCATTAAGTCATCAGCTTTTCTCTCAACACTGATAACCTTACTTTTAAAAAACTGACTCTAAATGACTCCACACCTGCAGAATAACTTGGCTATCTTAAGGCTTTTAAATGTCTTAACCTCTCTGCCCTTTCCTTAACCTCGCTTTTATAATTCAGGAGATAAAATCAATAAGGATCATGTTTTTTTTTCACATCCACAGTTGGCCTATTGAAAGAAAATGGTTCCAGTATATGAGACACTTTGTCTGGCTTCAGGACATTAAAGTGAATTAATGAAGCCTTCCCACAGGAACTTTCAGATAAGCAGTGAACTTTTGCAGATTTATGAGGAGTTCTCTCTCTCTTAGGGCACTCTGTTTTTATATTTGCCTGAAAGTTTGAGGCTTGTTTATCGTGTTTATCAAATAAGTGCAGTAAATTAATCACTGAGCCTCCTGTGGATCTGTGACTCTGTGGTTTCCTTCCCCCTCCTCAGGTCCAGACTGCTCTGTCTCAGTGCCTGCCAATTCCTCCTTCTGGACACGGGAGGAGTACACGGAGGCCGGGCTGGCCAGGGCTTCCCACAAGGCCGTGGTGGACCAGGGCATCATGTGGGTCATCGGAGGCTACGTCTTCAACTCCTCCGACTATCACATGGTCAAAGCGTAAGTCCTATCTCTATCTCTCTCTCTCTCCCCTGTGAGCTTCTCCTCTGTGATTTCAGGCATTTGGCTGCTTCAGTCATCCAAAAGAGCTGCAAGACTGGAGTCTTGCTGTTGCTATGCGACTGCAGAGACTATATCTTTGAAAATAGTCTTGTGTTTTTTCCCCAAAAATTCAACATTGTTAAGTTACATGCCTGTTTAACAAAGTGCTAAATAAGACACATAAAGTTTGAATAATCTGATGACAACACCATGCTGACGGGAGGTTGCACCCTTTGTACAGAGTCGTTCGTCCAAGTCCGACCCCCAGCTCCTTTCCCCCACTCTCTACCCCACTCTGTCCCCCTGATTTCTTAAGACCAAAACACATCAGTGCTGAACTGTTGGGTTGAGTCATTTGAAGTGTTTCAATGGATGAAACCCATCCCAGCACTTGGCCCAAATGCTACCAGCCCCACCCCTTTCTGGGGAAAACATTCCATAATAATTAACAACAGTGAATCGAAAAGATTGGGTCAATAGGGATTTAAAAGTTAAAAAACGAAATAGTTAAACAGTTATTATGAGCCAAATTCCAATGGCTAGTGAGGTAAGCTTGTGTAGGACTTTTATGTCATAATCTAGCCTCACATAATTATTTGTGTTGGATTTTATCATTTAAATGTGGTTATTAAGTTAGTGAATGTGTGAAAAAGCTGTTAACAAGCAGACAGCTCCTGCTGTCACTGAGTGAGCCTAGCTTAAAGTCATTAACAACACAGCACCGGTCCAAAATTTGCTATATGTCAGATTTAGATGGACCGCTGTGTTGAGAGAAACAGCTGTGATTGACATACTGTATCCTGCCTGAACTAATGCTAAGCTTAATTGGATCGGCATTGGATGGCACCAATATCTTGGGCTTTACTCCGTCCACTGTCCTTTTAAAATCAAGGCAAAAGCCTGGAAATAAATCTTTTAAAGGACTATATAAGATGAAA
Organism: Cheilinus undulatus; assembly: GCF_018320785.1. Lineage (NCBI taxonomy): Eukaryota > Metazoa > Chordata > Actinopteri > Labriformes > Labridae > Cheilinus > Cheilinus undulatus. Next base: position 7,423,750 of record NC_054882.1, on the reverse strand, counting down.
TAACAAAGATACATCCTAAAGGAAATTCTTGGCAGGTTTACACCAACATTACAGTGCTAAAAGAGTATTACAAATCATCAAAGCGTATAAAAAAACTAACTGCACACCCAAAGAGTATTGTAAGAATGTTTAAAAGATGCTTAAATGGACTCCTTATCAAAGACAACTCCAATGAAGTAACTAGAGCCCTGCAGATTTGAGTCATATATTTAACCAAATGCTGCTTTGAACAAAAGGGAGGGAGAGCACTGTCAAAGATGCACAAATATGTTGGCATATTTGTGCATTTTAGACAATGTGCAAGAGACTGCATGCAGTTTTTCTTCAACAAATAGTAACAATATTGTTTAATTTGTGCTGGTATAATGTCTAGGTTTAATGTAGTGGTGTTGTGACAGCTGTGTAGCCAAAGTCAGAGCTGGTTGTCAGTGCTGTGAGGAGGAAGCGAGAGGACTCCCTGTCTATTAAAACGTCAACATGAAGAGAACATCACTTTGCACAGACAGCTCTGTGTCATGCAGAAAGTGAAGGATATATTTAAACCATAAAACTGAAATTGAAATTACAGGATAGGATGGAACTCATCACCCTGAACTCCACCCAGGAAGGTTACACTTTTTCCTTTAGCTCATATTTTGTTTTTATAGGTTTCGAGCAGGCCGATGACCTTTTATTCCTGTGAACAGGCTTTGATATCACACTTCCTCACTGCGTGTCACCTTGCCAGAGTTGAGCTCCATGCAAATGTAATTCTGACCCCTTAAATGTAGTTAACTTGTTGTAGCCTGTTCCTGATACGAGAGCAGTGTTAGCAGGCATTTCAGAGCTATGATGTGTTGCCAACAATTTGTTCCATTATTATGTGGAAACTTTGGTTTATAGATTTGGGTGTGGAGACTTTAGAATAATCAGAGCCAAACAGCTCAGAGTTTAGATTAGCCAAACTTAGAAAAAACAAAGCTGCAGCACTCAAAGACTTGCAGCTCAAAAAGCCAGGTCAGATTACACAATATTCTTGCAATCACAGAGCCGGAGATTCTTGCAATGGCTTCACCGACAGGCATGTCAGATTACATAGCTGGATGGGACTTAACATAATGACAGGAAAGAACTGGGGGTGGGCTAGACCCGTGGTTCCCAGCCTGGGCTCCAGGCACCTTTAGTGGGGTGCAGGTCTGTCTGCTCTAATGAGTAAAAAATTAAAGATATGCATATATTAAAAAAACAAAAACAAAACATGATTAGAAACATAATGGTGGTGTATTAGAGCAACCAGGATATTACAAAACAGCTTAACTTTTTATAAAAAAGAAGAAATGGAAATATATGTTATATATTTGCATAAAAAAGGACACAGAATTTCAGTTTAAAAAGTTATAAATTTAAGGAAAAAATCCTCAAAATTTTACGAATAAAACTTTAGGATTTGTTTGTCCATCCAACATTATGATGAGTGATAAGCTAGCTTGATGCTAATGCTAATGGCAGTTACTCACTTGGTTGTTGTAGTGCATCTGCTATTTCTTTCTCTTGCATGCGGAGCTCTCTGTTCTCTTATTGGTCAACTTTATTTATGGCAGAGGCAGGACAAAAATCAAACATGTTAGACTTCACCCTGGAGATCGTGAAGTTTCTCAGATGTGTCTTCGAACATTGTTTACTGTGACACCACACGAGATGAAACTACAGATTTTCAGGTTCCACAGGCCCTCAAAACCTATAACTGTCAGGTCTGGTTGTTATCGATACTGTGTTGTCTGACCCAGCTTTAGGTGTGATGTGGGGCGTAAAGAGCACTTTAAGTAGTCAAGACAACTAAACTTTTTAACCTTAGTTGTGTTACTTGGAACTACTAAAATGTGAAAATGATGTCACAGTAATCTTGGCCATTGGATGTCAGTGAGTCATTTTGTACGTGCACTCCTGCATATTTCATAATCCCCTGAGGACGGTGTTGTCATATACAACAAGAAAAGACCTGTGTTATTAAGTTATTTAACCTTTAAACTATAAATCATTGACACTTACTTGTTGTTCCCTCTAAAAAGACCTCCTTTGTGTCATTCTAATGACGCTATCCAGGCCTTTGTAGCTCTTAAAGAACATTTTCTAGTGATCCTGGAACTTGGCTGACTTTCCAGAGTTTTTAAAGATAAAATAAACACCAGTAACTCCTATATTGAACTTCTTTTTATCCATTTATAATCCTATTTCAATCGTCACATCAGCTAGCTTGGTTAGCCTGCTGCCATATTGTCTGTTTGTATCCCAGAATGCATTGTGAGGAGTTGTAACAACCAAGGTTATTATAGTTAACTAAAACTAACTATATAACTGAAACTACAATGTGAAAATCATTTTAGTTAGCTGAAACAAAATTAAAAACTAATCTTTACCAAAAAAAGGAAACTAACTTAAACTGTATAGTGTGCTCAAAAAACTAACTAAAATAAAATAAAAATAGAGACAAAATGTCCTTAGTTTTAGTCTTTGACAACGCCATTCTGACTGGCATTGGCACCCACTTCTGGGTAGTGCAAATGTCCTGGTTTGATTGGTTAAGACTTCATACAGTGGTAGATTTATGTCTGGAGTTGTATTCAAACATCATCTTTAAATAAATAAAGTGATAAGTAAAAAGTAGCCTGTTCAAAAATGGTTTTAAAAATATATGATGTTGACTCAGCCCAAAAAAAACGAAAGCACTAAAAATAATAAAAACTAAACTAACACAAAGCATTTTTGTAAAATAAAAACTAAACTAAACCAACAAACCACTAGTAAAAACTAATTAAACTGTACTTAAATTAAGCATAGAAAGTGAAAACAAAATAAAATTGAAAACTAATAAAAAAAATCCAAAACTATTACAACCTTGGTGACAACCAATGGTAGACTGTTCTGCCGTCGTGTCATGAGCTGCTGCACAGCATAGATTTAGAAACTGATGAAGACGGCAAAAGCGCATGGACTTCTTTTTGTAAAAGTGTGAAAATTTTAAAGACTATATGTCACAGAATTATTATTGTTTTTATTTTTTAATTCTTTAGTCCCAAAGAGATGAGAGAACATGCATATTCTTTTTTTGCACCTTTAGTCGTAATGTTTACTGTATTTAATACAGAAAAATTGTTGAGTTTTACTTATTGATTAGTTTTTTCTTCCGTCTTTATAGTCCCATGAATTTTTTTAAAATTCAAGTGACCTTGCTGCAACAGACATTCTTAAGGCCCAGGTTGCCCTGAGGAAAAGGATGTTTGGAGCTTGAAGGTGCACCACAGGGTTGATGTTTAACAAGCATTTTAAGGCCAAAAGTCCAGTCGAGACACAATGGTAAAAAAACAGCTGAGAGCTCTATGGGTTAATTGTGTTACTTGCATAAAGAATGCAATTAACCTGAAACTACAGAAAACTGTAAATGCTGACACATTAATTGAGATCATGAGATGTCAGTGAGTCATTTTGTACATGCTGTGATGATTTAGTTTTGACTATTGTTGAATATGAACCCAGGAGCAGAACCGGAGACAGATGAGGCAGTTTTAAAGGTTTTATTGGAGGGAAACACAGGAGTAGGGAGGGGGGAATCCGAGGTCCAAGGGTGTAAGGGGAACCCAGGTAGACGAGAGGGCTGCAGGTGTGAGGGTAGACGATGGAGGCTGTGAGAGAGTCTGGTGAGAGAGTGTGGCAGCGTGGCAGAGATTGGGCAGAGCACTGAGGGCACGTGGAGGCACTGGAAAAAGCTAGGCGAGAGCAGGGTTAGACACAGGTCACAGGGGAGCATCAAAATCTCAAAATTCTTCAAATAGAATTTATAAAAAAAAGTCACTAGAGAGCCAAGATGCCACGTCGGAGCCGGAATACTCTGGCGCCGCAGTGACCTCTGAGCAGAGCTTAAGAGTGTGTGGTGATTGCATGTGATTAGGTGCAGGTGTGGAAGTGCCAGGGAAGCCAGTGCCGGTGAACGCCCAACCTCTGTGAAGAGAACAGAAACACACTCCAAACAGGAAACAGTCCACAGGAAATTTACCAAAATAAATCCAGCAAAGTGCAATCACCCCACATGCGCTCCTACACATTTGTTAATGTATAACAACATCATAAACTTTTCCTTTTTACTTCATTTGATTCACAGATCAAAACAGACAATATTTACTTGCCATTGTAATTATGAACAGGAGTTTGTTTGATAATATTTCATGTCCATCACATATCCAAACATGTTTTCTTTCATGCTCTCCTGAAAATGTTCAGATCTCTGCCCTGAAAGTTTCACTGAGTTGGTCTTGTGTTCCTCACAGAAGGAAGTGCCCCTTTCAGACAGGAGTGGCATGGGATAAAGAATTAACAAGGGTGCTGGCAAGAGACATGTTTGTATAAAGTCTGGGTCCAAAATTTGGGAGTTTCCCCAGACACATTTACAAAATTTTTAGGAATGTTTTGTATTTCATCAAAATGGCTCAAGATATGAGGCTGTAATCAGGAGCTGCTAAGCAAGAAAATTTCTAAAATGATGGTATTTTGTTTTAACTAGTTTAAGTAAGTCACTTATCTTAACACACATCAGTCATAATCTCTTTTTGCTTAGCAGTGTGATATCTCAGTGAATTATCAGAGAAAAGAGGGAAGTTACACCGTCTGTGAATCTTACTCACTGCCGTTTTAGAGGCTGTTTGTTTTTTCCATTTTAGGTTTTAATTTTAACTTCCTCCCTGTAGTCTAAACTGTAAATCTGCACCTCATGACCTTTCCTAGCCACAAAGCCTCCCTAGCATTATGTAATGTTAAGAGTTGAGAGGGCAGAAATGAGAAAAATCCAGCAACATTGATGCCTATGAAGTTCTGAGCTGAGGTTTCCTCTCCTACCGTTTTTCCCTGCAGGCTCTGTTTTGTTCAATGAAGTGGGTTTACCTTGTCTTGTCAAATTTAACTGATGAAGGGAATCTTGATGGAAGAGTCTTTTCGTATTTTGACTTGTGAAAATGGTCAGAGAAGAGGAAGTACTTTAAAATATTCTGCTAGTAAGCAAAAACCCTTTGGAAAGATCTTCCTGTTTAGGCCTAACACCTTTTGTTTTTTCTTCTCTCCAGGTATAACCTCAGCAGGAAAAGCTGGCTGACCTTGGACCCTTCTGTCAACACAGTCACACCACGATACGGCCACTCGCTTGCACTACATGAGGTATGTGCAGGGAGAAATTAAACTTGACCCAAGCATGAAGACAAGGGCTCAATCCCTGTCTTACGGCTATGTTACCCTTCAAATGGAAATTTCCTATCGGAATACTTCAAACCAGAGTTATGAAAAAATGCCTGAAGGCCTTGTGAATCAATGACAAGATCACAAAAATCTGATATCATAATCTGAAGTTGTTTCAATGCATTATGATCCTCTTGATTTCTTAACAAGAATTTTTAAACTTCTTTGGTATTGCTGTTGCGTTATGCAATGCTGTCAACAAGAACTGATGATTTATCAGGAGTGTATTAAGCTGGGTGTACTCGGTGCAGATTTCATCTGATGGGGACACAATTTTTTAAAAGATATGATTTTGGCCTCTTTATTGATAGAGGAGGACAGTGGATAGAATTCAAAACAGGGATGAGAGAGTAGTGGAGAGACATGTGGGAAAGGTGCAAAAGGCCAGATGTGAACCCGGGCTGCCTGCGTACATGGGGTGCAACGTAACCATTTTGCCATCTGTACCAGATGCCATCTACACCGCTTATCCTGTTCAAGGTCGTGGGGGGCTTGAACCTCCTTGGACTGGTCGCCAGTCAATCGCAGGGCTGACATATAGAGACAAACAACCAGGCATGCTCCCACTCACACCTACGGCCAATTTAGAGTCACTAGTTGACCTAACAAGCATGTCTTTGGTGGTGGGAGGAAGCTGAAGTACCTGGAGAGAACCCATGCATGCACAGGGAGAACATGCAAACACCACAGAGAAGCAAACCAGGAACCTTCTTGCTGCGAGGCAACAGTACTAACCCCTACGCCGCCATGTAACCCGCCATCTGTACCTCAGACATGAATTTTGAGTTGCAAAACTCATTCAGAAGTCACGCCAACTTTCAGCTGGATTGTGCGTCATTTGTTGTGCAGTGCACTAGGGATAGGAATTGAGAACCAGTTCCATTTGGTTCAATTGATTGACATCACTGGACAGCCACAGAAACAGGCTAAAGCAGTTGAAAGTGTGGCTTCATTTCTAAAAGGAAGATGCAAGCAGTGCAACATCTGTCAAAAAGTGATTTCATGCAAGGCATGCATCTTTGTGCACAAGAGCTGTTCACTGTTTTTATATACCTATAGAGGGATCCAGAGACTAGTTTTATACAGGGATGCGCAATATTGGATTATTTATTTATTTTTAATTGCAAGACAAAACAATGCAGACAATGACCAAGACATATAACGGTACAGAATAGACATTTACAATTTTTGGGTGAGAAAAGAAAAACGAAGGAAAAAAAACAGATCTAAAGCTGTACTCTGTGTGTGTTCGGGTTTGTGAGTGTGTACATGCAGGGTTTCCTTTATAAAAAAGATCATAAAGTTTGTCAAGGTAGTTACAGGTGAAAAGGAAAGAAGGTGAAGAGATAAAGGGAGATTAGGAGCAGAGAGGTTGCAGCTATGATGATTTTTCAGATGATGGAAATAGTGATCAGGGGGAGTGCAGCCCCACCTTTCTCAGCAGCCGAGCCAGACTGAAGCACCATCAGAGTTTATCAGATTGAAATTACAAAATCATATATAAGAATATTGTATTTTTGCTGATATCGAAACTCGTACTTAAATATGTTTTTCAGACCTAAAACTTCTGTCCTTTTAACACACTTTAAGGTTTGAGGATGAACAAAGAAACAGAATTTAGTCCTTAAAACACACTTTTAACTTTAATAAAATGAGAATAATAAAGATAAATATCTCAACTGACATGGGTCTGTTGGTCAGGACTAAAACTAATTTATTATTATTATTATTTATTAGTACATGGCTAAGATTTGCAGTCCATAACTGCTGATTTTCACAGCCAAAATATCAGAGGGAAATATTGGCAGAAATGTTGAGATGCTGGTATTTGCCTCCATAAGCTAATACCTGCCAACACTGATATTAGGCCAGTAATAACGTGCATCCCTAGTTTTATATTTATTTTAAGGTTTTATTTTTTAAAGAAAATGAGCAGTAGTATTGTATTTCTAATTCAGGTTCAGAGATTGAAGATTCAGAGATGTTTAAACTGAGGCATTTCCAACCAAAAAGATAATTTTGTATATTTTAGCATGATCCCCTCCCCAACACTTAATGTTGAACATTTTTAGTCATTAAAGCTGGTAATTATAGCCAATATTGAAATGGTCATGTCATTGACTTTCAGTGAAGGTGGCATACAAGGTGTTCACTGTTCAGAGAGAAAGAGGCTCAATAACATTTGAGTTAACAGTGAAAATAGTCTACTTTTTTCCAAAAAGAAAATTCACAGTAAGGAATTGATGATGGCATCAATATCAATAAAATTTAATCAATTCCCATCACAACAGCTGACCTCGGTCCAACCCACTCCTGACTCATCGGATGGATTTCTGGCATATCAACATCTTCTTATGTTGTACGACTGCGCACACTCCCACTGTGAGAGAAAAGCCATGGGCAAAACCCTAATTTTTTGGGCATTGTTTCCTTTATAAACTTGCATCTTAAATCACACTGAAAACAGCAGGCATGCCTTTTAAATGTGCCTCTCCGACTGTAATAAAGGAAATAAACAAGCAGGAAAAAGGCCTAGTTTTAGACCTCCAGCTGACACGGATGGTGATAATGGTTGTGTGTGAGAAAGAGAGATGACAAGATAGAGACACACACAAGATATGACTAGATACACCTTCAACCTCAGTATGTGAGACTTTTGCAAAGGAAGCTCCACAGATTTTTGTCACAGTCTGCAACAACTTCACTGATACAGTGTGAGCACATGGGTCATGCATGATGGCCATGCATCGTGAATGATTCAGTCGCACAGTATGAGCTCATAGTTCACCATGACTGCTGAGGGACAACTTGAAATCACAGTTTATGCCAGGCTTTAGGGGAAGAATTCCCCACTGCCCCTTTGGAGTTTTTCCACTATGACATTTGGCCACTGAGCAAAATTAAGCCGAGCTGATTTCCATCACCAGTTTGGCTGTGCCAAAAAACACCGGGAATGATCAGACCCTGGAGCAAGGCCCAAGCGAGCAAGCCCTGCCTCCAAGCAAGCCATGTTGACCTACAAGCGATTCACAGGGTGCAATTTGCTTCTGATAACCCCCCTCTGATGGTTAAGTTTCACCCCTGGTGGGATCAGTCTTGGTGACAAAGTCATTATACTATATGCATGATCCAAATTCATTAAGAGAAACAAGATAACAACTTTAAACAGCAAATATTTGCCCAAATCAAGTGCATTTGTGAGTTAATCAGACACAGCATCTGTGTCTGCCTTCAAGTCATTTAACTTCCTCTTGTCCAAAGAGAGCAGATCATTAAGCTTCTGGTCTTTATGCAGTTCCTTTAGCAGCAAATTTAAAAGCCTTTTTCCACAGTTTAGTTATGAGTTTCTGGATCAGACAGCAGGACAAGATTCTGGGACTGAATCCTGTCAATTCAAGTCCAGTAAGCATTGACTGAACCACATTTAATGTGCTGTGTGCAAACAGCTCTGCTGTAGCCCTGAATCCTCTACTAATGTTGCTTTCTATTTCAGAGTTGGCGTTCATATTGTTCTTTACATGCTTCAATTAGAGCAGTGACAGCTGTTTTGATTGCTGCTGAAATGTGCGGCTCTTTGCAATGTGCATTCCTCTGCAGGCCAGATTGTTTGAGTAAAGCGTATGTTAGCAGCTCAGCACCAGCAGACTTCAGTACAGGTTAACATCCACATGCCAGTGCTGCATGCACTGTCCCAGTTGATTTGCACATTTAAGCTGACACAGTCTGCATAGAACTTTACCTTAACTGTCTAGATCAAAAAGCCCCAAAATGCTGCTCTGATGAGATGCAGTCTGTCCATGGTGCTGGTTTGTATTTAAGCTGTAGAGCTCCATTAACTGAAGCTACAGCCCAATTTTATCAGCATGTTGATCCTCTATTAATGAAAATATTCATAATTAGATTAACCAAGGAGTATTTCTGCCAGGTGATGCACAGCCTTAATGAAGAGTCCACATCATGACTTTCTATCACAATCAAAGTCCACTTTAAATGCATCTGTGTCTTCTGTCAGCACTACAGGATTTGCACAGGGCCTCTAAAGTGGACAAGAAACAGATGACAACTAAATTAAATGGAGGCAAAGCAGGAATATTATCAATCTTTTGCCCTTTATTTATGTTTTCAACAGTGTCTGTTTTTTTTCCTGCAGCTAATATATATAAAATCTCTGGCTTTTTGATTTGCTGCAGGGAAATAGTTAAGCAGTTTCTCCTCAGCCAGAAAGACCGTTAGGATCCGCTGATGGAATAATAAATTAGAGTGAGGAGGATTCAGAGGAAGACGCAGTGTGTCCGCTCTGTGGTTTGAGAGTGCAGAAGGAGCCGCAGAGTGTTTGTGATGCACAAATTGCATCAGAGTGTCTGAATGCGCCCCTGAAGTCAGCACAGGCTGGCAAGACAAATCTGAAATCAGATCGGTGTCAATGCACGACAGATAGAGCTGATGGAGGTCTTTCAGCAGCAGTTAATGCGCCGTTTGAAGCACACACAGCCTCAGTGGTTTATAATTCCAGAGCTGATATATTCATATCAGTCCTTCCTTGAAATGAACTCCCATGCATTTTGTCCATTAGAGACACTTTCTGCAAGTTTCTTAGGTCTAGCCATTCCAAATGCACTGAATGCTAAATTAAGGGGTCTGATTATGGCATGCGTGTACATGCATTGAACATATAATCAGAAGAAAAGGCTGTTCCATCATCTGAAGCTCAAAAAAGGGAAAAAACTGCCTACTTTATCAAAACTCTCTGTTGCTTTGCTGCTATGGTGTAATGTGCAGGAGTAAAGTTTATCCAATCTTTACTTTGGTGTGCTATCATAGAAATAGAGAGGCAATAATATCAGGAGACTTTATTCAGTCTGACCTCCAGACAGACTCCTCTTCAGGTTGTTCAGTGGGGAAATCTTTTCACTGGAATGAAAAAGGTCCGGGGAGTAAAATTAACTGCTGTTATTATTCAAAACTGAAAGGCAGATGAAGGTTAATGATGTGTCAGGTGTTTTTCTTAGATTTTTAAAAACTGTAATCCTGTTTCTTTTCGATCTTCTCTTAACACGATGGCCCAAGATCACCTAAGTAAAATGGTGGCAGACTTGCTCAGTCTTACCAGGGAATAAAATGTCAAACAGTTCTGAATTACCCTCTCATATGCTATTTACCTATCTTTATCTGGATTTATTACTCAAAGTTGAATCGTATTTTTGCATTGAAATTTTTCTGACTCCACAGTGCAGTCAATGATTATATTAACCCTGCTCTCAACCTTTTTTAAAGGTGAGATAACGGTTGGCATGATCTTATTTCAGGGGAAGATTTACATGTACGGAGGAAAGATTGACTCCACAGGGAACGTGTCCAGCCAGCTTTGGGTTTTCCACATCCAGAACCAGACGTGGGTCCTCCTGAGCCCCCGATCCAAGGACCAGTATGCCGTGGTGGGTCATTCAGCCCACATTGTTCCTCCCCTCCAGGAGGGGGACAGTCCCGTCATGTTGGTCCTGTTTGGACACTGTCCTCTGTATGGCTACATCAGCCTGGTGCAGGAGTACAACATTGGTGAGTTTATGGAGCTATTTTTGATGAGCCAGAAGCTGGAGGTCCATGTGGTGTTGCAGAGCGACAAGTTTAGTCTTCATATTCGCCATGTGTCTAATAATCCTGTAGCTGTTCCCTTGCTCTGCATAATAACTTCGCCTGGGTGTTGGAGCCTAAATATATCAGTTTATAACAACAGAAAATTAACACCGGCCACCAAGATGAAGCTAACGAGTTTTGGACTCCATGGTGTGTTCATTAAATCCACCCACCTCGTTGGCGGGGAGCCAGACTTAATTTGGAGGCCTTATTGTCTTCTAAAAGCCAATCTGTGTGAGGAAATGGGATGAATTAACCTGCAGCTGCAGCCAATGGACAAGAGTGTAACTCCTGTTTGCTCACAATTAAGAATGATTTTGGTTATTTCATTTTCTGATGATCTCAAATAAAATTTGATGATACTTTTAGGAGCAATAATGTGAAGATCTCTCACCTATAAAATGCAGTGTAAACTCAGACCAGATGTAATTACTGCCAACATCCCTACAGGGGCCAAACCCTCCATTAAAACACCCTGAGACTGTAGTTTCCTTTACCTTCTTATTGTCTTTTCAGTTTAATCAGAACGTATCAGCTAGCTTTTTTCTGTTACTGACTAGTATTTCTGTGACCCTGCAGTTAAAAACTCATGGAGCCTGGTGAGCACGGAGGGTGCACTAGTCCAGGGCGGCTACGGCCACAGTAGCGTGTTCGACCCCGGCACCAGAGCCATCTACATCCACGGAGGCTACAAGGCCTTCAGCGCCAACAAGTATGGCCTGGCTGGAGACCTGTACAAGTTCGACGTGGACAAGAGGAAATGGTAATGTTGTTTCCCAAACTCACACAGAGACTAATAAATCAAGATACAACACAACAGGATTTATTTACAGAAATTAAATTTCTCTACATCAACAAAGGAATTAATCAGTAAGAAGCCTTGGGGTAAATTAAGACCAACATTAATAACAATCCTGACTGTGATAATTGAACCTTAGGAAGAAAAATAAACACAATACAGTCTATCAAAAATAGGAGACAATTATGTAATACAAAGCTACAGATTCTACCTCTTCTATACATTGGTGTTATGGATGTTTAGAAACAGGCATGGAAATAATTACATATTCTTGTGCTGCTGTCAGGGATGTAGCTAGGGATTTTGGGCCCATAGAAGGAATTTACACAGGGCCCCCTTTAACAAGCTTGAGACAAGCAACATATGTTGAGTCTTTTTTTACAAATATCTATGCATTTTAATGTATTTTTGAAACACAATTTCCCCATTTGTGAGCAACATTTTTACTATGGTTAAATTAAATTTACTTGCAATATTTTTCAGCACTGTACTATACCATCTGGACATTTCTAAGGGAAAAGCAGTATTGTATTTTACTCTATTTTATGCGGATTTCAGTCTGTTGACTGATTCGCTTAGTCCAGTGTTACTCAACCCTGCTTAACCAAAGAGCCAAATTGTTGAAAAATGCATTTGCAAGAGCCACAATGTAATACCTCTGTCCCACTGGCCTAAAAACCCGTTTAAACACGCAAACAATCTGCTCCTGTCGGCAGTGGGAAAGGCTCTAATCGGCATTCAGACCGACGTCGACTGACCCTGCAATGGACACGGGTTTTTATCGGCATGCCTCTGATCGGCTCCAGTGGGTACGTCACACCCAGGTGAACGTGGGATGACTTTGGCGTAACGTGCCTACATCATAATATCGCTCCCGTAACTTGGGACGACAAAAAGACGCCGGCAGCTGAGGGACGAGCACTGTTGTTTTTTGGACTTTGAAATTCCATCCGCCTTCCTGTCATCAGCGCTCGAATGTCGTTCAGTCTGCTCTGAGTTTGTATATTTTGAAAGAGGGACAAAAGTACAAAGTACGTCCATGGCTTCCATGCTCCTTTCCATTGTTGACCTTGCGGTGTTTCGGCGTGCTGATGATGATGTCATCACTGTTATGACCTCTGCCATGACCATCTGCTGGCGATCAGACCCAGGTCTGCTGGCAATGGGAAAGGAATCACTTACCATTTGTTAGCGGGTTTACTCACATTTAAAAACCCGCTTTTACATGCTAATTTTAGAGGGAAAGCGGTATTAGTGGTGAAAAGTGGCAATCAAGATAGGTTAAAGGTAGAAAAATGATCAAATAGTGACAAACACCGAGAGAAAACGTGGCAAAAATGGGAAGAAAAAGTGGCATAAATGGACAGAAAGTGGCAAAAATTGGAGCGAAGTGACCAAAAAATGAGATAACAATGGCAAAAATGGTCCCAAAGTGGCAAAAACGTGGCAAAGATGAGTGAAAAGTGACTACACTGGGCAAAAATCAGAAAAAAAGGTGGAAAAAAGGGCATGAAGTGGCATTTAATTGCAAAAGGCAGCTTAAATAGGCAAGAACTGATAAAAAAAAAAAGGCAAAAACAGGCAAAAAAGCAGGATAAAAGTGTCAAAAATGGGCTTAGCCACTCTTTGTTAGGTAGGATGTGGCAGATAAAGGAGTGTAGCCAGGGCTAACCTATTAAGAAGTGGGTACTTCTTTTCCACTCCATTCCTGCTAGCAGTGTGTGCATTATTTACCACAGATGATGGCTACTGATGGTTACTGCTAGCCAAGGAAAGTATCACTGCAAACATGAGTAAATCCTGTACGACAGATCAGGTACAGGTGTTGTCTTTAAGGTCGTGATCAACAGCTGCAGTCTCTGATCACAACCTGAACCTTTGTGTGTAATTCCTGTATAAACTACAGGTATTTCCACAGGCTGCAATTCATACAGTGATCTGTAACAGTACAACATATGTGTAGTGGAGGGGATGGGTGGAGTGTGATGGGTTGGTCATTGGGGGGCCTCCAAGCCTTATAGTCCAGGAGCCTCCCAATGACCAAATCCAGGCCTGCCGGGATATGTATTATACTATGCTACATTTAAAATAGCATCTGCTACTGATTAAAACAGATCAAGAAGACCTAATCGCAAAGAGAGGAGGTCCAAGCTCTCCCTAAACCACATGAAACTGGTCATCTGTTTGCCTACACTACCACATGATGATCAGCAGCACTAGTCTAGAGATTGATTCTCCATAATAACCTCGTATTGCTGTTGCATTGCCCTTAATTATAACTGAATTACATAACTCCTTTTGATCTGCAGAGTCCCTTTCTTTCTTTAAGAGAAATGATTATTTAAATTTATTTAACCAGGAAAACCTCATTGAGATTAAGAATCTTATTTACAAGTGTCTCCTGGCTGAGACAGACAGCAGCACAATTAACAGAGTTGCAGACACGAAACATTAAACATAAAAAGACACTACAAACACAGAACAGAAGAACGTCAATCAAAACATCTTAGTGTGGATGTGTTATGGGCTTTACACCATAAGAAGTAATGAAAGTAAACATAAGCAGTTGGCTAAAATGTTACCTTAAACAGCTATATCTGTATCTGTCAAAGCCCGGATTTTCACAATCTGTGATTTTATCAAAATTTACCACTCAGTAAATAAAGTGATTATTTTTTCCTTTGACCTAAAGATTTTTGTACTAGTAGTTTAACTTTTGTTTAAGTAAATAACAATCAAAGCAACAGTACTTGAGTGGAATATTCTTGTACTGGGAGATGGGGTTTCCCTTTGCAGCAATGCCATCTTGGGGTTGATGTAGAGGCGACTACTTAGACCAGAGATGCTCAACGTGTGGCTCTTGAGCCACATGTGGCTCTTTTATGATGATTGGTGTCTCTGAATATGAAAACCATAAAAAAGGGAAACTTTGACCTCAGAAATTAATCATCGCAAGTCATATAAATTAGTTCGTTTCCCACAGTCATACATTTGGCTTTAATTGTCAACCAGTAGTTTTTGTCTGTGTATTTCCATTGCCCTTATTTGCAATTTTTGCCTCTTTTTTCCATTTTTGCCACTTCTAATCCATTTGTACTGCTCCAAGCCCATTTTTGCCATTTTTTGCCCATTTTTGACCTTTTTCACCAGTTTTTTCCTCTTTTATCCTGCTTTTTGCATTTTTTCCCCTTTCATTGCTATTTTTTGCCACTTTTCATCCATTTAAGCTGCCTTTTGCCTTTAAATGCCGTATTTCCCACACATTTTTTTCGCTTCTTTTTATGACTTTTATCCCATTTTTCACCAGCTTTTACCCCTTTTTATCCTGCGTTTTGCATTTTTTTTCTTTTTTTGCTACTTTTTACGCGTTTAAGCTGCCTTTTGCTTTTAAATACCAACTTTTTCCCCTATTTTTGCCTATTTTCCCTCTTTTGTGCTGCTTTTTGCCTGTTTTAGGCACTTTTCAGTCATATTAGCCATGGTTTGGCAGTTTTTTTAATCAATTTTTGCCACCTTTAACTCTTTTTGGGTCACTTCTCACCCATTTTTGCCACTTTCGGCCCTTTTTTGCCACTGTATAACTACTTTGCCCCTTTTCCCCCATTTTTCCCACCTTTAACTTATTTTTATTGCCACTTTTACCCATTTTTACCTCCTTTCACCACTTAGATTGTGGCTCTTGCAAAGCTATTTTTCAACAACTTGGCTCTTTGGTTGAGTAGGGTTGAGTTACACTGACTTAGACTTTTACCTGCTGATACTAGAAATCAATCCACCGATTACCTACAGGGACTTACGTACACTGATTCATGTAGATGAGGAAAAAAAATGCATGCACACAGATGATAAAACAATATAAAAGATAACTTTTTTAACAAACCCATCAACAGTGTCCCCAAGTCATAATAAACTGCAGCAAAAATAAAGTTAGTATTTCATGCAAGAGCTCAACAGTTAAAACAGCCTTTGAAAGTGCTGTTTTGTTTATAAGATTTACTTAATTTACTGTAAATTTAGACCTATTTTAGTAGAATAAGGGGTTGCAAACACAAATGATGAGTCATTTTTTCTCCTACAACGCTCAAAGTAAAAGTCAAATCATCACTTTTTGTCTCTGCAGGACCATTTTAAGAGACAGCGGCTTCTTCCGGTACCTCCACACCGCGGAGATCGTGAGCGGGATGATGCTGGTGTTCGGGGGAAACACGCACAACGACACATCCATGAGCCACGGCGCCAAATGCTTCTCCTCCGACTTCCTGGCCTACAGTCTAGGTCAGTAACACAGAAACACTCACACATGGCCACAGAACAACAACAGCAGCTCTGGCAGTCTGCTTTCCCAGACTCAGTCTGTGTTTGTCTGCTAAGCATGCATCAGATTTCATTTTTTTTGTCCGCACCAAGCTGCTCTGCATTCAGACAATAACTCAGACTCACACCTGGGAGCTGCTCAGTACAACTGCAGAGTGTTGTTGTCGGACACAGAGAGACTCTGCAGGAGCAACAGAAGGCCAAATGTCACAGTTCCACTTCTCCTTTTGATACCTAAAACTATGAATAATGTGCTCTCTGCAGCGTAGTGGTTCTGCATGTTAATATTTTCATATGTGACTTATTTATCTCTGTGAAAAATGAAGCTGAGAATCTTGGACTTTCTGTGTTGCCTCTGCAGGTTGAAGGATTTTCTTTAAACCATGTAGAATTGTCCGCTCTGACTCCAGGATGAGCTGACTAAATTTTTGAGGTCACAGACAAGGTCACTGAGCCTCGTGGTCACCTCTTGCTTGTGAATGCGTTATCTTTGCAATGCAAACTTTTCCCAGATATCCAGTAGACATTGCAATGAGTTTCAACAGTTGAAAGTTTCTTTTATCACCAGAAACGCTGTTAGCCTGTGTGTTCAGTTATCTCTCTGATTTCCAGAGCGTTAAAGCATCTTGACTGCTCCCCAGGGGCCTCGTTGCTCCATACTCCCGAATACTAAAACAAACAGAAAAACAATCCCAAAACGAGCATCCCCTGGAGCAGCAGTTCACACCCCACTCCTGGAGGATTTCTAGGCGACGGTAAACACAGAGTGATCAAAGTTTAATATTGTAAGCACTAAACTGATCAGCAGGATTCACACAGGCGCCTTTGGGGACGTTTGATCTAAAGCCTCTAATGTTTATTGTCTTTGCAGTCTCCTTAAACTAGGAAGGAAACTTTAATCAAGACACTTGACCCTAAATTTGTTTGGCATAACTAGAAAGGCAGCTTCTTCATGAGTGTCTTTACTGAAGATTGTAGGAATGAAGTGTATATCCCACAGAGATGCTACCATTTGGCTGTGCGGTGTTGTTTTAAAGCACTGAGTTTGGAATTTCTGGTAGCCATCTGTTTTTTTTTGGAGCCATGAGTAAAAACATTTGGATGATGGATTAAAACTTTAGAAGACTAAGAGGCTGAAAACACTACCTGACTCAGATTATCAAGATGCATTTTTGTATCGCTCAGTAATTTTGATAGAAAATGAGTATATGGGATGGAAAATAGGGTAAATATTCAGCCCCTTTAAAATGACTGACCTAATTCAACAGATTGGTGCTAGTAGTCTCACAGTTAGTGAAATGGGGATCACCTGAGTGCAGTGAATGTGCCTCAAGGAATAATAGTCCAAAGCACCGTTACTCGACCTTGCTCAACATAAAGAGCCAAATTGTTGAAAAATGCCTTTGCAAGAGTCACAACGTAAGTGGTGAAAAGTGGCAAAAATGCGTAAAAGTGGAAATAAAATTAAGTTAAAGGTGGCAAAAAGGTCAAAAAGAAGCAAAAATAGGCAAAAAGGGGCAAAGTGGGCATAAAATGGCAAAAACTGGGTGAAAATTATAAAATGGGCAGAAAAAAGTGCTGGTGGCAAAAATAGCTGAGAAGTTACCAAAAAATAAGTAACAGGTAGCAAAACAGTCAAAAAACAGCAAAAACATAGCAAAAATTAGTGTGAAAGTGACTTAAACAGGCAAGAAGATAGTAAAAATGGGCAAAAGCAGTAAAGAATAGCAAAAATGCTGAAAAGAGTGGCATTTAATGGCAAAATTCATCTTAAATGGATGAAAAGTTGCAAGAAAATGGTTAAAAGGGAAAAAAATTGCAAATAGCAAAAAGCGGGATAGAAGTGGTAAAAATAGGCAAAAAGTGGCAAAAAGATGTGGCAAAAGTGGGCTTAAAGCAGCGAAAGGGGATTTAAAGTGGCAAAAAAAATGAAGAATTGGAAAAAAAATGCAAATAAGGGCAATGGAAATATACAGACAACAAAAATAAAAGTTGACAATTAAAGCCAATTGTAGAAGTGTGGGAAACAAACTGATTAATGTGACTTGCAATGGGTGGTTTCTGAAGTCAAAGTTTATCGTTTTTAGGTTTTCTGAGGGAAAAATATTTTAAATTAAGACATAAAAGAGCCACAAATCCTCACACAAGAGCTCAAGAGCCACATGCACTGGTCTAAAGACACCTGTACCTGGAAGGTCCAGTCACTGGTTTATCATTATTCCTGGCAACCATTACACCATGAAGACAAAAGAACACTCCAAGCAACTCAGAGAAAGGGTAATTGAATAGAATAAGTCGGGGGATGGCTAAAGCAACTGAACATCCCCCAGAGTTCAGTTAAATGCATCATCAAGAAATGGAAAGACTACGGCACGTGTGTAAATCTGCCTAGATCAGGACATCCTCACAAACTGAGTGAGCATGCAAGAAGAAGACAGGTGAGAGAGGCCACTAACACACCTATGACTACTCTGAAGGAGTTCAGCAGCTGAGATAAGAGAGCCTCTGCAGACAACAACTGTTAGCTGGATTCTTCATCAGTCAAAAGTAAAAGTAAAGGGTAAAATGAATGCTGCAAAGTACAGAAAAACCCTGGAGGACAATCTTAACCTGTCTGCAAGAGAACTACTTGAAAAGTTTTGTTTATGCTTGATTCCCGTGCAGCCTGACAGAGCTGGAGCAGTTTTAGAAAAGAGGAGTTGCAGGGTCCAGATGTGCAAATCCTTTTCACACAGACTCAGTGCTGTGAAAGGTGCATCTGCTAAATACTTACTTGAAGGGTGTGAATACTTATGCAATTGCTTGTTTTACATGACGTTTTTATTTAATTGGCATTACTTTGTAGATTTTCGTTTTCAATTTGACAATAAAGAGATTTTTTTGGTCAAAAATGCCAAATTATGTTGAACATGATTGATTTATAAAATCAATTTAAGGGTTAAACATTCAGGAGGATGGATACTTTTTAAAGACACTGTATTTATTGGTTGAATATAGATGCCTTTAGTGCTCTGTTTTTTTTTTTTTTTTTTTGCTATTATCCCATTTAAATTTCTCTGATATGTCCTTAAAAGGGTTCACATAGCTTTGTCAGACAATAAACTGGCATCCTCATTATGTAAACCACCTTCAAACATCATTGTAAACTGAGCCGGCCTCCTTCTGCAGCGCTGTCATAAACCGCTCATTAATGGGAGGTTTCAGTGTTCGTGGATTGGAGGGAGAAATCCCAGCTGGCCGTGAATTCGCTCCAGGACATTCTGTTTTTCTGTGTCATTAGAAAGAAGATCGACAGGCAGAGAAATAACAATTACAGGGGCATGAGCATCCCCTCTTCTCCTCCTTTTTATGCAACTGGACTGGTTTTTGTTCTTGAATATTGCATGTTGGGTTTGACATGTCTTGAGCAAAGCTCATTGTTTCCAGGTCATGGGAGCGGTGGGTGCAGCAGGACATGCAGAAGCATCACTTTAATTAATTCTCAGCGTAGCATCCCGTTCATACATTAAAAGTACCACATGGCCTCTCTCGATTGGCATAATGAAACTAAACTCATCTGGTCACAGCGGGCAGCATATTGTTTTCATAATTTCCCTGGAGAGTTTGTTTTTGAGCCAAACTTTGGAAATTAAAAACTTCATATTCAGTCGTTTTTTTCCTCCCTTAGCTGTGACCTCTCTCTCCTTTCTGCCACTCATCCTCCTCTGTTTGGGTTTGTAACTGGACAAAAAAAGGGCTACTAGACTATTTTTCAACCCCCCACCACCAGCAGCAGCAGCAGCCAGCTGCAGGGTCGCTGTCAGCAGCAGCAGCTCTGTAATTGTTAGGTAATTACAGCAGAGATGAGTTCTACGTCATGGACTAATCGCCCCCTCCTTAATAAGCTGAACTCAATTAGAGAGCTGAATTTAAAGGCCGTCCGCTGTCCTGACATTGGTAGACAGTGTCATCATAAATCCCCACTTTGAGGAGCAGTGCACCACACTACATGCATTGCCAGCTATCCCCACTAGATGGCGGTGTCGACCTATAAATGTACCGCTCTTTCTCATATGTCACCCTCTCCTCTGGGAGAGCATGATGACTTGCACTGCATTGTGCTGAGTGAAGGTGATGTACTGCAGTCACTGTGCTGTGCTCCAGCAGCTTTGACTTTCAGGCTCACACGGCAGCTCTTTCTGTTGCTGTTTGTTTCTTTCTTTGTTTGTGCAGACTCGTGACGGGTGTACTCTGTCAAACGCTGCTGCTGCTGCATTTAATAAACAAGCCTGGACAAATCCATCACCCCAGTCCTTCATCCTTTTACCTAGAAGGATTTCATGACGATTTAGAGGTCAAGACATCCAGACAGCTCGGGTAAAACAGGACAAAATTTTGTCAAAATGAGGGCATCATGACATCGGGGTTGATTTCATCACAGTTGGGTTTGAAAGTGGTTAAGTAACCCAAGCCAGTGCTTCTGAACGCATGGGTACAGACCACCTAAATGGGCTAGTGTTAATTTGAATATTCACAAATAAGGTTGGGCGATAAGAACTATCTCACTGTAGAAGTTGACTCAACATAACAGCAGCCACAGTCTGCAGTTTTGGCACATTTTTACTCAGTCATTTCCTGGATGAATGCTTGCATTCAGCAGACATCTGGGTGTATGAGATGTTAGTACCATCTTGGCTCACAACTAGGGCTGGGCAATTAATTGAAAATTAGATTAAATCGCAATATGGCCTGCTGCAATTTTCAAATCACAGAAGGTGCAATATTTCTTTGACCTGAAATTTCTGTTAAATAGTAGTTTAAAACCTTTTTTTTTGCAGCAGAGATGTTTTGCATTACATATCATGCAATCATCGGGCAATATTTTTTAGAATAGTCTGCAAAAATCCCACTTTTCTGTTTATTTTTCTTATTAAATATGAGATTTACATAAAAATTATAGCTCCCTTCAATCCATCAATTCATATCACATTTGCAATACAAGTCAAAATCAACACAATTAGATATTTTTTGCAGTTGTTCAGCTCTAGTTTTAGCTAATATTGTGTTGGTTATAGTACAGAATGATAATTGCTTGTGTTTGTTAGAATAAAACATAATATAAGGAACTAAAGAAATAATTGCATATCAAATTGCAGTTGCAATACTGGGGGAAAATATCACAATTAGATTGTTGTCCCAAATTGTTCAGCCCTACTCACAACCCCTGAACCTGCAATTTCCAAGGGATCCACCTTTGCAGCTCTCCATTCCTGATTTAAACTTCAGAGCTGAGACTTCCCTCTCTAATCAGTGCTCATGCTTCTACAATATGCATTTTGATCCATGCCAGGCATGTGCAAGAAGCACCAATCCTCTTACATCCACCCTCGATACTGTCGGTGTTCGTCAATGGGAAGCAGCTAAGCAAGGAATCAACCTCAGACAGGAAGTCTGTAAAGTGAAATCTGTCTGTGAAGTCTGTCTGTTGTTTTCCTTATACTCATCTTAACTGACGTAGTTGTGATCCAGCTTCTTCCTGCTGCGCTGCTCTCTGCTTCAGAAACAGACCGAGTTGGCAAGGGTGGTTGCTGCCAGACGGTGCAAAACCATGGCACTGATGGATCACGACACACATGCATGGTGTAGATCGATCATGGCAGATCCCGATCCTGTGAATTTAGGGAACAATGCAGATGGATCACAGTGCAGGAAGATCACGGCATACATGGATCCTGCAGATTTAAGGGGATGGAGTTAGTTAATTTGCGGTAAACACTGATCCTGGGGAATTTAGGGGACAGTGCAGATGGATCACAGCACACAAGGATCATAGTGCACAGGGATCCTGGGGGTTTTAGGACGCCATGCAGATTGATCTCAACAGTGTTCCTGGCAGACACGGGCCTGGAGGTTTAAGGGCCCAGTGCAGATGGATCATGGGCCAAGATGATCCTTAAAGTTTTAGGGCACAGTGCACATTTTCATGGTGCACACGGATCCTGGGGGTTTAGGGGCACAGAACTGATGGATCATGGAAGACACAGATCACAGCACACAAGGATTTCAGTACACAGGGATCCTGGGGGCTTTGAGGGCAGATGGATCGTGACTAGGGCTGAACAATTACTATGGCGATTTGAAATGCGATTATTCCTTAAGTTCCTCATCTTATGTATTTTCCAACAAATACAAGCAATTAAAACATTCTATTCTACAACCAACACAATATTGGACTAAACAAGGGCTGAACAATTTTCAGAAAACACCTAATTGTGATGATTTTGACTTGTATTGCTAACTGGATATGAATTGTTGTATTGTCATTATCATATTTGATAAGAAAAAAGCATAAAAATGAATAAAGTAGGATTTCCTTCGGCTATTCGAAAAAAAGGCACTTGAATGATTGCAGAATTTTTTTAATGTTTAACACCTCTGCTGCTCCTGCAAAAAATGTTTAAACTGGTATTTTAACATAAATTTCAGGTTGAAGAAATATTGCACCTTCTGTGATTTGAAAATTACAGCAGGCCATATTGCGATTTAATATAATTTTTGATTACTTGCCCAGCCCTAAACATGACACAGATCCTGGCAGAAACAGAGCCTGGGGGTTCAAAAGCACAGTGCAGACAGATAATGGCACAAATGGATCACAGCACACACGGATCCTATGGGTTTTAGTGCATGGTGCAGGTAGATTATGGGGCACACAGGTCATATGGTGAAGATGGAAAACCACAGACATTAAAACCACACACACATGATTCCTGGAGGTTTTAGGGCACAGTGCAGTTAAATCATGGCACACACGGATCATAGTACAGCTGGATCTGGGACGTTTAAGGGCATGGTGCAGTTGGATCACTGCACATGTGAATCCTTGAGTTTTTGGGGCATACTGTAGTTGAATCACAGCACCCATGAATTGAGTGGGTTTTAAGGTTGAAGTGCCACAAAAGAGAGTGCCAAAACCAAAACTTTCAAACTGATTTCTTTACTCTTTTGTTGCATAATCATCAAAAGGCTGTCCAGGATAGTGTCCCAACAAAGGGCAATGAATAACAACAAGCGTATTTCTCCCAACCATTTAAACTGAAAAGCTATATAACTGATTACATTTTGGTTTTTTTTAGCAGACATAAAGGATCTTTTTAGTTCTAAATCAAAATTTTGAATGTAACTCATTCTGCATTTAAAAACTCTTCTGCTAAGACCAATAGTTACAACTCCTTTCAGATGACAGAAATACAGAATAGATACAGATTCACTTTACTATTTTACAGTCTTGTTTAGTAGAATAGTCCTCAAACTTGCAGCATTGTAGCTCATGTTGAAACCAATAAAAATAGATGAAACATTCATTATTTTAAAGATTTTGCAACATTTGCACAGCCTTCTTCTTGAGATGCTGTTATGTGAGGCAAACACTCCTTTTGTTTTATGCATCACTGCTCACTTTTTAGGTTTATATCAATATTTAACATTTCTTGATCAATACTGAGCCATACTTAGAGATGAAGAGCAATTATACTCAAAGTGAATATTAGCTTTAATTCACATTTTAGTTCCCCTCTTCCTGCTGTTTTGCATGTTTTACAAACACCTACGTCTGCAATGTGCACCTCTTGAATCCAAAATAAATCCCAAAAGCATTTTCACCGCTAAATTGGCACAAATTAATCAGAGGGTGGCTGAAAGAAGGCTTTAGCTTCATCTAATTGTATCATAATGTTGTGAAAGCATGGCCATTACACCCAGGCACCCATCCAAGGGGTAAAATGTGTGCAAGCTAACGGAGGAAGCATTGCTTGTTTATGTAAAATAGTTCTCCCTTTTATTAGAATATGCAGACGTATGTTTGCTGTTCATATTGCAATAAAATGATATTGGACAGCTGTATTGCTCATCCTGATTTTCTTTCACTCTAGTCTTGGGAAACACATGCTACCATTATTGAAGTTTTTCCCTAAATGCACTGAATCTAGTAAAAAGAGGATAAAAAACCCTTCATACAAAGTCCTTATTATTAACAGTACGTCCAGTAAAGACCCTGTTCATTTATAGGAAATGACAGCCCTGTCTGAATCTTTTTAGATTTCACAGAAAAAAAAACAAAACTTTGATTGTGGTCGATACAAACTTCTGGATGTATCATCTCGTCTCCATTGCGGCTCAAGGCCCTCAGAGTCACGGTCAAGGTCACTCCAGCGGCTGACTCGCTGATTGACATGAGGTTATGAGCTGTCAAAGGTCTCGCTAACCACCCGTGGCATGTCGGCTGAATTTGCTGAAGACATGTATGATTTAATGTGTGGGGTCAGCAGAGTGACCTTATGGTGTCTTCTTTCTTTTACAGCGTGTGATGAGTGGACCGTGCTGCCTCGACCGGACCTCTACCATGACGTCAATCGCTTCGGGCACTCGACGGTCTTCAGTGACAGGTGATCATTCATACAGCAATCCACTGAACGGCTTAATGAATACTGTAATAAGACGGGTAAAATACTGAACATCTCAAATGAACCATTTTGACGCAATCGCAAACATCTGATTGGACATATTCATTGCATTTTTTATTCACTTATTCAAGATTTTGAAGTAGGGTGAGGCACATGAATCAGTCTTTTAGGAGGACATATCAAATATGTTATGCCTGAATCAGCACAGAAGCTAAGTTCACTCTTAGTCATTTATGGCAAAAAGATTTAACTCACTTGTGCCTAATTTTTAGTCAATCATGGGAATTATTCAGGACTTATTTTGTACCAATTTTAGAGCAGGTTTAGTGCAACTTTAAGAAACTAGCATTGATAAACTAGATCTTAAGATAATTCAGTCACTAAATAATGTGTCACACCCCTAAACCATGCAAATATGCAGGATGAGCCCACAAAAGAGCATTGTTTGCATGACTGTGCCAAGCTTGGTAGCTTTAGCTTGTGGAAAACAACTTTGCAATAAGTGCAGAAGAACATTGCAAGCAGAGAGGCAAGTAAAAGGACAGGTTAGTATTGCTCTCATTTAACTTATCTACACTACCGCTCAAAAGTTTGGGATCACTTGGAGTTTTTCTGTTTTCCATGGAAAAACTTATTAAATTATTCAGAATAGGAAATACAGCAAATAACTGGACATGCTGAAAAAAAAACACCTTCTGCAGACCTGAGGCATTCTAACTGTCAGTTTTTTAAGATAATCTTATGAGATTTCACCCCATGCTTCCTGGAGAATCTCCCACATGATGGATTGGCTGGATGGCTGGATGTCTTCCTTCATACCATACAGTGAATCCGCTCCCACAACAGCTCAGTAGGGTTGAGATCTGAAGACTGACTCCACAGTCAGAATTCTGGCCAACTGCTTAGTCTTTAAAGACCCCGTAAATTAAAAATAAATCTGTATTTAGGTTTGTGGTATGATAGATCACTGTGTGTCAAATTTCAGTCAAATAAAGCATCTCCAAGTTTATTAAAATAAGCTTCAAATCATGAAAAATGAGGCAGTAAAATCTGCTCCAGGATGGTGTGGGCATGTCTGTTGAATGAGCTGAAGCCACGCCCACTCAGGAGGAATATGATCCTCTCAGGTTTTAAAAATATTACAGTCTGAATGGAGGAAAGCACTCATGCCATTAGCCTGTCTCTTGACCTTTTGTTGACCTTAAAAAAGAGACAAAGTCTGTTCAAATCTCTGCTATGATGCTTTAAATGATCCATGGACCACTGTGGCTCCACTGAAATGAACTGCTCAGTGATTTTAGATTGTGGCAATCTGTGATGAGGAGAAGCCCAAAGATAAGTTTAATGAGTTTAATAAGCCCTCACACAGTAGGTATGAGCAGCTATCCTTTATTTAGAGCCACAGATAAAGACATACAGGCGGGGTAGTCTGCAGCATTAACCCCCTCACTCATGGTGTCATACTTGGAAAAATATTTTCCCCTAAAAACATGAACCAATAAACAAAACACGCATAACCATAACTTTGCAGTGAAACATGAACATTATAGAACGGTGCAAGAGTGAATTCCTTTGCACAAAATGAACCCAGAAGTCCCTGCTCCAGGTGACTGCTTCCTTCCACAATATTGTAGTGTTAGAGGGGTGGGGTCCTTCCCTACTGTGGGCTCATGACATCGTGAGCCCACATATTGGCCCCGCCCACATGACACCAAGCCAGGAAAGAGGTGAAATGGCCTAAATCCAGAATTCAGTCACATGTAGATCTCAGAGTTTTCACATCTTTACAGCAACCATATTCCAACATATCTAGAGCGTTAAGACAAAAACTTTGGATTTCACTTTACATGGTCTTTAAATATTTTGTAGCCATTTTGGAGGTGTGTTTGGGGTCATTATCCTGTTGTAGGATAAAATTGGCTCCAAGCAAGTGCTGTCCACAGGGTATGGCATGGCATTGCAAAATCTTGTGATAGCTTGCCTCCCCCAAGGTCCTTTCCACTCTTTAAAAATCTCCTATTCTACCTCCAAAGCCCCCCAGACCATCACACTGTCCCCACCTCTCTGACTGATGGTTTTAAGCTCTGTTTAAGCATCTTTTCATTTGTTCTGCATCTCACAAATGTTCTTCTGTTTGATCAAAATACCTCAAACTTGGACTCATCAATGAACAACACCTTCTTCCGGTCTTCCAGTGTCCAGTCTTTTTGCTCCCGTATTAGTAAAATGTTTTTTAGCTGTGAAACATGATGGATTAGCAGCCATACTAGGAGATCGATGCAGAGGACTAACAGTTGCTGATAACTGTAAACTGCATGAAAATGTTTTTCTTTGGAAAACAATTGAATTTGCCATCCCAAACTTTTGAGCAGAAGTGTATGTCCCTTGTGGGGAAGCAGGGAGCTGCTGATCCCGGCTATCATTGGGCGAGTAGGAGGATACATCCCGATTAGGATTATTTGTCTCAGTTCAGTAATTAGATCCAGCCTTGTAGCTCCTAAGCAGCTCTTTATTTGCTACCTTTTTGCCTTATTTTATAACTTAAAAAAAGGAAACCATCTTTTAAACAGGAGCTGACTTGCACCGCTCAAAAGGAGCCAGCTCTTAAAACCAGCTCGTCTGTGAATGACACATAAGGACACCTTTGTAAGATTTCACCAGTATCCCACAAGATTTATTTGCTAGACAGTGTACTGACATATCCTGCTTGGTTATGACGGAGAAAAGTTGTCAAAGATGCACTGGTAACCGCTTAGCTTGTGGCTAATTTGCCCCTATTCATCTACACTGATACTGCACACAGCATGTAGGGTTAACAGGCCATAGAAAGAGATCAGTGTTGTTGCGGAAGAGAAGGGAAAGAGCATCCACTACAATCCAGGCACTTCCTCTCTGGATGCCCAAAACGGATTGTGCATGTATTAACAACCTGAAACAGTCACTGATTCTGTTTCTTCCTCTTTTAGTTTTATGAAGTTGACTTACCCAGTGCTTTGGGATGACAATAATAGTTGAACAAAGTTTTTCCAACCTGTAAACAACCTTTTTCAGGTAGCTGGAGCACAATAAGCAAATTTTGTGCCCAAATATGACAAAAGCTACGTGTACATGAAATGCTAGGGCATTAGCAGCATGCTACCTTGCAGCTAAACATCTGCCGTCCAAAAAATTAGTCACACAGCTGCAGATCCGTAAACTCCAAAGATTCATTCCAAATCATTCAAAAATAAAGAAGTTTCACGCTTTAATGCAGGGATTTTTGTAAAATGTTGGTACGCCTAAGGACAGACTGTGAACTCTGTCAAGAATCAAACCAGAAGCACATAAAGAAAGAAAACAAAGATCAGTCCTCATAAAAATGGGTGACAAATCCTAGGAAAAATCTGAATAGCAGCTAGAACAAGTGCAGATGCTTCCAGACGGGGCACAACGGGTCGCTGAATAGTGTGATGAGTTTGAAGATTATATGAATCATACGCTGTGGCCTTCACAGTCACCGAGTCTGAACCGCAGTGAGCACAGGGAGAATGACAGATATGAGTACTCTTCACCATCACTGCCATCAATATGTTGAATGAGGGAGTATCCTTCAGAATAATGACATTGTATACCTTCTATTGGGTTCAGAGTGCCTCTATAGATATGGTATACCTTCTTACTTTTTATTCAGCATCCATCTAAGGTGAAAAAGAAAGATGCCAATCTTAGATGGGATGACTGCAGAGCACTGAAACATCATCTGAGACTCCCTGTTTTAGCCTGATTTCTCTGGGTAACCTCTTTTCTTTAATGCATGTAAACCACAGTGACAGGTTTTATCTCCACCAGGGCCCACACATGTTTAATTATGCTCTCATGGTATTTAAAGGCATGTCAAAATAGAATATCTTATGCAAGCAAACATGCTCTATATGCATCTTCAACTGTCAGAAATACACGCAGGGACAACCTTTTTCATATGCATTACACAAAGTTTTACATTATGGGATTTTTAGATTTTCTGTTGGGAAATTACCTTTCATGGTTCTTTTATTCATGATCACATCTCTGCTATTTGAACATGCTGGAGTAAGAACAATCTGCAAACTGCACACATTCAGGAGAGACTGTTTGAAGGAAGAAGTAAAAATATGTTAAACTATAGATATCCACTGCTTTGGTAGGCAAAATGAAAGGCTCATTATGGTTGTCTGAAGTGGGGAATTTAAGCCTTTTGCTTGCAGAAGAACCACAAAGATGAGAACAGAACTGCTTTTTTTTCAAGTGCCGACTGAAGTTTCACACGGCAAGACTTTCAAAGATATTCAAATACAAATGTTCTTTGCATCAAAAACTTCAGATCTGAATCATTTGTTTGAAGTGAAGCAAACAAAACACATCAGTGCTAGAATAACACCTTAGAATAGAACAGAACAAATATCATTTGTGCATGGAAACTGAAGACGACAAAATAGATGGTTCAGGGAGGAGACAGCAAACAGATGACAGAGTATACACAACAAGATTCGAATCATTTTGATTTTGTGCCTGAATCAGTCAGCAAAGGCGCAATTATCAGATGATTCTAATGATGATCTTTTCAGATTTTCTCCAATCTGCTCTGAAGATGATCAGATACTTGAAATCGTAAATATTCAAGATGTTCAGCGTCTACAGAATCCTGTGGTGTGTGGGGGCGACTCTGACGACAGTCGAACAGGCCCTCTGTGGATTGTCTCATAAAACAGAACAGCCAATCAGGAAGCAAGCTGTCTGAAGGAGGAAGCACAACAAACACCGCCACTGCAACAATAGTAAACCCGAAGCATAAAGTTAGATAGTTGTCAGAAATAGAGGAGCAACTTGTTGACAAGAAGAGGAGTTGGACTGGAATTGCTATTGCAATGGACGTAGCAGGTAGCTAACAGCTAGCCACATTAGTTTGTTTAAGCTAAAGTCACTATTGGTGCACAAGTTTAGCTCAGTTGGTGTAGGAAGTGCTCATGCACTGAGGATAAAATCCTCCAATCGTGGGATTTATTCACTTTCTTAACGCATGTTTGGCGCATATCTTTCCCTATTCCCTCTCCCCTTATGTCCTGCCTCTCTTCAGCTGTAGCAAATAAATAACCCGACATCCCAGATCAACTGTTTCAAATATCCATTGCAGATATATTTACATTCATCAAGAAGAGCAGAAAAGTGTTTGGGAAAGGCAGGGCTTTTCAGAAGAATCTCGGAATCCAATCCAATCCACTTTATTTATATGGCACATTTTATAAACTGAATGTTTCCAAATTGCTGCACAAAACATCATTTAAAAACAAAACAATTGGTATACCAGTGCTCAAGATAAAACCAATAAAACCAAGAAAATATTTAAAACAATAGATGGTAGCTAAAGACAATAAATATAAATACAATGTATAAAAAAAGATAAAAACAATAGAAATAAATAAAATGATAAAAGACACAGGGGAGCACACAACTCACGTGGTGTTAAAAGCTAAAGAATAAAAATGGGTCTTAAGACGAGACTTAAAACACTCCACTGTGGGGGCTGTTCGGACGTTGGGGGGGCAGAGCGTTCCATAGTTTAGGGCCGGCCACAGAAAATGCCCGGTCCCCCCTGGTTTTAAGTCTTGTCTTAGGCACCACAAGCTGGAGCTGGCCCTCGGGCCTCAAAGCACGTGCTGGTGTATAAATTTGGATGAGGTCCGAGATGTACTGTGGGGCCTGTCCATTCAAAGCTTTAAAAATAAACAATAAAATCTTAAAATCAATTCTAAAATTAACAGGAAGCCAGTGCAAAGACGCAAGAATTGGGGTGATATGTGATTGGAGGAATGTTCTGTCCATCACTTTCATGATAGGCCAATCAGAGCGACAAGACTAAATGAGCTGACAGGTTACCGCTGCCCTAGATTATTAGTGGCGGAGCTTCTTGGGGAATAACTGTGTTTATGATTGTGAGCGCCAAAGTTCGTAACATCTAGCCCAATCTGCTGGATCTCATTGGTTGTTGTGGATGTGCTGTTGGAGGCACACTGAGGATTTCAGACGGATATATGTTTGCTACAAGCCTCCACTTGGGGTACACCCCCATGGTCGTCAGGGGGTCCAATCTGGCCTTGAATGGGGGATAAAATCATGTTGCATGTGGCCAGTCTTAGGCTGTAAATTGTCTGTTACTGGGTCTATGCTTTTTGAATGGTAGAATTGAAGAGTGCAGTTTATGACTTGATAATTGGCCCTAGTTACCAAAATCTATTTGCATGGGCTCAATTTTGAAGAAAACAACTTTTAAATGTCATGTATTTTTTAAAGTAGAGATTAGTTTCTTCTGAAAATAATCCTTGTTGTGTTCATATGTGACATTTTATTATTGTAATTCAACTTGAATAGATTATAGAGAAGGTGCTGCAATCAGAGGCGATGACTCACCTTTAAGTATTCTCTGCACCACCAGCAGAGCAAGACTCTCAGATCCATATTAAATTATACATCCTGTTGTAGCGATCGCATCAAATATTAACATGAATCACCAGCCCTGTTTGAGTCAATTCTCACTGATGACTCCTGCTCCTCTGAAGCAATTAGGAGTTTGTTCATGCATTCATTATTTCATTGATCAAATACAAATTTAACACGATTGCTGACTGCAGGACAGAATCCAAGGCAGTGGCATTTAAGAAAGAAAAGCACTTCACATGCTAAAAAGCAGAATGAGGAAATGTACAATGGTGAGGAAAAAGTGAAGTCCTGAGGCTTTAAATAAGTAAACGTATAATGTAATAGACACCCCCTGCTGTAACCCCAGTTTAGAATTGATTTTTGTAGGTTTTACTCCTCACTTTCAAGGTACTCCAAGGTCTGGCTGCAGCATGGATCTGTGAGAGTTATTTCTGCCCAAAGTGCATCTACACTCCACCTCAGATCCTGCTACAAAACCCCGCTAGCAGTCCCCCAGTCTAGACTTCAAACTGAAGCCAAGAGTGCTCTACATTTACTGCCAAGGCCTCCCAAAGTCTGGAACAGTCTTCTTTTTCAAATTCCTCCTGCTTCCTTGCTTTAAAAATGTCTTTTTAAAACTCCTTTTCGGCTTCTTTGGGTTGCTCTTGTTTCAGGATATTTGGGTTTTGAGGTATGAAGATATCCAACTCAACATATTGTAACAAATTAAACAAAAAAGATCATTGTGGACACCAGTTCCAAAACCCTAACCCCAAATCTGAAAAAAGTTATTTCTCAACAATGCTAATTTCTGTTTAAATCTAATATTAAGGTGGGATTGAAACAATAACAAAGACTGAATATAGGATAAAACCAAAAAGACT
Source organism: Cheilinus undulatus (assembly GCF_018320785.1). NCBI lineage: Eukaryota > Metazoa > Chordata > Actinopteri > Labriformes > Labridae > Cheilinus > Cheilinus undulatus. Next base: position 7,391,987 of record NC_054882.1, on the reverse strand, counting down.
ATTTGAATTATTTAAAAACCAAAATAAACGTAGATATCAGACACACATTTAAAATTAAGAAGGTTAAGGAGGTAGCCACATGCAGCATGTTTTATTGGCTCCTAAGTATAAAGTCAAGCAAGACCAAGGTCATGTCTCATGTAATAACAAGCAAGTCTCATATCAAGTACTAAGTTAAGGCAGGTAAGTCCTGTGACAACTCCTGAGTCAAGTCACAAGTAAGAACAAGCAAGTCCTCAGGCAAGTCCAGGGTCAGGTCCCAAGACAGGCAGGTTTGAGTTAAGTCCCAGATGAAGACAGGCAAGACCCAAGTGAAGTCCCAAGTTGACAGTTAAATCTTGTCAAGTCAAAAGTAAAGACAGGCAAGTCCCAAGTATAAAGACAAGCAAATTCCAAGTCAAGTCCCAATTATAGATAGGCAAGTCCTGAGTCAACTTCCAGGTAAAAATAGGGGTTCTAAGTTCCAAGTAAAGCCAGGCAGGTTTGAGTCAAGTCTCAAGGATAAAAGTAGTCAAATTTCAAATCTCAAGTTCCAAGTAAATATTGGCAGGTCCTGTATTGAGTCTCTGTAAAGACAGGAAAGACCCTTGTGAAGACAGTTGAGTCTGAAGTTAAGTCAAAGGTAAAGACAGACGAGATCCAAACTTCTACACTTTGAATTCAGAGCTCTGAACTAGTCATCATCACTGGTCATCAAATTAAGTTACTCTACCTGTTTCCCTTAGCTTCAGCAAAGTTAACTTTAGCACCATAGATTCCAGCATCAGAAATGTAGCATTAGTAAAGCTAGCATTATCTAAAACATTACCCTGCAATTGATACAACCTTGATTCACTGTACTCTCTGCAGCTTCAAACGTGGAACAAATTGATTAATTTGAACTATTTGTGACATTTTGTTAGGAAGATAGTTTTAAACCTCAAGTAATTTTAAGTCATAACTAAGGCTCAAATCCAAGTGAAGTCACGAGTCTTTGGTGTTAAAGTCTAAATCTGTTCTAAAATTGTCAATTAAAGTCCAAAGCCATTAAAGTTTTGACATGAGTCACATAACTTGGACTCAGCTAAGACTCAGAAAAATGTTGCTTGTTTAACAGGAAGATATTCTTTTTTTTTGAACGTATCTAAATTAGCAGACCTTAGCTTTTTGTATCCTAAAAAATTGTGGATTGAGATACCTTTTAATAGGAAGTTTGAATTTTTGCAGTGTATCTGTACTTAGCTTAACAGAAATGCTAATAAAACTTAATTACCTTGCATAACTTTAATCTCTTAGAACAACTATTCTCTCATAAATTTAGCAGGTTTATTGCATTTACACATCTTAAAGCACCAATTTGGTCCCACTTGGTTGAATTTGGACGTTACACTGAAGAAATAGCCTCCTTTAAGCATGCTTTTTAAAGAGTAATGAGGCCATTATTTCTGCACAAAGGGATTTGCCGTAGAGTCTATTAAAGTTTTGCTTTAATGCATGAAATAGAATAGAATTTCTTTTATCACTTTTGTACCAGAGTGAAGGCAATAATCTCAAAGATACGTCTGTGAAAGACTGGATTAATGAAAGAAAAGTGAGAAAATGTACTTCTCTCTCAGTTATGTAAATCAACATTTTTTAAGTACACATCCTTTGCTCAAACAACGTAATGTGCATCCCATACTCAATCCCTCAGTCTTCTCCTCCTGATCTTATTGAAAAGGGAAAAGTGTGCCCTCTTTGGTCTCAAGGGACTTCTGATCAGACTTCTGCACATTACCCATCCACCCCGCACTGACTCTGCTACAAATGCTCACATATATACACCCACACACTAATCCCAGCTGCTGAACAGAGGCCAGAGCAGAAAGATGTTCAGAAATGCCCTAAACTGTCAGCCAAACCCACACACACAGCAGGGGGTCTGTCAGGTCCATCCGCTCAGGAAGAGAGGGCTTGTCTGGGATTTAGCAGACTTGTGAGAGGGGGGGCTGAAACCAAGAGAAGAAGAAGAACACTTGGACTAAGCTTCTCTGGCTCTTATTGTGCACAAAAGGTCAAAACTGGGGAGGATTTTGGGGCAGAAATCATCCCCTCTTACCTCCTGAATCCCTTCCCTTTTTCCTCCTTGATACCCCTCTTACATCTTCTTTCCTCTCCTCCTGCAGTGTGATGTACGTGTTTGGCGGCTTCAACAGCATGCTGCTCAGTGACGTCCTCATGTATAACTCGCCCAGCTGCTCGGCCTTCTCCAGCCCGGCATCCTGCAGCCAGGCCTGGCCGGGGATCCACTGCGTCTGGAACAGCACCCAGGGGTCCTGCCTGCCCTGGGAGAGCAACGCAAACGGGACTGAACAGCAGATACCGGCGTCCTGTAACACACGATCATGTAGGTGGCAACACAAGCACACCAAAAGCATCCAATACTGCACATCTTGCCATGTAAAATTCATCCAACAACACAGTTTTAGAGTAGTTTTGTCTTGAGTGCTGCATGTCTTCTCTACATTGAAAACATGGATGTCCAACCATGCAGTCTAGTATATCAGAGAGAAAGACAAAACAATGCCAAAGGAGGATTTTATGTGCGAAGGAAGTTCTAAAAGTAGAAAATTTGGCATCATGTAGCTTTAGAAACTTCCCAGATAATAGTTATGTCCACTTAAATTTCTTCTAAGCTACCAAATATTGGTATATCATTATTCTCTGCCTTTTCCTTGATAATCAAGCAAGTGGACTCATGAGAAGTATGCCTGACCATTACACCAACAGGCTGTGATGACACTATATTCAAATACTTGTACTTTATTATGGAGTTCGCTCCCTTTTGCAGCTCCACACTTCTTGGAAGGCTTTCCACAAGATTTTGGAGTCTCTGGGAATTTGTCTAGCTTGCAATCTCCATTCCAGTTCATCCCAAAGGTGCTTGATGGGGTTGAGGTCAGGGCTCTCTGTGGGCCAGTCAAGTTCTTCCACACTGAACTCATCAAACCATGACTTTATAGTCCTTATAATCATGTTGGAATAGAAAAGGGCCTTCCCCAAATTGTTGACACAAATTTGGAAGCTTAGCATTGTCAAAGAATGTCTTGGTGTGCTGAGGCATTAAGATTGGCCTTCACCAGAGATAAGGGGCCAAGCCCTGAAGCCCCACACAGCCCCATATCATTATCCCTCCTCCACCAAACTTCCCAAAAGTCAGGCAGGTGATGTTTTCCCAGCATCCACCAAACCCGGTGACTTTTCAAGGTCTTCAAAGATAAAATCCACACCAGTTACTCTGATATTAACATCTTTTTATGAAATTTTTAATCCACTTTCTATTGCTTTTGCCGTTAGCTTTGAACGCTAACCACCATATTTTGTCCCAGAATGCTTTGTGACGGGCTGTTGATCAATGGCAGGCTCTTCTGTCGTTGAATCCTGCTGTGTTGAATAGCACAGATCTTGGTGTTGCTGGCCTGAATAGCTCATAATGTAGAGAAAGAGATGTTGAGAAACTGTGATGTGGCCCTCTGTGCCACTGCAGACAGGAACAACTGATTAAAAACAGCCAATACAAAGAAGTGCAAGGACTTTTTTTGTAAATGTGTGCATATTTCAAAGAATTTTTGTGACAGAGTGATTATTTTTTCACTTTTTGGTCCCCAAGAGATGAGAGAACAAGTTTGGGCAAAAAGAACAGTCTTAATCATTATTGTTCACTGTGTGTCTTCATAGTCCCATGACCTTTATAAAATTCAAGTGGCTTTACTGCACACATATTCTTAAAGCCCAGGTTCTCCTGAGGGAAAAAGGATTTTTTGAGCTTGATTATGCACCACAGGGTTGATGTTTTACAATCTTTTAAGACAGTGAGTCCAGGAGAGACAAAATGGTAAAAATAGCAAAAAATCTGGCAAACATATTTTGATCATATTTTGTGGCTGAGTAGAAGCGGTCAGGATGAGGGTCAGCACCTCCAAGTTTGAAGCCACGGTTCTCTTACAGAAAACGGTTGATTTCTGCCTCCAGGTGGGGAGAGTGTCTTTGCCCCAAGTGAAGGAGTTCAAGTACCTCAGGATCTTGTTCATGAGTGAGGGTAGAAGGGACCGCAGACGTTGTGCCGCACTGCTGTGGTGAAGAGGGAGCTGAGCCAGAAGGCTCTTGATTTACCGGTCAATCCCAACCCTCACCTATGGTCATGAACTCTGAGTAATGACCAAATAAGATGGCGATTCCTCAGGAGGGTGGCTGGGCTTAGCCTTAGAGATAGGGTGAGGTGCTCAGACATCCGGAAGGATCTCAAAGTAGAGCTGCTGCTCCTTCCCATTTTCCAGGCATGTCCAACTGGAAGTAGACCCCGGGGTAGACCCAGAACTCACTGGAGGGATTATATATCTTATCTGGCCTGGGAATGCCTCAGAATCCTCCAGGAGGAGCTGGAAAATGTTGCTGGGGAGAGAGTTTTCTGGGTTGCTTAGCCTGCTGCCACAGTGACCCGACCCTGGATGAGCAGACAAAAATGAATGGATATTTTGAAGGCAGCAGTGTCTGCTTTAAGTTTCAATCTCTCTGTAAACGGTGGCTTATGTGGGCTCCTCCAGTTGCACAGAATATGTCTGGCTGCTACCATTCAACCCTTTATTATTAGAGCTGACTCTGCTTTCCTTAATAGTCAACTTTGAAGAAAAATCTTTCCTTTTTTCTTTCAACAGGCAAACATATCGCTCACCTTAGGTCTTAGAAAAATGTAAAATTTCCTGCTTCTTGCTCTTAATGGCCTCCTTTGACGCCTACCCTGCAGCAGCGTTTATATGCCTTGAAATAACACTGCAGAAACCATCTATCTTATAAGTTATGGCCATGTTTGCTTTTGTTGGTTACATAGAGGCATCAGTATTAATTTCAGTCAGGTTCATGACCAGCTAAAACTCCTTTAAGGGATTTAGGATGATGAAACATGCAGGAGATCAGTGATAAAAATAGATTTACGACATTGATTAATCCAAACTCTTTTTAAAGCAGTCTTTGTATGATAGTGGAGAGTGTACTGGTGTGTTAGTGAGCATGTGTGTGCTCCTTAAGTGTTGCTGTGTCCTACAAACACACCTTAAAATGAGTGCGTCCCAGTTCTTAAGTTTTACTGCCCTCTATATGAGCGTTAGTCTTTGTGTTTCAGCTAGGACAGAATAAAATAATCATCAGGGACAGGTCATCAGGTCTCTCCACCTCCAGCTGTGATTTCTGTTCTGTTTACCTTTTGTGATTTGTTAAAAAAAAAAAAATCTGCTTTTCCCCAACCAGCTCGCTCTCATTTTCTAGTGTCAGCGTCTGCACAAACGTTAGCAGATAGAATATCATTCGGGCACATTTAATACCAGCGAGGCCTCTTTTCTCTGCTGCTGTCTGGCAGTTTCTCTGCCCCAGATTTCCCCAGAAGATACTGAATGTCCAGGAAGTGGTAACTGATCTCTGGTTCACAGAAAAGTTAGAAATACTGGAATTGCAGTCTGAGTACAGAGAGAAAAATATGAAAGAGCCTCGTATTCACCAGACGCTCCAATTATTTTCTAACTGCTGTTCGTGTTGTCACAAAATGCTCTTTGTTTCTGGTACAGGAGTATTCATGTTCTTCCAAATGTTGCAGATGCCGATAACGAGAGGTGCGACCAGTACACAGACTGCTATAGCTGCACAGCGAACACCAACGGCTGCCAGTGGTGCACGGGCCAGTGTGTCTCTCTGGGAAGCAACTGCACGTCTGCCACGGTGAGAAAAACGGACCCCACTGCTGACGGTGCTAACCCTGCTAACTCCAACCCTGCAGAAACATCACAGCTGTGTCCACAACTATCAGTTAAAGCTCAGCTGGCTGCTGTTTACAGATTATTAGTCATGAATACAACAAGTGCCACCCTCTGAAACTGTGAAAAAGCAAAACTTAGGAGGAAAAAGGGGGATTTTGCCCAGAAAATCTACATTTATTTACATTATCTGGTGCATTACTATTCAAGTTCTAATTTTCTTTGACAAACCACACAAGTATGTAACTTCTCTCACTATGTAAACAGGAGTTTTATCTAATGTCTATTATCAGGGATTAATAATCCGTTTTGGGCATTTTGAAGTGACTGCATTTTAGCATGCAGGTCTTCATGATGCATTAACAGCACATCTTCAGCTATGACCTAATATCAGAACTCACTTGCGCACTTCTTATTCAAATAACAGCCTATACATAATTTCTGTGGCTCTCTTATTGTGGCTTGGTATCTCTACATGGTGATCTAAGAGGCTAGTGGTGCATCTTTAACAGCTTTTCTCCCTTGCTTTGTTGTCAAAATCCTTTCAAATAACATGTGAAGTTGCTATTTAGCAAATAAACCTTATCAGGTAGATTGAAATGAAAACTCAGTTCAGGATGACAAGTAACACGGGAGTCTTCATGTGCCATTCTCAGACCAGCTTTTTATGTGCAGCAGTTACATTTATATCTATTTTAGTCATTATTTTAAAGATATAAAAAGGCCAGTTGATAGCAAATAAGGGGCTATTTGGGGGCCAAAAGACTGGTGCTGGTGACTAAAAGTCTGGATCTCTTAAAAAAAAGCTGCAACTCCCATTATTGCAAGCAAGACTTGATGGGCATAAATGATAAGATAAGATAAACTTTATTGTCACACAGAGTGAGAAATTTGTCTTGGGCTTTTCACCTGTGCTGCAGCCATAGACAGCCATCAGCATCATACAGATTACACATGAAAATCACTTTGATGTAAGACAGTGAGTATCAATAAAAATCTAATGTAGGTTAAAATATGCTCAGTGATTGGGTGTGCTTAAAGGGCTTGGTTATGGCTCATTAGTGCTGCTATTTGCTGCTGTTATCCATTAGGGTGTTATAAATCATGATATCTTTATTTTGGTTGCCAATGTTTACTATTTATAGTTTTGTCCAATTTAATCCTTTAAAAAACAGCATAAAAACTTGTCTGTTTACAGTGTGAATATGGTAGCACTGCCTTGTGCTGGAACTGAGAAAAATAATACAGTCTAGCACAAGCTTCATTCTCTGTTGAGGGCCATAGTTCACTGAATTTAAATAATTTTTCGGGAGCCGGTTAAAAATGGGCTGCAGGCCACATTTGGCCCCTGGGCCATAGTTTGGACAGCCTTGGTGTAGAGCAGGGGTGTCAAACTCAAGGCCCGGGGGCCAAATCCGGCCTGTAGCACAGTTGCACCCAGCCCACAAGATCATATTTTTATTAAAACTGGTCGAGTGGTGTAAGGTCTGAAGATTTCCTCCAGTATAAAAACGTAAACTTAACCCTGATTACTCAAAATATCCTTAAGTCATAAAAGTTTTTAAGTGTAAAGAGCACAAATAATTAGAAAAAGCCAAATGTGGCAAAAGAAATTAATTTTAGTTTTCATGTCATATTTTCAATTTTACATCTCACAGTTATGACTTAAGCTCACGTTTGTGACTTTTATTAAATATTTTGACCTTTAAGATTCACAATTTTAAAATTAAGGTAATCTTTTGACCTTTTTAAACACATTATTTCAAATTGTATGTCATATTGGTATGTCATATTTATTTTGGCAGCCCCCCAGGGAGGGGGCACCAAAGATTTTAGGGTGGACGTGAGGATCTGTTTGCTGTGAGGCTGCCAAAATAAAATTTGCGAATACTGACTAAAACCATGATAATAACTAGTTATTAAGTAGTTTATACAAAGGTCTTTTGGTAAGAAAGCATGCATATGCCTTTTTAGGGTTTTATCATTGAAACAATTAAATTCTATGTTGATTTTTGGTGGGAGTGTGTCACTTTTTCTTCTCTCGTGGGTCATGGGGGCTCTGCTTTTCTTAGGTACATGTAATTAATTTTTTCATTCATAGTTTTTTCAAACTATAGTTGTAAATTGTTCTTTCCCCTTTTACCAACAACCAATCCAACATTAAATATCACAGTTTTAGAAACAACCAATCCAACATTAAATATCACAGTTTTAGAAACCTCTACACCCCCTTTATGTTCTGCTGCCTTTTACTCATAATAACATTTTGTTCCACTTGATCAGATGTCTTTCATGGATAGAAAAAAATAATAATTGGCTTCTCTTAATGTATTATTTTCTGGTTTCTTTTCCCAGGGAGCCATAGGGGAGTATGAGGCATGCCCCAAGGACAACCCATCATACGTGTGCAACAAGAAAACCAGCTGCAAGAGCTGCGCGGTGGACCAGAACTGTCAGTGGGAACCCAGAAACCAGGAGTGCATCTCACTGCCAGGTAGCTGGGGAAAAAGCACCTTTATATTACTAAAACGGGCATCACATTCACAAGCTTCATAAAAAACTAACACTGTGCAGGAAAAAAGGTCAGTTTGAATGTTTTTGACAGCCTTGGTTGGGGTTGTAAAGATGGTAGTTGCCTTTTACACCAGCATTGTGTAAGTTTTAGTGCTAGTTCTGGTATAAAGTACCCGACATTGGAGTAAAGTATGTAAGCTGGTCATGACCCCCCTCGCTCTATTTGAACATTTTAAAAAAAGGCAAATTCAAACAAAAGAAAGAAGGGTATGTTCAATGATTTCTCAAGAATAAATAAAGCTTAAATGGATGATTGTTTTTGTTTTCACTTAAATATCAGTCTTTTCCATCCTCTCTTTGCTCCAGAAAACGTGTGCGGTGAAAGCTGGCATCTGGTCGGTAACTCCTGCCTGAAGTTCATCACAGCAAAAGACTCATATGACAACGCCAAGCTGGCCTGCAGGAGCCACAACGCCGTCCTGGCCTCACTGACCACGCAGAAGAAGGTCGACTTTGTCCTGAAGGAGCTGCAGATTATGAGCGTCGTGGTGAGTATTAGAGAGGGGTTATCACCTCGAAGCAGAGCTGCATGCTTACAGATGAGAAAAGGAAAATTAGAATAAAGCATCCAAGACGTGGTCAAGAAAGAGAACGACAAAAATCATTATTTACTCTCTTATTTATGCTCTAAAACTTAACTGTTTTAAGATTTTGCACTTGTCTTAATGTCCTCTGGCTCCATCCTATGTGTGTGTGATTTTTGCACCACTGAGCGTGAAGCAAATCTTCCACTAACAGAATCTTTCCTGAGAGCTCAGACCCCTCTTACTCGCTCCATTAGAGCACACACACGGAAATCTATCCCAACAATCGACTAGCCATCACAAGCTGCTGTTTATATCATCAGATGCAGGTCACATATCTGCAGATGGATGTGAAGATAGAGAGGGGATGTACAGTGTTGGCTTTAATCATCGCGTCAAGTTAAGACATGGAAAATACCCGTGCTGAATATAGAAATCAAAGCTCAGATCTGCAAACGCTGCCTTTACATAAAGAGAACGTCTAAACAGGCTTTGATCTCAAATGCTGTATTTGTGGTTGTAATATTGACGTGTAAGCTCGTATTTAACTGTACGCTGACCTGCAAATGTCCTGTTTCATAAACAGTCTAAATTTAGCCTCCAGTAAATCCGTGGTCCGACTCTGGACTTGGCTCTTAATCACAGCGAGTTCACTTTGGAGGCTGACAAAAAAATCATCCGTTTTTTTAAGCTTTAGTTTTATTTCTCATTTTGCAGAACCTGTGAGAATAGGCAGCTACTGCCAGTGTCACTTACCTGATTTTTATATTAAGGAGATTTTATGTAGAGAACAACGGTGTTTTTAAATTTTAATTGGATTTTTTGTGATTCACACTTGTGTAGATACTGTATTTCATTGCAGAAATCCTACATATTGTATCTTTAAGCTAATAATGCTGCTTCTGATCTCATGCCAATAATATCATACATCCCTACCCAGAATGTTCAGTTCTCTCTAAATTTAGATCCTGGTTTCTGTGCTTGGAAAGCAGAGAGTTCCTTAAAGGTTCCTAGTTTCTGAGGAAGGCTCCTGTTGTTGAAAAGCACCTGTATCATCACTTTTAGTAACCCACTGCATTTATTTGGATTCACTTTCGGCATTATTTTATAATACAGTATATTTTGGGAAAAGGACAACACAAAGCAAAGTCACTTTCAATATTGTTTTGGCTTTACATGATTACCATTCACTAAAATCTTTAAGGCAACTGAGATTAAACTGGTGGCAAAATTTGGAACAAGCTGTTTGTTTATTCTATGTTTTTGGTCTATATGTTCTGTCGAAGTTCTGTACTTTTCAACTTTTTTTCTCTCCCTGCTCTTTTGCAGAAGCAAAAATTTACATTCAAACAACAACTCTGTATCTACAGGTTATATTGCTTTGACAAAATGGTCTTTGTTGTCCTCATTTTGTGCAGTATTTTCCCATTTTTGATGCCTTTTAACCCATTTTTGCACTTTAATCCCATTCATAAAAACTTTTTCAACACCTTTTCTGCCCATTTTTTTAACCCATTTTAAAAACACTATCCAAATTTTGATGCCAACTATGACCCCTTTTCATAACACTCGGGTTTTCACCATTTTTAACCTATTTTTGCAACATTCTTACACTCTTCAAGATTTTTTCTTTACATTTTTGCAACTTTTTGCCGTTTTTTGACGTCCCTTAACCCATATTTGCCACTTTTTAATCCCGTCTCACAAAATTTTCAGCCCATTTTTGCCACTTTTATCTGCCATTATTATGAATATGTGCACCTTTTTCCCATTTTTGATGCCTTTTAACCAATTTTTGCACTTTAATCACAATTTTAGAAAACAAAACATTTTTAAACATCTTTTTTGCCCATATTCCTACTTTTGATTGATACTTTTGATTTTATTACACCCATTTTTTCCACTTTTCTAACTGTCATTGACACTTTGACCCATTTTTGCTATTTTCTGCCTGTTTTTTAGCCTCTGTTAACCATTTTTTTGCCACTTTAAGTCATTTTTTTTTTTTTTTAAATTTTTTTTTAATTTGATTATTTATTTGATTAGGAAAGTGCACATAAATCAACATTTTCGCAAAACACGATAATGTAAATATGCAGGAATTAGCACAATAGCTAAATTTCATCCGTTGTCCTAAGGCAGGTAAGTACAGAAAGAGCAAAAAACAGATTAAAATAGCATGATTCACAAGACAGTACACAGATATCACACAGTTTTAACAAACAAGACGGACGCAATTTGTACACAACAAATAACTCACAAAAAGAAAGCTATCTAAAAGCAAGAGGCATAAAAGCCCTCAGCAGCAAGCAGTGGAAGAGGAGATATACATTATGAATGATTACACGATTGGTTTGTTTTCAGCCAATGTTTAATGTTTAAAAAAAGGGGTTTACATTTTTAAGATGACTATGGCATAAATAAGTCAATATTTATTGCTTTAATAAGTTGTTATTATTCAGGTAAAAAGTGAAATATGGTTCTCAGAGATTGCTGAGCTCCATGGGCCCCACATTTGGCTGGCCTCAGAAAGCCCCCCCAAACACTGATAAGTTTATCTTAAATCTGTTGCAGTTGTCAAGTCTTTTCTCAAAATGTCCACATCAGCCTCCACAAAGTGTAGCATTTTTCTGTACTTCAATAAAGTTCACATCCTCAAACTCTGTGAATTAAAATGCTCTTTACAGAGAAGTCCTCATTCCTCCGACTGATGAGGAAAGAGGGTTCAAGGAGCCCTTATATCAGCCCAATCAAAGCAAGATCTGTCTAAATATTTTACAATGCATCTACACTTGAGTTCACTGGAGAGCGTTATGTAATCCTGAATGTATCTGAAGCACTTTGAGTGTTCAGGTCTGACGACCCGGTCTACACTTAAACAGGGTGTCATCTCCAGCTGCAGCCCTGCTTTACTTTCTCTACAGATTATCCAGCATGCACAAACGCTGCCTTCCCTTTCCAAAGCCATCCATGCATAAATGTAAGCCACTTAGGATACTACAAAGTGCTCTAGGGCCACTGCATAGCATATGAAATGTTAAAGTTAAAAAGACTAAAACATTGAGTCTAAATCACAAAGCTGGGCTGGAATTGAGAAGCGGTTTCCATCCATACTAATGAAGTTGTTTAGATTTCCCTTGCTGGTTTAAATCCAATTCTGCTCCAGCCTCATGTAATCTTTGTGCTTAAAGGTAAAAAAGAAATAAAACCAAACTCCTCTGGAGTAACATTGGTATTCAATCTGTCCAGTTCAATGATAAAAATCCTGTACAGGCGCTGAGACTCTGAAACATGCTTCACAAGTCTTCCCTGCCGTGTTTTATCGACACTGTTTGTGCTGTTAAGGAGTTCCATTTCCAGACAGGTTCAATCAATCCTAAAAAATGCAATTAAATCTCGATGGAACAGTCATTCGACCCATGTCTGCGGGAGATCGAGCTCTCTTTGTTTACTACTACTGCAACAGCGTGGCCATTGATTAGAGATGGGGTGGATAACAGAGCCTCCCAAGAGGAGTGAAGTAAAGCTGCTTTTATAGCTGCTCAGCCAGTCTGAGGGAGTTTATGTCACTACAGATGAAATATTGAACCCTAGATTGTTCTTTTCGTTACTTACAACCCACATAGTTTTTCTTTTATTACAAGAAAATAGCCATCCTAACATGTTTCTGCAACCCCTGAAGGCCAAAAGATGATCACCAATATTTAATGGTTTTGTTTTCATCATTAGGGATGCTGATTTACAGAGTAGAGAAGAAAGAGGCAGAAACAAAAGTCTTTTGACTTTGAGAAACTGTTGTTTATTTGCAGTACAAGGCCACAGTGACACCCTGGGTTGGACTTAGGAAGATCAACGTGTCGTACTGGTGCTGGGAGGACATGTCGCCCTTCACCAACACCACCCTGCAGTGGCTGCCTGGCGAGCCAAGCGACGCCGGATTCTGCGGATACCTGGCCGAGCCTGCGTCCAGCGGACTGAAAGCACAAACCTGCATCAACCCAGTGAACGGCAGCCTCTGTGAACGACCAGGTGGGTTCACTTTAGTCAACAATTAATGATGGATAGGTAGAGAGAATGATGACAAATACAACCACATATAAGCTGGTAGCAATCCACTCACAGTAGCGTACAAGTGTGTTTGGAAAAGTTGTATTTTGTACCAGTTCTGTACTCTGGTGTTGTATGCTGAACTGATTTGATAAATTAATAGAAATGACTAACATACATTCTTAAAAGGGATACACAGATGCATCAGATTACCAGCAGTATCAGTTAATTTTGGCCCTTTTTGGCAAATAATGTGAACTTAAACTGATATTAGTAGCAGATGTTTATCCATCATTTTAATACTGGCATCTGTTTCCCTAATGGCTGATTAGAGGTGGGTAGACCTGTAAAAACCATTGAAAGGGTGGGTTAACTGGTTTTAAAAACAACATAGTGGACAGTAAACCAGTACAAATATCATCCAATTGGGAGGTAAAGCAGTATAATTATCATCCAAGTGGATGGAAAACCAGTATAAATACCATCTGAATTGATTGTGCACTTATATTAACACCATCCTAGTGGATGGTAAACTGGTATATATACCATCCTTGTGGAAGGTAAACTGGTATTGATACCATCCTAGTGAACGGTAAACTGGTATTGATACCATCCTAGTGGACGGTAAACTGGTGTTGATACCATCCTAGTGGATGGTAAACTGGTATATATACCATCCTTGTGGAAGGTAACCAGTGTAAATACCATCCAAATAGAAGGTAAACTGTATTTATACCATTGAGGTGGACAGTACCCAGTATAAATACCATTCAAGCAGATTGTAAACTGATATTGAAACCACCCTAGTGGATGATAAACTTTGTAAATACCATTAAGGTGGACAATAACCAGTTTAAATACCATCCAAGCGTACAGTTAAGCTTTATAGGTACCGCTCTTACGGATGGTAAACAGGTAAAGATACCATTGAAGCTGACAGTAACCATTATAAATACCATCTTTATGGATGGTAAACATCCAAATGAACAGTAATCTATATTAATACCATCCAAAGGAAAGTGAACACCCAAATGGATGGAAAACCAGTATAAATACCATTTAAATGGAATTTAAACTGGTATTAATGTCATCCTTTTGGATGATGAACTGGTATTAATACCATCGTAGAAGAATGGTAAGCAGATGAAAATACCATTGAAGTGGACAGTAAACCAGTATACCATCAAACTGGGCAATCAACCAGTATGAAAACCGCTGTGCGCTGCTATGGTTTGACTTGTCTTAAGGCCCAGCTCTTCAGTAATTCCTGTTATAGTTGCTTAAACATGTTTGAAGTTGTGTTTTAACTCATGAATAACTTGTTTTTTAAGTTTATGATAATTCAAAGTAGAGAAAGTTGAGTTAAGCAAAGTTGGAGAAGCAGCTAAAAACTCTATAACTCTGTACAGTTTTTCAGCTAAAGCTCAGTTAAACCAATAAAAAAACACACTAGTTTTTTATAGTGAGTGTCTCACAAAAATGTCTGTACTTGTTTGTGACTGCTTTTATTGTGAATGTCCACATCAGGAAATGTGGTGGGGACTTATAGAACAATTTTTCTGTGATTTTATGCTCAGATATAAGTTGAGTATGCTATCACAGACTGTTTTAGAGGTGGAGGGGGTGTTATAACACCTGAATTTGCATTAGAAAAAGTATTTCTGGGGAGCAGGTGGCCTAGTTGTTAAAGGCGCTCCCGGGTTCAAATCAGGCCTGAGGCCCTCTACTGCATGTCTCTCCCCCACTCTTGACCCTGTTTCTGACTCTGTCCACCGTCCTCCTCTGTCTAATAAAGGCACAAAAAATGTCCAAAAATAAATCCAAAAAAGAAAAGAAAAATGGTTTTTTTTTTTTTTTTTGCTGTATTGTGATGAAATGCTGTCACTGTAAAGAGTAAAATAAATACTGTTATATAAGGTTTGTGATATAGATATTCATTCCGAAAACTTGTATCTGTTTTTGTGGTCAAAGGTGAAAGAAAATGTGGGCAAAATAAGTGATGAAAAAGACCCTAGGCAATAGTATCAGCCGTCAGCTAATTTATCATTTCAAACAGCAGCATTGGCCCTTATTTTCACAATTCTGAAGTTTAAAATAAGCTTGAGGTCCATTATTTCAGCTGCATCATCTCCGAGTTTTATCAGAATGTTCAGGATGAACTTTACAACCTTTTTGTATCACTTATCAAAACAGAAAAGATTTTTAGAACATTTTATCGATCATAGTTTGTGAAAAGTCAAACCACCAGAGGAGGTTTGACTCCCACAGAAGCATCCATGCTGTTAATTGAATGCCTTTTAACCCCAATCCCATGGGCTTTAAACTAACTTGCTTATTATTTCTCCTCAGCCAACCACAGCGCCAAGCAGTGCCGGACGCCGTGCGCCATGAGAGCCACTTGCAGCGAGTGCACCAGCAGCAGCTCCGAGTGCATGTGGTGCAGCAACATGAAGCAGTGCGTCGACTCCAACGCCTACGTGGCGTCCTTCCCCTTCGGACAGTGTATGGAGTGGTACACCATGAACATTTGTCCACGTAAGACAACTTAAACTCATCCCTTTTATTACTAATTTACGAGAGGTCACAATGAATATTCAGCCTGAAAATAATTTCCTGTTATTTCATCACTAAATGTAATTCAGAAATGTAATTTATGCCCATCAGTCTCTTTCCTAACAGTGTGTGGAGTGAAATTAGAAAACACAAATTTGAACCCAGGAGTGAAGTCAAAAGAAGTGATTTATAACAGCCTGAAGCCAGACACCGGATGCAGACATGACCCTGTCCTTCCATTATTACTTTCCTGCCATTGAGTGCATCATTACATTAGGGGGTTAAGGTGTTCCCTTTCAAACCATTTAATTACTTATCAGGTCATAAAGTTAGAAATGTTTTTAAATTGAGACAGAGTTACAAATTAACTTTTTAAATATTTAATGACGTTGGATGATTTCTGGAGTTGCTGCCCTAGGCCCTCTAAATAAGCTTTTAAACAGCTAGAACTTCACTTTGTGGGATCTTATTGTAACAGCACATGAATGCATCTATGCCATTTAATATCCTAAAGAGTTGATATTTTATTATGCAAGGGTCAACGACATATAGGGCTTAATTCACTGTGGTTGCACCACCTGAAATTTGCAGTTTATTTCAAATTAAACAGGCAAAGACATTGACACATGTTTTACTTTTATTACAGTTAAAACTGGATTTTTTTAAAATAAAGAATTTATGCCAAATTAAATTTTGCAGTTTTAACTTGGTTATACCACCTGACATGGAGCGTGTGCCTGCTCATCTAAGCAAAACTGACATTAATAAAAAAAATTTAGAAAATATATGATACCTCATTTACCCACTAAGAAGTAAAATCAACATTTTAAGAGCTTTAAATATTATTATTTATTGTATATTGTGACACTTTTTTGCATTTTCACCACCTGAAACACCGGTTGCCCCACCTGACATTTGAAATTAACTTCAGATTAAATAGGCAAATACTTTGCCACATGTTGTTGCTTTATTCTTGTTGTATTGTGGACACAAATATTTAAGAAATAAAATCAAGAGTGTAATGGTACAATACAATTTTGGCAGTTTTACATTGGCTGTACCACCTGACAATGAAGGTGTACCTGCTCACCTATGCTGAAATAAATATTTTATTTTTGCCTAAAAAGAATCTACAAAACATTTCACTATGCTGCACATGTCTGCTGGAGGAAAATAAATTATGCAAAAGTCTGTTTCACCTCATTTTAAAGATAAAATACCCAAGATTACAGTTGTGCACCCGATCGTTTAAGAACCTGCAAATTCCAGAACAAACATTTTTTGATGATCTTACTAGCTTTATATTGATACATTTTAACAACATTGGTGTATTTCAAAGATTTCAATCATCTAATCATGTTACAGTGATCTAATTTGAATTTCACATAACCAAGATTAATTTTTTCCTTTTTTTTTTTTTCCAAAAGGTTTATTTTGGGCATTCTTGTGCCTTTATTCGATAAAGGAGGATAGTGGATAGTGGACAGTGGTAAAGGGCCTCAGGCTGGATTCAAACCATCCGCGTACTTAACCACTCGGCCACCTGCGCCCTGAGATTAAGTTTTTTACATATATAAACCTATAAATCATTACGCGTTATGCCACTACTTGCCTTTGGTTCATAAGTAAGAACCGCACCAGGGTTTGTTTGGAAGCGAACCCTGTTTTTAAGCATACCAGTGTCTGCTTATTTGGTTCCCACCAGAGTTTGTGTGAGCTTTACACCACTCCAAATGAACTGGACATCTGGAAAAACAGACCAGAGTTTGTTTAAAGCGGACCAAACAGCTCTGGTGTGAATGTGCTCTTAAAGCCATTGGTTTTTAAACTTCCAAGGTTTTTTTTTTAAATTGTATGTCTGTCTGCTACAAAAGCTGAGAAATGAATATTTTAGTAAATGCTGTTCTGTTTTTCAGAAAACCCTCAGGTTTTGGAGGTTGTTTTCAAACAATACTGTTTTTTTTCTTATTAGGCAGCTTTAGGTCTGAGCGGGTCGTTTTTCTACTTTTCCAATAAGGAAGAAAATTACATGAAGTTCTCTGCTCGAGAATATTGGTGCGAAACAAAGTTAAAAAGATATTGTTGAATGAAGCCATTTGTCCCTTTTCATCCTTCAGTGCTAGCTGGAACTCAAGGATTGGGAAATGTGGCATTACCTTATTTTCTCTGTTGAGCTGACAAGACACTGTTTTAAACTCTTCTTTCTCAGTCGTGTCTTTTCATCAGATGGCTTATCGAAATTATCTCGCCTCGGTGTCAGAACCTTTCTGCTCAGTTTGCATCTGAAAACCTTGGAGCAGCTTCTCTAGAGTTGAAACTCATTGATTATACATAAATGTCAACTTTTAAGCTTGCTAAAATCTCCATGCACATCTCCACCAAGTTCTTTCTGGATGTATTGCAAGAAAAATTCTGTTTTTGATGTAGAAAATGCTCAGTCCAACACAGGCAGCGCCCTATTTTCTCTGATGAAACTGCAGCGACATCATGTGTGACTGCTACACCCTGTCTAGAGGCTGGACTGTCAATGAAAGGAGGCACACTCAAAGCAAAAACACATCATTCTCCACAGTTAATATCCTCCGCCGCTTGGGCATATAGTCCCCTTCATCACACTTAAAAACGCGCTAAAAGGCCACATTTTTAACGAAGTGTGGCTCTGTGGAGCAGGACTTCCTAAACGTTTGTTTTCTTAACCTTCATTAAGTGGAGCACATTAAACAGGGGCCCCTCCACTAGATGAGATGGGGATTAATAATCTGGTTTAGTTTGATAACTTAGTCTCCAGCTGCTGCTCTGTTTTTGTACGGCACAGCAGAGAACAATTTTCATTTATTTAACCTGGCAGGTCAATTAGGTACAAGTTGTTGCTTACAGCCATATGTAGAGAAAAAACCCCTCGAGGGTGAGAGTTAGGAATTAAAATAAAGGCAAATATCTATGGAGAGCAGGTGGAAGGAACCAGCAGAGAAGAAATTAACTAAATGAACTGTTGAGCCTTGAAGAGACGCTGTGGGGGTTATTGATGTAAACAATAGAAGAGGCTACACCTTATTTATCAACACCCAATTACACTTACTGTTTCCATCACTCATTTAATCATTGTGCTGTGTTTACATTTCTACCCATACTATATGTATGTGAAACAGAAATGCTAAGTTACAGGGAAAACATTTTGATTTCTGCAGAAACACCTTTACAAAAAGGCTCATGATAGTGGGTATGTTACAGGAAATCTTTATGCACTTTATTCACAGAGCTAAATGAAGGATTGCACTGGGTCTCCAACAGAATTATCACACTTCACAGTAATAATAATACAGAACAGAAATACCCTTCATTAATCCTAAACTTTTTTCTGTGTCTCTGTTTTTGCTGCAGCGGAGAACTGCTCCGGTTACAGAACATGCGGCACGTGTCTGGACCAGCCGGGCTGCGGCTGGTGCACTGACCCCAGCAACACGGGCAAAGGTCAGTGCATCGAGGGCTCGTATCGGGGGCCCTTCCAGACCTCGGTCCCGGCCCCGTCCACCCTCCCTGGCCTGCCAGCGAGCCCCCAGCCTGCCCTCAACGCCAGCATGTGCCCCGGAGAGGCCAAATATAACTGGTCATTTATCCACTGTCCAGGTACAGATGACTTCTAATTAAGGAGTCTAAATACTTTTTTAAAAATGTGGATATATTGTACAAAGTCTGAATGTACAGAAAAACTGATATAATCTCACTTTTATTGGGAGTACAGAGTTTAAATCTGTTATTAAGAAACCCTGCTTCTTTTCTGTTTTCTAGCATTTGGAGGATTAAAAGATGAAAGCTTGAATTTTCTGTAATCATGCTATGATCTTATGCTTCAAATAGGCAGAATTTCATGTGTGGAGGGGATGCCAGGAATGAAACTGATTCATATAGTTTGTATCACATGTTAAGACCATATAAAAGGCAAGATCAATATTAAAGATATTATTTAAAATGTCCCTAAATCAAACCAGTTAATTGTTTAATCTCCAGACCATCTTTGGTGTTCAAAACTAACAGGAAGACTCAATCTTAATCAGAAACTCACAGACAATTTCCATGCAATGGCGGGCATTGTCGTGACTAAATAAAAATGGAAAGACATAAGAACTACAGTATATGTGGGAACATAAACAGAAACACACAAGGAACACTGGAAAAACAGGGAAGTTAAACTAGGCATGAGACACGAGAACTACAAAATAAAACAGGAAACACAGAAAACTCAACAAGAGAATGATTAAAAAGAAATAGAAGACCAGGGAAAAAATGGCAAAATTACTCATTTTATACTGGAGACTAAAGATTAGGAAAGACTCCAGAGAAACACAAGGGAAATGGAAACACAAAGGTGTTAAATGATAACAACAACAGAATAATTCAAAGGAAACACAAGGGCACATGCAGGGAAAGATGACAAAACACATTAAAATCTGGAGACCAAAGCATAGGAAATACTCAAGAAGCACAAGGAGAATGGGAACACAAGGTTAAATGAAAAACACTAGAATTTAATGTGGGAATGTAATACAGAAACACAAGGAACGGGAATGAGACATGAGAAATAAAGCCTACAAAATAAAACAGGAAACGCAGGAACCTCAACAAGAGAATAACACAAAAACACAAGGAAGGAAAGATGGCAAAATAATGCAGTAAAAACTGGAGACTAAAACTTAGGAATAAATCCAAAGAAACACATGGAAAATGGAAGCACACTGGGGTTAAATAACAAAATAAAAACAGAACACACTATACTAAATATGGGAATATAATAGAGAAACACAAGGAAGACAAGGAGGACAAATCAACAGGAAGACACTTAAGAGAAAACAACTCAAACTCAGAGACACTTTTGTTTGATTGATCCATATAGTGAAATCTGACAGAAATATCTACCACACATGGGGAGAATCACAGTAAAAATATTTGTCACCTAAGGACAAAATTTGTAGCACAGACAGACAATTCAGCTCCCAAACAGATCCTAGACCGCACATCACTCCTTACTAACAGATTAAACACAATTTCACTCCTGTTATTTCCTGAGGCTGTCTTATAAAGAAGATATTTCACCAGAGTGTGATGCTCATACTGGATGTGCTTTGTTTCCTCCCTGGCAGCGTGTCAGTGTAACGGTCACAGCCAGTGTGTCAACGAGAGCGTATGTGAGAAGTGCGAGGACCTGACGACGGGCCGGCACTGCGAGAGCTGCATCTCTGGCTTCTACGGAGATCCGACCAACGGGGGCAGCTGCCAGCGTGAGTATCGCCACGGGGCAGAATCCAGGCCAGCTGCGCCAGGCTTCATTTAACTTGTCACTGTTTTACTGTTCGGTTTTATGTGGGCCGTTTTCTTGATTCCTGGCTGCACGGTAAAACGACCTCTTGGGATATTAAAGATTTACTCCCCTCAGCGGCTAATGCTGACAGTCAGTCAATCAGACAACAAATCAGTCATCTGTTCCTTCTGTAGCTTATTTAGCTCAACGATATATTTACACGCTGTCGTCTTTGAAAAAATCCTCCCTATTTTAGAGCTCTTATTGCAAACACTCCAATGGAATATATATTAGTCTTTGCTATGTCAGTGACAGTCAATCAATAAACAAACTTCCCTGCTCGTCTTCACCCTAACAGAATAATGCATTCACAGTTTATGCTTCTATTTTTCCTGCTTTTACAGCAAAGTGCTCCTCAGGCTCATTCAGACATGTTTAACTGCACAGACAGATCATAGAATAAAATGCACAATCAATACTTCAAACAGGAGATGATAAAATAACTTCAAATCAGGATTGTGTGGCTTGTTTGTTCCACAGCTTTCTTTATGTTTCACAGCTCAGTGATCTTTATACTCAATTAACTGATTCTTTGCAACAGGTAGGAGACATTCATGCAGGTGTTGTAAATCTGGTCTACAATAATGAACAAACTGAAGAGGCATTTGGCATCTGTTATTGGCTGCAGAAGTGGCCTCATGGGATTTCGGAAGTCACCTCCAGAGGGGACAAAGCCAGAGCTCATTTGGGAGATGCAGCTTTCAATTTAGGTTCATGTTTTTGCTCTGGAGTGGCTCTGCAGCACACCAAGTCTTTATGTTTTCTTTTTTTAACTTAAACATCGTTTCCTATATTTAACAACAAATTAATTTAACAGGAGTTGGGTCCTCTGACTTTATTTGACTTGCTTTAATTTATATAATTGATGTGATTCTTTGAAAAGCCTAGGCTTAGTCAAAGAATAAAGACAAAGCTACAATAGGATGTACAGAGATAACTCCAAAGTCTTTTAGAATATGCCTCACGTCTGAGGTTAGTTATTTTACAGTAGTTGTTGCTGCTTAATGTTAATGCACTTATAACGCTGAGGCCCTGTGGAAGATCTTTAGAATATTTCAGGCAAGTCAAGGGAGGCAGCTGGCAACCGAGGAAGGGTAACTAATGAGAGTTTGTGGTTGATTTCCTCATTTTGCATAAAAGGGATATTTCAGTATTTTTGAAGGCACCTAGCTGTAGAAGTGGCATTTGCCTCCAGTGATTTCAGTGAGCATTGCTCCTATAAGAAGGACTTGCTGGCTAGGAAGCTAGGCTATACAGTGATAGATACAGTTTCTCTGCAGGATTTGATGAGTTTCGGATCAAAGAATTGCCCCGAAACAATGCTGGCTCAAATGTACACACTATTGAAAACTTTTGAAGCATTTTATTTTTTACTCTCTCTATTTTGCAATGCAGGCTTTGGCTACAGTATGTGCTCTTTCATTATAAAATAGTGAAAAAAGACAGGCTCTCTGGGTATAAAATAAAACACTTTAAAAATGTGTGATAGTGTGTACGTTTGGGCCAACATTGTTTTATGGCCCATTTTTACCCAAAATTCACACAATTCTGCAGAGAAGCTGTTCCCATCTGTTACGCCGTATTGCCTGGCTTCCTGGTCACTACAACCAGTGAGTCCTACTTAAAGGAGCAATGGTCACTGAGATCACTGAGGCTAATGCCACTGCGACTGCTAGGCACCTCATATGACCCAACTTCAAAAATGCTGAAATATCCCTTTAAAAAGAAATACACACTGTCGCTATTCTTGGAGAAAAAAGCTTAGCTTCTCCCTTCAATAAAATGCACAAAAGTCATATTTACAAGGACAACAACTTCTGCAATAATGACTGTAGTAAAAAGCATCTAATTGAGTAAATAAAACCCTTATGAGAAGGTTGTTGTAATAAAAAAAAATGAGTCAACTCCAGTGATTAAATGCACTTTTCTGCACCCTGAAGAAGGAAAACCTTATTATTTATGAGGTAGGTGATGAATCATAGCACCCGTCTTCATGCTAAATAAATCTGGGGTTTGAAGCTCTCTTTTAGGAGTTTAGTGAAGGCAGGATGTTCTGACCCTTTTGTGACTTTCATGTTTTGTGTGTTCCCTTCAGCCTGCAAGTGTAACGGCCACGCAAGCATGTGCAACCCCAACAACGGAAAGTGTTTCTGCACCACCAAGGGCATCAAAGGAGATCGCTGCCACCTGTGAGTGTTTCATCCTTTTGCTATCATCTCAACAGCTCCATATTTTCTCTGTGCGCCTACTTCCTCACCTCCAACTTTTTCTATTAACCTTAATTTATCCAGGCTTTTATAGGTGTCCAAAGATGGTCCTTTGTCTTCTGAGAGGCGTTACTAACTTTACAGGGAACCTTCTGTAATATTTAGACTTTTGTTGTGTTTTAATAGGGTTGTAATGATATATGAAAATTTAAAGTTTTAGTTTAGCTTGAAGGCGTAGTCCCATGTATAACTCATGTGTGTATGATATGTGAATGCAACTGTGCCTGAGTACAGGGAACTCTAAACCAAATAGAGCTGTAACAGAAACATCTTCCATCGAGGCAACTGTACCTGGGCATGATATGAAACAAACATACCTAATGTTAAAGAAACAGATATTTTATCATGTTAAAACTTGTATTTTGCCAGGGGGATATGGCCTAAAATTGCTATCACATTTTTTTTTCCCTTTAGGGTAATGGCATTATGTTGCAGTATTACACTAATAAAGAGATAGTGTATTCAAATCCACATTCTGGTGCTAGAACCCCTCTTTTCCTTCTAAAAAAGCCAGTTATAGCACATTGAAGTCATCTCTGAGTTTCATTTCTCTCCTGCTGAGGTGTGTCAAGCTGCTACTGACTGTACCATACCTTCCAAAGTGGGCTGTCACAATAAAAGCATGCACAACTACAGACTTTCATTGTGAAGAACTGGACAGAAAGCTAATTAAGCTTAACTTTACCAGTTGCACCAGTGAGTTTCCGCAGCTTCAGAGTTTCCTGCTGCCTCTCTGACCTTATTTAACAACACAGCCCCTTTCTTTGAATCATCATTGACTTAAAACAAGCAAGTCATAAGTTAAAACACACCTTTTTAAGGTTTTTATAAGCTCTTATGACATGAATCATCGAAGCGCTAGGCTAAAAACAAACCAAGACGGGATAACGTAGCACGTATTGTGTGTTAAAGCCTGAGACAGACCAACAGAGACGCTGTGCAAAACGAATACACTCACTGTATGTTGCTGTTATTACAGACATCAAACTTGGAGAGGGCAGCACATAGACATTGAATCTGCTACTGTGGTACATGCTGATGACGTTCAGTTTGTTTGCAGGCTGATTGTGACCATAGAGGGAAACCTGCTGGAGGGCAAAGGACGCTGGTTCAGAATCCTTTGGACAACACAGATTAACTGTTGTTGCTAACTGCTAATACGCCTGGTGTCATGCGTCGATGAAGATTGGCGTTTCATGCCCAACTCCTGACTTTCTGCTGCTTGAATAAACATGAAATAATCCAGTATGTTTGCTTTTAGCCTGCTGGTTATGGAGAAACACTTTAATCCATGTTTCCGGTCTGAGTACCAGCTTGTTTTGGTCTGAGGAGAGACATGTGCTGGTGCTGTGTTGTCCAGCTCTCCAACTGCTGCCATCTGCTGGCTTTTTTGTCATCTGGGGGATGTATGCTTTAAAACCACTGCATTACAGCCATATTGATTCTGTAAAATCCGTATCGATTGGTGTATCAACAATACAATAGGCCTAATCCATGACCCCACTGAGATGCTTATGCCAATGCAGTACGCGATATTAACAATACCGTTACATCTCTAGCAGTAAAGTATGCTGTCTTCTACTGAAAGGTCTGAGTTTGAACCACATGTTGATGTGCTCTGCTGTGCCAGTGGGGTTTGTTTGTGAATTAAAGGGATGTATTAATACTAAGTGAGACTTCACATGGCAGCCTTTGCCATTAGTATGATACGACCTGTGGTGTTAAAAGCACTTTGACTAGTCAGATGATAAGAAAAGTGCTCCTCAAGCTTGATTCTGTTTACCATGCAAGGGCTGGCATCAACACAGGATTTATATTTTTATTATTTGATGATTTTTCAGAAAAGGCACACGCTTCTGTGTTCATTTTCAGTCTCAGTTACAAAAGGGCAAGGTAACTTCATTTACTGAAAACTGAATAATATCAGCAGATCATTGCTGTTTTATTTTAATGCTTGAAATTTGATCTCAGTCTCTGTGTGTGCTCTTTTTATTTCAGAAGTCAAAAATATGCACAAGTGTGCCGCCATGTAAAATTCAAGGCTCTTTTTTTGTAATTAACATCATTTAACAAGTCGTGCAAGGCCACATGTAAATGTGTCGAGACTAGGAAAAGACTCAGTACCCTCTACGTCCTCTTTTTTGGCTCACTGTGGAAAGCAGCTGTTCATTAGTGCCGGCAGCACTTATCTTAACCCTGGCCTTCATTACCGCAGGGCTTCCCAAAGCCCATTAAGAAACTTGAGATACAGTTTTAGAAAAGAGTGGTCATCAGTATGAAAATGAGGCTCTTTTTCTCTCTTTGTGACGTCTTTTAGCTTCTTGAGGCCATCTTGGATTCGTCGTTTAATTCTGATGTTATTTCTGAAACTAGAGACGACTGTCATGAACGTTTGAGTCACAGATTTCCTCCTGCTTCATCAGCCATAAAATCATCCTAACTCCCCCTTCCTCTCCTCTCTCCCTTCCCGTAATATTTCGCTTCATTTCCGTTCATATAGCCTTCATTTCTCTCTTTCAGGTGCGAAGTGGAGAACCGCTACCAAGGCAACCCCCTCAAAGGAACATGCTACTGTAAGTGGAATTCCAATTACCAACTTCAGTGAAACGGTGTGTGTGGGATCACATTAAGAAACCAGTGTGAGGCCTCACTCTTCTCACTTGTTCGGGTCAATGCCAAGACAGTAACATGGCTTTTAAATCAAAGTAGGTCTCAAGTAGTTTGATGTTTAAAGAAATAACAGCCAGAGGAGAGAGTGTTTTTCAAACAGGTGGGAAAAAAAATCGAAAGTGAGACGAAGATGAAAGTGAATACAGGAGGATGTTGGCGGAGCTTTTGAGGAACTGTCTTTATCTTTCTTCTCCCTGCCGCCGTGACAGTCTTTCTGCCAGGAACAAATAGCAGTACAGAGGTCTGTACTGCAGATTGGAAACTGATTAATTTTCTAGTCAAGCTTTTACCTTTTCATCAAGTAGGAAGAAAATGTGCAGCTCCAAGGAAAAGTACAAATCAATGTCCCCCATTTTACATGAAATTGACCCTTCAATCATTCAAGAGTTTGATCAAATTGATACATTTGTTTTATCCAAGGGAGACCAGGCCAAGACAGCACACAGTAACAATTAGAAGAAGGTAACAAAGATGACAAACATGAGAGACATAGAAAGATTAAAACCAGCTGAATGCCGGAGTCAAATTTTTCAGTTAAATGGACTACTAGCATGACTTTAAAGTGATCCATTGGGTCTGGATTTTCAAATGTAGGGTACTCTGCAAATGATTCAAAGACAATGGAGCAAGAAAAGCAAAGACTTTTAATCTGCTCAGAGCAAACCCTTCTGGAATTCATGATCATTCTGGAAAATCATCTTATTTTGAATTTTTCCCCAGTATTCTAATTTATCATGCAATAATTTTTAAGTTCCTCATCCTAGAAACAGAAGAACACCCCTAGAAATAAATGATTCTGAATTATTATCAGCACAATGTCAGATAGATTAAATGTAAACTGTTCTTTTCTGTAGAGCAGGCCTATATAATAGGATGAAAATAGATGATGAATGAATCAGTGTGAATTACATACTTTTATTTCTATACTTCTGTCATAGTGGTAAATTTATGGATTTGTTTAAAGGGATATTTCAGTGTTTTTATTTGTTTTTTCTTTCTTGTTGATCTTAAGGTTAAGTGTAGTTTGTGTTGTATTTCTCTGTAAATACCTGTTTAAATTCCCAAAATATCACCTTTTGGTTGTTTGAACATGTATGAATGGGGTAAAATATTTATTTTTATAAACCTATCTGTGATTATTTTCATTACAGATTAATAAACAGTTCTATTTTTGTACTAAGAAGCTAATATAAGAGGTTATATCTTGAATCAGAAAGATTTTTGGCACCACTTAAAGGTTGTTGCTCTAAGTAGCTTATCTATTGTGTAGACGGATATTAGTGTTGAAATCAAATTGAACTGTTATAATGTATTAAGAAGGGGTGGGACTAAATAGGTTTGCACTTCTTCCCACTCCTTTTTGAACATGTAATTTTGATAATTTAGTGTTCTTGTAATTGTTTTGTTTCATCTCTCTCTTCAAAATTTGCATTTGTCTTCTGAAGGTGCGTGACCATTTTTCATTGTTATGCTTTTTACATGTTCGAAACAAACTTCACTAACTAACTAACTAGCCTGCAGTGATTTCAGTGAGCATTAAAGGAGCAATGCTCACTGAAATCACTGGAGGCTAATGCCCCTACTACTGCAAGGTTCCTCAAAAATTCTGAAATATCCCTTTAACTCAAAGGGTTTAAAGCAATCATCAGAATCAAACAAAGCTCTGCTAAACAAGTGTGGTTTAACCTTCAATATGAAGGTCAGTAGCAAATCACACAACTAAAGTGCAGATTGCAGAAATAATAAAGAACCAGTCTGTAGCTCAAGGTTATAATAGTTTTGGATTTTTCATTAGTTTTAATTTTCAGTTTAGTTTTAATACGTTTTTACTGCTGTTTTTTCATTTTAGTTTTTATTTTGCAAAAATGGTTCAGTTTACTTGAGTTTTTATTAGTTTTAGTGTGTTTTTAAAATTTTATCACTTTGAAAATGCGTCCCAATTATGGCTGAAAGATTTTGATGAAATATTTAATTGTGATTATTTTTAACCAAAGCAGATGGATATGCCAGACTCCATGTCTGTCATAAGCCAAATCCATCTGTGCACCAGTTTACATCGTTTGTGCTGAACCGAAAACAGGTCTGGCTAATCAGCTTTGTTTGAGGAGAATGAGGCGGTAGCTAAATGTGGAGTTTGTTGTTCTGTAAGCCGAAAGCAATGGCCAACGGGGCACCACCCTAGAAAAGGGAAAAACAGCCAAAATTAAGCAAAAATCAGTCCCACAGTTGGGTTTAATAAAGTTTATCATTATTGTTTAATAAATATTGGTATTTAAATGAATTGAAGGTTGGAGAATGAGCCAATTATTGCACTAAAACTTAAGCTGAAGCTGGAAAACAGAGCAACAGTGGATGGCAGCTGATCTGCTGCTTGGATGGCAGTGGGATGGCCCCTAAAACAAGTCACAGTGTGTTTTATTACCTGTGGATCCCCCACAGAGCCTCCTTAGGTCTCCTCCTATCAGAGCAAGAGTGTGCCCTGCTGCAAAGGACCCTGGGATAATGAGTCTCAGTTTTTGTATGAAGTTTTCCTCCAAAACTACAAAAACAAGCCTCTGCAGTGCTAACTGGGCCTTTCTCAAATGTGATTCCCACCATGTCTTTGGCAAAAATTAAACCTACTTTTTGACAGAGTTTTATCACCCAGGATCTGTTTTTAGCTAGCTTTGGTCCAGTCTTCCTCATTGTAAAAAGAGGTTTCCAACAGCAGTAATTCAGCTTTATGCTCAGTAGATCCCCATAATAAAGAGCTGTTACTAACCCAGAGGTTAAAATGCTTCTCTTCGGTAGGTATTATTTCCCCACGCTGGTTGGACCAGCCAGCGTGAAATGCTGGAATATGGTAGAATTATGACCAGTAAGCATGAAAGAATAAGCTCCCCTGTGCAAATCAATTAATCCTTAAAGAGAATAAAAAATGTATGCCAGGACACTTTAAAGTGCTTTAATATTCCATGTTGCATTCACTCATGCATGCACTGATGAGAGGATGGTGTGGTTGGGGGTTGGGATCAAATCTCAAACCTCCAACCTCCTTATTGAGAGGTGATTAGTTTCACCACTGAGCTGCCTCACTTTATAGACAGTGCTGTGCAACTGTAGCTTAGTGCGGGCTTTAACTCACCCATTTCATCACAGAGAACTCGCTGAAGTCTGTACATCCGTCCCTCAAAGTCAATCGAATTTTTAAATAGAAGAAAAATGAGGAACTGAGTAATTTCCTGCCCTGAGCGCTGTGTGAAAACACACCCTGGTTTGACTTTCAAACTACTCTAATCGAGCTATTCTTCTTCTTCTTCTTTTTTTGTAATCCCCACCATGCTCCCTCACTGCTGGCTCCATCACCACAAACAGACACGCTCCTCATCGACTACCAGTTCACCTTCAGTCTGTCGCAGGAGGACGACCGCTACTACACCGCCATCAACTTCGTGGCCACACCTGAGGAGGTATGTCTCTGACAGTGAACGCCCCATTGTCACAGCAGCTGTCACTTTTATTAGGATTAGAGATTGTACAGTCAGCAGCAGATGATGAAGTTTATTGGATAAGAAGTTACTTAAAAAGACATTTTAGAAGTTTGAAGAGATTTTCAGGCTCCCTCTGTGTTCTGTAGATATCGGTCAAATGCAGATGTATTGATAGAACATATTTTAAAACTGAAGTGCCATTTCAAGAGCACAGACAAAAAGTATAATCAAGGAAAAGCAAATATCAATCTGAGCCTAAAGCCAGGGAATGGAGCAGCATTTATTAGAAAACAGACAATATAAAGATTGGCTTATTATGCAAGTTTATAATCTTTAAGGCTATTCAAGCTCTAATGCTCATCCTCAACTTCTGTTAGATGAGTCAACACATTTCTATATACAGCAAGTAAATAAGTATGTTATCTGCATAACAACGTAGAGCAAAGCAAATTTTAAAACTGAAATGCCATCAAAGAACACCTTTAAAGAGAAAAAGCATAATGAAAAGAAACAACTACCAAACCCGGCCTAAAACCAGGGAATAAAAGTGTTTTAAGACTAGATTAGCAAACAAATGTAGAGGTGAGCATGATATACCAGAATTTAGAAAATGTAATGCCATCCAAGCTCAAATGACCATGAAACGGGTCAAACTGAGTCAATAATTTTTGTTCAAAGTAGGTAATTTAGTATGTCATCTTCGTAACAACTGAACTAGATGCAGTATTTCCAAAGAATGGAGCATATAAAGCACATTTTAAAACTGAAATACCATGAAAAGAGCACAATAAAACAATAAAACCACTTTCAAAGACAAAACACATTATGAAGGGAAACGACTACCAAACTGAGCTCAACATGATAAGCTGAACTAGATGCAGTATTTTTAGAAAATGGAGTCTTAAGAGGCATGTAAAGCACATTTTAAAACTGAAATACCATGAAAAGAGCACAATAAAACAATAAAACCATTTTCAAAGGTGAAACTTTATGAATGGAAAACAACTACCAAACTGAGCTTAACGCCAAGGAATAAGAGTGTTTTAAATTTAAGGCCATCCAAGCTCAAATGCCCATGAGATACCTAAACTTAGTCAACATATTTCTGTTGAAAGCAGGTAAATTAGTATGTCATCTTTGTAAAAACTGAACAAGATGCTGTTTTTTCAATGAGTTGAGCCTTAAGGGGCATATGAAGCACATTTTAAAATTGATGTGCCATAAAAAGTGCACGATAAAACAATGAGACCACTTTCAAAATCAGAAACATTAAGAAAGCAAGGTGACTACCAAACCCAGCCTAAAACCAAGGAATAAGAGTGTTTTAAGACTGGATTAGCAGACAATGTACAAAATGTACAAAATACAAGTAATAAATAAAGTAAGACTGGTATTGATTCAGTTTAGATTTTGTGAACTTTAACAGACAAACCTCAAAGTCAGAGCAAAGGTGGCCTTGTTATTGGGTCATGTCCTATGTAAGGAGGCCGTAGTCCTACAAGTGGGCTCAACCTGGTTTCCTACAGTGTCCACTGTCCGGTGGAGTGAGGGCATAAAGCTCCAAAAATAAATCTTAGGGGGAAAACGCTCGAAGCCAATCTGCCACTGATGAGCTCAAACTGATATCAACGATCCAACACTGACGTTTAATCTGAAGCACAATGCAGGTAGCATACAAACAGCACACAGTTGGTCACACAGATGTTCTCCAGCCGTGCAAAGCTTGTCCAGTTATGTTTACCTGGCTGCAGCATCTGGAGCCCAAACAAGGATCTGATTTAAATGATCCAGATGGCGTCCCTTCCCCCTGACAAAGATTTTTCCAAATGGAAGAAAACGTAGAAGTTGATCTCTCTGGAAGCCGGAGAGGTCTGTAAAAAATAAATGAGTTATAAATTCACTGGGAAGGACATTTGGCTATGTCTCTTTATTGTGCTGAAACTCAGCTTGTTAGGGTAAATGATTACAAAATAAAAACTGTAGTTTCTGGTTAAAAAAGTCATATTATCAAGGAAGTTGCAAGAATAAATCCAGGAAAAAGGCAGAGGACAAGGGAAAATGTGAAATGTAAATGTGAGCAATAATTTTGTTTTTCTATTTATTTAGTGCTCAGTGACCAATTATCCTTTTACTCACTATGTAATGACTTTTTATTTATTTATCTTATGTGCAACAACTATTTTCTTTCAGATTTGGTGCAATAACTGCCTCCAAATCTGGCATTTAGCCATTTTGCTGCTTCATTTTACCAAATATGCCTTCTAAAAATGCGTTTCTGTTTATTGAAACTTAGCTAACATAACTTTATTTCAGGTTTGCTGCTAGCTTAGTGGTTATGTCTGCATGATGCACCTTTGAAATAAGACGGTTTTGGAAATGTATCCCTGTTGGAAATTTCACTGTCAACTGTAAGAGATGCTATTAGAAAGTGGAAGCGTTTAGGAACAACAGCAGCTCAGCCTCAAAGCAGAAGATAATGTAAAATCACAGAGCGAGGTCACGTCTGCATTAAAAGTCGCCAATGCTCTGCAGATCTCACAGCTGAAGAGTTCTGAATTTCCACTGGCTTTAATGTAAGCTAAAAAACTGTGTGGCAGGAGCTTAATGAATGGGTTTCCATGGCTGAGCATCATTATGCAAGCCTCACATCATTAAGTCCAATGGAGTGATATGAAGCACACTGGACTTTGGAGTAGTGGAAGTGTATTCTATGATGAATCACACTACTCTGATTTGCAGTCTTAGTTTGATGGATGCTGGGAGAACATTACCTGCCTGACTGCATTGTGCCAACTGTGGAGTTTGGTGAAGAAGTGATAATGGTATGGGGCTGTTTTTCAGGGTTTGGTTTAGGCCCTTTATATCCAGTGAAGGCCAATCTTTATGCTTCAGCATAGCAAGACATTTGGACAATGGACAACTTTGTGGCAATAGTTTGGAAAGGCCCTTTTCTATTCCAACATGACTGCCCCAGTGCACAAAGGAAGGACTGTAAAGACATGGTTTGATGTGTTTGGAGTGGAAGAACTTGACTGTCCTGCACAGAGCCCTGACCTTAGCCCCATCAAGCACCTTTAGGATGATCTGGAATGGAGAATGTGAGCCAGGCCTTCTGGTCCAAATCAGTGCCTGACCTCATAAATGCTCTACAGAATGAAAGTGCACAAATCTACAGAAACATTTCAAAATCTTAAAGCCTCCCAAGAACAGTGGAGGCTGTTACCGCTGCTAAAGGAGCCAGCTCCATATAAGAGTACATGTATTTGGCCTAATACTTTTGTCTGTATAGTTTAACTAAATTTTATTTAGTTATTATGATGATATATTTAGGTTTTTTTTTATACTTTTGCTCTTATTTTTTAAGTTTACTGAATGTTGACCTGCTATCAGTGTTTGTCTTTGATAAATGCATGTGAAGCAGATGTTTGAAAACCAGTGAGTTATCATATTTTATAATCATCTCAGTATTAATCACAATAATCATGAAAATGATTCTTGCCATAATCATGCACCCCTATCCTTTCTTCCAGTTAGTCACAACAAGTTAAAAGTTACTCGCTCCTATGTGTAGAAATGAAAACTTTTAAATGTAACAACAAAAATACAAAGAAGTTAATGCATTGGACATATTTGATATGCCAACATATTGAGTATTTTCACAATTGTGCACCTTAACCAACGCCGATGAGTGCCTTTGAGTCAGTGTATCATCACTAATAAGGTCTTGATGTATGCCTACTTGACTCTATCAAAGCTAATAAGACTTAATAACTGTGCTTACAGCATTTTTATAAATATCATTTTCCTCATTGACTCTTGTTGATTTTGCTAATTCAGCTTCCATTAGCCGTGCAAATTTGCTTTAGTCTCCAGCGCAGTAACTGTTTGTACAGCTGCGAGTTGATGATTGGAGGCTCAGCATTTACAGCAAGGCAGAGAGGCCCTGCTGCTTCTTCTTTTTAAAAATCTAATTCATCATCTCCAACTGCTATTTTGTAAGCTTTCTGATAAAAGCGATTAATTTCATTTCTGTTTCCTCTTCAGCCAAACCGGGATCTAGACATGTTCATAAATGCCTCGAAGAACTTCAACCTGAACATAACCTGGGCTACGAGCTTCACAGGTAGGTCTCAACAAATGCCGAAGCAGCGCCAGCCCCAATACATGATATGATAATGTATAAGTATGTAAAAATAACCAAGACTCAGGTAGCCAAAAGCTACTCTAGATGCAGTTTTTTGAATTGGAAAACTTTGACATTGACACTTGAGCATTTAGTTCTGCTTCATAGATGAAGAGAAGAGTGGCAGCAGGTGCAACACTTAAAAGTAAACTTCCTGTTATCGCTACTCCAGGTGTGCAGGTTGGATCCAGCAAGGTTATCAGGAAGTTTGAGAAATGTTTGACATCTTAAAGTGTAGTAATCCTACACAGAAAGGGCTGTCATGTTGCATTTGTTGCATCTTTCATGAATGAATAAGATGTGACTGGTGAAAACAGTTCTTTTTACATCAAAAATATAAAGCATACACCCATTTAATGCCAATCTTCCTCCCTCCTGTTTCTCTTTGTTTCCCTCTCCATCAACCTCCTCCTTTGTATTCTCGTCTCTTTTTCCCACTCTTCATTTCTGCCCCTCTTCTCTTTTCTCCTCTCCATCACTCAGCGGGCACACAGACCGGGGAGGAGATTCCCATCGTCTCTCGGAGCAACATCAAGGAGTTCAAAGACAGCTTCTCCAACGAGAACTTTGACTTCCGCAACAGCCCGAACATCACATTCTTCGTCTACGTCAGCAACTTCACATGGCCCATAAAGATTCAAGTAAGCCTTTTTTACAGCACAGCAGTCCATGTTAGAATACAAACAACACACAAGTTAACCATTAGGCATTAGAGTCAAGCTGCACTTGATGTAACTGTGCATTTAGCTGCTTTTTTTCCAATATTTGCCTGTTCCTCACTAAAAAATGCACCTATTTATAGGAAAAAGAAGATGACATTTGTCATTGATGTCAAAGAAAGGCCTTTCACAGTGGAGTCACTAGATAAGAGGATTGAAATCATTAAAAGGAACACTGCATGATCAGACAAGTTCATCTCGTTGGATAGATATTTGTATCGCTCATATGCATATTGAACTAAAAAACTCAGTAGATATCTGCATTTTGAGTAATTTGAGTTTATAAATTCACCAGGAGTC
The DNA here is from genome assembly GCF_018320785.1 of Cheilinus undulatus. Classification (NCBI taxonomy): domain Eukaryota; kingdom Metazoa; phylum Chordata; class Actinopteri; order Labriformes; family Labridae; genus Cheilinus; species Cheilinus undulatus. Next base: position 7,357,562 of record NC_054882.1, on the reverse strand, counting down.
CGCCATGTTTTGGTCCACACTGGTAGTGTGGCGTCACAGTGCCACAGTGCTCCTTGCCGTTCCTATGCAGTAACGCTGTTTCAGGCTGGCAGCCAGTGTTAGGGCTGCATCTCAGAGACACTGTACATCTCATGCATGGATAATTTTAAGATTTGAGGTCTCTTCTTGTTTTTTTTCTTGCACCACGAGCAGTTATCGTTCAAACTAGATAGGAAAATGATAAATACAGAGCCATATTTACCTTGTTTTAGCAAATATTTCTTTTCGTAATCAGATTCTTGATGAATTGGATGAAGGCCAAAAGATAAAGCGCGTCTGTTTAATAAAGTTGTTCCCAAACTTCTACTCTTTATGAAGCTTTCTGTTTCGTTTGTGCATAATACTTTTATTTTGAAAAGCTACCGGCACGCTTCCACACTGAATCCAGTCACTTGTCGGGAGGTTCATAGATGTAAAACTTAGGAGGAATGACAGAGCTTTACAGCAAGGAGACAAAGCCAACACACAGCAACCTCGTGCCTGGTATGGAAGCTGTTATGGCTGCAAGCAGGGAAACATACTGCCAGTCTGGAAAACTGATTACTGCATGGGAACAACGAGGAGCGCTCAGACTGACGTCACACACTACCAGAGGGGACCAAAACATGGCAGCTTCCTGGTAAGTTTATAAGCTCAAATTTACCCAAAATGCAGATATCTAGTGAGTTTTTTTTAGTTCAATATACATATGAGAGATACAAATATCTATTCAACAAGTTGGACTTGTCTGATCATGCAGGGTTCCTTGTAAAGGAGAGGAACTGATAGTGATGCCTGGAAACTTGTGAATGAAATATGACAGACAGGGATTCCTAAAATAACTCATCATTAGATGGAGGGAAATCTGATAGAAATTTCTACCGTAGTACTCCAACAAAACTTCCACCTCACTGTGTTTATGGTTTCTTGGCTGGAAGTTTAGCGTGCAGCTTTAAAGCCAAGTGATGTTGCTTCTTTAAGGCAAACACATGAACATTTCAAGAGCAGCATGACTTAATCAGAGCATAAAATGTGATAAAAGCATGATTTACTCGAGTAGAACATCTAAATATTTACCGACTGTGGCAGCGCTCCTTATGCCGAGAGTGTAAAAGCGTCTACAAAATGGCACATCTCGTCCTGCAATGTTCCCTTCTGTGTGTGCAAATAAATAAACACTGACACATGCACTTATAGCTTCACATGCTTCAGATCAAAGTGCAGCTCATTTTCACTGTGACTGCTTAGCTTGTCCGTTTAAAAAGCCACTTGTCTTCTCTATAAACCATAATGTTCGCTGGTAAAACGTCAAAATGTAAATGTTGGCAGTCGCCAGAGAAATGTGGTCAGTTAGAGGGAGAAAAAGTTTCCTGCATTTGGTGAGCAGGAGCTTTTCACCAGTGTTGATGTGGCTCTTTGGCAGCAGCAGTGAATAGAGGTCTGTATTTTCTGCCTGGTAGGCAGCACTGTGTGTTTATGCAGCCGAGCTGAGATGCACTTGTTGAACTGCTGTCGTGTGGATGGCTGGTGGAAAAAGAACTGTCCTTCAGAGCTTCTCAGGCTGTAAGTCAGAGGTAGAACCATGCCAGCGCTATGTTGGTGTTAAATGTGGGTAATTACTCTGTATGGATAAGGATTATCTGATTTTTTAGAATGCCTTTTCACCTGTAGGAATTGGGCATGTGGCAATTACTCTGTTTCGTCGACCACAAACTGAATTTACATTATGAACTAAAGTGTGCATCAAGTGCAAGTGTCCAACACATCTATGCAACTGCACAAGTTTTAGTAACACTAACCACAAAAAATGGCAAATGTAACACTGTAAATTTAGTTTGGCAACAAACCTGATATAAATGAGCTAAACCAGTGCTTTTATTGATAAGGCCCACATAAGGAATTTTGTTGTTCTCAGTAGCAGCTTGACACACTTCAGCAGAAGAGAAATGAAACTTAGGACTACAGGTTCAGTTCTAAGGAAGTGAACACAGAGAGACTTTACAGTTTTCTTATGCTCAGACATGACCTTAATATGCCATCACTGGGTTGTTTTGGGGGAGAAGGCGATTGTAACCCATGAATATGCATTTTAGACATATTATCTCTTTAAATTCTGTAATACTGTGATATAGTACTTGCACTGTAAAGGGCAAAAAAATATGGTGAAAGGAAATTTAGGCCACATCTCGCAGATCTTGCTCAGTCTTAGAGATAGGGTGAGAAGCTTGGACATCCAAGTGGATCAGAATAGAGCAACTGCTCCTTCACAGGGAGCAGCTTAGCAACATCTCTGCAGAGGTCTTATGGGTTTGTCCAGCTGGAAAATGTTGCTGTGGAGAGTTATGACTGAGTTAGTCTGCTGCCACTGTGACCAGCCGCTGGATAAGCAGAAAACTAATGGATGGATGGTTGGATGGATGGACGGATGTTGGATGGATGATTGGATGAATGGATGGATGGCTGGATTGATGGATGGAAGGATGGATGGATAAACGGATGGATGGATGGTTGGATAGATGAATGGATGAATAAATAGAGGGATGGATGGATGGATGAATGATGGATGAATGGATGGATAATTGCATGGATGGGTGGATGAATTATGCCAAAAATCATAAACAGAATTATTTTATTGGTATTAGAATTAAACACGATGACTCATTGATTATACAACATCTGAATAAAATACATCTATTTACTTAAACACTGTTTACACTTTGAAATCCAGCAGTAAATGAATATTAATTGAAGAAGCACAAGAAGCACAAAAAGAAGAACACATTATGAAATTCAAATGTAAGATAGCTATGAATAAACAAAACTACTGTCAAGGCCAAATTACCACATGACGAAACCTGTGGAAAAAATCGGCATAACAGCTTTTTTTTAATCACAATTATTTTTTTTTTATGAACTTTAAAAAGAGTCTTGACTGAAACTGACACCTGGTTAGCTGCCCGGCACTAGTACTGTCTGGTTTTGCAGAGCTTTGTCAGAGCTTCTTCACAGCACTGTTGTAGATTCTCTGCATGAAAGGTCAGTAAACATCCACATAGCTTGTTCTTTTAATTCTTACACATGTGCAATGGTGAATCCAAGCAGGTTTCAGAGTTTAGACCAACATGAACATGCATGTGTATTTAGTCATTAACAGTTTTTGCACCATAACAGAGTGTGGAGTAAACTGGGCGTCCATGCAAGCTTTGATGCAGTAAATGAATGCACTGACAGGACTGGCTGCTCTGGTTTAGGAGCATGAGGTGCTACAGGCCCGTCTGTCTCTGCCTTTGTGCCTCCCTGATCACTTTCTGGAAGTGATTTGACTGGTTGCCCTGTGCTGCCTCCTTCCCCCCTGCCCTCCTCCTGAAGGAGAGGAAAATCCTGCCTACATCTTCCTTGTCCTGCCTTGAGAGCTTTTAGCCTCTCAGCTCCAGAGCTCCAGCTGCTGCCTGTCAGGCTCTGGAGCCCCCCCTTTCAGCTTCCTTTAGCCCACCTCACCTTCTGCATGGGTGGGTGGGATCACATAGAAGATCAGCCCTGTTCTTGAACCTAAAGCACGCAGGTCTGCTAGCGGGTCATTTTTCTTCCTCGTGCTCATGGAGCTTTACCTTCAGCAGCGAGGTAAAATCTTCCACTTGTTTCTCTTTTTCCTGCCACTGCTCCTCGTCTCAGAATCATTTTTTAACATTCTCTCTTAGAAGCAGGTTTCTTTTTTGCCTTTTTCTCACTCTCTTTGCCTTCAGTGGTCTGCTGCAGTGTGGCATTGGGATGTTGATGTGTGTACGTGGAATCGTAGGCGGTTGGTCCTCCAGTGTTGGCAGGCAGGGATCGGAGTTGTTGGAAAACGGTTCATAAACAGCAGCCGAGAAAGAGCAAGGGCAAAGTGGAATGTTAAGTTGAAACACATGCTGCATTCAGAGTGGGCTGTGTGAGCAAGCTAAGCCCTCTCTCTCTCAGCTTTAGTGGAGCTATACAGAGCTCTCTTACTTTCTCTCTCGCTCAGTCACCTGAAGGTTGCTTCTGTTTGCCTTCATGTGGTTGTAAGTAGTGTTCAGAACGGCGTGCATACAGGTTTGAGTTTGTCCATATGTGTAGACTCCACTTGTTGCATTAAATATCCCCTTAGAATTAACAGTACATGACAGATGGGCTGCCCTTTTACAATATTTTTCTACTCCTAACCATTCAAAGTGTTAAATGCTGCATTTTACAGTCAATCCCTGGATAGCTCAGGCTTTCATGCAAAGTGCCTGACTTCCCATCTGATATTAATTTAATTGCATTCATGCAGGAGAAATCAGGGGTTCATTGTTTGCCCAAGGACGTTTCAACATGTGAGCAACAGCCTTCCTTGCAGAAGTGTTGTGCTACTCCTAGGGATGGGAATCAAAACACAGTTCACGGTTTTTCAAGGTCCAAAAATGAATGTTTTCGCTTACTGACACTGCAATGGAGTCTCCTGGGTTCTGTGACACATCATTTTATCATAGCATTGGTGCAAACCATGCACCAGTTCTTACAAATGACAACACAAGCTCAAGCACATCAGCATCATATTAAAGAAAGACCCAGAAACCAAAAAATATCCAGCTGCATCATGGGGTAGCATGGACTCATCACACTGGCTGTATCTACTGTAGGACATTTATCCTCCTCATTTGCCAAGATTGACTGTGAAAAGCACTCCCAAGCTTTGTAGCACATCCCATTAGTGGAAAATATCAATTCAGCACATCAGATTTTTTGTGAAAGGTTTGAACGTTTATGTTATCGTATCACCCAAAAAAAGGCACCTGAAAGTACCTGACTCAGAGTGCAAAGACCATTACTAAACACTCTTGCCAACATATGCATTTAAAAATCATGGAATGAAACCTCCATATTACCCATAATGAGCATAAAGGGCTACTAATCAATAAGTTACTGCAAATGTTAGGGTTATGTAATTCAGAGAAGTCACAACTTGGTCTGTACCTGTTTCATCCTGTGTTATTTAGACCTACTTGTGATAGTTGGCACAGCCTCCACTGGTGGATTAAATATTGAAAAAAAAGGGGCAAACATAAAATAACATGCAAAATACAAAGCAACATGAAATGACCTGCCTAACATCTCTTGATTTGAAATAAAAGAAATACAATGTCAAAATGCATGCACATGCCTCAAATTTCTGAGTTATGAAGCCTGCGTGATACCATCAGTTAATTGCCAGTGCAGTGATTACTCGCAGATTACCAGGGCTGCCGCTGGCCAAAGTGAGGCCCTAAGCAGACTCTGATATGAGGGCCCCCAACACTGCCCTACTCTGCTCCACTTACATGCCTGGCATTATACTATACTCCGTGTTTATGGAAAACTTTATTAAAATGAAAAAGAAATAGATTGTTTTCGTCTTGGTGGATTATGGAAGACCTTAAGGGACTACGGAGTAGCTCATGTGAACACATAATAGGATGTTGTAAAGGAGCCTGAGCAGAACACTTAATGTATTAGCATTGGTAATATCTGCTTTCTGCTTTTTTAAAAAACAGCACAGAGAAGTTAAAGAGAGGGATAAGAATCGAGAGGTCTCTTAGCTCTGCTGCTTTTGCTGCTGAATGTAACTTTTCTTCTTTGTGTGTTTTGTTGTGCCTGCTTTTTCTTCTTCTACTTTAGTTGTTTGATTTGGGTTAGCAAATAATGTGAATGTTTCTGCCACCTTGATTGGCAGGTAAATACCTTAATACTGTTACAGCCCCAGCAAAATATTACTGGCTAGTGTTGCATTGTTGCACATTGATGCTGCTAGTGTTGGGGGTTATACTTTAGTTTAGAGTTCAGTATGGTTATGGCAATGGCTTTGGGATAAACCTGTTCATAAATGTTGAGTTTCATAGATAGAGAGCTGAGCAGGTGCATGTATATTTTCAGCTATCTTGTCTTGGATCCACAAGGAGTTTCAATATGGAGATCAATATCTATGAAGAATTCATGAACCCTGTCCCTAAATACTCCATACTGGTCTTTGTTCTGAGTTCACTTTTCAGGGTTTTTGAGTTGAGTTGAATGGGGTCAAACAGTTCAGCATCATCTCAGCTCTTTGAATGCAGATCAGTTTGAATCCTATATGTGTATCTGATAAAACAAGCAGCGATTTTAGAAAGCACAGATTGCAGATAAAAACACTCTGATAAAATCATTTTGACCCACCAGAAATGAGATCTTGTACCTTGGTCAAAGTGAATTCTGTGACGACTTCATCAGCTCCCATCATCAAAGTGAAATCAATTTCAGTGAGATAAGTCAGCGTGGAGTTCTCCACCTCCTCTTTTTTCCTCTTTTTTATCATTCCTGATGAAGAATAGATCAGAATTTAATGATGTTTGTAATGAAACGCAAATCCCAGACTAATTACATTAAAGAGCTGTGATCTCCTGTTCCCTGCCTTAGTGAACATGTCATGATATGGTAGAGATTAGAACAGCCTCCGATTTAATACCCTGCCGTGAAGTAGCAGCAGCTGTAGCTATCAGCCGGCTGGGCTGTGTGGACTCATGTAGTGTTTATCTGGGCCATGCATGGCTGCCTGATGGCTGCGTCGTGATACTGATTACAGAGAGGTTCAGAGAACAGAAAGTCAGCCTGTTTTCAGCTCGCAGCAGTGACAGGTACAACCTGCAGCCGCATACTTCATATTCAGACGACAAAGCCAATTTTTAGAGACACAACAAAGATGCATCAGTTAATTTAGTGGATTTATTTATCATCACACAGTCTATACATGTATTTATATGTTTATCAATTTACCCATACATCTCTTAATCCATTAATAAGTCATGTAATCATTCAAACTCTGTTTCCTTATATCAAGATATCAATCAGTCTTTATTTGTAAAGCACTAATTCATAACCAAAATTATCTCAAGACACTTAACAAAGAGGGCAGCTCTAAAACCGTACTGTTTGATTTATCCAACACTCATCAACATAAGCTCAGTACTAGCAGTAATCTCGAGCAGAACATCCATCCATCCATCCATCCATCCATATAACCATGCATCAATCCATTCATCCATTTATCCATCCATCCATCCATCCATATAACCATGCATCCATCCATATAACCATGCATCTATCCTTATAGCATGCATGCATGCATGCATGCATCCATCCATCCACCCACCCACCCATCCATCCATCCATCCATCCATTCAGAAATAAGTCCGTTTACTATACATTCATTTGTCGATTAACATATCCATCCAGACAGCCATTTTTTATTATTATTATGTCTGTATATTCTCATTTTCATTTATCCCACTGTTTATGGATTTGGGCTGCATGGTGATGCAGGGATTAGTGCTGTTGCCTCACAGCAGTAAGGTCCCTGGTTTGCTTCCCGGTCAGGGCCTTTCTGTGCAGCGTTTGCATGTTCTCCCTGCTGGGATTCCTCCCACCACTAAAAACATGCTGGTTACGTAAATTAGTGACTCTAAATTGGCTGTAGGTGTGAGTGTGAATGTGCCTGGTTGTCTGTCTCTATATGTCAGCCCTGTGATTGAGTGGCAAACTCTCGCCAAATGATAGCTAGGATAGGCCCCCCACGACCCCCAACAGGATAAGCGGTATAGAAAATGGATGGATGGATCTGTATATCCATTTATGCATCTAAAAATCCAACCATTTGTCCATTAAACCATCCATGAGAATATAACATTTGATAGATAAAAACATTTATGTATTAAAACACGATTAAATGAACACAAATATATATTCAATAATGCATGCAAATACCCAAAAAACTAAATAAAGGTTTTGGAGGGTAGTACGGACTTAAATCTGATTGAGATGCTGTGGCATGACCTTAAACTCTACACTGTGGCTGAATTAAAACAGTCCTGCAAAGAGAGTGGGCCAAAATTTGTGAAAGACTCATTGACAGTCATTACAGACGCTTGCAGTTGTTGCCACCAAGCGTGCCACAACCAGTTGTTATGTTTTCTTTTTCCACATAGGGCCAGATGGGCTTGGATCGCTTTTTCCCCTGAATAAATGAAATTTTCTATTTACACAGGGTAACTTTGTCGAAGATCATAATTTGTTTGATGATCTGAAACATTTAACTGTGACAAATATGCAAAAAATAGGACAGAAATATATGGCCAAAAAAATCTCAATTGCCCCATTGTGGTTGGCTCCCATTAGCTGCTTGGGACTGATCTCACTGTTAAAGGCTAAAAATGTGGTATATTTTGAATAAAATAACAAATTTTCAACAGTAAAATGTTAAAGAGAGCAAATTGTTTATTAATTTTCATTTATTTGAAAGTCTGGACCCAGAGCGTCTGTCTTGAAAAAGCTGGCCCTTGCACAAATGTAGTTGATGACCCTTTTTCTAGATCTGTCTGGCTGCCATCATGGCAGAGGAAAAGTCAATTCTGGGGCCAACATTAGTGGAATAAATCATCTTGGAACAATGAAAGATTCCATAAAAATATGTGCATTGCTCCTGAGGTTGCTGAGGAGATATAGTCTGTTCTTATTACCAGTGTACTGTTTTTAAAGAATGACTAAAAGCATTCAAAATAGATGCTTAAAAATTCATAACAATGCTAATTTTTACATTTTCAGGGTAAAAACGTTCCAGTTTTACCTGTTGTTCTAGTTAATTTGTGACTTTCCTTTCTCTGGATCATGATAAACCTGAAAGGAGCACATCCCCCCTCATGCATACCAATTTTTCATATTCATATTCCAGCCTGAGCGTGCTTAACATTCAGTTTCTCTCTGTCCTTTCCTTTTTGTCAAACCTGTTGAGCCCACTCCTTTTGCTGATAACGACGCTTTCCTTCAAAACTCCAACATAGTTCAAGCGGCTGTCAGAAGCCATTAAAGGCGGAATATCTCCAGTCTTAATGCCCGCCGGCAGCCTGACAGGCCCTGCTGCGAGATACTTTGTGGCCCCTTAAGAGTCACCCTCTGCTGGGCACGTAACGAGAGCGTCACCCGAGCCCCCCGCCTCCGCCATCAGCCTGCCTCTCGGTGACAAAACACAGCGCACGGCTGACACGAGAGATTAGCCGCTACAATAACTGTTATCACACATCTTCTCAGTGAGACGGCCTGCTTGTGCTTTAAAATGGAGTTGTGCGGCGATGACATGAAACCGACACTCCTATCTGAGCTGGTTCTTGTGTTGACAAAGTGAGCTTCGTCACTGATGGGGGATCTTATTTGATTAGAAAGGAACATTTAGTACCTTTAATCACTTGAAGACGGCTTTGTCAGGCAGAGCAATGCCAGCTTTAAGTGCATCAGCTGACGAGGCATCTTTGATAAATCTAAGCTTTGCTTTTCAATTGCTGCCACTCATAGTTTCAGACATTATCATATAGTTTTTCTTAAAGCCTTTTTTCTACCTCTCATTTAAATTCTTGAGCACAGGGAGTGGAATATATCCAACAAAAGAGTTTCTCTTAACTGTAAGACCGACTGATTTCTAGGAACCTCACAATAAAGTCTATTTCTCTGTATTGCTTTGGGAAGATTAAGAGAGGACTTTTTATACTTTAATCCTCCTTGTCTTGAAGAAGCACCAAAAGATGCTGAATATTTAAAAAGTTCAGCACCTTCTTTTGAAGATTCTGCACCTGCAATAATAAAAAGTCTGAAAAAAAATTAAGAAAGAAGGAATATTTGTGTTGAGATTTTATCTTTACATTGCTACTGCTACATTTTCTATGCCCTGCAGTTGACAAAAACACCAAAGTGATGAGTAGATAAATTATGTTATTACATAATCTTGGAATCATTTAATGCAATACTGTGCAAACATGCAGAAATTGCTGCGTCAAGCCACATAAAAATTTTTTAAGACATAATCTTGGTCTCTGGGTACATTTTAAATTTTCATTTCATGATAAAATCTTAATGTAATTTTTTTTCAATTGCTAAAAATGGGGAAAAAAATTGCAGAAGACAAATGACCATGCAAATCAGGCAAAGAAAGCTGGTAAGAAACTGTGTTTTAAGGAGACTCTGATAAAAGAAATTAATATCACCCTCAAAAAGTGTTTCATTTCTACAAACATAAGAAAATACCTCATTATTAAGGCGGTCAAAATCCATTACATTACTCTTTATCAATTAAGGTTCACAATTAGTGCACTAGATTTTTGAAAATTGCTATTAATCCCATGCTTTATTGTCCCTTTGAATAAACTTTGCAAAAGCAATTTCAGTGTAATCTCATAATCTCAACTTTTTTCTTATAATTTAGCATTTTTTCCTCGTATTTCTGATTTCCATCTCATTGTTTTGATTTTTATCTCATAAGTTCAACTGTAATCTCATAATTTTGACCTTTCATCTCATAGTTTTGACTTTTATCTAATTTTGACTTTTTCTCATAGTTTTAAGTCTTATCTAATAATTTTGACTTTTTTCATAATCTTGACTGTTTTCTCATATTTCTGACTTCTATCTCATAATTATGACTTTTATCTCATAATTTGGACTTTTTATCTTATAATTTTGACTTGATTATGACTTTTTGTTTTTCTTTTTTTCTTTTTTTTTTTTTTTTTTTTAAATTGCTTCACTTTCACATTTTCTTTCTTAAGTGGCGGTAATGGGCTTCCATAAGACTGTGCACCACAGGGTTGATGTGTTACAAGCTTTTTAAGACAATAAAGTCACGGTGAGACAAAATGGTTAAAAAATAGGTGAAGGTGGGAGCGCAGATAGTCAAGTGGTTTAAGGCGCTACCCATATCCGCAGGCGACCTGGGTTCGAATTCGGCCTGTGGCCCTTTACCGCATGTCTCTCCCCACTCTCTTCCCTGTTTCCGAATCTATCCACTGTCCTTCCTCTATCAAATAAAGGCATTAAAAAGCCCAAAAATAAATCTTAAAAAAAAAACAAATGGGTGAAGGCTTGAGGGGTTAACCGGTTTTTACATATATATATATATATATATATATATATATACACACACCACCCAAAATAAGGTTTATGCCACAGCTGGTCTAAATTAACAGCACTGGAAAAAATTGGTAAAACCAACATCATTTTTAATGTTTCTGCAGTGGTTAAAACACCAAAATGTATAAGCTCTTTAAATGAAATGATATTTTTAATGCTAAAATATCATTATTATTGTTATACATGAATTTTCAAATTGACTGATTTACAAAAAAACTGAGAAAATAGTAAAGCACATTATTTTTTCTTGATTAATATGTCAAATTATAGTTATTTACTTGCATTCCTGAACAGAAAAATTAGTTTTAGTGGTTGAATGTTATGCTTGATTATTTTCTGACTTCTCAGAAAAGCCCAGTGAGCCGGCTCAAATTTGGGTATAAAAAGGTGAATTCAGTTTGAAATTCCTCATTCCTGTTCAAAATGGTAAAACGTGGAGAGCTGACTGAAAATAAAGAGTCCGCATTAAAGCACTTCATAACTCTGGATGGTCTCTGAGACTGGTGGTCTAATAAATTTGTTAAGCACTGTATATATATATAAGGTTTTACAGTTTATAGCTCTGTCTTAAAACTTTTGATGGATTTTAGTTGTGTTTTTCCAAAACTGTTGGATGCTTCATTTGCATTCCTCTCTTGCATTCCCCCCTACGTTTAAAGGGGGAGCTTTGGAGGCTTCAAAAATACAGCTGCTCTTTGTGTTTTTAGCCACTAAATCACAGGTTCTTTTACTTCCAAAAAGATGAGTTCAGTCAAGTAAAACCTCATTAAATGAACACTGTAGGGTAATTCTGTGACTCACTCTTGTATTTACAGTCGGCCTAACTATTCCTGCATCGCTCGTTGGTCAAGGCCACAGATGTAAAACAAACCTGCAGAAAAACACAAGTAAAGAGGTTCAACTGACAAACTGTTTTTTTGACTCGGGGTCATTTTCTGCTCATGTTCGTCAACTTTAGGGGGCAGCATAAGCTGTTTACTCACTGAAATCTACACTGCCAACATGTTTTGCAAAGTTTTCTCCAGGCCTGTTGGCACCCTGAACTTCTCTTCAATGTTCAACAGTCTGGAGGAAAATTATCACATGGAGGATTCGGCGCTCAACAGTAATCAACAGCAACACATTAGCAAGCCAGATGGTGCTGACTACACAAGTAAATTAGACCTCAGGCCTTCCACAAAGCACACATAGACATGCACGCTCACCGCTGCCATCTCCACACAGAGACCCGTGTCTTTGGCCTTGTGTTGCTCCAGCCCAAAGTCACTGTGGATTAATAAACACTCTGACCCATCAAGTTTCTCCACGCTTGTATTGTAATTCTTGATCAGTATTCATGGACTAATCTGACACGCACACAGCTGGGTTTTCCATCTTTTGTCTTTTTTCCCTGCTCTCCTTTTTTTCCACTGGAATTGTATGCAAATCCCCGCTTTGCTGAGGAATAATAATCAGGAGTGGTGATAAGTTCTGGTCCAAGGTGTCACCTCAGAGGGGAGTGTGGGCTTATTCCTGCTGCAGGCTTGGGCGCAGTACTGCCATGTTACCAGAGAGAGGCAGTGTTGTGCTGCTGCCAGTGTGTATTTGCATTAGGAGGCACTGTAAGGAGAGACTGTAGGCATAAAGGTAGAAAAAAAGGAGGTAAAAGAGGAGGTGGGGGATTGGTGCGACAATGCCAATGTTACCCCTGGCAACCTTGATTAAGACAGCATGTCGTTAGTACAATTGCTCTTGTGATGATTACACGGTGAATTTTTCTGCCCACATGTCCAGGAATGAGGTTTTTTCTTCTTGTGCAGGCTGTGGGCAGCTGAGAGGACCGGCTGCTGGCTTGCTGTTGCTCTGACAGCGAGCAGTCTGGAGCTTGGGAGAGTAGACAGACTGGGAACCTCCCAGTACTTGTGAGTGAAGAGTTAGGATACCACAAGGAGTAGAAATCCCTTGGAAATCCTTAATCTTTGAGGCTGGACATAACTGAATCTGCACAAAATATGCATTAGAAACAGAGATCTGAGGAATATCCTCAAAAGTTGTAAAAGACAGAGAAATACTTCATTTTTTGGAACTTGTCTTATCCACAATGATAGACACAACATCAATTATCAATCAATAAATCTTTTTTTCCCTTGTTTCTACTTCAGACTCAGTGTTATCCCAAGATACTCTACAAAGAGGGCAGGTCTAGACCTTTGTCTTATTGTAAATAAGAACAGCCCAACATTAATCTACCATGAGCACAGCACTTTGCAACATTTAGGAAAGTTACAGTGGCAAAGAACGGCTTCCTTTAACAGGCAAACCCCACAGCAGATCAAGACTCGTGTTAAACAGCCCTCTGAGGAAGCTGTGCTGGGATTGTAAAGGGAGAGAGAGATGCAAAACAAGAGGGAGATACAGAGAGAAACAAAAGCAGGAAGAGAGAGGAGGGAGCTGCAGAAATGAGAAGAGGAAGATGCAGAAGATAGAAGAAGAGGGCAAGAAGAGGGAGATGCAGAAGAGAGAGGAGAGGGCAATGCAGAAGAGAGAATGGGGTGACGCAGAAGACGGAAAAGGGAGACGCAGAAGACAGAGAAGAGGGAGATGCAGAAAAGGGAGATGCAAAAGACAGAGAAGAGGGAGATGCAGAAAAGGGAGACGCAGAAGACGGAGAAGAGGGAGACGCAGAAGATAGAGAAGAGGGAGACGCAGAAGATAGAGATGAGGGAGATGCAGAACGGGGAGACGCAGAAGATAGAGATGAGGGAGATGCAGAACGAGGAGACGCAGAAGATAGATATGAGGGAGATGCAGAAGACAGTGAAGAGGGAGATACAGAAGAGAAAAGAGGGGGCAACATAAGAGAGAATCAAGAGATGCAGAAATGAGAGAAGAGGAAGATGCAGAGAGAGAAGAGGGGTATGCAGAAGACAGAAGAGGGAGAAACATAAGAGAGAATAGAAAGATGCCAAAAAGAGAGAAGAGGGGGATGCGGAAGAGAGTTAAGATGTGGATGTGTAAGAGAGAAGAAGGAGATGGGGAAGAGAGGAGAGGGCAATCCAGAAAAAGAAGAGAGATGCAGGAAGTGAGAAGAGGGCAATTTGATGAGAGGGGAGGGAGATGCTGAATGGAGAAGATGGAGATGCAGAAAGAGAGAAGAGGCATGTGCAGAAATATAAAAGGAGATACAGAATGAGAGAAAACAAGTAGAACAACAGCAGTGATTAAGATTTGTCCATGCCTATCCTTGAATCCATAATTTTCTTATTTTTTTTTTTTTAATCTGGTATAATGCATGGTAACAATATGTCATTTTCATCAGGGGTCGGGGGTTGAAGTGAAGTGAATCACTTCTATGATTCCCCAATACTGCTGTCATCATCTTTTGTTTTTATTTAGTTTCCTGGTTGGAAAATTCAATTTGTGCTTTAAACAAAAGAAGTGTCTTAAATATAAACATACTTTCTGCAGAACACATGCATTGTGTGCGTTTTGCACCTTTGTAAGCAGAGGCAGCTTTATTCTCCTGCTCATTTGTGTGCCCTTCAAGGTCGACTCTGCTGTAAAGCTTGCATGTTTATGAGTGTGTAATTATACTGACCTGGTCTTTAGAAATCTTACATAATGGCATATCCTACCTCTGATTGTCATCCTTTCTCTCTTCCAGATTGCCTTCTCGCAGCACAGTAACTTCATGGATCTGGTGCAGTTCTTCGTCACGTTCTTCAGGTGAGCCTCCCCTCCCTCCTCCTCCTCCTCCTTCTCCACCACCTCCTCCCTTCTGTCACTTCGCTTACTCCAAACCACACATGTGTTAGTGTTAAAGCAGCAGCAGTCACGTTCAATATCCCTGTGTGAGCCTACGTGTGAGTGTGATGCAGTGTGAACTGCAGTGATGGATCATCGAGGCGGCTCCGTTGTGCCTGTGCACCAGTCATTACTATGAAGAAGCGCTGCAGCTCAATGGTTTATCGGAGCTGGTTAGCGGTCAGCACACACACAAAATGACTCCCAGTGTCTTGTTTATTTACTCACATCGTGCACACACAATCACAGACCCTGACTTCATGGCATCTCTGCCAACCCACAAGAAAACAAAGAAAACAGAGATGTATAAACCATGCAACAGCTCGGGAAACATGCATATAAACTAACTTAGCTCAGATGAGCATAACAATAGATATTATAAAAATGAAAACAATCCTTATATATACCGCTGTCAGATAGATTTTATGCTGATTTGTCTGCTAGAGCATTCTGTTGTCTCTGATTAACTGGTTGCTGCTTTAGTAACAGACACTTGATACGCACATAAATTAGGGCTGTCAGCATTGCTACATTAATGCTGACTTTGTGAACAGAGAGCCGGCTTGTCCTGGATGACCTGAGTGGTCTGGATGGTTCATGGTGTATCAGAAAAAAACTATTTTTCACCAAAAAATTGGCATGGAATGGATTTTTTCAGCACCATTATGATTGGTCAAAGCTCCTGCTTTGTGTTGCACATACCAATACCCATAACCGATGCCTCTTTTTGCATAGAAGAGTGATATGTGACAGACAACAGCATGGTTTGAGTCAGCAATGAGGTAAAACATTTGTCCAGTTCTCTCCAGGTTTAATGTGTGTAATAACAGCAACATGCAGCAAGCGTGCTCACTTTGCACAGCGTCCTGCCAGGGGCTTTAACACAAGCTGTGTGGTGAGTCATATAACAGCTTAAACAACTGGTAACAGGTGTGATGTAGCTGCTTGTTTTAAGCCTGTGATGTGTCAAAGAAGCAGGCTGTGGTGTTAAACAAGGTTTAAGAAGCAGCTGTAAATGCAGTAGCTCCGTACACTAATGGAAATAAGAACACACCTCCCACTAAATACAGGAAGTTTTGAGCAGTGTCAGGTGAATTTGCTCAATCTTCTGGCCACTGGGTCAGGTAAAAAGAAGCAACATAACAGTGTGATTTGGGGCAGAAGTTCCTGAATCTGCTTGCTCCTACCGACTTTATAAGCAGAGCGGATCGGAGCACTCTCACTCACCAAAGAGCCCCTCCTCCTCCTCGTTGTGTCAGAGCTAGTATCAAATGTGTATAGTCTGTAGCATGCTGGGTTGACTTGACTCAAGAGTGTATTGCTGCAGCCTATAGACCTAACCTCTCAGACCGCATAGCTCCATAGCTCAGTGTTTTACATTGCAAACTTTGTTGCAGGGGATTCAGGGTTTGACTCCTGGTCAGGGCTCAATGAGTATCCAACGTGGGCAAGGTTCTTAACACCAGGAACAACTGTCCCAGATGTATGTCGCAACCTGTTCCCAACCTGGACCCCCTTTTGGGGGTGTCGCCAGAGATTTTAGGGGGACGGAGGCTCTGTCTGCCTTGAGGCTGCTAAATTTGAAAACCTTTGTGTGGGGCTGTTTTATATAGATTTGAACAAAATTTGATGTTAATTTTAACATCCATGTATGACCTTTTGTTTGTGTTGGTCCTCAGCTCCTCTATGATACAAGTAAGAGGGGCTCATAGGAATATAGGTTTGGGAACCACTGCTCTAGCCTGATACCCTGAAAGCAATGAAGCAGCAATCCCAACAGCTTTGTGATTTTCAAAACAAAAGCTTGCTTTAGATCCTTGGATTTCGACACTCAATCCATTTTTTTGTTGCAAAGGTTAAAAAAACTGTCTTTATATATTTATTATGTATCTGATATTTCACATTAAACTGAGAGAATTAGCACATATTGTACTGTGGTTGTAATTATTCTATTTTGTTTGTTTTATAGACTTAAATTGATTTAAGATTGCTTACAGACTGACACTTAAAGGTCTGGTTGCAGTTAAATCTGTATTTTGATGACCTGGCTGAAATTTAGACACTCACTGGCCTCATAATTGTAAGAATAGTATTTTATTCTCTTTGTGAGCAAGAAGGCGAGCATGCTGGAACTTCTTTCAATGTTTAAAAGAATAATAGAAGTCTTGGATATTAAACTATGCCACATTAAATTCTGGCTGGTAGATTTTCTAACCCACCAACCACAGGGGCAGCAAGGTTAAAAAGTTAGTTTCCCATCCCCCTCCACCTTTCAGAAAATGTGTGCTGAAACAAGCCACTTTCTCAGATATTCCCCTCATGATGTCATGTGGGGAGTTAGCCCTTCCCACAGTTTCAGTTGGCCCTCCCTGCTTGGAAGTAAGTTCCACCCTCCTGTCCTGATCTTTCTCTCAGCCCAGAGCCACATCCATCTCCTGAGAGGGGCGTGGTCAGGGGTGGAGTCAGACAGCTCAGTAACATTTAAAGCTACAGGCATTGACGCAAGTCGTTCAGAGCAGGGCTGAAACAGAGGGGTTTTTAAGAGATGCAAAAATCCAATACCAGAGTGTTTTTTCCAAAACAGACCTCACAGGCATGTTTTGGGGACCTCTGAGACCAATATACACATGTTTCAAGGGGTGAAATATGTCCCCTTTAAATCCATGGTAAATGCTGTTTCCAACAAGTTTTTCACAATAAAAGTCTGTAGTTGTTATTGTAGTTATTTTATTTTTTCTCCTTCCTCTCTCTTATCCCATCTCTCTCGGGATCTTTTTGTAAACAACTACATCAGGAAATGTGTCGTAGCTTGACACATCTCAGCAGGAGATAAATGAAACTTGTGGTCACAGAAATGATCACAGAGAGACTTATAGAATAATTTTTTCTGATCTGAGCCACAGACGTGAGTTCAGCATGCCATCACAGGCTTGTTTTAGAGAATGCATTCAAATGCTGGCTCTTTTAATGTTGTAACACTGTGATTTGATACTGTTAACGTAAAGGGCAAAGGCATTGCTGTGATGTGAATTCTATTTTGTTTTCTATTTCTGCTGATTCAACATGGAGTCAAATCTTCCATTTAATCTAAAGGAGATAGAAGTGGATTTCTCTTCTATCACATGCATTTCAGCATGATTCATCCTGACATACAGCTCTTGGTGTCTTTTAAAAACATAAAAATCCTGAGTAGAATTTAAAAGCACGCTCTTAAAGGCTTGTTGGCAGAGCTGCTTTTGCTAACCTGGCAGAGCTGCTCACACGTGCACATGAGCCGAGCTGTGATGAATCCTCGGGCCTGCATGCTTCTTCTTCAGGATCTGCTGTAATGTGTTATCGATTCAAAAATAAGTGGGGACGAAAGTTTGGTTGACACGTGTGTTTCATATACCTGACTACATGTGTGCTTTTTTTATCCTCTTGTGTACATGTGTTTGTGCCTACAACCCAGGAGAGAATTAAATACTTTTTCATGTTTCTGAGGATGAAATGGCTACTCTCCTTCATGTTGCTTTATTGATCCAGCAGACATGCACAGGTTTGAAAGGTATTTTCTTTTCTTACCCACCTTTCGCCAACACAGTCATGTTCAGTAACTGTATGTCTCCGCATCGACTGAACAAATCACCCGACACTGAGGTTTATTTTGGAAGGTATTCAGCATCAAAGCTGCAGGACTACAAGTGGAGCTACACGGCTCACTCTTTGCATACAAATGCCGACCCTGCAGTTAGCCGCTCGTCATGCTCTATGTTTATATACACGCGTCAGCATTTGTGTGTTTATGTGTCAGCATTCAACCCATGCAGCCTGAGCCTGCTGTGTGCAGGAATCACAGAAATCTATACACAAGACAACCTCTCTCTCACCTTACTGTGTCATTCACTCCATCCATGTACCTCTCCATAATCCTCCCTCTTTCCTTCTTTCTTTTTCCTTCCTTTTTATCTTTAGCTGTCTTCTTTTGATGTCTGTTCCTCTTAAGTTTTTCTTTTCATTTTCTCTCCTTGCTCCATTCGTTTTGACCCACAGCTTTCTTTTTCTCGTTCTATGCACCACATCCCTCACTTCACCTTCATACTCCCTATTCTTTCTTTCTTTCTTTGTTTCTTTCTTTCTTTCTAAGTCAAATACGCATGTGGAGGTTTCTGTGTGACTTTGTACCATTCATTTTGTAGAGCCTTTATGAGGTCAGGCACTGATGTTGGACAACACGGCCTAGTTCGCAATCTCTGTTCCCTATCATCCCAAATTGCTTGTTGGGGTTAAGGACAGGCCTCTGTGCAGGACAGTCAAGTTCTTCCACTCCAAACTCATCAGACCATGTCTTTATAGTCCTGGCTTTGTGCTCTGGGGCACAGTCATGTTGGAATAAAAAAGAGCCTTCCCCAAACTTTTGCCACACAGTTGGAAGCATAGCACTGTCCAAAATGTCTTGGTATGATGAAGCATAAAGAAGACAAAAGGCCTAACCCAAACCCTGAAAAACAGCCCCATACAATTATCCCTCCTCCACCAAACTTCTTCTTTTGCAGCTGCAGCCTCCACTCTTCTTGGAAGGCTTTCCACAAGATTGTTTCTGTGGGAATGTATGCCCATTTCTTTGGTAGAACATTAATGAGGTCAGGCGCTGAAGTTTGACCAGAAGGCCTGGCTCGCAGTTTCCATTCCAGTTCATCCCAAAGGTGCTTGATGGGGTTGAGGTCAGGGCTCTGTGCAGGCAAGTCAAGTTATTCCATGCCAAACTCATCAAATCATGTCTATATAGTCCTTGTTGCCACAAAGTTGGAATAAAGCATAGCATTGTCCAAAACATCTTGGATCTTACTGCCAAACAGAGAAGCGTGATTCTTCACTCCACAGAACATTTTCACTCCTCCACAGTCCAGTGTCAGTGTGCTTTACACCTCTTCAACCAACGCTTGGGATTGGACTTGGTGATTTGAGGCTTGCATGCAGCTGCTCAGCCATAGAAACCTATTTAATGAAGCTCCCGCTGCACAGTTATTGTTTACATTAATGCCAGTTGGAAGTTCAGAACTCTTCAGCTATGGAATCAGCAGAGAGTTGCTGACTTTCCTGCACCATGCACTTTAGCAGTTGTTGACCCCACTCTGTGATTTTACGTGGTCTTCCACTTCATAGCTGAGTTGCTCTTATTCCTAAATGCTTCCACTTTCTGATGATATCATTTAGAGTTGACAGTGAAATATCCAGCAATGACTGTATTATTGCAAAGGTGGCATCCATCACAGTACCACGCTTGAAGTCACTGAGGTCTTCAGAACAACCCATTTAGGATCACAAATGTTTGCAAATGGAGACTGCATGGTTTGAGGCTTATTTTTTAAACCTGTGGTAACAGGTCTGATTGAAACACCTGGATTCAATAATTAACAGGTGTGGCCAAATACTTTTGTCCATATAGTCTATTACATATACCACTGCTAGTGCTAAAAATATATTTAAATTGTCTTTCATTATGTCATTTAGAGCAGCACTATCACATTTTAACTATCCACATTATAACTATCAAAATACCTCAAAGTTCACTCCTCTGTGCCTTCTGTGTTTGCACGCTGCCCTGCAGTCTCATGCCCTTATATAGGCAAAAAAGGGGTCTTTCTCTATGCTAACTAGGAGAAATATGCACATGCTTTCAGGTTAAGAGCACCTGGAATTTGTTAGCATAAGAGCAAAAGTATGAAGAGCTCATTAGTCATGAATCCAGGGAGCCACTTGGTATTTTTTTACAATAAAATAATTTGTGTTTCTATTATCTTTTAGGGGTTAAAATGAGTTTGGAAATATTTGAAAAAATCCAATATCGTGCAACCTCAGGGGTGTAACTAGGAATTTTGGGCCCACAGAAAGAATATTGCACAGAGCCCCCTTTAACCGGCCAGCCAAGCAACAAATGTTGCGCCATCTTTCTACATATCTACGCATTTCACTGTTTTCTGAACCGTAATCTCTGATATATTAGCTGTATTTTTACTATGGCTAAATTAAATTTACTTGCATTATTTTGCAGCACTGGACTACACCATTTGGACATTTTTAAGGAAAGAGTAGGAGCCCCCCAGTATTTTATTTCACTCTTTTTGATACAAATTTCAGTCTGTTGACAAATTTATTTAGTTGCTTTTGATTCAATAATGACACTAATCAGTACCCTTTCCCCCTGTTCTGTGCCCATGTGCAACCCTAATTTCTTTTTTTAAACATCATTTTCTGTCCCTAATTTGCTCTTTCCTCCTCTCTCTTTTCATCTCTTGGTCTCAGGCTCCCCTTTCTCTTTCTTGCCCCCTTGATTCCTTTACTCTTTCTGTTTCCATCTCCTCATTTCCTCCCTCCTAGCTCAGTTTTTCTTCCTCCCACCATCCCCTCTGTCTTGCTCTGAATCCCACTGCTCATTTTTTTTTTTTTTTTATTTGCCTGCCACTGATTCAGCACAGACCCCAAAGTTAGCGAGCTCGCAGCCTCATCCCTGTTTGCTTCTGCGTCTTTGGGCGCTGCATTGTTTGTGTTGCGGGGGAGGAGAAGGATGCTAATTAACGTGGAAATTGTTTGCTCTTCTCCACTCTGACTTTCTCTCTATCATAATCTCACTCTTTATTCGCTCTTTACCTTGTGGGGACAGATGACGGTGGTGCCATCCCGTTATCTGCAGCTCCAGCAAAGATCCCCTCAAGCCCCCTTGAGATGCACTAAACATCAGCACTAACAACAATAAGATGCATTCATATATTCATGTCCATCTGTCCAGCAGCTCCTCACCTTACATATTATATTGAATCATTGCTTTTAAGTGTGAATTTCCACCCTTGTTTAAATTCAAGTGCAGTCCTGAAATGACAGCAAATATTTATGGAAAACATTTCATGATTTACAAATTGAATGTCATGTCTACTTGTGCAAATTTAATGTTGTCTTCCAAGGCCTGGAAAAAGCCCTGGAGAAGGTGAAATTTCCCAAACATTTTTGGAAATGCAATGAAAATGTATTCTTGAGTTGTTTTTTCTTTCACTGAAGCTGTCATGTTTTTAATTTAAAAGTTGGCTGCTGCCAAAGCAAGCACCCTTTGAAGTAAAAATGACCTGAATGACAAATTTTCTTGGCTACATAAGTCCAAACTGCTGGATGCAGAGAGCTGAAAGAGCCATCATAAAATGCAACTATTTAACATAGCACGCTGGGACGTATTTGTCATGGAAATATTAATGCAGTTGTGGCTATTTTTGAAGTTGGACTTCATACTTCATATGGCTTAATTCACTCTCTCAGCTGAAGAGCTATGAGGAAGAAAAAGTTTGTTCTGGAAGTTTATCTTGTTTATGTTCAGTGTGGGCTCAGCAAAGGTGCAAATAAAAAGTGACTCATCTTATAGAGGTCACATCTTTGTCCATCTTATAGAATAGGAAATGTTGAAATAGACACATAAAGGACTAGGGATGGCTCAATCATGTTTTCTGCTGTGACTTATGTTGATAATCTCTGAGTTAAATCGGCTGATACCAGCATGGATCATACCTCCAGTTTTGATATAGCAGCTGGTCAGTCTACTTAGCTTTGTAGTGCACTGGACCTCCTACAGGTGGCAGTGTAACCTTGCAGAAGGAGTCATCCTTATTCAGTCAATAACATAATTTTACTTCTTCACCCAACAGAGCAGTCCAAACACCTCCCAAAGAGCAATACAACACGCATCCTAGCCAGCATGTCCATGTGGGCCCCATATGTGGGCTGCAACATGGGTCCCATTTGGGTTTGTCCATGGTGGCCCACCTGTGATCGCCCACATGAACTGCAAGCGTGGATCAGCCCACGTGAGATCCATATAGGCCCCCTCTAGAGAGCCCTGCGATTGCCCCTCTTTATTACAAGTAGGATCTATCTTGGATCTCTTGAGATCTATCAAATCACTCAACAATTAGACACTGATGGTTGCTATGGAGAATTTGGCCATCAGTGTTAGATAACCCCATTCATATGCATTAACACACCACTGCCAGTGGGATCAAACCCACAACCTTCTGATTGCGAGATGACCAACTTTACCTACTTAGCCACAGTTGCCTCTCAAATACATGTCACTATATATCAATTTTGATAGTTAAATCAATTTTATCCCGTTGCTTTTGAAATGGTTTGGAATTTTTGGCATACTATTTTCATGGTGATTTTACCATGACTGCCTTGAGTGAATTAGGATTACTGAGTTGCTGCAGCAGAGTTGACAGATGTTGATTAAGTTTACAGTTGAAGGAGCTGCATTTCAGTTTAATTTGATTAACAGTGCAATGCAATAGACTTGGTAACTTGAGCTTGTAGCATTTTTCAAGTCGTCTGACTTCTCGAAGCTCATTTTAGTCTTACCCTTTTGCACCCATTCACTCCATATTCACACACTTCAAAGGCTGCCATCGGAATTAACTAATCTCATTCATACGAGGTCTTTTCCACATAACCGTTATGGCCATCAATGCTTCGAGGTCACTTTAACGTATGCATTTACCAGGGGGCAGTTAACAAAAAACCAGCAGATGCCAGTGGTTGGAAAACTGCATGATGGACCGCGCACTTTACTCAACCAAAACAAGGTAGAGGGGAAACTCATGCAGGGTAACATGGACTATAGTTTCACCAACTGTAGGATTAAGTAAATCAAGATCCTGAATTACGCTGGGTTTCATCAAAGCCCCCAAACTCAGGAGTTTGGCATGAGGCTTGCAAGCTGTGCAGTAAACAAGGTAAAACACAGCAGCAACACTGCACACAACACCAGACTAATTAGCAGTTTGCGACAGCAGCTAGGCTTACCAGGCTAGTCTGTGCTGTCCCCGATCAGCAGTAAAAACACTATTAAGTCCGAATCTCCCTCAACTTCTAAACAAGATCAGGAGGTTTTAAGCAGCATCTCGATTCATTACAGAAACAGAGGTGCAATCTTATGCAGATGTAAAGCAAAAAAATAAAAAATATTCTTATAAATACAAGTGGGCTTATAATAAAGTGAAACTGGAATATAATCATGAACAGTATGAAAAACAGCAGCAAAATGGACAACAGAGTGGGACATTTTAAGTCTAAAATGTTAATTGTTTTAAAGTTGAAGAGCCTTAAAACCATATCTTTTCTGTTATCCTCTACAATACAGAACAGCAGCTGTGGTGAATTCAGTGCAATTCGTGTTTCTTACGTCTTGCCTATCATCCCAAATCTACAAGTTTGTTGATGTGTATCATATCATGAGGCTATGAAAAATACCCATTCCTAACTCATCTGCATCTGTGCATATTTGCATGCAGCTGCAACTGACACAGCAGTGCAACCTTCCAGTTGAGAGATGACCAACTGCCTACTGATCCACAACTGCCCTGATGGTTGGAATAACTACACTACAATGCTGAAACAATGCTTTTCCCATTCCACCGGAGTGTTAACCACTAGAGAGACTGGGTTTGATGATCATTAAGAAGCATTGACTTCTATCTACCAGTCACATATCTTTAATAAAAACTGTCTCATAATGATCGGTTGCTGGTCTGTCGGGGCATCTCTTTAATCGACTTTAACGTCCTAGTCAGCCAAGTGTTGATACTTGAGTGAAATAGCTCTTTCTGCAGAATTAACCACTTTACAGCAGTGTGGGCAAAACAAGAAAGACGTGTTCTGCTGTAACTATAATCCTGTAAAGGCAAGGTCAAGAGTGGATGATGAAACTGTCAAGTTTTCAGACACCATTTGACTTCTCTGACCTGCGGAGGGATTCTGCCTCTTTGTTGTGGGCACCGAGTTTATTTCTAGGTTTTATTTTTGATGGATACGTCAAAGTAACGGAGGAAAAACAGTTTCTGAAGCACTCTTCTAGAACACTGACCACGCTTTGGGCCGCTTGGCTGTTTACTTCTTTAAAAAGTTGACTTAACCTTCTAATAGTCGGCCCGGTGCTGAAGCCTGATGTCCCAGAAAATTCTGCTTCCCCTGAGATTGTACCTCACAGGCACATCTGTGCTGCTCTACTGCTAATATTAAAATAACTCCTGCTTTCTGATGGGCACTTTCATCCAGCACGAATCCTTACATATATTTTTAGTGTGCTGGTGGTCCCACCGGGAGGTGTACCCCTGAGGCAGTCAGAGTTTTGCACCAAAACGTCTGACTAGTCAAAGATGCTGGAGTCTGTTTCTTCACACTGTTAAAAAATAAGTTGGATTCATGTCTGTTTTGTTACAATAATTCCTTCAAACCGACCCTGAAGTGATATCTTTGTTGAACAACTGCATTGTAAGACGCTGCGCTGTTCTGCTTCTATGCAGCGATGTTTTCTCAAAGTTCACCTGGAGGCTTCAGCTCACTCTTCCACTCCTAAAATAGACCTAATATTATTTTTGAAAAACACCTTATCAGGACTTAACACTGCAGGCTTGAGCTCAAACATTTTAGTGCGCATTTACACATAAGCTGAGGGTTGCATTTGCTTTGTTTCTCACCACATTACTCTTATTTAGAAATAGAAGGGAAGTAGCCTGCTACAGATGTCACAGTGGGTGAAACCAACAGGCCCACACTCAAACTTTTGAAGTATTTGTGGGTTTAGAAGTGATTGAAAGCCAAGTCTTTGCAATATCAAAGCTCTCTAAAGATCAGCATGGGTTGTGGTGTCTTCACAAAGTTATAGAGCTATGTTAACCTATACACAAAGTTATTAGCGCTCATATTTGCTGCACAACCTCAGAGCTTTAGAAATCCTGATTTTTTTAGGTACTTTTAGGACATTCAGACCTCAAAATTAACTTGAATTTCCTCTCATGCATGCACCTCGTAAAACAAGAAATGCCCCATTTGACTTTGGTAAAGGGGAGCAGTGCATCAAAGCAGTGGAGTGGTAGAAAACATGAGAGTATAAAGTGGCTCCAACTTAGGTCGGCTGTGTTATGGAGTTGGCCCCTCTTTTGCAGCTGTAACAGCTTCCACTCTTCTTGGAAGGCTTTCCAAAAGATTTTATAGTGTTTCTGTGAGAATTTAAGCCTGTTCATTCAGTAGAGCATTTAGGAGGCACTGATGTTGGACAGGGAGGTCTGGCTCACAGTTCGAGTTCATCCCAAAGGTGCTCGATGGGGTTAAGGTTAGGGCTTTGTGCGAGCCCGTCAAGTTTTTCCATACAGAACTAATGAAACCATGTCTTAATAGTCCTTATAGTCATGTTGGGATAGAAAAAAAGCTTCCTCAAACTGTTGCCACAAAGTTGGAAGCACAGCATTGTCAAAAATGTCTTGGAGCTGACTGCTAAACAGAGAAGTGTGATTCTTCACTCCACAGAAGATGTTTCCACTGCCCCACAACCCGGAGTCAGTGTGCTCTACACCACTCCATACAACACTTGGCATTGGACTTGGTGATATGAGGCTGCTCAGCCATGGAAACCCACTTAAGGAAGCTCCTGTTGCAGTTTTAGTGCTTACATAAATGCCAGTGCAAGTTCAGAACTCTTCAGCTATGCAACACACCATGCACCTTAGCAGTCATTGATCCTGTGATTTTACTTGATCTTGTGCTTTGTGGCTGAGTAGCTGTTGTTCCTAAACTCTTCCGCTTTCCAATAATATCACTTACAGTCGACTGTGGGATATCAAGCAGGGATATTTACATCAGTGATTCTCAAATGGTGTGGCGAGGCACACTGGTGTGCCTTGAGGCAAGTCGAGGTGTGCCTTGGGAATTTGTACAACCGTGCATGATTACAATGACTCTGCAAGTATCAAAAAACCAGACAACCTCAGAGCAGAGCAGAGCAGAGCAACCTCAACATTTTCTGTAGTAGTTAAGGTACTTTCTTACTGAATGAAAAAAATTGATTTAAAAATAACTTTTAACAAGCAAAAATTTTTGGATTTGATGTAGTAGACTGCTTTACACAAGAACAGTGAATAAGGCTGATATGGCTGAAAAGTATGCTGCATAAATACATTTTAGCAGGTATTTTTTTGTGATTCACTTGTTCCTAAATGGTGTTGTGTTGGAGATTTTAACAGCTATGCGTTCTTGCTACAACTATCATCAACTAAAGATACTGTAAGAAAATTTAAGAGGTGATTTTGCATGGATATAAAGATGGTGTGCCTTGATATTTTGGTGCGAATCTCAGGTGTGCCTCGGGCCAAAAACATTTGAAAATCCCTGATTTACATGATATTTGGAAGAGGAAATTCTAATGATCCAGCACCATGACAATATCTTTTTTCAATAATAACTTCTTCTTACACATGCAAGAGCAAAATTGTAGTAACAGAAATGTTGTGCCACCTTGCCTTTTTACATCTGCAACAGAGATGATTTTGGTTCTGACCAAACAGGCTGCAGAAAAGCAAGTAGTTTTATTATTTGATAGTCAAGAGCCAAAATAATGTCATAGCGTGGGTGTGGAGTTGGTTTGGGGTGCGTGTTTTAAGTACAACTTTTGTTTTAAATGGCCTAACCTGTGCTTAAAGTATTATGTAGGGCAGTTAACTGCCTTTAACTCAGACTGTGTTTTGATTTTAGAGTGTCAAATGAGCTTTTCTGCTTTCCTGATTTTTTCCCTTTGGAGATGAAGGAAGAAAATTAGGAAAGAAAACACTCCCCATTTTTCTAGGCTTCTCCTCTGCCCACCTCCCGTTTTGTAATTTCTCCCTGGAAACTCCTGTAATTGTCTTTATAAATCTGCTAATTCTGTATGTTTTTCTGAGGATATCATAACCACAGCCACATGAAATCTAAACCCCTTTGTCCTCATGACCTGGCAACCCACAAAATGATTCAAGAGATAAGCTGAACTCTGCACGAGTGGACAGGGAGATGAACGCTGCAGGAAGGGAGAACTTAGGAAGCTGCAACCAGCTTCTAGATTGTTTTATTCAGCTTGCTAAGTAATGGACTTGTTCTTCCATGCACCCTTTTCAACTTCACTCTTCTAAGGTCTTTGCACAAGCCTGCAAAAAATGATATATGAATAAACTTTTACTACATACATTAGCTCACCTTGAATTTAGCACTCTTTATACGATAGTGCTGACTGGAAACAGTCAGCATAAACTTAGTTTGAACAGATTTGGCTGTTTGCGGTCAACATGAGGAACATTTCAGAAGCAGTGCATGTGTAATAAAGGCTTCTGATGGCTTAAAAATCACCCTCGGTGGCTGTTTGGTTGTGGATCTGAGGTATTGCTTTCACACAGGAATGAAATGCATGGCCAAATAATGAGAAGTCTTTCCTGACTGTGTGAGAAATGTGAGATTAACTTGATCACCCTGACACACCGGGCTAACAGGCGGTCATTGGTCATCTTCCAACAGTTGGTGAGCATCTGTGGCTCTAGTTTTTGCTGTGTGTCCCGTACATTTGGCAGCAGTAAGCCCTTGTTTGCAGCTTTTCAGCCAATTGAGCATGTTGAAGCAGCAGCAGAGCCCATCAGCGGGAGAAATCACTCTGATTGGTTGTTCAGCCAAGCGAATCAGTGCATGAGAAGAGAAACGGAAGTGGGGAAAGCAAGCAAATAACTAGTCATTTCTTCATCCATAACTTACACGCCCAAGGGTGATACTGCGAGTGTTTGCATCCTTTTATCAGTCGTATTGCTCTGAAATGAAGCTGCATAACAGAGCTGTCTGAACAGAGAGCAGGAGTGGTGAGAAAAGGTTGGAAATTTTGCTTTATTTTAACAAAGGTTTGATTATCTACAGTTCAAGGTTTTCAGGTGTGCTTTTTACATCGCAGGCACACTTTGTACTTCAATTTCTTCTCACTCAGATTCAAAAATTACATATAAAACTGACAGAACTTTCCTAGTCTTGAGTGCTGTTATACACGATATACTAGCTGCGTGCCCATCAACAATAATTGCTCCCATTCATCCATTTCTATGCAACTTGCTATTTTAATGGGAGCAATTAAGTTGACTCTAAGACACTTTAAAATGTGGGCTGCAGGAGCTGGGATTGAACCGTCAGCGTTAGGACTGAAAGGCAGCCAACTCTATCACAGCCTCTCCATGCATCATGACAGTGGCCCATCGTTTGAGTCTTTGATGAGAGCCTTTATGCAGATTTTTCTGCTGCAGATGTAAGAGACATAATGGGACAAAAACAGATGTTCTCCTTCACTAATATCCCTTTGTTTCAACATTTTAAGGCTGAAACTCCACAGTAACCTCAATGCATGTTAAAGGACTTATTTATACAGTCAGCATATCCCATTATAAATCTAAAATCAGATACTGATTGATCCTTTTACTAAATAATCACTGTGCATGCAAAAAGAATAACTGCACACCATATCTCTGTCTGGACAAACCAATATCCAGTTGCTCAAACTGCCTATAGAAGTGGTTTGGGATGCCTTCATCCAGATTGGATTGGTTGTATAGATGCAACAACTAATGGCAGGCATTAAAATCCACCTGTTGACTGATGTGATCTGCTGTATCCTGATAGTACCACTGCATTACCAAAAAAGTTTGGGCACTGTCCATCCAGGTATTTTGTACAATGCTTATCCCATTTGGGGTCGTGAAGGAGCTTGGGCTTATCCTGGCTGTCACTGGGCAAGAGGCGGGGCACACCCTGGACTGGTCGACAGTCAATCTCAGGCCAATTTAGAGTCAGCAATTCTTTTAATGAGCATGTCTTTGGTCTGTGGGAGTAAGGCGGAAACTTCCAGCAGTGCTAACCGACAGTGTTAACCACCGTGTAGCCCAGTGTGGGCCCTGTGCAAAATGTAAATAAGAGAAGAATGCATTAATTGGCAAATCTTATTAACCCTTATTTTAACCCCAAACTAACAAGATGTAAATTCAGCCATAATTTATTTACGATAACCCAGCATAAATGGCAACAATTTAAACAAGGCTGGATGCAAACTAAAGAGGGGACTAAAGCGCCCCAAAATAAGAACAATGCAAAAACACAAAAATGATCAATATTTACAGTGTTTCAATAACCAATTATCCAAAATGCCAGTAAAAAAATTCTCTGGATAGCTAACGTTTTGGAGGTCGGGAACAGACAAAGTGCTGCTGTCCGAGACGCTGCTGATCGACTGAAGGCCACCGTATTCAAAAAAGCCAAGGAACCAATCAGGATCTTGCAAGCCACTGCCACCACCCCCACTCCAACAGCCAATCACCTACTACCACTAGGAAATAAAGATCCCGACAGACAGCACACTCACTCACAAACACACAGTATAAACAGAGCTGTACACACAGACAGAGGACTCACTCTCACAAAAAAACAGAAAACAAACAAAGATCAACACTCGAACAGATCACTCACTACAAGGAAAACACGAAGAACAGCAGCAATACAAATACCATCCAGTACGAGACATTCCACCATTTCATGAAAAATATGAGCTTGTTTTGAATTTGATGGCAGCAACACATCTCAAAACAGTAGGGACAGGGCAACAGAAGGCTGGAAGAGTAATAGGTAGTCTGGTACGACTAATTAGGTTAATTGGCAACAGGTCAGCCACATGACTTGATATAAAAAGAGTGTTTCAGAGAGACAGAGTCCCTGAGAAGTAAAGATGGGCAGAGGTTCATCAGTCTGCAAAAGAAAAAGCATCTGAAGGAATTTGTAGAAAAAATTTCCTTATTGTCAAATTGCAAAGGCTTTGAATATTGAACCACCTAAAGTACATAACATCAAAAGATTCAGGGAATCTGGAGAAATCTCTGCACACAAGGGGCAAGGCTGAAGATCAGTATTAGCGGCTGTGATCTTTTGGCTCTCAGGCAGCACTGCATTAAAAAACGGTCATGATTCTATACTTGAAATCACTGCACTGGCTCAGGGGCACTTGCTGAAATTGATAGCTGCCAACTAGGTCTGCAGTGCAAACCACAAATGCAAGTTAATCTGTAGCATGCAAAGAAGAAGCCATAAGTGAACACAATCTTTACAAGCTGCCATCTTCCTTGGGCCAAAGCTCATTTAGAATGGACTGAGGGCAAAATGGAAAACTGTTCTGTGGTCAGATTAATGAAAATTTGAAATTCTTTTGGAAACCAGGGACTCAGTGTCTTGAGGACTAAAGGACAGAGGGACAATGCAGCTTATCAGTGCACAGTTCTAAAGCCTGAATCTCTGATGATATGGGGTTGCATTAGTGCCTATGGCGTGGGCAGCTTACCTGGAAAGGCTTTATCAATGCTGAAAAGTGGATAGAGATATCAGAGCAATATATGCTCCTATCCAGACAAAGCCTCTTTCCAGGGCGGCCTTTTCTTCTCATTCAAGGAGAATGAGGAGGAACAGTTACAACAAAAGTTATGTTTTGTGTTAAATTTGGTTAGCAGTAAAGAGTTGGTTCTTTTTTCCAGTAAGAAATGACTTTGTATTTTTAATATACAGTACACATAAATTAAAAGCCTGTTTATGCAATAGAAGATTTCAAAAGTTCAAAAACATTTCCCTGACAGCTGGATGAAATCACACCTATGGCTTTATGTGTTTATGCTGCACAATCCTCCCCCACTCTGTCCCGCTGTCAATCACCCATCAGCCGTCCTGTCACTGCAGCCGGTGACGCTGATGCAGGCCGGCGTTTGTGTATCAACACAAAAGTGTGTGCGAGGAAGCGGAGTGCTCAATACCACCTATCACAGTTAGGGTCACTGTCACTTTCATTTCAAAAGTGATGGATCGCTTTCCGAACGGGAAGACAGAAAAGCTCTCGGCTCGATGGAGGAGCCGCTGAGAACAAATATCACAGGGAAATAATGGGGAATGATCTGTCGTTAGTAAACTGGCTGCAATTTAAATTGGCATTTGGAATTGATTGTATTGAGCTGAAACAAAAGCAGCCACTCATGCAGGCTGTGGTTTAAAGCTTCAAAGATACAGTAGAGAGAAAGATGAGCCAATGTACTTTCTGAATCTGATATGAAGGACAATCGCCGAGCTCCAGCTGAGTGGCCAGCTGCCTCCTATGTTTGAGTGTTGCAGAGTGTATGCATGTTCAATGTGTGAGAGAGTTTCAGTGCCAGTGTCTGAACCTGCAGATGTGTTGAAGAGGCAGAGTAGTGAGATGATGATAACAACAAAATTATTTATGAACTGTTTCAGGCCACTTCCAGCTGCCAAAACATGCACGAGTGGCCACTACGCTCCCAGTAGTGTCTCTGTGTGTGCATGTGCGGATGGTAGTGGACCAAAACAGCAGCGTGAGCGGCCAAACTTTCTTCTTTTCCTCATTATATACATGATAATAAATAAACAGTGTAAATATGTGTAAATGGATGCTGCTGAATCCTCACAGGGCAAAAAACAGAATCAAGAGAAGTGCTGCTCTCCAATCAACATGGCCAGATGCAAAAATTACAACTGCAGGGACGCTGAGGAAAGCTGACTCCGTCTGCCAAGAACATCCGAACGAGATTAATATTTAACTGGAGTGCTGTCCTGATTTTGACTCAAGACCAGTCCTTTTAGGACGTACCTGCTTTACCGTGCTGCAGGGTCAATTCCACTGCTTTTATAGAGTGTGAGTTTAAAGGGACAGTACAACATGTATGAGAATTTGCGTTCAATAGAAGTCGTGTTCAGTAGCATCTATCGTCACAGTCTGGTCTTTACATCACATAGTTATTGTAAGATTTTTAAAAGGAGACAATACACAATTAGAAGGGCCACATGCTAAAATACTAATATTAGGTATTTGTTTTTTAGAATAAAGTGCAGCAGGGTTAAGGGTACAGGAAGACTAACTGCTAGCACTGACTACTGCAATTCTAAAAAGAACTCAGATGAGTTTTTTTAAAGATTAAGTAAACTCTTAGAGCACACTCACACTAAGGCTGGTTGCCATGTATCATGGTAACGCCAGGGATGGAAATAAGCTGATTACATTTACCCAGATAACTGTGATTTGTTTTTGTTTTTTTGTACTTGTACTTTTTTGAGTACATTTTTAAAATCAGTACTTTTACTTCTACTAAAAGGTTGCATATTACACAAAATCACTTTTTCAGGCTTTTCTAACAAAAATATGTGCCCTTGGCCTGTCCACAGTCCCCCCAAGAATCAGAACCCCCTTCTCCACCTTTCAAAAAATGTGTGCTGAAACAAAGCAACTCAGATTTTCCCCTCATGATGTCATGTGGGGAGTTAGCCCCGCCCCCAGGTTCCGTTAGCCCTTCTTGTTTGGAATATGGTTGCGCCCTCCTCTCCTGATCCTTCTCTTGGGAGAGCCACACCCATTAAGCCACATCCATTTCCTGAGAGGGGTGGAGTCAGACAGCTCATTAACATTTAAAGCTACAGACACAGAAATAGCTTGTTCTGAGCAGGTCTGAAACAGAGGGGTTTTTAAGACGTGCAAAAATCCAACACTGGAGTGTTTTTCAGCAACAGACTTCACAGGCATGTTTTGGGGACCTCTGAGGCCAGTATAAACTTGTTTATACACGGATCCCTGCTGGGGCTCTTGTTTCTGGTGAAATGATGTTTCAAATTCAGATATATATGCACCTTGAGTGAAGTTATCCACTGAGGTAGAGTTCCCCCCTTTGACTGCTCTTACAGCAGTGGTTCTCACTATTTTTAATTAAAAGTGGAAAAGTTTAGACATGAAATGAAAAAAAAATGTTACAGAACGAAGAGATGAAGGCATTTCTTTCAAAATAAAATACTTTTTGACACAGTTTTTGTTTCCAGGCACACATCTGCAACCCACTGTAAATGGCTTCATGACCCACTTTTGGGTCCTGACCCACCAGTTGGGAACCAAGGTCCTACAGGACACATAGAGCATGTTCTTCATTGGTATGGATTTTCTTGATATGAGGTTAACACTGAGTTACTGCAGCTCTGTCATATTGTAAAGTATAGAACACTTGAGTTTAACAAGACTTTATTTTACAAATCTTTAAGGAAAGACAAATGTGCAGTGTCTTTGGTGATTAAGCTTAATTGTGATGACTTTATGTCCTTTCAGAGTAGTGAGGCAAACAGCTTGAATAGAATACCCCCCTATGGAATCTAGACACTGCTGATGTTGATGACTGATGCAAGATCAGATGAGGAGTAGACTTCTGAAAAGCTGGACAGGGAAACCAATAAGGTAGCTTGGAGGAGGAGATGGAGGTATGCAGAATGTTGAACAGAAGACCTAAGAGGATCTGGACTAGCTGCTGATGAACTGAATGGAGATGGCTGGGGTGGAGGAATACAATACAGTACAATACAATACAAGAACTTTATTTATCCCCAAAGGGAAATTCAGTTGTCTGGGAGTCTCATCTGTTTACTTTAGAATTATACAGTCTAATTGCTGATGGTATGAAAGATTTTCTAAATCTTTCTGTCCTGCAGCGCAGGGATAGGAAGGTTGCAGCATTGACACTGAAATGACAGGAAAAGGGACGGCAGATTTAAAATGTGACCATTGCATGATGATTGGTGAAACAAAGCTGTGGCAGAATCGAATTAGCTTGGTGCTTAAGAGAGTGAACGTTCATAACCAGCTGATCACTAGAGCAGGAGCTCATCTGCATATACAGACACACCTGAGAAAGGCTGTTCAGAGCTGGTTTATAACTTCCTCTGCTGCTTGATCCTTAAAATATTTTGACCAAAGCAGCACAGATGTTTCATTTAGACCACAGGGACTGTGTTAAAAGGTGGAAAAGGGGGTGGTATGTCACCTTTAATCATCAGATGTTTATACGCTGATCATTTTTTAAGAAAACTTCCCTTCCAGAGCTATCAGTGCAGGCCTAGTTTAAGATAC
Organism: Cheilinus undulatus; assembly: GCF_018320785.1. Lineage (NCBI taxonomy): Eukaryota > Metazoa > Chordata > Actinopteri > Labriformes > Labridae > Cheilinus > Cheilinus undulatus. Next base: position 7,323,022 of record NC_054882.1, on the reverse strand, counting down.
ATTTTTCCGACATTTAGGAAAACAGGATTTAAAGGAAGCTACTGGGAGGATGAGAGTTGATACAGAGAGTAATGTGACAGTTGGAGGTGGAGGCAGAAGGGAGCGACATTAAGAGTTTGCATGCTGACACAAAAGACCCAGGAGTGACTGCACTAATCACCTCTCTGCTTTAACAAGGTGAACAGTTCAGAACAAGGTCACTAAGAGGAATAACACCTCTGTCGGCTCTCTGCTGCTGCATGCTGATGGTGGCTGCTCTCATGGTGGTACTCTGGATCTGATAGCCATCATTAACCATTGTACTACTCAATCTGACTGGCTAATGATGCTACTCTGACACTTGAAATCAAAACCAAACACATAAAAGATGAAATTATAAATAAATCAGAGAAGACTTTGTCTCCTGTTGACTCCAGAAGGCTTCAAATGTCGACTGAAAACTTTGATGTTCGTCTGAGTTGAACTTGTCTGTCTCTTGGATGTGAATTTTTAAGTCCCTGTGATGGCAGCGGGGTGATTCATTCATATCATCAAATCCCAGCTGCCAACACACCCACCCAGACTTGGCCCAGGGCGGGCAGCCTGCTGGTGCCCCTCCTCCTAATGCCTCCGCCCCAGCCAAATGATGTCTCCCCTCTGTTCCAGCAGCCGGCAAAGCAATATAAACCGCTAATCATTTTAAGTACACAAGCGTGATAACACGCCGCAAAGCGAGCTGAATTATGATTTCTAAATGTGTTTCAAATGTTAATAATTCATCTCAAAGCAGATGACGTTTCTGAAAAGTGAAGAGGCTGACTCATATGAGCTCTGTGTGAGGCTATGGTCATTAATGTTACATACTTGAACAAAAATGTTTATGACAACTTGTTTTTAATGGATACGCTTTACTCATCCACATTTAAATATAAAAAAACTTCATAAAAAGACCAAAACCAAGGCTGTTTTTATCTGCCAGTCAAGGCAAACCTTCTGACATCTCTTTTCCAAAATTTACAAATGCATCAGTAAGGCACTGCTGTTTATACAACCCCAATTCCAAAAAAGTTGGGGCACTGAGCAAAACATAAATAAAAACAGAATGCAATGATATAACATAGAACATAAACAGCCTATCAGATGTTGAGACTGAACACTTGTTAGCTCATTTTGAATTTGACCGCAGCAACACATCTGAAAAAAGTAGGGACCTTTTACCATTATGTAGCATCCTCTCTTCTTTTAACAAAAGTCTGGGAAATGAGGAGACCAGTTGCTTCACTTTTAGGAGAGGAATGTTGTCCCATTCTTGTCTGAGGTAGGATTCCACCTGCTCAACAGTCTTGGGTCTTGTTTTTTTGTTTTTATGCGGAACCAGATGTTTCCTATAGTGCCCAACAGCATGGTTCCAGAAATAAAAATCCCATTCATTTCTCCATAGTGGTTATGATTATTAGCCAGATTATTGGAAGTAATCAATCCAGACTGGCAAGAGCTTCCTGAATGTGAAACGATGGTATAAGCTCTTGTAGAAGGCAAAAGTTCACAAGATATCGACCTTGTTTTAAGAAAAACAGTTTATTTACAATCTCAGCCAAAAGCACAAAAATACCCACAATCCCTGAGTGTCAAAGTGATGTCTCTGATTGGGGGGGTTGCCGGTTATCATGGAAATGTCTACCAAGCCCATGAATGAAGGCTTTTCGCTGTTGATGTCAACAACAAATGTTTCTGTATGAAGCGATGAATACTCAAAAAACAATATATTACAACATTATAATTTCAAATGTAAACACTACAATAAAGGTAGGGGTAGATTTAAGTTGATGATAGGGTTTGAATGCTTAAAAGCTATAAATAACTTAAAATAAAGGAATCACAATGGATTGTGGGATAAGTAATTCCTTTCTCCTTGTAAGGAATTATGTACACACAGTCTTTGCCTTTTTCTGAGTTCTCAAATGTCGCTTTAGAATCATTTGATTATATTATGGACTGTAGATGGTGGGATATTCCAAATTTTCGCACTTAATATTGAGGAACATTTTTCTGAAATTGCTCCACAATTTCTATACAGTTTTTGGCAGATTGATGAACCTCTGCCCATGTTTACTCTAAAATGCTCCTTTTAAACCCAGTCATGTAACTGACATGTCACCAATTAGCCCAATTAGAAAATTGTATTGACAATTCTGTTGCATTAAAACGTTGTTGTAGTACTCGCTGTGCTAAAATACTTAATAAAGTACTACCCTAAACACTGACAGGAGATGTTTATCCGTCATTTTCCCGTTTTTTTGGAAAACAGCCTTTGTACCTCTGCAGTGCAAATTGAGAAGATTGAAATATCAAAGCAGCAGAAGTCTGAACAGTTTTGTTCCTTCCAAACAAAGAAAGTTTTTTTCAGCTTCACAAATGTTAATTTTTCTCATAATCTTCCCAATTTTTTTTGTCTATTTTGATTCTGTAAAAAATTAAAATTTAAAATTTAAAATTAAAATTTGTGGGATTTGGATTTAATTTGGAAGACCGAGCGTGAAACCTTGATGCTTTTCAAATATGAATCAGAAAAATTAAATTAGAGAAACTTTTTCTCTCCCTACTTCAGCTTGAGAAGCTCTTGGACTTGTTTCAAGGTAGTTTAACAAAAGATCTTTTTCACAGCTTTGTGCTCAAAAGACTGCAGCTAGGACAACTCTTTCTAGTTATATTATTCAAATGTAAAAGTAAAGACTCTAAATGGAAACCCAGCTGCTTTCTCACGTGTATGTACATACAGGTAGCACATGATTTCTCTCAGCACTCTGTTATGTTTGCCCTCAGCTCGCTGCATGTGGTGTTGACTGACAGCAGAGGCTCTATCTCCCCCCCCGTATTTACCTGAGACACCTGAGAGAGAGAGAGAGAGAGAGAGAGAGAGAGACAGAGAGAGAGAGAGAGAGAGAGAGAGAGACAGAGAGAGCGAGAGAGAGAGCAGATTGAAACTCAGACCTGGGATGTGTCCCTAAGGGGGCTCCACAGGCACTCAGCAGGGGCTGCCAACAGTGATGAGTGTGAATCCCCGCTCTTTCCTCTTCCCTGGGCTCTATGGTTCCTCCCCTCACTCCCATCCCCTCTGTGTGTCTCTCTCAATTCAGTTCAATTCAGTTCTAATTCAAACAGCCCTATCAGTGTTTCCCTTGATAAGTTACTAAAATCCAAAACTCAATCTACTAATATTAAAAAAAATCAAATTAGAAATTAAAAATAAAATTCTAAACAGAGCTTTGCAGGATCAAAGCTTTATAATTGTGTATTTCTAGAGCTGTCAGCATTAAAACATTAATCACCATGGTGTTTTGGACCTGAATTAACATTTTCTTTTGGAAACCACATCACCACACCATACTGCCTTTGATTTTTTTTTCTTTTCAAAAAACTGGCAGCTCAGGGGACAAATAATTTTTTAATCCAAACAGGAATGGGAGTTCTCAAAGCTTAAGCCAAAAGAAATTGCAAAGCAAAAACATAACAATGAAAAGCTTCTTTAGACTAGCTTTATCGTTGACCTTAACCGGGTTATTTATACTAAGAAAGTATCTATGGTATAAGGACCAACAACACCAGTGTCATCTGATGCCTGTCCAAATGATTTCATTATTTTCTATGACCAAACCCACAGTGGCAGCAGCCTGGATGCGATACGCTGCAGTATTTCATTGTTCTATTCCCAGAATGGCCTGCTGCAACTGGTGGAGTGTTTCCTGAGAAAACAGCTGATTTTCACATCTCGGCTGCAGAGTAGCAGTTCTGTTTGAGAGCACAGAAGAAGAGATTTAGTGCCATCTTCCATTCAAGGTGTAGAATAAGAGTGAGGCCTCGGCCTCTGGTGAAGTACCACTGCTCTTGAGATGGGGAGGCGAGCCCCGGACACTGGCCCAGCAGTGGCTGGAGGAGAGTTGGCTGGTAATGCATTACTGCAGGTGTGTGCTAAACGGAGCGCTTAAGGCACATCAAATGACACAATGCACAGGCCTACATGCTGTCACAGTAGTCCGGATCACTGAATATCAGTGGGTCATTTTGTGCATGCACTCCTGCATAATGTTTAGCAGTGTTTACCTGTATTTGGCAGAATGAGCACTTTGAAACTGTCTCCTAAAAGCCATAGTTTCAGACCACACTGTTGTTGCAGTGCATAAAAAAAAACTACAAGCCAGCATCATAAAATGCATCTCTTTAAATTAACTTGATTCACAAGTAAATATAATGGTAAGAATGGCTTTGTATTAGCAGTATGGAGTTTAAACATAAACCAAATAGAGTCAGGAACACTTTTATCATACATATAACCATTTTATTGTAAACTGGATATACAGTTTTACTTTATGGAGAAGGCTCTGCTAAAAAAGATGCTGGGTTAGTTGAGCAGCATGCTTTGACTTTCCAGGGAGCGCATGGCTAGAAACCCCAATATGGAGGGATACATTATTGGCAATGTGTACTGAATACAATGAAATTAGTTCAAAAGCAATAAATCTGTAGTAGCATGAATCCTAATATGAGGGTGCAACAGGCTTTTTGCTATAAAGGAGGAGGCTAGGGTGGAGAAGGTTAAGTTTTGCAAGCAGCAGCATGGTGCAAGCAGGTGTTAGAAGTACACCATATTTAAATACATTGCCGTGTTTGAGATCAGCTGGCTGTGAGCTGATCATGGAGCGTACGATTACCATGTCCTGCATGAACTAATGCTGATCTTCATAAATGTGCAGTACACAATCAACAGATCAGCAATTCCATCAATTTCTTTTTGAGTTTTTGCAGCTTTCATATTTTCATGTCAACATGGAGATTAGGAAAGTGTCTGTGCATGGTGAGTGATGAATGCTAGCATGGATGGAGGTGGCTCTGGGATGCTGGAGATCACTGTTCAGCCTGTTGAAGGTGTTGTGGGACAAACTGAGTGAAACGTTTGGGGAAGTGCCGTGTTTTTGCTGTCTATCGATCTGCATGGTTGATCTGTCGTTGCTAACGTCAAAGGCATAACTGATGATTGCTTCATCCTTTCAGTAGAGCACAAGTTTCTTGAGTTTTCTTCACTTTTTTAGGGACATTCCTTTAACATCCCCTCCCCTTCATCGTCTCCTCTTTCTCTCACCCGGTCTCCTCTACTTTCCTACTCCATTTTTCCCTCCGCCTCTGTTGCATTCTTAAACACCCCCTCTTTGCATCTGACCTAGCTGTCAGGTCACCAGTGAGGAGCCGCAGATAGGAGCACGAGGAAGATGGAGCAGATCGACAGAGTGCAAGAAGAGCCTCGCGGCTAAAACCTTTCCCCATGATAGGTCCACCAGGAGCTGAGAGCTGCTCTGCACCCGATTAATAAGTAATGACTCAGATCAGTCGGTTTGACTCAGAGCCTCCACTCTCTGCTCCTCCTCTTCCTCACCTGTAACAAGTAGGGAGGAGAACATCGTGAACAGAGCCATAAGGCACTCCAGGGGAGTCCCAGGAGGGAGGCGAAGTCTTTTCTTCCCATCCCATCAACTTCATGTCCATACAGCCTTGAAGTGTACATGTATTTAAAGGCTAATACTCTCTCAGGTTTGTATAAGCTTTAAAGAGAGGCCCCCTTTCTGATTCCTGATGTTTTTGCATATTTATCACACTTTAAATGTTTCAGATCATCAAACTTATTTTTATATTTCACAGAGACAACCTAAGTAAATAGAAAATGCAGTGTCTGAATGATTATTTAATTTAAGGGGGAGAAAAATCCAAACCTGTCTAGCCCTGTGTGAAAAAGAAATTGTCCTCTGAACCTAATAACTGGTTGTGCCACCCTTGGCAGCAATAACTGAAATCAAGCATTTGTGATAACTGCTGATGAGCCTTTCTCATCGCTGTGGAGGAATTTTGGCCCACTCTTCTTTGCGGAATTGTTTTAACTCACCATATTGGAGGGTTTTCCTGAATGAACTGCCTGTTTAGGGTCACATCACAGCATCTCAGTTGGATTTAAGTCCGGACTCTGGCCACTCCTTAATTTTGTTTATTTTGAGCCATTCAGGGGTGGACTTGCTGCTTTGCTTTGAGTCATTGTCCTGCTGCATAATCCAAGAGCGCTTTGGCTTGAGGGTATGAACTGATGGCCGGACGTTGGCCTTCAGGATGTTCTGGTAGACAGCAGAATTCATTGTTCCATCAATCACTTCAAGTGGTCCAGGTCCTGAAGCAGCAAAGCAGCCCCAGACCATCACACTGCCACCACCATGTTTGACTGTTGGCATGATGATCTTTTTATCAAATGCAGTGTTATGTTTACTCCAGAATTAATGGGCCAAACCTTCCAGACGGTTCAACTTTGGTCTCGTCAGTCCACAGAATATTTCTCCAAAAGTCTTGGGGATCATCAAGATGTTTCTTGGCAAATGTGAGACGAGCCTTTGTGGTCTTTTTTTGTCAGCAGTGGTTTTGGCCTTGGACTCTCCCATAGGTGCCATTTTTGCCCAGTGTCTTTCTTATGGTTGGGTCATGAACTCTGACCTTAACTGAAGCCAGTGAGGCCTGCAGTTCTTTGGATGTGGTTCTGGGTTCTTTTGTGACCTCCTGGATGAGTCGTCATTGCGGCCGACCACTCCTGGGAAGGTTCACCACTGGTCCCAGTTTTCTCCATTTGTGGATAATGGCTCTGGCTATGGTTTGCTGGAGTTCCAAAGCCTTGGAAATGGCCTAACCTTTTCTGGACTGATAGGTTTCAATCACTTTGTTTCTCATGTGTTCTTGAATGTCTTTGGATCGTGGCATGATGCGTTTCTTTCTGAGATCTTGTAGCCTACTTCACTTTGTCTGACAGATTCTGTTTAAGTGATTTCTTCATTCACAAATCTGGTGGTGATCAGGCCTGGGGGTGGCCAGTGATATTGAACTCAGCTTTCCAAAAACTGTGGTTTATTACAGTTAACTCATGATTTAACAAGGGGGTACTTTGAATATGTGGTCCTGATTAAAATACAAATTCTGTCACACTCCTGCTAATAATCAAGTCCAGTCATAAGAATAGGACTTAAGGAGAACTAACAGACTTTTCAACCAAATAAAACAGAATTCCTTTGGTCTAAAATTCAAATAAGTAACAACAGAATCAACTTTGAGAAACATATTGACACTTGAAATCGCAGAATATTTCAATATCTGCTGCTCTCTGTCTCACAGAAACCAGCAAAACAAAAGAGGAGGGGTCGTAGAAATGTCAAGAAAGAAGGGAGAGGCGTTGTCTCTGCAGTGAGCCGATTTTTAGTTCTGTAAATTGCTCTTAAAGTCACACAGTAAGCCTTGAAAATTACTTTAATGATTTCACATTTTTGAATAAAGGCCAATGTGCAACCCAGAGAGAGTTGCACTTTTAATTAGCCACAGGTTTTCATCTTTACAAGTATTAAGGGTGGAAATGATAACCATCAGGGTCAAATTTAATTACTAGTCTGGTATTAACATCCGTTAATTTGAAATGAGGGATGTGAGAAGGGCTTTGTTAAACTGTTCACAAGTCCGGCTGGACAACTCTCAACACACTGAGAGAAAACCTGTTAGAAAAACCTGCTACCTGTTAGAACAATTTCTGTCTGCAGAATAAAAAGGACTCACATTTCCCACCATGCTGGCAGAGAGAAAACAAGCAAAAAGCTGAAGAGATTATACAGGAATTTGTATTCTGCTTTGAGCTAAAGCCTGCTTCTATTTCAGATGGGTTACTCTTCTTGGCACCTACCACCCGTAGTGATTCAGGGCTATCTGGACAAGTGCAGAGCAGAGCCGGACTTCTAAGGCAACTAACTGCTGGTTAGAGTGTGGTTCAGTAGACAAACTTATCAAACCCGCCGAAAATAGAATGACGTTTGGCCGCTACACAGGTTTAATTTTCCAACCTTGGAGTGAAAGCCCGCAGCCGGGCGAGGAAGAGAGGCAGGCTGCTGGATTAGTATTCAGCTGGCTGCAGACAACAGAGCCGCTCTGTTGGTGTTTGCCCTGTGGCTGTTGTCTTGCTGTCAGGTTAGCCAATGACACGTCAGAGCTCACCTCTCTGGCCTCAGCTGCAGCTCGTGGCTATACAGTAATACACTCTCTCTGCGGTCCGCTCTCCAGCCTGCCACAGAAGCAGACAGCCAGCATCACTCTTTCACTGGATTTAGTCACGAAAGCTTTGTTTGACAGTCAGAGCTTTATTCCCAACATTTCTCCATAAAGGTGGGAATTTAAGTGAACTGAGTACTGATAGACCAAGTTAGTTAAACGTCAAGCTGAGTACAGCCTTCCTTTATTGGACTCTGCCTCTTAATGAACTAGGCTTTTTCATCTACTTTATCAGACATCATCAAACAATTCAAGTCTGGGTGATGTTTGCTCAGCTGTGATGCTCTGTATGTGCTGTAGACAAGGCCGACAGTAACATAAACTTTGTATAGTGATGCAGCCTGTGAGAAAAAATATCTGATGAAACATTTAAACCACTCCAAGCATTGTTTTCTCCACTATGGCTAATGGACCTCACTCATATAGCCCCTTTCAGTTCTTGTGACTTGTAGACATACTGCACACATGCATTTACTGACTTAATACCATGCACAGCTACTGTTTAGCTAATTCAATATTCACACAAATCTATACTCTGCAGAGATGTAAGGGCTTCTATATCCTGAATGGTTAAAAGGAGCTAAGAATCGAACTCCAGACCTCACAGTTGGAGGGCAACCCACTCCACGGTTGGAGGTATGCCTGCTGTTTCACCTGCATTCACCAGGTTGTGTCATGAGTGTTTCTATAAACATGCATGCACATAGCATGTGCTACTGAAGGATATTACAAAAAGGAAAACAGGAAAGGTCAAGGCTTATGCAATCACATGTTGTGTGGGATGTAAACTACAGCCATAGTAACATTCAAGGAGGTGATTATGGGCATCATTCATCATTACCACTCTTCTCAAAGCAACAAAAAAATATTTTATTTATTCATACTGTAATATAAATATAGCCTTTTAAAATATGCAAACCCCTTTTCTCAAAACAGATTTAGCTTTTCATTGGTGAGGTTAACAATGTGGAAGGGCGCAGTGATACAAACGTTAAGGAAAGTAATGTTAGACTACAGAGCTAAGCCACGATGTGGCTTTAATGGCATGTTGGTTTTAATGGCATGTAAGGGGAAAAAGGCAAAACAATGGGTTTAAAGAGGCAACAAGAAGGGGGGAAATAAAGGCAAGGGCAACAAAAATTGGAAAAAAGTAGCAAAAAGAACTGGAAAAATGGGTTAAAAGCAGCAATATTTGATTTAGAGTGTCAAATAAGGGCAAAAAAAGTAACAATTCAATCAAAGTGGCAAAAAGAAACAGAAAAATGGGTAGAAAGCAGCATGATTGTGTTAAAATTGGCGAAAAACCCTAGGAGAAATGGGTGAAAAGCAGCAACAATTGGTTTAAAGTGGCAAATAAGGGCAAAAAGCAGCATCAAATGGTTAAAAGTGACAAAAAACAGATAAATAGCAGCAACTGTTGGTTTAAATCAGCAAAACAATGGGTTCAACATTGCAAACAGAAGGGGTAAATAAAGGCAAAGGCAGCAACAATTGGAAACAAGTAGCTAAAAAAAAGCAAGGGGTAAAAAGCAGCAGCAGTTGGTTTAAAAAGGCAAATAAGGACAAAAGCAGCAACAATTTGTTATAAATGGCAAAATGGATTAAAGCAGCAAAATCAGCAGGTATAATTGTGTTTAACTGATCATAACTAAGTGACTTGTTTTAGTATAAATATACATTTTGCATCCTTTGCTTCCTTTTCTTATTTCAGCATGACGAATGGCATTTCTGATGATATCACCATCTGATCAGTGATTCATCCATTTATGATGTTTGTAGCATGTATTTGATAGACAACCGCTGCTTAAATTATAATAAATCTTACTGTTTTGATCCCATTTGCAGCAGCACTACATCCACTTTAGAACTACTGAAGTATTTTAAAGTGTTGTGCCCTTTGTGTTTGCACACTGCCCTGCAGTCTCATGCCCTTATTTGGGCATAAGGGAGGCATTTCGTCTTGTTACTTCTGAGATCAGACCTCACTTTATATTAACACCACCACTGCATTCGCTGATGATGTCGTAACAGCAGCTGATGAAAACAGTGTCTAGTTTAAATGTTTTTTATTGACATAATCAGATTTTCAGTCATGTGCATTAGTTTCAGGCGTGTAAGGCCCTAAGGATCCATCATGGAGTCTGATGTGCCACAAGCTGGAGCTGGAGAGGGGGGAGGCAGCCAAGCCCGACGGTATCTATTTTGTCTGGGCCTTTTCATCCTGGTACACCAGGAGACTGCAGGCGCTCAGCTGAAAGTCACAAGATCACATGGTCACACCAACCGGTGTGACAGGCATGTTTATCTCTGTGGATAATTATGTACTGGGTTTGAGTTTTTCTTTAAAACTACTTGCTGATTTTATCCGTGTTGTTGCACACCTCTTCTGCCTCTACCAGCTGGGTCGATAAGGACTGACGAGTTTTACAAATGCCAGGAGTTTACAGCTATGATGTTCTAGATCAATCATATATAAATGGATGCTGTGAACATTTTCACATGTAGGAAGATCCATGCTGTTTGTGTTCTTCATCAGTATTATGAGATTAAAACAGGGTTGAGATCTATTCGTTAATTGAGAAAAATAAATGCTGTCAAAATAAGTGTTAAAAAATGCCTGTTTGCAAACATAATTTTGGCCACAGATATCAGATTCTGAGCTGCATGTTTTTAAGACTTAATGTTCACTAATGAGCTGTCAGAGTGAAAATAATTTCTGCTTATTATTCTGTGTCTGGCTTTATTTTTTAGGAATAAATTAAAACACAAGCAATCAGCATAAAAATAAACAAACTTCACATAGTCAAATCCAAACACAGCTTGTGTTGTGCGTCTACCGACACGTGCACGGCGCCATGATGCAGATAACATGACATTATTTCAGACTGCAGCAGGAGTAACAGTTGGTGGCAGAAGTGAGATAATGAAACAAGCAGAAGTAACGACCAGCAGCCAAAGTAAACACAGCAGCTTGCAAAAATTCAATAAAAAGATTCACAAATGCTTTATGAGGGAGGAAATGCATCCAGTGTGTTTGTTAGGGCTTGAGGAAGTCGGCAATAATCTCAAATGTAGAAAACAACCACAGCCCCACTGACACTTAAAAAATCTCAGCATCACATCAAATCTAAATGGTTGTAAAAAGTGGGTCAGCGCTGATTTTTAAGTGTCCCTGGAAGAAAAAGTTGTAGCAAAAAGTCCATGATGTATGGAAGCCCGAAGTGCACATGCATGTATTTAATTTTACTTCCTCTTTATCATCTGGCTGTTTTTGCCTGGGATAACAAAGCTGTTTTCTTCATAAAAGTGGGGACATCTATTGACAAATTACTAACATTTCAACTCTACCCCAGGAAACTGAGTAAAAGAAAATACAGGATTGAGGACAGAGGACTGAGATTTGAGGACAGATGAGCAAAGACAGCAGGCTTCCTGGAACTCTACCATTGCCTTGCAATTTTAACTTAAAAAGAGCGCTGTATAATAAGCCAAAGTGGCCCAATTAGAATTACATTTGTATTAATATATGTTTGCTGTACTAAGAGACACTGGATTTTTTTTACAAGCATCCATTTTACTTGACATTACCAAGTCAAAATGGTTTCATTTATTTTTTCCATACAAATATTAAATGAAAGAGATAATTTCTTAAGTGAAGTTAGTTTAGTTTATTTGTGTCATCACTGTTTTCTTTGCCTTTTCTGACAGCTTTCTGATAAGCCACAGCCACCTTCCTGTGTTAGTACCACATAAAACCAGGTGCTGGAAAAATATAGTTCTACATTAAGGTAATGGTCAAATTAAATCTTTGATTTAGAAAAACTGACAATATTCTTAAAACATCACCGTCCCTTGGTCTACCTGTGAAGGTGAGCGTAAAGTGTGGCATTCAGGGGAGTTCCAGGAAAATACTTCATTTTATTTTGGAAAATATATTTTTAAAAGAGCAACATCATGCATTCCCATAGTAAAGTGAGTATTGCATGATGTGTATGAGTGAAGTTAAACCTAATCCAACATAACTCTACAGAAAAGTAGTGTACCTGTGTGGAGGCCAGCTGAGACAGAGAGCATGTGAGTGAGTTCAGGAGCTTAAATAACCTCTGCGCACTGGGCCCAGGTGGGAGACATTACTCTGATTAGTGAGCTGCACTGACAGCCACAAGTAGCAGACACCTCCAAGCTGACATGATGCCATGAACATTACAGGTTACTACTTCAGATCCACTATTTCACAGCAGAATGCCTTTTAAACAAACTAACACTTGATATGAAAGACTCTGTGAGGAGTTTAGATTTGTTTAAATGACTTTTAATGACATAAAAATACAAATAAATCTTGCAGCAATACAATTTGCAAAGTCTGTAATACAGTTTCATGCCTGCAACCACAGGGAAGGTGTCAGATGAAAGATTAGGGCAATTATGAAACAATCTGAGTTTCATGAAGCATCAAAACCTGCACCGGTATTATGAATTTTGCACATCAAATGATTTCCTGCATAAAAAAGAGCATGCTCAAATGTGATTGGTCAATAGTCAGTCAGCTCTACACAAGCCAGAATTCATTCAGCACAGAGATATTTACATATTCTTATGAAAAAAAATTCTTCATATCTTGCACTAATCTGCAGAATTACTATATGGACAAAAGTATTTGGACGTCTGACCATTACACCAGTAGAGACTGTAATGACGTTGCATTTAAATACATGTACTTTAATGTGGAATTGGTCCTCTTTTTGCACCTATAACATCCTCATCTCTTCTTGGAAGGCTTTCCACAAGATTGGAAGTGTTTTTGTGGGAATTTGAACCCATTCTTTCTTGTTCTCAACCTGAGGGTCAGGACCCCCTTGGGTTGCAAGACTCTTAGAGGGGGTCACCATATGCCTTCCAAAAACAAAGAATATTTTAAATTATTTCTGGCATATTGTACCTATTTTTTTATAAGAATCATGCATACAATTAGTTAAATTTATTTGAGGAAATTTACACTCTAATCAAAGTAATATAACAAAAAACTTCTTGAAACGTAAGTCTGCACATGACTGCTCTTGAATGTGCATGGCTGCGTTCAACTATGCTGCAACCACCAGTCTCTGGCACCTTTATTTTGGGGGTCAGGGGCTGAAAAGTTAGAGAACCCCTGCTGTAAAGCATTTATGGCCTGACTTGCAATCATCTTTGGGGTGAACTGAAATAGCTCTTGGCTCCTGGGGTAAAGGTCAGGGCTCTGTGCAGGCCAGGCGAGTTCTTCCAGACCAAACTCATCAAACCACAGCTTTATAGTGCTGACTTTGTGCACTGGGGCACGGTCATGTTAGAATACAAATGGGCCTTCTTCAAACTGTTGCCACACAGTTGGGAGCATAGCATTGTCCAAAATGTCCTGGTTTGCCCTTCAGATAAGGGGCCTAGTCCAAACCCTGAAAAACACTCCCATACCGTTAGCCCTCCTCCAGAAAACTCTGATCTAAGCCGTCAAACCCAGACTCGCCCATCTGACTGCCAACAGACAAGTGTGACTGGTCACTCTACAGAGCTCATTTCCACTGCTCCACAGTCCAGTGTCGGTGTTCTGTACACCACTCCATCAGAGGCTTGTCATCGGAAGTTTAGAGCTCTTCAGCTATGGAATCAGAAGAGCGTTGGTGACTTTAACGCACCATACGCCATAGCGGTCGTTGACCCGCTCTGTGATTTTACATGATCTTCTGTTTTTTGGCTGAGTTGCTGTTGTTCCTAAACACTTCCACCTTCTAAAAATATCACTTTAAGTTCACTGTGGAATATCCAGCACAAACTGTCTTATTGCAAAGGTGGCATCCATCACGGTACCACACCTGAAGTCACTGAGCTCTTCAGGACAACCCATATAGCATCACAAATATTTGCAGTTAACATGTAATACAGTTTTGTGTCAATAAAGACAAAAATCAGCTATCAGGAAGCTCAGTAGTTGTTGCTCTTTCCCCTTGAGTGCAGTCTATCATTGTTTTATATTGAGATAAAACTGATTTTGTAAGTCTTTATTACCACTGAGTTCCCTGTGCTTGTGGGATTTTATTCAGTCACATTTCATGGCAAGTTTCAGATATCAGAGCTGACAAAAACAGATATCATACTTTGTCTCTGCGTTTTTTTACAAAGTTGATTTCAGCTTTTATGTGTCTCCCCTCAGGCATTTTTTTTTTTTTGCAGTAAATGCAGCCTGACTTGTACAAGCCATCAGAGGACTAGCAACGGCTGGTTGAAGCAGCATCAAAAGACACAATGTGATCAATAAAAAGGTAGATTTTAATGGAGGCTGATCTCTACGCAGCAAGTGTTTGGTGCTGTTGCCCTCCAGGCTACCTGCAGATACACGAACACCGACGTCAACTAAGTGCCAGGAGTTTTAACGGGAGGCCTTAAGTCAAAAATATTGCTAAGATGAATCAGAAGTGCATTGGAACTGAGACTGATTCAGTTCCCCACCAAGTGCATTCAGTTTTGGGGTAGTAAAGGTGCTGTAATGTTTCATAGGTTCATGCTGTATGTGCTGATGGGATGCCGATCGACTATGTTGTTTCCGTCCCACTCTAGAGGGGTTGAAAATGTCCCTTTAAACAGGAAGGTAAGGTGTGGTTGTTGCTATTCAGTGAGGCTTTTTCAGGTTTTTTTGAGGAGTTAGAGGTGTGACCAGGTTTCTCCATGTTCCTCATTCAGCCTTTTGTGTTCTGGTCTCTGTCTTTAGAGACATTTTCGTCTGCAAATCCTCCTCATGAGAGCACAAATGCACAAATTAGTAAGAGTAGAATCAGATCAGCGCACAATAATGACAGAATCAGGAGCTAAACACATGATTTGAGCATCAGGAGGAATGGAGTAACTACATTAGAGACAGCGTTATGGATTCTCATGGATGTATTAATCAAAGCTGCTCACACTCACTTCTGATAATGTGACCTCCCTGGAGCATCGACTCAGACTGCCGGCAGAGGCTCATCTGTTCACTTTGTCCTCAAAGTGCGGGGTCGTCTCTTCAAAACACTTGTTTTTCTTTCAAAATAAAAGCTTTCCGTGTTTTGAATACACATTTTTCTCCCTTATATCTTGAAAACAGAGCTTGTTTGGATTTGATGGCATACATTTGTTTACCAGTGGTCTTACTTTTCTGCCATTATTAGAATAATACTCATTTAAAAATGCTTACTTTGAGCATGTGACCTTTTGAAGGCCACTCTTCTATCTCCAATGAGATCTTGAAATCAGATATAAAGTTTTCATTTGTCACTATTACCTGTCTAAGACCAAGAGCCAGGTGACCTGACAAGGTTTTCAAACCCATGATCTACTAAAACACGGTCATCGTTCTAAATCACTGAACCGTTGAGCTCAGTTCAGTAAACGGCCAGCAATTATCACCTTCAAGCTCCCACAGCCAATCACAGCTCTTTCTCTCAACATGGTGTATTTAAATATGATCTACTTCTCACTACTCCCTGCTTGCATTAATGCTGATGCACCACGCTGCTGCTGCTGGCAAAGCTTAACCTCCTCCACCCCAGCCTCCTCCTTTATAGCATAAAGCTTGTTGCACCCTCACATTTAGGTTCACTACACTCTAAACCTGAATTAGTTGACATTGTATGGATTAATAACTTTTGAACAAAGTTTATTGTTTTCAGTGCACATTGTCATAAATGTATCTGTCTATTTGGGGGTTTATAGCCATGCACTTCTTGGAAAGTCAAAGAATGCTGCTTGACTAACCCAGGGAACATCTTTAGAGCAGAGCCTTCTCTGCCACATAAAACTGTACATCTATTTTTTAATAAAATGATAAAAAAGTATGACAAGAGTGTTCCCAACTGAATAGTGATTATAGTCATTTAGGATGTAGTTAAATTATTTTACATCAGTTTGAGAGAAGGTAGCTTAGCTATGGTTCTCTGCTCTATCCACTGTCCTAATTCTCTCTGGTAAAGGCAGAAAAGCCTCAAAACAAATATTAGAATAATAGAGCTTTAATTTTGAACCTCAATCACATCATGATTAATACCGTAACGCTGACAGCCATAAAGATGAAAAATACTTTTATTAATGTTAGCCGACAATGCTGTGTGTATGTTGTGTCTAAGCTGTAATGCAGCCAATCACCACTAAGTGGGGCTGTAGCCCTGGTTAATGGAGCTTTTCTCTTTGCTCTGCTGCATTGGTGTAAACCAGCATAGTGCATGGATGGATGAGTGCTTTGGCAGTATATAAGTCCAGAAAATGGAAATAAGGTTATAAGTTACCATTTAATTATTATAGTAGCATCATTCAGCACAGGCATAAGCTTGTTTATAACCAGATAATATGAACCTTCTAAATCTGAATTTGGGAATTTAATTGTAAAGTGGGAAGCAGGGTATCCATTGAAATTTCTAGAATTTAATGGAATTTTCAGGGAATTTGTTGGCATATTTTGGGGAATTTTCCATCATTTTTCATTGAATCTTGGGGGATATATTTGCAAATTTTTGGGAATTTGCTTTGACAATTTTTCAGGAATGTAAACAGGGAAAACATTACAATAATATGTTATTCAGAACTTTTCACAGTCAAAGGCCAAGCTTTTAAATTTATGAGCTGTTATGTATTGCAGGTCTTTTGTTGATAGTTTGAGTGTTTGAATGGTACATGTTCACTTTTACTTGGTGATGTGTGTTCGTGCTGTGTCAGAGAAAGCCCATACTGAGCAGGCAGGTAGCCGAACTTCACATAGCAGTGTAATAGACTGTATGCAATATGGTTCAAGACAATCTTCAGAATGGTAGTTTTCTCAGCGTTTTTCTCCTTCACTTATCTGAATTTATATTTATGTTTAGGCATCGGGGAAATTAGGTTGAGGCACGTCTCTAGTGATGACTTTATGCACCATGGCTTTGCCCACAAAGATTTTCAGAACTTGCATGCTGCAAATTGTCAAAATGAATAACCAGCAGGTGGTGAGACAGTCTGCTTGAAAGCCAAAATTCAAAGTAGCTACAGCTCAGACTGAGAGCTTCCAGTTATTTAAATTAATAGGAAAAATGGCGGTAAAATATATTCATTATATGCTGCTCCAGCTTTTTTTCTGCACATGGCCCTGAGTTTTGACGTAAGCATGACTCTGAAGTGTGATGAGTGAGCTGTTCGGATCGCTAGCGTTTAAAATCTTCAAAAATAACTGAGGCCAATTGAGAGAAATTACTCTCTGTGCTTGTTCTTGCCATAATTTTTGTTGCAAATCTGATGTTTTCTGTCTTTATTTCTTGACTTTTCCACAGTTCTATCTTTAGCTGATCTCCTCTCTGCCTTTTACTCTTCGTCCTTCACCATTACTGTCTCCTTCCCTCATTCCTGTTGTTCCTCCTCTTCTCGTCTTTTGTCTCTCTTCTCTTCCCTCCCACCCCGCTGAGCTGTGAGGCCTTTGATGCGGTGCTGATATCTATTCACGCGGGTCGTTCATCAGCACCGTGTCGCTCTTTAAGCAGCGAGCAGGAAGCCAGATCAATAAGATGGCTGAACGGATGGCTCGCTTAAAGAGTCCTCTTCAGCCCGGAGAGATAAGGGAAATTTTTTGAATGGATTGCACTTTAAAGAGCCACACAAGGGCGGGCGGGGGCGGGTAGTATATGGGCGATGAATAAAGATCTGAACGCGTCACAGTCAGTATTAAAATGGGCGAAGGCATGCAGAATGAAAATGAAAAGGTGGTAAAACTTTTGAGAGAAATCAGTGAGAGGTCTGGCTTGGAGACCTATAAGTCTGCAGGATTTATGTCTTAAATTGAAGTTCTGATTAAATCCATGTTCAACCCCTAAAGAGGAACAATGGTTACATATCTCTGTGATACTACAGCAGAAAAACTCAGCTTGAATTCAGTGTGTTTTATAATTCAAAGCCAACAGTTTTCAGCTTCAGTGTGGTTACATGTTCACAAAAATCAATCAGACAGATGCTTGTTACACAACGGGTCAATCCAGGTAATCTTCCATTGAATGCTCCTGTAACAAGAAAAAGCAACAAATACTGAGGTGAACTCCAGCAAGCTTTGTTTGACTTGAGCCTACAAGAACATTACCATCGACTACACAGCAAAAAGTCCATGTTGAGTGTAATACTTTTCAGATTGTTATAGCTCCACATATGTTAAAGCAGGGGTGTCCAATCTATGGCCTGGGGGCTAAATATGGCACACTGTCCAATTCTATAAATAGAATAAGATATGGCCAACATTTGAAGCTTTTGCTTGACTGTACTGTACTTCATAGTTTCATCATAAGATAGTGCTACCATGCTTATTATGTAAACAAACATCTTGACAAGAAGAATTTATTGATGTGTACATGGTAAACTCCCTTTAAAGGTTATGGCAGCGTATAGCAGTACCTATGATATTCTGGGGGCAGAGCCAGTGGTTGCTAGGGCCAAAAGCGTCCCCTGAAATCTGATTGGTATCCCCAAAAACCTGGGGAGTTTTGTCTATTTGCCTTGTCAGCCATTAAATTGAGCATTTATCATTAGTTAGGTCAAGCTCTGCTTCAATCAACTGATCCAATGCAAGCCCTCATCGGCTGACTGCCAGCTGATTTGCTCCAAGCACGCTATTGGCCAATCCCTCCTTTATTCTACCTCTGACTTAAATGTCATATACCTCACGTCCTTCAACCACGGGCTGATAAGGACCATCAATTCTGCAGCAAGCCAGAATAAATGTTCAACAGTTTCACTGTCTACTCAGTCTTTTTCTGTGGGCATTTAGCATCTTTTGAACATTTTTTGTTGTTTTATCTATTTATTTGATTGCACATTTGTTATTTTTCTGAAAGACCATGGTACAGCTGTCACAGGGAAAGACTAAAAATATAGGATTGTGCATGTGAGGTTGGAAACCAGTGGAAGGCTTAAACCTCATCATATCTAGCCTTACAACAAAGAATGCAATCGAAAACATGATGAAAGTAGTTCTTCTGGACAGCTTGCCATGCTAGATCCTTGTGGACATTGGTTGATATCTTACTGTTAATCAGGGGTGGAAAGTAACTAATTACATTTACTCAAAAGTCCATCCTGCCACCATGTATGTTGTAGAATCCCTTTTTAAGATGCCAGCAATGATGCAGCTCAGTGGATTAAATGGACTGGTGCTGCACAGATAAGAGACTTTTATTGCCTTTGCCTCTCATCTCACTGAGTCTTACTTAGGTTCTTCTGTAAGGTGAGCCATAACAGACCGTTTGTTGACTTGATTTTGATTATTTCCAACTTTTATTTAGGAAAAATGTGAACAAACTGCCCCACCATGGAAAGAAGTTTGGATTTTACAACATCATATGACATCATAAAGCTGATACGACACTGTCCCGTATCCGAGCACTGTTGCATTCACATCTCATCCGAACCGTGCCAGAGTCCGCTTGAATCGCAGCCGAGACCACCTCCCCAAGTGGGCCAGGCTTGGTGCCAGGGTGCGGTTTGTTTGCATTCAAACTGACCAAAACGAACTGGACTTTGGGCTTAAGTGCACTTGGATCCAGGACTGTGCCCCTTGTGTGAAAGCCACCTAAGAACTCTGCCCAAATGCATGATGGGGGCACCATACATAACACCACTCTCACCAATTGCAAATTAAAGAAATACAGTTAACAGATACGGTTAATGTAATGTATAAGTTGATGAATTTTATCCTTTAGTTTATTTCTATTTATCTTAGACTGTGAGACATTAAGAAATTCCGATCTCTCCTTGGCTTGGTGTAAAACTTTGTCTATTTTTCCTTATTTGACATTTTAGTTGAGCGTCCCACAGCTTAGTCTCTGAGTTTTTGGAAAGAGTTGTATTTTTGTGTTACCTGTCAAAACGGAGCCATCCTAGAAATCACAAACCTCCAATGTGCAAATTTCTATTTTTACATTGGCTTTTTTTTTTCCTTGAGGAAAATCGGAGATGATGTTTGGATCACTGGGGTTTAGGCGTCTTTCCATCATTCGGCTGATAGTTTGCTCATCATCAGCCAGCTGCCAACACTGATGTGAGCTGAAATGTGGGGAAGTTTGGGCCAGAGAGCCGCAAGAGCGCTGTCAGGAAACCAGGGGAAGGCACGACAGGCAGGAAATGAAGTTCAGATATCGTGTGGGATGTATTCGCCATACGCATAGAAACGCACATGCTGGCTCTGTCTTAGTCTTTATTTCTCTGGTTTTCTTCCCGGTCTCCTTCACAGAATCCTAAGTGCAAGTGTGAAAGCAGCCAGAGGGAGTGAAGGGAGCCAGGAAACGCACACAAATACACACACGGTGACACTGCTAACAAACCACCTCGCCAAGACATGTCACTCCTACCTTCATCACCTAGAGGCAATTTTATGTAGAGTGCAAAGAACACTCAGAGATTTTTCCCTCACTCTGTATATTTTATTTGCACAAATGTGGGAAATGCTGAAAATGGAGGAGGAGAAAACATTAAGTACTCAAGTGATAAATAAAATCCCACATTTCTTGACCAGAGAATGCAGAGGAAGGCACAGAAAACATCAAACTGACCGGAGAAGAAGAATAAAGACAGTAATAAATGTTCAAAAGCCACAACAGAAGTCTAAACTAAGTTGGATGCATGTAATTATGTTCACACAGGAAACACTTCTTTGTCTGATTCACAGCTCTTTAAAGCAATTTTGCATGAAGTGTGAAGTTTGCCCCCTTTTTCCTGCATAATTCCACTTCTCTGTTTCACACTTGCACCTTTTATCTTGTGACCTGGCAACATCCTCGACACTTTAACGTGCTGTAACTCTGAAAATATTTGGATACATTTGCTCCCATTTTCTATCCAAGCAGGATGAGGTTTCTAATCTTTGCCTGAAGTGCACAAAAAAAGGATTGCATTGAGGTAGCACCTGTGGCTCAGAGGTAGTCCTGCAGTTCTACACTGAAGTCAGAATTAGTCCTCTTACTTCAACTAGACTCCCACTCCTGCAATAGGTCTGTCCAGTCCTGACTTTATCCCGCATGGATTTTGACATTTTTTGTTAAATGTTCAGAGACGTTGCATTAAATTAAAGAACGTTAATATTGATATGTTCACTTAAGCACCACCCTGATCCAGCTTCCTCTCTGAATGAAGGAAATGCTAAGGCATGGATCATCAAGTCCATTTGCACAAGGGCCAGCTTTAGTCTTGAGACTGAGATCTATCCCTATCATCTATCATGCAGCAGGCCACAAGGAGATCGGCCTGCCACCAGAACTGGCTGGGCCCCTGAAAACCCAGAGAATGGGCCCTCCTCAGATGTTATTTAGCACCAATATTAACTCTTTTTGACCATTTTTAACCCCTTTTTCATTGCTTCATTTGGCCATTTCTGCAACAATTTTGCCACTTTTAACCCGTTTTTGTAACTTTCCCACCAATTATTACCACTGTGCTCTACTTTTAAACCCCTTTTCACTACTTTGCAAGGCTATTTTTGCTTTATTTTTACCACTTTTAACCAATTTTTGATCATTTTTGTCCTTTTTTGCTTCTGTAAGACACTTTTTCCATTCTTTTACCCCTTCTAACCTCTTTTCCTGCATGTTTTATACACTTTGTGCCACTCTTTTATCCATTTTTGCCACTTTTTAATCCACTTTTGATACTTTTTGTCCCTCTTTTACCAATTTTTGTAACATATTAACCTGTTTTCATTACCCTCTTTGCACCATTTTTGCCACCCTTAATCCATTTTTGATACCCTTTGCCTCTCTTTTACCACATTTTGCCACATAACCTATTTTCACCACTGTTCTTGCCAATTTGTGTCCCTGTGTGGCACTCCACAACCCATTTTGACACTTAGCACCCATTTTTGCCACTCTCTTACCCCCTCTCACCACGTAATCTGGCCATTTCTGCAACATTTTGCCATTTTTTAAAATATTTGCTGATAATGGCTGACAAGTTAATTTCCTTAGAAACAGAACATCTAAAACTATTTCTGTATTCATTTTTTTTTTTTTGGGTGGATTTATCAGCTGCTGACATTTAAAGCCAAAAGATACTCTTAGAACCACATCATCTTTTCATCATAATGGTCTTCTTGGGGGCCGTACAGGAAGCTTTGGGATCCTGATGTGGCCCTCGGGCCACCAGTTGATGATTAGTGCTCGAAGGAAACAATCACATCCTTGTCAAGTGAAAAGGTGCCACACATGCATTAAAACAGCAGCTGGGAGTATCAGAATGATTTATGTCTTGGCCGGTTAATAGCAATGCCAAAGTTATATTTTTAGAAATTATTTAAATGTCATTTGTTTTAAAGTCTTATAGAGGTTGAATTGTTTCCTGATCTCTGGAAAGTTTGTGGGTCATAAAAACTGCAGCACACTTCCATGAGCTCTCACAGACAGTAGGCTAATCTTTACTCTATTAATGCCAAGCTGTTACCGCCATCATCATTAGATGCTTTAGGCAATAAGACCAGTTTGCATGGAGAGGGGTGTTTTTTCCCCTGGTAACTGCACATGAGCTTAGGGTCCAGGCGCACTGGTGCGTATGTGCGGTGATAAGCCAACAATATAACAATGGGAGCATTAAAGCTGCACCTTTTAAGTTTCAGTGCACACACTTTTTTGTGTTTCAACAAATTCCAGCTGTTTTCCAGCTCTGTCTCTTACTCTTATGAGCTCGAAGCAAATGAAATGCATTCACCTCAGGTGTGACGTCAATCCCAGCTCTGACGTCAGGTAGATGGAACTCAGCAGAAGTGACAACATTTTGGGATTTTATAGAAAATCTGTACATATGTATGATTCCTCTACAGATCATACTTCAACATTCAAATGTCTTAATATATACCCATTCAGATATCACTTATAAACATTAGAAGACAGAGGGGTTCAAGTCATGGCTGCAGAGCACTCGATGCGTCACCTGACCTCATCATCTCTATTTATTGGAGCAGTTTATAAAACTTTGACTCTTGTGGAGTTCTGACTGGTTTGTCAGGGTCGAAATAAAGGTTCAGACCTTTAGCTCATTAAATAATAATACACATAGATGATAGCTGGAATCACCTCTCCTGTCAGGTGCTATCAAACCTAAACGTACATAATTATGCATGATTCAAGGACGTAAAATCAGTGCTAATGGGGATTTATTTATGCATGACAGAAAGTGATGCACATAGTCATGAATGTCCTGGGTACAAATATGACCTGAGATGTTCCCAGGAGGCTCCGTTTCTGTCATATCCGCTCCTCTATTATTAGTCCCGTACTTTTGACTCATCTGTTCCTCTCCCTGTCTGTCCACAGCTGCTTCCTGTCTCTGCTCCTGGTGGCCGCCGTGGTTTGGAAGATCAAACAGAGCTGCTGGGCGTCACGGCGACGAGAGGTAAGTCTTATGCATCAGTATTTCAGATGCAGCTGGTTCTTCTGGTTAGAGACGTGCACAGCAAAGGTTCCTGGTTTGAATCCCTGCTGGACAAGGCACCTGGTTTGCTTGTTTTCCCTGTGGATGTACTCTTTCTTCTCCTCTGCAGTCCAAAGATGATCTCATCATGAGAGTGTGAGAGTGTTTGTTTGTTCGTCTCTGTACGTGAGCGCTGTGATTGACTGGTGATGAGTCCAGGGTGTAACCTGCCTCTCATCAAATGATGGCTGAGATCAGCTCCAGCCCCCTTTTGAGCCCACATGGGATTGGTGCTGTAGATGAAAGATGGAAGGATACCTGTGTATACACACCATGCACATGAACATACTGCACATCCATGCATGCATGCATATATGAAATACATGCATAAATAAGGAGAAAAGAGGCCACAATGTGGATAACTAAAGAACAATGAAGAAACATTCACCTTTAGATATTTATCTAAACCTTTAAACATAGACAGCTGAGCTTTTTTCTTCTGTTTTAAATGTTTATTCTAAGCTTATCTGAGCCACTACTGTCTGTAGTCTTATCTAGGACAACCTTATCTTTGTTTAGCTAATATCTGTGCAGGCATTATGTAGGTCTTTAACAGGTGATGCATCTGTCCTATTAATAATTACTGCACTTTAGTGTAGGAAGGGTAGCCTAAAAGTGCAGCAAGAACAAAGGAAGATGGATGGGAAAACACTTAAATACTGGAGTTAAGAAAAAAAAAATCAAGCTTAGATTTGTTCAGTGTTGTCCTGTTAGCACTAGTTAAGGAGCAGACATTTTTTCTGACAGAGTACCACCATTTAGATGTTTTAAGGGTTTAAGGCACCAAATATGTTACATTATGTATGTTTTTTTTCATTTTAAGATTCATTTTAGGGCTTTTATGCCTTTATAAAGAGTCAAGAAACACATTTAAATCCTTATCTGGTTCAACTATTCTGATTTATATTCAACTAATGTAACACACTGACATTAATTGTTCTATTTATGATGTTAGTAAACTAATAGTTGATCAGCACAAAATATACATGTGTTGATTTCACACAAACTGTCCAAATTAAGTCAGCTTTGAAATACTTCTAAAGTCCTCTAGGTGGCAGTAGTTAAACAACAGCTGCAGGGAAACAAAAAGAAGAAGACTAAGAAACCAAACAGTGTACAAAATGTGTCAAACAATGAATAAAATATTGTAGCATGTTGGTGGATATGTGGGTTTCCTCATCAGGCTCTTGAGTAGTGTTTGGATGTGTTTATATGGATGTTGCCTGATGTACAGTAGTGTTGGTTTTGCACCATGTGTGAAATTGTCCACTCAGTCAGGGACTGCCTGCCTGTGGAAACAAAGAATGCTGGGTTATCCCGTTTGAGGTGAACCAGTCGAAGTTTATTTATTTTGGTATCCAAATTGCTGTAATAATCACGTTTAGCGTCTCGTTTCTGTGCAAAGTCCCATTTAGCTAGAACGGACTGGAAGTTGCTCCCATATTTCACGCAAAGAATCATGGGGGCTAGGAATAAGGTGCATATTAAAACTCTTATTCCCCCTTATATTACAGCCTCACTTTCTTCCAAAGAACATTTCTGAATATTGACTGGCAGCAGATTATTTTTTGCTTTGAAAAAGTTTAATTCTACAAGGTCGATTTTTTTGGTACAGAAATGTTGCCGATGTATTCTGTAATTCACACAGTGCTCTCTGTCTTTTTCTAAGAGAATTATGTGAATGAAATATGACCAAAAATCTGTAATTTTTTGTTTTAAAGCTTTTTAATGGAGATTCTACTGGATTAAAGCACGGTATCAAAAACACCAAAGTATCAGAATTTGCTGATTTGCTGAAATTTATGCACATATAAATCATACTCAAATGAGCATATATTCATAAAATGTCTTTTCTTGTGAGAATCAGTTTTTATAGAAGCACACTGACAGAAGAGATGATACAGCTCCTGTTTTTCACCCATAACCATGTGTAATTTTGATAGATCTTTCTCTATGTATTTGGATTTTCAAATAATTCATTACTGCTAAAGATAGTGAGGTAATAATCAAAATAGTGGCCATTATAAATCCACAGATGAAGTGCATTCAAGTATAAACCTGTCAGGTTGTTGGTACACATCAGAGCAGCCACAGGGTCTCTGATGCTCGACATTTCCACATTTCATTTGGGAAAACACAATTTCATTTTCAGCTGTCAGCCACTGAAAATGGATAACCGAGGTGCTGTGACCATAATGAATTGTTCTTATAGCACAGCGCCGAGTCAACTCCGAAAAAAAGAGAAAAACTAAAAGTCAATAATGTTTTTGAAAGGACTGAGCAGAGGATGCCAAAGTAATCTGCCAAACTCAGAGAAGCTCTGCAGGATCCACTGCGGTTTAAAATGACAGAGAATTTTGAGGATTCTGAAGAACTGTGGAAAAGAAAAATAAAGTACAAACAGGACTTTAATTCTGGTTTTGTTGGAGGTAAAATCTCGTGGTTCAAGTTGACTTGAGTTATTTCTGTGACTCCGGGAGGAACTATGAAAATATGGTGATGCACTGCAGATATTTTCAGCTCCAGTGACGTTAAAGTGACTTTTTTATAAAAGGGACATTGAAAGTGGTGGAGGGTGGAAAGCAGGCATCCCCACAAAGCTCCTCTGTGAGTGTTAGGTGCCTTTCTCAAATGTCAACAGTGTGAGTGGAGTAAAATTTTACTCTTCATAAGGATTAGATGATTTTAAAATATCTGAATTGGCAATTAATAACAAAGTCAAAGCATTCACATGGCCTTTATGAATCTGAAACCGTGTTTTTATCCTGCCTGTAATATGGCACAACTGCCAGATGTCAGCTCCAATGCATCTGAAACTGTTTGCACACTCCTGTTGAATTAAAAAAAGAAGAAAGCAGTCTGCCAGTGATATAAGTGAGTTTCTAAGAGACTGACTTCACTTCTCTTAACTTAGGGACTCCCAAAGTGGAGCCCACGGTCCTTAGAGGAGGCCTGCAGCGCTGACAGAAGGGGCTCAGAATGGCTGAATAAGAACAGTCTGCACCGTTTTGCACCACTAACAAAGCATGGCAAATTTTGTGAGATGACTTCCAGGTAAATAGATGTGGGCTTAAAAAATCTTGCCATCTGCCAAAGGAGACCTGGGACAGAAAGTTTAGGAACCTCTGTCGTAACCCCAAAAAACAATCTCTTTTACTAAACATAACTGAGTAAATTGTCTGTTAAACATTCTGTTGAAGTTTATTCACCAAGCATACAAGTGTGGGTAAGGAGTTTTTATGGACTATATTCAAGGACATTTCAGGGGCTTCAGATTTACAATTTTGCTTGAAATGATACATTTATGTCGGTGGTAGACCCCTGGTTGTCTGACTGAAGGTGACAAAATTGTTTATAGCAGTGGTTCTCACCTGGTCTTGTGTCAGAGTCTATCACCAACTCCTTAGCCACAAATCACAACTCTAACTTCTCTACTTTTTCAATCATAGCCACATGTTTTGAGACACTTTGGACTTGAGACTTATAGAGAAACTTGTTGACTGATACCTGGCTGTTCATTTATGGCTGATTGGTGGACAAGTGGACTTAAGATGGACAAAGAAAAAAACCTCCTTACAATGAAGACAGAATATTTAGAGCTCCCCCTGCTGTCTGGCTGCAGTATAGGCCATAAACAGCCATCCCTCCATCTTCTTCCATTTATCCAGGGGTGGGTAATGGTGGCAACAGGCTGAGCAAGTCAACCCAGACATCCCTCTCCTCAGCGACACTTCCAACTCCTTCTGAGGGATCCAGAGGCGTTCGGAGAACAGACAGGATATGTAGCTGCTACTGAGCTGGTCTTTATTATCATAGGCCAGAACAGAGAGTGTGATTTAGACCTGCCCTCTTTGTAAACTGTCTGGAGATAACTAAGGTTATGATTTGGTGCTGTACAAAGACAGGTTGATTGAGTCCGATGATTGATAGTCCCTCCAGCGCATTCCGGGTCATCCCTGATGTCCCCCCCACCCAGCTGGATGTGCCTGGAAGACCTCCATAGGGATGCACCCAGGAGGCCTACTGATGCCCAGACAACCTCAAAAGGCTCCTTTCAATACTCCAAGTTCCCTTAGGATGTCTGAACTTTCTCCATATATCTAAGGCTGAGCCCAGTCAACTTCCAGAGAAACTCATTTCAGCTGATTGTATCCGCGATGTCAATCTTTCAGTCATTACCCAGAGTTCATCACCAGTAAGGGTTGAAACGAAGATCGACTGGTGAATCAAAAGCTTTGTTTTCCAGTTCAGCTCTGACACCACATCGGCCCGGCAAAACTGATGATGTTACAACAATCTTACTTGTCATAAACCCAGCATCCTCCATATAAACAGATGGTAAATGGACCACAGGCAACATCATTCATATCATTATGAGCTAATCACTTCCATACCCATTTACATGCCACTGATGCAGCAGTGGGAGCAATTGGGGTTCAGTGTCTTGCCCAGGGACACATTGATATGTGACTGCTGGAGCCAGGCATTGAACCCACAACCTTTCAATTGAGAGTCAACCAGCTCTACCTACTGAGCCACAGTCACCCCAGATGGGGCATAAGTCCAGCCTTGGGTACAATTAGTCCCAGAAGTATCTGGACAGCAACACAGATCTTATTGTGGAAATAGAAGCAAAAGTTTTGATATGGCTGCTCTGCCATTATTATTTTTGCTATATCTGATTAATTTTTCGGCCTAATTATGGCCTCATTCACTATTATCGATACTCTTGCATTTCATACTGATAGCCAGTCAGCTGCAAGACTTGAACTCAGCTCCAGATCTTTAATCTGCTTCATCTGTCTTTGGGCTATCTTGGCTTTTAAAGGAAGCAGACAGAGTAGCACTGTCCATTTTTATATACAGATTGTTTTGGGCTAATCATGGCAGGACTCCTACGTTTGCATACTGAATGCTGACTTCAGAGAAGAAGATAACGAAATGTTTTTTCATATTCTGTGTCTGAACCAGCGTTTGAAGGAGTAGCTGACAGACTGTGCCCATTCTGGTGTATTTCTCTCTGTGCTTCTCTGGGAAATTCAAACTAATGTGATTAATGTGAACATGAGCTTTCAGCTTTCAGTTTGTGCTTTTCCCTCTCGCTGTGCCAGCTGAAGTGCCTTTCGGCTGTAACCTCGCCCATGAGGGCTGTCATCACCCTCACCTTTGGATCCCTCTTAACTCCCCCCTCTCCTCCCCCGTCCTCCCCTCTCACCTGCTCCCACTCCGCCCTCTCTCCATCACACAGCCACTGCTGTCCAGCTGGACCCTCTCCAGGCTAACCTTTAAACAAAATTAACACTGGACCTTTTTTAAGAGGATTTTGGGCTACAGGAAGCGGTTGGAGCCAATATTAAATCCTCCAACACCTGGGAAGCTTTTGGAGACCAACAGGGTTTACTATAATGCCTTTAGTGGAATCAGCTTAGTCTCCCTGTGAGTGAATGGGAAAAATTTCCCTTCTCTGTGTGAAAATAGATATTAAAGACATCAAATAACACACTTTCTTTATTCTCAAATTTCTCATGTGAATTTATGGGGAATTTGGGATTTTTTTGGTGGAAATTGATATGCTTTCATGATTTAGAGCTGGCATATTTCTCATCACACTTTCAGAGCATCCACAGTAAAAATACAGCCCTAAAGGTCATCTCTGCTGGAGCTTATTACAACCATTATAAAGATTTATTTTCAGGCTGTAGCATGCATGTACAGAGGAAAGGGTGAAACTCAGGTTAGGTAGATCTAAGAACATCTTTTTTGACATTGCATGACCCCAAAGTTCAATGGAGAACTGTTGAGTAATGTCACATGTCACTTTGGTGGTTTCACCTGTCATGCCATTAAAATCATAAAATTGTTGGATACAATTTAACTAATAAATCTTATGGGTTCTTGTTGGCCTGGCGGTTATATTGAACCACATGTTCGGGGAATATACTCCTCTCTGTTTAAAGAACTTTATTAAACCTCTTGGTGCAATAGTATGTGACAGTATTTGCGGTTCGGAGTAAAAAATACCTGCTCATGCTTCATGTGAGAGTTTGTCAAAGTCATTCAACTTGTCTGGGAGCCATTCCTCATCACTGTTCACCACAGTATGAAACTAGAAAAGCACCCAGAAAATGCAGACTTCCACCATTGGCCCTATCTCCCAATAGTGAAGAGTCCTTTAAAAACATTCCTGAATCCAGACAGTGATCTGGATCAGCTGATTACTCCCTCCCTGGTGGGGTGGAGACACGGTGAGGCAAAGCATTGGCTTTTCCACGTGAGAAAGTCATAATGGAAGCGTTGTCTGCCGGTGCCAACAGATGCACTGACAGTCTCACCCATGGTTTTTTGAAAATTCTGAAATAGCCCCTCCCCTTAAAGAACTAAACATACTAAGTTATCTCAGCTTAACATGATCATTGCATTGAATAGTGCAAATGACTAATTTGATTTAGTAATGTCAACGTTTTTTGATGAAACATAAAAGAATAAGGAATGACTGCTAAAAAGTTTAAGTAGAAACAAAATCCGGGTTTACAGTGTAGTCTACTAAGTCTTGAGCACTAAGAACTTCCTTACCTAAGCACTCTACACAAAGGAATTTTAGTTAATTGAACTGAAGTGCAATTGTTCTTTACCTAAAAAGCCTTTTTAAGTACAACGTAAAAATCTCTATTTTACTCAACTTTTTTAAGTGAGGTTAACTAATTGGATTTTACAGTGTACTAGTAGTAAACATGGGCAAGCCCAGGGGCCAACATGGAACCCATGGACAAACCCACATGGACATGCTGGCTGGGCTTGTATGGCATGAAATGATGGAAAAGACATTTAAGACTGTGGCAGAACAAGTACAGTACAATGAATTGATAAGAGTATTACAGATACATCTGCATTAAAAATGCTATTTGAAACATGGCTAAACATTTGAATATTTGAGGGTGAGGATCTTCTAATACCCATGTTTTCAACAGCCCTCGAAGAACTCCTTACAAAAAGGGTTCTCTGTATTGAAACAGTTCTTACAGGAACCCTTAGTCTTACAAAGAACCGTTGAAGAACACTTTTTTCAAAAAAAGTTTTTTCAGACGCAAATGGTTCTGGTTAGAACTTCTGCCCTACAAGAAGAACCCTTTTGGAACTCTTATTTCTAAAAGTGTACTATCAAGCACAGCTGTCTATCTATCAGAGTTCATTACTTTGGATAAAGGCTAATAAAAGTGTTGTAGTACTTGAGACTGGTCTCGAGATCATATTTTATTTTTAAAGATTTGTTTTTGGGCCTTTATTGGATAGAGGAGGGCAGTGGATAGACTCAGAAACAGGGACAGGAGTGGGGAAGAGATATGGGGCAAAGGGCCTCAGGCTGGATTTGAACCTGGGCTGCCCGCATACATGATGTGTGCTTTAACCACTCAACTACCAGCGCACCCTTGCAATCACATTTTTAATGTCTCAGACTCAAGAGCATTTTTACTTGGTCTTGTCTCGGTCTCAGACTGGCCGGACCCCATCAAGACTGGTCGAGACCAGCACTGATCTGCTATTCTTCGACTTCAATAATGTGATAATAAGGAGAAGCACTTGCTAAAACAACAAACACCTACACCTGCAAAAACTTGGACATTAGTCCATCTTATTTCTAGTCAGAAATACCTCTGAACACTTACTTCAGGCTTCATTCACTTGACAAGTCTAGATAAACGTGTCATTTTTGGATAATTAGAATAATTCCAGACTTGTCAGTGGTTTTTGAATACATACAAGGATTTATTTTTTTCAAGAAGTTCTTTGAACAGATTTGTTAAGATTTGAGATTTTTGCATGTTTTGCTTTGAAAGAGTTGTGGACACCTTGTTTTTATCTGTCAAATTTATTAAAAAGATAACTAAAGTTAAAGAAAGAACGCTCTTTAACTGTTCAACCTTGTTATGGATTTTTTTTTTTCTAAGATTTATTTTTGGTTTTATTTGATAGGAGAGTGGATAGAGTTGGAAACAGGGAAAGACATACAGGAAATAGTGCCACGGGCCGGATTCGAACCTGGGTTGCCTGCGTACATAGTGCACACCTTAACCACTCGACTACTGGCGTGCCCAAGAATTTTTAAAATTGATTTTTATGGTCTTGGTCTTGTCTCGGTCTCAGCTCGTCTTGGTCTCAGTCTTGATTCAGTCTTGACCCCCAAACGTCTTGGTCTTGTTTTGATCTCGGATGGTGAGGTCTCGAGTACAACACTACTAAATAACAATGTATTATTGCACCATCCAGTCACTTACTTGAATTTAAAAAGGTAAACAACAATATTTAAATGTCAAACACTCCTCCTTCATCTTCAGCTCCCTTCCCCTCTTCTGCTTCCACACCTCCTCCTCCTGTTTCACTCTCAGGTTTCTGTGAGTCAGTGAAAACAGCGGACATGTGCTGATAGACATCTAAAAGACTCTGCGATTAAATTTCAAGTGAAGATATGCATCTCAAAGTGAATTCAGTTTTCTGTTCTTAGACTAAAATACCTTTTTTGTTTGGATAGTATGTTGGTTCTTCTTCAGCTGCATCCTTGTGACAAAACTCTGCCATTATGCTTCAAGACATAACATTCCTCAGTGGGCAGAGCTAATGGTTGGAGAAGGAAGGATTCAAATGTTTGAAAATCTGAGTGAAACATTAACAGGTGAAACATCATGTTATAAATGTAAACTTGGAGCTGAAAACAACAAACCCGGAGAGTTTGTCTTCTATCTGTATTCTGTATATATGGGACTGCTCCTCATAAGGGTTGAAAGGCCAGATGTGCAGAGTTTAAATTCACAACAGATTAAAGAACATTCTCAAACTCTCCTGTAGAAGTCGATTTGTAACACTCAAGAACACCAGCTAAGTCTGAGCGGATGTAGGTAAATTGATGTCTAAACAACTCTACGTCCACATGTAAAAAGAACTAAAGCAAAGACTCTCGACTGAGTTGTTGCATCACATTTCCAAATTGCCGTAAGACAGTCACGATGATGCACTGACTCATGCATCTTTTGAAAACGTCGGGTACTTTCTGTAAAGAATCATAAGAGCAAGACACGCCAGTTAGAGATGGATAGAGTCGTTTCTGTCAATCACAAACGCAGATGCTGCTGTTACTGCGGCTTCAGGCTGTACGTTCACCTCTGAATATGCTGTGGATCTCTTTAGTATGCAGTCTGAATGCCAACCAATCGTCTGAAACACTGAGGTGAAGATTAAATAAACACAAAAAGGTGTGTCTGCGTGGTGTGTTTTTTTAGTGAAAACAGATTGATCATAGATGTGTTTGTATGGAGAGTTCTAGCTGTCATTTAAACAGCAGGAGGTAATCATAATGACCCTCTGTTTTCAGAAGAATTAGACTAAAATGAAGTCTGAGAACAATGTGGAAAAGATTCTTTGTTTGGCATTTTTGTCGTTCTTTAAGATGGGTGCAATTTTTTTTCCCATTTAGACCTGGAAGCCAACTCCGGCCTGAGATATACACTCACCGGCCACTTTATTAGGTACACCTTGCTAGTACCGGTTCAGACTCCCTTGTTTGTGCCTTTAGAACCGCCTTAATTCTTTGTAGCATAGATTCAACAAGTTTTTGGGGATATTCCCCAGAAATATGTCCACATACGGACATGATAGCATCACCGATTGCTGCAGATTTGTAACCTGTACATCCATAATGAGAATATCCCGTTCCACCACATCCCAAAGCTGCTCTACTGGATTGCGATACGGTGACTGTGGAGGCTATTAGGTATATGTAACATAAATCGATACTCAGTTTAAGCACAGGGCTTCTTTAAGGGATGGGAGAATACTAATACATTGTTAGTCCAGTTGTAAGCACCTGTTAGTGCTCATATAGTTAAAGTAGGGCGGTGGCTCCTAAAGAAATATTCAGCAGTAGATTTTGGCATCTTAAGTTTCTTTTTCTACACTGATAAGTGAAATCGTGTCACTACAGAAAGAGACCTTTATAATGTTGAGTATTTCCAGTATTGTTGTTTGGAAAAAGAAGCCTATAAATGTGCCTTTTTAAAGGAAACAGCAGAAACACAACACCAACCAAACAATACCACACATCAAAAACTGGTTTGTGT
This sequence comes from Cheilinus undulatus, assembly GCF_018320785.1. Classification (NCBI taxonomy): domain Eukaryota; kingdom Metazoa; phylum Chordata; class Actinopteri; order Labriformes; family Labridae; genus Cheilinus; species Cheilinus undulatus. The sequence continues at coordinate 7,289,357 of NC_054882.1, read as the reverse complement.
TTTGCTGCCAAACCTGTGTAGATAACCCATTTCTATTTTCACTTTCGCCATAATTACCTTGTCTTACTCATGCAGAAATGCACACAGCTTCTCAGAGCAGACCTGACTTGGAACACACACACTTTGTAAACACACAGTGACACATAATTTCCAGAAAACAGAGAGCTAATCATGTTTGTCCATGAGGTCGGTTCTTCTCGTTACAACCGTCTGCTTCCTCGACACCGCGACCGCTCTGTTCTTTTCAGCGCTGTCCCTCCGGGCTTCGTTCCCACATTCATCCCCTATTCCTCTGTGTTACGCGGCGCTTGCATCAGCTGCACCACGACACACATTTGCAACTTATTATGCCCATGTTCACCTCACTTAAGCCTGTTGTTGGGAGAAGTGGTGGCCATTGCATTTTATGTGGTCATTGCAGAGTCGGAGGACTAAGGGCTGTGGCCTTGAGCGTTGTACCTGCTTGACATCTGACTGAAAGGAGTTGAAGCTTTTTGTGTTGTCACAGTCAGTTTAAGGATAAAAGTGTTTGCTTAAGCTGTAAAATGGTAGTTTCACTTTGTGCTTTTGTGAGAAATAGAGAAGAAATAAGGCTCATAATGTGTTTTATTTTGCAGATTCAGCTTGCATAGTTACATCAGCAAGCACTGTGCAGGTTTACATGTTGTCCAATATACACCTATATGGTAACAAAGGTTGTCTGGTGCAGTGCTCAGACTTTTTTTTTAGCACTTAATCTCTTTTCTTTAGTTTCAGGGAGAACAGCGTGAATACAATTTGAAAAATGTGTGCCATAAAGGCATTCAAAGTGCACTGGAAAATTAAGAAATCCAGTTCTTGTCACTACACTTTTGCACCTAACCCCAGGTTTTCATAAATTACAGATTTAAAATGTCTTAAACCCTGCTCAGAATAAAGATTTGCGATGCAGCAAGACCGTTTTAGAATGTCAGGCAGCTGTGTCAACTTGCATCAGGTTGGCTGGTAGTGTTTCCTGCGATTCAGATCATCACATCACCTAAAGCTGGCTTTTGGATGTTGCAGGCAGAAGAATGTGAGTTGGGAAATGGAAATCTTGTTATGGCAGGATATAAACGGCAACAAATATTTGCTCAAAGTGGAATATTTTCTTACTTAAAACCAAGCTGTAAGTGTTGTTAATTATCACATCTTTCCTTTTCTTAAATAAAATCCCAGAATACCTTTAACTATTGTGCTTTCGGACTAAAAGTCAAAGGAAACAGTGAATAAACATGTTCTGATGCTTCCTATTATGCAATACCATGTTAATATTATTTAACACATGTTCCTGCCTGGTATTTGTGTTGCTTTTGTTGATTTGACAATCAACAGAATGCCTTTGGGCATTAGACACTTGCACCATAGGTGAAGTTGCTCGCTCATTTAGTCCTGCCTATAGTGAACAAATTCCAAGCTACATGTATGAATTGGCTAACAACAAGACTGAACATTTGAATGTTGTTAAAAATGTAGTTGTGATAACTGAGAAACCCATAATGGCTGTTTAGCTACATTTTTCTGAAGTGATAGAACATATTTATAGTTTTATGTGAGCAGTAATCAATCACTTTAAAGACCCTGTAAAGTAAAAATAAATCTGTATTTAGGTTTGTTGTATGATAGATTACTGTGTTATGAACCCCAGGTCAAATTTCAGTCAAATAAAGCATCTCCAAGTTTGTTAAAATAAGCTTCAAATCATGGAAAATGAGGCAGTAAAATCTGCTCCAGGATGGTGTGGGCGTGTCTGTTGAATGAGCTGAAACCACGCTCACTCAGGAAGAACATGATCCTCTCAGGTTTTAAAAATGTTACAATCTGAATGGAGGAAAGCACTAACGCCATTAGCCTGTCTCTTGACCTTTTGTTGACCTTTAAGACCCTGTAAAGTGAAATCCAAAGTTTTTGTCTTAACAATCTAGAAATGTTGGAATATGGTTTCTGTAAACATGTGAAAATACTGAGATCTACATGAGACTGAATTCTGGATTTAGGCCATTTCATCTCTTTCCTGGCTTGGTTTCATGTGGGCGGGGCCGATATGTGGGCTCACGATGTCATGAGCCCACAGTAGAGAATGACCCCGCCCCTCTAACACTACAATATTGTGGAAGGAAGCAGTCACCTGGAGCAGGGACTTCTGGGTTAATTTTGTGCAAAGGAATTCAGTCTTGTACTCTTGTACCGTTCAATAATGTTCATGTTTCATTGCAAAGTTATAGTTATTCATGTTTTTTTTTTTTATTGGTTCATGATTTTAGGGGAAAATATTTTTCCAAGTATGACACCATGAGTGAGGGAGTTAATGCTGCAGACTACCCGTGTCCTGAGTGGGCGTGGCTTCAGCTCATTCAACAGACATGCCCACACCATCCTGGAGCAGATTTTACTGCCTCATTTTCTATGATTTGAAGCTTAATTTTATAAACTTGGAGATGCTTTATGTGACTGAAATCTGACCTGGGGGTTCATAACACAGTGATATATCTACTCGCGGTGTCATACTTTGAAAAATACTTTCCCCTAAAAACATGAACCAATAAACAAAACATGCAGAACTATAACTTTGCAATGAAACATGAACATTATAGAATGGTACAAGAGTGAATTCCTTTGCACAAAATGAGCCCAGAAGTCTCTGCTCCAGGTGACTGCTTCCTTCCACAATATTGTAGTGTTGGGGGGGGGTCATTCCCTACTGTGGGCTCATCACATCCTGAGCCCAGATATTGGCCCCGCCTACATGAAACCAAGACAGGAAAGAGATGAAATGGCCTTAATCCAGAATTCAGTCACATGTAGATCTCAGAGTTTTCACATATTTACAGCAACCATTTTCCAACAAATCTAGAGTGTTAAGACAAAAACTTTGGATTTCATTTTACAGGATCTTTAAATACAGATTCCTTTGACATTAGACCAAAAGTACAATGCCCAAGGGCATGCTGGGAGAACTTTGCCCATCCCTCACCCATCTGTGTTACTGCAGGCAGGTCAGTCGGCACTGTGGAGAAAGAAAGCTGAGAAAAATCCTGTATGTCAGGGCAAAAGTCACTTTAAAGAAGTTTTTTTATTTGGTCTCAAAAATGTAAAAATAAAAATTGAGAAGTATTCACTATGTGTTTCTCATTCATGCGTGTCTCCAGTGTGTTACTTCTCTAAAGATCTGGTTAGAGCAGGTTCTCAGGGGATCCTGATGCCATGCAGATTAAGAGATGATTGTCAGATAATTGAAATACAGTTATGAAAATACTTTGAATTTAAAGTTACTACAACTAAATTTTTCTTAAACAAGCTTTTACAATGAGCTTGCCACTTATGATGTTTGAGATAAACGCCATGGCACAGATGTTTAGGTGCATTTGAGGGCCTATATTCCCACTTGTCTCCCCACTATGGCATAGGAAGTTGTATATGAGTCTGTGAGGTGTTGTTTTTGCACACTATAGAGATTTACCTTACCAGCATCACTGGCTATAGATCTGCCCCACCGAGGCTCCTTTAACTGTAAAAGAAGACCAGGACATGCTGGGACTTGTGGCGTTTTTGGAACAATAACTAGCCAGCCTGTTAAGCGCTGCACCCAGAGTGTTTGGTCCAAGTTTCTGCTCTGCATCTGTTTACAATGATGTGCGCATGTTTTTGTATGTGTCTGTACTGTCTAATCAAAGGCTTCCTTTGAGACCTGACAGTTCCTTTGAAGGTGCTGGAGCTGCCAGATGGCATTAGACAGGCCCAACACCAGCAGACATTTTGTGTCAGAGAACGCAGCAGCCTTTTAGTCAGAAAAAGGCCCTCTGCGATTTCAGCAACCTGCGTTCGATGTCGGTTGATTATTCCTGCGGGGACATTTGATGTCTGTGGTGGCTGCTGCTCTGACTGGAGGGTATTCTATTTTGTTTATTTACCTCCATGTAGCTATAGCCTTCTTTTATCAGCAGCTAAAACCTTCACGTTCAGGTCTATCTTAGATTGACGCCTGCAAAACGCTTACCTAAAGCTCGCTTTCTTGAATAGAGATGAGCATGCCAGGTAATTAGAGCAGAGATCCATCCAAAGCTTCCAGTGACTGGGGCAATATTCCATGATGCAAAATACTGTAATAATGGTCCCACTTAAACATTCCCTTTCTCTGCTTCAGGACAGAAACGCTTGTTTCTCTCAGTTGTAGCACCAGACAGGATTTCAGGGCAGTGTGCAACTCCTGAAAGTCTGATTTTCTGCACCTGGACACGAAAGAGTTGAGTCATGTGCATTGACTCATAAAAGGGTGGTAAATCTCACTTCCCCTTTGAAAGCTTCTCCAGTGCACAATACTCTAATTCTTTCATGTTTCGCTTACAAATTGCTCCTTTTTTTCTTCTTCTTCTTCGATGATGCACTGTCTTTACAGTGCATCCACACAACAAAGTCAAGTGTGAGATTTTCAGTGTAAGAGTTGAAGATTTCAATGTCAAATTCTCAAATTACCTCTATAGTGTTGATTTCACGCCATAACCAGTGCTAATACCATGCTGTAAAGTCTTTTGTTTTAACTGCCGATGACTCCAGCAAAAAACTGAAGCGCCACCTACTGCCATTTCAAACCTGGGGTGAAATTTGGGCATCATCATGCCCTTGGGCAGAGTGTTTAGATGTGTTTGGATGTTGCCCGATATACAGTGATCACTGCTGGGATTCCTTGTTGTATTTGAGGTGAAATACTTTTGCATCATGGGTGAAGTTGTTCACCGAGTCAGGGTGTTCCACCCCACAGGGGTTGAAGATGGGGTAGCAACTTCCCTCAGATATGATTTAATAAATTACAGTGAAAGGAAATAGCCAGGTATATTAGGATTGCTTGCAATCATTGAACATCAAGAATTAATACACTAATTCTTCAAGGAGGATCAATCTCATGCTTTGTTCCCTTCAACACTTTGGTGAAGCCACTGCAGTGTTAATCTGCAGCTACAGTGATGGAAAGTAAGTCCACCACTACTCCCTAATGTCTCATGTAGTAATGTTTCTAGACGAGTAATTTTCCATTTGATTAAACAGAGAAAATATTTACGCCTCACTGACCAGTCTAAACTCTAATAAATAAGCTCTATCAACCAACTTCACACTGCAGCGATAAAACATTGTGACACTTTAAGGAGTGAGCAGGAAGCCAAGCATAGGTTTGATAACAATCACCTCAACACTTTTGCGTGCAGATCTCTTCAACCCACATGTGGGAACCCATTAATTTAGTGGATAACTTCACACATGGTACAGAATTGTCCAACATCAAAAATGACAAAAATCCTCCAGAAACATGAGCAAAAATCCCAGCAGTGATCACTGTACAACAGGCAACATGTAAACACATAAACACACAGTAGAAAAATCCAAAACTAAATAATACCTTTTAAATGCAATGAAGGATGTGATTTCTCATGATTAACTAACCCTTATTTAAATAAAAAAATCCTTTTACAGCCTGTTGCTTTGTAAAAAGCACTCTTTAATGTGTAAAACATAATGCTGTAGGGTTTGAAACTTAATGTTAATTGTCTGTGTTCATGTGTCTAACTCTTCAACTCATTGGTCACAGGATTGACTCCTAATCTTGGCACATGTCTTCCACAGCTCTTTCTCACTGCATTTCCTGTCTTTCTTTAGCTGTCCTATCAAATATAGGCAGAGTGCACCAAAAAAAAAAAAAATGCTGGATCACATAAATCATTGCTCTCCTCCTCCCCAGAGAGTAGGCTGTGAGAGGGTTAATTACTGTAAAGTAGATATTTTAATTGACATCATGTTTTAAAATATAAAAATGTGTTGACATTTTTAGATTTACACCCCAAAACAGAAAAAAAGAATCCAGAAGATATGACTTACATGTCCCCTTTTTGTCATTTATCTTGTCTGATGTGAAACACCGGTGTCATGGTTCAACTGGTAAGAGAATTTTAGTAAAGACAACATAGCGGACTTTGCAGATTCCTAATCAAAACAATACAAATTGTTAATTGTACTTCGTGGACCCTCCAATGCTTAGTAATGTTCATGTCTCTGAAAATTTAGATTTACTTTGAATCTCCTTGTATGATATAAAAATATGCAGGTCAATTTCAGATTGGACCTCAGCGTACTAAAGATGTGGAAAGGCTGGTGTAAACACTAGTGCTGAGAAAATCAAATCAAACACTGATCAGTGTTTGCCAAAAATAAATTTTAACCATCAAAAAAGTCACTGCAGCTCTGTTATGGTGTAAGATGTTCAACACTCTCTAAAGCAGTGATCATCCCAGATCAGCCCAGGGCCATATCAGGCCCCCTAAAGCTCTTCATCCGGCCCCTAAAACATGATTACTTTCAGAACATGTGAGGACCAAAATGTATTTCTTGGTTTTTAGGGTGTCTTTGAAATACAGCTATTAAATCAGCCCCAAAATGATCAAGATTGCAACGGTTTTATCAGTAATGACATTATGTTTGATCCGTTTTTTTAAATTGTCTTAATGCCTAAAAATTGCATTTTGAAAGAAAGTAAATATCCTAGCAAAAGTATATGTTTATATACATTTATTTAATTTGAAAGTCTGGCCCCAAAGTGTCTGTCAAGACAAAATCAGGCCCCTGTACAAATATAGTTCATGATCCCTGCTCTAAAGTGTAGTTCTAACTCTATTGGAGTTAATACTGTTAACTTAGCTGTGAAAAATGTTGCTCCTTCCTTACTGTACATCCACTAAAATATCATGATGACAGCATGTGTGTCTACAGACATCCTCTGTGTATAAATCAAACTTAACTTGACATATATTATGGACATGTTGCACCCTAAGGTTTTGACAGAAATGCAGGGTGCGATAATACCACTGATCGTTGCTGCATCTCACATGATAAACTGCCAAAGATTCTTTATTTTCGCCAGAGGCAGGCCGCCACGAGGAGTAAGCAGCATAAACGTCTCCAGATACCCTCACATATTTATTACCCCATTAAGCGGCCTCCCCCTTCTCTCAACAGACACCCCACCACGGCCTATTCTTGGCTGTTATAAATATGAATGTCAACCAAGGTGTCAAAGCTCAGCCCTGTGTTAGAAATACCCACCGTTATGTCATAAAATGAGTGAAAAGCTGCTCAGCGGCCTGTGGTGTGCAAACAGAGCATTCCTCACTGATCAAATGTGAGACAGCTCAGGTTTTTAGGGATGTTAATGATGGGCAGAGGTACTGCTCTCTAAAAAATTCGTCTCTCTCAACACTGCTTCTGGGGAAAAGAGCTGCCACCGCTTCACTTCTTCCCTTTGATGATTCTGTGAGGGGAAAGTATACAGTCCACACATGAAAGTTTCTAAAGAGTCTGAGCAGATCAGAGGAAGATCTGAGGCCTGAACCAGACAGGATGCTGTGAAACAGCTTCGCTCCCTAAAGTAAGACCCTTCACTGACTTTACTTAAGTGTATCAACCTCTGAGCCCCCTCCGTCTTTGGAGAAGCACCCAGTGTAGTGTTGTCATCCTGATAGTAGACATTTAAAGAGAAACTAGAAAATATGACAACAGTGTCTGTGCAGCCTGTACGATGTCTGGCTTTGTGTCTGGGATAGGAGAGCAGTGCAGTTATATTTGGGCCTTAGGCTTTAGGTAATTACGCTCTTTTACATTTATGCATGTGTGCATTTCATTATTCCAGTGAACTACCTACATGACCTCTCTGTAGATTAATATCCAATTATCTTCACTGGAATTAAGCTCTTTGAGTATGACAATGCTTGGAGCTTCTTTATGGGTTCTTTCTCTGATACACTTAATGTTCAAATATCTTCCTCTGGTTACATATTTATAAACTCCAAGATGTCAAAATGACGTAACACTTCATGCATAGATGGTTCGGGCCTTAGTGCTTTGCTGCAAAAGGTTCCTAGTTCAAGCCCTGGTTTCTTTGTGGAGTTTGCATGTTCACTCTGTCTGCTCTGGCGTAATATCAATGTTCCTCTGACTGCAAACCAGTCCAAGAAGCGCCCCACACAGCTTGGGTTGGCTGCCCTGTGGTCCGGGATAATGGGACAATTGGTGTAGATAATTAATGAAGTTTAGTGTTTGTATGATTCCAGTGTTGGTTTTTGAGGTCTATGGGGGGCTAGAAGTACTCGGAAGGAACATCAGGTTCCTCTAAGGTTGTCATAATGTCAGGATTTTGAGTTTATATAGTTAAATTCAACCAATACGGATACCTGTTTTAATACCTCAGCAACAAAAATGATCTGCTGAACACCCAAAAATGCTTACTTGCACATAAGGAAAGCACGTACCAAAATTTGGTGAAACAGGAAATAATCATAGGTTAACCCTTTACCTACTGAGTCTAAAAATGGCGAATTGGACATATTTTGTTATTTTGGCTGTAAATAGTCAGGAAATGCCCAAAGTCTGGGAGCTTTGGTCCCTTTTCCAATGAGTACTTGAACTTGACTTTTCAACATCTGGTTAAAGATTATTGCACATTATATGGAATATGGTGTTTTGCTATGAATGCCTACGTCATATGGTTGCGAGTACTGTAAAGAACCACATATGTGCGCATGCCCACAATTCTCAGCTTTCCAACACCGTTGGAATTTTTCTGATTGGACAAACTTTTACAGAGTTACTGTGATAATACTCCGGACATATAAAACACAGCGCCAGCGCCGGCTCAGTAGGTAAAGGGTTAATAATCATTATTCTGTTATCAATGGAAACCAGCAATCAATCTAATTTGATTTCCCATCATGCACACTGGCTCTCTACTCACTGTGTCTTTAGTTCTGAAATCTTTGAATTTTCAGTAATATCAAAGGTGAGAAAAAAATATGGATATGGCGTTGTTTCAGTCAGGAACACTCTTTTCATGCATCTTATTGTAAAATGGACAGACAGTTTTACTCGGTGGAGAAGGCTCTGCTCCAAAGATTCTCCCCGGGTTAGTCAAGCATCATGCTTTGATTTTCCACCCTCCATAGGGATAGATACATTTATGACAATTCATACTGAGTACAGTAAAATTTGTTCAAAATCAATTAATCCATAGTGGCATGAATCTGAATATGAGGGTGCAACGAGCTTTATGCTATAAAGGAGGAGGCTGGGGTGGAGGAGGTTAAGATTTGCTGACAGCAGTAGAAGCATTAATGCAGTCAGTGACTATTAAGAGGTATGTCATATTTAAATACACCGCCGTGTTGAGAGATGGAGCTGTGATTGGCTATGGGAGCTGGGAGGCGATAACTAGCATCAGCCTGCTGTCAGCTGATCACAGCTGGGCATATTAATACCGCGTCCTGCTTGAACTAATACTAGGCCACATTTGAAGCACATGCTATTCAAAATGTAGCAAACTATCAAACAAGCTTACTCCAAGGACATTATTAAGTGCAACGTATACAATACAAGAAAAAAGTTCCAACAGTATACCACATTGAAGACACGGGTTACAAAAAGTTAAAAAACTGGAGCCATAAGTTTTGACACATTACTGTTTTCTCTTGCAGCCCTCCATTGAGAACTAATGAGGCCATCCACGCCCCTCTATGGGTGTTTTTTTAAGCAATCGTGGTCCTTTGTTGACTTGTTTCTTTAAAGATTACATTGAACATCTTTTTACAATTTTTCAATTGTTTCCACTGCAATCAGTGAATGTATTGTTCATTTTGAATTCTATAATGCATTATGATTGGCCATGACAACAGATGGCAGGCTGTTCCATCATTAAGTCATGCTTTATCAAACTGTGCGTGTCTTTTCACCGAGATCCTGGTGGAGGCTGCCTGAATAACTCATAATGTAGAGAAAAAGAGAAAGAGATGTTGTGATGTGGCCCTCTGTGTCACTGCAGACAGGAACTGCTTAGAATAATGGCATAAGTAGAGTCAATACAAGAAGTGCAAGACCTTTTTTTTAAATATGTGAAGATTTTGGGGCAGGCTTTTTGTCACAGAATGATTCTTTTTTCACTTTGGGGTCCCGAAGAGATGGGAGAACAAGTTTGTGCCAAGTAAGTCTTAGTTGTCACACATAAAAATCTTTAAGTTTAGTTTTTCTTTTGTCTTAATAGTCCCATTATGAGGCATTAATCCAATGTTAAAATCAGTGTTGATATTTGCAGAATAAAAGTATGTTTGCTCACTTATCTAGCTGACATATGGTTATATCATGAGGTGCCCTAGTTGTAACATCAAGTAAAGAATAATGACATTTTTGGACAGGAAACATGAATATATGCAGCTGATGATGAGCTTTTTTCAGCAGTGACAGATGGAATCATACTACAACTCAGCTTAAACTATTTAGTGAAAAGTTTCATCTTGTTTTGTCCACATAACAGCAAAAAAGTATCGATAGGGGTTTTGACAAATAGGGATATCAGTGTCAATGAAAAATAACAATCCCCATCCCTAATAGTGGCCACATTTTAAGAAAAAGTCATAAAAGAGGAGTTCTGATATTATGTGTTTGATACTAAATGCACTCTTGGCTCACAAATAGACTAGTAAACATGTCCAATTGTCCATTTGTGGCCAAATTAAAACATCGCTCCTCCAGCACCTCCTCTTGTCATCTGATGCAGAGAGTGATGATGAATCAGAACTGGTAATAAAGTTGCTTAAATGGCTCCACGGCTGTGTCCTTGTGTCTGTGCCCTCAGCCACTACAAACTGCTGACCCTCAGAGTTTTTGGGCAGTCGGCTGTGTCACCTACGCTCCTCGTCTCCATGCATCCTCTCCTCTCCTGTCCGCCCCCATCCATTCCCACCTCCGTCGATGAGAGAGAACTCTGTCACCTTTGACCCGTGCCGTCACCTGCCCTGTCCACTGCTTTCAGCCGTCCCGAGTGCTCCTGCTGCTCTGCAGCACATGTTCATAGCCACGTGCACACTCCTTTTACCTACTCCTTACAAATGCACGCTCAAACACACTTTTACCTGGACTAAAATCCCTGCATTTAACCAAGAAAGTCCCTCAGAACAAATATGTTTACATTTTCTGCACAGAAAACATTGGCTGTGGATGGATTTAGCATGTACTAGAGCTGATCCAATGGCAGATTTGTGGCAAATGTCTGAGATATTGAGAAATGGAGATAGTTTAAAATGAGAAAGTTAGGATAATTGCTTAAATGGAGATTGTTTTTATTACACTAAAAAAATACTGTACAGGCACAGATGGCCTAGCAGTTGTGCCCCATGTACACGGGCAGCCCAGGTTCAAGTCTGGCCAGCGGCAACTGTCCTACCTGTCAGCCCCCTCTATCTCACCCCTGTTTCTGACTGTAACCACTGTTCTCCTCTCAGAATAAAGGTGTCAGAAGCCCAAAATAAATCTTTAACCTCAATATTTTATTTGGCATGCAATTTTCATATCTCGTAGTTATTTAAGATTTGTATGACCTTATAATCGGAAAAACTAAACTTTGCATTTCAACAAGTTTTTTTGAAATTATCTCCTCATATATGGACAAAGGGTTTAGTTTACCTTGTAGACACACTTGTTTCACCTAATATGGGCCATTCCACCATATTTCCCCAGATGGAAATAAGGAATATGGTTATTTAACCAGATTAATAATATTCAAACTGAAACCTGTCTCTCAGTCATTAGACAATAACAAAAAAGAGCAGCAGAGTCTGGTGTGATGAGGCATCAAGGAAAGCATGTAAGGGAGATCATATTCAGTCGCAGCCATTCTCAAACACATTCCCAACAACTCATAAACAAACAGTCAGACTATCCAGCGCTCTCAAACCCACATTATACATTCACCAACTTCACTCACACTCATTGACTCTCCCCTGCAGGTCTGCAGCAGATGGTTTCAGTGTGAAAGTGCAGTAGAGTGGGAGAGATTGGCACTGGTATCTCTGAATAAGCAGAGTCGTGGAAAACAATGAAGATATCACAGAGCACGTAGAGCTCCACATCAAATTAGTTTGCAGAATCATCCATAATGATAAGGAGGATCCTCTCACCGGCTTGTCGGCTCTCGTCTCCTGTACTCCCCAGCCCCAAAAGCAGATGGCTGAGTGTTAATGCAGTTCACACATGAGCAGGGAAGAAAAGAAAAAACAATCTTTTCACCTTTACTTTGCAGCTGTTATCCCCTTACGATGCACTTCTCGATGATGCTATGTAATACATTAGAATTTTAGAATGAACTGTGGCTCTGCTCTCTGCTTCTGTCTGCCAAGGGCGATATGCTACACAATCTAGAAAGGGAATGTCTGGATGAATCCTATTATAGGGCTTTAATACTCTGGTCATAAACTGGATAGGCCAGATGTTTGCTTTCTGCATTCAAAATTAACCAAAGGACAAACAAGATAACCAAGCAGAACTCGGCAGAGTGGGAAAACCAATTTACAGCTTCAAATTACAAGTTAAACAAGAGAGAATTTCAGTACGGTACAATATCTCTGAGCAGCTAAAAAAAAACTCAGCAAACATCAGTAGTAGTGAATATAAATCCAATTTCTCATCTAAAACATCAATTTTTGCAACCATTTAAAACATCAGAGGTGTTCAGCTCAGTGGAGTTCAGTTCCAGAAGTAGTTCACTACTGGAATAAATTTCTAGAGTAACAACTAGGACCTATGACTGTGGGAGAGGTGAGTGGTACAGACTTGCATGAAACATACATATAATAACTATCACAACTTCTATGGTTGTTTATATATAAGTGTAATAAATAGCCTGGCTCCCAGAAGTTGATCCAGCCTGCCAGATTGGTTGAAGATTCTGTGGAAAGCTGAGCCTAGCACCACGCCTTCTCCTGAATTTCCCAGACTCAACACTGGAAAGTGGGGGTCGTTCAAAGGTGTGGATGTCAACAATGGGAAGGATAAGAACTTTCCCATTCTACCCCACAGGATTTGCCCTAAAGGTTTTCAGCCCGAGTGGCCTGCACCACAACAAAGGGGTCACATATCCAGCAGGCCATTAAAAAGGCAGTTGTTCACATCTTTGGCATTTTGGGGGGCCTTAACATGCTCCAAGACTCACCAAATTTGGTGGCTTGTTGGATCCTGGTGAAAAATGTTGTTTTTTGGTGGTTCCATTCATCTTGCTGGTTTTCCTGGTGTTCAGGAGCCCTGCCCACAGGTTTGAGCGACATTCATGAAACTTGGTACACATATGTATAATGACTAGATGAACAAAAAATCCTCTTGGGACCATCCTCTAAAATGCACAGGAAAAGTCATAAAGGAAGAGTGTCAAAATTTGGCAGTTTTTCAGGCAATTTACACTCCTCGCATTTGAACAAACTCGTCCGTTGGGACTTATCCAATTTACTCCAGACTGGTACTTCCTGAAACTAGACAAAATGGAGATTTTAGCTTGTGCTCTGCAGGAGTTTTCACCAGGGGACTGGGCTGTAATAAGGGCCAAAACTTTGACGACCACTTTTTTCACCATTTTTCTCAAAAAACATGGTGTAAAAACAACAATTATTGTCCATAACTTTTCAGTGCTTACACCAATCATCCCCAAACTTCTCACAGAAGATCAGACATGGAGCCTCTATCAAATCATGCACCAACATCAGAAATCAATAACTCCGCCCCCTTCTGACAAAACAAATTGATTTTTCCACTTTTTCCACTTTTCTCACTTTTAAAATTCAGCCCCTGAACACCGTTGAACTTAGGCAGATGATTTTCAGGCAGGGTATGCACCATGACCACACCTACAAAAAAGCCTCTTGGGCCTATGCCAAAATCCCAACAGGAAGTCCACCAGCTCCGCCCCAATTTCAAAATAGCATCTCTTTTTAGACATTTATTCACTGAAAACTGATGTAATTTTGCAGGACATCATTCTGTGGAGTCAATATCTTATAGCAACACATCAGTATCAGACTGAACACACCCACATGAAAACAGCTCATCATGGTGCCCTCCTCTGCCAGCAGGAAGTGATGCAAATGGGTCATTTCTGCATTTGTCTGTTGAACCTATCATGCTCTGACTTTGACCTGAACTCCTCAATATCTTTCCCAACTTTGACATGTTTCATTAACAGATGCCCCATTGGCCATGTCGGCCATTTTGATCCTTCGCCATTGGACAGGAAGTGGGTCATTTCTGTATTATTCTTACTGTGTTGAACCTATCATGCTCTGGTTTTGACTTCTATTCCTCAATATCTTTCCTAGCATTGGCAACTCTCATTTCCGGTTGCCCGGTGGCCATGGAGGTCATTTTGATTCTTCACCATGAGACAGGAAGTGGGTGTAGCTCTGAAATGAAACATCCGATTACCTTCAAAATTTACATGTATGATCAGGGTCTGCCTCTCTGCAGATTTCAATGTTAATTTCATGCTTTTGCTGTAGCAACACCTGTAGCACATCAAAAATTGAATCTCCATGTTTTTGTTTATGACAGGTAGTCCTTCCCTGATCCTTTTGACATATCAGTCCCCACCTTTGTCACTCTGCCACCTAATGTTGAAAGGCAGTATTACCTCATGTACAAAATGCACCATACTAATTTTTTTTAAATGATGACACTCAAAGGACGATCTCCATGGTAATGGGTAAATGGTAAATAGGATGACTGGTGTAGAAGAAAAATGTATGGACTCAGACATCCCTTGCAACTGACCATCAAAATTGTTTGCCAGGACGTTGCAGTAGGATGGGCTTGATACACCCAGTCTGTGCATTACTTATCAGCAGTGATACCCTTCACCAGAGAGTCCTTTGTAATGTAATTTCTCGGGGCTATGTGAGTTGTGGATATTTGTGGGTGCTGGTTGGCTCCTGTAGTTATTTCCTGATCCTCAGCAAGATTCCTTAGGGAATCCGAAAAATTCTGCACCTCATCCAAGAGCTTATTGTGAATGTCACAGACTTACAATTTGGGATTGCAGGTCGTTTAAACGTGTGAATATGAACCATGGAAAGGATGAGGTCTTTCCTTTGACCCCACACACTTTTGATGTTACTGGGTGTGGCATATCAGTGTTTTCAGCCCAGGTGGCCTGCACCACGACTTAGGGGTCATGCATCCATTAGGCCATTGAAAATGCGGTAGGTCAGGGCTGGGTAGTGTGCTAGCTTCAGCAGCACATATGATAAATTGGATTCGATACAGAGAAGATTAGCATGGCCCCTGCGCAAGGATGACACGCAAACTCGTGAAGCGGATCCTCTTTTCCATTTGCAGTTGCACCATCAAGCCATTGCGGTGACCCAGAGGGGCACCTGCATGTAGTAACTGCGTATGAAAACACTGGCATTCCTTGCTGCAACTGACAGTCGATATCATTTGCCAGCACCTAGCTGCCAGAAGTGTGTGAAACCCCCAGACTGTGCAATACGCACAACCTTGGACAATGCCGTGCTGGAAAGTCTCTTTTCCAGTTGTAGGTGTAATGTTTGATGTATCGTGTCAGAAGATTAGCATTGGCCCCTGCACAAGGATGACAAGCAAACTCGTGAAGCAAATCCTCTTTTCCAGTTGTAGGTGTTGCATCAATCCATCATGGTGAACCTGAGGGGCGGGCCATGGCTTGTATGTAGTAATTGTGCATGGAATTTCTGACATGCCCTGTGCTGGCAAAGGGGATAAGTGGTATAGACGAAAATGTTTGGACTTTTGACTTCCCTTGCTGCAAATGACAATGGAAATCATTTGCCAGCACCTAGCGTTAGGATTGGCTTGATACACCCAGTCTGTGCATCACACATCAGCAGTGATACCCTTCACAAGAAATCCCTTGCAATGTAATGTTTCAGGACTATGTGAGTTGTGGATTGTTGTGGGTGCTGGTTGGCTCCTGTAGTTTTTTTCTGATCCTCAGCAAGATTCTTTGTGAATCAGTAAAATTCTGAACTTAAGGACAAAAGCTTCTTGTGAATTTCACAGTCTTGGAATTGCAGGTCGTTCAAAGGCGTGAATGTCAGCAATGGAAAGGATGAGGTCTTTCTTGGTCTTTCCTTTGACCCCACACACTTTTGATGTTACTGGGTGTGGCATATCAGTGTTTTCAGCCCAGGTGGCCTGCACCACGACTTAGGGGTCATGCATCCATCAGGCCATTGAAAATGCGGTAGGTCAGGGCTGGGTAGTGTGCTAGCTTCGGCAGCACATATGATAAATTGGATTCGATACAGAGAAGATTAGCATGGCCCCTGCGCAAGGATGACACGCAAACTCGTGAAGCAGATCCTATTTTCCGTTTGCAGTTGCACCATCAAGCCATTGCGGTGACCCAGAGGGGCACCTGCATGTAGTAACTGCGTATGAAAACACTGGCATTCCTTGCTGCAACTGACAATCGATATCATTTGCCAGCACCTAGCTGCCAGAAGTGTGTGAAACCCCCAGACTGTGCAATACACACAACCTTGGACATGCCGTGCTGGAAAGTGTCTTGCTGTGTAATGTTTGATGTATCGTGTCAGAAGATTAGCATAGCCCCAGCACAAGGATGACAAGCAAACTCGTGAAGCAAATCCTCTTTTCCAGTTGTAGGTGTTGCATCAATCCATCGTGGTGAACCTGAGGGGCGGGCCATGGCTTGTATGTAGTAATTGTGCATGGAATTTCTGACATGCCCTGTGCTGGCAAAGGGGATAAGTGGTATAGACGAAAATGTTTGGACTTTTGACTTCCCTTGCTGCAAATGACAATGGAAATCATTTGCCAGCACCTAGCGTTAGGATTGGCTTGATACACCCAGTCTGTGCATCACACATCAGCAGTGATACCCTTCACAAGAAATCCCTTGCAATGTAATGTTTCAGAACTATGTGAGTTGTGGATTGTTGTGGGTGCTGGTTGGCTCCTGTAGTTTTTTTCTGATCCTCAGCAAGATTCTTTGTGAATCAGTAAAATTCTGAACTTAAGGACAAAAGCTTCTTGTGAATTTCACAGTCTTGGAATTGCAGGTCGTTCAAAGGCGTGAATGTCAGCAATGGAAAGGATGAGGTCTTTCTTGGTCTTTCCTTTGACCCCACACACTTTTGATGTTACTGGGTGTGGCATATCAGTGTTTTCAGCCCAGGTGGCCTGCACCACGACTTAGGGGTCATGCATCCATCAGGCCATTGAAAATGCGGTAGGTCAGGGCTGGGTAGTGTGCTAGCTTCGGCAGCACATATGATAAATTGGATTCGATACAGAGAAGATTAGCATGGCCCCTGCGCAAGGATGACACGCAAACTCGTGAAGCGGATCCTCTTTTCCATTTGCAGTTGCACCATCAAGCCATTGCAGTGACCCAGAGGGGCACCTGCATGTAGTAACTGCGTATGAAAACACTGGCATTCCTTGCTGCAACTGACAATCGATATCATTTGCCAGCACCTAGCTGCCAGAAGTGTGTGAAACCCCCAGACTGTGCAATACACACAACCTTGGACATGCCGTGCTGGAAAGTGTCTTGCTGTGTAATGTTTGATGTATCGTGTCAGAAGATTAGCATAGCCCCAGCACAAGGATGACAAGCAAACTCGTGAAGCAAATCCTCTTTTCCAGTTGTAGGTGTTGCATCAATCCATCGTGGTGAACCTGAGGGGCGGGCCATGGCTTGTATGTAGTAATTGTGCATGGAATTTCTGACATGCCCTGTGCTGGCAAAGGGGATAAGTGGTATAGACGAAAATGTTTGGACTTTTGACTTCCCTTGCTGCAAATGACAATGGAAATCATTTGCCAGCACCTAGCGTTAGGATTGGCTTGATGCACCCAGTCTGTGCATCACACATCAGCAGTGATACCCTTCACAAGAAATCCCTTGCAATGTAATGTTTCAGGACTATGTGAGTTGTGGATTGTTGTGGGTGCTGGTTGGCTCCTGTAGTTTTTTTCTGATCCTCAGCAAGATTCTTTGTGAATCAGTAAAATTCTGAACTTAAGGACAAAAGCTTCTTGTGAATTTCACAGTCTTGGAATTGCAGGTCGTTCAAAGGCGTGAATGTCAGCAATGGAAAGGATGAGGTCTTTCTTGGTCTTTCCTTTGACCCCACACACTTTTGATGTTACTGGGTGTGGCATATCAGTGTTTTCAGCCCAGGTGGCCTGCACCACGACTTAGGGGTCATGCATCCATCAGGCCATTGAAAATGCGGTAGGTCAGGGCTGGGTAGTGTGCTAGCTTCGGCAGCACATATGATAAATTGGATTCGATACAGAGAAGATTAGCATGGCCCCTGCGCAAGGATGACACGCAAACTCGTGAAGCGGATCCTCTTTTCCATTTGCAGTTGCACCATCAAGCCATTGCAGTGACCCAGAGGGGCACCTGCATGTAGTAACTGCGTATGAAAACACTGGCATTCCTTGCTGCAACTGACAATCGATATCATTTGCCAGCACCTAGCTGCCAGAAGTGTGTGAAACCCCCAGACTGTGCAATACACACAACCTTGGACATGCCGTGCTGGAAAGTGTCTTGCTGTGTAATGTTTGATGTATCGTGTCAGAAGATTAGCATAGCCCCAGCACAAGGATGACAAGCAAACTCGTGAAGCAAATCCTCTTTTCCAGTTGTAGGTGTTGCATCAATCCATCGTGGTGAACCTGAGGGGCGGGCCATGGCTTGTATGTAGTAATTGTGCATGGAATTTCTGACATGCCCTGTGCTGGCAAAGGGGATAAGTGGTATAGACGAAAATGTTTGGACTTTTGACTTCCCTTGCTGCAAATGACAATGGAAATCATTTGCCAGCACCTAGCGTTAGGATTGGCTTGATGCACCCAGTCTGTGCATCACACATCAGCAGTGATACCCTTCACAAGAAATCCCTTGCAATGTAATGTTTCAGGACTATGTGAGTTGTGGATTGTTGTGGGTGCTGGTTGGCTCCTGTAGTTTTTTTCTGATCCTCAGCAAGATTCTTTGTGAATCAGTAAAATTCTGAACTTAAGGACAAAAGCTTCTTGTGAATTTCACAGTCTTGGAATTGCAGGTCGTTCAAAGGCGTGAATGTCAGCAATGGAAAGGATGAGGTCTTTCTTGGTCTTTCCTTTGACCCCACACACTTTTGATGTTACTGGGTGTGGCATATCAGTGTTTTCAGCCCAGGTGGCCTGCACCACGACTTAGGGGTCATGCATCCATCAGGCCATTGAAAATGCGGTAGGTCAGGGCTGGGTAGTGTGCTAGCTTCGGCAGCACATATGATAAATTGGATTCGATACAGAGAAGATTAGCATGGCCCCTGCGCAAGGATGACACGCAAACTCGTGAAGCGGATCCTCTTTTCCATTTGCAGTTGCACCATCAAGCCATTGCGGTGACCCAGAGGGGCACCTGCATGTAGTAACTTCGTATGAAAACACTGGCATTCCTTGCTGCAACTGACAATCGATATCATTTGCCAGCACCTAGCTGCCAGAAGTGTGTGAAACCCCCAGACTGTGCAATACACACAACCTTGGACATGCCGTGCTGGAAAGTGTCTTGCTGTGTAATGTTTGATGTATCGTGTCAGAAGATTAGCATAGCCCCAGCACAAGGATGACAAGCAAACTCGTGAAGCAAATCCTCTTTTCCAGTTGTAGGTGTTGCATCAATCCATCGTGGTGAACCTGAGGGGCGGGCCATGGCTTGTATGTAGTAATTGTGCATGGAATTTCTGACATGCCCTGTGCTGGCAAAGGGGATAAGTGGTATAGACAAAAATGTTTGGACTTTTGACTTCCCTTGCTGCAAATGACAATGGAAATCATTTGCCAGCACCTAGCGTTAGGATTGGCTTGATACACCCAGTCTGTGCATCACACATCAGCAGTGATACCCTTCACAAGAAATCCCTTGCAATGTAATGTTTCAGGACTATGTGAGTTGTGGATTGTTGTGGGTGCTGGTTGGCTCCTGTAGTTTTTTTCTGATCCTCAGCAAGATTCTTTGTGAATCAGTAAAATTCTGAACTTAAGGACAAAAGCTTCTTGTGAATTTCACAGTCTTGGAATTGCAGGTCGTTCAAAGGCGTGAATGTCAGCAATGGAAAGGATGAGGTCTTTCTTGGTCTTTCCTTTGACCCCACACACTTTTGATGTTACTGGGTGTGGCATATCAGTGTTTTCAGCCCAGGTGGCCTGCACCACGACTTAGGGTCATGCATCCATCAGGCCATTGAAAATGCGGTAGGTCAGGGCTGGGTAGTGTGCTAGCCGCAGCACATATGATAAATGGGATTCGATACAGAGAAGATTAGCATGGCCCCTGCGCAAGGATGACACGCAAACTCGTGAAGCGGATCCTCTTTTCCATTTGCAGTTGCACCATCAAGCCATTGCAGTGACCCAGAGGGGCACCTGCATGTAGTAACTGCGTATGAAAACACTGGCATTCCTTGCTGCAACTGACAATCGATATCATTTGCCAGCACCTAGCTGCCAGAAGTGTGTGAAACCCCCAGACTGTGCAATACACACAACCTTGGACATGCCGTGCTGGAAAGTGTCTTGCTGTGTAATGTTTGATGTATCGTGTCAGAAGATTAGCATAGCCCCAGCACAAGGATGACAAGCAAACTCGTGAAGCAAATCCTCTTTTCCAGTTGTAGGTGTTGCATCAATCCATCGTGGTGAACCTGAGGCGGGCCATGGCTTGTATGTAGTAATTGTGCATGGAATTTCTGACATGCCCTGTGCTGGCAAAGGGATAAGTGGTATAGACGAAAATGTTTGGACTTTTGACTTCCCTTGCTGCAAATGACAATGGAAATCATTTGCCAGCACCTAGCGTTAGGATTGGCTTGATACACCCAGTCTGTGCATCACACATCAGCAGTGATACCCTTCACAAGAAATCCCTTGCAATGTAATGTTTCAGAACTATGTGAGTTGTGGATTGTTGTGGGTGCTGGTTGGCTCCTGTAGTTTTTTTCTGATCCTCAGCAAGATTCTTTGTGAATCAGTAAAATTCTGAACTTAAGGACAAAAGCTTCTTGTGAATTTCACAGTCTTGGAATTGCAGGTCGTTCAAAGGCGTGAATGTCAGCAATGGAAAGGATGAGGTCTTTCTTGGTCTTTCCTTTGACCCCACACACTTTTGATGTTACTGGGTGTGGCATATCAGTGTTTTCAGCCCAGGTGGCCTGCACCACGACTTAGGGGTCATGCATCCATCAGGCCATTGAAAATGCGGTAGGTCAGGGCTGGGTAGTGTGCTAGCTTCGGCAGCACATATGATAAATTGGATTCGATACAGAGAAGATTAGCATGGCCCCTGCGCAAGGATGACACGCAAACTCGTGAAGCGGATCCTCTTTTCCATTTGCAGTTGCACCATCAAGCCATTGCAGTGACCCAGAGGGGCACCTGCATGTAGTAACTGCGTATGAAAACACTGGCATTCCTTGCTGCAACTGACAATCGATATCATTTGCCAGCACCTAGCTGCCAGAAGTCTGTGAAACCCCCAGACTGTGCAATACACACAACCTTGGACATGCCGTGCTGGAAAGTGTCTTGCTGTGTAATGTTTGATGTATCGTGTCAGAAGATTAGCATAGCCCCAGCACAAGGATGACAAGCAAACTCGTGAAGCAAATCCTCTTTTCCAGTTGTAGGTGTTGCATCAATCCATCGTGGTGAACCTGAGGGGCGGGCCATGGCTTGTATGTAGTAATTGTGCATGGAATTTCTGACATGCCCTGTGCTGGCAAAGGGGATAAGTGGTATAGACGAAAATGTTTGGACTTTTGACTTCCCTTGCTGCAAATGACAATGGAAATCATTTGCCAGCACCTAGCGTTAGGATTGGCTTGATGCACCCAGTCTGTGCATCACACATCAGCAGTGATACCCTTCACAAGAAATCCCTTGCAATGTAATGTTTCAGGACTATGTGAGTTGTGGATTGTTGTGGGTGCTGGTTGGCTCCTGTAGTTTTTTTCTGATCCTCAGCAAGATTCTTTGTGAATCAGTAAAATTCTGAACTTAAGGACAAAAGCTTCTTGTGAATTTCACAGTCTTGGAATTGCAGGTCGTTCAAAGGCGTGAATGTCAGCAATGGAAAGGATGAGGTCTTTCTTGGTCTTTCCTTTGACCCCACACACTTTTGATGTTACTGGGTGTGGCATATCAGTGTTTTCAGCCCAGGTGGCCTGCACCACGACTTAGGGGTCATGCATCCATCAGGCCATTGAAAATGCGGTAGGTCAGGGCTGGGTAGTGTGCTAGCTTCGGCAGCACATATGATAAATTGGATTACAGAGAAGATTAGCATGGCCCCTGCGCAAGGATGACACGCAAACTCGTGAAGCGGATCCTCTTTTCCATTTGCAGTTGCACCATCAAGCCATTGCGGTGACCCAGAGGGGCACCTGCATGTAGTAACTTCGTATGAAAACACTGGCATTCCTTGCTGCAACTGACAATCGATATCATTTGCCAGCACCTAGCTGCCAGAAGTGTGTGAAACCCCCAGACTGTGCAATACACACAACCTTGGACATGCCGTGCTGGAAAGTGTCTTGCTGTGTAATGTTTGATGTATCATGTCAGAAGATTAGCATAGCCCCAGCACAAGGATGACAAGCAAACTCGTGAAGCAAATCCTCTTTTCCAGTTGTAGGTGTTGCATCAATCCATCGTGGTGAACCTGAGGGGCGGGCCATGGCTTGTATGTAGTAATTGTGCATGGAATTTCTGACATGCCCTGTGCTGGCAAAGGGGATAAGTGGTATAGACGAAAATGTTTGGACTTTTGACTTCCCTTGCTGCAAATGACAATGGAAATCATTTGCCAGCACCTAGCGTTAGGATTGGCTTGATACACCCAGTCTGTGCATCACACATCAGCAGTGATACCCTTCACAAGAAATCCCTTGCAATGTAATGTTTCAGGACTATGTGAGTTGTGGATTGTTGTGGGTGCTGGTTGGCTCCTGTAGTTTTTTTCTGATCCTCAGCAAGATTCTTTGTGAATCAGTAAAATTCTGAACTTAAGGACAAAAGCTTCTTGTGAATTTCACAGTCTTGGAATTGCAGGTCGTTCAAAGGCGTGAATGTCAGCAATGGAAAGGATGAGGTCTTTCTTGGTCTTTCCTTTGACCCCACACACTTTTGATGTTACTGGGTGTGGCATATCAGTGTTTTCAGCCCAGGTGGCCTGCACCACGACTTAGGGGTCCTGCATCCATCAGGCCATTGAACATGCGGTAGGTCAGGGCTGGGTAGTGTGCTAGCTTCGGCAGCACATATGATAAATTGGATTCGATACAGAGAAGATTAGCATGGCCACTGTGCAAGGATGACACGCAAACTCGTGAAGCAGATCCTCTTTTCCGTTTGCAGTTGCACCATCAAGCCATTGCGGTGACCCAGAGGGGCACCTGCATGTAGTAACTGCGTATGAAAACACTGGCATTCCTTGCTGCAACTGACAATCGATATCATTTGCCAGCACCTAGCTGCCAGAAGTGTGTGAAACCCCCAGACTGTGCAATACACACAACCTTGGACATGCCGTGCTGGAAAGTGTCTTGCTGTGTAATGTTTGATGTATCATGTCAGAAGATTAGCATAGCCCCAGCACAAGGATGACAAGCAAACTCGTGAAGCAAATCCTCTTTTCCAGTTGTAGGTGTTGCATCAATCCATCGTGGTGAACCTGAGGGGCGGGCCATGGCTTGTATGTAGTAATTGTGCATGGAATTTCTGACATGCCCTGTGCTGGCAAAGGGGATAAGTGGTATAGACAAAAATGTTTGGACTTTTGACTTCCCTTGCTGCAAATGACAATGGAAATCATTTGCCAGCACCTAGCGTTAGGATTGGCTTGATACACCCAGTCTGTGCATCACACATCAGCAGTGATACCCTTCACAAGAAATCCCTTGCAATGTAATGTTTCAGGACTATGTGAGTTGTGGATTGTTGTGGGTGCTGGTTGGCTCCTGTAGTTTTTTTCTGATCCTCAGCAAGATTCTTTGTGAATCAGTAAAATTCTGAACTTAAGGACAAAAGCTTCTTGTGAATTTCACAGTCTTGGAATTGCAGGTCGTTCAAAGGCGTGAATGTCAGCAATGGAAAGGATGAGGTCTTTCTTGGTCTTTCCTTTGACCCCACACACTTTTGATGTTACTGGGTGTGGCATATCAGTGTTTTCAGCCCAGGTGGCCTGCACCACGACTTAGGGGTCATGCATCCATCAGGCCATTGAAAATGCGGTAGGTCAGGGCTGGGTAGTGTGCTAGCTTCGGCAGCACATATGATAAATTGGATTCAATACAGAGAAGATTAGCATGGCCCCTGCGCAAGGATGACACGCAAACTCGTGAAGCAGATCCTCTTTTCCATTTGCAGTTGCACCATCAAGCCATTGCGGTGACCCAGAGGGGCACCTGCATGTAGTAACTGCGTATGAAAACACTGGCATTCCTTGCTGCAACTGACAATCGATATCATTTGCCAGCACCTAGCTGCCAGAAGTGTGTGAAACCCCCAGACTGTGCAATACACACAACCTTGGACATGCCATGCTGGAAAGTGTCTTGCTGTGTAATGTTTGATGTATCGTGTCAGAAGATTAGCATAGCCCCAGCACAAGGATGACAAGCAAACTCGTGAAGCAAATCCTCTTTTCCAGTTGTAGGTGTTGCATCAATCCATCGTGGTGAACCTGAGGGGCGGGCCATGGCTTGTATGTAGTAATTGTGCATGGAATTTCTGACATGCCCTGTGCTGGCAAAGGGGATAAGTGGTATAGACGAAAATGTTTGGACTTTTGACTTCCCTTGCTGCAAATGACAATGGAAATCATTTGCCAGCACCTAGCGTTAGGATTGGCTTGATACACCCAGTCTGTGCATCACACATCAGCAGTGATACCCTTCACAAGAAATCCCTTGCAATGTAATGTTTCAGGACTATGTGAGTTGTGGATTGTTGTGGGTGCTGGTTGGCTCCTATAGTTTTTTTCTGATCCTCAGCAAGATTCTTTGTGAATCAGTAAAATTCTGAACTTAAGGACAAAAGCTTCTTGTGAAATTCACAGTCTTGGAATTGCAGGTCGTTCAAAGGCGTGAATGTCAGCAATGGAAAGGATGAGGTCTTTCTTGGTCTTTCCTTTGATCCAACACGCTTTTAATGTTGATGGGTGTGGCATATCAGTGTTTTTAGCCCAAGTGGCCTGCACCACGACTTAGGGGTCTTGTATCCATCAGGCCATTGAAAATGCGGTAGGTCAGGGCTGGGTAGTGTGCTAGCTTCGGCAGCACATATAATAAATTGGATTCGATACAGAGAAGATTAGCATGGCCCCTGCGCAAGGATGACACACAAACTCGTGAAGCAGATCCCCTTTTCCATTTGCAGTTGCACCATCAAGCCATTGCGGTGACCCAGAGGGGCACCTGCATGTAGTAACTGCGTATGAAAACACTGGCATTCCTTGCTGCAATTGACAATTGATATCATTTGCCAGCACCTAGCTGCCAGAAGTGTGTGAGAGACAATAACACTGCAGAAAGACAATGGAGATCCTCCTTTGACAGCCCTTACGTTAAAAAAAAAATCACACATACATAGATCATACATTCATCACTACTTTTGTATCTACTGTTAAAGGGTTCCTATACTTAGGTATTCACTTATTTTTATTTATTTTTCTTTTTCAACCTTTAACACAGATGGTGCAGTTAACCAAAATTAATTACATTTAACTATAGGCTCTCTGATGAATATATTGTAATTTATTCCATTTATAATCTAAGAATCACTCTGCAGACAGATCTCTTGCATTTCTTACTTTTTAGAATAGCTGTTTATAGGATATACGTAGATAGTTAAACATGGTGGAAGTCCAGTTTTTTCATCTTGCTTCTCATTAAGATTTCCTTATTTCCCTTTTTGTTGTGCTGTGGTAAACTTTTTGAAAATGATGAATTTGCTGAAAGCACAAATAATTGTCATTACTATTATTTTTTTCTTCTTCTTTCAAATTCTATTTTCTTCTCTATTAACCTGGGAGGACATAGCTAATACTCCCTGTGTACGCTCTTGTAGGATGTTCTCTGTTGTAATGTCTTCAATCATCTCCTTTTCCTACCCCCTCATGCAACATTTATGTTAATGACCCAGCAATGTGCACTCTGTACATGAGGTAGTACTGCCACTTAACAGTAGGTGGCACTATGTCAGAGGTGGATGTTGATATGGAGAGGTGATGAGGGAAAGACTATTTATCATGTAAAATTGAAAAAAGATTGGATTTGTTATTTTTGAGAGGGAGTTGCATCTTACAATAGGGGGCACTACAGCAAAGCCATGAAATTAACATTAAATTTGTAAAGAGTCAGATCCTGATCATGCATGTAAAACTTGAAGGCAATCAGTTGTTTTATTTGAGAGTTACACCCACTTCCTGTGTCATGGCGAAGGATCAAAATGGCCGCCATGGCCTCTGGGGCATCTCTTAATGAGTTATGTCAATGTTAGGAGAGATATTGATGAGTTGGTTCAACATGATAGGTTCAAAACAGTAAGAGTGATACAGAAATGACCCATTTCCTGTCTGAGGTGAAGGATCAAAATGGCCACCATGGCCACTGGGTCATTCGGGGATGAAACATGTCTATGTTGGGAAAGATATTGAGGATTTCAGGTCAGAATCAGAGCATTATAGGTTGAACACAGTAAGAATAACACAGAAATGACCCACTTCCTGTTCAATGGCGAAGGATCAAAATGGCTGCAATGGCCACTGGGGTGTCTCTTAATGAAACATGTTAATGTAGGAACGGATATTGAAGACTCAAGGTCAAAATTTAGAGCATGATAGGTTCAACACAGTAAGAGGAATGCAGAAATGACTCATTTGCATCACTTCCTGTTGGCAGTAGAGGGCGCCATGATGAGCTGTTTTCATGTGGGCGTGTTCAGTGTGACATGCTGTGTTGCCATAACATGTTGAAGACCACAGAATGATGTCCCCAAAAATTATATCAGTTTTCAGTGAATAATTGTCCAAAAAGAGGCCTCATTTTGAAATTGGGGTGGAGCTGGTGGACTTCCTGTTGGGATTTTGGCATGGGTCCAAGAGGCTTTTTTGTAGCTCTGATAATGATCCATACGCAGACGTAAAATCATAGGCCTGGGATGAATGGTGTGTGGGGCCTGAATTTTTTTGTGGTAACCCATAAAACACGCATGAAAAATCAATGGCGTAAATGATGGACTGGCAGAAGGGGGTGCTGTATCAAAGTGCTGATATTGATGTATGGATATATTCAGGACCAATGTGTGATTATCCTTGTGAAGTTTGGTGATGATGTCTCCACCCCTTAGGCTTCTGTCGAGAAAAAAACATAGTAGATGACCTCTGCTGTACACAGGCACTGTAACATCAACTGTGTTTTTTCTTTCAAGTGCTGTAAGGCCCCTGTAGATCATCTAGAACGATGCTTTACCATTCTATGAGAGATGCCTTCCATTTTCTCCCCCCTTCTGAGGTCAACATGCTGCACCACTGCACAGAACAAAAGGCCTACTTCAGAGGTGATCAATCTGAAGTGAGAGGTATGGAACAGGGAGTATGGAATGATGAGTGAGAAAGAAAAGTGTTGAGCTGCAGGCAGCATCGAAGGTCACTCAGAGAGCTGCAGATCTTCTGTTAAACATGCCTCTTACATAGAGGGAAGGCCTTGTTAGTGGTTTCCTCTGCATAGTAACACCAACAGCATTCTCTTCGGACTTAACAGGATGCGGATTCATCAAAACACGTTGAAAAGGAATTTGTGGTCTCTGCAGCACGAGCAGCTCTGTTACTTCTGCAAGACAAGCTGAAAACTCCCAGTTGCACCAGTTCCACAGAACATATTTGCTTTGGATATCAAAGAAGGAAATAACCAGCTTGCAAATAACAGACCTCTAATGTTAGGGTGTACATGTACATACAAGCAGGTGTTTGTGCATCTTGATTCAGGAGTATTTTCCATGTTTGTGAGCAAATGAGTTTGATTTTGCAGCACTGCAGTGCACATAAATGAATAGTTGTGATTCTCTCTTCAGTTTCTATTCCCTCACATAATTGCACATATGTGCATTTCTGTGTGAACACGTGGCTTTTTTTGTCTCTCAGAATTCCCAAGACACCCTTAAACCCCACTAATCTTAAAACCACAGAGATGGTGCGCATAATTAGAGTCTGGATCAGCGCCCATATTGTATTGTTCACTATACTCAGGCTGGTGGATGGCTTCCAGCCTCGCAGCACTCCAGGTGACCCTCATTTGGCCTGGTAACATCTAACCCTTCTCACCCACACCCATCCATCATGGCTCTGGTACGGGGCTTATCATAAGCCCAGAACCGCTGTCAAACCCCTGCTTCTGTACTTTTTGATTCCGTTTCATCTCATCTCAGGCGCTGCTCACTTTCTTTACTTTTATTCATTTCTCACTCTGCAGCGATCGGTAACTCTTCCATCAGTGCTTTAACCTCCCAACCACCTCAGTTCACTTCCTGTCACTCTGTAATCAAACAGCTCCTATACCTCTTACTTAAGCTCACTTGTAGATTTGTTCCACTTCCACCCCTGAAAGCACAAATTCTCTTTCTTTTCATTTACACAAGTTTAAATTCCTGTTTTTCCCCTTTTTATTCACCCCACAATCCTTACATAACCCACAGAGCTTTACCTCTTCATTTCTGCTCTAACTGTTCCGAAGAACTGGGTCCTTAAAGGGCCGCATACATCATCAGCTCATTATTTGTGTCAGAACACTGGGGCTCATTTCCATGTCCAAACTAGTATCATTTCCCTATTTCTGAACACCTGCGTGTTTAACATCTATTTTGAATGGATATGATAGTGGAGTTTCCATCCACCGGCTTTTATGCATATTTTAAATTCACACATGAAAAAACATCTCTGGATTAATACGCTTAAGTAAGCACCCAGGGCTGTTCGAACTCGTCCAAGAGCACATATATTGAGGAGAAGTTGTCCAAAAACTCCCCATTCCTAAGGACAAAGTCCTCTTTTATTTCTCTCTTCCTCAACTTCCAAGATGTGGTTTTCCACTTAAGTCATTACTTTCTGCATCCTTGTGTCCTCTCTCCTCTGCTGACCGCGCCCGAAATTGTTTTCTCCTCCACGGTTGTGAAGGATCTTTATTTAAAGACTCCTCCGATTTCTGAAGTGCACCAGAGAAGGCGGGAAATAAGAAGAGAGGAAGCTCCTGGAGGAGCTCAGAGTGAGAAAACTTTTGACTAAAGATGCAAATGCCACACTTCCACAGCGTTCAGTTTTCACAGTTTCACACAGAACTGATGGGCTTAAAATATAACAGTTTAACATTTTTGATGCTGAAAGTACAACAAAAAACACTTGAGAAGGCCCACAGTCATTGGAAACTATTGCAACACAACATTTAGCATTTTTCTTCTGCAGTGTTTTTTTAATGTTGTCACGAGTTGAACAACCTACTGCTAAACCCGTAATATTCACCCCAGTGGTAACCTGACATGCCAGATGGATGTGTTTCACACATCCATCTGGCATCTGGTTCTCAACCTTTTCACCCCCAAGATGAAGGTGTCAGAGACCGGGCACCCCCACTGTACCTGAAGGTGGCTGAACACAGTCATGCACAATTCATTTTTTCAGCGAGTAGCCCTCTTCAAAATGTTAATCCTTTTGTTCAAAACAGAATTAAAATACATTAAGCAACAACTAAAATGGGTTAAAAATGGCAAAGAATGCTGGGAAAGGTGGTGAAATTTGAGTTTTAAAGTAGCAGAATTGGGTTAGAAGTGCCAAAAATTGGATAAAAGTGGCAAAAAATTGGCAAAATTGGGTTAAAGTGGCAAAATGGGCATATTAAGTGGTAAAAGGGGATTAAAAAAGTGGCTGAAATGGCGTTAAGGTAGCAAAAATAGGTGGAAATTTAGTGAAATGGGATGAAAAATGACATTAACTGGCAAAAATGAATTAAAAAGATGTTTGTTTCTTTGATAAATGTGGTTATGATTCAGGTTAAATATAAAATACCAAAGCTTAACTTTACAACGGACCATGATTTTGCTGGTGCCCAACTCGGCTAGGATATTTTTTTCCCCCTAATGGGTGGCCTTGTCTCCACATGACTATTCTTGAATGTGCATAACTGTTCAGCCACCTTCAGGTACAGTGGGGTTCCTGGTCTCTGACACCTTTGTTTTGGGGTCGTGGACTGAAAAGGTTGAGAGCCAGTGAACTATATGACTGTGATAAAGATTTGTCGTGAAAACCAGTCTGTTAAATCTGTCAAGTCAGGAGGTTAAACACAAAAGTGAAATAAAAATAGAGTTAAACATCTAATTCATAATACAAGCCAACATGTGTGCCAATTAAAATCCCTTCCAGATACATAGAGAGTGTAAGTCAAGGGTCAAAACATTGCTGCTGAATCAAACTATGTAGAAAAATGTTGTGGAAATGTTCTGGAGCGATTCAGGAGTGTGTTATGAGACATAAAAATAGTCATGATTATGCAAACTGTGTAGTCCGCCGCATCGATTCTGCTGTTTGCATAATAGATCTGACCAGAGGATAACAGCGACTAATTGGAGCAGTTCCAGGTGTAATTCAGCTGTTAGTGACAGGAATATCAGAGACTGACAGCCTGCCAAAAATGTCATTTATTTGTTTAATCAGCACCACTTAATTTCCCAGGCTGTTCTCATTCACCCGTCATACTCAAACCAACACTCAGTAATTTGTATACAACTCATGTAATCGCTCGCCGTTTTGGACCCCTCTGCAGGAATATTAAACACTCAGAGCAACAGCCGCGATCGCCCAGTGTGTGGGGAGGCGAGTAAGGTGGAAAGAGCCGGCTGGGGATGGATGTGGACGGGTCAGACTGACAGGACAGGTAGAGACAGGTGTGACAGTCCTGTTTGGAATAACAGCACATTAAGCAACAGCATGATTTGTTTGATAGACTTAGCTAAGGAGTTTCTGTGTCTGAGCCTTACCAAGTCAACAGTTTTATCACCAATATGGGCGGAATTAAGAAAGAATACTGTGAACACATGCTGCAGTGGAATGAAAAAAGCATTTGTTGAACTGTTTAATTCTTTGATTCCATCTCTTTCAGTGGATGGTACTGCTTGGATTTTATTGCATCCTTTTTCTTTCCATTATAACATTTTGTGTATAAGCCTCACTATTAGTGTTTTTTTGGTTCCAAACATATTCAAATCTTCCTGAAATTTTCAGATTAAACTAAATATTTGAATGTAAGCAGCCATTTTTTCCACCCCAGCCGTACCCAGGGTTTTTAGCAGCCCTCTTATAAAATTTCTATATATATATATATATATATATACTGTATATTAAAAAAACCTAACTCACCTACCTTGGCGGTATTGTGTCTCCTTAAAGCTGTGGTCCCTAACCAGAGGCCATCCACCCAGCTTGGAGGTTGCAGCCCCCAGTGCCCCGATCACTACTGGCACCACTGTTGCCTCACACTCTACATCTTCTCTTTCATCCTCCAGCACTTGGTATTTCTCCAGCTTCTAGTGTTTCTGATGTTGTTATCGCTCGGCATTGCTTCATCTATCACTACCCCCGTCTTCTGATGCTTAAGGACAAGCACTACGTCAGGCTGATTAGCCATCACCATCCTGTCAGTCTGGATCTGGAAGTCCCACAGGATCTTTGCTCGCTTGTTCTCAACCAGCTTAGGAGGCGTCTTCCATCTTGACCCTGGGACCTCCAGTCCATATTCAACACAGATTTACTTGTACAGAGTGTCCGGGTTCCCTAACACCTGACGCAGACCTTGTTGACCCAGGCGACATCCGAGCCGTTTCTATCATGAGCCCACTCATTTTGGCCACTATGGTACCTGATAGGGCTGCACGGCAGTGCAGAGGTTAGCACTGTTGCTTCACAGCAAGAAGGTTCCTGGTTTGCTTCCTTGTCAGGGCTTTTCTGTGCAAGTTTTCATGTTCTCACTATGCATGTGTGGGTTCTCTCTGGGTTCTCTGGCTTCCGCCCATGACTAAATACATGCTTGTTAGGTTAATTGGTGACTCTAAATTGTCTGTAGGCGTGAATGTGAGTGTGCCTGGTTGTCTGTTTCTATATGTCAGCCCTGTGATTGACTGGTGACCAGCCTCTCACCCAGTGACAGGTGGGATAGGACCCCCTGCATGTGGCTCTTTTTTTGTCTAAATCTGAAATATTATTCAACCAGAAAACCATGACAAAGGGAAACTCTGACTTGAGAAATTATCCACTGCAAGTCACATAAATCAGTTTGTTTCCCACAATTATACAGTTGGCTTTAATCGTCAAACAATAATTTTTGTCTGTATATTTCCATTGCTCTTATTTGTCATTTTTGCCCTTCTTATCCATTCTTTTGCCACTGTTAATCCATTTTTACTGCTTAAAGCCCACTTTGGCCATTTCTTTTTGCAACTTTTATCCCATTTTTACCCTTCTTCGCCAGTTTTTGTCTCTTTAGTCCTGCTTTTTGCAATTTTCCCCCCTTTTCTGCAAACTTTTTTGCCACTTTCCCCACATTTTTACCTCTCTCTGCTGCTTTTTGCCAATTGTTCCCACCTTTTCTTGCTCCTTTTTGCCTGTTTCTGTCACTTTTCACTTGTTTATGCCATGTTTTTCCCGATTTTTGACCATTTTGCCACCTTTAACTCATTTTTTTGTCACTACGCTCCCATATTTGCCACTTACTGCCTTTTTTGCCACTTCATGCCTACTTATGCCTCTTTTCCCTTAATTTTACCACTTGTTGGCCACTTTTACCCATTTTTGCCACTTTTCACCTCTTAGATTGTGGCTCTTGCAAAGGTATTTTTCAACAACTTGGCTCTTTGGTTGAACAGGGTTGAGTAACATTGTTCTAAAAAGTAAAATGAAATATGACTCATATTAGGACATGGCACTTGTGCTTTACTATATTGGTCTTATACTATTGCCTGTATCTTCTCTTTATCAAACCACTCTGATCCTTCAACATTTCTGTGGATAACCGTTTTTAATTCTAGAGACATTCATTTTGACAATATTCTATTATCACCACAAAATAAAGTTAAAGGTCTCCAATTCTTCAGTGTAACTGTATCTTTATATTGACTGTTTCCCTCTTGTTTTAAGAGAAGAGAGATCAGACCATCTTGCTGAGTTCCAGATACTCTGCCAATCTCAAATGCATAAGTAAAACATTTTATATGAAATCATATTTGAATACCATCTAGTCCTGGTGGTTTGCCTAATCTAAAACTATTTATTGCTAAAAAACTTCTCAGTACTTTAAATTAAAATAATAGATGTCTGTCGTTTTTTTGGTATGTTTATAGAGCAGTGATTTTACTGAAGTAAATTCTAACCAGCGTAACTGAACTTTTACCTGGGTGTAACATTCACATATTATTTCCAGCCCTGCAAATCTGTAAACTCACAAACGCCTGCTTTCATTCACACTGCTCACAGAAGCTGTCTGAAGGAATTGTGTTTGAGCGTTCTCAAAGAGAGCAGCAAACAAGATGGAGTACGTCAGCCGAGAGTCGAGAGAGAGGGAGGGATGGCGAGATGCGGGAGAGAAACAGAAGGGAAATGAGACGAAACAGCAACAAGAGAAGATGCTGGAGAGGGACAAGTGATGGTGAACACGGCGAAGAACAAAAAAAAACAGACTGGGAGAGAGAAAGAGGAACAGGAGCAGAGAGAAAGACAAAGGCGTTCAAAGAGTTTGCCCCTGGGAGGGAGGGAGGTAGTGCCAGATCGCCTGGACGCAGAGAACACACAGAAAGATCAACACTCATCCTGCGTGTTCTGTCGTTACCCCGCACACGTGGAAGGGCTACATCAAGCCGTTTATTTATTGATGCATCTGTTTAAAAATGCTGAGCTCTCAATCATCCCTGGGCATCACTGAAGGAAAACTGCAGCAGGAACGGAGGGAGGGAAAAGAGAGAGAGGGAATCTTTGTCTGAAGCGACGTAAGCTGCCTCTCTCTTGCTCTCTTCATCTTTCCATCTCTCGGTCTCGGTCTCGCGGTGAGGTGTAGAGGACGCACGCTGTGAATACTGACAAGGGAGAAGGCTTTGATCCCTCCCTCTCTCTTTCTCTCTGTCACTCTCTCCAAATCTTTTTGTCTCTCTTTTTTCCTCCCTCTTTCTCCCTGCCGGCCCTCCTGCAGTCTGCCTCTCCAAATTTCTCACCCTCCCTCTTCTCCTAAATGTGTGAATCTCCCTCCTGTACCAGCTGTATACTTTTACTAACACGCCGCTTCTGCAATGCTAATCAATACTACATCAAAGAGGAGAGGATGATTAAAAAAGCAAAAGGGAAGGAGAAACAGGACAATGAGGGGTAAAGAAACTTCAGCCAGTGTGTGATGAGATGAAATGGAAAAATTAAGTGAAGTGTAGGAGACAATGGAAGTGCTCAAATGAAGCAATTACAGAGGAGATACACTGAGAGAGCTTTGAGCCAATGAGAAGATGAGCTGTTGCCAAGGAGCTCCTTTAACTCTTTGTTTGAGGCGTTTTTGAAAGAGATCATCTCAATGAAGCAGAGTGAGTGAAGTGTGGCAGAAATTTTGAGAACCAGAGCACCAAAAGTAAAATAAGGACAGAATTTGGCAACAGTGACCAGAAAACATGACAAAACCTCCACATTAAGTTTACACAGCCACATGAGAAATGCTACGTTTCTTCTAAGCATGCCCCGAGCTAAATCGTTTTTTCATCAGTTAAGTAAGAATTTTAAATTTATACTAAGAAATTATGTTTAAACATCAGAAAATACAGAGGAAACTACCAAAATTCAGCACAATGTTTCAATTTTCATCAGAAAAAAAATTTCAGATTTAGTTTGTAGAGTGTGGCTAAAGTTAGCAGTGCTAGCACAGCTGGAATGGACGTACTATCCGTCACGTCTTTACGGGCCAATCAGAACAACAACACATGACGTGTGCACACTATTCCGAGGTGCGCGTGTGCCGCTACCGAGGAATAACGCAAACCATGGCGACTATAGACATGTCAGTACACGACTTTTGACGTTTTTGCAAAGAAAACAACTCACTGCTGTTCTTTGTTCTTTTAAAGAAGAAATGTCGTTAAGTTCTGATAAAACTGGCGCTTTAGCAGCATCCACGCTAACCTCTTCTTCCATAATTGCACCAGCCTCTTGTAGCTGCTTGTTTACGTCACATCTTGGTTGCGCCCGAAAGTGCTGCCCCTCGTCGCTGATTGGTCCTGTCACTTTCTAACCGGGCCCAAACGATTCAGATGGGAGCTTTGCAAGATAGACTTGCCAGTGAGAAACACGGAAATGGGCCAATCCATCTGCTTTGCAAGGTTAAAGTAAAAAGACAAGTCCAGAAATCTACTAAATTTAAGGTAAAATGAAATTTATTTAAAGTTTACTCCAAGTAAAGTAGCCTTGGTACCCAAGGGGCTTTAATAGTGAAATACGATCTTTCTTTAATTTGTAATTACTGCAAGAGAATATGGATGGAGATTAATATGGATCTCCAACCAGGTTTTTAAAAACTTTTAACTGGTCCTGTACCCAAGGTTGGGAACCAAGGCTCTAAACTATTAGACCAAACAGTTGATGGTTGTTAAAAAAAAAAAAAAAAAAAAAAAAAACTTGAGCTGTGTTAACTAAAAAATCCAAAGGAGCAATTTCAGGTCTATTTTTCTGAATTGTTTGAACACTTTATCAGTTTAAAGTAAACATTACTCAATCATTCTAAGTATTTAGTTGTCATTGTGTTCACATTATTTGACATTCCTCCCTTAATCTGTAGTTTTCCCAGAGTGCCTTTGGGCATTAGACTCTTTTGCACCATGTGTGAAGTTACTGACTCGGTTGGAGAAAGTAGGGAGCAGCTATGAGTTGCAACAAACAGTATGCTGGACATGGTGGATGAATAGAATGTAGATTTGTGTGAAATACTTGAAGTTTTTGTCTTTTGCAGTTGAACTTAAAACAAAATTCTAAGTGTAGAAAAGTCTCAGAGTTGTTGAACTTGTAAGAGTCAAGTTAATTCAACATGTAGGTAAGAGTTATGATCACTCAAATCTATTTTAAAACTTTAATGTGAGAAATTTCCTTAACCCGTATGGCCAGTATGTGTTTTTCCTTTCCAACCACATGAACTTGTTGTTTAACAATCTCATCCTGTTTAGTTTTACAGTGCAAGACCTAAATGCGTGTTTCAGTAAGAAAGAGCACTTCCAGAGTGCTCAGTGCATCTTTTTTAACTTCCGGTGGGGACTGCTCTAAATGAGTCAGTAACTTCACTCATGGTGCAAAAGTGCTTCATGCCAAAGGGCATTCTGGGAAAACTCTGCAGCTTAAGCAAACATCCATGCAACCCTTTCAGACACTTATGCATAAAAAACTGCTATCCCGGCATCTCACAGCGCCCTCTTGACTCACTGTTCCAATTGTGAGGATTTTGTGGTGGCCAATCAGATGTCAGGGAGGTCCTGGTTGGCTCTGGCTACCACTGGCCGTGGGGAGAACGACACAAAACATGAAGAAACCCATTAAAGCTGCAAAATTTAATAATAAGATTTCTGGTGCTTTAAGATGATTCGCGTGATATCCCTTGAGATGGAGCAAATGAGCGCTGAGGTTTTGCTTTATCAGGATGTTATGAGTCACATAATTGTTTTTACTTTGGTTGTCAATACCAATGATACCATTAATCTTGCCTAAATATAATCGTTGAAAATTTTACTTGCAAAATGACTGCAGAATTGCTTTTAGTACAAGATTTACATATTCAACACAGTTAAAACAGACAAACTTGGAGAGTTGACAGCTGAATTTGCCCCTTCTCTGCGTTCATCCATAGAAAAAAGCTGTGAAATTTCAGTGAAATAAGTTCTGGCAGACTCAACACCAAACATCTGGTTATATTGGTAATTATAGTGTTGCACTTAACTCTTGAGAGCCAGATGTGTCACTTTTTCACACCAGAACAGAGCTGAATAGAGACTTTTGTGTAGCAAGTGAAGACACATCAATATAAATGAACTCTGGTGTTGCTCCATGTCCTTCAGGCCTGTCAGTAAGCTCCTTTTTTCTTTCTTTTTTTTTTTTTTTTACTAATTTGGTTGATTATATTCTAGTTTTTTAGTTTAGCCTTGTTGCATTTTTGTATTTTGCTCATCTACTCTTGAACACTTGCTGACAGGTAGAGGTGACTGCATAGGTGTGTGGTCCTTTTTCGTCAACACATACAAGGATTTGCATTACTATTCCTGATAATAGATGTTTAAGCAGTCATCCATGTGAATTTATATGAGTTTTTAATGCAACCCTTTAAATTGGAGATTTCTGCAGGCAATGGTAACTGCAAATTTCTCCCTTTGATACATAATAGGTATACATGAAGGTGAATTGAGTAATGATATTGTTTTAATGTGTTTTCTGATGAGCTACCGAGGCATTAATGAAACTCTGCATCATGTTTTCCTCCTCATTCTGATGCGTTTCACATGATTGTTTATGTAATTATATCTCTACATATGTGCATTTAATTCAAACCTTACCTGCAGGCACATTTTGCTCATGATCCCTTTTGTAATTTCACTCTGCAAGCGTTAGAGGAAATTAATTTGCATCTTTGGAAATATGCACACCCATACTTGACTGCTCATGTGCAGGTGCCTCAGAACTACCTGGCTGTATGCATGTGTGTCCGGCTCTCCGCACACATCTCATAATTAGGTTTATATATGCAACGTTTGCTCTGCCACAGCCTGATATTTGCTCCTCTTCTTACTCACACTGACTACCCTGCAGAAAACTATGAGCCAATTTAAGAAGTAGGCGAATTTCACTGTAACTGCTCTGGCTTCTGGTTATCTTTGGAGCTTTGAGTGTTTGCTGTATAGCAGCTGCCTACTCGCTGTACGCCGTAATGAGATTTGTGAAAATTGTATCTTCTGTAGGACTCGGTCCAGGACGGTTGGGCTTTGAATTCTCACACGTTCTCAGCCTGATGTTTGCAGTCCAGACGTTTCAGAGGAGGGCTGCAGATTAAAGGACTAGTTATGTAAATATAAAGCTAAATTTAATTTTAACTCAGGCACCTAAATTGACCTGAGAACTGAGCTTCATGATGAGGTACTTAAACTGCCTACACACCAGACAAAGTTGAGCTCAGTTTGCTTCTCTTATGAACAATCTGGGTCTTGAATCAGGAGTGTGACTCAATTCAAGGCTTTTCCAAACTGATTATTGGCTCAAATAATCCTCAAGTGTGCGGTTTCAGTGAGATTATCTAACTTAGAGGTGTCAAAATCTTTTCAGGCGTCCTGAGGATCCTTGAAAAGTCTTGAAGATTGAACTTAAGAAATCTTATTTTAACTTGTAAGAGATCTTCCGTTATAGAATGCACTTTGACAAATTTTTTATTTAAATAAGTTTTCTATACCATTTATCCTGTTGGGGGTTGCAGGAGGGCTGGAGCCTATCCAAGCTGTCATTGGGCAAGAGGCAGGGTACACCCTGGACTGGTCGCCAGTCAATCACAGGGCTGACTTATAGAGATAGACCACCAGGCATGCTCACAACCACACCTACGGGCAATTTAGAGATACCAGTTAACCTAATGACCATGTTTTTGGTGGTGGGAGGACGCCGCAAGAACCCATAGAGAACCCACGCATGCACAGGGAGGACATACAAACTCCGCCCTGACTGGGAAGCACACCAGGAACCTTCCTGCTGTGAGGCAACAGCGCTAACCCCTCCAGCCTACCAAGTTGCACTCTAAAATATGTCTTATTTTGACAGGTC
This sequence comes from Cheilinus undulatus, assembly GCF_018320785.1. NCBI lineage: Eukaryota > Metazoa > Chordata > Actinopteri > Labriformes > Labridae > Cheilinus > Cheilinus undulatus. The sequence continues at coordinate 7,250,575 of NC_054882.1, read as the reverse complement.
CTCCCTGACTAAAAGTGCAATTCTCCTTTTAAATAATGAAACTGTTAAATAAATGTTATGATGAATATCATCACATCATCATAATATGGTATATCAATAGAATAGAGGCATTAAATGTGCCAGAAATAATCACATTTGGGTGTTTATGACCTAAAACTTTCTTTGCTCTATATCTTTTGACATTTCATAAAACTGTACATAAAAACAAATAATAGAATCTGAACTCATCTAAATGAGTAACCACATTTAGCACGATAATAGTCTGCAAACAGGAACAAAAGTAGGTGGAGCTATCTGCTAACTTTAACCTCAATCTACTCAGCACACCAGCCTCACATCATATACACACAGACTCCAGAACTCTGAGATGAATCTGACTGTTTGTAAGCATGTTCTCCATCCTTGTTGAGTCAGTTACACGTGATTTAAATGTGCAGGATACAAAAATAGCCTCCTTGGAACATCACTGTAAACCTGCAGTGATAGTGTAGCAGGCAAACATCTTCACTTTTTAACAGATTTTCTTCCTCATACTATCAGAAACAAACAGTACCATGCAGAACTTTAAGGCATGTTTGGGCCAAAAACTGAGGCTGAAGTTAGGCGTAGATGTGGCGAGTCAGCCGCCTGAGGGCACCTTTGGGTGGGAAGGATTGACATAATCCCAGTTGTGCTCTGGATGTCCTTGCACATTACCAAGGACATGGGAAAATAATCTGGTGGCAAAGTCCACACCTTTAGGGCACAGTAAGAGGTGGATGTGGTGAGAAAAAAATGCCGTTTTATCACTGCTGCTATCGCTCTTCTAAACTCCTGTAGGAAGAGGTAGCTTTTTGCACTTTGCTTTTCCCACACATTTAGGACTATTCTTGGTCTAATGATAGCCTAGTGTTATCTATTAATAAATTCTTTGTTACAATCTCATGTATTATTTAATTTGTTTTATCTATTTTGTGCTCATGTGCTCCAATAAATACTTTTTTTTCTCTTCATGTTTTTAATAATAATAATATAATACATTTCATTTATAAAGCTCTTTTCATGAAAACTCAAAGACACTGCAACACTGGGCAATGGCTCTGCATCATGCAAAGTTGTCCAGAAGCAGAATAAAATAAAAAATGAAAATAATAAAAACTATCAAAATGTTTATTTTGCACCCATGTCTCACAGGATATTTTTGACCTCCCGCCAGCCTGACCCGGCCCTGGTCTGGTCTCTGCCTCAGTCTGAGGATCCAACCTCTGGTGTGATTGCACATGTGCAGCTTTTAACTGAGCACTTTCTTTCAGAGCTCCACCTTTCTCTGTTTGATCCGCTCTTCAGCATGCTTTTGCACATTTTTCTGACAACATAAAGAGAAAGTCTTTTGTTGTCTTGTGAAGGCTTTCGTTGATTTTAGAGCCAACAAAATTGTCATCCATCCAGGTTGGTAAAGAGCAGAGCACAACTTTGCCCTTGAGCAACAAACGTTTTTCTCTGCCCTGGCTCTGACATTCTTACAGAAATACTCAGCTGGAGCAGCTTATTGTTCAGTAGCATAAGATATTGATTGTAGATCTCTCACAGTCACATTTTAGAGAATATGTATCTGAATATCTGACATGAAAGAGCACGAGTTCAGCCAAATGTTGTTGTTTAAACAGAGGTTACCTGCATGTTAGACAAGAGAGCAGGCTGTTTGCAGAGAGGTGGACTGAATCTATAAAGTTTGTTTACCTCGATATTCAGATGCTCCTCCATCTGCTTTTTATCCAGTAAATCAATTCTGCTCCTTTGTGCTGTTCAAGGAGCTCCGCTTATGAAAAAGGATGTCGTCTGCATGCAGATTCTGCGGCGCTGTTTACCACACAGATCCAGACTGTGATGTTGCCGGCAGCTTGGGCCCGTTGCATCACTATGAATGAAAGTTGACTGTGCCAGAAGGCAAACTTTGCTAAGTTCATTATGAATTTAAGTTTATTATCTTTCCTCAAAGTGAACACTAGCAGCAGTGTAGAGGTCTGACTTTGCCTGGCTGGCCATTAATTCCCCAGATTCGATTAGCACTTAACAAGCATTGGTGTTAATAAATTGATATTTCAGTGAGAGACTACGGTGTGAGATGGCAGCGCCTTCAGAGTGCTGTGTTGCTGGAAATCCCAGCATTCATCACTCTCTCAAAGGCCACATATTTTGGCTCTGAGATGCTCTCACGCAGCAGGATGTCTAATCATGACAAATGAGGAGTCAGCGCGATGACTTGCTCATTTGTGTCTCCATTTGTTTCTGCGTGTTGACGGCGGTGGTGGCAGCCAGCGTCTTAGACCAGGCACGTCTGATGTTTCAGTCTGATCTTATTTGTGTTCATGCTAATGAGGCAACTCTTTGCCGTTGTGTTTGGATTCATTCATTCTTTATGGCTCTTCTTCTTCTACTATTATGCGCTTTCTATTTCCAGCGTCTGCTTGTAGTTCTGCTTGTCGTCGCTGATCCCAGTTCTGTCTGCTTGATGGGAGACCTTTTCATGAACCCTCTCCTCCACAGTAATATCATGATTCTCTTCTATCGCTCTTATGTTTTATTAACCTGTAAATTAGCTAAGCAACTTCTTTTTGCAGACAAAGAAAAGTTGATGCCAAATGTACGCACTGCCAGCTCTGAGGAGCTTTGTGAGAAAAGTGAATAAGAAATAAAAGTGAATGATGAAGGGTTTGCTGAGGCGGCGTCCCTGTCTTTAGGATATTCTCTGAAATGACAAGAAACTAGAAAAATGTTGCTTCAAATTGCTCTTGTTCTCACCAGCGTTGGTGTAGGTAAATACAGCTTCTTTTAGGTCACACAGAGTTTACCTTCAGATTTAAAGGATTTGTGCAGGCAGTAAGTGGTTGAACAACAAAAAAACAGGTTTGCAACTTAATAATTTACAAATGTGGAGGGTGGGATGATTGAACCAACCAAAATGTTATGTTTGAATGAGGAAGAATATTTCTTATATTGCTGATTTTTTGCTTGTAGATTGATACAATTGCTTGTCATGCAGAAAACAACAACAAAAAAAAAGCCTTACCTGTGGGGCTTAGAAGACACTGACATGCATCAGCAGCTTCCAACTATTCGGTTCATTATAGAGATGGGGAGAAATTTTTGAATATCCAGTATGTCATGTATTTGTTAAAAATCAAAGGTTTCATGCAGGGCTGCAGTAATCAGACCTTTTTGCAATCGAGGACTCTAGCGATTCTTCTGTTGATGAACTGAGTGCTCTAATAGGAAATACAGCATTTTTTAAAAAGCAGTCAATGTTGCCTAGTGAGAAAATATAATTTCCAAAGTGCAGTAAGGTTAGATGGCAGTTTACATTTATTAATGTTAAATGAAAAGGAAGTAAAATAATTACGCTTAATAGACACATTGATAAATTGAGACATCGACCATCTATGCTCTTGCATTTATTATCCCTTGCTAACATCTACTGCAAATCAAAATAACAATAATAACAAAAACTACAGTATCATACTAGTGTCACAAGAAAAAAATAAACAAACAGACAAAAATGCTGCTGGTTGGGTATTGATGAGTATGAATTTGCATTCTCATATGCTCAGTGCAAAATTGCACATTCTTTTTACAGCTCAGTCTTAAACGTTGTATTCTGCCTTTCCTCAGGCTTTCCATATAAATATTCTACAAAAATGTTTATAAAGTAAAGCTAAAGTTTTTCATGATCATTTGAACAGAGAAACATTTGAAGAACTGCTTCTAGATAACACTGTTCAGTTCTACTAAAGCGGCTGCATGCTCCCAGCAGGAGCCTTCCTGGTTTGGACTCTGTTTGGACCAGGCCTTTCTGTATGCAGTTTGCATGTTATTCCTGTGCGTGTGTGGGTTGTTTCCGGGCTCTCCGGCTCCCTCTTACATGCCAAAAACATGCTTGTTAGGTTAACTGGTCCTTCTAAATTGCCTGTCAGCTCTGCGTTTGGCCGGCACACAGTCCAGGATGAACCCTGCCTCTTGCCCAGTGACAACTGGGATAGTCTCCAGCCCTGTGCAACACCAAAGGGGCTGAATGATCTGCAACAGTACTAGTAGGTCTGATTCACTGGGGCTGTTTACCTCGCCTGGCGAGTGTAGGCAGTAAGACATTAGCATCACAGTTTTATAACTTGATAAAGATTAACAGGAGTTTAAGGAAAAATGCTTCCTACCAGGTGCTAACCCTTCTTTATTTTAGGGCTCTCTTGTTTATTTTGTCTACCAACAGAGGATAGAAACCAAGTAGCCACAGGTCTAGGGCTTACTTTCATCCCTGGATTTCAACGGCTCAGGCTGCTCTACATGAATGCAAAGACTCTATTTATCTTTGAAAAGTAACCTAAAATTATGAGGCATATACTAACAATCAAAAATATTTAAAAAAAATCCAGTTTAAGTGGAGATAAATTTACCAATATTTAAAAGAATTTTTAAGATAGCAGCCAATTGATCCACTCAGTGTTAATCTAACTCTGTAGACAGTCTATAGATCTAAGCTCCTCCCACTGCCATATTAAATGGGGAGTTTTCCCATAATGCCCCTGGGAAGGTGTGTTTCGGTGCTGCCCATTGTACGGTGGTCACTGCTGGGATTCCTTTCTTCATGTCTCTGGTGAATTATCGTTTTTTTTAATGTTCTTCACCCTGAGTGAAGTTATCCACTAAGTTAGTCACTTACTTTAGATCACAGAGTGTTTCTGGAGCTATATCGTTGTGGATTTGGTGTTTTCATTGTAGTGCAAGCTGACCCTCGTCACCCTAAAACCAGCCCAGCTTACTGGGAATCTCCCGGTTCTTCTGGTAAGCCACTCCGTGTCAAACCTGCTTCAAAACCACGTCTGTAAATGGGGCATGCAACACAACAACTAGGCTGCCCTTGAGTTATTTTTTAAAATTGTTCATAAAAAGACAGGTCTGCAGGTTGTAGCTGTATTTATTACTAAGCAGCAATTGAAATAAGCATTTTCTCAATGTAGGAAATCCTTTTTCCCCTTCTCCACCTACTACCAACATAGCTGCTTTGACAGAGCCGAGCATAGGCAGATTTGGAAACAGGCACACATCCACAGACACTTGCAGGATTTTAATGAGTTGTTTTGCTCCACTTAAGAAATCCAGGACATTAAATTCAGACATTTTTCCGGCTCTACTGTAAAGAGAGACTCTCCTTCTAGCTATTTTTGTAACCTCCTGCTAAAGATCTGATTACACTGCTTGGCATTTAAAGAGGAGGTGCTAACATGTCAATAAGCACCATTGACAGCCTCACAGAGGGAGGAAACGCTCAGCAGATTAATTGGGAGCTGTAGACAGCTGACAGGGAGGCCGTCGACCTCTTATGTGCGCCTTGACCCCATCTGCCACTCCTGATTTCGACCATGTGTGCTTTCAAGTTGGATTGCAGGGCTGCCCTTTACATGCACCTGATCTCCCCGATAACTCACTGTAATGAGACAGAGGCCAATGGATCATGTCTGCCTTATTTAGATTTTTATGTCTGCACACAGATACAAATTTCCTCACGCTCCATTGTTGCCGTTTTGCTGTGATTGTTCCTGTCAGAGTTTTTCTGGTTCGAGCGAGCGGTTGCAGGTGTTGTTTTGATTTGCGGCTGGTATTCAGGTCTTGGTGTCTTGACAGTTGACGCCGTTTGTTTCTCTATTCACAGCACTTTTGGCTGCTTTGACAGCCAACGACACAGGTGCATCGCCTTGTTTACTGTGGTCTCTGCCTCCCCTCCTCCTCCCCCCTCTTGTTTTCCTCCATCACTGTCTCCTCTGCTCTCTTTCTCTAGCTCTGCGCTTTTCAAATCACAGACTCTCCTCATATAACTCTTTCCTCCCGTTCTTCCTTGAATTCTCCTCATTTTCTCTCGCCTCTGTCCCCCTCGTGTTCCCTCATAACTGCCCTCCTCCTACTCCTCATCTGGCCAAGGTCCACGTTATAAATCAGACCACAATGAGACTGTGTCTCAGCCTTGCAGAGCTGCAAAGTTACACTGAATTACACTTTCTCTACAACAGTAGAAAGGTTACTTGAGGTCACTTTTTTCTACTTTAGGGTTATTTATGATTAATTACTACAAAGTAGAAGGAGGAAACCCTCTGTAGGGGTCATTTTCATGGACGTATTAGAATGTCATGTAGGTAGTAGAGTCCATTCTGCCTTCTTCTGCAGCTTGTCCACAAATAATTGATAATAATTGATCTGCTGACTTCATTAATTTGTTTCCATGCAAAGATTACATTTTCTTACGGCAACAGCCAAACTGAATCTACAAAATAACTGAAATTACAGTCACCTATCTGTGCGTCCTGCCCTCTTTTGTTACAGAACTCCCTCACAACCAAAAGTATTTGTCCAAATAAATCATTTAATTAACATGATAAAAGCTGGAAGTTTCTTCTTTTAAATTCAACGTTTCTCATAATTAAGTTCTTACATCTAATGATCTCACTACTAAATTTCACCAACATTTATTTTGAACAGAAACTTTACATGAAATGAAACACAAAAATGGCGTCTTTGCCCTTTACCTGATCATATTTACTTAAAAACAAAAGACTTAACATGCAAAGTAAAACCATGCTCTCATAAAACAGAACTTCCTATGTAGATAACAGTAATAAAATTCAAACTTCTCCCTCTGAGGAGATGCATATCGCATATTATGACCACTCTAAATAAATGCAGAGGATCTATTTATCTTTAGAAATAACCTAAAATTATGAGGCAGAAGTTAACAATAAAGATATCAATATATCATATGGAGGTAAATTTACCAAAATTTAGAAGAATTTTTAAGATAAAGTTAAAATAGTCTGTTGCGTGGCCTTCAGAATTGGAGTTATTTGACTGTGTTGATCCATTCAGTGTTGATCTAACTCTGTAGACCGTCTATTGATCTAAGCTCCTCCCACTGCCATACCAAATCTCTGAGCCACATTTTCCCATCATGCCTTTGTGCAGTACTTTGATGTGTTTAGATATTGCCTGTTGTCGAGTGGTCACTGCTGGGATTGCTTTGTTCATGTTTCTGGTGAATTATTGCTGTTTTTCTCTGTTAAACACTTCTGACCCTGAGTGAAGTTATCCACTAAGTTGGAAACTTAACTGCCTATGGTCCAAAATAAAGGGTGGAGATCTGCTTCTCACCTCAGAGGGGATTTTAGCTCCTAATCCATCTCTTTGCTCCGTCCTTGCCAATGCAAACCTGACTTTACAACATTTATTCATACTTAATCTTTAGTCAGCATTTTATTTAAATTTATTCAACCATGAAAACCGTATTGAGATCAAGAATCTGATTTACAGGAGTGTCCTGGCCAAGACGGGCAACAGCACAATTAACAGAGAAACTATTACAAACACTAATCAAACAAACCATGCCACAGAGCAACAAGTCATCAGTCAAAACATCTACAGCCAGATGTATCATCCTCCAACTCTTTTAATTTGCTTTTAAAAACATTTAAAGAGACCAGCTCCCCCAGACATAAAGTCTTCTGTAGCAGAATTCAGGCTGCAGGAGCAGCATACCTGAAACTCCTTTTACTCATCTCAAGACAGACTTTGGGAACAGATAGCAAAAACACATTTTGTGGAGTCATAGTATGAAAAAGTGCTTTGCACTGTACATTTAATAAATAGGAAATACCACAAGTAGACAGCCAAAGTGAAAGTAAATAACTTAATTTGATTTTGAAGTACACTTTGATGTGTAAAAGGTGTGTGTTAAAATTTAACATTACAAGAGAGTTAAAATATTAACACTTTCCAAGGTGTCTGAAGAGATTCAGTGCTTAACAAATTTATTAGACCACCTGTCATATTTGTCTCAGAGACCATCCAGCATCATGAAGTGCTTTAATGTGGACTCTTTCATTTTCAGTGAGCTCTCCACTTTTTACCATTTTGAACAGGAATGAGGAATTTCAAACTGAATTCACCTTTTTATACCCAAATTTGAGCCGGCTCACTGGGCTTCTCTGAGAAGTCAGAAATGAATCAGGCATAACATTCAACCACTAAAACTCATTTTTCTGTTCAGGAATGCAGGTAAATAACTCTAATTTGACATATTAATCAAGAAATATTCATGTGCTTTAGTATTTTTTCAGTTTGTAAATCAGTCAATTTGAAAATTCATGGATAACAATTATAATTATATTTTCACATTTAGAATATCATTTGGGTTAAAGAGCTTCTACATATTGGTGTATTAACCATTGCAGAAACATAAAAATGATTTTGGTAATTACCAATGCTGTTAATTTAGGGCAGCTGTGGCATAAACTTTACTTTGGGTGGTGGTCTAATAAATTGGACTAAGCTCTGCCTTTTTGAACTTAAATATTTCAATTTTTTCCACATAAATGTTCGACTTTTTAAACAACAAAAAAAAAAAAAGATTTTTGTTAAAATTTTGCTTTGAATTTTTAAGAATTTTAAGCTCTTCCTTGCAAATTTTGAGTTTTTTTATTTTTTATTTTCATTGACTCAAATAATCAGTGATACATTAACAAGGCCAGTGGTATTACAGCAGCATGCCCTCACTCCCTGCAATGCAGCCATCTGCAAATAATCAGCCTGATTACATTAATTCCTCTTGTAGTATTCTGGCAGCCTGCGAGCGATACAGTACAACATAGCACAGCTTTTTTTTTTTTTGCCAGGTTCCAATTTTCCTCTTTGTCGCTCAAGAAGCAGGGAAAGAGGGAGATGACAAGCCTCCAGGAGTGTTGGACAGGAATATTGCTTTAATTTTCTTTCTCTTTCCTCACCCAACAGAGTTATAAGCTTGTTTTACAAAGTCGGGCTTACTTTCATCTAAGACTCTTTAACACAAGGTGCCAAACTTCAGTTACATTTTTAGCAGATGCAGTGAGGACAGTTGGCAGTGCAATGCTGCATGATGCAATGTGACATGTGATGCTTACATAACCTAAAAAAAAGTAAAGCTTACATTCTGAACATTCAGCTATTGTTTAGGTCACTTCATATTTTTTTGCTGTCAATGGTGTGGCTTGTGCCCTTTATTTGCTGTTATTTAGGGCGTCATTGAGTTTCCAGGTTGAGTCAATCAGGAGTGACTTAAAAACAAAGTGGAATCCCAAAGGTGGAAATTTTTCATTTCAGATTTTAGAGCTGTAACCAGTGTAAAAACTGTGCCTGTTACAGAGCCAAACCTCATTTTTAGTGTTTTTAAGCTCTTATTTCTGTCTAGTCTAAGGGTTGTCATCAAATTTATGCAGCAACAACTTTCTACAGCCAAAAACAATCTTATAAACTCTCTCAGCACTTTCTGACCTGAACCAAATCACAGCTAGTGACTAGCTGTGGAACATAGTAGGAGCTCATCTGTCAAATCTCTCTCTTAAAAGGAGGAAAAAAGGAGCCAAAGAAGGCTGAATGCATCACTTAAAAACATTAAGTGTGCACAAAGTGCCAAGTAACTGCTGAAACGAAGCTCTGTGTCTGTAGAACGTCCTAATTGCCATGGATTCACGTCACATAAACTCTTTAAATTGATAATATGCCAAGGCGGCATTGGTAAATGTTTGTGAACTTTCACACATAAAATTCTCAATGCAGAGCTTGCACTTCCATCACATATTTTTATTTATTTATACATGCCTTTATTTTATAATATTGCTGTTTTTTAATGAATATCTGTCTGAATTTTTCTTCCATCCTCGCCTTTTTAATTGTAAATGAAGTGTGAATGATTCCTTTCAAAACAACTTCTGTTCACCGACTCCTGCTGACACGTCGGCATCATGCTGCGCTGTTGATTTGAGAATGGACAATAGACAGTCTGTGTTTATCGGTCTCTGACCTTCGCACTTTGCCTTCCTCTTCCTCCTTTTCCATAGCAACTACTGAGGGAGATGCAGCAGATGGCAAGCCGGCCTTTCGCCACCATCAACGTCGCCTTGGAGACGGATGAAGAGCCACCTGACCTGATCGGCGGAAACGTCAAGGTGAGCACAACCTTTTTTTTTTCTTTTAGCGATTACTGAAACCCCCGGAGATCCGCCTTGTGTCCGCACTGACAGGCCTGCAAACGCAGTAAAGCTCTATCCATCATCAGGGTTGTCCCTCTTCCTTTCTCTGGTGGGAGTTCAGTCTTGAGCCTGTCTGCTGTGGTTTGTGATTACAGTCACGCTGCAGTGATGGATATTTCTCATACCATCTGTGATTCTCTTCATTTTTTTTCAGTATGGACTTTATAAGACGACTCTGTCAGTTTAAAGGCCCAATCCCAATCTTTACTCTGAAGCTGAGGCACTGAACCCTCTCAGGTTTTTATGACGTCACACATGAGTCCATGAGGATTTGAGGTGGTATAAAAATGAGGAATGGGACACACTATCTTGGTATCACAGGCTGCCTGGAAACAAGACCATTAAATACGATAAATGCAGTTTTTTATTATGTAGTGTGCAGCGTTTCCCACTGAATGACACCATACCTGGGTGGTAGGGTTGTAGACACCAGCTGAGTATTTGAATTCCTTCTGTCAGTTGAGATAATTTAATCCATGCATATGTAACAGAGAGGAAATCTTCTCTATTCAACACTTCCAGTGAATTAGTCTCCAAAACCAATCCACTTCTCTTACCCCGACTAACTAATGGAAACGAGGATGGATGCCACTTTCAGCTGAAAATGTGTTTGTCTCTGTAATCTTTATCTTCATATACGTAATGAAACTAGAGAAAATGTTTTATCTTAAACCAAACAACAGAGAGCCAAAAGTTATGACTGCTAAACATGACAAAGTATGCCTGTATCCACATTCCCAGCACAACAATGGTTTGGTTTTATACACTTTTGTGTTTCTTACTCTGGCACTTCAATTTTGAAACAGCAATCTCCATCCAAACATTGACTGATCAAACTTTATATGACTGTAAACTTGGATAACTTCATATTTGCATTTCATTTTCATGGCTGGCCTGCCAAAAAAGCAATGAATGCTAAGATTGCCAAACTTCTCATACTTACTTTTTGGATTCCATATGTTTCAGTATATTACAGTATGTATTTATGATGACTGAAAAAGAACCAAGGCTTCCTTTACCCCAGATGTGCTCAACCAGGGGGTCTAGGACATTGAGAGGAGGTCACCAGATGACTTAAAATAACCAGATGACTTAAAATAACTAAGAATATTTTAAAATGATTTTAAACAGTATATTTTACCCATTTTATGGGAATATATGCATTAAATTAGTTAAATGTGAAATAAAAACATGGTAAAAGAAACCAAAGTAATGTTTAAAATATCCCTAAAAAAATAAGTCTACACACAGGTATGCCCACAGAATTGGCTGGACCCCTAACTGACCCAGAGAATGGGCCCCTGTCTAACCCAGAGAATGGACCCCTGACTGACCCAGACAATGGGCCTTCCACAGTTATGAGTTATTGATAATGTCAGTGTATTTGTGTTTTATCAGTAGCATTGGTGCTAGCGTCTTGGCTAACAGTTTTCTCATTTTGGAGCTAAAGAAGTGTGTCAAAATATTATTAGGTTCTAATGTTGAAAGGATTTAATCATGCCACTTTTTAACCACCCCTATCCCAAGTTTTTGCAACTATTATTTGCCCACTTTTGCCTTTTTAAAAATTTTACCACGATTTCTTCTGTTTTCATCTCTTTTCCCACCAATCTTTGCCATTTTCAATCCAATTTTATTACTTTTATTTCCATTTCACCATTTTTCTGACCATTTTTTCACTTTTAAACCAATTCTTGCCACTTTCTGCCTATTATTGCCTTTGTTGACCCCCTTATTGCCACTGCTACCCCTTTTCACCCACATTTTAACCCCGTTTCACTTTGTTGACGCCCATTTTTGCCAGTTTAACCAGTTTTTTGTCACTTTATATTCCCATTTTAGTTTTTAACAAATATTCTCACCAATTTTTGCCACTTTAAACCAATTTCTGTTAGTTTTTTGTCCTATTTCATCAACCTACCCGTCCATTTATTCCACTTTTAGGTCTCTTTTGTCACTTTTAAACCTTTTCCACCACTCACCAGATTTTCTGCCAATATCTATCACTGTTAACACAATACTGCCACTGCTAACCCCTTTTACCACTTTTGATGTCATTTTTTCCACCTTAACCCATTTTGGCTTCTTTCTGCCTTTTTTTGCCACTTTTATCTAATTTTTGTCACTTTTAAGCGAGACTTTTAAAATCCACCACCTTTTTCACTAAATTTACCATTTTCAACCCATTTTAATTCTGTTTTTAAAACAGGGGTGTTAAACTCAACCACAGAGGTGGCCGAAATCTGAATTAGGCCTAACCTGAGGGCCCAACAGCGCAAACATTTAACCATAAACTGTAAACCTTATTTTCACAGGTTGTTCATTAAAGAGGAGGAAAAACTGATGATACATGATTTTAAGATTTAAAAAAAAGTCAAATGATAAGTTTAAAGGCTCAAAATCTGAGATAAAAGTCAAATTTTATTTAAAAAGATCAGAACACAAAGCAAAAGTCAAAATAATGTTTTCAAAAGGCAAATATATTAGAAAATAAAAATCATGAGTTAAAAGGTTCAGATATGAGATAAAAAACAAAGTTTTGAGTTTAAAAGGTCGAGATATAACTTAAATTAAAGATTGTGAATCTAAATGGTCAAAATATGAGATGAAATTCTACTTTTTGAGTTTAAAAATTCAAAATATGGGATTGAAAGTCAAAGTTAGGACTTTAAAAGGGCAAAATATGAGATTAAATTTGAAATCATAAAGTTCACAATATGAGATACAAAGTCAAAATGTTAAGTTTAAATCAGAATTTTCCGATGCAAATTGAAAATATTAAACGAAAACACAAATTAATTTTCTCTCCATCATTCCTTACTTTCTATCTCATTATTTTTACTCTTTACTTTTTCAACGACTTAACAAAGGATATTTAAAATCTTTCAGGTTAAATTCTCATTTCTATACTGGAGGAAATCTGCAGACCTTAGACCTGCAGGCCGGTTCTAATTAAAATATAATGTGATCCTGCGGGCCGGGTAAAACTGCACTACAGGCCGGGTTTGGCCCCCAGGCCTCGAGTTTGACACCCCTGTTTTAAGAAAAGGGATTTGCATTTTTAAGATGGCTACAAACTACAGCACAAGTGAATAAGAAAAATACTTGATTCTTTGATAAGAGTGGTTATTATTCAGGTAAAAAAATAAAATGCGCTCATCACAGCCTAACTTTGTAGTGGACCATGATTTTCTAGACCTCCATGACCCCCAGTTTGTCTGGGTCCCTTATGTCTGCACATGACTCTTCTTGAATATGCATGGCTGTGTTCAACCACCTTCAGGTTCAGTGGGGTTGCCCGGTTTCTGGCACCTCTATTTTGGGTGCCGCGGGCGGAGATGGTTGAGAACCCCTGCTGTACTCAGGGGGTATATACATATTTGGCATATTCAGCCAAACTTAAACAAAGCAGGAGACACAGTGATAGTATTTTTGCAGTTGCTGCTTATTAAAAACAATGAATTAACCATTAATTGGTGCCTAGGACTTCTATTTTTGTTGCCGTGCTTCAACAGGTAGAGTCTCTGGGGGTTTCAGGGGTCCAGCTAGTTCTGTGGGCAGGCCTTTGGGGATTAAACCCCACCTGTTTGGGGTAAGAGTCCTTCCACTCCTTCCTAGTCCTACTTTAAAATCCTGTACCTGATCCTGTGGCATGGTTTGATAAACCATAGTAACAAATATGCCATTATTCGCTCTGAATTTGGAGGCAGAGTTGAGACTGATTGCCTTAAGCTCCTAGATTTAAATGGCTTTGTTCCAGAAAGCTGTATATGCCCACATGGACAGGACTTGCTTTCCTTAAATTTACCGTCAATATTTCACAAACACAGATGGTTCCATGCACCAAAACAAGGCTGTTTTGTAAAACCAAGCATGACTTAAGTAGTGTTTCCCAATGTGGCTTCTTTTCATGCCAGAAAACAATCCCTTGTAGTGGGCGTTAATTTATTTATTTCCTCCACATGAGAATATCTGAACGCTGGAGAGAAACTCTTATCTGATTTATGAGTAGTCTTAATCTACAGTACCTAACTCCCATCTGCATGTGTTTGACTCCAGGGTTAACTGGATTCATCCTCGTTAGAATTCACAGCCGTCCCACAATTACTGGCTGTAACTGGTTTATTATGCTCATCAGGGGGCAATTTTCATCATTATGCGGCCTTTACAGTGTCACAGCAAATGTACACTATATTGACCCTCATTACGTGGACTCAACCTGCTCTGTACTTCAGATCCTTCTCCCTGAGTGAGCTCACTTTGGCTCCATGGCACCGATGGACCAATTTTCACCTGTTCTCACCACTTTTCCTTCCAAATTTTGTCACTTTAAACCCATTTCACCACCTTTTCTGCCCATTTTTCCCTCACCTTTAAGCCTTTTTTGTCACTTTTAAATCAATTTTTGCCATTGTCTGACTATTATTGTAACTATTTATCCCTTTTCAGCTTCCTTTTAACCACTTTTCACTTTGCTATGCCCATTTTTGCCACTTCTGCCACTTTCTGCCTAATTTTCGGCCTCAGTTAACCTATTTTAGCCAGTTTAAACCATTTTTTCCCACTGTTTAATCCCATTTTAGTTTTCAAAACATTTCCCGCCAATTTTCCCCACTTGAAATCCATTTCTGTTTTTTTTATTCAATTTCAACACCTTTTCTGATAATTTTATTTATTTTTAAGCCTTTTTTGTCACTTTTAAACCAATTCTTGCCACTCTCTGCCTATAATTGCCACTGTTTAGCCCTTTTCAGCTTCATTTTTTCCACATTTTACTTTGTTGTGCCCATTTTTTCCAGCTTAACCCATTTCTACTACTTTCTTCCCATTTTTTTCCTGCATCAGCTAACCCATTTTGGCCAGTGTAAACCATTTTCTCACTTTTGAATCCCATTTTATCTTTCAACACTGTTTACCACAAATTTTTGCCACTTTAAACCCATTTTTGTTTAATTTTTGATTCCATTCCACCACCTTTTCTGACCATTTCTTCCACTTTTAAGCCTTTTTTGTCACTTTAAAACCCTGTCCACCACTTTATCTGCCTGTTTTTGCCACTTCTAAACCAATTGTTGCCACCTTCTGCCTATTGGGGCTTATGTTGACTCATTATTACCACTACTTAACTCTTTTCACCTTGATTAATATAACCACATTTGACTTTGTTTTGCCCATTTTTGGCTGTTTAACCCTTTTCTGCTTCCATTTCTTCCAGTTTAAAACTTTTTTCTCACTTTTTAACCCCGTTTAGGTTTTCAAGACTTTTTCCCACCAATTTTTGCCATTTTAACACACTTTTGCCACTTGAAACCAAATTCTGTTACTTTTCAATCCAATTTCACCACCTTTTCTGCCCATTTTTTCTACCTTAAGTCTTTTTTGTCACCTTTAAACCATTTCTTTTCACTTTCTGCCTATTATTGCCTCTGTGGACCCATTATTGCCACTATTTACCCATTTTCAGCTTAAGTTATCCATATTTCACTTTCTTTTGCTCATTTATGCCATTTAAACCCATTTCTGCCACTTTCTGCCTCAGCTAACCCTTTTTTGCCATTCTAAAACTTTTTTCTCACGTTTTAACCCCATTTTAGTTTTCAACACTTTTTCCACCATTTTGTGCCATTTTTAACATACTGCTGCTGCTTTAGACCCAATTCTGTTACTCTTTAATCCTATTTCACCTCCTTTTCTGCCATTTTTTTCCAATTTTAAACCTTGTTTGTCACTATTAAACCCTCTCCACCTCTTTTTTGTTAATTTATTTCACTTCTAACCCAGTATTGTCACCCTTTTACCACTGTTTTTAGTCATTTTTAACCCACTTTAATTTTTTTTGTAAGAAAAGGGGTTTACATTTTTAAGATAGCTACTTACTGCAGCACAAATACAGAAAGAAAGATACTTGATGCTTTGTTAAGAGTAGTTATTATTCAGTTAAAAAAATAAAATCTGCTTATCACAGCCTAACTTTGCAGTGGACCAGGATTTTGCTGGCTCCTCAGTTTGCCTGAGTTCCAGACAGCTCTCCCCTTTATCCCCCGTTATGCACTGTCGGACATGACTATTCTTGAACATGCATGGCTGTGTTCAACCACCTTCAGGTACAGTGGGGGTCCCTGGGGGTGTGGCACCTCTAGGTGGTCGGGGCTGAAAAGGTTGAGAGTCCCTGGACTGCAGTATTAAACCAGGCACTGGTTAAAATAATAGGGAAGTACTTTGATTCTGAATGGAGAATTTAAATATTCAAAAAGCATGACCTTTCCATTGTAGTTCTCCATATATTCAGCATAACTGTCTCCCCTTTATTTGCTGATCTCAGTGCCAGGCTAAGGTGAGCAGTTCAGTCTCCTGTGATATATTAAGACACAGAGAAGAGTCAGTATAGCATGAAGTAAATTGAGTTGGACTAAGTTGAGTTCAAAGGAGCCTGAAAAGGTTGTGAAGACTTTATTACTGAGTGGAGTTAGACGTAGCGCAGAGTTAAAGGAGGTTAGAACAGATTTAAATGCAGATATTGAAGATGGAGGCGGCCGTATGGAGACCATTTAAAACGGAGAAATTGTGCAGAGTTATAGAAATTGCAGCTGAGTATTCGGCGGGCACAGAGCCGCAGGCGGCCGTACCTGTGACTCTGCACTCTGTGATGAATGACCTCTGAATGCAGATGTGGAGCAGAATTATAGGGCTGCTTCAGCAGGGTGGCTCCGGGGGCCCGCCGCTCTGACAGGGGCCATGCATCTCGAGGGGGCTTGACTCCGTAGTGCAAGGTTACTCCCAGCAAAGACTGCGGGGGCCGGGAGAGAAGATCAGCAGCTAATCAAACCCCTGCTAGAACAGAAACCATCCCACCTATTCACTGCTTTTGTCCTGAGCTATCCTCTCCTTCTCTTCTCTACCTCTCCTCTCTACTTCTATCATTTTTAACTCTTCCCTTTTCCTCTCTCTTCTACTTTCAGTTCTCTTCTTGCTGTCCATGTTACTCTCCATCTCTTTATGTCCTTTTCTTTTATCTTCATCTCACGTCTTTCGTTTTCTCTTTCTTCTTTCAATCACTTCAGATTTTCCTCTTACCTCTTTGATCCCTTTTCTCGATCTTCCTACTTCATCCTTACCCTTTGCTGAGTCTCATTTTGTTCCTTTTTGTCTTTTCACTCATCATGTCCTCCTGTTTCCTTTCTCTTCTCCACAGATCACACTTCGTCTTTTCTTTTATGCTTTTATCTTCTCTTTCATTTTTCTAGCTTTCTTTTCATGCCATTCTTACTGTTTTACGATCTGTTCTTTTAATTTTAAATTTATCTTCTCTTTCTTCTATTTTTACTTGTTTCTTATGATTATGTTCCTTTATTTGGACCCTTGTGTTGCTGTTGTGTGCTCACATGTTGGGTGAAGAATCAGGCGTAAACTTTTGCTTTGTGTACCATGTGAGTGAACCAGCTCTGGATAGATGCTGCTTAATAATATCAGTAGTTGCAGCCTTGTTAGGAGTCACCTGTTCAGCTTGGCTCTAATCTGCTTTTTGTTAAAGGAGACATATTTTACCCTTTTAAGTCAAGTTTATATTGTCCTCAGGGGTCCCCAAGACATGCCTGTGAAGTTTGTTGCTGAAAAAACACTCTAGTATTAGATTTTAGCATGTCTAAACACTCCTCTGTTTCAGCCCTGCTCAAAACAAGCTGTTTCTGTGACTTTAAATGTTACTGAGCTGTCTGACTCCGCCCCTGACCACACCCCTCTCAGGAAATGGATGTAGCACTTGATGTTACTGACACTTTTATCCTAATAAAGGACCTGAGTGGGATTTGAACCATCAAGCTCCCAGACCAAAGGCAGCAGGGTAACCCACGGAGCTGGACAGTAAAAATAAGTCTGCACACCAGAAGCTGCTCCAAAGGTTTATTTAATGAAGATTATCACCACATGTGATGTTTTGGGCCCTAGCCCTTCATCAGACATAAGCAGACATGGGGTACACCTCCATATATGTGTGGAATCACCTGACAAGTCATGTGACTTTATTATGTCAGTGTAAAGATCAGGCATACCAAGAATTATACGCACCTGCATATGTGCACTGCAAGTCACATGTTAAGGAAAATATACATTATTGAAATCACAACATATGATCAAAATTTCAAATGAGTCAGAAATACATCAATAAAATGGCTGAGAACCGTCATCATAGTGACATGCAATGATCTGCAAAAAACACAAGACAAGATATATAGAAACAAGGAAGTTACCCTTGTCTGTTAAAAACAAGTGACAATCTGTAATCACAATAACTGTATAGAAATATTCATACTACAGGTTGTACAGCCTGTTTTTTCCACTCATTACTAATGATTATTAGTTAGAGGGGTAGAGGTCTCATATTGGTCTTATTTGTGTTGGAAATGCATTTATTGACGTGACTCACAAGGAATCCTTACTGATGACTGTGTTTGCCTTCATAAAGTTTTTTTGGCCTTTAAAGAGCAGCAACTGGTCCTAAAAAACCACGGGTTGAGTATCACTGAGTTAGTGCATCATAATAAAGGCATGTTGGTTCCTCATATCAGTTATCAGTCTTAGAAACTACCAATAATCGGTATCAGCCCTGAAAAAAAATATCGTCGACTCCTAATATCATGCAAACAAGTGCATATTATGGCGAATGATGGTGAATAGAATCATCAGCAGTGCTACACCTGAAACTTTTTTCTGATGAATTCTACTTATTTGTTTCTCCTTTGTCCTTGTTTATCCTTCCTCTGGGTTTCTTATCTTTTCTCTGCTCTAGCTCTTTATCATATTTTTTTCCTTTCTTTCACCTTAATTCCCCTAACTACCCTTTTATGCTTCTTGTTTGTATCTTTTCTTCTCCTCCTGTCAACCATCCTTACTTTACTTTAGGTTCCTCCTCTAATTTTCTAGACCTTTGCTGATCCTATCAGCTGTCTGGGCTTTTCTCCGGCCTTATCTGCAGCTCTTGTTTGTGTCTATGTTTGTGCTCTTGCATGCGTGTGTGGGTGTTGCTCTGTGTTGCGCTGCCGTGTAAAAGAGAAAAAGCAGCAGCTTGCTGCGAATATCAGGCACCCTCCACCCCCTCCTCGGTCTCTGCTTTCCCTTTTCTTCTCCCACCTCTGCTCTTCTTTTCTTCCATTCTTCCCTGCGTGCTCTCCTCCTCTCCATCAGGGCAGGAGCAGCCCAGGAGCAGAGATCCAATTTAGATCTTCCTCCTCAGCTTTCTCTGCCTTCACCGGCTCAAGCTGCGAGTGCACACTATCCTATCTCCTCCTGGCTCAGATTGAGCGACTCGGAGCGGGCTCTTCCCCTTGTTTCCATGCTGTTTTATCAGGACGCCACAGTGGTGTATTAAGACCGGGGATCGGAGTATACGGGGGGCCGGGAGCCTCACAGTGGGCTGAAGATCATTAAAGTTGTTTATAGCCTCGGTGGGAAGTCCAAACTTGCTTCACAGATGAGATATATTCACTCAGCTTCTGCCAAATGGAGCTTGCGGCCTCGGCATCACGGGAAGATGATTACCTTTGTGACTCCACCAGCTCGGCTTTTATTTATAGATACCATGGGACCTGAGAGAAGTCATGAAATGTTACGCATAAAAGGGGAAATTGAAAAGAAACAGCCCTGCTTTATCTAACATGGTTAGTTTATGTGTTATCTGCTCCTCTCTTCATTATTTATTATATGACATTGGTGGTATTTTCTCTTATTTGTACAGCAGCTGTGTATGTGCAACAATTTAAAATCTCAGCAGTGTTAGAAAACACGAGGTCACAGGTCAAACCGCCTAAAGAACACTCAGTTATGACAGAAAATTCTGGTGGATCATCTGATTCCTGTCAAATGTGAGGAAAGGAGGAAACTCACGCTGATTTTTGGATATTTCTAGTAAAGTTTGAAATAAAAAAACATTTATTAGAGTGTTTATTTTAAAATCTCTATTCATATAAACACATTTGAAGTGGCCATCCTGGCTCTCCCAGCATGCCTTCTGCCTTCTGAGTGGCTCTCACATGAAAATCAAAACAAGCCCTCAGATTAATGGCAGAAGTTTACAATACCGTTAAAATCCGTTTTGTTGTGTTTGGTGCCTTAAACCGTTAAAAAGCCATAATGTAAGAAGGTAAGTTAAGTTTTTTGTGTTGCAACAGTTGCATTTAAACAGGTAATATAGATTGAATGTTCCCATGATAAGAAGCTGTCATGCTTACTTACTCTCAGAAAATCAACCCAGCTGTTTGCTACATTTATAAGATGGTGTCATGTAGTTTCTACGTAATTAATTCTGTTTTAAAGACTCTGTAAAGTGAAATCCAAAGTTTTTGTCTTAACACTCCAGATATGTTGGAAAATGGTTGCTGTAAACATGTGAAAACTCTGAGATCTACATGAGACTGAATTTTGGATTTAGGCCATTTCATCTCTTTCCTGGCTTGGTTTCATGTAGGCGGGGCCATTATGTGGACTCACAATGTCATGAGCCCACAGTAGAGAATGACCCCGCCCCTCTAACACTACAATACTGTGGAAGGAAACAGTCACCTGGAGCAGGGACTTCTGGGATTATTTTGTGCAAAGGAATTCACTCTTGCACCGTTCTATAATGTTCATGTTTCATTGCAAAGTTACAGTTTTGCATGTTTTGTTTATTGGTTCATGTTTTTAGGGGAGAGTATTTTTCCAAGTGTGACACCATGAGTGAGGGAGTTAATGCTGCAGACTACCCTGCCTGTATGTGTTGTTATCTGTGGTTCTAAATAAAAGTTAGCTGCTCATGCTTACTGTGTGAGGGCTTGTTAAACTCATTCAACTTATCTATGAGCCTCTCCTGATCGCAGTTTACTGCAATCTAAAATCACAGAGCAGTTCATCTCAGGACAGTCTGCTGTCACAATGGTCTATGGATCATTTAAAGCATCATTGAACAGACTTTGTCTCTTCTTCTAGGGTCAACAAAAGGTCAAGAGACAGGCTAATGGCATGAGTGCTTTCTTCCATTCAGATTGTAACATTTTTAAAACCTGAGAGGATCAAATTCCTCCTGAGTGGGCGTGGCTTCAGCTCATTTAGGAGATACGCCCGCACCATCCTGGAGCAGATTTTACTGCCACATTTTTATGATTTGAAGCTTAATTTTATAAACTATAAACTATAAACTGAAATTTGACCTGGGGGTTCATAACACAGTGATCTATCATACGAAAAACCTAAATACAGATTTATTTTTACCAGCATGGTTTTGTTTTCAATGTGGTTTCTTTGAGTATAGTTTAAGTCAGGGGTGTCAAACTCAATCACAGCAGGGGCCGAAATCTAAATTTAGGTCTAACCTGAGGGCCTCACAGGGTCAAGATTTAACCAAAAACTATACACCGTGTTTTCACAGGTAATGAATTATAGAGGAAATTTAACTGTGATGGTAAAGGATTTTAAGATTTCCAAAAAAAGTCAAAATGATTAAATATCACAGCATCAATGTTTCTGTGTCCATGTCAAATAAATGCTAAATAAATAAATAAATGAGTTTAAATGCTCAAAATCTGAGATTAAAAAGTCAACTTTATAAGTCCTAGAGGTCAAAATACTAAATTACAAGTGAAAATAAAGTTTTAAAAGGCAAATATATAAGACAGAGACTTAAAATCATGAGGTTAAAGGTCAAGGTGTGACATAAAATACAAAATCAAGAGTTTAAAAGGTCAAAATAGAAGATAAAATTCAAAATTATGACTAAAAGGTCAAAATATGAGACAAAATTCTCGATGAAGAGTTTAAAAAATAAAAATATGGGATTAAAAGTCAAAGTTTGAAGTTTTTAAAGGTCAAAATATGATTTAAAATAAAAAAATGTAAATCTAAAAGGTCAAAATATAAATTTAAAATGTCAAAATATGAAATAAAAAGTCAAAATCCTAAGTTTCAGTCATTACCTTGGAATGCAAAATGAAAATATAAAATGTAAACACAAATTGATTTCTTTCCCTTATTCCAGACTTTTTGTCTAATTATTTCTACTCTCAAATTTTTCAGATTTTGATAACTTAGCAAGGATTTTTGTTTTTTTTTTAATCTTCAACGTTAAATTTACATTTCTATACTGGAGGAAATCTGCAGACCTCATTCCAGTGAGCCAGTTATAATTAAGATATGATATGATCTTGCGGGCCTTGAGTTTGACACCTGTGGTTTAAGTTGATTAGATATTATTTATTACCCACATGAATCATTTTTTACAGTGTGGGGCAGAAGAGGCACGTTTTTAGCACACTTCCCCAAACACCCGTCTCTCCTGTTCCATCGACTTTAAGCTGCTTCTGTTCTCCTGTTGAGGACTGTTTGGTTTGACCAACTGCTGAATTTCATTGAAGAGGCTGGCGCTGATTTTCAATATTTTGTATCACATTATAAAGTGGTTCCAGTGCAGGAAAGGAGCTGCATGCAATGTGATCCGTCCCACGCCAGATTGCCTTGTGTTGTTTCAGATTGACAAGTGAAATTCTAATTTAGTGAGATAAAAGTTTGCTCAAACTTCCCTTGTTTGTCCTCACTCTCCTGCAGTGTTTGATTTAAATACTTTGCAATATGGCGTTATTATTACAGTCTGGCAAAACATTTTCTTTGTAAACAGAAGACGACGAAGTAAAAAAAAACACTCTGAGTTGGCTCAGTGGACGTGTCTGTACCTGGTGAGTCATAGAAGCAGGGAGTTTGTCTCGCTCTCGTCGCTTGCTGGGGGTAAACCCATCCCCAGCTGCTGCTAGAGCAGAGATGAATGCAGCGGATGAAAGCGGAGCAGCGTGCAGCCGCAGCGCACGCCCACGTTTGCATGTGTGTGGGCTCCAACAATCCTACGTGCTGGGCTAATTACTGGAGGTAATTTGACAAAACCTTTCGCCGCTCTGCCTGGACGGTCTAGATAACTCTCCGGAGTGGTGACGGTGGGGGTCTTCAGCGTCATAAAACAAAGGCATCCACTGGGTAATGTTATTAACACGCAGCCTCTGAAGAAGACCACGGGTAAAAACACTACCTTTGGGGGAAAAAAAACATGTAAAGAGTTAAAAGGAGACATAATTGAATTTTCAAGGTGTTTTGTTTTTGTTTTCCCCTTTAATTTCTGCAGGAAAAATAAAGTAGAGAGTGTGTTGAAGGAGATAAATCATGTTTCTTGTTTTCTGAGCATGCACTGTTTTTGTTTTGTCAGAAAATGGAAGTAAAGCAGCGAGCTTGTACCGCCAGATTGAAATTGAGGTCTCACAATGGACAAAATATTCATCCTAATGGACACCATCGATTGAAAAATGAGGACTGTTGAAATCAAAATGATCCCGCTGTCACATCCAACATCACTCTGACAGCAAGACTCAACATACTCCACGTTTATTTCCCAACAGCTATTCCCTCTCCACTTCAAGTGTGAGCCGCCGCTGTCGGAAAATGAGAAACAAGCACGTAAACAAGCCAGAACCGAGGAGCAGCTCGCACCTGCTGCAGTGGAAATTGGACTTGGCAGCCGAATCTTACGCCGGCCCTTAGCGGAAGAATTAAAGCCTGCCAGTCTTCTTTTATTTCATTATTTACACGCCGAGTACAGATGTGCTCACGTTATCTCGGCATGTCCTCATTTTTCCAATTGTAAACACTCAGGATGAGAAATACATTTCGCCCGAGGCAAAAACAGACATGTGGACCGGAGCAAACCGAGCCCGCTTGGATTGCTTCTGGCAAGGCCAAAATAATTGTTTCATCTTGTCTCGTACCCAGGGACTGAGGAGCAGAATTAGCCATGTGTGAGATTGCACCACCTAATGCTGGTGTGCAAGAGTTGTCAGTTTTTTCTTCCAATTCCTCAGCAAACCTAAAGCTTCATGTAATGATGCTCTAGCAGCATGGATTCACAGAAATCACCTTGATTCTGACGCCTTGGTTTTCTTGTTACAGACTCATCACTCATTTATCTCTAAAGCTGTAAGTGATATTAACATTTCATAGCCCTGAGGGGACACTGTTGGCTTTTACTGCAATCACATGAAGACAAAATTGCAGTTTGCTCCCTCTAAGTATTTAATTAGGAGACTTTTATCTGGTTCACTCCCACCTCTCTCATGAGTCTGGGAAGCGTCTTTAAAGTGTTTCCAGAGAGGGATGGAGGAACCTTTCTGTCCAAGTCCCACACGGTCCTCCAGTGGATTTCTACAAGTTTGAGTTTTAGTTCTGTGAAGTTGAACAAAATATGTAAGAAATGAAGAAAACACTGAACTTTTCTAATTAGTTTTTTCTCTCTTCTTAAAGTGGTGTTATGTAACTGTGAGTTTCAGCCAAGTTTAAAGGCCTAGGCTTCATGTAGGTGGGTATCAGTGGTAATTTTGGCAGCTATTCTTTAGTTTTAGTCCCATTTTAGTCGTTCTTAACCTGTATAGTCATAGTCTAACCTTGCAAAGCAGATGGATTCACCTGTTTCCATGCTTCTCACTGGTTAATCAATCATGCAAAGTTCCCATCTGAAGCGTGTGGGCCTGGTTAGAAGTGACAGAACCAATCAGCGTCGAGGGGCAGTACTTTAGGGCACGGCAGAGTTGTGACATAAGCGAGCAGCAGCAAGAGGCCGATGCAATAATGTCAGAAGAGATTAGCGTGGATGCCAGTTTTACCAGAACTTGATGACATTTCTTCGTTAAAAGAAGAACAAAGAACAGCAGTGAGTTGTTTTCTTTTCAAAAACGACAAAAGTCATGTACTGACATTTCTACAGTCGGCCATGGTTTGCGTTATGCAATTCTTCATGGAGTTTACTCCTCTGTAGCGGCTATGTCACATGTTTTGTGGCTCTGATTGGTAGGCAAAGATGTGACAGAACGTTTATACAAACACCCTCCGAGTTTTGTTTTTCCCATACACCGTCTATGAGCGGTTTACCAGATGGATGTGTTTTATGTCAGGTTAGTCGTAGACTAGACTAAGGTGAAAGTCATTAAATTTTAGGGTGCTTTCACATTAGGCCCAGCTGTTTTGAACCGCACCGCTGTGTGATTCCTCCCCTTCCCCCTCCCCCCGGTTGGCCTGCTATCACACTAGCAACATCAATCCGTGCTCAGATGTAAAAATTAACATTTTTAAGAAGGCTATATACTATAGCACAAATTAATTAACAGAGACTTGATGCTTTGATAAGAGTGGTTAATATTCAGGTAAAAAGATCAAATACAGATATCACAGCTAAACTTAGCAGTAGACCCTTAATTTGGGGACTCCATTGGCCTCAAGTTTGGCTGGGCTCCAGAAAGCCATCCCATTTATCCCCCCCTTTGGACGGCCTTGTCTGAACATGACTCTTCTTGAATATGCATGGCTGTGTTCAACCACCTTCAGGTACAGTGGGGGTCCCTTGGGGTCTGGTATCTTTATTTTGGGGGTCGAGGGCTGAAAAGGTTGAGAAGCCCTGCTCTGTATTAGTTAGTAAAATAAAATCTAATGACATTTTATTAACATTTCTTGATATATTAATGCTGATATTGGTGCTGAAATGCTGCACAGGCCTCTAAAAGGCTCAGATAGCAGTAATACAGAGAACAGTTTTCGTCTGATTGGGGGGAGTAGGGAAAAGTGTCATCCAGCTGCTGTGATTCCTTTGAGATTAACTTGTTTTAATGTTGATCTTTTTAAATAAGCTCGCCTCGACAAGAAGAAGAAACATTAACCAGATGGGAGTTTAAGATGGTGGCAATGAAAAGCAAAGCTTTGACCCTTTTCTCCTGCCGTAGACTTGTTTGTTCACATGAATCACGATCATTTCTCAAAGTCAGAGCGGCATATTGATGATTTATTGTTAAAACAGGCGTGTGTCAGAGGTGAGAGGCTGTACAAAGCTCTGCTATCCAAACATGTGTCTGAGTATTTGTTATTTGTCTGCTGCTGCTGCCGCTCTGACTGCAGCGTTTCCAGCAGGACGATCCGTCCCACTACGAGCTCATTTGTCTGCATCTGAACTCTCCCCCCGTCACTTCTTTTGCGAGGGGGGGGTTCTCTGTGTGCGCGTAGAATCAACAGCTGAAAATTGCTGCAAGCGTAGAGGCGTGCAAGCAGGGCACACATGCAAACGCAACCTCCTAATGACCTTCTCTGTTCAAAGATGCATGAACGTAGCAAGTTCTTAGCTGCACAGGATAATGAGATTCTACTGCTGTCATACTGCAGAAACGCCAATATTATACAGCCAATCATCTCTTTAAAGTAATGGGTAATTGGCTTTCAAATAAACATATTCAGCACGTAAACGTCCCTTATAGCTCTTGTTAAAATGACAGCTTAATACAGACAGAGCTGAACGGCTGCTCTACAAGTCTGATCATCCCTGTAGATTCTGTAATAAATTCATCAATTTAAGCAGAGAGAATAAAAACTCTGCTTCATAGCTTATCTTAAAATCATGAAGACATCATAATAAGACTCATTTTTTATTTTCATATTTCAGTGTCTAATGGTAGATTGAATGTTATAAATGTCTAAAATCACACTCATTTGCCACCCCCTGTTCCCTAAAGTGAGCTGAATATAGTGGACTACATCCTCTTGAGACCTATTTTAGAAGCATTTTTAGTTTTTCCTTCATATTTTTGATAAGTGGGGCTTGATAAGTTTGAAATGATTAAATCTTGATCTTAGAAGGATCTCACCACAGTGACGTTGACTTGCCAACTGGCCTTGTCTCGTTAATTGATTTAATTGAAATGTATTGAATCTTGGTGGAGCGACAGTCTGTAGAAGCAGCACAAGACATAAGAAGAGCGATGCAGCAACAGCGTCCATTATGCAATGCTATAATGAGAATATCTGTTATTATGTGAATGCATTGTTTGCTGTTGTTTGAAACAATCACAGTATCAACAAAAGAGAAGAACAAGCCGATGAATGGAAAACATAATGAAGCAGAATTATTCAAGGCCGCCTGTAAGGAGGATAAAAGGGAGAAATTTCAGGAGTCCAACCAAACTGGAGGTCAGCTAAACCACGGTCCATTGTTAAATAAAGCCGTGATAACTAAATTTTAATCTGAATTATAACCATTCTTCTCAAAGTGACCAACAATTTTTTTTTTTCATACTGTTTTATAATTTTAAATTTTTCAAATGAAAAGTGGTTTTGTTAAAACAGAATGACATTTTCTGTAATGTTGACAGTGTGGATGGGCACATTTTACTAAACCCATTGGAAAGTGATGTGAGACTTAAAAGCTAGGCCATAATGTACACAGACGTCAGGAAAAAACTTAGAAAGCTTTAAGATAAATAATCAAATAAGAATGTAAAGGAGTGAAAAAATGTCAATAAGTGGCAAAAAATGGGTTAAAGGGGCATAAAAGTGGCAAAAACACGTCAAAAAAGTGACAAAAATGGGCGAAAAGGGGCATAAAATTAGTGCAAAGTGGCAAAAAGAAGTGGCATAAAGTGTCAATAATGAGTTGAAAATGGCAGAAAAGTGGCAAAATGGGCAAAAATGAAAAAAAAATGTATCAGTTTGCAAAAAAGAAGTTGCAAAAATAGGAAAAAAGTGGCAGAAAACTGAAAAAAAGGTGTAAAAATTGGTAAAAAGAAAGATTGAAAGGCAGGAAAGTAGTAAAAATATATTTAAAGTTGCAAAAAGAAGTTGCAAAAATGGGTCAAAGGTAGCAAAATGGTCAAAAGATGGCAAAACTGGAAAATTGGTAAAAGAAGCAAGAATAAGTCCCAAAAGTGGCAGAAAAGTGGCAGGCACAAAGCAATTATAAAAATGGGCAACAATGGATATAAAATTTGGGAAAAATGGCCAGAATTGGCATCCAGTTTCCAAAAGGGGTTGAAAATGGCAGAAAAGTGGCTGACTGAGCAAAAGCAAGAGAGTTGGGTTATAGTTGCTCAAAGGAAGTCAAAAAAATAGTTAAAGAGTGGCAGAAAGTGGCATTAAAGATTGAAAATTGGCAAAAATGGGTTGAAAGTGGGCCAAAGCAGAGATACAAGCTTTGAAATTTGATAGAAGTAGCAAAACATTGATAGAAATATGTAAAAAGTGGTGATATAGCCAAAAGGTGTCAAAAAACGAGAATAAAGGGTATTAAAGTTGGGGCAACTGGCAGGACAAAGTGTCAAAAATGGCAGAAAAGTGGACAAAGGGGTAAGAATGATTCAACTGGGTTATAGTTAGCCAAAAGAAATGGCAAAAAGTATGAAAAGCAGAAAAATTGGGTTAAATGTGGCAGAAAACTGGCATTAAAAGGTGAAAATGGGCAAAAATGGGTTGAAAGTGGGCCTTATAAGGAAGGAAAGTGGCAAAATTGGTCAAAAGTGGTAAGAAGAAGTGGCAAAACATGGGTCAAAAGTGGCAAAATGGACAAAAATTGGCAACAAGGGTCATAAAATTGGTGCAAAACGGCAAAAATTGGCATAAAGTTTCAGTTACAGTTGGCCAAATGAAGTCACAAAGATAGGTCAAAAGTGGACAAAAAGTGGAGAAAAATGATTAGAAGTGGCAGAAAACTGACATTTAAGGGTGAAAATTTTCCAAAATTGGTTGAAGGGGGGCCAAAAAAGGGATAAAAGCTACAAAATTGGTTAAAAGTTGCAAGAAAAAGTGGCAAAAATGGCTTACAGTTGGCAAAAAGAGACTGCTTAAAGTTACTCAAATGGTCAAAAAGCAGAAAAAGTGTTAAAATTTGCATGAAAAAAAGTTGTTTGACACCTTTAAGCCCCAATATGAGCTAACAGTTAGCCAGGATGCTAGCACTATAGCTACTGACTGAACACACATCCACTGATATCATCAATAAATCAAAACAGGGGAGGGCCCATTCTCTGGGTTTTTGATGGGCCTTGTCAATTCTGTGTCCAGGCCTGTTATCATAACCTAAACAGAGACACCAACCTTTCACTGGACAGTCTAATACTCTTGTGCCAGTTGAATAAAATAAATATCATCAGCCCTGCTTGCCTCCGTGAATTTTCCTGCATTTCCTGGACTTTAAGCTGAAAGTATGCTGGGGCCCATAAGGAAGAATTTTGGTTGAAAATATTGTCAGTTTTTTTTTTTTAGCGTACAGGTATGTGAATGCAAAATTTAAAAATATATGTTCATATTTACCTGATCTGTCTTCTAACGCTAAGATTGAGTAAAAGCTCACATTTTCTTTGGGTGATTCTGTTGGTTAAATGGATTTGCTATAGCCAGCTTTTCTAGACACCCAGTTGTTCGATTTTTGGAGGTGTATGTGCTGCCCCCTCTGTGACCTACAATTACCCATAACACCCTTCACTGTGTAGACCCATGGAGACATGAATTAGCCCTCTGAGAACTCTAATTCTAACGTTTGACAGCACAGCCGTGCTATAGGTGTTACAGAAAAGCTGAAATGTCCAACCTTGTAAGATTACAGTCCTGGCTTTTACATAAAACAGATTTTTAGGGCGTATTCATACATCAAACCTGCATGGGAAATAGTCTGCACATTTACTGAAGGAAAGAACACGTCTGAAATGGTTTATTATCAACACATTTACAGTGCAAACGGGGAATAAAACGCCCTTTTCTGTCAGATCTGCAGATACACGAGCTATAAACACACAGACACACATCCTGAGGGGCATAAACAAATAAAGCATACCCCACTGCCGCCATATCGCACATGCACACATGCACAGGCATTCAGGTCTTTGTGCGACTTCCCTCAGCTACCTGTGTGACAGCGTGTGTATCCTGCTGGTTTGAAAGGTAAGCCTCAGAGAGATGGAGCACAGAATGATTGTGTAAAATGGGTCAGAGCCTGAATATCATTACTGCCCCGCTCCCCATGTGTGCGCTTATACCGACTGTGTGTGAGAGACAAGCTGAGAGGAGTTTGTGTGCAAAAAAGGGCAAAAAGTGTGAGAGCATAGTTTGAAAACTCTCAGTGCTACCCTCGAGTTGGGCTGAAATATAGAGAGTTTTTAAGATATATTGATATATTTTCAAATGAGATATAGGATATGACAATATCATTCATGTCCAAATGATTTATGTAAATGTTGATATTAAAAAGTGGATTCTCGGCCTAGTTACCACAGCGTTAGTTCATGCAAGACACGGTAGTGTGCCCTGCCATGATCAGCTGACGGCCAGCTGATCCTAATTATCGTCTTCCAGCTCCCACAACCAATCACAGCTCCTCCTCTCAACACCGCGTTCTATTTCTCACTAATCCCTGATGCATTAATGCTGATGCACCACACTGCTGCTGCTGGCAAAGCTTTCCCTCCTCCACCCCAGCTACCTCCTTTATAGTATAAAACTTGTTGCACCTTCACATTCAGATTCATGCCGCTATGAATGAAAGATTTTTCACAGTAAGAGTCGGCAACAGCATGGATGCTTGTGAAGCTCAAAATAATCTTTATATAATATTTAGTCCAGCTGGAGGGTTAACTTTGTGTTTTACTTGAACATAGAGTAGATATTTTCTTTCACCAGGGGGCTGAAATATCATATTGACATAGGTATTTGTAACAACACTTGAAATTTAGCTCAGTTTCCTCCCATTTCTCTAGATCTTTGCTGAGATGTCCCTACACCTTGACTGGAGTCCACTTGTGGTAAATTAAGTTGATTGGACGTGATTTGGAAAGGCACACACCTCTTTTTAGAAAGTCTCACAGCTGACAATGCGTATCATTCTGGCACAACCAGGACTCTTCTAAGAGCTGGTCACCTTGCCAAACTGAGGAATCAGGGGAGATGGGACAGAGTTCTAGAAAGACGACCATCAATGCAGCCCTCCACTGATCAGCCTCTTCTCAGTGCGAAACACACAAAAGCCTGCTTGGCAAAAAAGCACCTGAACGACTCTCAGACCAGGAAAAACAAGATTCTCTGGCATGATGAAACCAACATTGAACTGTTTGGCCTCAATTCTAACCATTATGCCTGGAGGAAACCTGGCAATACAATCTAATCAGTGAGGCGTGGTGGTGGCAGCATCATGCTGTGGGGATGTTTCTCCGCAGCAGGGACTTGGAGAGTGGTCAGGGTTGAGGGAGAGCACAGAGATCTCCTCAATGAAAACCTGCTCCTCAGCACTCAGCACCTCAGACCTAGATGTAGGTTCACCTTCCAACATGACAGTGACCCTAAACACACAGCAAAGACAACACCAGAGTGGCTTAGGCACAAATCTGTGAATGTCCTAGAGTAGCCAAGCCAGAGTCCTGACTTGAACGTTATTGAAGTCTGTCCTCCAATACAGTAGTTCTCAACCTTGGGGTCGGGACCCCATTGGGGGTCACGAGGCATCTGGGGTCACCAGATGCCTGAGAAAAAAAAGAATATTGTTAAAATTACACGGTTGCCACTTTACACCAATTTTACCAAAAGTCAACCATTTGTCCTCACTCTGTAACACCAATTTTGCCAATTTGAGAACATTTTTGCCACTTAAACCCATTTTTTTCATTTTAGACCCTTTCCATCACTTTTTTCTGCCTGTTTTTGCCACTTCCAAACCAATTCTTGCCACTCTCTGCCTTTTGTTGCCTATGTTGACCCATTATTGCCTCTATCGATCGCTTTTTACAACCCTCTTTTTGCCCGTGACCACAGTTAACCCATTTTTGCCAGTTTATATCAGATTTTCATCCCATTTTACCTAATTTCCACCAATTATTTGCACTTAAAAGCTATTTCAGCTATGTTTTAATCCCCTCATAGCACTTTTTGTGGCAGTTTTTGCCATTTTAACCCAAATACGTTCTTAAGAAATCTAATTTCACCATCTTTTCCAATTTTTTTTTGCCATTATTAACCAATTTTAGCAATTTTTTACCCATTTTGATTATGTTTTTAACAAAAGTTGTTTTCTATTTAAAGAGGGCTGATCAATACACAAATGAATAATAATGATGTTTTGTTTCTTTGATATGAGTGGTTATTATTCAGGTCAAATATAAAATCTGGTTTTCAG
The DNA here is from genome assembly GCF_018320785.1 of Cheilinus undulatus. Taxonomy (NCBI): domain Eukaryota; kingdom Metazoa; phylum Chordata; class Actinopteri; order Labriformes; family Labridae; genus Cheilinus; species Cheilinus undulatus. The sequence continues at coordinate 7,218,523 of NC_054882.1, read as the reverse complement.
GGCTTTACTTCACAATAGACCACGGTTTTTCTGACCTCCATGAGCCCCCAGTTCGGCTGGATCCCAGAGACCTCCCCCTTTATCCCCCCTTATGGACAGCCTTGTCTGCACTATTCTTGAATGTGCATGGCTGTGTTCAACCACCTCAAGGTACAGTGGGGGTCACCAAGGTGTTTTGGGGGTCGCGGGCTGAAAAGGTTGAGAGGCACTGCCCTAATGGTCCCCATCCAACCTGACTGAGCTTGAGAAGAATGGTTACTACTTCTAATTACTACTTTTTATTTTTTAACAGAAAGAAACATCAAGATATGCATCATTTATCATCATTCAGCTAGAAGAATTCAGAGATTTGACTTTTGGTCCGTATGGCCCAGCCCTATCCTGAAGCAGCTCTGCCTCCTGGAGTATTAAGCTTGACTCTCTAGAGTATAAAGACCAGTGTGGGAGTGGATTGAATTTGTGTGTCATGATGTGTGTGCGAGCAAATTGAGAGGTAGTGTCAGGAGTGTGTGAAACCATGCCATGGCCCAGTTTCCTGCACGGCTCAGGAATTCCAAACACAGAGCGAGCTAGGTGTTGAAGAAGGGATGTGAGGGAGTCATCTGTATGCGGATGATGTGGCGGTGTTCTCCATATCCATATCCCGCGTCGAGGTAAACCCATGAATATTGTAGGAGGTGAGCTGCTGCAGCAGATCCGGCCAGTGTTTACAGGCGGTGAAACTCATCCCCACATATGGATGAGATGCTGATAAACAGGAGATATTGGCATTACAGAGTCAGGTGTGTCAGGCAGCCCACCGAGACAGGAGAGCACCACCGGCACCGCCGACACAAATCTCCACTCGCACAGACGCTGGCACTTGATATCCAGCCACGGCCCCGTGCTACACACAGGCGGCATTGTCATGAAATTGAGCACAGTGGGGGGATTTTTGGGTGGGGGGGACATCCAATTTACGCCTGCAGATCAGTGTGTGTGTATCTCAACAGGGGATGAAACAGTTGTTTTTTTTTCCTCTGGATGCTGACACAAACAAGAACAGTAACAGAAGAGCCTCTGTTATCCACAACTTTGAAAGTGGCGTGTGTTCACCAGGATTTTAAAGGCTTCTGTGATTTGTAAAACTCTTTTTGTCTTTTCTGTTTCTGTTCTATCCACAGTCTGTCCCAAAGCCCATCGCCCTCGAGCCCTGCTTTGGCAACAAAGCGGCCGTACTCTCCATCTTTGTGCGGCTACCCAGGGGCACCGGCGGCATCCCTCCTCCAGGACAGTCTGGTAAGATGCAGCAGCTGAAGCCTTTGCTTGTTTTTACCTCATCTGTCTTTATTTGACTGTTGGCGTCTGTTCGCACCTCCTTTCTTTAAAACACTTCTCTTGGTCTCGTGAAACTAGTTTAAAACATGTTTACACCTCCCTCTTACTCACAACACTGCCCTGTCATCTTTTCCTTTTACATTAATGGAGTCTAAGTTTACACCATGCCCACATTTAAGTGAATAAAACAAAAATCAGTTTAGATTTGCTGTTTGCATTTGTGGTTTCAGAACATTTCAGAAAGATTAAACCCTAAAATTCCATGAAAATGTACTTCAGTTGTCAAGCAAGTTATCTTCTACAGCGATAATATCATCAATGATCTGATAGTGGCTTATGAATACTCCCCTGTTACCATGTTTTTGTTCTGTTTTCCTGCAGCGGTGCATTAATCATAACTATTTTATGTTTGATAAGGGGTCTGATAAGGGGTCTAGTTAGAAGTCTGTAGCCAGGGAGGGTTTGCAGTATTTCACAGAGCTCCGTCTCACTACCAAAGATCCAGAATTAGAGTCAGTGTTTCTTTTTAAATGAATAAATGTGCCATCTTGCCGTGTCAGAGAGCATTACTTTTAAATCTTACTTGTTAGATTTCTGCGTTACCTATTGGGAAAACTGAATCTAAAAATAATTCTGAGGTATCGAATACCGACACTCAACTATTCTGATCTTTCCGTGTACAAAATGTGCACTACATACTCGTAGGCTGGGCTGGACAGAACAACTGTGCGACATTAGATGTCAAAGGTCTATAAGCTTTTGTGTGTAATTGAAAAATTAATGAAGCCAAAAGAGTGGTGGTTCTCTTTGGTCCATGTAACAGATCTTTAGCAGATTAGGTGTTCTTTCCACCTTCATCAAGCCCCAGGCTGAGTATCAAAGAGTGATGTTTGACTCTGCATTTACATTTGAAAGCAAAGTGTATCAGCGTCTCTCAGCTTAGATAAATCTATTGTAATCTAATCTAATTCATTATATTCAGGAATCAGCCAGGGATCCCTTTTCAGATTATAAATGAGGTTTTGGGTATCATTTGGATTTTTCTGATACCAGTGCTTTTGATACAGTGCCAGTGCCTGAACTGATACTCCCGATAGGAAAAAAATGTGTTGAAAGTCAGCAGAAGAATAAAAGCTGTATAGGTATCAAAAATGATTTGCAGAAATATTTGTTTACGGTGCCAGTCAAACATGGGATAGAAAAGAAAACTGGCGTATCTTAACCTCTAAACGCCTGTTGTCGCATATTTGATACATACTTTTATGATACATCTAATCAATATGCTCAGTAAATCACTCAAACAAGCTTCTGAATACAAACTGATAATTGATAAAAATGCCCTCAAGTGGATTATCAGTTACCAAAAACATCTAATGAATGAAATGAGATACTAAAAATATATTTGTTAATTTTTTTGGAAATTTGGATATTTTTAAATTTCAGAAAAAAGTTAACTGAACATTTCAGTTCCAAAAAATTAGAATTTTCTGGCTACTATTTGTGCTTTCAGGCTTTAAGGGGTTAACATTTAAATCACACAAATTCCATGACGTATTTCTTCCCTTCATTGGATGGCATGGTATCAAAATGAAGTGTCGATGCCTGTGTTGTAATTCAGTGTGGTTGATATCTGATGTGTTGGTTCTGTAGACTGTAGAAAAAAATGGACAAAGTCTGTGTGATGTCAGCTGTTTCAGTACAATAGGCGGATTCAAACAGCTTTGAAGCCAGTCTGTGGCAGCCTCCATATTGAAATCGCTGTCTCAACTGAACCTTTGATCAACCTAACGGCAGACAAGAGCCCGCCCACTGAGCTCGTCTTCCTGTCAGCTAAGCTAGCACTTAAACTGGCCTTCTGGAGGAAGCTTCTGCCTGTCAAGCTATCTGCTAATCAGATGAGATGCACCATTCAGAGCACGGTCAAGTTTTTCCTGAATATTATCTAAACGATTGTGGTACAAACGAGCGTACAGTGGGTGGACATTAGCTAATAAGACATATTTCATTTTATGAACCAGGCTGTGAAAAAGTTTATACCTTGTGTAAAAATCAGCTTTTTAACATGTGTTGTATATGGAACTTCTGGTGTACCTGCAGCCAACCTCAAGTGGACACTCACTGTATTGCAATTTTTTTGCACTTCTGCATTGGCTTCATTTTTCAGGACCGGGTGTTGCCGCTTGGTTGGTACCCGTATGCTAGCCCTGGTTTCCGATACTCATCCAAGAAACGCAGGTTGCTTTGTTTGTGTTCAAAGCCGTAAATGGCCTTTCACCACCTTGCATGTCTGACCTTCTCAGCCCTACTACTACCTCCAGGCCCCTCAGATCCTCAGGCATGAGCCAGGTGGCTGTCCCTCGTTCTTATCATGAACTTTAAGGTGACTGAGATTTTGCAGTAAAGGCCCCTCAATGAGGGAACCCCCCCACAGCCCACTTTTGTTGAAGATATATCTGCAGAGTTTCTCTTTTTTTCCAGAACGTTGGTTCTTTTTGATAACAGTGATCACTAAATACCTTACTGAAATTGAAAGTGCATTGCCCCACTCTAAGTCAAAACCCTCAACTTTTGTGTGGCACAGATGAAAACTCTTGATAGATGAACTTTGTGCATAATTTTCCCAGTGAGGCAAGTTTTCACTGTTTTGCATCTGCAAGATGTGACAGTCTACCTGAGCAATTATTCAACAAGTGCTTTTCAGTCATATAGACCCAAAAATGTAAAAAAAAAAACAAAAAAAAACATATAGGGCAGGTGTAAAATTGTTGGGCTTATCCATTAAAGAGAAGTATAATACTGCATGGTTCCTACGTTAAAGAGGTGTCCAGGTCATACAGGGGCTGCTGTTACCTAATTGGCACCTAACTCGCTGATCCAGCTGTGCACATGGTGATGATTTTCTCTTAGAAGTGTGATATTCAAAAGGATTTATGTGAGCATCAGACAAATCAAGCTCTTCCAGAGCACACGGAGCTGAAACTGCACTTTTCCTTTATATCCTGTTGCATAAACCGAGAGGAACAAACACCTTGGACTGAGGATCCTCAGCAACAGTAAAGCACAATCAGACATGATGGGATATGTGATCTATAATAATGCACCTACTGTAGAGGAGAGGCTGCAGATCTTCCTGACTGTGTTCTCATTTGTTTGCAGTAATTATTTCATGGCTGCACCATTAAAGTGACAAGGATGTATTGATTTTTAAAGATGCTGCAGATACTGTAGCAGGCTGCTCCCTGCTTTGCCTCGTATATTTCCTCTGTTCATTGCTTCTCTGCTCTCCTTCCTGTCTTTGTAGATGCATTCACAGCTCCTCCTGATCTTGTGTATTTCTCTCCTTCATTTTTCTCTCCTTTCTTCGTCTCAGTGCGGTCCTGGTTTGAAGAGCAGTCAAGTGTCTCTTCTTGTTTCGCCTCGCTCTTTCTCTTCTTCACTCTGTCCTCGGACAGTCTGATAGCAGTGAGAATGGAGCCCATTTCTTCCTTTCATCCTCCGCTCTGTCACTTGCTTTCTCCTTATTCCCATCCGTCCTTCATCTGTTTCCTCTCTCTTTCTTCCCGAGACAGCTTGATAGGAGTCAGGACTAAACACTTCACTTGGCTTTTCTCAAAGTTTTCTGCTTTTTTCCTGTGAGTCCTTGAGGAAGAGAGAACACAACTTGATTCCTCTCTGTTTCACAGCGTCTTTGCCTCCCACAGTTCCAGTCCCCAGACCTGCACTGAGCCCCGGGCCCTTTATTAATTACCACTTAGTCCTTTTGTCATTACAAAACTGCCTCTGCTCTCTGCAGCTCTTTCCCTGGAGCAGCTTTTTTGTTGAGACCATGTTAGCTGTGTGCCTAACGTCTCTTCATGCCCGCAGGCTCTCGTGTTAAAAAGCCTTTAACTCTCACGTTTGAATCAGCTGCTGCTGTCACAGCATCACATCTGTTTACAGTTACAGCTCGCTCCAAAATGAACGATCTGGTCAGAGCTGAGAGGAGGTCAGGGCTGAGGATTCTTATCTGGCTCCTGTTCCCACTTTTAGATCAAGAACCGAGCTGATAGTTGCAGCCTGAAGACTCTCAGACTGTATGATCCCAGCTGCAGCATCTCCCTTTGGAGTTGACGGATCGCCGTCGGCTATGTGCTCTTGAAGGGGGTTAATGCATCCATCACTGGAGATAAATGGAGTTTATGGGAATTTCATGGCTCAGAAAGTATTAATAAATGTTAATGAGGTGAGCTGTAAGTTAATGATTGCCTGCACTGCCAATCTACAACCTCACAGCCGATGGTATGAGCGCCGTTTTGAGGGGGATTCTCTGTGCGTGTGGGTGTGTGATCCAATTTTACACTGCGCACTAATTCTAATAGGGCTTCAATCTGCTGTGAGCTTATAGTGACAGAGTTGATTGACAATGCTAACCCACAATGCCTTGCAGAGAAAGGAGCTGCTTTCTGAAAGGTAAAGAAATGCATTGAAACGCAATTACACACAAAAAATCAATAAAAGTCCATCAAAAGGGATAAAGGAATAAAATAAGAAAGAAATACAGTTAGAGAACTGAAATGCCTTTAATTTACACCACGCATAGGAGAAAAACATCCTGAGACCCCGCTCCAGTGTCTGAAAATGTCTGGAAACAAAATCATGTGTGTTAAATATCCTTGCTAGGAGTGTCACACTCAGAGCTCAGTTGGATTAACTCCAAACACATAATCCATAATGACTGGTTTTAAAGTTGTTTGTGAGGCTTGGGACCTGGAAGTTAGGCAGTAAGACAGATGTGATAATAGCCTAGCATGCATGTTGAGCCTGGCTGTGTTTAATGCAGGGCTGTCCAATTTGGGGCCCGCGGGCCAACTTTGGCCCATGAGCGATTATTTTTGGCCTGCTGCCCATGTTCACATTTTGATATATATGTTTTTTAATTATTATTTTCCCAGCAGTGTAAATATTTCTTTCCATATTTATTTATTGTTACACTTCCACTCCTGACCACAAATTAACATTGTGTTACATTGGGGTTAGGGTGGCGCTGTTGAGCTCCCGTCAGCTCAGATCTGGAAGCCCATGACCAGAGAGTGAGTCAGTGAGAAGATACTGGGGTCAAGCAGGGGTCATGGCAGAGATGAAGCGTGTGAGGCAGTGGCACACTGATAAGAGAAAATTTAAAAATAGTTGGGAACATGAGTGCTTTTTTACTAAAATTAATTTCAAGGCAGTATGCCCAATTAGTATTTGTGCCATATGGATGTTCAGTAATTTCATGCTGTGAAACACAATAAAGAATAGTGTTATTCATTTTCAAAATTACTTTGTATGAGATTTTATTTTGCACAATTATGCTAAAGGCATATTTAATTTCATGCACTGCAACATGAATGTTTAGTTTTGGCCCACAACCCTCCACCCCGATTTATTTTTGGCCCTTCACTGAAAAGAATTTGGGCACCCCTAGTTTAATGAAAGATACATTCTGATGATCCTGAAACAGTTTAAGTTGGACTTAGCTTTTTTGCAAACATAATTAAATTCTTTTTTTTTTTTTTTTTTTTTCAAATTACAGGTGTGAGTCTAGAATGATTTCTAAGTACTTAACATCATCAACCACATTGATGGGCTCATTACTGATCTGAATGATTTCAGAGCGTGCTGCGGGCCAATTGAAATCGTTTTGACACCCCTGATTTAAAACAAAAAAAGTTCTATCAGCTCAAAAAAATAGAGCTGGTAAAGCTGTTCTAGATTATTAAGTTAACACACTTCAGTTTCTTTAACAACCCTCTACTGTTTGCCCTGCCGGCCTTTCAGACCGGCAGGGCTCCATGCTGGTTTTGGTTCCTGAGCCTAATTTTGAATAGGCCGGTGTGTTCAAACTGAAAACAAAAAAAACATGGTTCTGAACATGAAAAGTTGGTTCTCAGCTGGAGCCAAAAATAGTTGGTTCTTTCTTGGGAGCTGTGACATCATCAGTGGGTGTATCACTTTCTAGTTTTTGAAGAGGAGCAGAAAAAAAAAAAGAAAAAGAGGTCAAAATGTTTGGTTGTGAGCATCGACAGAATTCCAGATGAAGCTGGAGAGTAGTAAAAGGAGGGACAAGTTATATGCCGAACCTGGTGAAGAGTTGGTGAAGGCCGGGTTCGCCTGGACACCAGACCAAATAAGTCATAAACTCAAGAAGCTGAAGAAGGAATACCGGGACAGTAAAAAAGACTTGGACAAAAGTGGAGCTGGACATGGTGATACATGTCCATCATGTCCTCCCACTTTGGTTCCGCTTTACCCGGTGTAAACACAGGCTGTCACGCCAGAAAGCACCAAGGTTCTAAGACTAAAGAGCAAGAACCAGATCTGTGTCTGTCTGAAAGCACTAACAGTCTGCTAACTTGGTGCAAGCCCAAATGGGTTTTTAAAATTTCATTTGTCAAAATCACGATTAGAATATAATTGTACACTGACATATTATGGCCTTCCCAAAATATGAAAAAATGAAAAGGATCGGTTCATCTTTAACCAAAAAGATGACATTTTTGAGAAAAAAACAACATATTTAGAATTTATAAAGTCATTTATTTACAAGAAACCAAACTTTTTCAAAGTTTTGACATTACAGACTCAACGATTTTGAGTTTTTGAGGTCATCATTCTACAACTCAAAACTGTGATTGGATATCCATAGTTTGCAGAAATGTCTCCTCTAAGTCAAGATGATAATGTGATGAATCTAATATCAAAAGTACTTCCTTATTAATCATTCCCGGTAAGAAGTATCGTTTAATTAAGCTCTCGTATGCTCCACTTAAACAGCTTCATCTGGAATGATTCTTCCAAGTTATAGGATATATTTTGGACTTCATAATCTTAGAAATTCAAACTTTTGGTTTGTGTAAAGATACCATTTTCCATCGCTTTTTTACCTTTAAATTTTTCATATTAAAAACATGTCCTCTTTATGTTTTTTATTCTTCAGAGGGATCCTAATGCACCGTCATAATAATGGATAGTTTGTCAATGAATATTTAGTTTGATTTCTCTGAGTGGGTCCTGGGGGGCTAATCTTTTCTTATAAGGGTTCTGGAGATCCTGAGGAAAATGTTTAGGAACTAGAGAGTCTTTAGGTATTACCCCCCCTAACTGTAACGTTTGTCTGTGTTTGCAGGTCTGGCGGTGGCCAGCGCGCTGGTGGACGTCTCTCAGCAGATGTGCGTGGGCTACAAAGAGAAGTCCGGAGGTCTGAGGAACCGCAAACAGCAGCCCACCGCACAGCCATCCACCTGTATCTGACCACATCCGCTCAATGTCCTCCTCTACCATCAACACCCAACGCTCTCCCATCAGCCCCCCGCCTTGGCCCCCTCCCTCAGAGACTTCCGCCAGCTCCGCTCTGGCAGGGGGGGAGGTGCATGCTGGGACGAGAACATTTCAGAGAGGGGCCGAGTCGTTCTGCAGACTGGAGCCTTGGGGGAGCTTCCCCTCCCTCTCCTCCTATGGGAAGCTGTGGGTCCCTAAGAAACTGATGGACAGATACTGGACAAAAAGAGGGGGAGCAGAGGAGGGAGGGAGGGAGGGACAGAGCGGGTGCTGACTTCACCCTTCCCCCTCGAAAGAAAACATTTTACATTTGTCGACACCGCCTCGTTAGAGTCGAGGCGGCCACGGCTTGCTGCTAGAAGAGATCCTTGTCTCGTAGTTTTTGAGAAATCCTGAGACTTTGCAACCCCGATATATTCTCATTTCACTTAAGTTATTGTTCTTTGTTTTTTATTGTTTTATTTTGAAGGCAAGAACAAACTGGACATGTTCAGCTGCAAATTTACACACAAAACACTCACATAACACTTCCAAAAACTCAACTTTCCAGGCTCTTGTACCTATTTGTCGCCCGTTGTCACCTGCTGTCATGTTCACAGCTCTGCACTGAGGGCGGGTGTCAGAGGAGTCCTGTACAGTTTGGCCTCCGAGCAAGCTAACAGCATGTTCAGTCTTCCTTTAATGAGGATCCACTGTAGGAGGCCGGCCAGGCAGCCAGCGCCCATCCTAAGAGTCTGTGACATTTCTAATCGTGTCTTGTGCCGCTGTCTTCTCCGTGGCCCGTCTCAAGCTTTGTCTCTCTCTCTCTCTTTCTGTGGCTGCCAAGCTAGCTAGGCTGCGTGTTTGAGTACAAAACAAGACCACAGGAAAAGATCCTACTTGGCTGGCTGTGGCATAAGCCAGCGATGATTGAATCTTTTCCAGATAATTACTCCTCCCATAGCTCTGCACTTACAGGTGCTCACTCATCAATGGGCTTCTCACACATGTTGGAAAACCCTCTGGTGTATGATCGTCCCTTTGGCAGCTCTGCTCCCATTCCGTCATGTGAAACAGGCTCCCTAGAGATCGTCTGGCTCTGATTGGCTGATGTGATCAGACTGATCTGTGTAGGGGGCAACAGTTTAGATTGTTGTCTGAAGAATCTATAGCATCTAATTGTAGCTCCCTGCTCCTGAATGCATCGCCTCTGCTACCCTTTTCAGCGGCAGGAGCCCTCTTGCTCTCCTCCTGCTGTTCGATTGGCTGTCGTTCCACGCCCCTGAGTTATCTACGGCAGCCTAGTCAGTCCATAAAACAGTGTAGTTTGTGATCATATTGATGCAGCTGCTTGAAATAACATCTCACTTTTACCAGACTAAATAAGCACAGACTTACCTAACCAGAGCGAGCAGCAATAATGCATGAGAATATTCTTATTTGAATTATTTAAATGGGCTTTTTTTATTTGGCAGCATATTCAAATTCTTGGGTTAAAGCAAGAAAATAACCACTCTGTCATCTAAAAATGCCTCTTTACGTCTAGAGATATCTGTCTTTGCTTTTCCTGCTTTTTCTATGGTATTTATCATTATTGTTCAGCTGTTTTAAAGGAAAAATGCTTCTTTTAAAAATAAGGAAAAATCCACAAGTCTTTTGAATCATCTTGTAAACATCTAAGGTTCTTTCTGAGAGCTCTAAAGTGCAAAAGACTTTAATTTTGAATCACTGCATCTCTTTATTAACCAGGAAAATCAGAGGAAATAGGCAGAAAACGGCAGGTTTCAGAATTTCAGCAGCACCAGGCTAATATACATTTGAAAGGTGTGCAGTTTCGGTGCACTAACATTCTTACAAGTGTGTCTTTTAATTGAATTGGCACAAAAAAGTTGGTTAAAACAGGAACATTCATCCCTTTTTCTCCTTTCCTCTTTGGCATGCTACATTTCACTCTCATTTCACATTTCACTCTCTTTGCATAAGGCAGCTCTCAGAGGATCCCTTCCCATTTCTGCTTTTCTTCTTCCTCTGCAGCCTCTACCTAAAATTTCTGGTCTGTTCTAAAGAAAAAAATAACTTTATTTTATTAACCTGGGGTTACAAGATACCAAAAATGACAAGAACAGGCTAGAAAACAGAAGGAATGTAAGCAGCAACAGTGCACAAATGTGAGGTAAATGTCCTGTAATGCATATTGTACAATTCTTTTTAAAAAAAATCAAAAGGATCTGTCTGCAGACCTTTATGGTGGGGCGTTTTAGGCTCATAAGTAGCAGACCTCTACAATGGGGTGACCTTGACCGTGGTGCAGGAAATGACATACGACATGACAATGACATATATTTTCAGGGGTTAGTGCTGTTGCCTCACAGCAGGAAGGTCCCTGGTTGGCTTCCTGCTTAGGGCCTTTCTGTGTTTGCATGTTCTCCCTGTGCATGCCTGGTTCTCTCCCCAGTCTTCCTCCCACCACCAAAAATATGCTCATTAGGTTAATTGGTGTTTCTAAATTGCCTGTTGGTGTGAGTGTGAGCATGCCCGGTTGTTTGCCCTGTAATGGACTGGTGACCAGTCCAGGGTGTACCCCACCTCTTGCCCAATGACAGCAGTGATTGGCTCCAGCCTCTGTGACCCCTAACGATATAAGTGGTATAGAAGATGTATGGATGGATTTACAGAGGGGGATAAATTTTACTTTAACACACCACAAACTAGGAAAAACCCAAAGAGGGTTAGGGTTAGGCACCTGAATCCTAAAGGTTAGGGTAAGGGGGAGGGGGTTGGAATTAAAAATAACATCACAAACTAAGGAAAAACCCAACAAACGTTAGTATGTCACTTCCTGCCCCATAGTTGAGGTAGCCGCATTGTAGAGGTCTGCAACAGATGTGTCTCAAAATAGAACTTTCAAATAGTCAATAGGATGTTTGAATTGGTCACTTTATTAGAAAATCTTTAATTTTATTCAGAAATGCCTGTTTTGCATGCTACATGTCTTTATTCCTGTGTAATGGCACCTCTAATGGACCCTTGGTTATAATTTTCTTCATTTCCCCCACCTGTTTTTCCATAATTTTCCAAGAGTACCTGGATGCAGAAGGACCTCCACTTCACACCGGAAGTCAGAAAATTGCCGCCACATCTTGTCTTCTAATACCGTTAGTCACTTGAACTGAACATCTTCTTCGTTCTTTTCTCTGTGTGTCACCGCCATATTAATAGAGGCAAGTCCGCCACGTAAGGAAATACAAGTAAACGAAAAATATGCGAGTGTTAAGACTAACAAGCACAGCAATTAAATAAGATTAATTTTAATGAATCAATTTATGATCCAAATTCACGTATCACTTAGCACAGGCATAATATGCGACGGGAGATTGGCTGGCTGGCCGGCAGTCGGCGTAGCTGCCATGTTGCCAGAGGCAAGTCGCTACGTCATTCAACACAACAGACAAGGATTGTGCAAGTTTTCAGAATAAAAAGCTCAAACGATGAGATTACATGGATTAATGAATCATTTTTAACAAATGATCCATGTCAAAATAACTGACAGTGAAACATAAAAGGAGAATCCGCTTTCTTGTATTTTCTCAGTTAAATAAAAGATGTACTCCATGATTTAAAATAAAATGATTCCTGTATATATATATATATATATATATATATATATATATATATATACACTTTCATTTATGTAAAGATGTTTTTTATTTTGAATTTATGTATGTGTGTGTATATATATATATATATATATATATATATATATATATATATATATATCATATTGATCTGATAAGCTTTTTATTCTGAAAACTTGCACAATCCTTGTCTACTGTATTGAATGACGTAGCAGACTTGCCTCTGGCAACAAGGCGGTCACATCAGCCTCCGGCCAGCCAGCCAATCTCCTGTCGCATATTATGTCTGTGCAAATTGATACTTGAATTTTGATCATATATCGATTTATTAAAATTAATCTTATGTAACCGCTGTGCTAGTTAGTCTGAAAAGTCACATATTTTTTGTCTGCTAGTATTTCCCCACGTAGCGGACGCTTATATTAATCTGGCGGCAATGGAGGAAAAAAACAACGGAGAAGACATTCAGTTTTACGTGACTACCTGTATTAGAAGACAAGATATGGCTGCCCTTGTCCGACTTCCGGTATGAGCCGGAGATCCTTGGCTGCATCCAGGTCCCTTTCTAATTTTCACCTTTTAACAGGTCCATTTTTAAGGATCAGTTCATGTTTTGATAAAGACAACAAAAAGCTTTAACTGAGGTGAAAAAGGAACAAAACTCTGGTTCTCTATATGGTGTCTGTGCATGCTGTGAGCAGTGAGGCCATTAGAATAAACGGGGGTGAATTAGCCATGAGCTGAGAGGCTAACAGGCCTCTTTACCAGCTTTTCTCCCTCTTTTTGCACAAAGAGCTGGCTCTGTTTGTGAACAACGGGAGCTCAAGACAAAGTAAAGGCAAAATGGTACCAACTGAAGATCCTTTTGGGAGCAGAAATAGTGTCTGTTATCACTGAGCTGAGCCAAATAATCCAGATCTCCAAAAACAGCAATTCCAATTTTTTTTTTTTTTTTTTGCATGGGCATAAATAAAGCCATACTAGCAGAATACAACAGATCATGTTAGTTAACTTGAATGCATGCGAGTGCTCGTTGCACCCCAGACCACCTCTGTGTGCAGACAGAGCTAAAGCATTAAAGGTTACCACTTGGTATCTGAATGCACAAAACAGATGTAAATTACTGTTAATGCATCATCCAAAAGGGACTGATTGATACTATTTAGCAGAGTGAGCAGCTACAATGTGCACATGTTTGCATGCATTCCCTTATTTATGCCTTTTTTAAAAGGGACTTTTGCTTTGGCAGCATTTCACAGAAAACCCTGAAAAAAACCTTAACAAGCATTCTAATTTTTGCAGAGAGAGAGAGAGAGAGCAGCTGCAGTGATTGTGTCAGCTTTTTTCCTTATTTGCAGTCTTTTTTTCTCTTAAATGAAACTTTTTGGTTGGGCACCTCTTGTTAAAAAACATTTATCACTTTTTCTTTAAATTGCCTCTTGTTCATGCTCTATTTTGTGTTCTATTTTTTACTCACATTCAGAGTTGCTCGTCTTCCTTTCCTCCTATCTGTTTTTCCTTTAAACATTACTTCTCTTTGTCGTTTGGGGGAAATGAGGGAAAGCACAGAACAAAAAAAAAATACAGAGAAGTAAAACAGAAATACTCAGGCTGCTTCTTTGAAACAGAGCTGTTGCTTTGAAATGTCACAGGTAATTTTCTGTTTTCTGAGGGCATCGCGGTGTCAGATCTGTGTTTCCTGCCTTTTTTTGTCTTTCCTCCTCCAGCGCTGAATATCAAAGCAGGCATATTTGCAGAGGATAAGCTGCAAACTACAACACCTGCAGGTCTGTGACTGAAGGCAGAGGCATAAAACCGATATAAAAAGTATACCACCTCCTGCCTCACAGAGTTATTAACTCCCCGCCCTCTGAGAAGTACAGTAATAGAACAATTTAATAACTCACATCTAGCCGTAAAGAATGCGTCGTATTTAGCTCCAGCCTCTCACACATGTTCAGAGTGGTAGAACTGCTCGGCGCCTGGTTAAAGGGCACACTTTTAGCACCAGGAAAAGGTCAGAGCAGAAAGCATGAACAAAGTTGACATTCTGTAATTATAGAGAGCTGGAAGTGCTCACAACTCTACTCAGTGACCTCCGGTGAGCATCGCAGCATTATTGAGTCAGCTCTGCTCGCACTTGCACTTCATTTTTATACTTTATCATTGCTGGTCTTTTGCTCTCTCTGCCACTAGAGTGACCTTTTTCTTGGCTGCTTTAAGTTTTGATGTATCCTCTGTCACTTCTGTGGAGACCGAGGGCCTGATTCACTGAGAACGGATTGCCTCTAAAAGCCTCAAAAATTGTGCGTCATTAGCTCACGGTATCTGCTTCGTCTTAAGGTCTGAGTCACAAAGCATGCAGTGCTAATGATATACAGGTGTAATCACTCTCAATAAGCTGTCCCACTCTGTGCAATTTGCCCCTATTTTGCATCTTAATGTGGAGAAAGCTATCTGCACCATTGTTCTTAGTGCAGCTGTGCTTTTATCCTGACACTAGAGCCAGTTGGCCTGTACCAACCTAAAGCACAATTATGCCCCCTTCCCTTCTGGCCTGCACTCCTGTTGCCCCAGGCCTACCTGGGTCTGAGCACACATAAGTCATCATGTCATCATATAACATATAAAGTTTCAAGATGCATGGTCTCACAGGAAAGAGTATAACAAAGATAACATGATAGCTATGGCTCTCTAACACTCAGCTGTTGTCTAAATTGATTGTTAGTTGAATCAGATATACTTTATGTTGCATGTTGTCCACCCATGCTTGTGCATGCGCTGATCCCAGCTCTTTCATAGGTGCCAGAACCAAGTCCCATGTCAGTGTCCTGTGCCTGAGCATGGTATAGAGCACTCACGTTAGTCTAACAAACGAGATATTTCAGCCGAGGCAGATTTGGTTACCTTACATAGGCCACTTGATTATGAGCTAGAAGGTAATACAATACTATTCCAACTTTATTGTGAGAAGGCTCCAAAAGGAATATTAGTTTCACCATTAAAGAAAAAGTTTCCTCCCAGTCTGGAGTAAACAAGAATAACACCAAGCCACACACGTGCATCCTTGCCATATGTGACAATTCCAGACTGTGAAAAATGTGAAGTGTACAGCCACTCATAGCCCCAAACTTATTAAACCCATGTTTTTATTGATAACAGTTATATTAAAGTCAGAGTTTGAAGATTTTATGTACAAACAATGTACTTAAAATCCATGCAGAGACCGAATTCAACAGTTCTCCTGATCACCGGAAAGTCTGCACATGACATATCTCACGAAACATGTGGTGCAGTTACCGCCGACTCACCTCAGACTGTAGTTTAGGTCATCTTAACTGCATGTAGCTGTTAGCACTAGTGTTTGTGAAACAGAACTTTTTAACACTGAGGGACAATTTGCATAAAAAGAGAGCAGTTTTTCCCAAGATATGGTCAAATAGCATCAGCACAAAGAAATACTGTTTGCCCTTTGAGTAAAACAGTCTTTTCGACTCATGTGCACGGGTATAGTGGGAGCAAAAGCCACACAATTCTTACCTGAATCTGGCCCTTGATGTATGAAGGTCACTGCCAATCAGCTGGACTTGATCAAATTTGATTGGCTGGTCTTATGTAGGTACAGCTACCCAATTGTTAACAGCAAGAAAACATAACAAACTTTGTATGACAAGCCATGCAAACAATCCCATTTTACAGTAATGACTTCATTTCACAAAGACACCTCCCTGTTAACTGGAAAGTTTGCACATGACATATCTTCCAAATGCAGTTACCACCAACTCTCCACAAATGGTGATTTTGTCACTCTAACCATACATGTCAGTTAGTGGTGGTATTTTTAAATAAGTACCTTTTTCCAATTTGGCCAATTTGCATAAAAAGAGGTCCGTATTTTTCCCCAAATATGCTGAAATAGCAGCAGCACCCCCAGATGTTGTTTGCTCTGCAGCACAGTTAGGGGTACATTTGAACCATTGTATGGCTCGTTAATTAGGCAGCATCTTTTTTGATTTGCACAGGTTTAGCAGGGGGAAAGCTGCAAAGTCTTTCCCTGAATGTGGCTCAATGTTTTTTGGTTGTTTGTAGGTATGGCTACCCATCTGCAAATTGCATCAAAAAATCTTCCTCTGAAACTCCTCATGAGTCATATTAGCTATGCAGTTAGTCCTACTGTTAAAATTCACTCAAAACAAGATATCAATTCACAAAGATACTCCTTCCTGATTACTGGAACTTTTCCATGACATATACTCTAAATACCATAGAGCAGTTACCGCCAACTCTCCACAGATGGTAGTATTGTCGCTCTTACCATGCATTGTTGTAAGTGTTAGAGTTTTTTAAGTAGAGACTTTTTGCAGCGAGGATTATTTGCGTTAAAAAGAAAGCAAGTTTGCCCAAATATGTGCAAATAGGAGCAGTGCACAGAGAAGTTGTTTGCTTTGCAGCCCAGTTAGGGGTGCATTTAACCTTTTGCGTGTCTTGTAAATTAGACAGCATCTTTTGACTCATTTGCACAGGTTTGGCAGGGCCAAAAGCTGCTCAATCCTCACATGAATCAGGCCAATAATGTAAGGAGGTTGCTGTGAATCAGCTGTACATGATAGAATCCGGTTGTTACTACTTACCTGCAAATTTCTCTGAAACTTCTCATTAGCCACATTAGCCATGCAGTGAATCCTTTAGAGTCACATAAAGCAAAGATCTAATTTCACTAAGACAGTCTTACTAGAGTCTTGCTGGAATATTTGCATATGACATATCTTCCAAATACTGTGGCGCAGTTACTGCCAACTCGCCATGGATGGTACTTTTGTCACTTTAACCAGCTCTGGTTTTATTTAATTTGTGAGGCCAATTTTCATTAAAAATAGGGGTAATTTGTCCCCAATTATGCTCAAATAACAGCAGCTCACTGAGTCATAGGGTGCATGTAACCCTTTGTCTTTAGAATTAGTGTTTTTTGACCTACTTGCACAGGTTTAGTGTGAGCAAAAGATGCACCGTCCCTTTGTGAATCAGACCCTTGGTGGAAGAAAGTTAACGTGAATCGGGTGAACATGATCAGATTTGATTGGTTTTCATAGGAATGGCTATCAGATTGAAAATTGGAAGGTAAATCTTCCTCAAATAAGTCCTTATAAGTTGCACAAGACATGCAATCAATCACATTTTTCTGCATACTTAAAGCTTCCTTTTTTCTTTTTTCAGCTTGCCTTTCCATTTCTCTTTTTGTTGGCTTGCTCTACTTTTTTTTGTATGCAATCAACCATGATTTTAAGGTGCTATTCAATTCCAAAATGTTGTAAATTGCTGACTTTAAAGTGAAACATTAGATTTATATACCGTAGCTCTGTGGCTACGTGGCTAATGTCATGTCAAACTTTTTTACCCCTTGTGTTTTGTTCTGCATGGCGAATTTGCAGGGCTTAACTCCTCTGGACACCCATATTTATAGAAAATGCTCATCTTGTGCTTCAAGCTAAAAATTGTTTGCAGGAAAAAAATAGTCCCCCACCCCCTCTGAGTGGATGGAGACCAAAGAGAGGCGAGCGAACAAAGTCACACTGACCCACTATCAAATGTGTGATGTGTTGCTGACACTGTAACGCCTGGAGCGTGCATGTTGTACATTTTTGTGCTCTGCAGCATCAGCAACACTCACGCTTTAACAGGAGCAGCTCTGAGATCAGCAGACTAGTCATAAATTAGATTTTCTGCAGGTGAGATGTTCAATTTTACGGTGTTCTCCATTTAAACCTGTTCCTCACTTTCTTGCATTCTCTGCTAACAGTCAAAATGAATAACTATGTGTTTCCTGGTTGCATATTTTGATTTAGATTCATGCAAAGCAAAGATCTCATTTCACAAATAAGAATCTGATTCAAATGTACTGTAGTAATAACTCAAAGAATGAAGATTGTGGTTTTGTTGCTGTTTTTGCTTTTCTTTTGTAAATGAATGTAAAATGAAAAAAAAAAAAAAAAAAAAACGCCTGTGCAGCCACGGTGTATCAGTAAACTGGAGCCCGCTGGGGATGGTTTGTAAATCCCAGCGGTTTCTTTTTGTTGCTCTGTGTGACAGAGCAGATCAGTGGTTAACAAAGACATCACAGAAACTGAAAGAAGTCAGGGGTCAGACTGTGTAAGCGCTGCTTTTCCTTGTTGAAGATGAACTTTTGAAGAGAAATGTGAGGCCTGCACAGAGCCTCAAAAACAGTCTTTTTCTTGCTCAGAGGAGATCCTGGGTCTGATAGTGTCTACAGATACATCCTTAAAGTTTTTCACCTCTGCAGTGTGATTCACTTACAACTTCTTAAACTATTTATTCTGTTTGTCGTCCTTCGTGGCCAGTCTCGCTCATTTTAAATTTCATTACAGCAGAGTGATGAAAAACAAACTCTGTTATCTGTAAATACTATTTGACCCAAATCTGCTGTCAGCAGCCTCACACTGGGTTCCTACACAGGTCTGCAAAGTCTCAAAGCATCCTAAAGTGATTAGAAAAATCAGAAAAAGTCCTTAATTTAAAGCATTTCCCTTGGATCACCCACACAGGAGTTTTCATTTACTTTTAGCTGATAAGACGGTTTTTTAGGTGCTTTGGAGTCTGAAAAAGTGCTTGATTGACATCCTAATTACTGTACTTTAAGGGTACAAAGAAGACATGCCTCTACCTGCTCCAGTTGTACAAAAGTGAAGCCAAACGCACCCATAATAGGCACTGATGTATTCACATTTGGAGCCATGCAATAGGGTTATTTAAGTCCCACTTCCATTTAACTCACCATGAACTCAAATATCCATCTGGTTGACAGCAGAACAGATTTTTGTATCCCGTCATGGAGAGTTCATTTACTCTCATGTTACTGTTCATGGCATTCCACCTCATTGTTCCCCCTCTAGTCTGTTGATTTAATGGACAAAACCAGCTTTTAAAAAAAATCTCAAATAGCTAATTACAACCAAATTTTTCAGAAAAGTAAACAATCAGCACAATAACAACCAAGGCTAGGTACTCACTAGACCAGTGGTTCTCAGCTGGTCTAGCATTAAGACCCAGCACCAACTCTTAAACAACTGATTGTGACCCAAGTTACTTTTCAATGATAACTGAATGTTTTAATTAGGAATGGCAAAGTCTAGATTTGTGGGTTGCACGGCACCGCAAGGTTTAGTGCTGTTCCTGGTTCACTTCCTGGTCAGGGCCTTTCTGTGTGGAGTTTGCATGTTCTCCCAGTACATGCTTGGGTTCTCGCCGGGCACTCCAGCTTTCTCCCACCACTCATTGGCTACCACTAAATTGGCTGTAGGTGTGAGTGTGCTTGGTTGCCTGTCTCTATATGTCAGCCCTGATTGACTGGTGACCAGTCAAGCATCCTCGCGACCCCCAACGGGATAAGCGGTATAAAATATGGATGAATGGAAAGTTTAGACTTGAGATGGAACTGAAGAAGCGTCAGAACGATGGAAAGCCCTTTTAGCATATATTTGATATCTGCAATTTAATCTTGTAGCTCTACTAGTACTTAAGTACTACTACTCAATTCTTGCTGACTAGAATGCAACTAGGCCTTACTAGTTAAGCAACAAGTGTTACTTGTCGTACTAGTAAGGTCAGAAATGTCTAATAATACTACTAGTGGACTTAAAGAATTTCACTAGTAAAGTTTCATTGTACTAGTAAAGTGTAGGCATCCACCACTAGGCAGTTTTACTTTACTTGTATGGTTTAGTTGTCGACTAGGGATGCATGATATTGGATTTTTTGCCACTGTCCAATATGCTGATATTTACAGATTATCTTAATCAAATACCAGTATCGATACGGATATTCAAATATGTATATCAGACCTAAAACTTCAGTCTTATAAGGATGAACAAAAAAACAAAATTGAGTACTTAAAGCAGTTTGAAGTTAAAAGATTGAGAATGAACAACGAAAAAAGACCTTAAGTGGTCTGTTGGACCAGCATAAAACTACAGACTTGTTAGCACACAAGGTAACAATTTATGGTCGAAAACTGCTTATCCCGTTGGGTGCAGGGGGGTAAAGCCTATCCCAGCTGTCAGTGGGTGAGAGGCGGGGTACACTTTGGACTGGTCGCCAGTCAATCATGCTCACTGTTATACCTACGGGCAATTTAGAGTCACCAATTAACCCAACAAGCATGTCTTTGTTCATGGGAGAAAGCTGGAGAACCCACGCATGCACGGGGAGAACATGCCAACTCCACACAGAAAGGACCTGGCCAGGAAGCGGACAAGGGACCTTCTTGCTGTGAGGCAACAGTGCTAACCCCTGCGCTGCCATGCAGCCCATGCCAAGACATCTGTTTTGAATATCGACAGAAACTTGTATATCTGCTGATACAAATAAGTTCAGTTTTAAGCAAGTTTTGCTCTACTAGTAAGGCTTTGTCAGGTTCTAGAAGGCTGAAGTTGAGTACTAGTAATTAAAAGTTGTAGTAGTAGAGCTACACAACGTTCATATTAGCGATATCAAATGCTCAAATGTATTTCCATGCAGACATTTGGGTTGCTATTGGTCAAGAAGAAGGTGGTGGTGGGTCCAGACTCTAGGCTGGTTAAGAACCATTGGACTTCATGACAGACATGAGATTGCAGGGGATAAATGTGACATCCTGGCTGAGAATACAGTATAGATGTATTAATGTTACACGCCATGTTTGTGAGCTGTAAAGGCCTACAGGAACGTTCAGCTGGTAATGCCCGGTGGTCTGCTTGCTCTCACTGGGATGTGAAGGTAATCCATCAGAGATAGCCCAGTCTGAAATTTCAAAACTCAAACAAGGTGGAAAGAAGCAACTTCAGATCAAGAAGGCTTTGACTCAGTTCGTAACAGTGAATTAAACTGGATGCAACAATACTTGTCCTACTTAGATGAAAAATGGCTGCAACAAGCCTTAAATCGGGCCACTTTAACCTCAACACGTGTATGAAAATGCATTGTAATTTTTAAGTTTGTCCCATCTGTTAACATGGAGGAGGCGGAGCCCATCACCTGTTCTGCAAGGCAGAGCTCTAGATAGCTTGGCTTCACTTTTAGCGAGCAGTCATGCTGTCCATCTTATACAGTCTACAGGAATAGCTTAATTAATCCCATGTAAACCCTGATTTTAAGTCTTTTTAACTGCAGTAGACCAGGTCTTATATGTGGAACTATTTGACGCAAATGTTTGTTTACCTATTATTCAAACTTTGGGTCATTATGAATTTTCATTGTCCATTTTTTGGATGATTTTTGTGCCCATCCGATACTGATCTGTTACCATCCTCCCCTTCCCTGTAAAGACCTCAAATCAGCTGCATCATTTTAGGTTTCTTCAGAGGCCTGGTTTCTGTCTGCCATGCTGTGAACCCGTGTGTTTTTACTGCAGCCTCACAGCAGGGGTCCGCTGGTCCTGCTTGATAGGACCACAGCCAGCCTGTGACCGTCTCCTCCCTCTTTTCTTTGTGCTCAATCAAGGGCTCAGCTTGGGTTGTTGTGTTAGATAGAAATCACACTGTGGCTGCCTCTTAATGCGTTTCTGGCTTCTAACTGAATCTCTGTGGTTTGAAGGTTAGTTTTTGGCTTTAGTATGCACTTTCAGGTATCAGCTTTATTTTACTCTTGTTTGGATCACTTTGAGCTGTCAGTGGAGTTTGTGCATTGAACAGATCATTGAGGGGGAAGATGATTCATACCACATGTTTGTCATCATGAAGCATTTGCTAGAATGACATTGTTGTTTATTGAAATAACCTTTGCAAGTAACCTTGCAAAGCCGACAGACTGGCCAGGTTCCATATCTGTCATGCAAAGCTCAAATCCAAAAAGATTGTGCATGTCTGAGAACCTCACAAAATGGCATTATGTCTCCTGACTGGCTTTGGCATGAGTTTGCAATTGTTTTTGGCAGTTTTGTTTGCAGTATAAGCCGATATACAACACTCACTGTATTTGGGAAGGGCAAACGGTGAGGTGCATCCCTGGCAATGGATATGTGAGATAGTCTGTCTAGTGTGTCAGGTTATTGCTGGTGTATTGCTGTTTCTTTCACCTTTATATCACTGGACTTATTGGAAAGAATGTGCATCGACCCAGAACTCTGGACCGCAGAGTTTTTAACAATGAAGAAATTAAACTAGCAGAAAGAGAAGCCAGGGTGATAAATTTGATTGAGTTTGCATATGCAGAGTTTTGGGCAGCTATAGTCATAGAACAGATCTAAGTGGTTAGCAACACTAGCTCAGTTTGGAGCATGGCCAAGTTCTTCTTAAATCTTCTTCCACTTACCCGGGGTCAGGTCCCGGAGATGTCCCTCTTCCCAGCAGAGTTTTCCAGTTCCTCCTGAGGGATGCAGAGACATTCCCAGGCCAGATGGGATATATAATCCCCCCCAATAAGTTCTTGGTCTGCCTTAGGAGCTCATCCCAGTTGGACTTGCCTGGAAGACCTCCACAGGAGGCATCCTGATCAGATGCCTGAACCACATTAACTGGCTCCTTTTGATATGAAGGAGCAGCCGCTCTGCTTCGAGATCCTTCTGGATGTCCAAGCTTCTCACCCTATCTCTAAGGCTGAGCCCAGACACCCTCCTGAGGAATGTCAATTCAGCCACTTGAACCCGCGATCTTATTCTTTCGGTCTTTACCCAGAGTTCATGGCCAGAGGTGAGGGTTGGGATATAGATCAACTGGTAAATTGAAAGCTTTGCCTCTTCACCTGCAAAACTGCTCATACTGCCTGTAAATCTACCCTCACTCGTGAACAAGACCCCGAGATACTTGAACTCCTTCACTTGGGGCAAAGACTCACTCCCCACCTGGAGGGAGAAATCCACTGTTTTCTGACAGAGAACCAGAAAACAGTGGATTTTGGCCACACCACCCTTAGCACAGCTGATCTTGTCTGATCTCAGAAGATTTTTAAAACAGTGTCAGCGAAAAGTCCTGTGTGGGTGATAAAGAAAATATTTTGCAGATAAAAACCATTAACTGTAGAAAGCACAGATGAAGTCTGAGTGTTGTCAGCCATTTGATTACTGAAGCCATCATTTGATGCATGGTACATGGTGGTCACTGTAATGAAAACACTCTGTCAAACTAATACTTGGTCAACCTAAAAACCATATATGAAGTCATATCAGCCATTCCCCTTATAATAGGGATTATTAGGTCCAATAAGGACCTGTGTCTACAGCCAGCCTTTTTAGCACTTACAGTGCATCTGTGCATCTACAGTGTATCTACATGACCAAAAGATGACTTTTTCACACTATCTGTAACATTGCTTCAAAATAGCTGTGTGCTTCATACTCCTGTATTTGAAGGAAATAATACTCTTCAGACATAAACAGAAAAGACAGACAGGAGCTACTGCTCCGTGTTTTCTTGTGCGGTCCCTGTCACCACCAGCAGATTGCACACCATGAACTGGGTTGCTGGTGTTTCCAGTGTACTGTCCAACAAGCTCTACGGATGAGCCATCGGCTGGTGTTCCACCATGCCCCAAACCCAGACTGAGTTGACCATAGATGAGGATGGTCAACACAGTGGAAAGGAATCCTGTCCTGACTAGGCAGCTGCAGACCTGAAAACTTACCCTTAGTAGGACAAGTTGGATTTGTTTCCCCTCTGACATTGTCAGAATTCCCACTCTGTCTTGATTTTGATTGGACACTGAGGAGTGCAGCGTTGTCCCAAAAGTTGAACAGTTTTTAATGCTTAATGCATGGTGACAAAAACAAGGTGTATTTTCCACACAGGGCGTTGGACGCTGGGATACTTTGGTCTTGAACTGAAAATAAGTGCTGACAGTAGGACCCTAATGCTGATTTTTCCAAACTCATTTTGACTAATACCAATACATAGAGACAGAGCAATGCTAAAAATGTCACCATTTCATTGTACATTCATGCATTTTGTTGGAAAGTGCTGCAAAAATGTTGGCTGTAGTTATCAGCAGAAATATAATGCCACTGATATTGTGCATCCCTTAAAATTACACATACCTCTTATCCATCTTGAAATTATAAAAACCATAAAGACTATTCCAACCAAAACCCCGTTTTGAAGCAGGCTGTGAACTTCCAGTGCTAAAAACACCCCTTTTTTTCTTGAATCCCAACCCCTCTTAACCTGGACCCCCCTAGAAGTGACAAATGAAAACTCAAGAGCACAAAACAACCCTTCACTCTGTCCACAGAAAGCCGGACTCACTCCGATTAAAATCTCCCTTCCCGCATGAGAGCCCAGCCCTGCTGGTAAACATGAACTTTACTGTGTGCATGCTGCTGATGCTGCATTGCAGGATTCCTGGAGTCCTAAAGTTCAGATTTTCCGGATGATTACTGCTCTGTTTTCATTCGGAGCCGCCTGGATGTGTAGTGGCCCCTGAGCTCTCGGAATTATTCGAGACATGTGGGAGTTTGCAAAGGGAAATGTGTAGGAACCCTGTGCCTCTGTACCCCGGAGAAAATGTCCTTTTTGTTTTGATTTATCGAAACGAGCAGCTCCCTCTATATCGCCTGCTTTCCAAGCCTCAAACTTTATCGGGTAACTTTACACTGGCCTTATTCCTGCTCATTAATCTCTGATAGTAAAAGTGCAACAAATGCATATTTATTAACTGGAAACCGCCCTTATATTCAGAGTACAAGCAGAGTTTTTCTCCAACACTGGCAGCGTTAATATGAGGATTAAAGCAGAATGAGGCCGGTGTAAATCAGGCATTACCCTCTTTCTTTCTGTATCTCTTTGTATAGCGGCATTATATATACTGAGAAGTAGTTTGTTAATATGTATAATTTAGCAGTTGCTGTTTTCTTTGTAAATAATGAGAAAGTATTGTGAATGACATTTGTTGAATGGTTTTAAATAATCATTTACGGCGAACCTCTCCAAGCTTTTATAAATGTGACTGCAGTACATAGCATATTTTGTATGTCAGAGCGCAGTGTAAAGATGAACAAGCATTACTAGAAGCTGATGAAACTATGTGTAAAACTTGAGGTTAATAGCTAACTGAACTTGTAATTACTGATGTACATAAAAGAATGACAGAACATTTTTGTCTATTATTAAATGTCAAAATCCAACTCAGCTCTGTTTGTCTTCATCTGTCTGCGTTTAGCCCAAATTTAACCTCCTTCTCTACAGCCTGCTTGCATCTTCCTGCAGAGCCAGAGGGGCAGTGCATGCTAATATGAAATCTTTCTGGTAAGATGTCTTTCAAGTAAGTGTGCTGAAGTTTTTTAGGATTTCTTTGATGGTGCGACTACAAATGCAAACGCCACCGGCGGCCCCCAGAGGCACCAACGTTCACCTTACGATGCACAATGTTGGAAGAAGTTCAGGGAGTTATTTTAAAATGAGACATCATCTGAGGAGCGTAAATATGCTCATAAACACGGCAATCTGCTCCGTGGAAAAGTTTTCCCAAGTCAGGTGGCAGAGGAGAGTTTAGGAGGTGTCCAAATTGGGATGGTTTTTGGGCAATAGCCAAATTACCAGAGAAGTAACGTGATCAAAATAAAAGCTTCAGACATGCATTGACTTCTTTATAGACTCCTGTCAAACTTTCGGTCACATATGATGACACAAAGGCGAAGTAGGGTCACTCTTAAAAATTAAAATGGATCTGTTAATATTCAAGATAAAACACATAGTTTTTGAGTTAATGAAGTTATGAATTTATGAGAAACCAAAGTCATTTTTTTTGTTTTAAAGGGATATTTCAGTATTTATGAAGTTGTGTTGGACAAGGTACTTGGTGATATAACAGCATTAACCGCCAATGATTTCAGTGAGTGTTACCCAGGGTTGTCCAAACTTTTTCAATGAGGGCCACATACAGAAGTATATAAGAATGGTGGGGCCACTTTCATATTCCTCGCCTTGAGGGTATTTAAGTACAGAAGACCAATCTAGTGAAAGTTATTACATGCTCAGAGGTTGAATACACCTAAATGGCTTGTTAATTGCTGACAAGGCAGTCATTTTCAGGATCTGGGGTAGCCAATCAGATTACAGGGTGCCCCGTTTGGCCCTGGCTACCACTGGCTCCGCCACTGAAATGCCATTGGTGCTGCTATTTGCTGCAGTAATCTATCAGGACTTTATTAATCAAGATAACTTCATGTCAAAATGTTTGTTTACAGAATCAATGTGGGAGTACTACTGCTGAAACTAAAAAGTACGTTACAGTTGAGCACAAGCTTCGTCATCTCATGCGGGTCATTTTTCATTTTATCAAAAATGGATTGCAGGGGGTGCACAGATTTGGTCGAGTGGTTTAAGGTGCGCCCCATGTATGCGGGTGGCCCAGGTTCAAATCCAGCCTGTGGCCCTTTGCCACATGTCTCTCCCCACTCTCGTCCCTGTTTCTGAGTCTATCCACTGTCCTCCTCTATCAAAGAAAGGCACAAAATGCCCCCCAAAAAATCTTTAAAAAATGGACTGTGGGTCGCATTTGGCCCCCAGGCCATAGTTTGGACATCTCTGGTGTTGCCTCTTCAAACTGGATGCATATTACCATAAGTATTTGGACTTTGAAGAGGCATTCCTGTAAACTGGGGATATCTAAAGAGAGAACAATACACAGCCTCCAGGAGACAACTCTGATCCAAACAATGTTTTGACTTTTGCTTCCATAAATTTACAGCGATATAAACTGGAAGTTCACAGTTTTGAAGACATATAATATGGACTTTTTAAACTTGAAAATGTATACATTTTTTCCCTTCATAATTAACTTTAAAAGGATATTTTGGTTTTTTTTAAGTTGGGTTGTATACGTGCATATCAGTAAATTAGAATATCATCAAAAAGTTGATTTTTTTTTTCAGTCATTTAATTTGATTCATTAAACACAGACTGACATATTTCAGATGCTTAGTTTTTGATTTTGATGATAATGGCTTACATCTAATAACACCCCCAAATTTAGTATCTCAGAAAATTTGAACAATAATAAAAAAAAAAAAAAACACACAATAACAAAAGGATTTTTAACTGTTGGACTACTGAAGAGTGTGAACATGTACAGCACTCAGTACTTGGACGGGGCTCCTTTTGAATGATTTACTGCAGCAATACAGTGTGGCATAGAGGCGATCAGCCTGTGGCACTGCTGGGGAGTTATGAAGCCCAGGTTGCCCTGATAGTGGCCTTCAGCTTCCTCTTCACAAAACCCCATAGAGAATCTATGGGGTTTAGGTCAGGCCAGTCAAGCACAGGGACACCATGGTCCAGGTATTGGTACTTTGGGCAGTGTGGGCTGGTGCCAAGTCCTGCTGGAAAATGAAATCAACATCTCCATGAAGCTGGTCAGCAGAAGAAGTTTGAAGTTCTCTAAAGCTTCCTGGTAGATGACATTCCTGTGCTGACCTTTGACCTGATAAAACACAGTGGACCAACACCAGCAGATGACATGGCTCCCCAAACCATCACTGACTGCAAGCGCCTTGGACTCAGTGCCTCTCCCCTCCTTGGTTTCCAAATGAAATGAAACATTTACTTTCATCTGAAAAGAGGACTTTAGACCACTGAGCAACAGTCTAGTCCTTTTTGTTCTTAGCCCAGGTAAGACGCCTCTGACGATGTCTCTGGTTCAAGAGTGATTGACACAAGGAATGCCACTGTTGTAGTCCATGTCCTGGATCCGTTTGTGCATGGTGGCTCTTGAAGCAATGACTCCAGGTGCAGTCCACTCCTTGTGAAGGTCCCCTAAATTCTGGAATGGGCTTCGTTTGATGACCCTCTCATGGTTGCAGTTCTCCCTGTTGCTTATGCACCTTCTGTTTCACCACATTTTCTCCTTAAATTCAGCGTTCCATGAATCTGCTTGGATACAGCACTCTGTGAACAGTCAGCTTCTTTAGCAGTGACCTTTTGTGTCTTACCCTCCTTGCGCAGATTCTCATGAATTTACAACTTTTTCTCAAACACATGTTGAGGGAGCATAAATGAGCCTTGAATCCTGAATCCTGTAAAAACTTAACAAGGGCCTTGGATGGTCTAGTAGTTAGGCTGTGCGCCATGTACTCTTGCAGCCCAGGTTCAAGTCCAACTTATGACTCCTTTCCTGCACCCCTCTCAGCTCCCCTCTCTGACTCTGTCCACCAACCTCCTCTATCAAAAAAGGCATTAAAAGCCTAACAATAAATATTGAATAAAAGGAATCAACTTTCTGTATAGAATTGGAAATTTTGTTGTGACCAATGCAAAGACAAGGATCACTAAAATCATGTTATATAAGGATAGGGATGTTTGTGACAGGAATTCTGACAGATTTGTTCCGTCAGAGTAAAAGGTCAGGAGATCAATGAAAATCTATCAGGCTCCAAGGTTATAAACATCCTGAGCAATGCTGTGGTCAAAGGTCAAAAACATTATGTCCTATATATCTCTTTCTTAACACTCACTTTACATCGATGGAAAAAATTCTTGAGGTGAAGAGAAGTTCATGACATGGTGAGAAAACAAGTCCAGGAGGAATCAAACCTGGCCTTTGTTTGGTTTATTCTCTCTTGTACAAGAGCCCTGGGAGGGTCATTGGTAAATCAGTATTCATGGATACCATTACACCATGAAGACTAAAAGCAACTCAGAGAAAAGGTTATTGTAAAGTATAAGTCAGAGCTTTATGGGAGAGTGGCAAAGAGAAAGCAAAGAATTTACTAAAAGACATGTGGGAGACTCCATGGTCAAGTGGGAGAAAGCTCTTTGGTCTGATGAGCCCAGAGTGCAGCTTTTTGGCCATCAGACCAGACGCCAAACACAGCGCATCACCACAAACACACCATCCTCACTGTGAAGCATGGTGGTGGCAGCATCATGCTGCGGGGATGCTTCTCAGCAGCCAGCCCTGGAAGGCTGTCAGCACAAGTACAACCATGAGGCAAAAACACAAGGATAAAATCCTCAGTATAATGAAAATGTCTGTATCATCCTAACTCTCCAGTATTTCTGGATGATTTTTCCTCAGACACAGTGACACTTCTGGACCCCAGCCCACTATCAGTCTGTCTGCTGTATGTGTCACGATGTCTCACTCTGGATTAAAAGTTCAGGACAAAAAGTTTTTCCCCACGGTGGTTTGTCAGAAAATGACACATCGTGCTGTCTGCTGCTCCAAGTAGGCTACAAAAAAAAGAGAACAAATGTTGGGAATTATTATTTGTAAATACACTTTTCCCCAGGCTTGTTTTCAAATAATCGCTGCTATTTTTAAGCCGGTGTTGATGTTTGCAGCCCTGAAGCTAAAAGCAGCAGGAGAGGCTGAGTGTCTGAGAGCTGCTCACTTCTTACCAACAATTATTCTGCTTTTACTCTCATTTATGCTCTCTTTCTTTCTTTCTTTCTTTCTTTCTTTCTTTCTTGCTGTCTGTCCCGTTTCTCTTCCTGTCGTTTTCTTCCTACACTGAGTTCTTTCTTTGCCCCTTCCTTCTATCCTAACTTCCTTCTTTTGTTCCTTATGCCCTCTATCCTCTATTCCTACCTTCTTTACTTGAATTATTTTGTGTTCCTTCCTTCTTTTATTTGTTTGTTCATTCTTTCCATCCTTGCTTAATCTTTCTACCTTCCTCCCATCCTAGTTTCCTTTTTCTTCAGTTTGTTCATTCCTTCAGTCAATCCATCATTCAATCCTTCCTTCCTTCCTCCCTCACTTCCTTACTTTATTCCCTTCCTTCCTTCCTTCCTTCCTTCTGATCTAACTTCCTTTATCCAGGAATTTTCATTCACTCATTTCTTTTTGTTAGTTCATTAGTTCCTTCCTTAATTTCTTTCTTCCTACATTCCTTTTTTCTTCCTTCCCTTTTCCATCCTAGCTCCCTTCCTTCCTCACCTTTTCCTATTTTATCTTTCTTCCTTCTTTCTTCAATCATGTCCTTCTTTATCTTTCTTTCTTTCTTTCTTTCTTCCTTCTTTCGTCCCATCCTTTCTTCCTTTATCTTCCTTCCTTCTTTCCTCCCTTCCTGCCTTCCATCCTTCAAAGCTTCCTTCCTTCCTTCCCTTCTTCCTTCTATCCTTTCTTTATTCATCTTCCTTCCTTACATCCTTCATTCCTCCCATGCTAGCTTCCTTCCTCCCTGCCTTCCATCCTAGCTTCCTCCCTTCCATTCTGCCTTCCATCCTTGCTTCCATCCTGCCTTCCATCCTAGCATCCTCCCTTCTGTCCTTACTTCCATCCTGCCTTCCATCCTTGCTTCCTTCCTGCCTTCCATCCCAGCTTCCCCCCTTTCTTCCTTCATGCCTTTTATCCGTGCTTCCTTCCTCCCTGCTTTCCCTCCTTGCTTTTGTCCTTCCCTCCTTCCATCTTATCCTCCTTTCTTCCTGGCTTCCATTCCAGCTTTCTTGCTTCCTTCTTTCATGCTTTTCATCCTCGCTTCCTTCCATCCTGCCTTCCCTCCTTGCTTTCTTCCATCCTTCTTTCCTCTCTGCCTTCCATCCTTGCTTCCTTCCTGCCTTCCATCCTAGCTTCCTCCCTCCCTTCCTTCCTTCATGTCTTTCATCCTCGCTTCCTTCCTTCCCGCCTTACCTCCTTGCTTCTTTCCTTCCTTCCTGCTTGCCATTCTAACTTCCTCACTTCCTTCCTTCCTGCCTTCCATCCTATCTTCCTTGCTTCCTTCTTTTCATCTTCCATCCTGCCTTCCATCCTCTCCCCCTTCCTCGCTTCCTTCCATCCTGCCTTCCCTCCTACCTTCCTTCCTTCCTTCTTTCTATCCTTTCTTTCTTTATCTTTCTTCTTTCCTTCTTTCCTCCTATCCTTCCTTCCTTCCTCTGTTTTCATTGTCTCATTCTCAGTCATCCTCTCCCTCTCTTTCTCCTCATGTTTCTCTTCCATCTGTTATTTTCTGTCTCTCTTGTTTTCATTAAGCTGTTCCTCCTCACCTGCTGCTCCCTCTTTTATCCCCTCCCTGCATCTCTTTTGTTTTTCACCGTCCTGTCTCCTACTTCTCTAATCTCCCACCTCCTCTTTCACTGTTTTTCCTCGTCATTTTCATCAGTTACCTTCATCACTTTTTACTGTTTTGTAGCTTTGTACTTTTTCTTCCCTTTTTCTCATCCTCCATCCTTTAAAAATCCTCTTTCCTTGTTTTTTTTTTATACTTTTTGTCTCTGACCAGTACATTGCCTTACATAAAAATGTCATCTTTAAGGACACTCTTATAGGGGACACTGTGACACAGCCAAGAGTTTGGTGTAGCGTTAGTAACTAGTTAGATTTGGGGAGTTGCATTTACAAACCTTGCCAGGTTAAATCCCCTCACTCTCCCTATCCCAGTGCTGCTGTTTATTTTTGTCTGCTTAGTTGCAGTCTTCCTGGTCAGGTGACCTGCTGCAGCCAGGCTGACTCAGGTGTGAAGTGGGGGAGGGGCTAAAGGAGAACAAAGGGTGAAGGTGAAATGTTTGGAGGGATTTTGGTCCTGCTGAAAGAGAATAGCACAATTCTACAAGGACGCTGTCTATAGAAGACAGAAGATTGCTCTGTTGTTATGGTGATGCCTCCTTCATGCAAGAACACTGAGAGAAGGAGGGCCATCAATATTGGAGCTCAGCACAGAAGAACCTCCAAGAGTTGAACTTAGAGGAATGCTCAGGTGAGTCATTTGCCATTGGAATATGTTTTTGTATTTTCAATGCATTGCTTTTGATTTTGTTTTGGCCTGTAGAATTAGAGGGGACTATTGAAAGTAAAAGATATTTTCTTTGATTAATTGATTTTCGGTCATTAAATTGACATTAAAGCATGCATCTGAGTTTTTGTGTGGGAATTTTTCCAGATTTATTTGACACTTGTGTGTTCAGGAATTCTTTCCCGCTCATCCTCCTTAAAAAAATTAAATGATAATTTAAAGCAGTTTGAAACTCGTAAGTATAAATAAGCTTTAGAAATTAAGCTGTCTGTAATAACACTAACTAAGTAAATAGAAAATAGTTGTTTATTGACATAAGATTCAAAACGTTGTGACATCCAAAAATGCCGATCAACTGAAAGTTATCAGCTACTTTGTAAAGTTTTGTGTGGCAGTTTTTCATACAGGTGTTAGCTAAGGGTTGTCTAGCAGTACGAAAATAGTATAGTATAACATGATGTCAGAAATGTCATAGTGTAACATGATGCCATAAACATCATACTATAACATGATGTCAGAAAAACCATAGAAGACCATGATCTCCAACACTTCATAGTTACATGATGTCAAAAAGGTCACAGTACAACATGATGTCAGGAAAATCACAGAATAACATGATGTCAGAAACATCATAGTATATCATGATGTCAGAAAGGTCATAGTATAACATGATGTCAGATAGGTCATAGTATAACATGATGTCAGAAATGTCATAGTATAACATGATGCCAGAAACGTCATAGTATAACATGATGTCAGAAAGGTCATAGTATAACATGATGTCAGATAGGT
Organism: Cheilinus undulatus; assembly: GCF_018320785.1. NCBI lineage: Eukaryota > Metazoa > Chordata > Actinopteri > Labriformes > Labridae > Cheilinus > Cheilinus undulatus. Next base: position 7,185,853 of record NC_054882.1, on the reverse strand, counting down.
CATAGTATAACATGATGTCAGAAATGTCATAGTGTAACATGATGTCAGAAACATCATAGTATAACATGATGTCAGAAAGGTAATAGTGTAACATGATGTCAGAAATGTCATAGTATAACATGATGTCAGATAGGTTATAGTATAACATGATGTCAAAAAAAGTTCATAGTATGACATGATGCCAGAAAGGTCATAGTATAACATGATGTCAGAAAGGTCATAGTGTAACATGATGTCAGAAAGGTCATAGTATAACATGATGTCAGAAAGGTCATGGTATAACATGATGTCAGAAAGGTCATAGTATAACATGATGTCAGAAAGGTCATAGTGTAACATGATGTCAGAAACATCATAGTATAACATGATGTCAGAAAGGTCATAGTGTAACATGATGTCAGAAAGGTCATAGTATAACATGATGTCAGAAAGGTCATAGTGTAACATGATGTCAGAAATGTCATAGTGTAACATGATGTCAGAAAGGTCATAGTATAACATGATGTCAGAAAGGTCATAGTATACCATGATGTCAGGAAGGTCATAGTATAACATGATGTCAGAAAGGTCATAGTGTAACATGATGTCAGAAACATCATAGTATAACATGATGTCAGAAAGGTCATAGTGTAACATGATGTCAGAAAGGTCATAGTATAACATGATGTCAGAAAGGTCATAGTGTAACATGATGTCAGAAACATCATAGTATAACATGATGTCAGAAAGGTCATAGTGTAACATGATGTCAGAAAGGTCATAGTATAACATGATGTCAGAAAGGTCATAGTGTAACATGATGTCAGAAATGTCATAGTGTAACATGATGTCAGAAAGGTCATAGTATAACATGATGTCAGAAAGGTCATAGTATACCATGATGTCAGGAAGGTCATAGTATAACATGATGCCAGAAACGTCCTGGTATAACATGATGTCAGAAAGGTCATAGTATAACATGATGTCAGAAAGGTAATAGGGTAACATGATGTCAGAAATGTCATAGTATAACATGATGTCAGAAAGGTCATAGTATAACATGATGTCAGAAAGGTCATGGTATAACATGATGTCAGAAAGGTCATAGTATAACATGATGTCAGGAAGGTCATAGTACATCATGATGCCAGAAAGGTCCTAGTATAACATGATGTCAAAAAAAGTTCATAGTATGACATGATGCCAGAAAGGTCATAGTATAACATGATGTCAGAAAGGTCATAGTGTAACATGATGTCAGAAAGGTCATAGTATAACATGATGTCAGAAAGGTCATGGTATAACATGATGTCAGAAAGGTCATAGTATAACATGATGTCAGAAAGGTCATAGTGTAACATGATGTCAGAAACATCATAGTATAACATGATGTCAGAAAGGTCATAGTGTAACATGATGTCAGAAATGTCATAGTGTAACATGATGTCAGAAAGGTCATAGTATAACATGATGTCAGAAAGGTAATAGGGTAACATGATGTCAGAAATGTCATAGTATAACATGATGTCAGAAAGGTCATAGTATAACATGATGTCAGAAAGGTCATGGTATAACATGATGTCAGAAAGGTCATAGTATAACATGATGTCAGGAAGGTCATAGTACATCATGATGCCAGAAAGGTCCTAGTATAACATGATGTCAGAAACATCATAGTATATCATGATGTCAGAAAGGTCATAGTATAACATGATGTCAGAAATGTCATAGTGTAACATGATGTCAGAAACGTCATAGTATAACATGATGTCAGAAAGGTCATAGTATAACATGATGTAAAAAAAAGTTCATAGTATGACATGATGTCAGAAACGTCATAGTATGACATGATGCCAGAAAGGTCTGAGTATAACATGATGTCAGAAAGGTCATAGTATAACATGATGTCAGAAATATCATAGTAGAACATGATGTCAGAAACATCATAGTATAACATGATGTCAGAAAGGTCATAGTATAACATGATATCAGAAACATCATAGTAGAACATGATGTCAGAAACGTCATAGTATAACATGATGTCAGAAACATCATAGGATAACATGATGTCAGAAAGGTCATAGTATAACATGATGTCAGAAACATCATAGGATAACATGATGTCAGAAAGGTCGTAGTATAACATGATGTCAGAAACATCATAGGATAACATGATGTCAGAAAGGTCGTAGTATAACATGATGTCAGAAACATTAGAGTACAACATGATGTCAGAAACGTCATAGTGTAACATGATGCCATAAACATCATACTATAACATGATGTCAGAAAAACCATAAAAGAACATTATCTCCAACACTTCATAGTATAAAATGATTTCAAAAAGGTCACAGTATAACATGATGTCAGAAAGGTCATAGTATAACATGATGTCAAAAAAAGTTCATAGTATAACATGATGTCAGAAAGGTCATAGTGTAACATGATGTCAGAAATGTCATAGTATAACATGATGTCAGATAGGTCATAGTATAACATGATGTCAAAAAAAGTTCATAATATGACATGATGTCAGAAAGGTCATAGTATAACATGATGTCAGAAACATCATAGTAGAACATGATGTCAGAAACATCATAGGATAACATGATGTCAGAAACGTCATAGTATAACATGATGTCAGAAACGTCATAGTTTAACATGATGTCAGAAAGGTCATACAATAACACTATGTCAGAAAAACCCTAGAAGAACATGATCTCCGACACTTCATAGTATAACATGTTGTCAGGAAAATCATAGAAGACAAGATGTCAAAAAAGTCACATTATTTTATGATGTCAGAAAGGTCAGAGTGTAACATGCCAGAAACGTCATAGTATAACATGATGTCAGAAAGGTCATAGAAAAACATGTCAGAAACGTCATAGTATGACATGATGTCAGAAAGGTCATAGTATAACATGATGTAAAAAAAAGTTCATAGTATATCATGATGTCAGAAAGGTCATAGTATAACATGATGTCAGAAAGGTCATAGTGTAACATGATGTCAAAAACATCATACTATAACATGATGTCAGAAAAACATAGAAGATCATGATCTCCAACACTTCATAGTATAACATTGAAAGGTCACAGTATAACATGATGTCAGGAAAGTCACAGAATAACATGATGTCAGAAAGGTCATAGTATAACATGATGTCAGAAATGTCATAGTATAACATGATGTCAGAAACATCATAGTTTAACATGATGTCAGAAAGGTCATAGAAAAACATGTCAGAAAGGTCATAGTATGACATGATGTCAGAAAGGTCATAGTATAACATGATGTCATAAACATCATAGTATATCATGATGCCAGAAAGGTCATAGTATGACATGATATCAGAAACATCATAGTAGAACATGATGTCAGAAACATCATAGTAGAACATGATGTCAGAAACGTCATAGTGTAACATGATGTCAGAAACATCATAGGATAACATGATGTCAGACAGGTCATAGTATAACATGATGTCAGAAACGTTAGAGTACAACATGATGTCAGAAAGGTCATAGTATAACATGATTTCAAAAAGGTCACAGTATAACATGATGTCAGGAAAATCACAGAATAACATGATGTCAAAAAGGTCACATTATGTTATGATGTCAGAAAGGTCATAGTATAACATGATGTCAGAAACGTCACATTAGAACATGATGTCAGAAAGGTCATAGTATAACATGATGTCAGAAATGTCATAGTATAACATGATGTCAGAAACGTCATAGTATAACATGATGTCAGAAACGTCATAGTATAACATGATGTCAGAAACGTCATAGTATAACGTGATATCAGAAAGGTCATAGTATAACATGATGTCAGAAATGTCATAGTATAATGTGATATCAGAAAGTTCATAGTATAACATGATGTCAGAAACGTCATAGTATAACATGATGTCAGAAACGTCATTGTATAATGTGATATCAGAAAGGTCATAGTATAACATGATGTCAGAAACGTCATAGTATAAAATGATGTCAGAAAGGTCATAGTATAACATGATGTCAGAAACGTCATAGTATAACATGATGTCAGAAAGGTCATACAATAACACTATGTCAGAAAAACTATAGAAGAACATGATCTCCGACACTTCATAGTATAACATGATTTCAAAAAGCTCACAGTATAACATGTTGTAAGGAAAATCATAGAAAAACATGATGTCAAAAAGGTCACATTATGTTATGATGTCAGAAAGGTCAAAGTATAAAAGGATGTCAGAAATGCCATAGTATAACATGATGTCAGAAACATCAGAGTAGAACATGATGTCAGAAACGTTAGAGTATAACATGATGTCAGAAACATCATAGTAGAACATGATGTCAGAAACGTTAGAGTATAACATGATGTCAGAAAAGTCATAGTATAACATGATGTCAGAAACATCATAGTGTAACACGATGTCAGAAAAGTAATAGTATAACATGATGTCAGGAAAATCATAGTAGAACATGATGTCAGAAACGTTAGAGTATAACATGATGTCAGAGAAGTCATAGTATAACATGATGTCAGAAACATCATAGTGTAACACGATGTCAGAAAAGTCATAGTATAACATGATGTCAGAAACATCATAGTAGAACATGATGTCAGAAACGTTAGAGTATAACATGATGTCAGAAAAGTCATAGTATAACATGATGTCAGAAACGTTAGAGTGTAACATGATGTCAGAAAAGTAATAGTATAACATGACGTCAGAAACGTCATAGTAAAACATGATGTCAAAAAGGTCACATTATGTTATGATGTCAGAAAGGTCATAGTATAACATAATGTCAGAAATGCCATAGTATAACATGATGTCAGAAACATCATAGTAGAACATGATGTCAGAAACGTCATAGTATAACATGATATCAGAAAGGTCATTGTATAACATGATGTCAGAAACATCATAGTGTAACACGATGTCAGAAAGGTCACAGTATAACATGATGTCAGAACTATCATAGTAGAACATAATGTCAGAAACGTCATACTATAGCATGAGGTCAGAAAAACCATAGAAGAACATTATCTCCGACACTTCATAGTATAACATGATGTCAAAAAGGTCACATTATGTTATGATGTCAGAAAGGTCAGAGTGTAACATGCCAGAAAGGTCATAGTATAACGTGATATCAGAAAGGTCATAGTATAACATGATGTCAGAAACGTCATAGTATAACATGATGTCAGAAACGTCATAGTATAACATGATGTCAGAAAGATCATACAATAACACTATGTCAGAAAAACCCTAGAAGAACATGATCTCCAACACTTCATAGTATAACATGATGTCTGGAAAATCACCGAATAACATGATGTCAAAAAGGTCACATTATGTTATGATGTCAGAAAGGTCATAGTATAACATGATGTCAGAAACGTCATAGTATAACGTGATATCAGAAAGGTCATAGTATAACATGATGTCAGAAACGTCATAGTATAAAATGATGTCAGAAAGGTCATAGTATAACATGATGTCAGAAACGTCAGAGTATAACATGATATCAGAAAGGTCATAGTATAACATGATGTCAGAAACGTCATAGTATAACATGATGTCAGAAACGTCATAGCATAACATGATGTCAGAAACGTCATACAATAACACTATGTCAGAAAAACCATAGAAGAACATGATCTCCGACACTTCATAGTATAGCATGATGTCAGGAAAATCACCGAATAACATGATGTCAAAAAGGTCATATTATGTTATGATGTCAGAAAGGTCATAGTATATCATGATGTCAGAAAGGTCATAGTATAACGTGATATCAGAAAGGTCATAGTATAACATGATGTCAGAAACATCATAGTAGAACATGATGTCAGAAAGGTCATAGTATAACATGATGTCAGAAACATCATAGTAGAACATGATGTCAGAAACGTCATAGTATAACATGATGTCAGAAAGGTCATAGTATAACATGATGTCAGAAAGGTCATAGTATAACATGATGTCAGAAACGTCATACTATAACATGACGTCAGAAAAACCATAGAAGAAAATTATCTCCGACACTTCATAGTATAACATGATGTCAAAAAGGTCACATTATGTTATGATGCCAGAAAGGTCATAGTATAACATGATGTCAGAAACGTCATAGTATAACATGATGTCAGAAACGTCATAGTATAACATGATGTCAGAAACATCATAGTATAACATTATGTCAGGAAAATCACCGGATAACATGATGTCAAAAAGGTCACATTATGTTATGATGTCAGAAAGGTCATAGTAAATCATGATGTCAGAAAGGTCATAGTATAAAATGATGTCAGAAACGTCATAGTATAACATGATGTCAGGAAAATCACAGAATAACATGATGTCAAAAAGGTCACATTATGTTATGATGTCAGAAAGGTCATAGTACAACATGATGTCAGAAATGCCATAGTATAATTTGATGTCAGAAACGTCATAGTATAACTGGATATCAGAAAGGTCATAGTATAACATGATGTCAGAAACGTCATAGTATAACATGATGTCAGAAAAACCATAAAAGAACATTATCTCCAACACTTCAAAGTATAAAATGATTTCAAAAAGGTCACAGTATAACATGATGTAAGAAAGGTCATAGTATAACATGATGTCAGAAAGGTCATAGTATAACATGATGTCAAAAAAAGTTCATAGTATAACATGATGTCAGAAAGGTCATAGTGTAACATGATGTCAGAAATGTCATAGTATAACATGATGTCAGATAGGTCATAGTATAACATGATGTCAAAAAAAGTTCATAATATGACATGATGTCAGAAAGGTCATAGTATAACATGATGTCAGAAACATCATAGTAGAACATGATGTCAGAAACATCATAGGATAACATGATGTCAGAAACGTCATAGTATAACATGATGTCAGAAACGTCATAGTTTAACATGATGTCAGAAAGGTCATACAATAACACTATGTCAGAAAAACCCTAGAAGAACATGATCTCCGACACTTCATAGTATAACATGTTGTCAGGAAAATCATAGAAGACAAGATGTCAAAAAAGTCACATTATTTTATGATGTCAGAAAGGTCAGAGTGTAACATGCCAGAAACGTCATAGTATAACATGATGTCAGAAAGGTCATAGAAAAACATGTCAGAAACGTCATAGTATGACATGATGTCAGAAAGGTCATAGTATAACATGATGTAAAAAAAAGTTCATAGTATATCATGATGTCAGAAAGGTCATAGTATAACATGATGTCAGAAAGGTCATAGTGTAACATGATGTCAAAAACATCATACTATAACATGATGTCAGAAAAACATAGAAGATCATGATCTCCAACACTTCATAGTATAACATTGAAAGGTCACAGAATAACATGATGTCAGAAAGGTCATAGTATAACATGATGTCAGAAATGTCATAGTATAACATGATGTCAGAAACATCATAGTTTAACATGATGTCAGAAAGGTCATAGAAAAACATGTCAGAAAGGTCATAGTATGACATGATGTCAGAAAGGTCATAGTATAACATGATGTCATAAACATCATAGTATATCATGATGCCAGAAAGGTCATAGTATGACATGATATCAGAAACATCATAGTAGAACATGATGTCAGAAACGTCATAGTGTAACATGATGTCAGAAACATCATAGTAGAACATGATGTCAGAAACGTCATAGTGTAACATGATGTCAGAAACATCATAGGATAACATGATGTCAGACAGGTCATAGTATAACATGATGTCAGAAACGTTAGAGTACAACATGATGTCAGAAAGGTCATAGTATAACATGATTTCAAAAAGGTCACAGTATAACATGATGTCAGGAAAATCACAGAATAACATGATGTCAAAAAGGTCACATTATGTTATGATGTCAGAAAGGTCATAGTATAACATGATGTCAGAAACGTCATAGTATAACGTGATATCAGAAAGGTCATAGTATAACATGATGTCAGAAATGTCATAGTATAATGTGATATCAGAAAGTTCATAGTATAACATGATGTCAGAAACGTCATAGTATAATGTGATATCAGAAAGGTCATAGTATAACATGATGTCAGAAACGTCATAGTATAAAATGATGTCAGAAAGGTCATAGTATAACATGATGTCAGAAACGTCATAGTATAACATGATGTCAGAAAGGTCATACAATACCACTATGTCAGAAAAACTATAGAAGAACATGATCTCCGACACTTCATAGTATAACATGATTTCAAAAAGCTCACAGTATAACATGTTGTAAGGAAAATCATAGAAAAACATGATGTCAAAAAGGTCACATTATGTTATGATGTCAGAAAGGTCATAGTATAACAGGATGTCAGAAATGCCATAGTATAACATGATGTCAGAAACATCATAGTAGAACATGATGTCAGAAACGTTAGAGTATAACATGATGTCAGAAACATCATAGTAGAACATGATGTCAGAAACGTTAGAGTATAACATGATGTCAGAAAAGTCATAGTATAACTTGATGTCAGAAACATCATAGTGTAACACGATGTCAGAAAAGTAATAGTATAACATGACGTCAGAAACGTCATAGTAAAACATGATGTCAAAAAGGTCACATTATGTTATGATGTCAGAAAGGTCATAGTATAACATAATGTCAGAAATGCCATAGTATAACATGATATCAGAAAGGTCATTGTATAACATGATGTCAGAAACGTCAGAGTATAACATGATATCAGAAAGGTCATAGTATAACATGATGTCAGAAACGTCATAGTATAACATGATGTCAGAAAGGTCACAGTATAACATGATGTCAGAACTATCATAGTAGAACATAATGTCAGAAACGTCATAGTATAACATGATGTCAGAAACATCATAGTATAACATGATGTCAGAAACGTCATACTATAGCATGGGGTCAGAAAAACCATAGAAGAACATTATCTCCGACACTTCATAGTATAACATGATGTCAAAAAGGTCACATTATGTTATGATGTCAGAAAGGTCAGAGTGTAACATGCCAGAAAGGTCATAGTATAACGTGATATCAGAAAGGTCATAGTATAACATGATGTCAGAAACGTCATAGTATAACATGATGTCAGGAAAATCACCGAATAACATGATGTCAAAAAGGTCACATTATGTTATGATGTCAGAAAGGTCATAGTAAATCATGATGTCAGAAAGGTCATAGTATAACATGATGTCAGAAACGTCATAGTATAACGTGATATCAGAAAGGTCATAGTATAACATGATGTCAGAAACGTCATAGTATAAAATGATGTCAGAAAGGTCATAGTATAACATGATGTCAGAAACGTCAGAGTATAACATGATATCAGAAAGGTCATAGTATAACATGATGTCAGAAACGTCATAGTATAACATGATATCAGAAAGGTCATAGTATAACATGATGTCAGAAACGTCATAGTATAACATGATGTCAGAAACGTCATAGCATAACATGATGTCAGAAACGTCATACAATAACACTATGTCAGAAAAACCATAGAAGAACATGATCTCCGACACTTCATAGTATAGCATGATGTCAGGAAAATCACCGAATAACATGATGTCAAAAAGGTCATATTATGTTATGATGTCAGAAAGGTCATAGTATATCATGATGTCAGAAAAGTCATAGTATAACGTGATATCAGAAAGGTCATAGTATAACATGATGTCAGAAACGTCATAGTATAACATGTCAGAAAAAACCATAGTGTAACATGATCTCCAACACTTCATAGTAAAACATGATGTCAAAAAGGTCACAGTATAACATGATGTCAGAAACGTCATAGTATAACATGATGTCAGAAACGTCATAGTATAACATGATGTCAGAAACATCATAGTGTAACATGATGTCAGAAAAGTAATAGTGTAACATGATGTCAGAAAAACCATAGTGTAACATGATCTCCGACACTTCATAGTAAAACATGATTTCAAAAAGGTCACAGTATAACATGATGTCAGGAAAATCACAGAATAACATGATGTCAAAAAGGTCACATTATGTTATGATGTCAGAAAGGTCATAGTATAACATAATGTCAGAAATGCCATAGTATAACATGATGTCAGAAACGTCATACTATAACATGATATCAGAAAAACCATAAAAGAAAATTATCTCCGACACTTCATAGTATAACATGATGTCAAAAAGGTCACATTATGTTATGATGCCAGAAAGGTCATAGTATAACGTGATATCAGAAAGGTCATAGTATAACATGATGTCAGAAAGGTCATAGTATAAAATGATGTCAGAAACGTCATAGTATAACATGATGTCAGGAAAATCACAGAATAACATGATGTCAAAAAGGTCACATTATGTTATGATGTCAGAAAGGTCATAGTATAACATGATGTCAGAAATGCCATAGTATAATTTGATGTCAGAAACGTCATAGTATAACTGGATATCAGAAAGGTCATAGTATAACATGATGTCAGAAACGTCATAGTATAACATGATATCAGAAAGGTCATAGTATAACATGATGTCAGAAACGTCATAGTATAACATGATATCAGAAAGGTCATGGTATAACATGATGTCAGAAACCTCATAGTATAACATGATGTCAGAAACGTCATAGCATAACATGATGTCAGAAACGTCATAGTATAACATGATGTCAGAAAGGTCATACAATAACACTATGTCAGAAAAACCATAGAAGAACATGATCTCCGACACTTCATAGTATAACATGATTTCAAAAAGCTCACAGTATAACATGTTGTAAGGAAAATCATAGTAAAACATGATGTCAAAAAGGTCACATTATGTTATGATGTCAGAAAGGTCATAGTATAACAGGATGTCAGAAATGCCATAGTATAACATGATGTCAGAAACATCATAGTAGAAAATGATGTCAGAAACGTCATAGTGTAACATGATGTCAGAAAAGTCATAGTATAACATGATGTCAGAAACGTCATAGAGTAACATGTCAGAAAAACCATAGTGTAACATGATCTCCAACACTTCATAGTAAAACATGATGTCAAAAAGGTCACAGTATAACATGATGTCAGAAACGTCACAGTATAACATGATGTCAGAAACGTCATAGTATAACATGATGTCAGAAACATCATAGTGTAACATGATGTCAGAAACATCATAGTGTAACATGATGTCAGAAAAACCATAGTGTAACATGATCTCCGACACTTCATAGTAAAACATGATGTCAAAAAGGTCACACTATAACATGATGTCAGGAAAATCACAGAATAACATGATATCAAAAAGGTCACATTATGTTATGATGTCAGAAAGGTCATAGTATAACATAATGTCAGAAATGCCATAGTATAACATGATGTCAGAAACATCATAGTAGAACATGATGTCAGAAACGTCATAGTATAACATGATGTCAGAAAGGTCATAGTATAACATGATGTCAGAAAAGTCATAGTATGACATCATGTCAGAAACGTCATAGTATAACATGATGTCAGAAACGTCATAGGATAACATGATGTCAAAAAGGTCACATTATGTTATGATGTCAGAAAGGTCAGAGTGTAACATGGCAGAAATGTCATAGTATAACATGATGTCAGAAAGGTCATAGTATGACATCATGTCAGAAACGTCATAGTGTAACATGATGTCAGAAAAACCATAGTGTAACATGATCTCCAACACTTCATAGTAAAACATGATGTCAAAAAGGTCACAGTATAACATGATGTCAGAAACATCATAGGATAACATGATGTCAAAAAGGTCACATTATGTTATGATGTCAGAAAGGTCAGAGTGTAACATGGCAGAAATGTCATAGTATAACATGATGTCAGAAAGGTCATAGTATAACATGATGTAAGAAACGTCATAGAAAAACATGTCAGAAAGGTCATAGTATAACATGATGTCAGAAATGCCATACTATAACATGATATCAGAAAGGTCATTGTATAACATGATGTCAGAAACATCATAGTATAACATGATGTCAGAAATGCCATAGTATAACATGATGTCAGAAAGGTCATAGTATAACATGATGTCAGAAACGTCATACTATAACATGATGTCAGAAAAACCATAGAAGAAAATTATCTCCGACACTTCATAGTATAACATGATGTCAAAAAGGTCACATTATGTTATGATGTCAGAAAGGTCATAGTATAACAGGATGTCAGAAATGCCATAGTATAACATGATGTCAGAAACATCATAGTAGAACATGATGTCAGAAACGTCATAGTGTAACATGATGTCAGAAAAGTCATAGTATAACATGATGTCAGAAACGTCATAGTGTAACATGTCAGAAAAACCATAGTGTAACATGATCTCCAACACTTCATAGTAAAACATGATGTCAAAAAGGTCACAGTATAACATGATGTCAGAAACGTCATAGTATAACATGATGTCAGAAACATCATAGTGTAACATGATGTCAGAAAAGTAATAGTGTAACATGATGTCAGAAACGTCATAGTGTAACATGATGTCAGAAAAACCATAGTGTAACATGATCTCTGACACTTCATAGTAAAACATGATTTCAAAAAGGTCACACTATAACATGATGTCAGGAAAATCACAGAATAACATGATGTCAAAAAGGTCACATTATGTTATGATGTCAGAAAGGTCATAGTATAACATAATGTCAGAAATGCCATAGTATAACATGATGTCAGAAACATCATAGTAGAACATGATGTCAGAAACGTCATAGTATAACATGATGTCAGAAAGGTCATAGTATAACATGATGTCAGAAAAGTCATAGTATGACATCATGTCAGAAACGTCATAGTGTAACATGATGTCAGAAAAACCATAGTGTAACATGATCTCCAACACTTCATAGTAAAACATGATGTCAAAAAGGTCACAGTATAACATGATGTCAGAAACATCATAGGATAACATGATGTCAAAAAGGTCACATTATGTTATGATGTCAGAAAGGTCAGAGTGTAACATGGCAGAAATGTCATAGTATAACATGATGTCAGAAAGGTCATAGTATAACATGATGTAAGAAACGTCATAGAAAAACATGTCAGAAAGGTCATAGTATAACATGATGTCAGAAATGCCATAGTATAACATGATATCAGAAAGGTCATTGTATAACATGATGTCAGAAACATCATAGTATAACATGATGTCAGAAATGCCATAGTATAACATGATATCAGAAAGGTCATTGTATAACATGATGTCAGAAACCTCATACTATAACATGATGACAGAAAAACCATAGAAGACCATGATCTCCGACAATTCATAGTATAACATGATTTTAGGAAAATCACAGAATAACATGATGTCAGAAAGGTCACATTATGTTATGATGTCAGAAAGGTCAGAGTGTAACATGCCAGAAACGTCATAGTATAACATGATGTCAGAAAATTCATAGTATAACATGATGTCAGAAACGTCATAGAAAAACATGTCAGAAAGGTCATAGTATAACATGATGTCAGAAATGCCATAGTACAACATGATGTCAGAAAGTTCATAGTATAACATGATGTCAGAAAGGTCATAGTATAACATGATGTCAGCAATGCCATAGTACAACATGATGTCAGAAAGTTCATAGTATAAAATGATGTCAGAAACGTCATAGTATAACATGATGTCAGAAACATTATAGTATAATATGATGTCAGAAAGGTCATAGTATAAAATGATGTCAGAAACGTCATAGTATAACATGATGTCAGAAACATTATAGTATAACATGATGTCAGAAACATCATAGTGTAACATGATGTCAGAAACGTCATAGTATAAAATGATGTCAGAAACGTCATAGTATAACATGATGTCAGAAACATTATAGTATAACATGATGTCAGAAAGGTCATAGTATAAAATGATGTCAGAAACGTCATAGTATAACATGATGTCAGAAACATTATAGTATAACATGATGTCAGAAACATCATAGTATATCATGATGTCAGAAAATTCACATTATGTTATGATGTCAGAAACGTTAGAGTATAACATGATGTCAGAAACATTATAGTATAACATGATGTCAGAAAGGTCATAGTATAAAATGATGTCAGAAACGTCATAGTATAACATGATGTCAGAAACATTATAGTATAACATGATGTCAGAAACATCATAGTGTAACATGATGTCAGAAAGTTCATAGTATAACATGATGTCAGAAACATCAAAGTGTAACATGATGTCAGAAACACCATAGTGTAACATGTCAGAAACATCATAGTATATCATGATGTCAGATACGTTACAGTATAACATGATGTCAGAAATGCCATAGTATAACATGATGTCAGAAATGCCATAGTATAACATGATGTCAGAAAGTTCATAGTATAACATGATGTCAGAAATGCCATAGTATAACATGATGTCAGAAAGTTCATAGTATAACATGATGTCAGAAACGTCATAGTGTAACATGATGTCAGAAAAACCATAGTGTAACATGATCTCCAACACTTCATAGTAAAACATGATGTCAAAAAGGTCACAGTATAACATGATGTCAGAAACATCATAGGATAACATGATGTCAAAAAGGTCACATTATGTTATGATGTCAGAAAGGTCAGAGTGTAACATGGCAGAAATGTCATAGTATAACATGATGTCAGAAAGGTCATAGTATAACATGATGTAAGAAACGTCATAGAAAAACATGTCAGAAAGGTCATAGTATAACATGATGTCAGAAATGCCATAGTATAACATGATATCAGAAAGGTCATTGTATAACATGATGTCAGAAACATCATAGTATAACATGATGTCAGAAACGTCATAGTATAACATGATATCAGAAAGGTCATTGTATAACATGATGTCAGAAACCTCATACTATAACATGATGACAGAAAAACCATAGAAGACCATGATCTCCGACAATTCATAGTATAACATGATTTTAGGAAAATCACAGAATAACATGATGTCAGAAAGGTCACATTATGTTATGATGTCAGAAAGATCAGAGTGTAACATGCCAGAAACGTCATAGTATAACATGATGTCAGAAAATTCATAGTATAACATGATGTCAGAAATGCCATAGTACAACATGATGTCAGAAAGTTCATAGTATAAAATGATGTCAGAAACGTCATAGTATAACATGATGTCAGAAACATTATAGTATAATATGATGTCAGAAAGGTCATAGTATAAAATGATGTCAGAAACGTCATAGTATAACATGATGTCAGAAACATTATAGTATAACATGATGTCAGAAACATCATAGTGTAACATGATGTCAGAAACGTCATAGTATAAAATGATGTCAGAAACGTCATAGTATAACATGATGTCAGAAACATCATAGTATATCATGATGTCAGAAAATTCACATTATGTTATGATGTTAGAAACGTTAGAGTATAACATGATGTCAGAAACATTATAGTATAACATGATGTCAGAAAGGTCATAGTGTAACATGATGTCAGAAAGTTCATAGTATAACATGATGTCAGAAACATCAAAGTGTAACATGATGTCAGAAACATTATAGTATAACATGATGTCAGAAACATCATAGTGTAACATGATGTCAGAAAGTTCATAGTATAACATGATGTCAGAAACATCAAAGTGTAACATGATGTCAGAAACACCATAGTGTAACATGATGTCAGAAACGTCATAGTATAATGTGATTTCAGAAACGTCATAGTATAACATGATGTCAGAAAGGTCATAGTATCAAATGATGTCAGAAAGGTCATAGTATAACATGATGTCAGAAATGTCATAGTATGACATGATGTCAGAAACGTCATAGTGTAACGTGATGTCAGAAATGTCATAGTGTAACATGATGTCAGAAACGTCATAGTATAATGTGATTTCAGAAACATCATAGTTTAACATGATGTCAGAAAGGTCATAGTATCAAATGATGTCAGAAAGGTCATAGTATAACATGATGTCAGAATCGTCAGAGTATAATATGATGTCAGAAAGGTCATAGAATCACATGATGTCAGAAACATCACAGTGTAACATGATGTAGGAAACATCATAGTATAACATGATGCCAACAGCGTCATAGTATATCATGATGTCAGATACGTTACAGTATAACATGATGTCAGAAACGTCACAGTATAACATGATGTCAGAAACATTATAGTATAACATGATGTCAGAAACATTATAGTATAACATGACGTCAGAAACATTATAGTATAACATGACGTCAGAAACGTCACAGTATAACATGATGTCAGAAACATCACAGTATAACATGAGGTCAGAAACGTCACAGTATAACATGATGTCAGAAACGTCACAGTATAACATGACGTCAGAAACGTCACAGTATAACATGATGTCAGAAACGTCACAGTATAACATGATGTCAGAAACGTCACAGTATAACATGACGTCAGAAACGTCACAGTATAACATGACGTCAGAAACGTCACAGTATAACATGACGTCAGAAACGTCACATTAGAACATGACGTCAGAAACGTCACAGTATAACATGACGTCAGAAACGTCACATTAGAACATGATGTCAGAAACGTCACAGTATAACATGACGTCAGAAATGTCACATTAGAACATGATGTCAGAAACGTCACAATATAACATGACGTCAGAAACGTCACAGTATAACATGATGTCAGAAACGTCACAATATAACATGACGTCAGAAACGTCACAGTATAACATGATGTCAGAAACGTCACAGTATAACATGACGTCAGAAACGTCACAGTGTAACATGACATCAGAAACGTCACATTAGAACATGATGTCAGAAACGTCACAGTGTAACATGACGTCAGAAACGTCACAGTATAACATGATGTCAGAAACGTCACAGTATAACATGATGTCAGAAACGTCACAGTATAACATGACGTCAGAAACGTCACAGTATAACATGACGTCAGAAACGTCACAGTATAACATGATGTCAGAAACGTCACAGTATAACATGATGTCAGAAACGTCACAGTATAACATGATGTCAGAAACATTATAGTATAACATGATGTCAGAAACATTATAGTATAACATGACGTCAGAAACATTATAGTATAACATGATGTCAGAAACATTATAGTATAACATGATGTCAGAAACATTATAGTATAACATGATGTCAGAAACGTCACAGTATAACATGATGTCAGAAACATTATAGTATAACATGACGTCAGAAACGTCACAGTATAACATGACGTCAGAAACGTCACAGTATAACATGATGTCAGAAACGTCACAGTATAACATGATGTCAGAAACGTCACAGTGTAACATGACATCAGAAACGTCACAGTATAACATGATGTCAGGAACGTCACAGTGTAACATGACGTCAGAAACGTCACAGTATAACATGACATCAGAAATGTCACATTAGAACATGACGTCAGAAACGTCACAGTATAACATGACGTCAGAAACGTCACAGTATAACATGACGTCAGAAACGTCACAGTATAACATGATGTCAGGAACGTCACAGTGTAACATGACGTCAGAAACATTATAGTATAACATGATGTCAGAAACGTCACAGTATAACATGATGCCAGAAACATTATAGTATAACATGATGTCAGAAACGTCACAGTATAAGATGTCGTCAGTGTCCTGGTTATCTTACTATCAGTTACTCATTTGGTTTTCTGCTTGATCAGTGGTTGTTTTTTTCACCCTTAAATATTTTCCTTGTCATCTAGCTGTTATAATTATTCATTCATTACTTAGTTTTTATGTCAGCTTATGTTCCCTCTGTGTTACCCATTAGTTACCCTTTTCACATAATTCTCTATTCTTTTCTTGATCTTCTTGTCCTTTTTTCTATGTCTTTTTTTCCCCTGTCTCTATCTCTTCACCTACTCTTACAAACCCTTGTCGCTCCTTTGTTGTGGCTTCAGTTGTTTTTTTCTCATAGTGTTTCAGCCTCCACTCATTCTCCTAGCCCTGTTTTTGACAATATTTCTTTTCCTTCCTCTAACAACTCCTTCTTTTTCTTGCTGGCTTTTCTCTTTATTTCCCCTTTCTGTTTTTTCTTTTTGCTGTGTCCTTTCTCTTTCTTTCCTCTTCCTTTCCTTTTTCCCCTCTCTCGCCTACTCTTACTTGTCGTTTCGGATCCATCTCCTCTCTTTCTTTTGCTCTTCTCTACTCCAGTTTTCCTCATATACCTCCCTAACTTTGTCTTTCTGTCTCTCCGCCATCCATCTCCCTTCTCCATCCTTCTCTCTCCATTGTCTCCATCCCCCTGCCTCCCCCACATTCCTCTCTGCCTCTCCTCTTTTTTGTTTCCCTCTCTCCCTCTCCCCGGCATCGTGTGCGACCCTGTTTTCCCTCCCTCTCCGCCTCAGGAGCTGCCGTTCGCTGTAAACACATGATTAGGTGCTGCCCTTTGATTCCAAGTCTTTGACTAAATCCATCCTGATCATCCTGACAGCCTGCTCTCTGTAGCAGTTGGCTGATAATGAGCCTCTTATTTTCTCCTCTTTTTTTCCCTTCTTCACATTATGCTGTTTATGAAACCATCCACCCTCCTCCTCCCTCATCCTCTGAGTCTAATTCCCCTGTAAGCAGCCAGTGTTTGCAGACTTTACATGCGTCTGCCCATTTTCAGGTCATACAGTCTTCATAGTGTTCACCCAAACAGTCTAATGAAATTACCTCCCTCCAGTTTTGATTCAGTCTTTTTTTCCTGCAGAGCTGTCAGTGGCAATAACATCTGAAGTCCCTTGTCGTATTGAAATTTGCTGAACAAAGGTTACACGATGAGATGTAATTCTCAGAAATGCTGCATTTGTGTTTTCTGGTAGCAGACGTTTTCTTTCCTCTCGTCTCGCTGACAGCATTAGACACATTATCACAATTAGTAAACATTTCTCCGAGGAGCTGCTCCCATCTACCCACCCACGCTTCATCCTGTCACACCCAGACTTTTTGTGCTGTTTTTCCTCCTCAGTACTTGTAATGTTTCAATCAAAAATATCTGCAGTAAACAAAAACCTGCTTGTTGATGCTCAGTAGGTACCTCAAAACAGAAACATGTCATCAAAAATTACAGCTATCGCCTGGATGTGTCAGACACCATAGCTCCAGTCTGACAACTACTCTGGCAATAATTAGAACCAAAGAGCAGACACAGCTCCTTTTGTGAACAGGACAACATAATCACATCACAGATTTTTGATTATATGACTCTATGCTTATTTCCTCCTGAGCTCTTCACAGCTAAAAACCCTGAAAATTAAACCTTAAAATATGATGCACCGTATAAGATCATAGATCTGGAAGATTTGATGACGCAATATGGAATTTTAATGATAACAATGACTGTGCAATATGATGAGATATGATATGACACATAATACAGTTTGATATGATTGCATGAAATGAAAAAATACAATGTTTGACATAAGGTACAATGATAACAGTATGAACTGCTGATGATAATAATCTAAAATGTAATGAACTGTATGAAAAATACAACAGAATACAATACACAGTCTGATGTATGTCATGGCATGGGATTCGCATGTCATGCCATGACATGTTATGACATCACATAACATGACAAAGCATGTCATGGTATAATGTAATGTGTCATGAATACATGACGCGAATGAATGTATGAATGTACATGATTATGTAACATGACATGACAAAAGCATGATGTATGATTATTATACTACGAGATCGATGACAGGTTACGACATGTTACAACAGGACACACCATGACAAAACATGCGATGACATGTTATAATGAGAAATGAAATGCTACTATATGGCATGACATTCCATGACATCGTGGGATATGACATGCCATGACATAACATGCCATAACATGCCATGGCATGTTACAATATGATATAGCCTGACATGATATGACATGCAATGTTAGGAAATAAAACATCATGTTGTGCTGAAAGGAAAGAGTTTGGCATAAGAATTTGTTGTATAAAAACCAATAGGCAATCAAAATGTAAACATTACCAAGATCATGTTATGATAATGTTAAGATATGTTAAGACCATGAAATAGAACATGACATTTTATAACATACCCTTTTATAACAAGTCATGCCATGACATGACATGCCACGACATGTGATGATGAGACATGACATGACATGACATGCTATGACATGCTACTTTATGACATGACATGCCATGGCATGCTACGAACCATGAAATGACATGCTAAGACATGCTATTTTATGACATAACATGCCATGACATGTTATGATGAACCATGAGATGACACGATATGACATGACATAACATGCAATTACATGTCATGATGAGACATGAAAAGATATATTACATATGACATGTTATGCCATGTTGTGAGGAAACATGAAATAATATGACATATGACATATGACATGTTAGGACATGTTATAATGAGAAATGAAATGATATGACATATGACATGACATGTTATGACATGCTATGATGAGACATTAATGGCATATGACTTGTTATAACATGCCATGGCATGCTATGATGAAACATAAAATTATATGATATGACATTTGACATGACTCACCATGACCTGTTGATATATGACATGACATGAAATGTTAATATATGACATGACATGACCTGTTGATATATGACATGACATGAAATGTTGATATATGACATGACATGACCTGCTGATATATGACATGACATTAAATGTTAATGACATGACATGACCTGTTGATATATGACATGAAATGAAATGTTAATATATGACATGAAATGACATGACCTGTTGACATATGACATGATGTCATGTTATGAAATGTGCAAAGAATAAAGAGTGTTGCACAAGTAAATATTGTAAAGGTATATGTTCTAAAAAACACCTTTAATCAATCAACATATTAACACTAATAAGGTCAAGCTCATGTGACAGTGTTGAGGTCAGAAAATCTTCCAGTCAGTCTGTTTTCTTTCGTAAACATCTTCATTATGCGGCTGCTGATCTGATGTAATGGGCAAGTCTGTTTTAGTTGCCCTAGGTTCTTATTTTGACCACTGCCATTTTTAACAGACATGAGAGAGTTTAGAGAAGAAGGAGTAGCTGTCATTCATTGGCACTACTGACTGTCAACCTTTGAGGCCTTAATGTTATAAATTTACAGCCTAAAATGTGAGCAACAAAGCCCAATTTACCACCACTAATGTAGTTTTGAACCAATTTTAATATCCCAGCGCTGAAAAACAGCAATCCTCTGCTGCATTCTGAAGGTATTATGTAAGACCAGAGAAATTGTTTTTGTAACCCTGCTCAACACTTGAGATTAGAGCCATGTTTTGGTTCAATGTTGGCCTTTAATTAAAAATCTTCACCTAATCATGGCTGGATTATAGCAGAGTGAAAAAAATCCCCCAAGACCTCAGTTCTAAGGGGATATATTTTTTTAATCATTTGGTAATTATTGTGCAATATTAATAAACAGTTTGAGCTCCACCATGGCCAACAGGAAATATAGTGAACTTAAAGGGACAGTTTACCAATTTAAGACATTATCAGTAGTTCAACGTCTGCTGAGCCTAAACTACATCGGGAATCTAGAGACAGTCTCACCTTTTATTTCAACAAAAGGAGGGGAAATTTGGAGAACAAATACTTTCAGAAGCCAGGAGAAGTCCAGAAACTTCATATGTTTGAAACTTCACAACAACATCATAAGTTAGCTCAGGGATACTCTGGAGTCTGCTTCCTGATGGTTGGATTTTTTAGCCTTTTATCAGCAGCTCCAGCTATGTGGGACAGCAGGAGGTCTGTCCCACATAGCTGCTGACCCAAAACACAGACACTGGGTCCAATTACAGCCTCCGTATGTAAAGCACAGGTGGCAGACGTACAGATGGAGTCTCACATTATGAAAATATGACGGCCCGAGTCTCATCTAAACAAGCCAGATGATGACTCAGTGTTTATCAAGTAACGCTTTTCTGATATTTTTCAGAACCACGTGCATTATTATTTCAACGTAAAGCCATATTTTTCAGTGCAGCTGCCACACAAACATGCCCCCTGTACTTTAGCCTAAAGGTACACAGCAGGTTATAAGACAGTTAAAGTTGGACCAGCTTTGTTTACACTGGGGGTCTCATTTAATAAAGTTTGTGATGCTAAAGTTGGAAAGTTTTGATGACTGTGTTGGCCTCTCAGCTGTTTTCTCTGTTTGACTTTTGGAAAGGAAAACTTAGGATGAAGTTTTTTTTAAACAGTGAACCAATACAGACATAATTTAATAGTTTATAAGGTACCATGACCGTTTTATGAATCAGAAAGGGTGAGAGCTCCCTGTAAAAATGAGGTTTTGGTGCCACTTTAAAGCGACAGTTTAGTGTTTTTAAAGTGAGAGTCTGTGATGTACACTTGGCCAACAATGTGGAAAAATAGGGGGTCCATGGAGGTCCACAAAATCGTGGTCCACTGTAAACTTAAGAGGTGAAATCCATGTTGTATTTTTAGGCAACAAAAATGAATATCATTTATTTGTTCTGTAGTTAAATATAGCCTTTAGAACACGCAAACCCCTTTTCTTCCAGTGGAATTACCTTTTTATTGCTAATGCTGGCAACATGGATGGAAACATTAACTAAACCATTTGGACAGCTTAGTCACAATGTTGCACTAAAATGAAGAGAATTAAATAATTATGAAAAAGGAAAAAATTGAGAAAGTGTCAAAAGGAGTGGCTAAGGTAGGTCACAAGTAACTAAAAAGTGGAGAAAAATTGGTAAAAAGTGGCAGAAAAGGATTACAAACAACAAGAGCATCAAAATGGGTTACAAATCACAAAATATAGCAAAAGGGGGTTACAGTTTTGCAAAAACTGGCAAATAAGTGTACATGGTGACAAACACAAGCAGCAAAAATATTGACAAGTGGCAATGAAACTGATAGAAAATTGGTTACAAGTGGAAAAACATGGCAAACCTGGTGTAAAAGAGGCATGAAAATAGTAAACAAAATGGGGTACAACTGGCAAAAAAGGCAAGTATTGGGTACAAGTGGGAGAAAAATGGCAAAAAATGGGTGACAAGTTGCAAAAAGTGTCAAAATATGACAAATAAAGTGGCAAATAGGAAGTGGTAAAATGGGTTACAAGTGGTTAATATTGGTCAAGAGAGGTTCACAATTGGCAAAAAGTAAAAAATGCCATACAATTGGGAAAAAATTGCAAAAATGGGTTACAAGAGGTAAAAAGTGGCAATAATGGATTACGTGTGACAAAATAGGGCATAAAAAGTAACAGAAATAGGGGATAAGTGGAAATAGAAGTGGTGAATATTGGTCAAAAGTGGTAAAAACTAGTTAAAAGTGTCAAAAAGAAGCAGCAAAATGATTTACAGGTTGCAAAAATGTTAAATTAGGGTACAAGTGGCAAATATTGGACAAGTGGCTAAAAGTGTCAAAATATGGCCAAAAAAGTGACAAAAATGAGCTAGAAGTGGCGAATATTGGTCAAAAGTGGTTCCCAGTTGGCAAGTAGAGTCAAACAAGCAGTACAATTGGCAAAATGGCAAAATGGGTTACAAAAGACAAAAAGTGGCAATAATGGGTTATGCCTGGTAAAACAGGGAAGTAAAAGTGACCAAAATGGGGGATAAGTGGAAATAGAAGTAGGGGATATTGGTCAAAAGTGGCAAATACAGGTTAAAAGTAGCAAAAAGAAGTGGCAAAAATGGATGGCAAAAAGGCAAATAAGGGTACAAGTGTTAGTTTCAAGAGGCCAAAAGTGGTAAAATATGACAAAAAGTGATGAAACTATGGCAAATCTTGGTCAAAACTGGTAAAGGGAAGTGGCGAAATGGGTTTCAAGTGGCAAATATTGGTCAAAAGAGGTTCACAATTGGAAAAAAGAATCAAAAATGTCATACAAATGGCAAAAAGGGTTACACATAACAAAATAAGCCAAAAAGTGACAAAAATAGGGAATAAGTGGAAATAGAAGTAGCAAAAAATTGGTTTAATGTGGCAAAATAGGGCAAAAAAAGAGACAAACATTGAATAAAGGTAGAGAAGCAGGTGAACAAATGAATATTTTCACCATCAGGACCCCTGTCAGCCAGGATGCTAGCAGCAAAGCTACTAATCCAACACACATGCTCTGACATCTTAACTAAATCCCAACTTGGGAGGAAGGTACATTCTCTGGGTTTATCAGGGGTCTGTTATATACGTAATACATAATAGACTTTGTATTGCATCTAAACATCCTTTACTATGACTCTGAGGGTCATGTTAGGTGATGAAAAGACTCCAAACAGGTGAAACAGTCCCTTCCCTTGTAGGAGAAAAACTACTCAGACGTCTCCTTTACTTACAGTGTTGTTGTTCGTGCAGGAAGTGACACGTGTCACTTCTGGGATTGTGTCGGTGCAGACAAGCAGGGAGCAGGTTGGTCAGTCACCTCACGGCACCGAAGCTCGCAGCAGGACACCTGTGGACTGATAAATCACAAATCACAGTGCAGAGACAGAGCTCGGCTGGTGTTGCATCATGGTAAGAGACAGAGGCTTTGTCAGACACTCTGGCACTTACTCAGGATCAGTAAAAGTTGTTTCCTCACACATCTAGTGCAGATTTTCCAGACTTTATATTCCTATTGGCTGGAGATGTCTGACTGTTGAACTGTGGCTAACCTGGCAGGCCCATGAATTCATCTAACTCATCATGAGAAAGAAAAGGTATGTCTTAGTGTATGGGTAAAAGAAAGAAGACAAGAGAAGAAAGAAGAGTGTGAAATTGAGTGTCTGCTACATTTGACCTGATTTCTGTCTCCCAGATCAACGTGCATCAGCGATAAACATCAGCCAGGACTCAACGCTGAACAGGAAGAGAGATCAGTCAGTGAGTATTTAGTCCTTGATGTGACATCTTCCTCTTAGATCAGCTGCTACTCATGTCATGGTGCTATCTTTTTATTCTTGACATACCAGAGACACTTTTAGTGATAAGAGGAGAAGATCTTTAGCTTTCTTTTCAAACACCTGGTGGATTATCTCACTATCTTGGCATGTCATAACTCATTATCTGAATTAATGATCCCGTGATTGCAGAAGAAGGTTTCATTTCTCTGCTTCAGTTAAAAGACTACATTTATGATAAAAGACACTTTTTTCAATAGGAGTTGTCAACGATGTGCAGCAATCTGAGCTCAGATGATAAAATATAAAATGTAAAAATATGTCAGTGAATAATACGCCGTTATTCCCAAGTCAGCAAAAGAGTAAAAATGCACAGTTTAAATGGGCAGAAAAAACATTATTTAGCACAAATGCAATGATAAAAAGCATAAAAAGTCAAAATTCATGGTGTTAGTTCTCCTATGTATAATGTAGAGAAAAGGTTAGGCTATTATAAATAAACTGTAAGAGAAAAGGCACACATTAATGCCTCATTTCAACAACTGAAACATAAAAAACTAGGAAGTTCAAAAGAAACTGCAGTTCCTTGAGTGTCCACTTGAGGCTGACTTATTGATAATAGTGGCATAGACCGGTGGTTCTTAAATGGTGTGGCAAGGCACCCTGGTGTGAGGAACGGAAACTGGCACTTAAACTGGAGCTAGCTACCACAGCTAAAATAAAAGAACTGGGCAAAATGGGTGAAAAAAAGGAAAAGCTGGGATAAAAGTGGCCAAAAAGTCCCATAAATGTGCAAAAAAGCAGCAAAAATGAGTTAAAAGTAGAAAAAATGGCCGAAACGGTAAAAGGGGCAGCCCTCCGCATTACTATTATTTTAATATTTAGCAGTAAAACTCAATAATCAGTTGCAAAACAACTTTAGGGTCACAGAGATGCCGTGCATTATGATTCTATTTGTTTTATCCATGCTCCGAGTCAAATATAGATCTGAAATAATTTGCTAGTCTGCACAGTCAGTCCAGAAATTTCACACTGGTATCGGATTGGAGATAGTAGCGGAGAGAAGTAGCAAAAATGTGTAAAAAGTGGTGATCAGATGTGGCAATAATGGATGGACAAAAAGTGGTAAAATGGGTTAGAATGTACCACAAATAGAAAATTTAATCCGGCCTAATAACAGATGACAGCTTTCCAAATCCAAACTGAAGGAACTGTTAGCCAGGGTGCTAGCACCAATACTACTGATCCAACACATGCTCTATGGGCGGCCCTGTTCTGCTGTAAAAGTCGGTTTGTACATTACACCTGGTGCTGTAGTCGGCCTCAAGTGGACACTTGAGGAACTGCAGTTTTTTTGCACTTCCTCATTAGCTTCATTCTTCAACCACCGAGGTTGCTGCTTTGATAATTCCATAGAAATAAACCTCTCGCTCCGGTTGACTCATTTCTGCATAAAAACCTAGATGGAAAAAAGCATGAAGTTTAAAGGGGGGGGGGTTAAACCAAATGTAGACTAAATGTCATGTTAATGAGGATGAAGGATAAAATCACAAGAGGCTCTGAAGAAAAACTTGAATAATCTTTATTGTATTTGGATGGCAGCAGAGAATGATACCTTAAAACCTGGGCAAATGAAACCAAACATATCTGCATGACTGTGATTTGAGTGTACTGCCCCTTTAAGACAGTCCTTCCAACCCTGTTTTCTCCTCTTTCTCGTAGAGCTTGGCAGGTAAAATCCATCATCTCGTGTGCTGTTTCGACAACATTATGAGCCTTTAGGTCCAACTTGATTCAGAATGTGTCATTTTCATTCACACATTTCCATTTTAGTGTTAAAATCAGCGTTTAGTAATGAAACAGTGAAACAAATGAGCATTTCTTCACATAACTAATACTGATGGCAGTATTGAAGATGACACATTCCTTTATAAGACAGTGTGCTGAAACTAACCTCAGTCCAAACACTCCAAAAATCAGAGCTGTGCTTTTTTCCACCACATATTCCTCCGGTGTCCCGTGCCGAGTGAAGAGTCCCGGCAGGTAGCAGGCCATCACGGGTCGCCACCTTCATTTCAGGAGTCCCTGAAAGACGGAAGCATCCGTTCACGCATCAGAACCCGCGCCGCCTGTTTCCCCATCAGTCCTCAAAGCACGATCGCTCACAAACTTGTCGATATAGATCTGTCTCCTCTCTGGCAAAGTCCATCTACGTTTAAAAAATATAAACCCGTCTGCATGTCCTGTTGCTTCACCAAAAACCACATGATTTTTATACATTTCTTAAGAGGAACGATGGCGATGTCTGTCAGGCCCGAACACTTAAAGCTGAATGAATGAATATATGAAGAGTCCCCTTCCAAAGTGCTCGTACAAAACAATTTAAAGCACTAAAATAAAACAAATCTCATCATTTCAAAGGCGACTAAGTAATTTAGGTCCAAAATGAAACCATTTTACAGACTTATTAAGACTAATTCAAGCATAAATTTCAACAAATACCGATTTTTAAGACTGAATTTGGAAATGAACTCTTCATCCAACCACTGAAAGACGACAGCAAACAGTCAAAGAATTTCATAGTCATTCGACTCGATTATAACGTGTGCTTTTATCTAATTTCTGCGTAACAAAAGAGGCTAGTCAAAAGTAAAAATGTGGCATCAAATGAAGAGCAAAGCTGATGAGCAGCATGTGGACAAACACGCACAAATCCACCTTAAATCTTGTGTAACACTTCATCACAGTTCATCTTAGAGAAAAGTCTTAACATTTAATATTTTCTTTTACACCAAGGAATGTTCAGGGACAAAAAAAAAACATTTTTTGTTTCATTTTTATGTTTTTATATAGTTTCCTTCACTGCAGCTTCAGTGTCTCTCTGCTGTACACCTTCAGCCACGTCCTTCTCTGCTCTGACGCTGTTTTTCCGATGAGTAAAGTCTGCGTGTTTCATGTGGAACAGTTTGTGTTTGGGCAGACGTGAAGCTAGAAATGAGGCGTGTATTTCCTGTTCTTATTTCCTCTCTGGACGCAAGGGCGTGAGCTGCACGACACATCTGCTCGGAGTCATGATTCACAAAAAGAGATAAAGTGTGATTTCTGTGTGGGGAGGGAGCGGGACGGGACCGAGTCGCCCCCCCCCCTCTTCCTCCCCTGGTTTTTTTGACACGTAGAAATGGCTCTTTCTTTCTTTTTTCGCCCTCTCGCACCGACCCTCCCCACCCTCCCCAGGTCTGGAGTTTTGTCCGTGGAGGCCAGGTGAGCGAGGCCTCTTATTGGTCGGAGAGGATCAGGCCAAACAGCCAACCCAGGCCCAGCAGCAGCGGCAGAGAGAGGCAGACGGGCTCGGCTCCGCGGTCCGACAGGCCCGGAGAGGGAAGGGTGGAGTCATCCTCGTCGCCCCACAATCTGTCGTTCTCGTTTACCTGAGACACAGCAGACAAACGTCAAGATTAGCAGGACAAAAAAACAGTGTCACATTTTACCTCTCAAAGCCATACTCTGATTAAAAAGAATCTTACTGTTAAGTAAGAGCTTCCAAGGACGTCACCACTGTTGAGTAACACAAAGTCTTTCAGCCTCACGCTGCAAAAGCACTTCAAACATTTCTCTTTCTGCCATCCTTCACATTCTTCCGCCCATCAGATGTTGGTATCATTCTTTTCCATTTCTATCAGGATTCTTTCCCTCTAACCGCCTCCGACCATGAAAAAAAATCCTCCACACTGAGATTCACCTACATCACCTGTAATTGATTTGACTCAGTCCTTCATCAGGAAACTTGAAGTAGAAAACTCACATATTTCTTTTCAACTTCCTGTAATGAGGTGTTTAGGAAGGGCAGCACTTTTCAAAAATTTTTCAGATGGTGATTAGATGTAATATCTGTCAGTCACATTCATTATGGGCCAATCAGAGCATCAAGACAAAATGAGGTAGTAGACATGTAACCCCGCAGTAATCTGAGCTTGGATAAAGGAGCTTGTTGGTGGATCAAATGCATGCTGAGGCCGGTCGACATAAAAAGCTTACAGTGTGGATTTTCGCTCTTGTTTAAAAATAGTGATGGGAATTGTGGCTCTTTTCAGTGATCTGGATCATTTGGCTCAGCTCAGTTAAAAGAGCCAGCTCTTTCATCTACCAAACGACTCCTCATTCGGGTTAGCTTCATTTGACCTGCCAATTTTAGCAGTGTAACATATGATTGATATTTGGACAGGTATTTTACTACTCTAAATAGGCTTTTATTTTTTAAATTTATTAAAAAAAACTAGAAAAGCACTCGGAGAGCGCAGACCTCCGCCATAAGCCCTATCTCCCAATAGTGAAGAATCCTTTAAAAAATTCCTGGATCCATCTCCATGTGCCCCTCACCACGGCATTCGCCGATTACTCCCTCCCCGGTGGAGTGGAAACACGGTGAGGCAAAGCATTGGCTTTGCTATGGGTGCCAACAGAAGCACCCATGGTCTCACTGGATGACTGGAAGTCATGGCAGAGGGTGAATATTCCTCTGTTCCTTCCAGTATTGAGAATATTCTTGCTACAATTCGCTGTCTTTCTCTCTGTTACGCTCCGACTCATCTCCTCGACCGGGCGTGAGTCTTTCAAACCCTATAAACTCCAAAACTTTGAATGGAAACACACCCAAAAACTGCTACTGGGATTGAAGTTACTCATGTCCGCCATCTTCTAGTGTTAAGTGTTAAATATGACGTACTTCTCACTTATCCCTGCTTAGATAAATGCTGATGCACCATGCTCCTGCTGCTGTCTTAGCCTAACCTCCTCCACCCCAGCCTCCTCATTTATAGCATAAAGCTTGTTGCACCCTTAAATTCAGGTTCAGGCTACTATGGATTAGTTGCTTCTGAACTAATTTTATTGTATCTAATATGCACTGTCATATACTTGTGGGGATTTCTAATCATGCGCTCCCGGAAAGTCAAAGCATGCTGTTTGACTAACACAGGGAGCATCTTTTGAGCAGAGTCTTCGCTGTCAAGTGAAACTGTATATCCATTTTGCAGTAAAATAGTTAAATGCATGATGAGAGCATTCCTAACTAGAGATGTGCAATACCAATTTTTAAAAATTTGATATGATACCGATAATTTTTGATGTAATTTTATCGATACTGACACTTTTGAAGAAATAATAAATTATTGAACTCGCAAACTTTCAAAAGTTACACATTTCAGGCATTTAAAAAAGTCCTTCAGAAATTCATTTAGGGAGAAACTTCAATTAAATTAAGATGTTTAACCAGGTAAAAAATAAATTAAATTAAATATAATCACAGCACAAACTTGTATATAGAATTAAAATATCCACAACATAACCAATTTCTTTCTCTTTTATTTTTTTTAAATTCAGATAGAAGGGGTATATTGGCCACCTATACCCACTAATTTGAAACAAAAATGTAAGAAATACAAGTCTTCAAAGATTTTCATAGAAATATTTATCTTGTTATGTTTCTACAACTTGGTCTTCATACATTTTATGGTATTGGCATGTGGTCTAAGTATATTTTCATGTTTTTCAAATTTACATTTACATGTTTGATTGGTCTCCAAGTTCAAGCGACACGGACGAGCAGTAAAGCCAAAACAGTCTGGAAGAGAGAGAGGCAGGGAGGCACTTAGCGGGGAAGCAGTGGTGAGACGTATTTTATAGTACTCATTTGGTATCAATACTTTGCTCGAGGTCGATAACAAAAGAGTACATGGTAAATATCGATATAGCAATACTGTAGTAGCGATACTCCCCCCACCATTCCTAACTGAATGAGGTTCAGTTCTGATAGAACACTATACTACAGCCACATGCATGCAAATTGCCACACTGGCAGCTTCCATTGCAATCGGCTTCCAGTACAACCAGACCCCGCCCATAGCTACTAGATTGTTCTCCTTAAATCACACTGATTGGTCAGGATTGATCAGTTTCAAACCTGGCGCAACTGTTTCACACTGCAGCTATGCAAGAATGGTCCTGTCTAAAGACAGATATGGGATCTGGCCATCTGCTTTGCAAGATTGTAACTGTTTAAACATAAAAGTAGTCTCAGTTTCTAAGTCCATTGGTTTCTGAAGAAGAGCTATGAGCACTGATGTTACAAGCAAAGAAGCTGATATGTAAGAGTGTCCATCATATTGGTAGAGGCAGGTCTGCACTGTAAGCAAATACAAGCAGACAAGAAAACTGCCATTGTAGTAATAGTTGGAGTTCTGAGTGATTTTTGGCACTGTAAATCTATCAGAAATTATCTGTGTGTTTTAAAGGACAAAGAATAAAAGGATTAGCCTTGGATAAACCCGGCAACCTCCTTATTTTACATTCATTTCAAAAAGGGTTGACAAAGAGGTCAGAGCATTCAGACCTGGATGGTAGCCAACAAGAAGAAAAAAAAAACATTGTGCATTAACCAGGAAAGTGAATTTCAGTGCCTTGTTTATATGACCTAAAATTTATAATAAAGAAGCCAACCCTGACTATTCATGATGAAAGCTCAGTCATTTTCAGACTGTTTAATGAATTTACTGAAACAAACTTGGTCACGATCAGTTTACTGTCCATCAGACCCACCCAGAGTGAGTTATTTTGTCAGACTGGATAAAAATCTTTCTGAACAGGAGTTATGAACGGTCACATTTGCCTGAGCCAATAAAAGTGAGCTGCCTGATTCCTCTGGTTCCAGTCTAGGTGAAAATTGGATTGAAAATGATCTATGATAAAAAACCAGGGTGCAAATTGGATTTGAAATGCCTTAACACCATTTTATATCTGTTATCTTTAACCCTTAGGGACTCTTACTTCTTACAGGAGAAAATCTCTGCCAGGACTATTTCAAATTGGAATAGTGTTGATGAAGGGAATGCAAATAAAAAGACAGAAAAAACTCAGAACGAGATTAAAATTATAAATATATAAAAAATGATCTGAAAGAAAATTGGAAAACATGAGTGCTTGGTTTGAGTTTCTTTTGATTATCAACAGTTAAATTGGTTTTTAGTAAATGCAGAATTTGTGGTGAGTTGTGTTTCCTTGCTGCAGATAAAACAGAATTTCAAGGTGAAATTTATCCCCCCAGCCATAAGGGGAATAAAGGGAAGAAGCTTTGTAGGGCCTGGCCATACTGGGGGGCCCATGGAGGTCAGCAAAACCAGGTCCTAAGTAAAGTTATGCTATGAAAAACATATTTTATGTTAAACCTGAATAATAACCATCTTTATCAAAGAAAAACATTGAAAATGAATTTTATTTGTCTATGCTGTAGCAAAAAAAACTGCCTTTTTCAAAATATACCCCTTTTCTTGCAACCGAATTTCCCTTTTATTGATAATGTTAACAATATAGATGGGCACACTGATATATAGGAATGTCAATGTTCATTTCTAAGCCACAACGTGAAAAAAAACATCAGGATGCCAGAAAATAAAGTAGAATAACAAGACAATATCAATAGAAATGAATAACAATGGCAAAAAGCCCCCCAAAAAAGCTTAACAATGGCAAAAAAACTGTTACAGTGGTAAGAAAGAGCAAAAAAGGGTCAAAGCTAGCTGACGAAAGTAGAAAAAATAGGTTAATAGTTGCCAAAATGGTTAAAATTGGCAATAAGGGATTAAGAATGGCAAGAATGGATTAAGATTGGTAAATATTGATTGAAATGGCAAAAAAAAACAAAAAAAAAAAGAAAGAAAATAGGTAATTAAGGGTTAAAACCTGGCAAAAGAAGTGGCCCAAATGGGTTAAAAGTGGTAAAAAGAATTTGCAAACATGGGTCAGTGGCAAAATGGTTTAAAAGTGGCCAAGAAAGTATTGAAAATAGGTTAAGAGTGGCAAAAAGAAGTGTCAGAAAAGGGTCAAAAGTAGCCAAAAAAAGTCGCAAAATGGCTTAAATTTGTGAAAAATTGATTTAAGTGGGCAATTAAGGTTAAAATAATGGCAAATTGTGTAAAAAAATGGCAAAAAGTAGTGAAACAAATGGGCTAGACGTGGCAAAAATGGGTCAGAGTAGTCAAAGAAAGTAGCAAAAATAGGTTAATAGTGGCAAAAATTGTTAAGATTGGCCATTAAGGGTTAAAAACTGGCAAAAATGGGTTAAAAGTGGCAAATAGAATTTGCAAATTTGGGTCACTGGCATAAAAAAGGTTTGAAAGTGGCCAAGAAAGTAGTGAAAATAGGTTAAAAGTGGCAAAAAGAAGTGGCAGAAAAGGGTCAAAAGTAGCCAAAAAAAGTTGCAAAATGGGTTAAATTTGTGAAAAATTGATTCAAATTGGCAATTAAGGGTAAAAAATGGGTTAAACGGCATAAAGAAAGTAGCAAAATTGGTTTAAAGTGGCAGAAATGGGCAGAAGTGACAAAAAGTAATGGAAAACATAGGTAAAAAACAGCCAAAATGGTTCAAAGTGGCAAAAAAGCAAACAATAAAAGGGCAAAAATGGCTATCTTTGGAAAAAAGTGGCAACAATGCTTTCCAGCCCCAAAATGAGGGAACTGTTAGCCAGGATGCTAGCATCAATGCTACTGATCCAACACACTTGGTATTAATCAACTGATATCAATAAATCACAGCTGGGGAGCGCCCATTCTCTGGGTTTGCAGGGTTCCATACATATTTAAAAATCATTTATCATCATTTATTTTAAATCATACAGAGATGAAATTTCCTGATCTCTGGAAAGTTTAAGCGTCATGAAAAATGCAGTGCTGTTGCACCAGCTCTCACAGACAGTAGTCTAATCGTAACTTATGCCGTACTATTACTGTCCTTGTCATTAGATGCTTAATGCAATAAGGCCAGTTTGCATGGAAAGGGGTCTTTATTCCCTCAATAGCTGCATAATGGCTCAGCATCTGTGGTGATTGGTATACAACATAACAAAGGGAGCATTAATGCTGTGCTTTTTGACTTATTTATGACGTTTTAGAGTGTGCGCTTTTTTTTGGAGCTTTAACGAAGCATTGATGCATGGAGACGGACACATATTCAAACATATTTACACAGCACCACCAACTACAACTACCAAATACCAGCAAATTAACCATGATTTCTATCTCCAACGTGTGACACATCTCCTGTTATCTTGTCTAATATGAGCACAGAGTGCTGTGTGCAAGCATTAAAAATGTAACCCATTAAACTAATGAATACAAGCCAACATGAAGGTAATAGCAGAGAGGGAAGGAGTGCAAAATGTGCTGATAAAAACATGATAACATTGCAATATCACTCATACTTTTTTACTGTATTTAAATCAAAATGGAGTGAATTGATTCAAGAAAGATGGGGGGATGGAGCCAAACAAGTAAACAAAAATACAAAAATCACAAGACAGGGAATATGTCAGCTCATTATCTGGTTTAATTAACTTTGGTGTCGACTCTGACACTTTATCTGATCCTCACAGCACTACAGACAAAGAAGTGTCCATGTTGAACAGAATGCCACCTCCCTGTTTACTTTATCTCTGCTCCAGAATATAACTGCAGTCAGGATGATAAAGACCGCAGAAACAATCGTGCGTGGGTCGAGACTTTCAGGGACCCGAGGCGAGAATATGTAATTTGGGCTTTTGGCCCTTTTCTTCAGCTTTCCCTGTGGAAATCACTAAGTGGCCTAGTTATATGGTTAGCCTGTGAAGTTTATTCCATCTGTTGGCAGAATGTCAATAATGTTATCTGCAGCATTTTTTCCTTATGGTTCCTATTAGGAGAAGATACACTGGGCACATGGTGTTTGCCTGGAGTGAAGTGAGCTATATTATTTATAAATTTGTCCTCATTATTAATATGTGTGTATGTTCAGCACAAACAGCCAGTCCACATTATAATTTATGACCAACATGGGTAATTGTGTTTGCTTTACTTGTTCCTTGTATGGGCCTAATTAATGATGTTTACAGAACCTGCTTAAACTGCTGACTTAGCTTTAAATATGAGACCGTTCATGTATAAAACATGGATGTAGTCTCAGTGGCATCGCCATTAAGTGTCCTGAAGAGGCAAAGCCACGATAAAAACACTGACACTGTTGGTCATAGTAGTAACCACCAGTGTCCTCACAATATCAGAGTCTGAGCTTTAGTACTGATGCTGGGTTAAATGCCACAAATAATACACAATACCTAATGGATCAGAAGCAGAAAGTCCAAAAAGCAGGTCAAATTTACAGCTTATTTACAACTGTATAAGTCATTTTTTCTTATTTATCTTTATTTCATAATTATCAGGGCATTGTTAATGCTTCACAGCCACCATAATTTAGTGACTTGTAATAAAAGCTGATGCAGTTTAGCTAACCAACTGTTTTAAAAGCACACTAAGGAGATCCTTAAAAACTTAAGTATGAAACATAAGATATGGCAGAGTGCCACAATAAAAATGTGATAAAGTGCCACCCTTTCAGGGGAGAAAACATAAAGTTCCCTCTAGAATGTCCTTCTAGTGGAAAAAATTTGATAAAGTGCCCTCCAGGGAGTGCTTCCAGTGGACAAAAGGCAATAAAGTGCTCCCTTGGTGCACCTCCAATGGACCAAATGTGATAAAGTGCTTTCCAGGGAATCCTTCAAACGGGCAAAACATGATGAAGTGCTGTCTGGGGTGCACTTCCAGTGGACAGCATGTGATAATATAGCCTCCAGGATATCCATCCATTGGGCAAAATGTGATAAAGTGCTTTCCAGGATATCCATCCATTGGGCAAAATGTGATAAAGTGCTCCTAGGGTGTCCTTCCAGTGTACAACATGTGATAAGGTGTCTTCCAGGGAATCCTTCAAATGGGAAAAACATGATAAAGTGCCCTCTAGGGTACATTTCCAGTGGAAAACTAGTGATAAAGTGCCCTCCAGGGTGTCTTTCCAGTCGGAAAAATGTGACAAGGTGCCCTTCAAGATGTCCTTCAAAGTGCGACAGAGTGTCCTCCTTGGGCCTTTCCAGTTGAACAAACATGATGAAGTACCCTTGGTGTCTCTTTGTGGATAATACGTGGCTAAAGTCTTTCTAGAGTGTCCTTCCACTGGTAAAATGTGATCAGTGCCCTCCAGGGAATCCTTTTCAGTGGTTTTAGACTCTCCAGGGTGCACTTTCAGTTCACAAAACGTAATTAAGAGCCCTCCAAGGTGTCCTTCAAATGGACAAATGTCATAAAGTTCACTCCAGGTCACACTTCCAGCAGAAAAAGACATGATAAAGTTGGAACCAGGATGCCATTTAATAACAACGAAGGACCTAGAGTGTCCTCCAACTGGAAAAAGAGACAAAGTGACCCCGAGGATGCCCTTTCAGTGAAGTAAACATAATAACGTGCCTTCAAGGGTGTCCTACAGCGGACAAATTTGGTGAAGTGCAATCCATGTTGTTCTTCCAGAGGACATGACATGATAGGGTGCCCTCTCAATTGAAAAAAATGTGGCAAGGTGCCCTCCAGGATGTCCTTCCACTGGGGATAAGTGACTAAGTGCCCTTGAGGGTATCCTCCAAAACATGGAAAGGACCTTAAGGTTGTCCTTCTTGTTGACAAAACATGAATAAGAGCCCTCCATGCTGTACTTCTAGTGAACACCACCCTTCCACTGGACAAAGCACTTCCAGCTGGCAAAATGGACAAAGTGCCTGAGCTTGCTAGTGTGCCCTCTAGAAGATAAGCAGCCTATGCAGCCGTGGGAAACCAGGAGATAAAGTGTCCTTGATGCACTGAAAGGGTACTTTGGATGTTTTTTTTTTTGGAGCCAGCCTCAAGTAACACTCGAGGAACTGCTCTTGTTGCATTTTCTTCCTTTTTTTTTAACTCTGATGTTTGCTGCTTGGTTAAAACTAACACATTTAGAGCAGAGTAAAAACAACTTCATCACCCAGATACCTGACATAACTGCAACAATAATGTTTCTACACTGGCAGCTGTAGGTTCCAAGACTCAGTAATATTCACAGATGGTTTTACTTACTTTGCTTTTATGGCATATTTATGCTGAGATTTATATAAAGAATATTGAATATTTCAGCCAAGAAGCCCATGTTTACGTTCCCAATCACAGAGAAGATAACGTTTAAATGGAACTGTGTCATCCATTATTCTTTTCATCTGCACTCACTCTATATTCCCCCTCCAGTAAAGCGGGGCTAATATTCAAACGATCAATAGCATGAGCTTATATAACACGAGTTTGTTTACATTCACTCTGGCTGCTTGTTTTTAATCGTCTAAACTCTGTTATTCTCATTATGCAGTTTGTTTTATGCTCCACTTTCTGTCCTGAATCCTCTCACTGCTGCACACATCTAATGAACCCTCTGGGATCAATAAACTTACATCCAATCTTAAAGCTTCAAAGCCTCCTTCATTCACTGGCTGCTATTCTCGACATGATAAACACTCAATAGGTTAGTCTACAGAGCATGGCAGTGCTTGAACAATGATCTTCATCGGTTGGTCCTGCTTTTAGTGCAGTTTGGCCCATACATAAACAACTTAGCTATTCTGACCAACAGTATTT
The DNA here is from genome assembly GCF_018320785.1 of Cheilinus undulatus. Taxonomy (NCBI): domain Eukaryota; kingdom Metazoa; phylum Chordata; class Actinopteri; order Labriformes; family Labridae; genus Cheilinus; species Cheilinus undulatus. The sequence goes on along the minus strand of NC_054882.1, from coordinate 7,148,446 downwards.
CTGTTTAAATCTTGTTTTAATTTCATATCAGAGAAGTGTGATGCTACACGTTTCCTTATTGCATATTTGAACTCAACTTTAAAGCCTGAGGCATACATTTGCAGTGTCGCAGTGTGCAGTAGAACTGCAAGGATGGACAATAGCAGGAGCAATTTGCTCCAAAATGTGCTTCAGGTGTGGATCGTGGGCATACGGAGTATGTGGAATTTGAGGGTAAGAGCAGCTGAGAGCTTCATACACTTTTCTTAATGCCATTTACATCAGTGGTTCTCAACTGGTGGGACCCAAAAGTGGACCGCTGTTTCCAGTGGGTCTCGAATATGCACCAGGGACATAAATGTCCATAAAATTTCAATGAAAATTGCTGAAATTTCAGAGGACAACCTCTACAACCAAATTCCAAATACAATTCCCCAAATGAACAAATAAATTCCCACAAAGGTGACAAAAAATCAAAGCAATCTCCCTAAATCTTCCAATGAAACCCAAAGTATACAAATATATCCTTCAATATTTCCATGAAAATTCTTAATAATTTACAAGCCAATTCCCCCTAAATATCCAAACAGCAAATTCTCCCAACATATTAAGCAAATTATTTAAACTTCAATGGCTATTCTGGACAATTATCTCAAAAACTGTGATACCGGAAATTATTGCAATGTTGTAGAGAAGCCAAAATGTAATGTCCTTATATGTGCTTGCAGGGTCTTAGGAGGTTAGGGACGGGATCGCTGATAAGAAGATGGTATGATATATGTCTACTTTTGCACAACACAGCTTGCACTTTAATCAATCACTGTATTGAAATGTTTGTGTTTTGAAAAACTGTGTGCATGTAGCTACAGATATTAAACCAGAGCTTTTGGGCACTTGCTCCTGATGCTTTTTCCCTGATCATCTGTGGCTTAGATTGTCGCTCTGCCCTAGATCATCTGCCAAGAAATCTGACACTTCAAAGTCGGTTGATCTACTTTAAAGTCATATATCATAATGTAAACATTTAAATAAGCTCTGATCTTCACGTCTTCATTTTGATTATGTGTGACTGAATTTACACCTCACGCCATCTTAAATACGCAGATAATGTTAATCCCACCCGGCTGCTGCGCCCTGCAGAATAAAACAAACACCCCAAGTTATATGCGACAGCGCGACCCACTTCTGAGAGTCTCCTTTAGGTCTCCTCTGGGTTTGGAAAGGCGTACGTCACGTTTTCAGCTCGTCTCACCTGAGTAGGTATCTGTGCTCTCAGAATGTTCTGCTCTGTTTCCATGGAGATGCCCGGGGCGGTGGTTGCGGAGTGTGGGATCTGGTTGTCCGAGGCTGGACTGGGCATCCCGGGCTGGCCCGTTTTCACGTCCGATCCGTTCCCGAAGGCCTGGATGGCATTTTCTAGAACACAAAGTACCAGAGTTAAAATACGTGAGTGATAGGTTAAAAGATCTACTTTCAAGCTTGTCGTCTGAGGGTAAAATGGAATAACTTTTCTCTTCAGCCGTCACCTCGACTTTCTTCCTGCTTTTGTGTCCCCACACGGCCTTTTATAATGTGATTGGTCACTTTATAATTGTGCTCCAGGGGGGCTGTAATTACAATGTGGTCATGGTATGTGAGGACAAGTCGACCTCTCAGGGTGAGTCATCATGCGGCTGAGTGCGTGACTGTGCCCTCACTTTGGACTGAAGTTTAAATCTGCATTTAGTGAGAGTTTGAGGAAGAGTACACCATGTTGTTAACCAAAAAAAACTTAATGAGTTCAGAACACAATGATACTATTATATCTGCATGGACTATTCCAGTGAAAGGACTGGGTTTCCATAGTTATTTTGAACTTTGTTTAAAAGTCAGACATACACACGCTTTAAGTACATGTTAGGCTACATTTATAGAAAAAGATAAAAGTTAATGTAGCTCAGCGTTAGCTCATGGAGGACACGGTTGTCATACACCTAGCCATGATCAGCTGGCGGCCAGCTGATCCCAATTATCACCTCCCAGCTACCACAGCCAATCACAGCTCTTTTTCTCAACACAGCGGTGCACAAATATGACGTACTTCTCACTTAACCCTGCTTGCATTAATGCTGCTGGTAAAGCTTCACCTCCTCCACCCCAGCCTCCTCCTTTATAGCTTAAAGCCTCTTGCACCCTCATATTTAGGTTCATGCTACTATGGATTTATTGCTTTTGCACTAATTTTATTGTATACAGTATGCAAATGCATTTAGCCATATGTGGGTTTTAAGCTATCCACTTACTAGAAAGTCAAAACATGCTGCTTGAGTAACCCAGAGAGCTTCTTTTGAGTAGAGCCTTCTCTGCCAAGTAAAACTTTATATCCATATTGCAATAAAATTGTTAAATGTATGATGAGAGTGTTAATGACTGAAATATTTTATCTGCAAATAATCTAGCAATTTGATATAAGTCTACAACAGGAGTTGATTTAATAGTCTGCGCAAAAATAAAACTCAAAGCTAGTTTCTTTGATAGTTGTCCAAATAAGTTGTGAAGTGCCGAGTTGTCTTCATCCTGTTGCGCCGACCCCGATAGGGCTCATTACTGCCCCAAGTTGCCGCAGGGCAAAAAGCAACAACTGTAACTACAATGAGAGGTGATGTAGATGGTGTTTATCCTCCCGGTCCCTGATATAAAAGCACAATTGACTTTTCACGCTGACACTGTTTTTGACTCACAGTTGGAGGACTTCAAACTGTGACGTTTCTACTTCTACTTCTACTTTGGCAGCCATGAGTCAGTCACTGCTTTACTGTATTGTTAAAACTCATCTGTGTGATGCAACATGTGTGCTTCCTTTCAGAGAATCTTTTAAAATCAGTATGTTTTCTGAATTCAACCATCTTTGTCCGTCATTCCTGGTGATTGATTGGTTTCCACTTTCAGCGCTCTCATAGCTCTGGAGGACGTCGAGCAGACGTCGGTGTTTGTTAGACTCTCCTGCTCCTGACCCTGTGTGCCGCCGCTCATTCTGAACTAATGGAAGAATCCTGCCAGGCCTGAGAGGGATCGTCCTCGGTTTTTCACTAAGTAAATGAAATAAAGCATAATTCATACCATTTGACCTCACTTTAAATCAATCGCCCTGCATAAAATCAAACATTGTGTGAATAACCTTCATCCTGATTAAAAAGTGTATGAAGTGTAGAATTTAACAAAGCATGAAAGACTGAATAAACGATGGGGTTCAGGTGTTTGAGAATTAAACCCAGAAGGACTCCACTTAGCTAAATATTCTGTGAACTGAGGCCTTTAGATGAGACTGACAGCAGAGAACAAACCACCGAAAAAGCTTGAGTTTTTGAGATACCTCTACCTTTCATGACCTCCACTCTACACAACCGTGCATTTTTATGACTTTAACTTTTCTACTTTGTATGTTTGGTTGTATAAAAATACTTTCCTGTACTATAACTTTGTTGGGTTGTGCTTTGGATATTAACAAAAACTGAAGATAGAGAACATTGAGCCTCCTCTTAAAGGGACAGCTTCTGCTTTTGCCCATGTTTGGTGCCATAAAATGGGCTGCAGGCTGCATTTGGCCCTCAGGCCATAGTTTGGACACCCTTGCTATAAGATGAATTAGTCTTGGTAGCCATGTTTGATAGAGGAGTGCTCAGCCTCCTAGACACAAAAGCACTGTTTGTGCAATCAGTTAACCACCAGGCTTTTTTTAAATTCACTGACATGACTGGTTTGGTTAAAAATACATGACCCAAAAGAGTAAAACCATCATGAATTAGGCCAAACTTACCAGAAATTGCATTAAAAATCCCTCCACATGTGAGATTTTTGCTCTATTGTGATTTCTAAACAGTTAAATTTGGCATCTTTCTCTCTGAGATAATTAGAAAGGAACCGTTTGGCAAAATTCTTTCCGGACGTCTCATTGTGTTCATAAGAATGGTGGAAATGTGAGGTCAACCTGACCACCAGAATCCAATCAGCTCATCCCTGAATCTTGAAAAGTTTAAGCCAAATTTGTGGATTTTCTCGTCTTTCATTCCTGATGTTCACAAAAATCTGAATAATTTCAGCTAAAACATAACAGTGAGGTTTACCTATTGTAACTTATTGTCACAGCTTTTACATTTTATTCTTTTTATAGTATATTTTTTCATGATAAAAGTTTCAATTCTGGAGTTGCAGCCAAAAAGATAAAGAAAGTGATGGATGATTTTGCTGCATGTAATATGATTCCCTCCAGGTGACTATGAAATATCATGTATATGAAAATGTCACATTTTCCCTCTTTTTTTAAACAACAAAATCAATTCAAGTAAAGTCCAATAGACATTCAAGCTACATATAATTTAGTCCCTCCAGGTGTTTCCAACACATGATAACCACCTGTATGGATGCCAGCCTGATGATTATGAAATGTAATAACCAAACAAATAATGCTGTTGGCGACACCTGCTCTCACAGAGTCTAAAAAGGCCCTGCTCTCTCTTATTGTCAGGATGATAAATGAAATGTAATTCTCAGTGCCACTCTAGGAACAGTAGAACCTGCAGAAAATGTTAAGAAATGACAGAACAAAAACCCTCTGATGGCTAGAACAGCCCAACAGCTGAGTCACAACATCTCATCACCAAACAATGGTAACGTTAAATAGGTTTTGATTTTCCACCCGGCAACAACAGCGAACAATTACGTTCAACAAAAGCCACAAAATTAAAGTTGTGTCATCTCCCGCTGCTGCCACCTGCAACATTTAGTAAAAAACACGACCTTTTTTTTTTAGCCGTCAGCTGGAATCACTTCACGGAGCTGATTTAATTTAGACTCCAACTGTTCCATCACATCAGAGTCTCAAACTTTCAGAGCGTGTTTGAGGAACGGGGATGTGATGTGGGAGGTAAAGCTCAGAGGGAATGCAAATGCTCCAGTTCAGTGGGTGGGATCCTCCGTGCACCTTTCTTTACTTCTGCCTGTACTGTATATGACTCAGAATTTCACTGTTTATGAAGGTGCCTTTGCTGCTTTCTCTCCTGCAGCCGTAGGCCATTCTTTTGGTCATTTCTGGTAACAGAGGACTTCAGAGTCCAGTTTAGGTGACTGCCATATTAAAAACGCTGTCTCAGACGAGCTTAGAATGAACCTAGAAACAGCTGACAAAGCTTGAGCTAAGGCGGTCATTGATGTTTTTCCATCAAATTTCTTTATTGACAAAATTATTACTGTTTGTGAGCCTCTGAAAACAGATCTAGGACCCACTTTAAGAAACACTGGCTAACCCTGACCCCAAGCCAAAGTTTGTACACTTAGAGAGCACTTAAGGGGCAGTTAATTCAATTTTGTCCCTTAAGACAGCATCAGAGAGGACAGTTGTCAAATTTTGTCCACTTCGAGGGCATCAATGTGGAAATTTATCAAATTTTGTCCACTTAAATGGCATCAACTGGGACAATTTGTCAAATTTTGTCTACCAAGAGGGCATCAATGGGGAAAATTTGTCAGTTTGTCCATTGAGAAGGCACCAATGACTGCAATTTGTCTAATTTTGTCCACTAAAAGGGCAATAATGTGGAAAATTTGACAAATTGTCCACTTAGAGTGCATCAATGTGGGCAATTTTTTAAATTTTGTCTACTAAGAGGGCATCAACTGGGACAAATTGTCAAATCTTATCCACTAAGAGGGCACCAAAGAGGGAAATTTGTCAAATTTTGTCCAATTAGAAGGCATCAATGGGGATAATTTTGTCCACTTAGAGGGCACCAACGGCGAAATTTGTCAAATTCTGTCCACTTAGAGGTCATCAACTGGAACAATTTGTCAAATTTTGTCCACTGAGAGGGCATCAACGGGGAAAATTTGTCAAAATTTATTCACTTAGAGGGCACCAACGGGGAGAATTTCTATCCCTTCAGAGGGCACCAATGACTGCAATTTGGAAAGTTTTGATAGAGGGCATCAGTGTGGCAAATTTGTCACATTTTGTCCACTTAGAGGGCATCAATGTGGACAATTTGTAAAATTTTGTCTTCTAAGAGGGACCAAATAAGGGCCATTTCTCAAACTTTATCCACTAAGAGGGTACCAAAGAGGGCCATTTGTCAAAGTTTGTCCTCCTAGAAAGCACCAAAGAGGGCACATTATTGTGTTTATCCACCTCAGTGGCATGCAGGAGGGCACCAATGAGGGCAATTTTTCAAACATCAGGGCAACAAGGGTTGATTTAAATGAATATATTTGCTGTAAATGTCCCTCATGATAAACCCAGTCACAAACAACGCTTTAATGTTTCCTAATTAACTAAAAACATCTCTGTGGATGAGCTTCGACCACATTATTATTCATCTCAGGGAAGGGCGTGTTAGTTAATAATTTTACCAATGCTCATGAATATAATCCTGCCATAACCGCTGTGGTGCTGCTGTGCAGAAAAGAAACAAAGCCTGGTTTGGGGTAATCATGCTGAGACCGAGGGAGTGGGTGGACTAGAGCAGGGGTTCACAGTCTTTTCAGTCTGTGACCCACAAAATAAGGACCCCCACTGTCCCTAATGACAGTGGAATGTAGCTGTGCACATTCAGGAATGAAGACTGACATTTTAGAAACTGACATGGTACTCTTACATGGTACTCTTACATGGTTAAAACAAGATCAATTTATCATAGACAGATGTGAGGTGGGCTGCACATGACAAAATTTGAGCAGCTGATGGGTGATGCTTTGCTCAAGGGTGCTGCAGCGTTGACCACTGACCTAGCTATTAGTCTTCAATCCACAAAGCTGGTCCACTCTCAGACCTTTAATAAAGACCCTCTAATACCCAACTCATGTCCCAACAGCCTGAGCTACTAAAGCATTAATATACTGTATAAATGAAAACATATAACTCACTGTTCAAATGATCCAACAGTAAATTAATAACACACTTAGTTCCACTACAACATGCTATGATGTAAAAATTCTGTTTTAAATAAATCAGTAATAATTAAAATATTGTTACATTTATAAATACTTTAAAAAGGCCATACTTCTAGCTAATGGGTTTAGATTAAGGCTGCACTAATCACTGTTCTTATATTAATTATTAATTAGCTAACAGAGTTTAATATTTTCAGGGCTGCTTAAGGTGAATCAGCCCATGAATCCACATTTTTCCTAAACTTTACAAGAAACAGCTAAGCTGTGGGGGAATCTGATCAGGATGCCTCCAAGGTGTCTCCCTTTGGAGGTCTTCTGGGCACGTCCAACTGGGAGGAGACCTCGGGGAAGACCCAGAATACACTGGAGGGGTAATATATATTAAACCTGGCCTGGGAATGCCTCTGGATGGCCCAGGAAGAGTAAGGTGTTTCTAGGGAGAGGGAGGTCTGGGTTGACTTGCTTAGCCTGCTGCCATGGCGACCCAAGCCCAGATAAGCAGAAGATGAACGGATGGATGGATGTAACCTGACACGCCAGGTAGACTGTTTCATATTTCCAACACATGGATGTATTTCATATTTATCTGGCAAAGTTCTAATAGAAGCATTCGGGAAAGGCAAACATTTTAAGAAAACTCTCAAAAGATAATTGGAAGAATGTTCTATCAGTCACATTCACTTTGACCAATCAGAGCATCAAGACAAACTGAGGTAGTAGACGTGCACAGCTCAGATATAAACTAGCTTCCAGTAAGACTAAACCTCGCCCATAATACCGCCTTGTTCTCCACAAATGATGCTGATTGGTCAGAACCGTTTTCAGTTCAGCACAGAGGTTGTGGATTGGAGCTTTACGAGATGGATCTCAAGACATCACAAGACTTTTTTTTTATTTTTTCCACTTTTATATATATATTGTACATTACTGTAGTGAAAATCAAGGTCAAAGAAGTGACCATATATGGGCTCTTGCCTGTTTATGGAAGAAAAAAAGTTTCCATAGAGAGTATTAGGGCTGGGCAATAAATCACAAATTAACTTTTATTTGTCAAAATACCTGCTGAATACAGTCTTTTTTTTTTTTTTTTTTTTTGCAGCAGTGGAAGTTTTGTGTATATTGTGCAAACATTGATATGGCAGGTTTTTTTGTTTTTTTTTTAGAATCCTTTCCAAAAATCCTCCTCTTTTATAAATAAATATATATAAGGATATATTTTTTTACAGGAGTAAAAAAAATGCAATTAGAGATTTGAAAAAAAGTTCTGCCATAGTTCATTCTATCAACTATTGATGATTTCATATTCAAATATGACGTACTTCTCACTAATCCCTGCTTGTATTAATGCTGATGCACTGTGCTGCTGCAGCTTCTAACAAAGCTTAACCTCCTCCACCCCAGCCTCCTCCTTTATGGCATTAAGCTTGTTGCACCCTCATTTTCAGATTCATGCTACTATGGATTTATTGCTTCTGAAATAATTTCAAAATTTCCAATACACATGGTTATAAATGTATCTATCCATGTGGGGGTTTCTAGCCATGCACTCCTGGACTAACTGAGGGAGCCTTTTTATAGCAGAGCCTTCTCTACCAAGTAACACTGTATGTCCATTTATGTCCATTTTGCAATAAAATGGACAAGAGTGTTCCTGACTGAATGGTATATATAATATACTGGGGGGGGGGTGATTTGCTTGGGATCAAAAGTGGCAAAAAAACTGCATTTTTTGAGTTCAGGAGGTTTCAGACGCTGTGTGCCACTGCTGATTGGTTGGATGCTGTGATGTCACTTTCTGTGACTTTCTCCACTGTTTGGCTGAGAAAAATCATTCTGGTTCTACTGTAGGACTATGAGTTGGGGGGAGGCCACAGAGGAAATCTACTGAAGTTACCATATATGGTTCCTTGTCCCATATGCAAGATGGTCCTGCAAGTCCTTGTTTATAAAAAAGAACAGTTATCCTTAGATAGGCTATTTAAAAATGTGGGGGAAAAATTAAGGGCCAGTTGTTTTGAACCGCGGTGCAGCGTGATTCCTCCCCCTCCCCCTTCGCCCCGCTGGTTTGCTTTCACACTAGCAACATCGATCCGTGCCCAGGCCCACTTGCATATTTACTCAGTCTGATACAGCAGGTGGCGGTAAGCACGTAGGTGGTTTACAACCAAGAGGAGAGAGAAGAGTCTATCCTGCAGCCATGGAGGATTTAAAATCACTTTTTAAGATGCCAGCAACTTCGCTCTTTGTATCTGCACATTTACGTGCAGCTCAGAGGATTAAATGGGCTCGCGCTGCGCAGATACAGCGGTTTTTGAGGTGACAGGAGACTTTCATTGCCTTTGCACCTCCTCTCACTGACTCCAACTTGTGTTCATCTGTAAGGCGAGTCACAACAGACCGTTTATTGACTGGATTCTGATGATTTCCACCTTTTGTCGAGGAAAAATGTGTACAGACTGCCGTGTTGTGGAGAGGATTTTAGTTTTTACGAAGACTTCATAAAGCTGATATGATGCTCTGTCTTGTATCCGGGCGTGGTTACATTAACATCTCATCCGAACCAAGCCAGAGTCCACTTGAATTGCATTCACACTGACCAAAACGAACCGGACTTAGGGCTCAAGTGCACTCGGATCCGGGACCCTAGTGTGAAAGCCTGAGAGTATGCCCACTTTACCAGGCACCACAACACTACTGCTTATATTGCATTACCAGAATAGATGAACCCTTATGGAGCCAGGTTTTGTCCCATTCTTCCCCATTAATAACATTTTTTACTTTCTGTCATGAATTTGATTTGTTCTTTAGCGTCTGTGTGTACAAAGAAAATAAATACAACAACAATTTTTCTAAATTAGCTGCACACAAACCAGTTTCATTGCTCAAACAGAGTCATATTTCAAACACTGACTGCAGTAATGTGACTCTTTAGAGATCTGTCTCCATCATTCACAGGTGTGAGAGAACAGGTGTTCAGGTTTGGATGTAACTCTTTGTCAGAAACAGATGTTTTTCTGTCTCTCGGGTTTGAAACTGAAAATGTTTTTCTTGGCTGTCAGCTCTGAAAACAAAGAGAATTACACAGATTTGGGGAGTGGGAAATGCACGTTAACAACTTTCTATCTCTGGATTGCCAGAGAATTCTTTTTAAATTCTTTTTCCAAGTTCTGCTTTTGCAGCAAAGAAAAGTAGCATTAGCGTTAAAGTGGCTCCAGATCATCAGTCAGCCTGCGTCTCATTTTTCTCTTGTCGTAATGGTGTGATATAACAATGATGGTGAATAATTAAATGTTCCACTTACAGAAAGTAGGCTGTGGCAGGGAGAAGTAGTATTATATGTTCATTCTGTACCATATATAATTCACAGTCTGGGGGGATTTATATGGCTCCGTACGCCCCGAAGAACCCACATTACATCAAGTTCTTGGATTTTCCCCCGCCAGACTGAATCATAATCATATGATGAATTAAAATTCTATAAGCATTCATTTTCATTCGTCTAATGGGCTACTCGGCAGCAATTACGTTAGCATGAAAGTCACTTCAATTAAAATATGCTCAAATGAAGACATGAATGAGAGATTCATCAATTAATATCCCCAGCTTATACTGTAAGATGGATGTGGGTGCTTAGGAATGAAAATCACACCATTATTCCATCTGTTCCCCACAAAAAAAAAAGGCCTCCCGTTTTGAAGCGACTCAGTGGTTATAGTGATGGGATTTCAAAGTCTTCAGTGGAGTATCGGGGTGTGACACACAAACATTGATTTCTCACAGGATCATAACAAATTGATTCGTCCTCCAGAGGCGCTTTGCAAATAAAATTCTGCAGCAATCGATGCGGAGAGCCTTGACTCAACTCCCTCCACTGGTGCAACGAGGAGCAACGGATACTAGAGGAGGGCAACCTGGACGCTCTTTCCCAGCTTTGCAGCTATTTTTAGAGTTGGAAAGTTGTAGCTTAAAGTAAATCAAGGCAATTAATCTTAGATTTCTGCAGTTAATCACAATTAATTGCATTCTCTTTTGTAGACTTCCATTGATTTGCATTTAATAATGTTTTAGAATCCTTTTGAGTTTTTCTACTGTCCTAAACCTAGAAAATTTGACCTCCTGTTTGGATGTGGACCTTTTCTTAAAGGTACAACCCAAATTACCAAAAAAATTGGGGCGCTGTGTCAAATGTAGATGAAAAAAATGATTTGCAAATCTCATAAACCCATATCTAATTCACAACAGAAGATTGAAAAAAATCATTATACCATTTTATAAAACATGTTAGCTCATCAAACATCTCAAAAAAGTTGGGACAGGGTCATGTTTACCATCCTATAGACATCTGGAAAGAGAGAAGACCTGTTGCTGTAGTTTTGGGAGAGGAATGTTGTCCCAGACCAGGATTCTAGCTGCTCAACAGTCCTGGATCATCCTGAAATTTTTCATTTCATGATGCGCCATGTGTTTCCTATTGGTGAAAGGTCTGGACTGGAGGCAGGCCAGTTCAGGACCTGGACTCTTCTATTGTGAAGCCATGCTGTTGTGATGAATGTGGTATGTGGTTAAGCATCATATTGTTGAAATATGCAACTTTCTCCCTGAAAGAGACCTTTTCTTCCTAAAAGATTTTCATATTTTGATTAATGCGACCACAGAACAGTTTTCCATTTTTCCTCAATCCATCTTAAATGACCTTTGACCCAGAAAAGATGGTCTTCTTTGCATGATACAGCTTTAACTGTCATTTGTGGATGGAACAGTCAACTGTTTTGAAAGACATGAATTTCTGGAAGTGTTTCTGAGCCTGTGCAGTGATTTCCAGCACAGAATCATGCCTGTTTTTAATGCAGTTCTGCCTAATGGTCCAAGGATCATGAGCATCCAGTACTGACCTTCAGCCTTTTCCCTTGTGCACAGAGATTTCTCCAGATTCTCAGAATCTTTTGATGATATTATGTGCCAAAGATGTTAGCATATTCAAAGTATTTTCATTCTAAGTCTGAGGAACATTTTTCTGAAACTGTTCCACTATCCATTGATGCAGTTTTTCACAGATTGGTGAACCTCTTCCCATCTTTACTTCTGAGAGATTCTGTCTCCCTAAAAAGCTCATTTTATACCCATTCATGTTACTGATGTGTTGACAATTCATGTAGTCAGTTGTAAAAGGCTCCTCTAGCTGTTTTTCATAGTACCATGTACTTTTCCAGCCCTTTAAATGCCCTGTCCCTACTTTTTTGAGATGTGTTGCAGCCATCCCATTCAAAATGAGTTAGTATTTTTCAGGAAATTGTAAAATGTCTCAGTTTTGACATCTGATATGTTGTTTATGTTCTATTATGAATGAAATATGTTTTTATGAGATTTGCATATCATGTGATATTGTTTTTATTTAGGTTTTACACAGTATCCCAACTTTTTTGGAACTGGGGTTGTAGATAAAAGACTATAACATGAATTTCACTATGGAAAAAAGAAATTCTTATGCACTGAAAAGGAAATAATGAGAGAGTAAAGGGGCTCAGATGAGTTCTTACTCGTCCACTGAGCCGTCTGTGAGATTTTACAGTGAAATGAGACATGAAGGAGCAGAGGTGGATTTATCTTAGAGGGAGACGCTGACGTGGCTGAACAGTGTGTTGACAGAGATAATAATCATGAATAATGTGATTAATTTTGAAGCAGAGACTTCCAGAACTGAGCAATTATAAAATGCATTTATGATGAAAACTGCAGTTCCTCCAGTGACCACTTGAGGCTAAATCCTACAGTGAGTTGATCCCCATTAGGCTCTGTAGTTAAGTAAATGACTTCACAGCAGCCTGGTTTAAAGTAACACTCTTTACTGCTTTTTTGTCTTTTATTCAGAACTTTCTGAGGTTGGATTTTTTAAATTTATACTTTACACAGCAAATTTCTCTTTAATTCATCATTATCCAGGGATGAATTCTTATTTCCCTCACTTGTATGTTTTTTTAATGAGGCTTAAGTGCCTCTGAAAATGACAAATGGATGCAACTGTCTGCCTGCAAAGAGTCAGTACAGCCAAGTCAGAGTTGATCCTCTATGCAAAGGCTATTCATTTGGTGGTCTGTGGGGAAAATCCAGCTAGGAGGTGACCTCAGAGTGGCCCCAACCCGACAAGCATACATAAATCCAGTATATTAAAAATTCAACAGCATGTACAGTGGGTTTGAAAGTAGCCTGAGAGTGAGTCATCTTACTTCAATCCTATCTTTGTCACACGATGCAGATGTGCTCTATCAATCAGAATGGTTCCTGGAAATAGTTCTGTTCAAAACATTCAGACCATGCCTAGTGGCCTAGCTGCTTAGTTGTCCAAGTTAAAACAAGAATAGCAGCTAATACAGACAATTTAACCCTTGCCTGAATTACCAAGTACTTAACAGTGCAGACTCCACATGCAAAACCAGTGCACTTCATTTACAAAAAAAGGGATTTTCAGGAACTAAATGCACTCTGTATAAATTCTGCCACTGGGTTGCTCTCAATCAAAACAACAACTACTTCACTGTTTTGAGGATAATTTCATGGCGTAAAGCACTACACCATGTTCCAAATTATTATGCAAATTGGATTTTAGTGTCTTAAACATTCAGTGTTTTGTTTCTCAATAAAACTCATGGATGGTATTGTGTGTCAGGGCTCTTTGGATCACTTAAATCAATCTCAGACCCCTGTGATCATTAGTTTGCCAAGTGAGCCCAAAACTACTTAAGAAGGACGTTCATCATTATTAAGCAGGCTACAGGTTACAGCAATATGGGAAAGAAAAAGGATCGGTCTGCTGCCGAGAATCCTCAAGTAGTGCAATGCCTTGGACAACACTAGATATTTGATGAAAACTTAATTGTGGTCATCGTACTGTGAAGAAATTTGTGGCTGATTCAGAGCACAGACGGGTTTGTGCAGATAAAGGCATAATGAGGAAGGTTTCTGCCAGACAAATTCATCAGATTAAGAGAGCAGATGCTAAAATGCCATTAAAAAACAAGAAAACAGGATTTTGAAGCTGCTGGTGCCTCTGGAGTCCCACCAACCTCAAGGTGTAGGATCCTCCAGAGGCTTGCAGTCGTGTATAAACCTACTATTCAGCCATCCCTAACCAATGCTCACAAGCAGAAATGGTTGCAGTGGGCCCAGACATACATGAAGACTCATTTTCAGTTTTGTTGACTGATGAGTGCTGTGCAACCCTGGATGGTCCAGATTGAGGAGTAGTGGATGGTTGGTGGATGGCCACCATGTCCCAACAAGGCTGCGACGTCAGCAAGGAGGGGGCGGAGTCATGTTTTGGGCCGGAATCACGCAAGAGAGCTGGTAGGCCCCTTTAGGGTCCCTGAAGGTGTGAAAATGATCTCGGCAAAGTATATAGAGTTTCTGACTGACCACTTTCTTCCATGGTACAAAAAGAAGAACCGTGCCTTCTGTAGCAAAATTATCTTCCAGCATGACAATGCACCATCTCATGCTGCAAAGACCATTTTCAGTTCTTTACAGCCTTGAAATTTTTTGAAACTCTGTTATGCATAATAATTTGGAACAGTGCATTTTGATTTTTTTTTATTTTTGAAAAAAAAAGTAATCATATGGAGGTTAGTTCAGTTGAATTAGAATTATTCTTTAATGGCTGATGACTTGAAAATCATACTGATTTAATTGCATCTAAAATTTAGGAAAATCAGAGAAAATATCATTTGCATAATAATTTGAAATGCGCTGTAGTTGTTGATCTTTGTGAATTGTGATTAATGCAGTTTATCTTGACCAAAACATTAAAATCCTGTAAGCTTACTACAGATCATATTTCAGACATCCCTTACATTTGAAGAAGAGGGCTCCAGAGGTGCTCCAGTGCATGGGTTTTTGGCATCATTAGTGCACCGCTGTATTACAAACCCTGGGCTCAAAGCTTCAGAAAGGCAGTTATACAACAAATGGATGACATAGGAATAGCTGCGTCATTATTTATAAGGCCTATAGTGGATAGTGAGGGGAACAGATTGGGCCTGTCTAACGGTGTGTATACATCAGCACCTTGCAAAAAAAACTTGTGGACCAGTTAATGGTGCTGTGGGCCATTAGCGCTGCTGGGACAGGTGGGAAAATGTGCTGTAGCGTTCAGAGTGTGTAGTTAGCACTCTGCAGAGTGCAGTCAACCCCTGGCAGGATGAGAGGAGCAAGAGGTGCAAATCCAGCTGCTCGCCATCGCGCCTCGCCACCCGCCGTCACGCGGAGATGAAGTGCCAATTGATATCTTCAGTGGTAAGCTGTTGTGACAGTCCCTTTGTAAATGTTTGGACACGGCTGTTTAAGCAGTGCTATCTCGCATCTCTTTGACTTTTAAGTTTCTCCCCGAGGACTCCTTTCTTTTTCTTTCCCTGGCTTCAGAGGTTGCCTGGAGTCGCGCTGAAGAGCACATCCTGTGCGGCGACATCCTGTCCCCAACCTTCCTGACATAATACCCTCTCTTCTTTTCGGTTACACTACCAATTCAACTTCCAGAAAAATTATAATAATTGCAAAAATAAATGAGCTTCACCTCCATCTGTCCCCTCATTTTTATCCGAACACATTCAGCTTTCAGGGAGCGGAGAAGTTCGCGGCTGCTGTTCTGCATAGTGAGTGGTTATTATGGCTGTGATGAGTAGGTAAGGTGGGGTGACAGATGTTTTTAAAACCTGAGCGCGCTCACTCCACAGAGCCTTTTTTTCTGCAGTTTTACCCCTCCTTTATGTGAAAGCCACTGTATTCTTCCCTGCCACTATTTTCTCTGTCCACCTCATTAGCTCAGAGGCAGGAAACCAAATTACCTTCAATTACAAAGTCATCAAAGGCCATCTGAAGTCCTGTCTCAGCAAGCAGGCCCCTGCAAAACAGCACAGGGGGGGCCCTGCATGCAAAGTAACATTGAATTTATTCTCAAAATAAATGTAAGCACCAAAAAAGACCAGGAGGATTTATTTAATTGGCCATTTTTCTTCCCGCTTGTGAAATAGAACCATCAAAGAATAAGTAAAGAGTTTTTCAGCTTGACTCAGAATGAATAAAACTTCATTCCTTGTATGTTAAATTGCATGAGAAACATGGAGGAAAGAAAAAAAACATTCAGGAGCTCTCGGAGGGTGAATTCATTTTCCCAATTACTGGCTCGAATCCAAATTATTCTTGCCAAATCACTGCACACACTCCCCCCCCAAAATAGAAGCACAAACCAATTGAGATGAGAGCGCGACGTGCACCGCTGGTCCATGAATCGCCTCTCCCATTAGAACCGTGTTCATCCTTATTATCACATAGTGAATGCTCTGCTTGGCTCCAACCGTTTTATCAGGCACAAGTAGAGGGGCGCTTTTCTGACTGTTTTTTTTTTTTTTTTTGCTCAGACGGAGGGAAATGAGGCCAGTCAGTCTGAGGTTTGTTTTTCTGGGTCTCTAAGGAGCTTACAGTAAACAGCACACAGGAGCCGCTCTGGCAAGTGTGGGTCCAGGCTGGAGGATGCACACGAGGAGTTTATCGAAAAACAAGACATCCATCAAGCTGCTGGGACATATGTGACTACACTGGGAGGCTGAACTCCATTTATGGGATGATATACATTTAATATCTGATCAGCGTTCTTCCAGGGAGGAAACAGGGACATTTAAGAGTAACCAGACCATTTTTTATCCACATACCTCTGCCTTCTTGGGCTAATTTTTAAAAAACATGGTGTTTCATATTTCACATCACCTCTCTTACATTACACCCCCCACAGTTAGCCAAAACCAAATTTACATGGCCTTCTACACAAAAGCAAAAACCTTACTAAATTAGAAATTATACCTAAAAATATATTATAACCAAGTTAAAAAGTAAAATTAAAAACAGAAAAATTAAGAGCTTTGCAGAAGAACACAAACCAGTGGTTCTCAACCTTGGGGTTGAAACCCCTTTGGGGGTCGCGAGACACTGATAGGGGTGCCTTAAAAAAAACAAAGAAAATTTTTTACATAAGACTGTTACCACTTGACACCAATTTTACCAAATTTTAACCCCTTTTCATCACTTTTTAACACCAATTTTGCCAATATTAGCACATTTTTTTTCACTTAAAACACATTTTTGTCTGTTTTAAACCCTTTCTATCACTTTTTCTGCCTGTTTTTGCCACTTCTAAACCATTTCTTGCCACTTTTTGCCTGTTGTTGCCTCTGTTGACCCATTATTGCCTCTATCAACCCCTTTTTACAACCCTCTTCGCCCCTTTTAACCACAATTAACCCATTTTTGCCAGTTTCTATCAATTTTTCATCCCATTCCAACTCATTTCCACCAGTTTTTGCACTTTTAAGCTGTTTGATCCACAATTTAATCCCCTTTAACCACTTTTTGGTCGTGTGGGTGCATTTGTTTCTGTCTCCAACTAAACCAATCAGATGCGATAAAACAAAAGCAGGAGGGGAGGGGGGATGGCGTCGCTCAGGGCTCATCTCCACAAATACACAGAGGGAGACAGAGACAGAGAGAGGACAACATGTAGCTATATACATACGAGTAACCACTTCAAAAATAATAATAATGACAAAATCACTTTGTCAGTCAGGCATTTCAACAGGCATCCCAGACAGTTGTGGTCAGCCATATACTAGGTTGTAACCTAGTCTTTAGTATATATGAATCCATGTGCATTCATAGTATAGTTGCAAGATGTGCAAAAGGTGCAAGAATGCTAACGAGACATTATCATAAAATATCCAAGAATGTGGGCAGATTTACATGAGGCAGATAAGATAATATAAGATAGCTGACTAGTGCAAGTGTGCATATGAAGTGAGGCTTTTACCAAAGTGAGGTTCTAAAAGTATTTGAGGTTCAGTAAAGTAGTAAGAGACACCTTAATGTGCTTATTTTGCAAAAACTCTATACTATACTATGTTTCTATACTGCTTATCCCGTTTGGGATACGGATAAGCAGGATAAGGCGAGGTACACCCTGGACTGAGTGACAATTGCAGGGCTGACATGCAGAGACAAACAACCAGGCATGCTCACACTCACACCTAAGGGCAATTTAGAGTCGATTAACCCACACCCCCGATAACCCACACAGAGGTGTCCTGACCGGAAGGTGAACCAGGAGCCTTCTTGCTGTGAGGCAACAGCTCTAATCCCTGCTAAAAAAATCCTGATTTTTGTCATGTAAAAATACAGATAAACAAAATACTTTTCATATACTACATGCAAATTGGATCCCAGTCTTGGCACATTAGGTATCCAGTCTGGACCTGTGTCATTTCTTTTAACTCCTTGGTTTGATCTGATCCCCTGCTGTTCTTCTTTGGGAGTTGAATTCATCTGTATGCATCTTCCAGGCCATATTAATGTATCTATGTATCCATGTTTTCATAGTATTTCCATTGACTTCTTCAGGGCAGATTTCCCCCAAAGGAATGGTTTAGTATGCTTGAAGTGAACCAGATTGCATGATGGGTTGTCTGACTCCGTCTCCTCTCAGTGGGGTTTAAAGCAGTTTCAAATGGCCACACTTAAAGGCGGGGTGAAAAGCCTGCTGTCATATAGCCTCCTTAAGGCTCCATCAAACTGCCTCTCCGATCTCTATCCAAGGATCGTATGGCTTCTATACATCTCTTTGGTCTCGAATCATTGAATTTTACAAATGAGGATAACGGCGGGTACTTTCAGCTTCTCTTCAGAAGCGCTCCTGGTGTTACATGAAGAAAAATGACAGAGGAGAAAGCTCGTACCTTCAAATGCATTCATGGCCTTTTGTATCTCATACACAATCACATTTTCTGCTATTAAAAGATGAAACAAGTTTTGAAAACGGCTCTTTTTCTGACACTGGATTGTTTTTATTAGACTTAGAAAGATAAACAAATAATAACTTAAACTGAATTGTAAATATCGATACAGAAATATCCATCCTGACTCTGGTAATACAGTCATCTAATCCTGGCGCTGCTGGTTTATAATTACAACTTATCAGATCTGATCTTAACAGATTCCACTGCCAGTTTGACTCATTCTGTCACTTCATCAGAACTCCTCAGCGTGGTGTTTGTGATATAAATAAAGAAAAACAGTGGGATGTCAGACAGTGTTGATGAGTAAAGGATAATGAATGGTGTGGAAATGACACCAAATTGCAGTGAAGAATTCACATTTGTTCTGTATTTTTGGTTTCTCTTCATATCATTCCATATCAAATTAAAGCTTTTGTATTGTGTCTTATTGTATCACACTGTTTTGTATCATATCCCATTATGTATTGTTGTCTATGTATTTTGCTACTATATATATAATCATATATAACAGTACTGTATTAAATCATGTAATATTGTCTCCAGTTGCAGTGAATCAGGTCATACTGAATCTTAAGGCATCATATTATATCATATCTTATCATTTCAAATAATAGTATATGATATCATATAACTGTGTAAAAATCTAGTTGAATATTATAACTTATTGTATTTTATTATACCATAATGTGTCGTATCATATATCACATCATATCCTGTCGTGTATCGTATTATATTATGTATTGTCATAATCTTTCATATCATATATTTTATCCTTTTGTGTTGTATAATAATCCCACATATCATATTTATCATATCTTGCCCTTTACTGCTGTATCCTATTGTATTCCATTTTTTCCTATCCTATCCTATCCTATCTTATTCTGTTCTGCCCTATCTTACTGTAGCTTGTTACACTTATAAAACAGTTTTTATTGTATTGTTTCATATCTTATCCTATCCTTTCCTTTCTTATCTCATCATATCCTTTCCTGTTGTATCCTGACCTGTCATGTCGTCCTCCGTCTCTTCTGATCTTACCTTTTTCTTGTATAATTTTGTTTCGTATCATTTTGTATCATATCTTGTTTTGTAATATTTTGTACCGTAATCTTATCGTATGTATTGTACTTTGTATGGTTCTGTATTGTATCATGTCATTTCGATTAATATTGTATAGTATTGTTTTATTTGAACTATATCATTTCATTTTGTATTGAATTGTACTGTATCATATAATTTTGTATCACAGTCTCATTGTAACACATCAATCATGTATTGTATCGTAGGGTTCAGTATTGTTTTGTATTGGATCATATGGATCATAAATATCGTTTCATTTTGTTCTGTTACGTATTGAATCGTATCGTATCCTGTCATTTTGTGTCCTATCATATTGTTTCATATAGTATCGTATTGTTTTGTTTCACTTCGTATAATATTGTATCATATCCTTCCGTGTCAAATCTTGTTGTTTTGTTTCCTTTCTAATCCTAATATTATCATATCATATCGTATCTGATGGTAATGTAAAGTATCCTATCCTGTCCTGTCTTATCGTATCATGTCATTTTGGAATTTCACCTATTTTATTGTACAGAGATGTCAAAAGTATTCACATTCATTACTCAGGTATAAGTATAGATACTAGGGTTTAAAAAGACTTCTGTAGAAGTTCAAGTATCAGCTTAAACTTTTTACTCAAGTTAAAGTGTAAAAGTACTGGTTTCAAAACTACTTAAAGTATAAAAGTGAAAGTAATGTAAGGGGGAAAAATGCCATTAAGGACAAAAGCTTAGGCCACCTAACAGGGGCCTATAGTGCACTACCCCACCTCCCCAAAAACATTTTTCTAAAGGCCATAATGACTATAATGTTATATTAAAATGTTAATGTTGAAAAATGTGGGATGCACCTGTTTCAGCTGCATTTATGCCCATTGAAAATGAACGCATTTTAGTACAATGCAAATACATTCAAGAACCATATATGTGTACTACTGAGCATTAACGTGTTTCATGGAGCGGACGATATGATGATTAGCTGCCTGTAAGTATTGGTCTTCCTGGC
Organism: Cheilinus undulatus; assembly: GCF_018320785.1. NCBI lineage: Eukaryota > Metazoa > Chordata > Actinopteri > Labriformes > Labridae > Cheilinus > Cheilinus undulatus. Next base: position 7,127,651 of record NC_054882.1, on the reverse strand, counting down.
TACCAACCTCCTCACTGGTGCTTGGTTGGGACATTTGTCTTGAGTTCTCTTGAGCCTCTTCTACAGACATCTTCGCTACATACGTCTGCTATTTCCTAGCTGGAGTGTGACGTGATTTGTGTCATGTGTGTAGGTGCGATGGATCGCATACAAACCAACAAGGTGTCGGAGTGGTATTATCTTATACTTCTCATCCAACCACAATCAAATTCACTCAATCCAGATGGCGCAATCTTTCTGATTAGGTTTTTTGTTTGTTTGTTTGTTTATTTTTTGTTTTTTTGAACGATGACAAGCCGGAATAAAAACAAGCTGAAATGAAATAGGAGTAACGAGGCTATTTTTAAAATGTAAGGAGTAGAAAGAACAGATAATTGGGTGAAAATGAAAGGAGTAGAAGTAAAAAGTCGGCTGAAAATAATTACTCCAGTAAAGTATAGATACCCAAAATTGCTACTTGACACCTCTGATATCGTATCGTGTCATTTTGTATCATATCTTGTTGTTTTGTTTCTTTTTGTATCTTAATCTTATCGTATCATACTGTAACATAATGTAAAGTATCCTATCCTGTACTGTCTTATTGTATAGTATCATATAATATCCTCTAGCTCCATGTCCTGTCACAAATTTTTGTGTTGTTTTATTTATCATAGTCAATATATTTTGTTTTAATCCTATTTTTCCAAACTGTACTGTATGTTACTTGTTGTATGTTATCATTGTTTTCAGCTACACTGTGTCATATCCTTTTCTATTGTACTATAATGTATTGATCCTCACTGTATCATAGCACACAGCACTGTATCATATATGGTGTTTTATCATATAATATGCAGTTGATATTCCTTCAGTCATCTTACTGGTCTCAACTGAAGCTATACAAAATAACTGCAACGTACACATCCCTTTGAAATGCTGATAAAAAAAGAAAGTCCATAAATCTAAGGTAGACATAATGGGACTCTCTAAGCAGATGTCCTGTAGATGTAACACTTTGGCATCTTTCCCATGGACCAAAACAAAGCTTATCTCTTCCACCTCCTCTCCCTCTGTGTTCTCTCCAAGCTTTGTCATTTGAAGGCCTGATCTCCATTCAGATATACAGCTCAAGATTGATTTCGTTCTTTGAAGCATTTAAGACTCATCAAAGTCTTTTATGTGGTTAGGAAAATGGTTGTCTGCTGCAAATGCACACTTGTAAGAAAACTCAGCATTGTGTCCTTACATACAACGTCTGTGAGAAGGCAGGACCTGTCATTTAAAGGGGCTATCGCTTAACCATAAATTTAGCTGAGATGTTTAATTTCTGCCTTTTTATGCTGAACACTTTTCCTGTTTAGCTTAAGCTTTCAGATAAACCACATAAACACATAGAGAGCCCGTTTGTTTGATTGTGTTGATAAAGTGCGTCCTTGTATTTGTTTTGATCAAATGATGATAATTTGAGAAAGTTGGTGATCGGTGAAACATTTTGGCTGAACCCTAAATTATTCTGCCATCCTAATGAGCATAAACTGGAGAGCCTGTTTACTTTTGAAGTGTTTAATTTGCCAAATTTTCACAAAAGCTTGGAAAGACAGCGAAATACACTTCCTAATTAGGATTGATTCTCATCTGCTGGTGCTGTGTTGGTGGGATTTTGCCAGCGGTTTTGGTATTTCTGTTCTATTCAGTGTTTTTTGGGGGATTTCACTGCCAGAAATGCTTGTTTTTTTCCTGCTGTTTCTTCTTTAGTTGTTTTGATTGTGTTTGCTCTGTCCCTGCAGTCTTTGAATTTCAATGATTGTGGTGTCTGGGCAATTGTGAACGCACCACACTCTAATGGAGAAAAACCCAAACTTTGATACCATCATTTTTCTGTGCTTTTCAAAACCATTTCAGATACTGGGCAAAAGATAAAAAAGTTTGTCCTTTAGGTCCCTGCCAAACTGTTTATTCTATTTAATGCTTGAGGGAACATTTTTTTGTACAAATCGTTTCAAAACTAGGTTATATGTCATGTTTTTTTCATTTAAAGACACCATGATTAGAATTTCCAACGTGGAATGTCTCCAGTAAATTTTATGGATCTTCCACAGGCCTCTGCTCCTTATATACAGACCACGCACAGCGCGTGGCGCCTCACCATGGTGTAGAGCACTGATCATCAACTGGCGGCCCGGGGGCCATATCAGGCCCCCCAGAGCTTCCTGTCCGGCCCCCGAAAAACCATTATATTCAGAAAAGGAGGAAAAAAGGATGCTGTGGTTTTAAGAGTATCCTTTGGCTTTAAATGTCTGCATCTGATAATCCCACAAACAATGAATATTGAAATAGTTTGAGAATGACTTAACATTTGATCTATTTTACAGAAATTTCCTGTCATAATTAGTAGATATCTAAAAATAGGGTTAAGATTAGCAGAAGTGCTGCAAAAATGACCAGATAAAGTGGTGAGAAGAGGGGAAAATGTGGCAAAAATTGGTTAAGGAGGAAAAAGGGGCCTCAAACTGTCACAAATTGGTTACAAATCACAAAAATAGTTCAAAAAGTAATGAAAATGGGTTAAAAAGTGGCAAAAATAGGGAAAAAGTGGCAAAATTGATAAAGAGTGGAATAAAGGGGATAAAACATGTGGGAAAAGTGGTTTAAATGGATTAAAGAATGGCAACAATTGGGTTAAGGGAGCAATTCTGGAGAAATCTCTGAGTGCAAGAGACAAGGCTGAAGATAGAAATTGGATACTTAGGTTGTTTAGGCCGTCAGGCAACACTGCATTAAAAACAGACAGGATTCTGTACTTGAAATCACTGCATGGGCTCAGGAACACTTCCAGAAATCACTGCCTGTCTACACAGTTCACCGTGCCTTCCACAAGTGCACCTTGTAGCTGTATTAGGTAACGGAGAAGCCATATGTGAACACAATCCACAAATGCAAACGTCTTCCCAAGGCTGAAGCTCCTTTAAGGCAGAATGGAAAACTGTTCTGTGGTCACTTGATTTGAAATTTTAAATTCTTTTTGGAAACCATGGCAACCCTGCACTATGGACTAAAGAAGAGAGGGGCCGCCCAGCTTTTTCTCAGCTTACAGTTCGAAAGCCTGCATCTCTGATGGTATGGGGTTGCATTAGTGTCCATGGCGTGGGCAGCTTACACATCTGGAAAGGCACTATCAGTGCTGAAAAGTAGATAGAGGCGTGAAAGCGTTATATGCTCCAATCCAGACAACGTCTCTTTCAGGGACAGCATTGCATAATCCAGCAAGACAACGCTAAACCACATACCACATCTGTCACAACAGCATGGCTTCACAGTCAAAGAGTCTGGGTGCTGAACTGGATAAAAAAAAATGGGACAACATTCCTCTCCAAAAACTCCAGCAACTGGTGTCCTCACTTCAAAGACATTTACAGACTGTTGTTGCACGAACATGGGATGCTTCACACTGTCAACATGGCCCTGTTCCTTCTTTTTTGAGATATCTCGCCGCCATCAAATTCAAAATGAGCTCATATTTTTAATGAAATAGTAAAATGTCTTAGTTTCAACATCTGATAGGTTGTTTATGGTCTATTGTGCATAAAATATGGGTTTATGAGGTTTGAAAACACTGCTTTCAGTTTTTCTTTACACTTCAACAGCGTCCCATATTTTTGGGAATTGGGGTTGCAAATATATGTGCATGGAGGAAGAGAATATTAAACATGTTCCAGGTAAAAGCAGTAGAAAGAGGCGCTTTATGAAGAATCAGATGAAACGCTTTAACTTTGTTCTTTCTGTCATTACTGAAGTACGACGCAGCCTTGAAGAAACTTCCCAAACCGACATCCTGACAGCAGCTGCACTTCACTTTGTACTGTCACTGGTGTCAGTGGTCTGTCACTGGTGTTTCCATTCATGCCGACAGCTTATATAAAGGCGTCTTCTTCTATTGTTATAATAAATAATAACCCAGAATAAAGTGCGGCGTGTGCTCTGACACCGGCAGCTACAGTTTGTGTTACTTTGTCACTGGTGTCATTCTAATGTCAGCGCTGCTATCACTCATTCAGAGGGATGATCTCCTATCATCACCGGTTTTGTTGTTACCGGATGAATAAAAGCTACAACAAAAGGTGAAAGTCTCCCAGGATTGAGGGATAATCCTTCTGCAACATCAGCCATACTTTATCAGCCCCTGATGTCTCTGTTTGATTGTTGCGGCTGTCTCTATTATCGTTTTTCTGCAGCGATACACTTCCCACAATCATTAAAACAATAAGATATTAATCCATTTATTTGTGCAACCAGCTGTAGTGTTTCATTAATGTCACTGGTCTGTCTCTGTTGCCGTCGCTGAGAGGGATGTTCGTCTGCGACTTGTATTTGTGCAAAGATATAAATTAATATTGGCTGAAGTAAACAGATGGAGAGGGGGCGACTGCAGGGTATTTATCGTGTCACTTTTGACTTCCCAAAGGAAATTGAAAATGAAACTAAGTGGGGGTTGAGAGAGGACTTGTCAGTTGGACAACTCAGGGCACTTTTAGCTGTTAATTTCATTCACAAAACATTCCTGGGAAGAAATGTGTCCTTAAAACTCACTTATGAAGTTTTTAGGCCTCATTAACCATCATAGTTTTTTAGTTTTCTTACATTTATACTTAAGGAAGTTCCAAGGAGAAACCTACATCAGATTCATGAAATGCTCTTAAAGGAATACTTCAACATTTTAAAGGAATAATCCATCAACTCCAAAACGCTCTCGTGGACAAGTTGTGACCTGCACATTCACCATGCTCTCAATGGCATCTCGAGATTAAATAAAGGTCGAATGAATGAATGTATATGCAGATGACACTGTCATTTATTGCTCCGCTCCTACACAGCATCAGGCTCTCCGTCATTTACAAGAAGCCTCTGATATTGTACAGGACACTCTTTGTGGGTTAAAAGTGGTTCTAAATCTTGACAAAACCAAAGTCATGTTGTTATTAAACTCAGAAAAAGAAGCTGAACCTTCCTTCAGTCACCACGTCTCAGGGTGATGTAATTGAATCGTCTTGAATCACTTGTCTCATATATGTGAAAAGCTACAGTCGTTGCTGACTCAGTGACAAAATTAGCTTTTGCCAAAATCTGTCTTGAAATGGGTAAAAGGAGTTTCAGGTACGCTGCTCCTGCAGCCTGGAATCTTATTCTGGAGACCTGATTTCTTGATGAGCTGGTCTCTTTACATCTTTTTTATTTAAGATTTGTTTGTGGGCCTTTTCATGCCTTTATCAGATAGACGAATGGCAGTGGATAGACTTGGGAACAGGGAAGAAAGTGGGGAGAGACATGCGGTAAAGGGCTACAGGCTGGATTCGAACCCAGGCCGCCCGTGTACATGGGTAGCACTTAAACCACTCAACCATCTGCAGACCCTCTTCAAATCACTTTAAGAGTAGGCACTGGAGGATGATGTATCAGGTTGTAGATGTTTTCACTGATGACTTTCTGCTCTGTGACTCTGGATTTGGTTTCTCTGTGATTGTCACTGCTTTGTTTTTTACGTCTATGTCTTTGTCGACTGTGCTGCTGCCTGTCTTGGCCTGGACGCTCTTGTAAATGAGATTCTTAATCTCAGTGAGTTTTTTTTTCATGGTTAAATAAATGTAAATAAACAATAACAAATCTCAGAGGTCCCCAAAACATGCCTGTGAAGTCTGTTGCTGGAAAAAAAAAAACACTTCAGTATTGTTTTTGCATGTCTAAAAACCATAGACTGTAGAAAGAATTGGGCAAAGCCTGTGTGACGTCAGTCGTCTGTTTACAATAGGCGGACTCAAACGGCTCTTGAAGCCAATCCGTGGAGGTTTCCATATTGAAATCGCAGTCTTAACGGAACATTGGATCAATCTAATGCCCGCCCACTAAGCGTGACTTCCCGTCAGCCTGCTAACTAGCATTCTGGTTAACAGAAACGGGGCCTCTGCCTGCTGAGCTATCTGTCAATCAAATAAGACGGGCCAATCAGCTTTTATCCTAAATATAATCCAAACGATCGTGGTACAAAAAAATTCACCCCCTCGTTCAGTGGGAGTACAATAAGACATTAGCTAATGAGACACGTTTGGTGTTTTGAACCAGGCTGTAAACCAGTTAATTTCTAGTGTAAATACCGGCTGTTTAACATGTGTCCAGGACTTCCCGTGTTCCTGCAGCCAGCCTCAAGTGGACACTCGCAGTATTGCAATTTTTTGCACTTCCGCATTGGCTTCATTTTTCAGGACGGGAGGTTGCCGCTTGCTTAAAACCCCTCTGTTTCAGGCCTGCGAACAAGCTGTTTCCATGTCTGTAACTTTAAATGTTACTTAGCCGTCTGACTCCGCCCCTGACTCCACCCCTCTCCGGAAATAGATGTGACTTAATGGATGTGGTTCTCCTGATCTTCCTATCAGCTGGCAGATGAGAGGATGATCAGGAGAGCAAGACAGAGCTTTCTTCCGAACAGGGAGGGCTAACTGAACCTGTGGGCGGGGCTAACTCCCCACATGACATCATGGGGGGAAAACCTGAGAACTACTTGATTTAGCACACATTTTCTGAAAAGTGGAAAAAGAGAGGGGAAGAGGGAATGTATTTTTTTGATTCTTGGGGGATTGTGGACAGGCCAGGGGAATGTATTTTTGTTGCAAAAGCCTGAAAAAGTGTTTTTTTTTTTTTTGCATAATATGTCCCCTTTAAAGCTATTGTTTACATTTTTTTGCAAAACCTCTAAGAATGCACATGTTTGAATCAATACATATTAAGGGGAGCATGCCTCTGAACCCTGCTACCAGGCCTGGTTTTTGTTCCTCTGTATTTCTAAATCCCTGTGCATGTTTTTGGTTTCAAGAACTGTAATTGACATTACATGCCTACTATAATATACTAACTGTGGAAGTTAAACCTGGAATTTTTTGCCAAAGACATTTTGATAAAGAAATGTACTAAGATGCATTAAATCTGATCACAATAGCGATGTGTGCTGGTATATTGCCTATGATTCTGTCCTGAATGACAGCCAAAGCCATGTTTATAAAGTTTGAGTATCCATAAGTTCCTATTTAGTTTTACATCTGTTGAAAAAAGACCTAAAGTGAAGCTCTGCAGCTGTAAAGGTACTCCCAACTCTCATTCCCACATGTGTCCTAGTTCTTTGTGGGCTTATTGTTATTGTCTGTGTCTCTCTGCAGCTGTTACTCACTCAGGCAGATATTGTCGTGGAAAAAAACGAGGAAGTCGTTGCAATGCTCCCTGTGGTTGCCGCTTGCCGCACATGAGCACCAGGGTCCCACGTTGGATGTGGAGTTGTCAAGGTAGTTGGGAGTTATTGTGCTTCCTGTTGGGGAGTGGAGAGAGAAAACAGAACAGTGTATTAATATATTTCTACATGCAGACTGCAGATCTTAAACCTCCAGCGTTGCAAGGCGTAACAGAACCTGTTTTGAAGTAAAGATTTCGCTGTTGTCTGGTTTTAAATTAATTCATGTTTGCCACTTTGGGCATTTTGAAGCATGCCTCTATGCTAACAGACCGTTAAAAAGTGCTTTTAACTTCTGCAGCTGAAGCTTGGAGTTTAATGCACTCACAGATAAAATGTTGGCACTGATTTAATCTTGTTATGCTTAGCCTGATTATGACCTTACCATGATTATGCTAATCAAATAAAGGTGTTTACATAGTAGTTGCTATCATCACAGCATCGCCCTAATCAGTTTATGATGGAGCTATTACCATGCATCTAAATGGATTCAGTGGCATGAATTTAATAAGAAGAATAGATGAAAGTGGAGTGAATAGAGATGCGGACCGGCAGGTTAGTTAGGCAGCATGGTGATCAAACTGGTCCAATCCAAATTTCTGACAGGGCTTGACATGAAAGAGCCGAAATAAGAGAATATTTTCAAAGTAATGGGTATAAGAAGGCTGCAAACATTTGCTAAAAATACTCTGATTGCGCTTGACAGGCAATTATTTTGATATGTGAGCCCCTGTGTGGATGTATTTATTATATTCCTGCATGAAAAAGAGACACTTGCAAACACAGTACCCTTCCCTTGATCACTCAGCGTGCCTTATTTGATGCCAAAGCAGATCAAACCACAAGCACAGTAGCAGTTGTTCTGAGAACATGTTGAGCCACTCCGGCTGGCAGTTTGGTGAAGTGCTGCAGCCTGCAGGGCAGAGTTCAGACGCCATAACAGAGGTCTATCAGGTGGTTGCTTTTTATTCCTTTGCAGCTTTTCCAGCACCAAATGATTGGGAAGTCACTTTCTAGGAAGGGCATTATAGCCTTGTAGCTTGTATTTTTTTTAGAAAAGGAGGTGGGAAATAGAATTGCTGCACTTTGAAGCACTGGGCAAAAAAGTTCTGATTCACCTCGATCGATTTTTCAGGTCCCAGACTTCCAAACAACACCTCAGTGGCTCACTTCTACTTGAGTTGTCTAGAACGGACAATCACTGCTGCACAGCTTTCTGTCCCTGTCTTCCTTAATCTGTCTTCTTCAGTCCTCCACAAACTCAGCAGCCTTTTTCTTCTTTGTCATGGCATTGTTGCCCCGCGAATGGAACATTCAAACCGAGTGGGTTTTAAGGACCTTTCCTGCTTTATGTGATCTTTTGTAAAGTTTTTATCAGAAGTACCACAAGCCAACAAGCTACGCCTCCACAGGTTCCCACTCATCGCCACGTCAAGGATAATTCTCTCAAAACTGCGGTCAATAGTTGTAATTGCACTACTTATAATGCCAATGACTAGGCTGGCCGGCCGGCGCCACAGCCACATTAATCAGAGCTCCATCGATTGTTGAACCACGCTTCTCATCACAATCCTTGATTCATTCTTTTGAGTCCTGTTCAGAGCACTTGTCTGCTCTCCGCCTTCCTCCCTCTGAAACCTATTTGTTCCCCATCCATCACAGAAGGTGGGTGAGCGGGAGCTGGCAGAGAAAGATAGAGGTCCTTAAAGCCCTACAGCCCCCCGAAACCAAAGGAACTGACTTCAGGTGGCCTGGAAACTGGTTCACTTTGGGTCCAAAACCTTTACCGCTCTTTCTCTGTTCGATTCAATCCATAAGTTAGGCACAGCGCTGTGAAAAAGTGTGTGCTCCTTCCTGATTTCATATTTTTTGGCATATTTGTCACACTTAAATGTTTCAGATCATCAAACACATTTAAATATCAAAGATAACCTGAGAAAATGCAAAATACACTTTTTAAATAATGATTTCATTTGTTAAGAGAAAAAGCATCCAAACCCACCTTGCCCTATGTGAAAGAGTAATGGCCCCCTAAACCTATCAACTGAGGAACTGGAGGAATTTTGGCCCACTCTTCTTAGCAGAATTGTTTTAATTCACCCACACTGGAGGGTTGTCCAGCTTAAATGGCCTGTTTAACCCTTAAGAGATTCTAGGAATGTTTTGTATCATTCAGTTTTTCTATTTCCAAGCCATTTTGGATGTGATGGATGAATAAAGCTCAAATTTGCCAGAAGAGATTCATTATTGATTTTTTCAAGAACTGTCACCACAGTTCCTTAAATTAGCCTTAAATGACAAAGCTATAGACAAAAAAAACAACAACACATTTGTTCCTCAGGACAAAAAATGTCCTATTGAAAACCATTGGAAATACCATTTTTGATACACAAACATAAACTAATACATTCTTTTATGTTCAGATTTCATTTTTGCCTACTAGCTTCCAATTTTCATTTTTTAGATTTGACCACCAAATGGTGAAGTTATGTAATCATACTGGCCTTTATAGGGTTAAAAAAGACAAAATATGATTTATATTTTGATATGTATATTTTAGGCTGAAGTACTTCTTAAAAGACTGACTTACTTAAACCTGAAAAAATGTAATAAATATTGTTTTTACCGTAGTCCTGGGGAATTTGCCTTTTTTTGTCCTTAAGGATAAATGTGTTATGATATTAAAGGAACTCTTAAGGCTTAAGATCATGCCACAGCATCTTTATTGGACTCTGACTAGACCTCACCAAAACCTTTATGTTGTTTTTTTTTAAGCCATTCAGAGGTGGACTTGCTGGATCATCTTCCTGCTACATAACCCAAGTGTACTTGAGCTTTAGGTCATAAATGATGGCCGGACATTTCAGGTAGAGAGAAGAATTCATGGCTCCTTCAATTACAGCAAGTCATCCAAGTCCTGAAGCAGCAAGGCAGCCCCAGACCATCACACTACCACCCCCATGTTCAACTGCTGGTCTGATGGTCTTTTGATAAAATGCTGCCTTAAGCTGGGTATACACTGTGCAATTTCAAGCCGCCCATACGACAGTCATGGCAGAATATCATCTCACACTGTGCGGCTGAATCACGATGCACGACCATCGCACGAGATGTGTGTGAACACTGTATGATCTGATGGTCGTGTATGAGCTGAGTGCTCACAATGTACGAGTGAAATCGGGATGGACTGTGGAAGAAACCTGCAGTTTCCTTCTAAAAAAAATCTCACACACTGAGGGTGAAATGTTTTCAGTCATATCCCCTCTCTCTCTGTCCCACACACACAAACCGCATCACCATCCATGTCAGCTGCAGGTCTGAGGGTAGGAATATTTCCAGCTTGTTCATTTCCTTTATCATAGCAGGAGTGCATCAGAAAGTCATTCCAGCTGTTGTCATGGTAATTTAGGTTATGTTTTCTGACAGTTTACAAAGGAAAACAATCCCCCAAAGTTGTCTATTCCGCTCGCGTTTCTGCTCTCACTGTGAAGTGTCTGGAGTCGTCCAACCAAACATCAAACATGCCATAAATCCATCCGACTAGTCGGGAGCAGGTCATCAGGTCGTGGTCGGTCCGTGGTTGGCCGTTGACCCTCCTGTATACAGATGTGTTGTTTTTTTTTTCTTTAGATCTTTTAGCCTACATCACTTCGTCAGACAGGTTCTAGATAAAGGATTGCTGGATTCAGCAGGTCTGGCAAGAATCAGGTCTGGGTGTGGCTCGTGAAATTGCTCTCAGCCTTCCAAAAAATGTGGGTAAGTAACACAGAAGTTACAAAATAAACATAAAACAATCAAAGAACAAACAGCAAAAAGATATATGCTATTTTAGCCCTGGACAAAAATCTGCATAACTTATTATACAGTTACGAAATACAAAAAAAGAACAAATTTAGACAACACATGGACTTGCTGCAACATTGCATCCAGCTGCCTGCTAAAACATGCATGCATTTGTTGATTTAGGAGTCGGTGGAGTCTGCAGACCTTTTTACGACTAAACAACTCCCTGGTTTAGTTGCAATGCTTTTTAAAGCTCAACCAACATATGTCTAATGACATCTGCAAATACAGCAGGGTTAGCATGTTTGACCGAAAAGAATGAAATTAAGCCACATGTTTTGGAGCCTGGCTGTGCAGTGCTGCATCCGTAAACTTGAGAAATTCATCAATGATCATACATGCAATAGTTTTAGCACAGCTGTAAAGTCGGGATGTCTGTAATATCTCAGGCAAAATGGGTTTACTCTAAGCATTTAAATAAATGAGGATGATCAATCAAATGTTGGACCAAATCCCTCAGCTCCATAGAGGTTTTATCAGCCATTTTGTTCCTGTGAAGAGATGGAGATAAAGAATTATTCCTTACCTATCAGGCCGGTGTATGCGAGTAGACATGCTCCATAGTTCTCCTGCTTGCAGCCACTGGCGCTGTCCTCTGAAGGTTGGCAATCATACTGGAACTGTGCCCAGCGAGACCTGTGGGAGCAATAACATGCCATCCATCATTTACTTGGCTGCAGCGCGCATCGTGACACAGAGGATTGGCCAGAAAGGATGTGCAAACCCAAAACGCTCGTCTACCTACCTACACTCCTACATCAACTCCCTCCAACCTTCAAGATCTGGCGCTATGCAGCACTTCACTCCACACTCCAGTCACCCTAAGTGACATTCATCCCTCTTTTTCTTTCCTCTCTTTCCTCACTTTCCTAAGAAAGTTGGCTCATGGAAGACTGCCAGGCTGTAAAGAGTCAATGAGGGGCACAGAGAGGCCTTGGCTCCACACTCTTAATACCGTGGGCTCTGTCTGGCAGGCCAGGCAGCCAGGAGATTAGACAAATATGGATCTTCCATATAAATACATCCTCCCACCACTCCTCTGCTTCTCCTCCTTCACCTTTCCTGCCAGCAAACCCCATCATCATCATCATCATCATGCAAGGCTATCGCGCCCATCATATCGCATCATCATCCCTTGTTGACTGGCATTTGTAACGGGATCCCCTCAGGGCTGCGCTACTCCTCTCTCCCTCCCCTCGTTTGTCATGTCATTATAATGATGTACGTAAAACTCATAGGCCGCGCGCTGAGCGAAGGCATCCTCTGCAGGCAGCCAGTTAATGCCAGCTGACTGGTGCAGGATTGGCAGGCTGCGCCGGGGCCTTGAGATACTCCATCCATTGGGGCGGCGGCGGCGGGGAATAATGCCTGATCGATCGGCGTGACAGATGAAGCCCTTTGTCTTTCTGACATTTGAAGAGGAACTCGATTAAACGCTAGCGACCATTTGCTGTCAGGAGGAGAAGAGGCTGACAGGATTGGTATGAGAAGTTCATGTTTTCGGTCTCCAGTGACGGGCAGAAACACAGCCTCTGAATTTTAATGCCTTTATTAGACATTGTTAGTTTTCTGATTGGACATTTACAATCCATCAAAATGTGAATAAATTTCTCTATTCATCAGAGATTACATGCAGAATAAATATAATAACTTTAAACAATCTATCTTCTCCTACAGGGTCAGTGCTCTGCAAACTACTCACTAATAAATATTCTCAAACACTTTGGCAGGAGAGTCATGTGTGAATCCCCGATGATAACGGGGCGCTCTAATAATGACTATTTCACAGAGCTGCTAGTTGCCTGGCTGCTTCCCTCAGAAAACCAATGCAGATTTTAATTGAACTAATTAAACACAGTTAATGAGAATAACAATTGAATTAATTAAACACAGCTGACTAATTGAATCTAAATGAACATATCATAGCAGCCAGACCTATCTGCCATGAAACACGATGCCATTTAATGTCCTGAGGGACAGTCAGTGTGCCCGGCCAGCACATTAACAAAGCAATTATTACAGAGCACAACAGCCCTGATAGTAAATGAAAACAACTTGTTTGAAAAGATTTTTAAAAACTTTTTAAAGTTGAAAGTTTCAGGTATGGCAGAGTTGACAAACATGGATGGTGGATGTACTGTAATCTTGCAAAATTGATGGATTAGCCCGTTTCTGTGCTTCTTACTGGCAAATCCATCTTGCAAAGCTCCTGTCTGAACCGTTTGGGCCCAGTTAGAAAGTGACAGGACCAACCAGCGAGAAGAGGCCGATGCAGTAATGGTGTAAGACATTGGCGTGAATGTTGCTAAAGCGTAAGTTTTTGTCAGAACTTGATGACATTTCTTCGTTAAAAGAAGAAAGAAGAACAACATTGAGTTGTTTTCTTTTCAAAACTAGACAAGTCGTGTACTGACATGTCTAAAGTCCCCATGTTTTGCGTTATGCAGCTCTCTAGTTCAGTTCTTGGTAGCAGCGCATGTCGGTTTGGGACTACGATGTCATGTGTTTTGTTGCTCTGGCCCGTAAAGATGTGACGGACAGAACGTTCATCCAATCACCCTCCGAGTTATTTTTTCAAAGGCTTTGCCCTTTCCCAAACTCTGCCTATGGAAGGTTTGTGTGAAACACATCCCTCTGGCATGTTAGGTTATGGTGGATGGCCACCATGTCCCAACAAGGCTGCAACGTCAGGGTGGAGTCATGTTTTGGTCCGGAATCATGGGGAGAGAGCTAGTAGGCCCCTTTAGGGTCCCTGAAGGTGTGAAAAAGACCTCGGCAAAGTATATAGAGTTTCCGACTTACCACTTTCTTCCATGATAAAAAAAGAAGAACCGTGCCTCCCATAGAAAAATTATCTTCATGCATGACAATGCACCATGTCATTGCTGCAAAGATTACCTCTGTGTCATTGGCTGCTATGGGTGTAAAAGGAGAGAAACTCATGGTGTGGCCCCCATCCTCTCCTGACCTCAACCCTATTGAGAACCTTTGGAGCATCCTCGAGCTAAAGATCTATGAGGCCGGGAGGTAGTGTAGCGCCACATTGTGTAATAACGCCGCATTATGTAATAATGTAATACATTTTCAATTCATTATGTAATAATGCCGCATTTTATAAGCCACTAAGCGGTTAGGGTTAGGGCAAAGTAGTAGGGTATACCCTGGAGCCCACCTTAAGTCCTAGGGTTAAGGTTAGGTGTTTAGTCTAGAGCCCTGAAGGAGGGTTAGGTTTAGGCATAAGTCACTAAGCAGTTAGAGTTAGGACAAGGTAGTTGGGTAGGGCATACCTTGGAGCCCACACTCAGTCCTAAGGTTAGGGTTATTACATCATATTACAAACTACAGGCAGTTCACATCAAAACAGCAGCTCTGGGAGGGTATTTTAAAATCTTGCAGAGAAATTCAAGCAGAAACTCTCCAAAAACTCACAAGTTCAATGGATGCAAGAATTGTGAAGGTGATATCAAAGAAGGGGGTCACTGTTAACATGGAACTTGGCCTGTCTGTTTTTGATTGAAATAGCTTTGATTTCAGTAAATAAGACCTCCTAATGCTGCAAATTCAACAAATTACCATTTTCAGTTCTATAGAACCTATAAAATGTTCTGAAATAATAATGTGGAACAGTGCATTTTGAGTTTTTTATTTAAAAAAAGTTATCTTTGGGAGGTTATTAAAGTTGCATGCAATTCTAGATAGAGAACCGTGGTCAGAGTTACATTGTGCTGAAAGCAGGTGGCTGTGTCACTCTGTGGAAATGGGCTAGATGCCATTCTACCAGATGAAAGTCACTTTAAGATCAACTTTGAAAACCAAACATATATCACACTGCAACAGATCTGATGTCTTTGCTCTAGCTTCTTCCTTTCAGAGATGGTAGATGAGTTGCTGACTCTACATTAATGTTTCAAACAGTCTATGATAACAGCTCTAGAGATCAGCTGATATTTCTCTGTTTGGTTCATGTTAGAACACCTCTGTGGTCCTTTGACAGCTTTCACTGCTGCCACAGAAGTTCAAATCAATGAGTGAAATGATGCAACCTCTGGAAAATTCAAAGTAAAGCCTTCCTGACAACAAACGACAACATTTGTAATTCCTACCTGCACACGTAGTCTGCTTTGCATATCCTCAGCTGAGCCAGACAGTTGGGCTTCTCCTTGTCCTCGTAGGAGCAGGAGGGCACGATGGTTTGCCTGCGGCGCTCCGCACAGGCCGTGTCGGTGCAAGGGCAGAACAGCAGCTCGTGGGTGTAGTCGGGGGGAACCCGGTCAAAGAATTTCCTCAGCGCCTTGTTGCACTTCGGCCGGTTACAGGGCCCCGAGCGGACTGACGGCTGGATGCAGGAGGAGACATACTCGGTACGAAGCTTCTGACACGTCTCATCGATGTTACACGCCTTGGCGGCATCCAGGCAGCGGTTCACTGTCGTAACTTCTGACTCTGAAAAGGAGGAGAAAAACAGAAATGAGTATGTCATCCCGCAGCGTGGCTGGAGAAAATCAAATCCCAAGCAATGTTTACCAATGCTTTCAAGGCTTAATTGGAGTCAGTATTGACTCGCCACTCTCACCTCTACTCTCAGAAGCAGTGCTGCATTTACAGATAAAAAAGAAAGTGTGTCTTGACACACACAAAACCAAAAAGATGATTATATGTAATAGGCCCTCTTGTAATGAATAGAACATGAATGGTGTTTAAATGTTGTATGAGCTCAGGCACTGGATGTGTTTCGGTGGAGGCCTAATGGCTGAATATTTCATTCTGCTGGGTTAATGCAGAGTGGCAGTGCTGAAAAAGCCAGTCCTCCATCTCTCCAAGCGTACAACAGGCTCTGTAATTACTGCTCCTTCCTCTTCATCCATCCATCCATCTTTCAAACACCGCCTCCCTGCTGCTTCTGGGTCCATCTCTCACCCACCTGTGAGGGTATAGTAGTACGGGAATTTTTGGTTGCAATTTTGAGGTTTTGTTTTAGTTTAGTTTTTATTCTATTCAAAGAGGCTGCTGTTCAGTTTTCATTTTATTTATTCAAATGTGATCTAAATACAAATTAGGATCTAAAGCAGCCATAGTGGGAAGTCTTGACCAAGACAAATAGGTCATTTTACACTCCCTAGGCTTCGAAGAAAGGGTTGGATACATACAACTTTAATATCAGAGGTTTTAGCCACTTTGTCAAGAAACATACAAGCCTGTATGGAAGATTATCTAGCAGGAACAGCACACATTCCTGTGCCTACAAGAAGAGCCTGTGGCAGGGAAAGAAGCAGCAAAGAAACAGAGCAGAGCAGGCATCAGTGACAACAGAAGGGCACTGAGTAAGTCAGATGCAGTATAAAGGAGGAGCTGGGGTGGAGGAGGGTTGCAAACACGACTTTCAAAGGGAGCAGACAAGCTTAGCCAGGCTAGAAAATGGCAGCATGAGTGCAATTAGCCTATTGCATGCTCAGGACTAACATGAGATCAGCTGATTTCAATTAAAGGGCAGTGCTTGAACGAATGCTTGATTTAAAGTTAGGGGTGTGTGTGATTAGCTGGCTAAATGGTTAAATCTGGATCCCTCTGTAGTCAGCACCATTGATATGAGTTGCTTTACTATTTATTAGCATTTTCAAAAACGAGTCAAGCCGGTCAAAACGCTCCATCAAAACTGTAACATGGTCACCAGCTACTAGTAGTCGCCATAGTTTTTCTACCTCTACAACCTTGCTACCACAATGCACTTTAATCTGATATACACCACTGCTAACTGCTTTAGCAATGAAAGCATCTCATTGGAAGAGCAGAGTTTAACAGTTTTTGATCTAAAACATGGGAATAAAGACATCCAGAAGCTGTGCCACATACTCACTCATTTGTGACGTATTCAGCTCTTGAATGTGGACGTTAACCTGAAAAGAAGACTGAAGGCTGGTGGTGCTAGCACTGCTAATGCTAGCCACATTCCGCTAACCTTCTAACCCAACTTCCAACCATGACAATGTGACGTTGTTTACTGTGGGATTATTGAGTCGGTTTACAGAACGTGTTTGTTTGACATTAGACTAACCCCCGTCCCAAAAAAGTTGGCACACTGTGTACAATGTAAATAAAAACATAATGCAAATCTCATAAACTCATATTTCATTCAGAACAGAAAATGAACAACACATCAGATGTTGAAACTGAGACACTTTACCATTTCATGAAAAATATTAGCTCACTTAAAATTTGATGGCAGCAACACATCTCAAAAAAAGTAGGGACAAGCCAACAAAAGGCTTCAGAAGTAGGCGGTGCTAATGAAAAGGATTTTGCACATAATTAGGCTAATTGGCAACAGATCAGTAACATGACTGGGTACAAACAGAGCATTTTAGAGTCTCGCAGAAGTAAAGATGGGCAGAAGTTCACCAATCTGTGAAAAAACCGAATCCAAGAATGTTGGAACAATTCCAGAAAAATATTCCTCAAAGATTGGAAATTCTTCTTTCAAACCATGGACCCCATGTCCTATAAACCAGGGGCTCTCAACCTTTTCAGCCCGCGACCACCAAAATAAAGGTGCCAGAGACCGGGGATCCCCACCCTGAAGGTGGTTGAACACAGCCATGAACATTCAAGAACAGTCATGTGCAAACAAGGCCGCCCAATAGAGGGGAAAATGGGAGAGCATTCTGGGGCCCGGCCAAAACGGGGGGCAAGTACAATCATGTTCCATTTTAAAGTTAAGCTGTGGTATTTTATATTTAACCTGAATAATGACCACTTCAATCAAAGATACACATTTTAATTTGGAATTTCCACTTGTGGGACAAATTAAGGAATATTTAATCTTATCTTAATTTGTTTGTGTAGTAAGTAGCGTAAATTCTTTAGTTAAAACCAGAATCAAAATACGTGAAAAATAGCTAAGATGGGTTATTAATGGCAAAAAATACTGGGAAAGGTGGTGAAATTGGATTTTAGAAGTAGAAGAAATGAGTTAGAAATACTAAAATTTAGATAAAAGTGGCAAAAAATAACCAAGATATGGCAAAAATGGGTTTAAGTGGCAAAAATGGGCATATTAAGTGGTAAAAGGAGATTCAAAAGTGGCTGAAATGGCATTGAAGAAAAGGTGGATATTTGGTGAAATGGGATGAAAATTGATATAAACTGGCAAAAAAAGGTTAGATGAGGCAGAAATAGTCAGAAACTGGCAATATTGGCTTATCAAATTGTGAAAAGTGGCTTAAAAAGTGGTAAATGGGGTTAATAGTGGCAATAATGTGTCAAACGGGCAAAACTGTTGAAATTGGTATAACTGGTGGGAAAAAAGTGATGAAAACAGGTTGAAATTAGGCAAAATTGATGTAAAGTGGCAACAGTGTAATTCAAAAATGTTCATAGTTTTTAAAGGCATCTGGAGGCCTCCTCTCAGTGTCTCGTGACCCCCAATGGGGTCCTGACACCAACGTTGAGAACCCCTGCTATAGACTAAAGAGGAGAGAGAGACCATCCAGCTTGTTATCAGTTGAAAAGCCTGCATCTCTGATAGTAAGGGGTTGCATTAGTGCCTATGGGTTGGGCAGCTTACACACCCTTAAAGCCACTATCAATACTGAAAAAATTATAAAGGTTTTAGAGCACATATACTTCTAAACGACCAACATCTCTTTCAAGGAAAGCCTTGCATATTTCATCAGGACAACGCTAAACCACATCATAACATCATCCATCACAACAGCATGTTTTCAGGGTAGAAGAGTCCTTCACAAGTAGAAAGCATCATAAGGAAAACCTGGCAAAGAAGACCCAGGACTGTTGAGCAGCTGGAGTTCTACATCAGACAAGAATGGGACAACATTCCTCTCCAAAAACTCCAGCAACTGGTCTCCTCACTTCCCAGATGCGTACAGACTGTTAGCACAAGAAGAGGGCATGTGTCATAATGTTAACATGGCCCTGTCCTAACTTTTCTGAGATCTGGTGCTGCTATGAAATTCAAAATAAGCTGATGTTTTCATGAAATGGTAAAATGTCTCAGTTTCAGCATCTGATTTGTTGTTTATGTTCTATTGTGAGTGAGATACGGGCTTATGGGATTTGCAAATGATTGCATTCTGTTTCTATTTACATTGAAGACAGCGTCCCACCTTTTTTTGAAACAGGTGTTATAGCTAACTATAACCTTGCTCACCTGACTCCCTCCTGCCCTCGCCATCTTCCTCCCACGCCGTGTTTTGCCACTCTTAGAGCTGCCACCGCCCCCCCACTCCATCTGTCTCCTCCTCTTCGTTCGGCATCTCTCCTTCCTGAACTTTGCCTCCCTCGGTGCCCATGCTCCCTCTGACTTCTGCGGTAATGAGCCACCTCTGTGGTGGCCTCCTTTCAAAACCATCTTCTGTTTTGGCCACATTATTTCTCAATTCATCACGGTGTGTGTGCGTGTTTTTTCCCCAAGCGATCTCCCAGTCAATACAGGCATGATGACGTTCAGCTCCTCTGGCAGATAGAGCCGCTCATTAGTTTGTAAACTGCCTGTAGTTGTGTCTCCTGGTGAGTCCGGCTCTCACCAAGCTGTCATATAAAATATGAATAGCCTCGGAGAGCAAGCTAACAACTCATCACAAGGCACAGGTTATTCCCAACTTAACTGCTAAGAAGCCGAGAGAGTAGGTGGATGTGGAGGATGTGGGGGGCGTTGAGGAGCAGCAGGGTGGGATGACAAATTGCATCCAGTGGGCACATGCGGGGGGATTATGCACATACGTTTTTAAGTTTTCATTGTGTTTCTTTAAGCCATTATTTATTCAGGGAGGACTTGCTGAGTATGCATGCTCTTATCCAGGAACATCCCACTACACATTCATGCCTCACATACATTTAAACCTCAGGCTGCCCAGTACAACTGAGCTGCATCTTACTGGGACCACTGAGGGCCGAATGTGCTGGATCTGCTGCTTATTTTCCAGTCACGGTCCTGGCTCTGTAATATTCATCAGCATATATCTGAAATTTAAATCAACAGGGCAGCCTGGTAGGATCTGGACAGGGACACATTCTGTTCATTTGGCTTGAACACTACAGCAGCAAACTGGAACATTTCAGTGTGTGAAAGTCTACCCCAAGGTTGTTATAGTTAACTAAAACTAACTAAAACTAAAATTCCAAAATAATTTTAGTTTACGGAGCCCCAGACATGTGGCCACAATATAGCTATAATGTGCACACAAAATACTAATTCATGGCCACAAAATACTAATTAGTGGCCACAACGTAAGTATAACGTGTGCACAAAATACTAATTAATAATGTTAACATCATTCCTGGACAGCTGGATAAGCAAATCGAGCGCACCTTTCCTTAAGCTCTAAGGTAGAGACAGTAGAAGGGCTAAAGCTACACAGTTAACAGGGATAGTATGACTGAATTTTATTTTAGGCTGGGAATGAGCTACAAAGACATTCTGAAAAGCTTGGCATTGCAAGGAACCATTATTACCGAGAGGCATTTAAACAGAATACTCAGAGCCAGGTTGCTTTACTGGCGGAGGTACGACTTGGACGTTGGGATAGGAAGGTGCGCTCGATTTGCTTACCCAGCTGTCCAGTAATGATATTAATATTATTAATTAGTATTTAGTGTGCACATTATACCTACTTCATGGCCACAAATTATTATATTGTGGCCACAGTTTAGTGTTTCATGGCCATGAATTAGTATTTTGTGTCCAACAACTCCTAAAACACTCTCGTGTAGAAGTTGTGACCTGCACACTCACCACCCTATGAAATAATAACGTATAATTATGTAATATTACGACACGTGAAGTAAATACTCAGAACTATTTCTTGAGGCGGAGTGACACAGTGCAGCAGCCATGTCTGGAGTGTAGTTCCGGCTTTTCATTTAACTTTTAAACAACTCCGTCTCGTAATGTTCCATGATTATTTCATAGCGTGGTGAATGTGCAGGTCACATCTTGTCCACGAGAGCATTTTGGAGTTGTTGGATTGTGTATTTGATGAGTTTGATGAGGGAAAGCTGGAACACCGTAGGACTCCATAGAATAGGCAGCTGTAATCTCAGGCCCACCGATCTAAAAACAGCTTGCACCGACAACTAAAGGTAATGAACCTATTACTAAGACTATAGGAGTTATGGCAACAGGGGAGTTTGCTAAAATGTTGAAGTATCTCTTTAAACTCATGTATGGTATTATGTGTCAGGACTCTTTGGGTCACTGAAATCGATCTTAGACACCTGTAATAATTAGGGCCGGAATCATGGAGAGAGAGCTGGTGGGCCCCTTTAGGGTCACGAAGGTGTAAAATGACATTGGCAAAGTAAATACAGTTTCTGACTTACCACTTTCTTCCATGGTACAAAAAGAAGAACCGTGCCTTCCATAGCAATATTTACTTCATGCCTGACAATGCACCATCTCATGCTGCAAAGAATAGATCTGTGTCATTGGATGCTATGGCCATAAAAGGAAAGAAACTCATGGTGTGGATGAGGGCCAAAGATAAACATCATTAAGCCTCAAGGTCAGTCCTCACTTTGAAACCACCTCAGCCCTTCTTCTTTACCCATCACTGTACTTTCACTGTCCGGCAACTGGAAACTGTACAGAAGCATTTCTCAGCAAGGCAATAGTTCTGGTCAAGTTTGTGTTCATGTTACTACATGCCCATCTTATTTAGGAATAACTGGGCCTGACACAGGTTGGAGCTAGAGAGAAAGTTTCACAAGACATGTGTATAGCTGGATACATAGCAAAGCAATCCTTTTCACCTGTCTCAAGACTTTTACATTATAAAAACAGCTTATCTCATATCAATTTCTTGAAAAGAAAGCGACTGTAGCTCTAAAAAGCAAAATAAAACAAAACTGTTGGTATTTTCTAAAGCCAAAATGCATGAAGTAGAAAATAGGAAAACTATTTGCACCACTTTTAGAGCCAATGATGCATTAAAGCATCTTTGCCGGTGCAGGAAATCTACTGTTTTTTCCAGAGAAGCACTTTTCTTAATACCACTGATTTCACTTTAGTTAACAGATTAATTAGTAAAAGTTGACTTCCCCTGTTGTTTAAATACTCCAAAGATTATGATGAGCTGTGGCTCCAGCTTGGCTCTCTGAAAAGGGTCATTACTCTGTTTGAGGGAGAGATGCTATAAGGGCTGGAAAACATCCATTAATCACGTCTTTGTTGTTTTGGCAGTCAGCGTTTTGAGATGCATGGCATGGATGTCAACTTTGACCTCCTGTGGAGCTGCTGGAGAGAAATTTACGAGGAGGCTGTACAGTGCAGGTCTGCAGCAGCTGTAATTCAAAGCTGCTTAAATCAAACGGCGGCGTTTTAACAAGCAGCTTATGTATGAGGTCACAACAACATATGAACAAGCTGCTCAATGGGACAGCCATTAAATCTGAATACTTTAGTTTTCTCTTCACTTTTGCATGCATTTAAAACTCATATGTATGTAAATTCAACAGCTACTAGATTAAAGTTTTTTTTCTTGGGACAGCGATAGCATCTGTCCATCCATCTCTCTGTTGTTGTTGCTTTTCTTTTTCTAAAATATTTTTGGGGCATTTTTATGTCTTCAGTTTAGAGAGGAGGACAGTGGATGGAGTTGGAAACAGGGATGAGGATTTGGGGGGTGAGGCATACAGGAAAGAGGCAGCAGGCGGCACATGTATATGGGGCATGACCTTACCACTAGGCCTTCTGTGCCCATGTAAAGGTTGCCCATTGGGGATAATTATACAAACATGTGCATTGGCTGTTGATGTCAATTATCTCCTTGGCAAAGATCTTAGTAAAAATACACAGAGAAAGCCACCTGAATCTTCATTGTCTTCTTCTCATATGAGCGTTTAATTGATTTTTTAAAGAAACTGGCGTTGTCGGCAGGAATTGCGAAACAACAAAGACTGCTTATAGGGGTACATTGGAACCACTTTAGCTGATGAAACCTTCATTCATCAAGGTCATGGTTATCCAAGGCATGGCCTAAAGTTGCAACTGGACTTTGTAAAGGAGAGGTGAAACATGTCTAAGAACCTTGATCAAGTCCAGTTGCCCCTTTGGAGCAGTGTAGGTAGTGTATAAATTCTACTTCAATTAAAAATCATCCCTCTCCCTTGCAAGGTAGAGAAGGTTTAAGATCATGTCTCTTGGAGGGTCATGTGGGGGGTATTGCCAGAATTTGGGGTTCTGTCAGGCTACTGCAAGTTGGACACACTCCCAGTGTTCGTTGGCCTCTGCCAGGTCTGCCCCTTGTGTCTGATCCTGTTTGTGATTTGCATGGACAAGATCTTGAAGTGCTGTTGGGGGAGGGTGTTCTGGTTCAAGAATCTCAGAATTTCACCTCTGCTGTTTGCAGATGATGCGGTTCTGCTGGCTTCCTTGGTTGGGGACCTCCAGCAGGTGTGGGGTGGTTTGTGGATGGTACGGGAATAAGCATAAGTCTGAGGCCATGGTCCTCTGCCAGAAAACAGTGGATTTGCCCTGAGTGAATGAGTTCAAGTATCTCAGGGTCTTGTTCATGAGTGTGGGTAGAATGGACCGTGAGATTGACAGGCAGCATCAGCAGTGTAGCAGGCCAGATTATCGTGAAGTGGGAGCTGAGCTGGAAGACAAAGCCTTCGATTTACTGGTCAATCCTTGTTCCAGCCCTCACCTATGCTCATGAACTCTGAGTAATGACTGAGAGAATGCGATGACAGGTTCGAGCAGTTGAAATGAGATTCCTCAGGAGGGTGTCTGGGCTCAGCCTTAGAGATAGGGCGAGGAGATCGGACATCAGAAGGGATCTCGAAAGTGGAGCTACTGCTCCAGGTGGTTTGGGCTTCTGGTGCCTTCTGGTCGCTTTCTAGTGGAGGTCGTCTGGGCATGTCAAATTTGGAGGAGACCCCGGGGAAAACCCAGAACTTGCTGGAGGGACTGTATATCTCAACTGTCCTGGGAACGCCTTGGGATCCCTCAGGAGGAAGTGGGAACATTGCTGGAGAGAGGGACGTCTGCTTTAACCATGTCGGATAAGCGAAAGAAATCAAATAGGTGAATGGACTGGCTGGTTCTTTCTCTGCAACTTCCATGAGAATGCTATATTTCTAATCAATAAGAATGATAACCATAGATTTCAGAGGAATTACTGAAGCAGGAAAATTATTGATCTGTTTTTGTGTCATATAATTTATAGATCTCCTGCTTTGACATCCTTAGGATTGCTCTACCACAAATACTTGTTTTACATCCGCAACATAACCTGACAACCTCAAAGCCATCACAAAAAAATCTCCTTAACTTGCCTCCTCTATGCCTTCATCTCATCCCTGCAGTATAATGAAAGTAGCAGCAGTTTGCTGATGTCATCCTCCATTACGTTATAGTCTGTATTTGACAATAACGTCTCTTCATCATTAGCACTTGCAAACATACAGAACTACCTATTGTAACTTTAATAGCATTAGGACACCTGTAATCCCTTGATGAATAAAATAAACATCACAGCTTATGCTGTTTTTATAAAGTGTGTCAAAGTAAGATCTAACTCATTTTCTCCTGAGTAACGGCAGCTCCACATCAAACTTCAAAATAACCAGGCTGTTCTCATTCACCGCTCATACCCATAACAGACGTCAGTAATGCACTGTAATTTGAAAATAAACCACCAAGTCATGGCTGAATTTTAGAGCCGCCTGTGACTCTCCCAGACGCTCGGAGCAACAGCTCAGCATGTGGAAAGAAGCTGAAGTAAAAGGACATTTGTAGTCGGTGATGTTTCGGTGAATAATGGGTCAAAAAAACAACACTTTCACCAGGGGGTTTGAGTCCACTCTGAAATAATTTCTTTTAGCATTCTGACCCACACCATGATGTCTCTCTAAACTTAACCAAAAAGCTTCTTTTGTCTAAATCTGGAAAAAAAAGCACACTCCAAACAACAAAAAACTTCTCTGAAATGTTTTTCTGCTGTCTTCAATTTAGATAGTGGCAGTGTACGGACCACAAAAAAACAATTCAAAGCATAAAATATGCACAAAAATAGAAGTCAATCTTTGCATAGCTTAAATGTACAGTACTGTGCAGAACCTTTAGGCATTACTGGGCCCAAAGTTGAGGCTGACATAAGAAGAGTTATGGTGAGTAAGCCTGCCTGAGAGCAACACAGGGCAGGGAGGAGGACTGACACAAGCCCTGTTGTGCTCTGGATGTCCTTGCACATTATCAGAGCAATGGGAAAATAATCTGTGGAAAAATAACAAAGCATGGCCTAGGGTATTGTCTAGGGTTGTCACGAGTCCCTGGCTGTGCTGGGGATGTTGCAAGGGTCTGAAAACCACCAGCATTCTCTAGGTAATCACCCAGGGTGGAAAGACCCGGACTAAAGAGATGCTATCAAGCTTGACTTTGGTGGCCCCCCAGGCCCTGGGTTACCTACCCTACATGCTTTAAACTTTTGCATGACTGTACATGCTGCTGGTTGCATCGATGTTGCATAAGGCCAACAATCACCAAAATAAAGGTGCCAGGGACCAGGGAACCGCATTGTGCCTGCAGGTGGTTGACACATATTTCAATCTATCAATCAATGTTTGTAAAGTGCCAATTCATAACGATGCATGATAATGCATGGCAGAGTAGACACATGCAACAGGTGCAACAGCAAAACACACCGTAAGTCTAAACATTGGTTATTGTGGCCAAGGAGCGCTCTGGCCAAATAGCATCATGCTACCATGCTCATACTCCTGGTGAGTTTATAAGCTCAAACTGACTCAAATGCAGATGTGCAGTGAGTTTTTTTGTTCAACATTCATATGAGAGATACAAATATCTATCCAAATAGGTGAATTTGTCTGATCATGGGGCTGCATGGTGGTGCAGTGGTTAGCCCTGCTGCCTCACAGCAAGAAGGCTCCTGGTTTGCTGAAAGGTCAGGGTCTTCTGGCACGCCAGATGGATTTGTTTCACACATCCATTTGGAAAACCTTCCATAGACAGCATCTGGGAAAGGGCAGAACTTTTGGGAAAAAAAAAAAAAAACTTGCAGGGTGGTTGGATGAACGTTCTGTCTGTCACATCTTTATGGGCCAATCAGAGCATCAACACATGTGACGTCGTAGCCCCTACAGAGGAGTAAACTCCATAGAGAGTTGCATAATGCGAACCATGGTGACTTTAGACATGTCAGTGCATGACTTTTGTTGTATTTGCAAAGAAAACAACTCACTGCTGTTCTTTGTTCTTTTAATGAAGAAATGTCGTCAAGTTCTGATCAAACTCACGCTTTAGCAGCATCCACCCTAATCTCTTCCACCATAATTGCATCGCCCTCTTCACGCTGCTTTCTTACGTCATGACTCTGCTGCGCCCCTCAATGCTGATTGGTCTTGTCACTTTCTAATCGGGCCCAAACAGTTCAGACGGGAGCTTTGCAAGATGCATTCACCAGTGAGAAACACAGAAACAGACCAATCCATCTGCTTTGCTAGGGTTACCCCGCCTCTTGACCAATGACAGCTTGGATAGGCTCTAGCACCCTCATGACCCCCAATGAGATAAGCAGTGCAAAAAATGGAAAGATGGATATCTGATCATGTCTTTTAAGGAATATGTGGTAAATGGGAAAATAAGGTAAAATTGAAAATTTTCATAAAATTGTTCCACAATTTTTGATGCAGTGTTTTGCGCAGATTGGTCAACATCTGCCCATCTTTACTTCTGAGGGACTCTTCCTCTCTAATATGCTCCTTTTATACCCAGTCATGTCACTGACCTGTTGCCAAATAGTTGTAAAATGGTACTCCAGCTTTTTTCATTATTACCACTTACTTTTCCAGCCTTTTGTTGCCCTGTCTCAACTTTTTTGAGATGCGTTGCAGCCATAAAACTCAACTGAGCTTCCACTTTTCATGAAATGGTAAAATGACTCAATTTCGACATTTGATTTGTTGTTTCTGTTCTATTGTTAGTAAAATGTGGGTTTGTGAGATTTGAAATTCTGGTTTTACAGCGCTCCAACTTTTTTGGAACTGTGGCTGTATTTGTGAAACTCATTGATTAAGTTGAGCTGCCTTCTCTTTTTCCTGAGCCAGTCTGAGTCAGCTGCTTTGTATTTCGCTCAGATGTCTAAATGAGGCGCTATCCTCCCGTTAAGCTGTCATTATCCACTAATTTAAACTTTTCGTGTCTGAGTTGGAGACATTTATCATTATGCTGTATGGAATGCATGAATGCCTTCCATACTAATCACTTCATTTAAGTCATCATTTAAGTTTCACGGTCTCTCCATCTCTGCTTCACTCATCCTTGGCATAATTGCTGTCGCAGAAAACAAAACACTTGACTCCCTGTCCTCTCCAGTGGAAGAAAAGAAAAAAAAGTACGGCTCATTTGTGTGCAGCCTCTCTTTCCCAAACCTCCAAAAAGAATTCAGTGTTGTTTGAGTAAACAAACCAGCGCCGTCTGTCTTCCATTTTTGCCTCTTCTCATCCCGTTGCAACGCCTCTTTCCTCTCAGTTTTTTCTGTTCTTCAGAATCTTTGCTTGGTTTTGTGGCTTCCAGCTGCATTAGAGTAAATAGGTAATTAATCTGTGCCTCGGGGCTAACAGCAGCACATACCAGCCCTGCGGCTTGCCCACGGGCTCAGAGGCAAGACAGAAGCAAAGTGTGGGTTGTTGCACATCAAACACACCTGCATACCCGTCGTCTCTGTCACAATAATGTCTCGATTTGCTTTCTTTGGCTCCCATTTAGTTTTTTTCTGCTTTTTATTATGTAAATATTTCCCTTCCCTCCCCGCTCTGTGAGAAAAAGTGCAGAGAAACACTTGTAGCAGTGGCAGCTCGCCCACTCACCAGCGGCGATGGAGGCCAGACGAACGTAGTCGGAGCCCCTCTCTTCTGGTTCGTACGGGTAGCTTTCCACCAGGCTGAGTCCTGCCAACACAAAGGAGAGGGATTAGTCCTGTTGTCATGGTTACGGAAAATAAAAGTTGCTCTTTTATTGCAGAATTTGTCTTTTCAATGTCCTGAAATACCAACATGAGCTATAAAGCTAAAAGGGAGGATACAGATGCTTCATACAAGGATGGATGAGTCTGTTTAGTGGAAATTCTCCCTGGTAACAAGCTCTTCACTGTCAAAAATAAAGGCCTGAACCAAAATGTACCTGCTACATTTGGTCCTGGATCCAACCAGAATTGGATCAATCTAGTTAAGTATTCCATTTGACATGCTCCCTCAGTAACTTTACAGCCACAATGAGGGATTTTGGGGGGGATTGAGGCCCCAGGGAAATTTCCCTCTTAGTTATCAACCTCAACTACAACGCAAAAAAGAAGTAAAATCACACACAGCAACAGGAGAAAGTCACATGAGGCTGGAAACCAATTAGCTACCCTTTTAGTTAAAAAACAGAGCAGGAATCACAGCTTTAATTTGCATGAACTCACAACATGAGGTGACCAAAGGAGCTGTGAAGAGAATATGTAGAGCTGGCCCCAAATGTTGCATGTATGACTGGATAAAATGTTATAATGTACTAAAGGCACAGCTCTTTCAAGGCACTAAATGACTCTATTTTGATATGCATGTTAAAAATGCGTGCACCAACTTTAATAACACTGCATTCAAATACATGTACTTTAACATGGAGTTGCCCCCCTTTGCAGCTGCAGCCTCCACTCTTCTTGGAAGGCTTTGACAAGCCTGTGGAGTGTTTCTGTGGATGTCTGCACCCATTCATTCTGCAGAGCATATATGAGGTCAGGCACTGAGGCTTGCATGCAGCTGCGCGGCTTTAAAACCCATTCCCTGAAGCTCCTGCTGCACAGTTTCAGTGCTTACACTAATGCCAGTGGAAACTCAAAACTCTTCAGCTATGGAATCAGCAGAGCATTGGGGACTTTTCCACACCATGCACCTTAGCAGTCATTGCCTTCCATTTTGTGGCTGAGTTGCTTTTGTTCCTAAACGCTTCCACTTTCTAATAATGTCACTTACAGCTAACTGGGGAATATCAAGCTGGGTTGAAATTTAAATGAACTGCTTATTGCAAAGGTGGCATCCATCATTGAGACTGATGTTGGGGCACATCACAAATATGTGGGCTGTGTTCTCAAACTTTTCATCCTGCGACCCCCAAAATCAAGGTGCCAGAGACCAGGGACCCCCACTGTACCTGAGGGTGGTTGAAGTATAGTTGAACACAGCCATGTACATTTCCTTCCTATGGTCATGGCAGACAAGGCCACCCATAAGGGGGAAAAGGCCAAACTGGGGGACCATGGAGGTCAGCAAAATCAGGGTCCATTTTAAAGTTAATCTGTGATAATCATAATTCATATTCAACATAACAGTCACTCTTATCAAGCAACAAATACACATACTTTATTCATTGTGCCATAGTATATAGCAATTCTAAATATGTTAATTTCTTTTCTTATAAAAAAAATTAAAATGTGTTAAAAATGGCTAAAATTGGTTAAAAAGGCAAAGATTGGTGGAAAAGGTGGTGAGATTGGATTTTAAATGTAGCAGAAATGGGACAGAAATGGAAAAAAATGAGGCATATTATAGCAAAAACAAACCAAAAGTTGCAAAAATGGGTTAAAGTGGCAAAAACAGGCATAAGAAGTGGTTAGAGGGGATTAAAAAATAGGCAGAAATGTGTTAAAAAACAAGGCTAAAATTGGAGAAAAATTGGTGGAAAAGCAGCGTAAATAGGTCAGAAATGGCAAAAAGGAGAAAATAGACCAAAAAAATGGCAAAAATTGGTAAGAGTGGCAAAACAAGGAATAAAAGTTGTAAAAGGAGATTAAAAAGTGGCAGAAATTGGTTTAAAATGGTTAAAATGGATTGAAAAGGTGGTGAAATGGGATTAAAAGTGGAAAAGAGTGGTTTAAATGCACAAAAATTGGTTCAACTGGCAAAAATAGGCATAAAAAATAGTGAAATTTGGTTAAAATGGGCATAAATTGGTGTTAAAAAGTGGTACAAAGGGGTTAATAGTGGCAACAATGGGTCAACAGAGGCAACAATAGGTGGAAAGTGGCAAGAATTAGTTTAGAAGTTGTAAAAAAACAGGCAGACAAAGTGGTGAAAAGGGTTTAAATGGCAGTAAAGTGGCAACACTGTGTGAAAATTGGCAAAAACTGGTGGGGAAGGTGGTGAGATTGGATTTTAAATATAGCAGAAATTGGTCAGAAATGGCAAAAATGAGCAAAAGTGGCAAAAAATAAACAGAAAAATTGCAAAATTTGGTTAAAAAACGGCAAAAACAGGCATAAAAAGCAGTTAAAGGGGATTTCAAAGGTGGCATAATGGTTTATTTAAAGTGGAAAAAAGTGGTTCAACTGGCAAAAGGGGCATAAACGTGTAAAAAAAAATGGGGGTTAATAGTGGCAATAATGGGTAAACAGAGGCAACAATAGGTGGAAAGTGGCAAGAATTAGTTAAAAAGTGGTAAAAATGGCAGATATAATGGTAGAAATGCTTTTAGATGGACAAAATTGGTATTAAGTGTCAAAAATGTGTTAAAACTGGCAACATTCTGGTGGGAAAAAGTGATGAAAACAGGTCAAAATGCGACAAAACAGGTGCCAAGTGGTAAAGGTGGGTAAAATGCAAAAACAGTTCCAAATTGAGCACAAACTGTTGGCAAGTGGCAAATCATAGCAGATAATTTGGTGGGAAAAGTGGTTAAAAAGTGGCACAAATAAATACTTTAAACATAGAAATGAAAGTTTGACGCAATTTTCAATTCCAAAATATGATAACTGTTATTCAGGACGCTAGCATCAATACTAATGATAAAACACACATGCACTGACATCATCAATAAATCACAGGTGGGGAGGGACCAGTCTCTGGGCCCAGATCATTCTGAGTATGGAATTACTTTTTACAGCTTTTTACCATGTTCTTATTTTACAATTAACTAGTTTCATGCATATATTTTCATAAAAGTTGGTAAAAAATACAGTTTAAAATCACTTAAACTCAGTGTCTCTGGGCCCCTACGTTGAGAACCACTGCTCTATGGCACTGGCCCACAGGCTGGACACTGTGTGCCATCATTTTGCACACCAGACAGCCCGCCAGAGCTGCATCAGGTCAGATGATGACATAACTGCCCTGGTAAGAGAGGCTGAGATGGTACAAGCAGTGGTGAGATCTCCTGATCCAGGCAGTCCCACAGAGAGGAGGAGGAGGAGGAGGAGGAGAGAGACATGCAGCCTGTGCCCTCTTTCTTTGTGCCCACTGTATGTCTCCTACTCAACACCAGCAGCCATCTGGATTAGCACCCAAGCACCCAGCTAACCAATCAAACATCAGTATACGAGTATATGGGCATTACCCTCTACTGCCCATAGTATGGCAGATGATAATAGAAGTGATGAGCATGTGAAATACATGCTAAAACACAATAAGTGTGGGCATAACAAAGGGAATTAAAGCCTCAGTTTGATCTATTTTTACATGATAATCTCTTTTCTTTTAAGCTGGGTCTTTACTGTTAAGCTGTGCAGAGGTGGGAGAATAATTCACATGTAATGGGCGGCATACTCCTGATAATCCCAGGACTGTACTGTACCTCCGTTCCCTCCTCCTCCCAGGAAAAGAGCCATCATGTCGGGTCTTACCGTGCAGCACAGACTGATGCAGACTCCAGTAGATGCTCAGGCAGTTCTTCTCCTTCTTCATGCCTCGTTTACATTGGCAGCCATGCAGAGGGGTGGACAGCAGTGCCGTCATGGCATTCTCACACTGGTTTCGCGCCCCGGGCCCCAGCTTCACACTGCCGTCCCCCGCCACACACTGCCTGAGGGTGCGCAGTCGTGGACTGCAGGTGTCATCGCTGGAGCAGGTGTCTCCGGCTTTCAGGCAGTCCCTCCCGCCTGCAGAGAGAGCCAAACGTGGGACTCCTGCAAGACAAGGCAGACAGAGAGGTTGGTTAGTGTCGTGTTGTGGTTTCCTGTGACGACTTCTTAGCAGGCCTCTGGAGGATGTTTGTTTTTGTAGAGCTGCTCAAGGAAACCTTCAAGAAGCTGTCTCAACCAGCTTTTGATTATAATACCAATCCACTAAACCATTAAAGACACAAAAAGAAAACAAATAAGAAAATCTGTTAGACTGGAAACGAGAAAGCAATCTGAGTAAGACAAAGGAAAGAGACAAAAAGCTTTCATTTATGGACCTGGGATAATATTTGATACAGACTGATGGAAGCTTAGAGGGAATAACTTTCACATTCATCCTTGTAAATCATTTCTTGATTGTGCTTTTTGTTTCAATTTTAGCTCACCGGGGATTCAGCTGACTGAAAACAGGAATTAAATCCTTCAAAAAGAACTCGGATTTCTGTAAAAGTATCATAGGATGCAAATGTTATTTGCTCCCAGTAATTCTGACTATATTTACCATTATTACCATGAATTATAATGATGGTGTTGTTAATAAGGATGAAGAAAAAATGTATGCATATGCATTTAACGGACCAGAAAATTATAATTAACCTGTCCAAAGCAACCCTGTGATAAGACAATAAACAGGTTGACCTTAATAACCCCATTCCAAAAATGCTGGGGCGCTGTTTATAATGTTAAAAAAAAGACAGAATGCAATTAGTTGAAATCCCCAAAACCCATATTTTATGCACAATAGAATATAAACAACATATGAGAGGTTGAAACCGAGAAATTTTACCATTGCATGGTAAATATAATTGCTCATTTTGAATATGATGTCAGCAGCATATCTTAAACTAGAAAAGCACTCAGAGAGCGCAGATCTCCGCCATTAGCCCCATCTCCCAATAGTGAAGAATCCTTTAAAAATTTCCTGGATCTGTCCCCATCTGCCCCCAACCATGGCATTCGCCGATTACTCCCTTCCTGGTGGGGCGGAAACATGATGAGGCAAAGCATTGGTTTTGACCCTCATGGTGGAAGCATTACCTGTTGGTGCCAACAGATGCACTGACAGTCTCACCCATGGCCTCACTGGATGACTGGAAGTCATGGCAGAGGGTGAATATTCCTCTATTCCTCCCAGCATTGTGAGTATTCTCGCTACAATTCGCTGTCTTTCTCTCTGTTATGCTCCGACTCGTCTCCTCGTCCGAGCATGCATCTTTCAAACTCTATAAACTCCAAAACTTTGAGAAGAGTCTGGATGCTGAATTGTCCAGTAGACATTTGGAGCATCCTAACGGCAAAATCAGGCAAAGAAGACCCAAGACTTTTGAGTAGCTAGAATCCT
The DNA here is from genome assembly GCF_018320785.1 of Cheilinus undulatus. NCBI lineage: Eukaryota > Metazoa > Chordata > Actinopteri > Labriformes > Labridae > Cheilinus > Cheilinus undulatus. The sequence continues at coordinate 7,094,308 of NC_054882.1, read as the reverse complement.
ACATCTGTCAAGAATGGGACAACATTCCCCTCCGAAAACTCTAACAGCAGCTCCCCCCACTTCCCAGATTTTCACTGGCTGTTAAAAAAAAGATAGGATAATACACAGCTGTAAACATGGCCCTGTCCCAACTTTTTAAGAACTGCAATGCACTGTGGGATGTGCAGTTCCTTTCAATGAGCAACACAGTCTTAATACAGTGACATTTTCCTCTTTTTTTCCCCCTGCTTTTGCATTGAATCAAATGTTTTTATCGTCACCAGTCTTAGTTTGGTACCTCCCATAATGCAGCTCACTTGCATTATTTTTTCCTACCTTGTTGCCAAGTCAGAGTCGACATTTTTGAAAATCCATACTGTAGTCAACACTTTAAATATGTGGTCACCAGGGTAAAGCTGAGATAGCGCATCTGAAATCTAACCACATGAATGGAGTTGTTTTGTCAGGTTTACCAAAGACCTTCCAGAGGTGTGACTCCTCTGTAGGACAAACTGAATTTTAATGTGCAAAAAATGTCAGACTGCTCCTTTAACCATGTCAAAACAAACTAGTGAGCTGATGTGAGATGTCATGATCCACTGAATCATTGCTAAAATAATGTAAAATGAATTGAATTTAATAATTGAACTGCACCCAAACACCCTCCGTCAGAAGCTATCAAACTTGGCCAACGATGCATTACTCCACCCGTACTCCAGCGGTTTTAAATGATATTCATAAACCCAGAGGGGGGTGCTGTATTATTCATGAATTCATACAGTTGTCACACAGAATACATCTGACAACACTGACTGGAGTTTGATGAAACTTGGGGGGATGATGAATCTCTCCAATACATCCTGACATGTTCAGAATTACACAGAGAGTCTTTGAGCGCCAGTCAAAACAAAGTGTCATATTTGTTGCGGATTGGTCCAGAGAGAGGCTGCAGCCTTTGTGTTTGCTGCCTGCATGTTTTGTGTGGCATTAATAACATGCAGGCTTTATTCCCTGGAGAACAGTGAGAGCTTGTTTATTCCCAGATGGCTGAGAGCTCCGAGACCGGCTAAGAAATGATGTAATGCTTGTTAATCCATTAACTTGACTTGTTTGGATATACATAAACATGAACTGACTTAAAAATACAGTTAAAGGAGCATTATCACTCAGTGACACATGACTAAGTCCAGTTTAGTATCAGTCAAAACTACAAATTCACTCTGAGAGTCTTCAGCCATGCTGGCAGCTCCATGTGGCTCAATGCACAGATAAAAAGCAATGCTATAGAATAATTAGATAACTTGTGCTGTTTTAGACCCATCTGCAGTAGTAAAAGACATGCAAATACAACAGTCTAAAGTGACTAACTTAGTGGATAACTTCACTCATGGTGCAGACGTGTTGAACATCAAAAACATCAATTATCTACCAGAAACATGAGCAAAGGAGTCCCAGCAGTGATGTAAACTCAACTAAACATATCTTAACAAACACGTCCAAAGCCCAAGGGCATTATGGGAAAATTCAATCCCCTACAGTTGAAATGGCATTGCCTGGCTCAATAACCTCTCTGCAGAGTTGGGCCAACACTGATGGATTAGAAATGTTGAATAACTCAAACAGTGAAGGCCATTTAAGTAAGAATGCACCTAAAATTACTTTTTGGGAGTTACAGCTACCTCTAAAATATTTAACAGGATATTTTAACTCTAAAGACACTTGCAATGCACGCTGTATGATACAGTAGATGGTGGTATGCATCCAGTCTGTTTGCAAATCGGCCAAAAAAAACAACCAAAGTGACCACTTGGCTCACTATTTGGAGTCTGTCCTGCTACTACTATGGATGATTTTAATATTCTTGGGACCCCAACAATAACCCTGTTCCTACTTCTGCATCTACCATGCAGCTCAGAGGATAAAATGGGTCCATGGTGTATATAACAGTTTTCAAGAATCACCTTTTACAGCTCTTCTCACAGACAAGTAACCTGTAATCAGGCCCGTATCTCCCATGTTGCCTGAGTCCACATGATTAATACTTGAGTCCACCTCAAGCAGACTCCGGCACAGTGCTCAAACGTAGTTGGTTTATATAAATGCTGATCAAATGGACCACACTTTTTGGTCACGTGTGCTCGGATTCTGGAAGAGCTTAGTGTTGGTTCATACAGGACACAGAAGTCATGTGATCAGCTGATAGCAATCCATATAAATATACCACCTTACTCACTAATCCCTGCTTGCATTAATACTGATACACCACGCTGCTGCAAGCTAAGCTTAACCTCCTCCTTAGTCTCCTCTTTTGTAGCATAAAGCTTGCTGCACACTCATATTCAGATTGATGCTACTATAGATTTATTATATTTGAACTAAATCATTGTATTCAATATGCATTGTCACACATGTATTTATCTCCATTGGGTTTCTAGCTATGCGCTCCAACCCAGTGAGCATCTTTTGTGCAGAGCCTTCCCGCCAAGTAAAACTGTACATCCATTTTAAAGTAAAATGGTAAAATGTAAGACAAGAGTGTTCTCTGCTGGAAAATGGTGGGTTGCTCCCTCCAAGAGGGGAGAGTGTCTTTGCCCCAAGTGAAGGAGTTCAAGTACCTCGGGGTCTTGTTCACAAGTGAGGGTAGAAGGGACCAAAAGATTGACAAGAATTGCAGACCCTGTACTGCGCTGTTGCAGTGAAGAAGGAGCTGAGTCGAAATGCAAAACTCTCAATTTACCGGTTGATCTTCGCCCAAACCCTCACCTATGGTCATGAACTCTGGGTAATGACCAAATGAATAAGATCGTGGTTTCAAGTGATTGAAATGAGATTCCTCAGGAGGGTGGCTGGGCTCAGCCTTAGAGATATGGTGAGGCGCTCAGACACATGCAGGGTTTGGGGATCTGGTTAGGATGCCACCTGGTTGCCTACCTGGAGGTTTTCTGGGCACGTCCAACTGGAAGGAAACCCCAGGGTAGACCCAGAACTCACTGGAGGGCTTTGGTATCTTCCAGGAGGCGCTGGAAAACGTTGCTGGGGAGAGGGAAGTCTGGGTTGACTTCCTTAGCCTGTTGCCACCGCAACCTGACCCCGAATAAGCGAAGGAAGATGGATAGATGGATGGAAGAGTGTTCCTTAATGTGAAACCATCCTGAGTGCTTACGCTACCTATAGCAAGGCCATCAATATCATTTTACTATTTTAGTCTGTTAGCGGGTGAATATCTTGAATGAAAGTACAGCTTTATATGAACACAATTTACTTGAAAGTGTCCTTAATGTATTCCCGAAATTACATGGTAATTCATTCAATAGTTGTTGAGTTATTTGACTGAAAACAGCAACGTTTAACCCGCTGATGGCTTTAAAGAAAGATGATGGGTTCACAAAAGGACCCGCACTAAAAGGAACCAATTAAATGGTCATCCATCCAAAGGCTGTTAAGATATTTGAAGCTGGCCATCATGGGTCATAGGTCAACTTATCAGCAAGGCCACCCTCGAGTCGTGCTGTTAGTTTCACTTAGAATCTCTCAAACAAAGTAGTCTTTCAACCAGCACAAATTCAAAATGTGAAGCCAAACATTTTTACTTAAGCCAGTGATATTATTTCCTACTCTAATGGAAATCCTAAAGTTCTTCAGTATCAAATATGCGCAGCTCAATCTTAGTGAAATGTAAGACGACATTTCTGTTTAAGAGAATAGTGCAGTCATAAAATATTAAGTCCTCAGTTTGAATTTTTTTTCCCAGTGCAAACATTGAATGGCTTTGATACAGAGCTGAATAGGCAGAGAATGAATTTATATGAAACAGAGAGAGAGGATTTAAATATTTTTAGGAAGCTACTTGAAGGAAAAATGGGGGAAATGAATGTCAAGGGCTTAATTACATATCTGTTTTATTACTGCTGCTATAAAATGAGCACCAACCTCCAATATAAATGATAGTGATTACACAAGGGGAAAATATTGGCTACTCAGACAGATTCCCAGAAAGCATTTCTGTATCAGTGACTACTTTCTGAGACTTCTCTTGCAGCGACTTGGTTCATCAGTTAAAAATCATAATCAAGTTTGATTTCATCATGGCTCAATCAAAGATAAAGAGGGAAAATGATCACCAATTAAAGGCAGAAGGATGCTAATGATCCACCTGGAGATTCACAAAACTATCAGAGTTTTTGCATCAATGTTTGGCTCAAACTCAGTAGCTCTTCTCAGGTTATGTGCCAAAAAAAGATGATCAGATAAACATAAAAAGGTACAAGATATCAGAGTCACAGCGCTGTGATAGAGTATTGGCCCCCTTCCTGGTTTATTTTTGCATATCTGTCACATTTAAATGTTTCAAACCAATTCTGATGGTAGAAAAAGATAACCTGAGTAAATGCAAAATGCAGTTTTTAAATGATAAAGTCATTTATTAAGGGAAAAAAGCCACCCAAACCTACTTGGCTCTATTTGAAAAACCATGAGTTAAACCATGAGTTGACTGTGATCAACCATATCTTTAATAAGTTGAGTTCAATTCCACTAACTACACCTAGGCTAACGGATCCCAAAAAGCAACACATCATGGCGCCAAACAAAGAAATTCAGGACCAGATGAGAAAAAAAGTCATTGACATTTATCAGTCTGGAAAAGGTTACGAAGCCATTCCTAAGGCTCCACAAATGGAGAAAACTTTGAACCTTCCCAGGAGTGGCTGACCTACCAAAGTGACTCTGAGAGTGCATGGACGACTCATCCAAGAGATCAGAGAAGAAGAACCCAGAACATCATCTAAAGACCTGCAGGCCTCACTCGACTCAGTTCAAGTCAGTGCTCATGATTCAATAATAAGAAAGAGACTGGGAAAAATGGCAGCATGGGAGAGTTCCAAGGCCAAAACCACTGCTGACCTAAAAGGACCTAAATGCTCATCTCACATTTGACAAAAAGTCTCCTGATGATTCCAAAGACTTTTGAGAAAATATTCTGTGGACTGATGGGACAAAAGTTAAACTTTTTGGAAGGTGTGTGTCCCATTCCATCTGGTGTAAAACTAACACAGCATCGTACCAATAGTCAAACATGGTGGTGAAAGTTTGGTATATCCATTGCATGGGACGTATTTCAGAATCAGCTAGGACAACTCCTATACAAAGCTTCTGGAAAGGGTAGTACTTTACAGAAAATTTCAGGAAGGTGATTGGATGAACCATTTCTGGCCAATATCAAAATGGGCCAATCAGAGAGCAAGATGAAATGAGGTGGAAGGGATGTGCTTCTATTATAAGTAAGAAGTAAGAAGCAAGAGCTCGGCAGGCCAGCTATTTGAACAGCGAATCTCGTAGGTGGATAAAACTCATGACGAGGCTTGTTGGAAGAAGTGCCATAACATATTATCTGCCAGTAAAGGCTTTTAATGTGGTTTTTCTTTCCTCTTTCAATAAAGAAAGGCTGTCTCGATCTGGTATAAACTGCCACTGTAGCTACATCCAAGCTAATCACTATCACTGACAGTGAGGCTGAGACCAACAACAGACTTTGACCTTGGTCCTCCTGGTCATACTATACTCTTGAGAGTCTTGGACTTTGGCTGATGCCAGAAGGGCCAACTGGACTCCACTGTGACAACTTCTCTTCAGCACATCTTTAGCTATCATTTGGTAAGACTGTGTGTCTAATTCTGATTTGCTCAGGTGAGTGGCAATGGGAAAGGTCAGCTGCCTGATACAGAAATGGCAGGTGTTTTTGTTTTTTATTTTTTTTAATGTTTATTTTGGGCCTTTTCATGCCTTTATGAGATAGAGCAAGGACAGTGGATAGACTTGGAAACAGGGAAGAGAGTGGGAAGAGACATGGGGTAAAGGGCTACAGGCTGGATTCGAACCCGGCCTGCCCGTGTGCATGGGTAGCGCCTTAAATCACTCAACCATCTGCGCCCCTTGCAGGTGTGTTTTAACGGCACTGGGAGCATTTTTCTGGCCCTCATCCAAGTCACCGCATACTGGATGCCCAGGACCTGGTGGGCTGCTCTAGATGCTGGGAGCGACAGCGTGCCACGCCCCATCCTGGGCGGATATCTGTGGCATCAGCCTGGCACATGCTTGGAGGATGGCCATCAGGAGGCCAGAGCAGGACCAGATCACTGACCTAACCTGGATGAGTCATTGATGCAATCTTGGAGTCATTTTGGTTGGCATACCACTTCTGGGAAGGTTTGCCACTGTTCCAGGTTTTCTCCGTTTGTGGGTAATGGCTCTCACAATGGTTCTGCAGGGTTCTAAAGCCTCACAAATGTTTATGTACCACTTTCCAGACTGGTATATGTCAGCGACTTTGTTTCCTATCTGTCTTTAAATTTCTTTGGATGGAGCCATGATGTGTTGCTTGTTGACACCTTTGAGCCTGCTTCACTTTGTCAGACAGGTTCTATTTAAGGGATTTGTTGATCCAGGTCTGGCAGTAATCAGGCCTGGGTGTGGCTAGTGACATTGACCTCATATGTAATTATTCCCAGTTGATTCTTGGTTTAACAAGGGGGGCAATGACTTTTTTTACATAGGGCCAGGTAGATTTGGATGGCTTATTTCCCCATAATAAATATAATCATCATTTAAAATTTTGATTGGGCTATTTTTGTCTTATTTAAACTGGTTTGATGATCTGAAACATTTAAGTGTGACAAATATATTTTAAAAAAGAAATCAGGAGTGGTATAACACTATTTCTACTGTATATCTGTGTATAAGGCGAGCTGTACCTGCTTTCTGCAGACTCCCTAACCTTTCCAAAGTCGGCTAATCTAGTGGCAAGCTGTCAATAAAAATCTCTGTAGACAGTAAGGCTAGAAAAGCTTGTTGCTGTGGGTTTGGGATGTTTGTGGATGGTATTTAGAGAAAGCAACTGCCACTCAGGTGAAGAGCTCATCTTCTCCAGAGTCCTGACAGGCGGCCCTTTATGCGGCTATAAAATATCCCTCTCAACAAGTCTATTACTCCACTAAAATCAGATTTAGCTCATGTATAGCAAGAGAAGTGGCAGAGAAACTTGCAGGGTGAGATAATGCCATTCGTTCTTGATGCAAATCAGCTCCACTTGTTGAGTTTTTCTTGGATCAAGTGACGCTACCTTGAAAAAAAAAAAGCAGGGGAATCAGCGTAATGTCAAGACACTTCACTCGCTCGGAGAAAACTCTTAAAATGCAAATTTGCATCGGAGATACATGATATTTCTCGAAGCCTGTGGTTGTTATCTTCGCTAAACAATATTCAAACATATTCAGAGTGATTTCTTCTGCCGCTCTTATGCAACGAAGTGGGAGTGCAGGTGGGAACAGATCCGTGGGAGGTACATGTGGGTGTTCTGATCTGAAAGGTGGAGTGCAGAGGAACCTCAAGCAAGGTTTGGCTTCCCTTCGGCTGCAGGCAAAAGGAGAAAAAAAGCCCCCTGGTGTGCAGAAACAAATCATATTAAATTGCAACTAATCCAGTGAGGAGAGAGGTTTGATTTTTGTCGGAGAGATTAAGCAGCGCCGAAGATTGGGTAAGATATCTTTTTGCCTGGAAACAGAGCCGCAGTACACCGGCAGTTCAAAGAGAGAGAGTCAAAACCAATTAGGAGAAATCAGTTGGCTTGTCATTCAAATTCGTTCCATCCTAAATGCCTCCCTGTTTATCCCACTGAGGTAAATAATCTGCTTCCCCCTCTCTATATCTTCTATTTTTCTTTACTCTTTGTTTCTTCTCTGCTCTCATCTTCCTCTTCACTTGTCTCAACCACCTCCTCCTCTTCTTCTCTTATTCTCTCATCCCTCACAAGCACGCACCTGGTTATGTTCAAGGAGCAGATACTGAAATTACAGAGATATTTTCAAGGAAACTGGTTGCCTGAAAGCAAAACTGAATCCACTTTTCATTCTCTGGATCTCTGGCAAGAGCTGGCTTCATTTTTACAGCCAAAAACATCCAGAAACATAAGCCATATTTTTGTGCAAATGAGCAACAAGCACAGCAATCAAATGCAACTAGGATCCTACTAGCATATGATTGAAAATGAATGAGGTTTAAGATCCCGGAAGTCTGCAATAGACTATGCAGTGGTTTAATCTATAACATGACGCGTGGAAGGATTTCTGCATGGATATTTTATATAGTAGGAGCAAGATGGTGGCGTAGGACGCTGGAAGTGACCAAGACAATCTGGCTGCCGCCCGTACATCTCTGATGGCCACTCATCTGAGACACCATCTATTTCAGAATGGAGGTTCTGTTATTTGCCAGAATAGAATGTTACTATGTTGCAATATCATTTAGCTGCCACTTTTATCCAAAGCGATGTAAATCTGGGTTCATGGCGTTAAGAACGTTACCACAGGGACCACACTGGATGCTGATCATGCCCTGACTGGGATATGAAACCCCTGTACCAAAGTCGACGACCACTGAGCTATCCATGCGCTGGATAGACTTCAATAACGATGAAGTAATGCAGGATGGCACAGAGGAGCTCGACCACGACACCAGTGAGTTATAATGGAGGTGGCTGGGGTGGAGGAGTGTTGCAGCAGTCGCCCTGAAACAACAGACTGACTGACTTCAGACTGTGCTTCATTACAGCATACTTTATAACGTAGGATATAGAACCTATTACATTTTTAAAATTCAACTCTATCTGTACTGTCTGACATTCATAAAATAACAACATTAGAAACATTACAGACTGAGAAACATTAAATAAAAAAGAGAAAAGATCCGGGATTGAAATGTGTATAGCCCCGTTTTAGAGGAAGTTACATGAACAGTGATTTGCTTTAGCTTCATTTACCTTAGCTAACACTAAAAAAGCTATGCTACGTAATTAATGCTACTATGCAAGTCAATGTAGCTAAATTAGTTTTAGCAACATGAACTTGAGCAAACATATCTAAAGTTAACATAGCTATTCTAGCTATGTAATTGATTTTACCACTTAAGTCAGTGTAGCTAAGTTAGTTTTAGCAAAGTGCGTTTTGGCAAACACATCTAAAAACAAAGCTATGCTAGCTACACAATTGATTTTTCTACACAAGTCAATGTAGCTAAGTTAGTCTAAGCAATATGAGCCTAAGCAAACTTATCTATAGCTAAAAGCTATGCTAGCTACGTAAATGGTGTTAACTACATTAGTCAATGTAGCTAAGTTAGTTTAAGCAACATGAGCGTCAGCAAACATTGCTAAAACTAATGTAGATATGCTACCTATGCAATTAATGTTACTACAGAAGTTAATGTAGCTAAGTAAGTTTTAGCAACATAAGCTTAGGAAAAAAATCTAGAGCTAATATAGCTATGCTAGCTAGGTAATAAATGTTACTACATTAGTCAATGTAACAAAGAAAGTTTAAGCAACATGAGCTTTAACAAACATGGCTAAAGCTAATGTAGCTATGCTAGCTATGTAATTAATATTACTACATAAGTCAATGTAGCTAGCAATATAAGCTTTTGCAAGCATGGCTAAAGCTAATGTAGATATGCTACTTATGCAATTAATGTTACTACACAAGTCAATGTAGCTAAGTAAGTTTTAGCAACATAAGCTTTAGCAAACATGTCTAAAGCTAATGTAGCTATGCTAGCTAGGTAATTAATGTTACTAGATTAATCAATGTAACAAAGAAAGTTTAAGCAACATGAGCTTTAACAAACATGGCTAAAGCTAATGTAGCTATGCTAGCTACATGATTACTATTCAATGTAGCTAAGTTACTTTAAGCAACATGAGCTTTAGCAAACATAGCTAAAGCTAAAGTAGCTATGTAGACAAATTACAAAGACACTTTGTAAGCTAACCTTTGGCTCTGTTATCTACATTAGCTACGTTAGCTTCATCATAAGCCACGTTTTCTGCATTATTTTCATGGTGGATGAGCTTCTATCCTGAAAGCAGACTGATTAGTCAGCTCTATTAAACATTTTGTTATCACTTTAGCAGGTTGGGTTTTTAACTTTTAACTTTTGCTATTCAACTGTTAACGCTTCGTCATCTAAAACATCAGCCTGTCTTTTAGACCGAATCTCAGCCGGTCTGGTTAAATCTGTTTTTCCTCTGGTCAGCACTTCTATTCTGGACATGATAATTATATCATTATTGACAAGATATGTGCCACAGTCCTTTGAAGCAGCTGTAATTAAAGTTCTACTTAAAAAGTCAACACTTGATTCAGGCACCTTAGATAATTGTAGACCCATATCTAATCTTCATTTTTTATTTCTAAGATCTTTGAGAAAGTAGTGGCCAATCAACTAACAGTCTTTCTCCAAAACAACAATCTATCAGAAGACTTTCAGTCAGGATTTAGAGCCTACCATAAAACATCATTGGTTCAAGTGACTAATGATCTACTGTAAGCCTTTGACAGAGGTTTTCTCTGTCCTTGTTTTATTAGATCTCAGTGCAGCATTTAATACAATTGATCATTATATCCTGTTACAGTGATGAGTGATAACTTGGAATTACAGGAGTAGCCTTAAGATGGAATAAATCCAGTCTCTCAGACTGATCTCGCTTTGTAGATGTTTATGAAAAGTCTTCTATTTACACCAAAGTAATCTATGGTGTTCCTCAGGGTTCTGTGCTTGGACCGCTCCTTTTCCTCTTTAGCTTGCTCTAGGTGACATTATGAGGAACCATGGACTTCCACTGCTATGCTGATGATACCCGACTGTTTGTATCCATGAAGCCTGATAAAGAAACTAAGTTATTTGAACTAGAAGCATCCCATTAAGAGCTGGATAACCAGAAATTTCCTGCTTCTTAACTCAGACAAGACTGAGGTTACCGCGCTTGGCCCCAAACACCTCCAAGAGGCTTTTTCTAATAATGCAACTGCCTTAGATGGCATTAGCCTGACATCCAGCACCACTGTGAGTAATTTAGAAGTTCTTACTATTATACACTGAAACCAATAACTCATTTGGTCTAAATAGTAAGGTATAGGTGGAACTGAAGGTTGACATTAATACTAATTCAACTCAGTTTTCAAGCGGCAAAAAACACTAACCTCTATCCTCCTTCCCCTGTCTGAGCTTGGATATCTACTTAAAGAAAACAGGTGTAGAACTGGGGAAAGAACTAAGGAGAGCTCGTCTCATCAGGCGGCTCCTCACGTCCCCCTGCCTCCCACCTAAACCCCCGGCTCCCCCACAGCCACCGGGCATCAGTCACTGCCATCAGCTGGCAGCTATCAGCCAACCAGAGAAAGTTTCCTTTAAAATCTATAAGCTCTTTCTTCTCCATGAAAGAAGTGAATTCCCGCTACGTCACATAAAGAAAAGTCAATAAGATTTAATCCTGGATGGCTGATGTTCATCACTGTAGAGAGTCTATAGCGTGAATGATGATGATAAAAGAAGAACGGAGACATCGATGGCAATGATAAAATGAATTATGTGACTCAGCTTTTGTTGTTAGTCGATATCTCAGCTACAACTTTTCTGCTCAGTCATCTTTAAAGTTTACTTCAATAAGAGGAAATTAGACTGGAAGTCTGATTGTAAGATAAATACTTGTTTTTAGAACTGCTTTATATGAATGTTGTTTGCTACTGGGATGTCATTAAAAATGTCAGAAATGTAAGCAAAAAAAAAAATGATTTGAGTCATTTAGGGGGGAAAAAGTGTGGCTAACTATCAAAATCATGGTGCAGATTTTCAGAGGGTCAAAGGTCAAGCTTTTTCCAAACTTTTAAATTGAATGCATTTCGTAGTCAGGGTGAATTCCTCCTGTTTATCCACCCTAGGCTGAATGAATAGCACATGTCAGGTGTTTTTCAACTTTTTAAGAAAAGGCTTCAAGAACTGACCATTTTAAATCAAGTTAAAACCAAGGGTTATTTCCCAGTTTATACTATAAAAGCCCCAGAGAGGGATTGAGCTGCCACTTGAGAAGGCACCATGCCAAAACCAAAAGAAATCAGTTTAGACTTGAGAAAAAGAATTGTTGATGCTCACAAAGCAGGAAAAGGATCTACAAAGTTACCACAGCGTTTCCAAGAGTGAAGAACTGGAGTGAGAGGTAAAATAAGAAAATTTAATGAGAGAAACACAGTCCAGAACAAGCCTGGCAGAGGTAGAAAGACAAAGATTTCAAAGATAGAAAACTAGTAAGAGATGTGTCTAAAGAGCCCAGAACAACTGCCAAGACTCTAGTGAAGGACTTAGACAAGTCAGGAACTGTAGTTTCAAAGAAGATCATCGCTAGATCCCTGCACAGGAATGGACTGCGAGGTAAAGACCAAGAAAAACTCCCCTTTAGCAGAAGAGACACCTTCAAGCCAGACTGAAGTATGCAAAGGACAACCTGAAGAAAGTGTTTCCTTTGGTCAGATGAAACTAAACCAGAGCTCTTTGGCCATAGAGACGGTGATGTTTGGAGAAAGAAGGTAGAAGCGTGTCACCCAAAGAACACTGTCCCCACAGTGAAACATGGTGGTGGGAGGATTATGCTGCAGGGATGTTTCAGTGCATCTGGAACGGGAAGCCTTGTCCCAGTGGAAGGAACCATGAAGAAAGAAGGAGATGTGGAGATTTTGAAAGAAAAGAAGCAGAGGGGCATGGTCAGGGACGGAGTCAGACAGCTCAGTCACATTTAAAGCCACAGACACAGGGGGTTTCAAGTGACTTTCACACTAGGGGCCCAGTCCCGGATCCGAGTGCACTTGAGGCCAAAGTCCGTTTTGTTTTGGCAGTGTGAATGCAAACGAAACCGCGCCCGGGCACCGGGCCTGAGCCCATTTGGGGAAGTGGTCTCGGGCGTAATTCAAGTGGACTCTGGCACGGTTCGGATGAGATGTGAATGCAACCGCGCTCGGATACAGGACAGAGCGTTGTATCAGCTTTATGACATCATCGTAGAAGCTAAACTTCTTTAAACAGCGCAGCAGTTCGTTCACATTTTTCCTCAATAAAGGGCCAAAATCATCAGAATCCAGTTAATAAATGGTCTGCTGTGACTCACCTTACAGATAAACACAGGTTGGAGTCAGTGAGAGGAGATGCAAAGGCAGTAAAAAGTCTCCTGTCACCTTAAAAACCGCTGTATTTTTGCAGCGCAAGCCCATTTTGTCTTCTGAGCTGCACATAGATGTGCAGATACGAAGAGCGAAGTTGCTGGCATCTTAAAAGTGATTTTTAATCATCCATAGATGCAGGACGGACTTTTTGCCGGGTCAAAACAAAAACAATCTTCTTCTTCTTTCTCCTCCTTTGCGGGGTTGTAAATCAGCTACGTGCATACCGCCACCTGCTGTTTCAGACCGAGTAAATACGCAAGTGCACCCGGGCACAGTTTGATATTGCTAGTGTGAAAGCAAGCCAGAGGGGGAAAGGGGGAAGGGGGCATCACGCTGCAGCGCGGTTCGAAACAACAGGGCCTGGTGTGAAAGTGCCCTTAGACATGCAAAAGTCCAATACTAGAAAGTTTTTCAGCAACAAACTTCACAGGCATGTTTTGGGACCTCTGAGACGAATATAAACTTGTCTTTAAAAGATAAAATACATCCCCTTTATTATAATGAAGTTTTCATAGGGGGGCGAATATTTTGTCTTCATGTGTGCATTTTACACAGCGCCCCAACTTTTTTGGCATTGGGGTTGTGTATAAATTTGCACTTCCACATCAGGAGTAGTGCTTTGTATTGATGAGCCTCTGATGGCAGTGAGCCGGACGGTTTCCCATGTTTACAGGAGTCATCGTCTCAATCATAGATGTGGATATTATGAATGAACATCCACTCTGCAAATCGAGTTAACAAGCTCTCCTGAGTGAGGAAAGTGAAAGAAAATCAAGAAGAATTACAGTCCATGTCTGCCAAGTGGCATAAATGAACACAGAGACAGGGGAGTGGGGGTGGAACCAGTGTTTCTCTCCAAATATTAGATTTTTTTTTTCTCCATCTCTGCCCCTGTACTTTGTGTTAAGCTTCAACCATAGTGGTTAGCCTGCAAACTAGATTGAGACATTCAGGCTTTCCTTACAAACAAACTTGACTTCAAATTGCTCTTGCACAACTTGTGCAACAGCAATCTTACTTTGACTGTTCCCTCAATGACCAAAATCCTTTCAGTGCCATCAAACCATCAATGCCACTGCAGCAGCTTTAATACTTTCGCTTCCAAATTGCACCCTAGCATCACAGCTGGACCGACCCAGCAAAGATGTGAGCTTAAGAATCATGAATGAAGTTCTGGCTTTAAACTAATCCCCTGTGCATGCTTTGGTTTGTGAAGGCTTTTTCATGTTTGTGATTTGTTGACTAGATCTCACAAGAAAAGCCATCTTTGTCATCATCCTCTGTAGCACGGCTGAGTGACTTTCTACAGACGGAGAGATGAATCCTATTACAGATAACAGGGCTCTGGCATTGTTTGCTAAATCTCTGACAGAACTACCAGGGGACACTTGTGTTGTTACTGTATATTGTAGTCCCCTTATTAGCTAACTGTGCCTCCCTGAACACTTTTTAACCGGGACGGCTCTCTGCGTCTGCTGGGGTTTCTTTTGTTGTCTCTGCTTTTACAGCTGCTAATAATGCTCCCCTCCTCACTGGCTGCTTCTGAGTCAAAAAAGCAATTTATTTTCCTATAAATGCAAACAATCAGAGATTGTAAAAGAACAAACATGCATGTGTAAATCCGCTCAGAAACACAGCGACACATAAGTAGAATGACTGTAGTGTAGATTTACTCTGCAGCAGACTCATTTGGATATAATTGGTGAATTCTGATTGGGTCCTTTTGCTCTGATTTAGCAAAACATGAAGAAACATATAAGAGCCAAGATAGGACTCTGGATGTGATGCAGAATACTAATTTACCCCTCCAGATTCCTCGGCAGCTAATCCATGGAGAAGAAAGTCGATATTTCTCCTCAGTTCTTCCAGAACAAACATGCAACTCGGCTTCAGACGTTTTTCTTTGTCTTCTTAGAATTAAAGGGATGATTTGGCACCGTTACGGGAAGCTCTGAAAGCTTGAAAGAGGAAGAAAAACCATTTCAAAGAGCCATTTTGTAAAAATGAATCTACTCTTGGTGACTTTTTGACACCTTAAAGCTGTGCAGGATAATAGGAAGAAAAAGATCTTGAACCAGGCTCCTTGGTGGTGTGAATGATATGAACAGGAGGTAAAATTATTAGACTAGAGTTATAATAGTACTACAGAATTTAATAAAAGAAATAGAGCCAAGTCTTCCATCAGAGGGTCTAAAATGTCCAAATTGGATGTTATGAGTATGAAGACTGCTGTGTGAGTGTAGAAAGGGAATATAAATGTGCTGCAATAGACAGTAATATTTATGACCAATGCTGCATTATAGAACGATTCTGAAGCACTGACACTTTCATTTCAACATTTTCCTTTTAAGAACTCTCCTTCTCCATTAGAAGTCATAGGTTGGTTGCGGCTAACGGCACATCCTAGCACAGAAATGACTTATGCAGAGAGAAGCGCTACCAAAATGCCAACGTTTTGGGCGGTTTTCAACTGTGCCATCAACTCAAATTGGGAAAAAAAACAATCTAGAGCTATTTTCAACTCCCAAAAATAGTGACACATTTAGGTTAAAAAAAAAAAAAATCATAGTCAGCAGACATGCATTAAATGCCTCCATCTAAAAACTAGAGGAGCTGAGTCAGATGATGGCCCATTTCTACCAAACAGTCTGATTTAAGATCGGTCTCTTGTTAGAGACGTACTGAATGACAATTATGACCGTTCCTAGGACAACTCAAATTTGCAGGACAGTCTGGCTGCAGACCACAGACCTACGATGCCCCTCACAAACTAAGACAGTGAGAAGCTACCTCTGCAAGAATAGACGCTAAAACTTTCAAGATAGAGTTTGATTGAACTTCATCTCTGATGCTGCTACATAACCAAGGCAAAAGCTAAAAAAGCAACTGTAGCTACATTGTGTAACATGGATATGTCACCAAATGTAAAACTAATGAAACTAAGTTAGCTATGTAAGCTATGTACAACACATGGCTACATAACCGACGTAGCTAAAGCTAATGCAAACAAAGCTATGATAGCTACATTAGCTAATGCTACATTTGCTTAAGTAAGAAACTGATGCAGTATCATTCAAAATAGACGCTAAATCTTTCAAGATAAAATTGGATTGAACTTCATCTCTAATGTAGCTATCATAGCCAAGGCTAAACCTAACAAAGCAACATTAGCTACATTGTGTAACTTGGCTATGTAGCAAAATCCAAAGCTACTGAATCTTCACTAGCTATGTAAGCTATATAGAAAACATGGCTACACAACCAACGTAGCTAAAGCTAATGCAAACAAAGCTATAATAGCTACATTAGTTTATGCTACATTTGCTTAAGCAAGATAATAATGTAGTATCATTCGAAATGGATGCTAAATCTTTCAAGATAGAATTGGATTGAACTTCATAAAAAGGTTCTTATGCAGCCAACGTAGCCAAGGCTAAAGCTAACAAAGCAACATAAGCTACATAGTATGTAGCTGAATCTAAAGCTAATGAAACTATACAAGCTATGTAGAAAGCTACATAACCAAAGTGGCTAAAGCTAATGCAAAAAAACTATGATAGCTACATTAGCTTATGCTACATTTGCTTAAGCTAGAGCCTAATGTGGTATTATTCGAATCGTGGTTCATTTTGGCTTCATTTACTTGAGCTAAAAGTAACCCTTACATTGACTTATGTAGTAATGTTAGCTATGTTAGCTTTAGTTAAAGCTAATGAAGCTAAAGCAAGCCACTGTCCCTCTAACTACGTCTAAAACGTGTCTGTACATCATTTAATTCTGGATTAGACCTCAGACCTTTTTTCTGTTGCTCAGTCTGTATTCTTGCTAAAGGGTTTTTTCATGAATGGAACAGCCAGACTTTGTTTATGAACAAAGCTGAACGGAAAAAAAATCTACAGCAATAAACCAGCATCTACGACCCTTCAGTTCTGCTGGTGCTGTGTCTCACAGAAGTGGTTTTCCTACTTTTGTCTGCAGCCAGACCCCTCTCTACATCTGACCTGTGACGACTCAGTTCACACTGCTGCAACTTTCCTCAGGGATGTTTAAAAAATGGTCTTGTTGCATAGAAACTCTTTTGTCTTCACTGGGTTCTAAGAACCAAAAAGCTGATGTTTTCTTAATAATATTAAAGGGAACATAATATGCAAAATAAAACTTTTCAGGCTTTTCTAACAAAGCTATGCGCCCCTGGCTTGACCACAATCCCCCCAAGAATCAGAAAAATCCACTCTCTTCCCCCCTCTTTTTCTCCACCTTTCAGAAAATGTGTGCTAAAACAAGCCGCTCTGAGATTTTCCCCTACGTGATGTCATGTGGGGAGTTAGCCCCGCCCCCAGGGAAAAAGCTCCACCCTACTCTCCTGATGCTCCTGTCAGCTGCCAGCTGACAGGAGGATCAGGAAAGCCACATCCATTTCCTCAGAGGGGTGGAGTCAGACGGCTCATTAACATTTAAAGCAACAGACACAGAAACAGCTCGCTCTGAGCAGGGCTGAAACAGAGGGGTTTTTCAGATATGAAAAAATCCAATACTGGAGTGTTTTTAGCAACTAAATTCACAGGCATATTTTGGGGACCTCTGAGACCAATATAAACTTGTTTTAAAGTGGTAAAATACGTCCCCTTTAAATATTTATAACAGGTGATTTTTCATGGTTTTAACTAATCAACTCTCATGGCTCATTTGGAAGCAACAGTAATTTTACTAAGTTTTACAATCAAATAAAAACTCCAAAAAGGAAGTTTTTAAAAGAATTAAAGGCCAACTGTGCAGAAACGTTGAGAAGAGAGCCTTTCAAAGTCTTTTTCTGTGCCTCTTATGCCTCTTGCTCTGTGCAGCTTAGCTATAAGGGGTCTATTCTCCTAAAGAGTGCAGCAATTAAGTGCACAGCTTTCTGTCTGAGAATCCCTGAAGGTTCACTTTTATTATAACCAGTTGTTGCTTAGTGCAAAACATTAACAGTGCCGACAAAGAGACCAAAGAGGACGGACAGTACAGTTCTGGTCTGTGGGGGGAATCATGTCACAACGATATGCCCTGTTATTCCTTACTGTAGCTTTAATTAAGAGTGTTGTAGAACTGTATGGCAACCGCTCTGTGTCAAGTTGACAATCCTTTCAATCTTTCTGTTTGCATGTTTCTATGTGTCTTGGGTCATTTTGACTTTATGTGAAGGAGACAGGAAAGGAAAGGAGAGAGATATAGGAGGGATAAAGGCAACAAGGAAGGAAACAAACCCAAACTAGCCCAAAAATCCGAGTGTCCCTTTTGTTATTCATCGCTCTAATTTTTTGTTTTCTTGTTTTTTCTGCAGCACATTGATGTAAATGACTAATTATCACTTTATAATTTCTGAGTATTTTAAACTGAAAAGTCCTTTCCTCTTAGCTGCAGTGAAAATCTGAACTCAGGGCTTGAATATATGGAATATGGCATGGATTATACCCCCACAGTGCTACTTTTACACCTTTAATAAAGGTTTGTGATGGCTTTTTATGCCTCTGTCCCTCCTCCTTATGACTGTGCATTTATATGAAATGTGGTGACTCTTCAAAACAAAACTTCCCTTTATAAGCCCTCCTCTCTCCTCTCCTCTCTTCGTCTGGCATTGAGGCTGTCAAACAGCTTGTGGAAATAAAAACGATGATACGGTGCGGCATTAAACGGGATGTGAGAGGCTTCTAAAATAAAGAGAACAGTTAGTAGTAAAGGTGTTTTACTGCTACCTGTCACAGCTTTTATTTTGAAGGGCCAAACATAACTAAAGGTGAATCTAAAGAGAAAGGAGAGGCAAACCCAAAGGCAGGATTTCTGGGGAAAAGGACATCAGATTTTTGGGGGGTGTTTCTTTGAATTGCACTATCAACCTGCACCTTTTATTTTATTTATGCTGCCTGTAGCTTAGAGATGTAGGAAACCCGAAGGAAGTACTGTGAAGCCAGCTTTGTGTATGTTTACAACTGGATGGTCGATTTTGAGATGCTTTCCACCCTGAAAGATCACAACAAGAATAACAAAAAAAATCTGCAACAATTATGGGATTTAGTGAGCGCAAAGAAACACAGATCAGATCAGCTTAAAAGCATGACTATTCAAAGCCAATGATACAGACTGACTAACAAAATAGAACCATGAAATTCAGTTTATAAGACCTGTATACTTTCTATAAAGTGAGTAGTATCCCACATAAAACTAGGCTTGAATTACAAAGACTAGGATGTGACTTAATATATAGAGCCTAGAAAAGCTTCACTCCCCATGGATGCTTTATCCTTTTATTGATTTTATAAATCAATTATGGTCGATATAATTGCAATCACTAAGTCTGGATAGGCCTCAATCGGGCTTGCACATCTGAAATTTAATTCATAGTTTTTTTTTTTTGCAAAATTGCTCAAGCTCTGTCCAGTTGCATGGGTGTCAGTTGTGAACAGCCCTTTTCAAGTGCAGCCACAAATCCTCTATTGGATCAGGGTCTGGGCTTTGACTCGGCCACTCCAGAACATTCACCTTGTTGTGTTTAACCTCCTGAGCTTTTGCTTGGAATGCAGTTTTAGTTTCTCTCACTTATTTGGGACAAGTAGGACCTGATCAATTCAAACATCAGACTTGTCTTGGACAGGACATTTTCAAAATCCACACCCTCGCTAAAATTTATTTAAAACTACTTGAACATATTTTTAGTCCCATTTAAAAAAAAAACAACAAAATTTCTACAAATATTTCCTAATTGTTTCAGTAAAACGTTAAAATAAATGCAAAACATTCCAATAAAAAGTTACATGAAAATTCCATGTAAAATCCTGGAAAATTTCCCAAATTTCAAAGCAAATTCCCTCCCAAAATTTTCTATGAAATTCCCCAAAATTTACCAAAATATTCCCCAGAATTCCAAGAAAATGTCAGAAATATCTTAACAAATTTCCTGAAATGTACTCTAACTTCCTGGGACCTGAGCTTTTCTTTGGAATGCATTTTTAGTTTCCTCCACTTGCTCGGTAAAATTAAGACCTGATAGGTTTGAAAAGCTCAGCCATGTCTTTAATAGGAATTAATTGTTTTAAATTGAAAAAAAAATATATATATATATATATATATACAAATATATCAATATCAACAAAAATTTCCCCAAATTCCAAAGAAACTACCAAAAAGACCTTAATCATATTTTTAGATATTTCCCATTAAAATAACCCCTCATTTTTTCAAGTATTCTGCAAATGTTTCAACCAAACTGTATTATATAAAGCCAAAGTTTTAATGAAAAAATAAATTTAAATGATGTGGCAGCCTTTTCTGAGTAATGTCGATGTTTTGAGCTCTGATAACTTTGTGGATAAATAACCTTTGGTGTCCATGTATGTAATAAGAAGCTCTGAAACAAACAACTGTAAAGATCCCTGAAGTATTCCTCTAGTCCATATGTCATTGCTCCTTTCTCTGGTGTTTTTAAATGCTGTTTCTGCCCTGGAGAGTGAGATGTGCTGCTTTGGACCCCCAAGCACTTGTACTACACATATTTTACTTTATCTGTGTCCTTTTTTGTGTTCTTACTCACTTATGTACTTTATTTTATCTTGTCTTTTTTTATTATTTATTTAAGATAACTCGTTCTGTATCTTTTAACATTAAGTTATATTCTTTCTGGATGCTATCAGGGTTGAGGGGTGGGGAATTTTCTCACTTAACATTACTGTGACACCATCGTACACTGTTGGAAATGTATTGAAAAAATTCATACATAAACTTTGTTAGAAAAAAAAATTTAAATTCCTAAAAATTCCAAAAATCCCCCGAATCCCAAAGCAAATTCCACAAAACAAATATATTCCCAAGGTTTCATTAAAAAGCAACTGAAAATTCTCCCTTACACGCCAAAAATTCTTCTGAAAATGTCATTACATTCAAGAAATATCAAAGCATATCCCCCCTCCCAATTCCCAATTAAATTCCCAAAATTAAAAAAGTAATTTCTCAAGTTTCCATGAGCATACCTTAAAATTGCGAGGCAAAAGATTTTTAATGAAATTCTCCAAAAAATGTATGATTATTTAGAAAAATAATGCCAAAATTGTCCATGGAAATCCCTAAAAATTTTTTGTGCTTGTTCTCCCAGTATTCAAGTGAACTACTAAAACGTCGATGGACAGTCCAGACAGTTTTCTAATTCTAATAGTATAAAGTAATACTATGGTATATTGTGGTAAAGCCAAAAAGTAAAGCTTATTTAAGTTCCCCCAAAATTACAAATACATTCCCAATATTTCTTAAGTTCCAATGAAAATGACAAAATAATGAAGGCAAATGTCCCCAAACTTTCCAAACACATCCCCAAAATATCCCAACAGCAATTTCACTCAACATTTCAAGCAATAACTGAAACTTCACCGAACATTCTGGACATTTATCTCAAAAACTTATAAGAGAACAGTTGCGATGGTGTAGGAAAGCCTTTCTCTGTATGCTTCGGCTCATTGTCTTGCTGGAAGAAAATATTCTCCCAAACCGTAGGTCTCTTGCGGACTGAATAAGAATGTTCTTCAGGATTTTTCTATATTTTTCAGTATTCATTTCCCCCTCTACCTTCACAAGCCTTCCAGGGCTGGCTGCTGAGAAGCATCCCCACAACATGACGCTGCCACCATGCTTCACAGTGGGGATGGTGTGTTTGTGGTCCGTTTCATGTCTGCCAAACAAAGCGTCTAATCCAATTAGAACAGCATCAGTTTTGGTCTCATTTTGGCGAGCTCTAATCCAGATTGAATCTGAGTTTTCTCCAACAGTGGCTTCCTCTTTGAATCCCTCCCATAAAGCTCTGACTGGTGAAGAACCCGGCCAACAGTTGTCTGCAGAGTATCTCCAATCTCAGCTGCTGAAGCTTGGAGCTCCCTCAGAGTAGTCAAAGGTGTCTTGGTGGCCTCTCTCACTAGTCTCCTTATGCATGATCACTCAGTTGGTGAGGACGGCAAACTCACAAATGTGCCATATTCCTTTCCTTTCCTTTTCTCTGAGTTGTTTGGAGTGTTCTTTTGTCTTCATGGTGTAATGGTAGCCAGGGACTGGGCCATCCAGACACACGACTTTCCTTTTAAGGGGGTGATTATTCATGCAGTTGCTTATTTTACTTTACATATTTTTATTTAATTGATATTACTTTGTAGAAATCTGTTCTCACTTTGACCAAAAACATTTTTTTGTCTTTTTTTTTTTTGGTCAAAAATCCAAATTATGCTGACCATGATTGAATTATAAAATTAATAAAAGACATCCAAGAGGTTCAATAATTCATATAGACACTGTATGTAAAAGTACGGCGTTGGTTTAAAAACATCAGAATGTCCCTTTAACTCAGAGCACTGCTGCCTCACAGCCACTCTTTTTCTTGCATTGTAATATTTTTGAAAGTCATTTTCTTACACAACAACATGTTGAACACAGGAGCAGATCAAATGGCCTCTGTCCTCATTGTATCAAACATTATGTTCCTGTGCACTCACAGAGCTTTTCATCTTTGGGCTAAAATTGCTGCTTATCTCACCTCATCATCCTCTGTGGAGCTACTTTGTACATTACATGTTCACTTATGTTTGGATGTGACTGGAATAAGAGGCCCAGAGGAGTAGCGCACAAAAGAGGGCTTAAATAACATCCTCTGTGATGTTCGGAGTCCGTCATCATGGCAGTCACCAGGGAGGACTCACGATGGGTTTATTCAGCTAACTCTGAAGAAGAAGAAGTCTTCTCTTCAGGAGTAGACCTCAGGGTGGTTTGGAGCAGAACTTCAGTGCCTTTAGGACTCAATTTTAAAGCCTAACAAAAAGATGTGACCCTCACTGGGCAGCTGAAAATCTCTGAATGACTGTGCAGAAAAGAGGGACAGAAGTTCTGTGCTGCCCTCGAAGGACCTTGGTCTGCCTCCAGGTGGATTCATTGTTGGATCCTGTCACAGAGGCTCAGTTCTCCCTCCCCCAGACTCTCCGCCACAGGCGAGCATTTATGAGCCGGGCCTGTCCTGGGTGACCTCTATGTCCTCTCGTTACATCTTCCCCCTTTCTATTCAGTCGCTGACAGATACTTTTAAACATAGCTTGTACTTGGCTAAATATTATTGATCAGATCCAGCCAGGATGACCTCTCTACACTCCACAAAGAGAGCAAGAGGAACAGTCGGTTATTCCTCAGCTGATGGATGTCAGAGAGCTGTTAGTGAGTGCCAGGGTTCAGCTTTGACAGCTAACTAAATTTAGCCTCAGTCTTTAGACTAAAATGCCTTTTAATGTGAGGTCTATGTGTCTACTATGTTTCTAGTTTGGAATAAAATAATGTTTCAAAATAGAATATCCTTCTGATTTTCACAAAGTCTCGAGACCCCTTCCCAAAATCAAACAAAGCCAAAACCAAGAGGACTGCAGAGAGCTGAGTGACTTACACTGAAGCAGCAGCTGGAGCCAGGATTGGCCTGCCCTATTAGAAAGCTGCAGTGGACTTTCTGCGTTTACAGCTCAAAGCAGCCATCAGCAAGAAGACAGCGATGAACTCAACAGAGTGGTCACCTTTCTCTGTCTTCAGTTACTCCAAAGAACCTACAATAGTTGGATTTTATGGACTTAAGTGAAGAGTGGTTACAGTTGAGATCATCAGCTGCTAGCTAACCAACAGACTGTTGGTTAACTTAGTGGTGTTTTCTGTAGTGGATGCTTTTTGGATGTTGTAAGCTGCTGAGTTATGGTAGTAGCTAATGTGCTAACGAGCTAACTAAGAGCTAACGTAAAGCTAAGTGCTGTTGTTCATGAAGTAAATTCTGTGTATACTGTCTCGGTGTTAGGAAAAACTGATCATACTTTTCATTAAGTTAGTTTAACCTCTGAAGACCCGAAATGTACATATGACAACGTTACATTTTTTTTTCTTTTTAAACCCTTAAACTATCGAGTTTAAAATGGCAATTTGGACATACTTTGTTATTATGGCTGTAAGTCTGAAAACTTTGGTCCCTTTTCCCAGCAGTACTTGAACTTGACTTTTCAACATCTGGTTATTGATTATTGCTCATTATATAGAATTGTCAGCAGTTTAAAAGAAGAACAATACAAAACTGGTGTTTTGCTATGAAGGCCCACGTCATATGGTTGCAAGTACCATAATGAGCCAAATATGTGCACATGCCCACAATTCTCAGCTTTCCAACACCGTTGGAATTTTTCTGATCCGACAAACTTTGAAAGAGTTACGGTAATAAAACTACGGACATATTAAACACTATGTTAACCCTTTACCTATTTCCGGCGCTCCGGAAGTAGGTAAAGGGTTAACATAGTAATAATTTCTGCTATCAAATTTTTGAGATATTTGTACAGAATATCCATTGAAGTTTGAGAAAGTTGGTCGAAATGTTGGCAGAATTGCTGTTTGTTTTTTTTTTAAGGGAATTTGCTGGGAAATTTTCAAATATTTTTTACAGAAGTTAAGGGGATATGTTTGTATATTTTGGAGTTACATTAGAAGTGTTTTTGGGCATATTTTAGGGAGTTTGGCAGAGTTGTTTGAACATTTGGATACATTTTTTAATTTTCAGGCCTTCCATAGAAATGTGCTAAATTCATTTCTGCATTTGTTGGAGGATTTGTTTTGAATTTCTGGGAGTTTGTTTGTAATTTTCAGGAATTTACATGGAGTTGTAATTTTTATTTGAATGTTAAGACTATGATAAAGTTTCACTCAAACATTTCGGGTACTAAAGATTTTTTGTGATACTTTAAAAAGGTATTTACGAGGTGTTTGAGAGACTTTGTATAGATTTTGGAAAGGAAAATTTCCAAGAAATTCTTGTTTTAAGTGTGACTAACTAAAAATGCATTCAAGCAAAAGCTCAGGTCTCAGGAAGTGAAAGAACTGAGGAACAAATTGAGGACTTTTATCAGTTATTTTCAAGGTCAACTCCTGTAGTCGGTGTAAACAAGCTGGCTCTATGAACACTTTGGTTCTGGTGCTTAGCTTCTACTGACTCAGACTCGGGTCAGGTTTGGACAGAAACATGTGGCCCCAGCCCTGCTGATAGCAACCATGATGCTGTTTGTGTTTTTGTTTGTTTTATGCACAGTAAGTGCAGGTTATTAGTCGTATATATTAATGGATATCAGAAGCACATGTCCATTCATTGTTTGATATAAATCCTGAAGGCCTGCAACCACATTGTCTAGTGACAAAAAAATGTGGCATCAACTCCACTTGTGGTGCAAAATGAAAATATCAATGATGATGAAAATAAAAATACAAGTGAAAAAAGACAGAGATGGTGCTGGCATTCGCTGGTATCCAGTCTGTACAGTATTACACAACAGTGTATTGGGGATTATAGGGACTTGGTCACATGTTGAGATCCACCTGGCCTTGACCAAACGTTGTGTCCTGAAGCGTGGTCACAGAGCCCATTAAACGGCCCAGCTGACAGCACGCTGAACCACCCCCACCCTGCCAGCTGCACCCGTCCCGCTCCACGCCAAGAAGCAGGAGGAGGATGTTGTACAAGATGACAATGTTCCCGACCACGGAACAACTGGTTGTCAACAAGACATCTTATTATCCCCTGCTCTCGTTATGCGAGGCCCATCTTTAGCTGTATTAATGTGCTGCTCAAACAGAGCAGGTGTTTACTGCTCTGGTTTGTCAATGTTTGGATAGACGAGGGGCTTCTAACTCCAGGTTTTGGCAGAGAGATTCATCATAAATGTCACTGGTGTATGAGTGAAACTGGCGGCTTCTGTGGAGAGGATGCTCTCTAGATCTGTTTTTGTTTTTTTTGTGCTAGTAAATCCGGAGTCTTGATAAGAAAGCCCCGTGTCAGTCAAGATGTAATTGTTGCCAATTCTCTCAGTCAGACACCAATCTGAGGAAACAAGGCGATTTGTTGTCTGTGTGCTGTCATTCTGACCTTTAAAATCCCTGCTCTTAGTCTGAGCACAGTGGCTTTGACACAGTCTTTACTGATGATTGCTGCTAATGCAGTGGGATGCTGACACCTAACCTTATTCCCACGGCAAGCCTGAAGATAAGAACGCTGGTTCA
Organism: Cheilinus undulatus; assembly: GCF_018320785.1. NCBI lineage: Eukaryota > Metazoa > Chordata > Actinopteri > Labriformes > Labridae > Cheilinus > Cheilinus undulatus. The sequence goes on along the minus strand of NC_054882.1, from coordinate 7,068,221 downwards.
AAAGTTAAATACAGGAAATATGGAGGGACTGAAGGAGAAAGTGACAGGATGGCATTCACTTTGATGTCTTTGTTGCTGCTATTATTATGTTTAACACATCCAAAACAGTTTAAAATACAGCCTAAAGCTGCAAAGACTTTCAGGAGTCTGTATTGTATCATGCAGGATTTGAAAAACCCAAGAGTAAAGGTGATTTTTCAAGGGTGCAAACATCCAGGCAAAATGTATTACATTACCAGCGGCAGCATAATTGTGTAGATTGCAATGTTGCCTTTTGTGGGAATATAGTTAATTACTGGGAGCTGAGCACTGTGTGGACATTTTCTGCAGTTAAAGGTAATTTCTGGAGCCAAAATTAAATGAATGGCTGGTTGAAGACTTTCCTGCAGACTCTGTGAAGTTGAGGAAAGCTTTTTCACAACTTTAAAACACTGAACTGATAGAAAAGTTTATCAGTTAAAGGAACAAAAGGAAGAATTTTCATTCTGAAATATATGCATGAATCAAAAAGATATCTAGTCCTTAATTTCTGCAGTTATTCCAGGACATGTCTTATCATGGCGGCCCCTGTGTGCACATGGAACTGCTGCATTCACAATGTGCATAATCTGTTGCCTTCAATCAAACATAAGTGAGCACAGATTGTGTGACAAGCATAGCAGACTCGGCTGGAGCACTTTTCCTCTCCAAGAGAGGAAATAGAATAGCTACTCACATTCAAACTCATGCATTTGGTAACATAAAGAAAACACTCCACCTTAGGCTGCAGAAGGTGTCAGATAATCTACCACAGACTGTAGAGGCTGAGGGGGTTTTTCCCAGCATAACTGAGCAGTAAAGATAAAAGTGCAGAAAAGCATCCTACTTTTGTTTGGACCAGCTATAAAGGTGAAAGTCCACAATAATGTGTAACTGTCATTTTAGACCGGGAGCGTGGTAACCACGCAACGTCTGCGTCATGTCTTCATGTCTTCATGCCTGTGAAGTCAGGGCTTAAAAATGCAGTTATGTCTACTTTTACAGCAAGCTGTGCATGTCTCTTTACCACAATAGCACAAAAGACAGGAAATGATAACTAGAGAGCCTTATTAACCTTATTTTGGCAGAAAAGCACGATCACATTGGTAGAATAAGTCACAGGGAAGATAAACACAGTACTGTGACATTGCTGGTTTGTACTTTCTAGAGTAAAAGCTGGTTTTACATTTAAGTGTAGAAACTTGTGTCATTCATACTGGATAATTTGATAAAAAGAATGTTAAATACATAACCTTTTGAGAAGTTTTTGGCACTGGTAGACATGAAAATCTCTGCTGATATTTACAGCTGATAGTTTGTCTGTTAATATTGGCTGTATGTATTCATAAGCTTGTGGAGTTGCAGAATCTCCAGTCCTACATTAGTTGGAGTATTTTTCTTTGTCATTCCTTTAAATTTAAAGGGTGTTTTAAGGACTGAAGTGTCATGTCTTAACTACGTTTATTACTCTGTAGAAATATGTGCTGCTAGATATATAAGTATGGCTGGTCTCAACAAAAGTCCTATTTCCTGTATTCTTAGTAAAACTTGTGATGACAAAACTGTGACAGCAGGCAGTGGACTCAGAGGGAGGCAGAAGGGCAAGTGTCCCACTGGTGGCATTATCTTTGAAATGTATTGCAAAATGCTCTTGTGGATATCTTTATGGTAGATAAACATGATGAGTGCCCTTGAGAGTGCCCTCTAAGTGGACAAAAATGGACAAAATGTCCTCTTTGGTGACCTTCAAGTTTGCAAAATCTGGAAAACTGCTGACTTTGATGCCCTTAAGGTGGGCAAAAATGGACAAAATGCCATCTTGCGTCCCCTCAGAGTGGGTCAAATGTAAAAAATGCCACTTTTTGTGCCCTTCAGGTGGACAAACTAACAAATGCCCACTATGGTGCACTACATGTTGACAAACTTTGACAAAATGGCATCTTTGGTGCCCCGTATGTTGACAATATCTGACAAATGCCCTCTTCCATCCCCTTATATGTTAACAAAACGCCATCTTCTGTCACCTTTAAGTGAGTTAAATGTAAAAAGTGTTAACTTTTGTGCCCTTTAGGTGGACAAAAATGGACAAAATGTCATCTTGCATCCCCTCATAGTAGGTCAAATGTACAAAGTGCCAACTTTTGTGCCCTTTAAGTGAACAAACTTTGAAAAAATGCCATCTCTGGTGCCCTGTGGTTGAAAATATCTGACTAAATGCCATCTTCCGTCCACATATAGTGGCTCAAATGTAAAAAGTGCCAACTTTTGTGCCCTTTAGCTGGACAAACTTCAACAAATGCCCACAATGGTGCACTATATGTCAACAAACTTTGACAAAAAGGCATCTTTGGTGCCCTGTATGTTGACAATATCTGACAAATGCCCTCTTCCATCCCCTTATATGTTAACAAAATGCCATTTTCTGTCCCCTTAAAGTGAGTTAAATGTATTGAGTGTTAACTTTTGTGCCCTTTAGGTGGACAAAAATGGACAAAATGCCATCTCGCGTCCTCTCATAGTAGGTCAAATGTACAAAGTGCCAACTTTTGTGCCCTTTAGTTGGACAAACTTTGACAAAATGCCATCTTTGGTGCCCTGTGGTTGACTATACCTGACAAAATGCCATCTTCCATCCCCTTAAACTGGTTTAAATGTAAAAAGTGCCAACTTTGGTGCCCTTTAGAATAACAAAATTGACAAAATGCCCTCTATGGTGCCCTTAAGGAGGACAAACTTTTAAAAATGCCATTGATGTTCCCCTTTATATTGACAATATCTGACAAAATGCCATCTTCCTGCCCCTTTACAGGGTCATATGTACAAAAGTGCCCACTTTGGTGCCCTTTAGCTGGACAAAGTTTGACAAATTCTCACAAGAGTGTCCTCTTAGGTGACAAAGCATGTTAAAGTACCCAGTAGGGTGAACTCCCAGTGGACAAAACCTGATAAAGTGCTCTCTATGCACAGTGAAGGATGCAATGAAGTCTCTTGGTATTAAGGTTTTTTTTTACTGACATCCTCCTGTTTGTATGTTTTGTAAGATAAACAGCTGTATCTGTCCTTATTTGTTTTCATCACAGAGGTGTGATCAGTATAAGCACACTGAATCTTAACCAGGTTTTTCACTATAACTGGATTACAGCTTTGCCCCATCACATACAGTAGGTGACCTTTCTACATAAAGAGCAGCTAATTTACATACTGTGGGTTTAAGCTTAAGGGTAATAATGATATGAATCAATAATAAGAATAATGGTGGTTACAGCCATCTATCCAACATGTTTCAGTTTATGATGGTGGGTTAACATCTTCTTTTCCAACACATGCTCACATTCATGACACCCTAACTTGTCCCTGAGCTCACTGACAGATGCAATCATCCCACTGATCCCTGTTCTGTTAAGGAAAGAGGCCCAGGTTAGATCCTTTCTAAGTGTTAAAATCAACTCAACAGGCTTCTCTGAATGTGATAACACAGGTGGTGGATATCCAGCTCCTCCTGAATGAGCTTAACTCCTTGCTTAACCACATAAACAAACACAGGCCACCTTGCAGAAAGACGATCTTGTTGTGATCCATCTTTTATGACTTCAGAGCCTCTAACATGCCGAGTGTCGACACAGAGATTGACCGGGAAATTAGGAGCTTTGCTTCTTCAGCACATCCTGATAGAAAGGCAGCAACACTGCAGTCTGTGTACTGACTGCTAGGCTCTCTCTTGGCTGAAAATCACGCTTCAGTGTGCCCTGTTGCACAACTTTGTCTGGTATGTTTTCAGAAGTTTAAAACACACTAGATTACTGATCCAAAGTAAGTCCAATGTGTTATCTGTGAAACCCAAGAACCACCCGCCCCCAATTACATCAGTGTTTGTGTTAAGGTACCCTTTAACAGCACTTTAGGGCTTTAAGCTTCTTCCCTTTCTCAAATAAAGATCAGTTTTAAGATATTTTTACATCGATAGACAGCTTATGTCATGGCTCCCATCAAGCTTTTGTAAGGTACCTTTAACAGTCAGTTTTCTTCCTTTGTAACATTTGGAAAGTTCTGTTTTAAGGTACCCTCAGGCTGCCTTTTTAAAGTAACTTTTTTTGACTGCTTAAAATCCTGTTTTCTGTATTTCAAACATCTTGGCTGGCTTATTTTACACTTCTCTTCTGCATTAATTAAATGTATGTTTTGAGGTACCCTATTAATACAGGCTTAATGTAACCTTTATCTGCCATTATACAATATTCTCCCTTTCTAGGATTTAAATAGGTGACTTTTAAGACACTATTTTCTTCTAATGAGCTCCTGCCTCAAAGGACCATCTTTTATAACTCTAAACAGATCTGTTTCAAGGCACCCTTTCGCTGCTCAAGGTGAGATTCAGTGTCTGTTTTCTACCATTAAAATGTTAGGATAGGTTAGTGTCAACATATTTCCCCACTATTGAAGAACTGTATCAGGGTACCCTGCTTTTATGTGATTTACCCCATTCTATCTGATTAGCATTTACATTTTAAGGTACTTTTTAGTCTACATTTTGTCCTTTTGTAACTCTTAATCGGTCTGTCTACATTGTATCTGTTAAGTGTCTGTTTTAAGGTACCCTTTGGTGGCACTTTTCAGGTAAGATTCGGTGACTGTTTAAAGGCCTGATTTCTTCCTATCAAAATGTAAGAACAAGTTAGTGTCAAGATCTTTTGCCCAGTATTGAGGAACTGTATCAAGGTACCCTATAGCTGCAGGCTCAAAAAGCAACCTTTTTCTGATTAGTTTACCCTTTGTAATATACAGAAATGCCAGTTTTAAGAACCCTTTCCATTCAGTTAGCATGTCTTTAAAACCCCTAAAGAAACATTTTGAGGTACCTTTAAATGTTTGTTTTCTTCCTTTGTAACTTCAGAGAGAGTTATTGACACACTCTTGGCATCTGTTAATTCTCCGTATTAAGGAAATATTTAGCTACAGTTTCAAGGGAGTTTTCAGTATCATTTTAAGGTTGCTTTCTTCATATCTCATGTTTTGTTGGTTTCTGTGAAGATAATCTTTTCCCACTATTGAGAAACTGTTTCAAGGTACCCCACTGGGATAGGTTAGTTTAAAGTAAACCCTTTCCATCTGATTAGCATTTGTATAAAGCGCTCAAAGATACATTTTAAGGTACCTTGTTGTGTATATTTTGTTCCTTTGAAACTTTTGATTGGTCTGTCTACATATTACCTCTTTGCCTCAAGTGTGTCTGTTTCAATGAACCCTTCAGCTGCACTTTTGAGGTAAGACCTCATTTATACAACAACGTTTTGCTTCATTTTCTGTTTTCGTTTCAAAAAAGTTCCACGTTTAGATGGCAGCGTTTTCAAAACAATCTCTGCTCACACACTGTGGGAAACACCAAAAACGGTGTAGTACACATGCCAGGCCAGTAGATGGCGGTGGGATTTGACCCATATGCCCTTCGATGGCGTACTGGTTGAGTCAGAATCTGGTGCAGGCACGAAATACGTCTCTGCTAATCCAAGTGATGGTGACGTAAAGAAAACACTTTATTGGGGAAGTACAGTTAAATTCAAAATAGTGAGGAGCACAAACAGTACTCTGGTGTCTGCCATCTTTGCTTTGGGTTTCCCATATGCGCATGCATTATAAGCCTACTCACCCACGGATATTTACTGCAGCCGCAGTGTGCATGTCCGGTTTCAGAAAGTGTCGGTTTCCCTGGTTACACGGAGACGGAGACGGGGGCGTTTTGAAAACTTCCACTCTGGAGTCCGTTTTCCGGCACCAAAACACCATTGCCATGTAAACGGACAGCCAAAACGCTACAAAACTTTTGCGTTTTCACTTGAAAACGTTGTCGCGTAAACAGGACATAAGATTCAGCGTAAGGTCTGTTTTCAAGGAACCCTTTAGATGCAGTCTTAGTGTCACTTTCATTCAGATTTTTAAGGTTTATTTTCTTCCCCAGCAGTGTTTAGATGGGCCAGTTTTAAGATGCTCCGACAAATACTGAGTAATTGTTTGTAGGTGCCCTAACCTACAGCTTCTGGGTACCTTTCAGCATCTCTTTACTGGATTTGTAACGCAGGGTTGGCTCTGTCATAACCTGCCCCTGCTTACATCTGTTTCAGGACACTCTGGACTTTGCTTCAGAGCAGGCTTCAGTCTTTTTCCCTCCTTCATGACACGATTCAGGCTGTTTTAGGGTACCCTGTTAAACATGTTTCACTGACATCACATATCTCGTCTTTCGTTTATGGCATGATCAGGGTAAACCGTGAGCATTATTGTATTTTTATGGTCAGCATGAGTCGTATACCTTGCTGAACATGAAGTTAAACTTTTCCAGATCCATGACAAACCCACCACTGGACTAAACAATTCCACAGAAACTGAGACACTCAGAAAGCCTACTGTCCAGGCTGTGCATCAAAATGTAGTTCCTATCAAATCCACCATGCTGTACTGATCCAGGACTGTACTGATCCAGGACTTTGGCCTCGATTTTCCAAGACATACATGGTAGTATAAATCTTTGAGACCTGGCACAATCTCCCCTTTCACATCTTTTGATACAGGCTGCTGCATAAATATACCAATTCATGTTTTTTCTTCTCAAAATCCATGACACGTTAACCCTCCCACTCTTCCTTTTCTTATGACTTTTTACAAGAAGTGTCAAAAACACTGAGAGCCCCTCGACCTCTCAGCATTTCAGTCTGTTTTCAGGTCAAGTATCTTTTGTCCAAGGGCCAGGCCTCTTGAGTCACACAGAAGCTTTACAAATATCTTTGATTTCATCTCAATAGATGGCTTTACTTCAACAACACCTCCCTCTAAATACTACATCTGCTCAGACATGAGCCTCCTCCCCTGCCTGTCTAAAGACTTTTATTCTGTATTTGGAGAACTTTCCCCGGCAGCCTGACTGCCTCCACACTAGGTTGGTTTCCACTTCTGCTGGCTTCACACCCAACAACTTTTCAGGCGATTATAAAGTTGCAGTCAAATTTCCAAAGTTGGAATAAAATCATAAGAGTTTTAGCAGAGTTGGGCTGATCTCAGTCATTCAGTGTGAGACGGTTTAGGGCCTTTACTTGTCCTGCCTTTGTTTGAAAGCCGGCCCCTCTCTCATCTTCACAATAAAAATCAAAGGTCAAACCTTTGCAATTTATGTGAGCAACATTTTTCTGAAATTTCCACAATTTTCAGACCCAGTTAGTCACAGATTGGTGAACCTCTGTCCATCTTTCCTTCTGAGAGACTCTGCCTCTCTAAAATGCTCCTTTTATACCCAGTCATGTTACTGACCTGTTGCCATTTAACCCAGTAAGTTTCACAGTGCTCCCCAAGCTGGTTTTCATTCGGTTTTCATTCACTTTTCCAGCATTTTGATGTCCCCAAGGCTTATTAGAAGTCATTCAGAGCATTTTAGAAAACATTTGGGACTTTTTTTAACATCTGGGCCTTGTTTGAACGCATCTGGGACTTTTAAGAACACATTTGGGCATTACTAGTAAACATTTGGGACTTTTTAGAACACAACTGGGAATTTTTAGAGCTGAATTGGGACTTTTAAGGACAGATTTGGAACTTTTTAGGAGACATTTTGGACTTACTAGAACAGAAGTCAGACATCTTAGAACATATTTGGGACTTTTTGGAACACCTTCAAGATGTTTGGAAAATATTTGGGGCTTTTTGGAACACATTTTGGACATTTAAGAAGACTTTTTGGACTTGTTAGAAGACAAATGGGACTTTTTGGAACACCCTCAAGGCTCATTAGAAAACATTTGGGGCTTCTGAGAACACATATTTGACTTTTGAGATAAGAATTGGGACTTTTAAGAACTTCAGGCTTTTTGGACACTTTTTGGACTTACCAGATCAGAACAGAACATTTGGGCATTTTTAGAACTAATCTGGGGATTTAAAGAAAACATCTGGGACTTTTAAGAACACATTTGGGCATTTTTAGAACTAATCTGGGGATTTAAAGAAAACATTTGGGACTTTTAAGAACACAACTGGGACTTTTTAGAGCTGAACTGGACTTTTAAGGACAGATTTGGGACTTTTTAGAAAACATCTGGGACTTTTTGGAAGACTTTTTAGACCTTTTTGAACACATCTGAGATTTTTTGGAACACCCTAGGGGCTTTTAAGAAAACATCTGGGATGTTTTAGAACACAGCTAGGACTTTTTGGAACACCTTAGGGCATTCTAGAAGACTTTTTGGACTTACTAGAACAGAATTCTGAATTTTTAGAACACATCTGGGACATTTTTCAACACTTTTTGGACTTTTGAGAACACAATTGGGGCTTTTTGGAACAGATCTGGGGCTTTTAAGAACACATTTTGCACCTTCGAGAACACATCTTTGTTTTGAACACAACTGGGACTTTTTAAGACACATTTGGAGCTTTTAAGAATCCATTGAGGACTTTTTAGAACTCGTTGGAGCTTTTTGGATCTGATTTGGGGCTTTTTAGAAAACTTTCCAGGCTTCAGCCCAGTTAGCTGCCACCAGGCTCCACCAATAGTGTAACACAGTGTAATAGTGTAAAATTGTCCAGGGTGGGAGAAATCACACATTTTATCTTTTTAAAAGTAATTGTAATGTTTTTTAAAGTCTTTAGTCCCTGGAGGGTGTATGACTAAAAGCTCCTAACACTGTCGGTGCAGGGAAACATTCATATCATGACTTCCAGCACAGCTTCACCTGCATCCACAGATCATGAAGGTGGAATCAGTCCAAATCTGCACAGAGCAGAAGCAGAAGTACACCCCACTGGGATTGTTTTACTGCGTTACTCCCCTCTTCCTCTTGTTTCTCTTGTGTAACTCAGGCATTTGGCTTATTTTACAAGTACATATTGTTGTTTTTCAGGCTTTGAGTTTTGCAATATTACTCTAATGTGTAATGAGATTGGGTTGCAACATTCTTCCCTCACTGTCCTCTGAAGACAAAGAGCTCTGAAATGCGTTAGGAGCACAGTTGGAGGCTCTTTCAGAAAAAAATAGTGGATTTAAGCTCCTTATTTTTCAGTGTGTCTTTCTAAATACAAAATATCTTCACTCTCCGGCTTTCTCCTGCATCCTCTCCTATCTCCACGTCCTCCTCTTGAGGTATGAATGCACACAAACAGAACACAGCTACAGCTTCTTGCAGGTTGCAAACGGGATTTGCATATAAACATCAAGCACCGCACACACATGTACAGCGTTGTTTATCTCACACGAGCACACATTCTTGTTCTCAAATGACTTTTTACCTCTGCTGCAAAAGTGTGAATATCAACAGAAAGATACAGAAATACGCCTCGGTATCTCTGGCTCTGTGGTGAAGCCTCACCTCTTCCCTTCACCTCCCCAGGGTTACTCTTTAAAGCTGTTAGTGAGCGTGTTGCTCCGAGGGATGCAGCAGTGAGTAAGTTGAGCTTCTACCTGCCTGTGTTTACTTGTTCTGCCTGAGAATTACATTCTTTAACTGAACTGTAAATGTGTGTTGTCTTCCAGTCGGCATCCTCCTCCTGTTTGACTATTTACAGCACAAACATTTGTGTACGCACATTTTTCTGAGGGCGAGAAAATAATCTCATTGTTTGAGTTAATCCTACGTAGGCAGAGCGAGAAACAAAGCTCCTCTCAACAATGCAAACAGAAAAAAAAACGAGGCAACTTCATAAGATTCTATCTTATAAATCATACATGTAAGTGGTGTTATCTTGCCGGTTAGTTCACACAGCTTAGAAATATACCGGATTTTCCTGCCATGAAATTTTAATAAGAGCGAGAAGATCACATTAATAATTTCTGACCTGTACATCCACAAAAAAGAACACAAAAAAAATTCTGACTAAGAAATGAATCAAACTTTAAACACTGGGAAGATTTATCAGGATGCACTGCACAATTTCAGTGGTGCTATGGCCCCAGTAGGCCATAGCACCACATTTTGACCTCACCTTTTTCAACTTTCATGCCACTACAGCATTAATAGGACCCATCCCTACCTATTACTTCAAGTTCATTAGGACATCACGATGGAGTCCATTCGACAAAGACATGACACGATTTCAAACATTTCCAAACTCAAAAATAAATCCTTGTGAAGCTTGTATAAAGTCTCTCCATTTTGAATTGTTACTCCCTGCTACAGTGAGTTTGATCTCAGACTAAGCGTTAAAGTAACCTCCTAAATTTCTAACTAAAAAACATGTTTCTCATTTATATAAAAGACTCATAGCTAATATCACTCAAAATACCTTGAACATCAGGAAAAATGGGCCCAATTGTTGAAAAACGCGCGCTAAAGTGCCCTCTTGGGAGCCAAAATGCGTGTTAAAGTGCCCTCTTTGGAGCCAAAACATGAGCTAAAGTGTCCTCTTTGGTGCCAAAACGCATGCTAAAGTGTCCTCTTGGGAGGCAAAACATGAGCTAAAGAGCCCTCGAGAGCCAAAACGTGAGCTAAAGTGCCCTCGAGAGTCAAAACACATGCTCAAGTGCCCTCAAGAGCCAAAACACGTGCTAAAGTGCTCTCAAGAGCCAAAATGATTGCCAAAATACCCTCTTGGGGGCCAAAACACATGCTAAAGTGCCCTCTTTGGGGCCAAAACACATGCTGAAGTGCCCGCCTGGCTGGCAAAACACACTAAACTGCCCTTATGGGTGGTTAAAACATGATAAACTGCCCACTTGGGTGGTAAAAAGGCATATTTAAGCACCCTCCTCATTGGCAAAACACTCTAAACTGCCCTCTTGGATGAAGAAAACACACTAAACTCCAGAAGACCAAGAAATACTATGACACATTACCGTTGCAATGACTTTTATGTTGGGTTCTACCTGGTGCTAATATGGTGTTAAAATGCACTAGAATACAGGAAATGGCATCTACTTAATTGAAAATGTTCTGGGGAAGACCCCCAGACCCCTGAGGGATGTATTTATTTACTTCTGTGTTCTTCAAAGTCCAACGTTGAATCTACACAGTTCTTGTGGATGCTGATATTAACTACAAACTAACTTGAGTAGTCTGTCTAGTTAGTCTGTTTTAAGGCTATATGATGTGCCATTTGTATAACATATAAGCATGTCTAAAGTGCCCTCAAAAACATGTGAAATTTAGTGCCCTCTTCAGTGGCGAGAACACGCTCTATGTGCCCTTTTTTTCTTTTCGCCCCTGCCCTTAAAAAAGTCTCTACACACCACTGGGAGACTGTGTGGGAAGAACTGTGTATCAGCAACCATAAGGGAATTAATAGAAGGACATTTTAGTGCAAAGGTGGAACTGTGTTAAAACACATTTTACTGTGTGAAGAACATGGGCTGTTGTGAATGAGTTCAGTAGATAACTACCAAAGAAAGCACTATTGTATTATAAACTAAGCTCTGCTGGAAATGCCTGTCACCATGCAAATGTTACAATATTTTTATTTTATTTTCATTCATCAGCTACTTTTCTTCTGTTTATCTTCTCTTTGTATTTTGTGGGGAACAAAGTCCTATGTCACAAATGTAAAGTTGTGTTTTGTTAAAGGTTTGTAAAATGAAAAATAAAAAGTTAAAAAAAAAAGTAACCTAAAGAGTCACCATGTTTGCTGTTTACATCCTCCACAACAGGAAGTTACTGCATATAAGCTCTCATAGGTGGAAACAACAAGCTCATCTCCGGCCTTAATCCCTCTTGACACTCATTATTTGGTAGAAATCAGTATTTTTTTTTCTGGGCCGACAAAGACATGACCTGCCTTACTCTGCCTCTGATTGGCTAGTTCTTATTTTGCCTTTCTTGGTTGGTTTGGCGAGGATATTATTTACATAGTCATATTAAAAACTGCACCAGCTTAGATCCATTCATGAACCATTTTTGTTGGACCAGTTAAACACAGTTACATCTTAATCATCCTCAGACATAATTGTCTGTTTCCCTTTTCATCTGCTATTTTTTGTTTTCCTGTCATCATACTTTTCACAATTCCTTCTTCTAACACCATTTTAATTGTGTTATTTGTTTAGCTGTGTAGGATGAATTTGTGCCTTTTAATTATTTCTCAGTGTTAATTTTTCTCATTAGGAGTGAAACTCAATATGGGAGTCTTTGGTTTCTCCTGGTGTTTACTTCTACATTATTATGCACCGCTTAGTTTGTATTTCTTGTTCTGTTTATTTCACTTTTTCTTCTTCTTTCTCTTTGTTCATATTTGCAATGAAATTTCAAAAAGACATACGTACGGGATCACAGCTGTTGGAGACAGAGGGCAGGCCAGTCAGCTTGCTTCCATCATAACCTCATTATGATCTTAGTCAGACAGCTTTAGTCGAGTGTTAATGTGAAAATACAAAAAGTGAACTAAATGTGTTAGTGGTCTAACAAAGGCCATTTTTCCTTCAATATATGGGTTGCTAAAAAATGTAGAGCAAACATTAAGAGTATTCCCATTTCCTAGTCTCGGCGCCACATTTCCTGCTTGTTTGTGCACATGAAACCATGGCAGTTGAAACCAAGTGGAAATGGAGTTGATAAAAATTGTGCATAAGTAGATTTTACAGCAGAGACATTAAGAGCTGCTGAATCCACTTAGGAAGAGGAAGAGGGACTTTTTGCACTCGTTCAGTCACTTTGAGAACTGGTTTCCAACCTGGAGTGTGGCTTTCCTAAAGATCCGGGGGAGGGGTGCACAGGGCCCTGAGGTTGCCACAGTTGGTACATTAGCCTAGAGATGCACCAGTTATAATAGTCAGGGCCGATGCAGATGTTGCCAGCATTTTCTCTCACCTTTGACCATAAAACAGATCAGAATTACTCTAACAGGCCACATCCTCTGCCCAGTACTGAATCTCTCCTCTCCATCAGCAGTTAGGTGTGCTAAATCCCAGCATTAAATTGTTTGGACACAACAGATAAACATCTGCGACTGGTATCTGTTCACGCCCTCATTATTTGTCGAAGGGTGATGTTTGCCAGCAGGGCCAAAACTGCCTGAAACGGATGCTTGACTGATGCAACTTTACGAGATACTTGTAACACACTTACTGGATGGACAAGTGTTATTAGGCCTTTTCTGCTGGGATGGTAGCAACTAAATTTCAAATTGATAGCAGCTTTTGACAGCAATGCTGCAGTTACTCTAGTGGGTCCTGGGAATGGGGGGCTCAGTTTTTGGCAGATAAAAGTAAGAGGGGCTCTAAGGAAAAGGGTTGGAACCTCTGACCTAGAGACATGGATAAGGAAATGCACGTCTGACATTTTTAGATGCCAGCAAATAGATTTCAGCTGTTCTTATCACATGACCCACCACCAACTCCTAATAGGGAATTTTAACCCTAACTCATTGTTAGGGTATACATTTTCTTCTATTCCTTTCCCATGATAAAATATAAATGTTGGTTGTTTTATGGAGCTCTTGAGGCATGAGCACACTATTATGGGTAAACTGGATATATAATCCAAAGATAAGGTGTAAAATAAATCAAGATAGCAATAAAACAATCAGGATTTAGTCATGATCGTGGCAAACAGAGTGAAATAATGCATGTATGTCTACATAGAGCTTCAATACATCGCAGACCTTTTACATCACTTTTTTTTCCAGAAATACTATTTTGATCAACTGAAAACAGCTCCATAACCCATGTTTGGGTCCCAACCCAGCAGTTGAGAACCATAGCTCTAGAGATCCTACAGTATGGCTGTAGACAGTAATCAGTCGCTAGTAGTTGCAGTTCCCAGCAGACCAATCACAGGACTTGTGTTCTGTAATTTTGATTCGTAGTTGTATTTTTGAAGAGGTGTATGTCGGGCTATGTGTTCTAACCCTCTGCATTGGTTTACCTGGGACATATGTTTCAGGGTAGATTTGATGCAGAAGTACAACCCAAATTCCAAAAAAGTTGGGTTGCTGTGTAAAAGGTAAATAAAAACAGAACGCAATGATTTGCAAATCTCATAAACCCTTATTTTTAACAACCGAGCATAAACAACAAATGAACTGTTGAAACGACAAGAAACTAGAGATTTTAGAGCAATGTATAGTCTCATCCAGACATCATTTTCAGGGGAGGTCTTGACTTTTTCAGCAAGACAAACAGCATGGCCTAACAGTAGAAGAGTACTGAAGAACTGATCTGCCTGCAGTTCAGATATTTCACAAATAGAAAACATTTGGAGATAACCTTACAAAGCAGATGGATTCACCCGTTTCCGTGTTTCTCATTGGTGAATCCATCTTGCAAAGTTCTTGTCTGAACAGTTTGGGCCCGGTTAGAAAGTGACAGGACCAATCAGTGTTGAGTGGCAGTGCATTCGGGCGCGGCAGAGTCGTGACGTAGGCGAGCAGCAACAAGAGGCTGGTGTAGTTATGGCGGAAGATACATCCATGGATGCTGTTAAAGCGCCAGTTTTGTCAGAACTTGACGACATTTCTTCGTTAAAAGAAAAAAAAAAGAACAGCAGTGAGTTGTTTTCTTTTCAAAAACACCAAAAGTTGTGCACTGACATGTCTACAGTCCCCATGGTTTGCGAGATGCAGCTCTATATGGAGTTTACTCCTCAGTAGTGGCGACGACGTCACGTGTTTTGTTGCTCTGATTGGCCCGTAAAGATGTGACAGACAGGACGTTCAATCCAATCACTCTCCAAGTTTTCTGTCAAAGGCTCTGCCCTTTCGCAAACGCCGTCTATGGAAGGTTAACCAGAACAATGAGCAACAACATTCCTCTCCTAAAACTCAAGAAAATATTCTCCACACTTGAGAATATTGTTGAAAGAACAGGGGATGCTACACAATGATAATTATGGCCTTGTCCATACTTTTTTGAGTTGTAACAAAAACAAAATGAGCACATAATTTTCATGAAGTAATAAAATGTCTCAGTTTCAACATCTGATATGTTGTTTTTGTTCTGTTGTGAATAAAATATGGGTTTGAGATTTGACAGTCAGTGTTTTTATTTATGTTTTACGGTGTCCCAACTTTTTTTGGAAGTGGGGTCGTATAAATCAGCTTTTAGACCAAACAACAGCTAAATTAAAACAATATTTAAAACATGGAAACCACCTTTAACAGGCTTCAAAAGTCTCCTTTAGCCACCTATGGGTGAGGTCACTGAGATTCTGTCCATGTTATTTATAATCTGCTTCAATAGTTTTAGTTTTATGCTTACTGCCAGCTTTTTCTACTTCTTTGTCAACAAAGAAACTAATATTGAATCAGCTGGCAGGTTAAGAAAACAGGATGTCTTCTCAGAGAGTAGCTTGCATAGCTACCTTTGAAAATCCAGCTTTAGATAAAGTCCAAAATAATTATTCAATCATTTATCTCCCTTCTCATTCCCAGCTATTTTTCATTTCCTGAATATCTAATGGAGGAAAAAAGGTAGATAAACTAGCAATCAAGCTCCATTTACATAAATCGTGACATGAAAATTGCAGCAGCTGTTGATAAAATCATAAAAAGTACTAAGTGTTTCAAGTCAACAAAAAATAGTACCCTTAGATGTCTCTCCTCAGTATCAGCCCTAATATTAAAGTCAACAAAAATGCTGTTTAGTCTGATTTCTCTCCTCGTTTATGCTTTCAGTTTCAAAATAAAAAAAGGACCTTGGATGAAAATGAATATATGAGTAGGCAACAATGGAGTGTCCTTTTAGTTTGAGCTGAAATTATATCATGTCAGTGTTTGGAGCACTTTTTTCAAATGTCAGAGGCACAATTTGATGCCCTTCAGGAAATGCTACTCCCACAGCTCCGGAGGCAGCGTAGTAAATATCATGACCCAATAAACCCTGAGCTACACTTGGCAGTGTGCTTAAGGTGGATATTTTCATCTAATGTGTTACTTGAGTGCACTGTAACACCGGCGATGTAGGCTGAAGGCTTACGCTGCATATCTCTGCTGATTTATGGATGAGTGAAAGCTGAGCAGTAAAAACAGTGATGTTAGAGGGGAAGCAATGTAAAGGATGCAGCAAAACAGTTGAATAGCTGCTTGTATCACTGGGATCTGGTTCCTAATGAAAGTGGAGTCATAGCAAACCTCCCTCTCAGCACTCTTTACTTCAGGAACTGTCCGTGGTGCTGAACCTGGACCTCCCAACGTCTACATAAGGCTGGCAGCACACTGGTGGATTTTAAGGCAGATTTTTCGACCACTTTGACCCCTGAATGATTATAGGGGCATGTCCCGATTTGCAACTGACCATTTGTCTAAATAATCCCCAAGTTTCTGGTGTCATTATCAATAGTTACTGCTTCCTATCAAGTTTGAGCCTCCCTGATTGGGCTGCCTGATGGGAAAAAATTGAAAGTAAAATATAGCTGTAATTGTTTCTTTCTTAATTCAGCATATCTGAGTGCTGAGAAGTGCCTCTCAACCAATCACAGCTCATTTTCTATATTAAGTGGGCCATTTCAGTTTGCCTTTCTTCTCAGTGATTTCTGAAACACCGACGCTGATTACTCCCTGCCTTTTTCACAAATTTTACCTATATAAGCTTCCTACAAATGGCTGAGTCATTGTGTAATTGCAGAATAAAAGCATCTTGCAGTAATGATGGATAAAAAGATATTCAACATCGCATTTACTGGTGTGGATTTAATCTTTAAAGACCCCAGAAAGTCACCCAGACTTACTAGAAAAGCCTCCAGAAGGGATACAGAGGCATGAATAGCATTACTAGAGTGTGGAAATAATTTATTTTTTACAACCTGTGACTCTTCTTGTCGTATAGGATGTCTGTCTCACAGGGTTAACAACTGTTTCATACTGGGTGCATGACTACTGAGTAATGGCTGCATCATGGCTCTATACCTAAAGCCATGAACAGACCAGAAGATGTTTAACAAAGAGCCATGTTTTAGTGTATTTCCATATAAGTTAAGGACAAGAGAAACAGTATGATTGCACTTTTGGTTCAGCAAAGTAAAAGCTCCATCTGGTATGTGTAGAAAGTCATCTCATTATTACAGAACATTTAAATTCTATAGCCAAATTTACTTTGTTTGAGCAGAGGAATACGCAGCCAACATGTAGCACGCATGCAGCTCATAGGAAAGTTGTGATGTTGCAAGCAGAAGCTTGGATGTGCTGCAACTGTCATGCAGCAAACACACACCCAGTCTGAAATTGGTAGCAATGGCTGTGCATGGTGTCCAAATATCCCATGCATCATTGCACAATGTTTACATTGGCATGCATGCCAATATGTAAGGGCTTTCACACTGGTAATCCTGGGTCACAAGTGTTGAGAATTTAGAGAATAGAAGACTTAACAATTATATCTAAAAACATGTGGATGTCTTGACCAAAACAGACAAGAAAATGATGGCTACAGAGAAATATTTACCTTGTTTTAGCAGAGGGATATGCAGCCAACATGCAGCTTGTATGAAATTTATAATGTTGCACGCTAAAACTTGAACGTGCCGCAACTGTCATGCAGAAAACACCCAGTCTGAAATTGGTAGTTATGTCTGTGCATGGTGTCCAACCAATGCATCATTGCCCAATGTTTACATTGGCATGCATGTCAATAAGTAAAGGCTTTCACACTGCTAGTCCTGGGTCTCAAATGTTGAGAATTTAGAGACAAGAAAATTTAGCAATTTTACCCCAAAAATGGATGGAAGTCTTGGCCATAATAGACAACAGAATGATGGATAAGGAGCTAAATTTATCGTGTCACACATGGCTTATATGACAGCTGTGACATTGCAAGCTGAAGCTTGGATTTGTCACAGCTCTCATGCAGGGAACATGCACCCAGTCTGAAATTGGTAGTAATGCCTGTGCATGGTGTCCCTGGTGAATCGTTGCACAATGATTACAATGGCATGCATGTCAACAATTAAGGGCTTCTACACTGCTAGTGCTCGGTCTCAAGTATTGAGAATCAAGACACTAGAAGACGTAATAATTTAACCCCAAAACATGTGGGTCTCTTAGACAATGTAGACGACAGAATGATGGCTAGAGAGCCATATTTACCTTGATTTAGCAGAGGAAAATGCAGCCAACATGCAGCACACATGGCTGGTATGAAAGTTGTTATGTTACAAGCTGAAGCTTGGACGTGCTGCAGCTGTTACACAGCAAACACGCACCCAGTCTTGAAGAGTAAAAGCCTAGGGAGCTACTTTAAGTAGAGCCTGCAACACCAAGCATAACAGTACATCTGTTTTGCAATAAATGTTTAAATCTATGATGAGTGTTTCTTGACAGAAACTTCTATAGAGTTTTGGATTTTCCTGCCTGGTTTGAATTATCACACATAAATGTATCCGTCTGACTTTAAATCACCATGACATCTATAGAGTATGCCCATGTTTGGCTCTGTTTTGTAAAATGAGAGTCTACCTCTGCTCCCTCATGTTCTCAGGGTCAGATTGGGTGACAGGACGAGGACACGCTGATTGCAAGCCTGGGCAGTGAACGCATCACTGACCCCCCCAATTATAACTTTTACAAAGAGCTTCTCCAAATGTATGTTTTAACCTAGAGGGCGGAGTTCAGCCGACAATTAGAGAGTGGTGAAAAAAAAAACTCTCAACGAGAGTGAAAAACTAACCTTGAAAGAGACAAATGAAACTCTTTGTTCAGTGAGAGCGTTTCAAGCCTTTGTGACAGCGCCGTCATTCCCCAGCTATGTTATCGGTTTTGTTCTCCGTGGTAGATGCCCTCACTAGCCGAGAATCTACTCTGCATTAATTACTGATTGTAGATGCATGCTAATTAACAGAGACGTTCCAAAAGATAAAAATAGCCGGGGCTTTAATGCTAGCAAAGCTCTGTGGTCACACACTCCCTGGGAGATGACCCATGGTGAACGAGGAGGTGAGCTGATGTTCCATTATGTAAGGCGGAGGATTAGAAGATGCACCACTGCTTCCCTGCGTCCTCTTACCCACGTTAGGAAAGCATAATGCTTCAGATGAGATCAGGAGGAAATGATAATGCATATTGACAGATTCGCTCCTGTCTTCCATCTCGCCGTGTTCCTGCCTTACGCTCGGTCACACTCTCACTGAGATATCATTCTGCCTGAGCAAATTATCGTTTCTGAATCTTTTGGCTACATCTAATGGAATAACTTTGTGCTTGGTTTGACGTTGCCGTGCAAGAGTGACTTTGAAATTGAATTTCGGACCGTTTCTACTTTATTCTTCCGCCGCCGCTGCTGGTGCTGTTTGTGTCAGTATTCCCCTGCTAATATATCCTAGCGAGCAGAGGGCAGCTCAGTATTAATACGCTCCTTGTCACTTGGAGGGAGGCTCTCTCACTAAAGCTCTCCGCTCATGAGTTTCGAGCCCGAGGCATCTTTTTAATGAGGGAGAGGGACACCGTGACAGAGTCGAGCTGACCTGGACTGAGCCAGTGCTCCGCCACAGTCGTCTGTATGAGCATACTTCATGACACAGAGACAGTGGAACCAGCATACAGGAATGAAAACGTGAGGCCCTGCAGGGACAGATCAGGTCAGGTCAGACACACATGACTAGTCGGGCTCTTTGTGTGTCAGAAACAATTTGAAGAACAAGCTATAGACTGCCAGGTCTGGAGCTCAGAGTGAGGTTTCTCCAGTGCTCAGTCATACGAACATGCCGAGAGGCTCCGTATGCACCAGTTTTACTAGCAAAGCGTTTGATGCGGTGGTGCAAAAGACCTTCAAATGCCCTTTGAGACAAATATATGTGGAAAAATAGAAATCTGACAACAAACATTAACTGTAGCAATGTTAATGATTCCCACTGATAATAACTTTATTTGTATAGCACTTTCAGACATAAGGGTTGACAAATAGTCTTTGTCTTGTGCACTGGGGCAGTAATGTTGAAATATAAAAGGGCCTTCCCCAAACTGTTGCATTAACTGTTCCTCCACCAAACTTCACAGTTGGCACAATGCAGTCAGGCAGGAAACATTCTCCCAGCATACAACAAACCCAGACTCATCCAAGAGATAAGCATGATTTATCACTCCACAGAACACACTTCCACTGCTCCACAGTCCAACATCAGTGTGCTTTACACTGCTCCATCCAACACTTGGCATTGGACATGGTAATACCAGGCTTGCATGCACCTGCTCGGTCATTGAAATCCATTCCATGAAGCTCCTACCGCGCATTTTTAAGTTGGGTGTACGCTGTGCGATTTTCCTCCGATTCAGCCACAAATTTTGAGGCGCACGACTCACTTTGAAGTCGGGCAAACCTTCAGTTTGATCAAGCGTCGTCTGTCATGCTGCGTGCAGTGGGGGGACCGACTGGTCGGAAGGATTTCTGGCAAGTTTGATATTTTGGTCATACGGCTCCAGACACAGTGAGAGCAGAAACGCGAGCAGAATAAACAACTTTGGGGGATTGCTTTCCTTTGTAAACTGTCAGACAACATCCTAAATTACCATGACAACAGTTGGAATGACTTTCTGATGCACTCCTGCTTTGATAAAGGAAAGAAACAAGCAGGAAATACTCCTATATGACTGGAAACACTTCACCCTCAGTGTGTGAGACTTTTCAAAAAGGAGACTCTGCTGGTTTCTGCCACAGTCCGTTCTGACTTCTGACTTCACTCGCACAGTGTGAGCACTCAGGTCATGCACGACTGTCAGATTGTACAGTGTGAGCACACAACTCATGCGCAATGCTTGAGCGTCGAAAACGATTCAGTGGCACAGTATGAGATGACATTCTGCCACGAATGTCGTATGGTCGGCTTGAGATTGCACAGTATACCTGGCTTTAGTCTTTACATTAATACCAGTGGAAGTTCAGAACTCTTCAGCTATGGAATCAGTAGAGTGCTGGTGACTTATTCACACCGTGAGAATTAAGAGAGAGGATCTGGCTGCAGACCTTTGTGGTGGGGCATTTTGAGCTCATCTGTTGCAGACCTCTACAACGGTGCAACCTTAACCATGGGGCAGGAAGTAGCGTACATCGTCCAAGCTGGAACCAGAATGATATATATTTTCAGCTCACAGTCAGAGGTCATGGTAAGTGGCTATTTATCACAACGGCTGAATTTTATATATAAAAATCAATAATTTACATATATAAAAAAGTGGTGTGTTAAGTTTAAAGTTACCACACACCACAAACCAAGGCAAACCCAAAGAGCACTGATCATCAACTGGCAGACCGGGGGCCAATTCTGGCCCCCTAAAGCTTCCTGTCCGGCCCCCAGAAGATCATTAAATTCAGAAAAGCAGGAAAAGAAAATGTTTTGGTTTTAAGACTATCTTTTGGCTTTAAATGTCTGCAGCTGTTAAATCCATCCCACAATCGATGAATTTTGAAATAGTTTTAGAATGACTTCACATTTGATCTGTTTTTACTGAAATTTCATAATTAATAGATATTTAAAAAAGGTTTAAGGTTGACAGAAGTGCTGCAAAATGACCATATAAAGTGGAGAAAAGAGGTTAGTGGCAAAAATGGGTTGTAAAGTTGTACAAATGGACAAAAAATGGCAGACCAAGTGGTGAAAAGAGGTTAAAAAGTGGGAAAAAAAATGGTGAGAGGGAAAAAAGGGGCAAAAAGTATCAAAAGTCTGTTACAAATGACAAAAAAAATAGTGCAAAAAAAAGTCATAAAAAGGGGTTTAAAAAGTGGCAAAAATAAATAAGAATGGCACAAAGGGAATAAAACATGCAGGAAAAGTGGTTTAAAGGGGTTAAAGAATGGCAAAAATTGGGTTAGAGCGGTATCAAGTATCAAAAATTTGTTACAAATGACAAAAAATAGTGCAAAAAAAGTCATGCAAAGGGTTAAAAAGTGGCAAAGATAGAAGAAAATTGATGAAAGAGTGACACGGGGAATAAAACATGCAGGAAAAGTGTTTTAAAGGGGTTAAAGAATGGCAAAAATTGGGTTAAAGCCGCAAAACGGAAAGTTGCAAAAATTGGTTTAAAGTTGCAAAAATTGAGCCAAAAAGTGACAAAAACTGAAGAAAAATGGCAAAAATGGATAAAAGAGTGACACAAAAGAGGGTTAAACATGCAGGAAAAGTGGTTTAAAAGGGGTCAAAATCTTGCAAGAATTGAGTTAAACAGGCAAAAAGTATCAAAAAGGGGTTAAAAGTGTCAAAAATGAGTTAATACTGGTGCTAAATCACAACTGTGGAGGGCCCATTCTCTCTGATTTTCATGGGCCCAGCCAGTTCTGTTGCCATGCCTGTCTCTGCTTGTGGTCTACAGCATTATAGATCGGGATAGATGTCACTGGTAATGCCTAAAAATGTCCAGCATTTGGAAAAAAAATACAAATACTAATAAAATAACATGTTAATCAGAACAAAATATTGATTTAATCTTTCTTTATTTGGAAGTCTGGCCCCCAGAGACTCTGTGAAGACTACATCTGGCCCTTTTGCAAATGTACTTGGACAGTACAGTACCATACATGGTCACTAAGCTCTTCAGAATGACCCTTTTATTATTACAAATGTTTGCAAATGGAGACTCCATGGCTAGGTGCTTGAGTTTGTAGACCTGTGGCAACAGGTTCTGATTAAAACACCTGAATTCAGTAATTAACAGGTGTGGCCAAATACTTTTCTCTGTCATATGCTTGTGCTTTTCTAGATAGATTTGTTTCACTCATCCATCTAGAAAACCTCCCATAGACGGTGGTTGGGAAAGGGCAGAGCCTTTGAAAAAAACTTGGAGGGTGATTGGATGAAGGCTATGTCTGTCACATCTTTACGGGCCAATTAGAGCAACAAAACATGTGACGTCGTAGGTGCATAACGTGAACTATGATGACTGTAGACATGTCAGGACATGACTTTGTCATCAAGTTCTTCATAGACTACACTCTGTTTATGGGGCCTGGCCTAACAGCATGGTTACAAAAAGTGTTCCCATTTTCCTGTTTACATCGCTTTAATTATCACCAAAGGGAGCTGCCAAAGAAAGTCTTCAGTCCAGCAGGAATAACCCCCTGTCTGAAACTAATCAATAACAGTTCTTTTGACTGATGATTTTCATCTCTTGAAGGCATAATTTGCTGTTTTGAAGTGAAAATTTTGTGCTTTATACATGACAAAAATACAAGAAACATGTAGATTCTTTTGTATTAATAAGTATTTAGTTGAATATATCCATTCTTTTCTCCTCCTTTTACCTTTATAAATGCACTAGTGCTCTCTTTTCTTCTGCAGTCAGCTGCTGTGTAGCGGTTTTTGGTTCAGCAGAACTTTCCTGTTGCATTGAGAGGTTTTTCTTATATTAGTCCACTCACAGTGAGTAAATAAGGGAGACAGAATATTTAGAACACCTCTAAATATATGACACTTTCCAAAGTATGTTGCATAAGTACAACATTAAAGCACTTCACCTTACTTTTCTTACCACTGCACACCTTTGCTCCACTACATTTCTATCTAAAATAAAGTTATTTTTACCTTTCAGTGTCTATAGGACGGCTGCAGTTAGAAGTCACTTGACATATAAAACACAAGGACATTATAAAAATGTTGCCTTTTTATAGATACCAATGCTTTTTTATAATCAGAGAGAATGAAAGTTCAAACTGACTGTAAAATGTTGCTGACACATGTATGCATCAGAAAAAAAAGATGTAGCCTATCTGTATACATACGTCATTTTAACATTCACACAGCCCTAATTAAGCATTTCATCATTTTACTAAAATAACAGAAAAAAAAAATGTTTTGCATGTGACTGCACATGACTGCATCTCTTTGCTTACTGTGCTTATGTCAAACTCTGAGAAACTTACACATCATGTTAACATGGGACATGCGTGTCATTAAAATGCCACTCTAAATCATCCCCAACTACTTTAAACAGCTTGACAAAAATCTGAAAACATCTTTAACTGGTTTCCTGCACACCACAATGACTTACCAGGACTAACATGGCTGTTTAAGTCTTATTGAGGAGTACTGGATGTGGATGGACAGGATTCATATCATGGATGTGCCGACTAATCTGCAGTAAGTACATGATGTTATCATATTCATATCGACCAAAATCTCAGAATATTTCCAGAACCTTGTTGAATCTACGCCGTGGAGAATTAAGACATCCCTCAAGGCAAATGAATGCGTGCTAAAGTGCCCTCTTGGGAGGCAAAATGTGTGTCAAAGTGCCCTCTTGGGAGGCAAAATGCACTCTAAAGTGCCCTCGAGAGCCAAAACACAAGCTGAAGTGCCCTCTTGGGAGCCACAACACGTGCTAAAGTGCCCAAGAGAGCCAAAACGCGAGCTAAAGTGCCCTCTTAGGAGTCATAATGCGTGTTAAAGTGCCCTCTTGGGAGTCATAATGCGTGTTAAAGTGCCCTCTTGGGAGTCATAATGCGTGTTAAAGTGCCCTCTTGGGAGGCAAAACACACTCTAAAGTGCCCTCGAGAGCTGAAACGCGAGCTAAAGCACCTTCTTGGAAGGCAAAACGTGTGTTAAAGTGCCCTCTTGGGAGCCAAAACGCAAGCTTAATTGCCCTCTTGGAAGCATAATGCATGTTAAATTGCCCTCTTGGGAGTCAGAACACACGTTAAAGTGCCCTCTTGGGAGGCAAAACACACTCTAAAGTGCCCTCGAGAGCCAAAACGTGAGCTAAAGTGCCCTCTTGGAAGGCAAAATGCACGTTAAAGTGTCCTCTTGGGAGCCAAAATACGAGCTAAAGTGCTTTCGAGAGCCTAAACGCGAGCTTAATTGCCCTCTTGGGAGCCATAATGCATGTTAAAGTGCCCTCTTGGGAGGCAAAGCGCACTCTAAAGTGCCCTTCAGAGCCACTTGAGAGCATTTCTAGAATTGTATTTCCTTGAAAATTTCCCTATTTATGTGGGAACTCCATATTCAATATGGCAGGCAAACAAGCTTGATCAGCATAGCAACAGTAACTAAGGGGGGTGGGGCTTAGCAAAGGGAAATTCTGTTCTGTCCTTTAATGACATCACAAGAGAGACATGAAAGCACAGTTCTAGAGCATAAGGCTGCTCAGACTATGAGTTCATTACACACTTGTCTGTACGCTGAGTACGATTTTTGAAGACATCTGACCTGATATCAATTTTCTGTTATTCAGAAACAGTCAGAAGATTTTTTTCACCACTAAATACATAAACCAGGAAAAATGAGAGTAAAGACAACTGGAAGAGTGGCGCCAGCCACAAACCAACAACTTGGGAAGGCGCCGGTGGTGAGAAGGACCAACGGTCCACATAGAGGGAGTGATTTGAACGAAGTGATGAGGCTGCGACAGACCCTCAACCGAGAGAGGGGGCAAAGAATACAGGAAAAGAAGGCGCTAATCAAAGAGTTGGAGGAGACCAAAAAGAAGGTGACTCTATTGGAAAAAGACAAGAAATACTATAAGAGTCGATGCACTCAGCTGGAGAAACAGCAGAATGGCAATGTCTCCATGCAAGGACAGAATGGAAAGAGGACCCGCAACGAAGACGACATGCAGGTGGACAGCCCCAACTCCATGTGCACGAGTACAGCTGACTTACAAAGAGAATGGGAAAGAAAACGTCTCAATCCTGTGCAACAAGAGCTGAAGAAAGCCAAAAATGATCTCAAAGCGCTTGACTTGAAATATCAGAGGGACATGCAGAGTGCCATGATGCAGTTCAACACCATGAAAAGTGACCTGCAGAAACAAGCGCAGGCCTACATTGACCGAATGTGTCAGGAACAGGCTTCCAAACAGGACGCTATGCAGAAAAAGCTGGCAGAAGAGAGTCAGCGACACAAGGCCGAGATCCAGAATGCTGAACGGCAGTTGGACGCCTTTAAAAGTGACCTGCAGAAACGAGCGCAGGCTTACGCTGATGGAGTGTGTCAGAACCAGGCCGCTGAACGGGACGCTCTGCAAAAAAAGCTAGCAGAAGAGAGTGAGCGACACAAGGCCGATATCCAGAATGCTGAGCGGCAGTTGGACGCCTTTAAAAGTGACCTGCAGAAAGCAGCGCAGGACTACATTGATAAAATGCGTCAGGACCAGGCCGCTGAACGGGACACTCTGTACAAAAAGCTGGCAGAAGAGAGTGAGCGCCACAAGGCCCAGATCCAGGACGCCAGACAGAAGTTGGAGAGCCTTCAGTGTGAGCTGCAACAGCAAAAGCAGGCTCACATTGACAAGGACTCTCACTTCCAGTCATATGTAACATCCTTAATGAATGAAAACACCGCCCGCTGTCAGCACATGGCTTTTCTGGAGGAAAAGCTGCAGAGAATGGAAGCTGCTCATAATGAACTGATTCAGAAGTATCAGTCTGATGTTCTCTCTCAAAAACATCAGGCTGATCAGCAGAAAACATCAGAGAGCCAGGTCATCAAGCAGGACGCCCCGCATCAGACGTCAGCTCAAGATGTTGCCATCCTGCAGCAGAAATTTGAGGAGAAGGAGAAGCAGCATGCAAAGCAGCTGGAGGAGCTGAGGTCCCAGCTCACTCTCCAGCTCCAAGAAACCGCAAAGCTCTCCAAAGAACTCCAGGATTTTCAAGAGCTTTTCACGCCTCCAAAAAGGAAACGTCAGCGACTAGAGGAGCAGTGAGAGGCAGTTGAGACGAGAAATTCAGAAATGGTGAAGAAATCATCTACAGTGCTTAACAAATTTATTAGACCACCACCCAAAGTAAGGTTTATGTTTCTGCAATGGTTAATACACCAATATGTAGAAGCTCTTCAACCCAAATGATATTTTTAATGCTAAAATATCATTATTATTGTTAACCATGAATTTTCAAATTTACTGATTTACAAAAAAAGTTGAAAAAATACTAAAGCACATCAATATGTCTTGATTAATATGTCAAATTATAGTTATTTACTTTCATTTCTGAACAGAAAAATTACTTTCAGTGGTTGAATGTTGATTTCTGACTTCCCAGAGAAGCCCAGTGAGCCAGCTCAAATTTGGGTATAAAAAGGTGAACTCAGTTTGAAATTCCTCATTCCTGTTTAAAATGGTAAAACGTGGAGAGCTGACTGAAAATGAAAGAGTCAGCATTAAAGCACTTCATGATGCTGGATGGTCTTTGGGACAAATATGACAGGTGGTCTAATAGATTTGTTAAGCACTGTATCTGAATGGCTCTCACCTCCACCTCTCCACCTCAGTACACAGTTTCCAAAGGGAGCATGGTGGTGCAGTGTTAAACACTGTACAAATGAAATAAAGAAAACAATAAAAGACTTTCAACGTTACATTCCTGCATATTAAGTTTTATTCTTAAGCTACAAGTTGTTTTATAATAAAATGATCGAGATCCCAAACTCCAATATTTATTAGGGCCCGAGCACCGAGTGGTGCGAGGACCTAATTATAATTGTTCGGATTATTTTTATTATTATTTGCCGTCATTGCATGGACTTTTGAGGCTAAACATTCCTGAATTTGCAGAAACTTTGCACGTACACCCGGTCTTGCGAAAATTTTGAGATTTTTTGGGTCTCCAACATGAAAATTCAGAATTGCAAAAATAGCGCCCCCTAACAGTTTTCAAAGTTAAAGCCCCCTCCTTTGACTTTGTCGTAAAATTCATAAAATTTTGTGTGCAGGTGCGTTGTGTCTTGGGCCTACACTCTATCTCCAACAGGAAATCCGCCATTTTGAATAAATGCAAAAAAGGGTCCGTTTTTGGCCTTTTCCAGGGGTCATATCTGGATTAACTCATCCGATCAACTTGTACTTTGGCACAGAGGTAGATGAGACATCGCTGATGAAAAGTTATCCGGGGTTTTCTCATTAGTTGAAAGGTGTGGCCATTGCGAGCCATCAAATTTGCATATGTCTCTGGTAAACAGGAAGTAGTTTATAACTCAGCCATGCATTGTCCGATTGGACTAACATTGCTCAGGTATATTGACAGTCATGGCCTGCACCCATTCGTATGGTCCGATTTTTTACAGATCAAAGAGCCACCTAGTGGTAACAGGAACAGCTTTAATTTGATCTTATTATTTGTGTCATTTTTGAATCAAAAGTGACTAACAGACTGAACAGACTGATTTTTTTTTTTTTTTAAATCAAATAGAGTAAAATACAATACTGGGGGCCCCTGCTCCTCACTTGAAAATATCCAAATGTTGTAGCCCAAAGCTGCAAAATAATGCAAGTCAATTTTATTTAACCATTATAAAAATATAGCTCATAAATGGGGAAATGATGGTTAAAAAAAACACATTAAATGCATAGATATTTGTAAAAACATTTATTGCTTAAGGGGGGCCTTGTGTGATATTTTTTCTGGGGGCCCAAAATCCTTAGCAACGCCCCTGGGTAGAAGTACAGAAGAATGTATTCTTAATGCAGTTTGAGTAAGAGAAAATAAACTGAAAAATTCTTTGTGAAATTAAAGCAAACTTTCAATGCAAATCATGATTTTCAACCTGGGTTTTAATGAACATTTCTGCCCAGTTGTCATTTTAAATTTATAATAATTTGTTTGTTTTATTTTTATCATATCCTATAAAATTCTGAGGTACTCTATCATGTCATATTCAAACCTAACACATCCTAACATACAGTTCTGTATTATACAGTTCATATTGTATTGTGTTGTGTTGAATTGTGTCATGTCTTGTCATATTGAATCATATGAAATAATGCCAATGCAGCTGCATGCCTTCAGAATTGATTTTAAACTTTTAATGTTTGTTTTTAAAGCTCCGTCCTATTTATCAGAGATTTTAATTGTTCGGGAACATAGCAGGGCTTTGGGGTCATCCAACCAATTTTTGTTAGAAGTGCCTAGGTCAAAATGTAAACACTGAGGTGACCGAGCCTTTTCAGTTGCTGCACCCAGGCTCTGGAATAATCTCCTCCCTGATATGTGTGTTATCTCTGAATTGAGCCTCTTCAAATCAAAACTTAAGAATTATTTATTCAGGATGGTTTTAATACCTAGTAGTGCAGTGAGTGTTTTATCCTTTTAGTCTGTATTTATAAATGCTATCATTTTTATCTTATGGATTTGTCTTGTGCTGTGTTTTTAATGCTATTTGATTTTTGTAACGCACTTTGGTCACCTATGGAGCGTTGTACAGGGCTATATTGATAAAGTACATTTACATTTACATATCCTTATAGATTGTATCATCTCCTAACATATCATAACATACAAACTGGTATTCGTATCACATCTTACTGCATTGTAACTTCATGTATTGTATAATGTCTCGGCATATCACATCATATCTTATCCTATCCCACTACATCGCACCGCTTCCAGTGTACCACAATGCAATGTACTAAATCGTACTTTACTTTACTGCAATGCAGCACACTGCAATTGACTGTACTGTGATGCTCTGTACTGTAGGGGTTCTAAACGCTTGGGTTGGGACCCCACTGGGGGTCACGCGATGCTCAGATAGGGTCTCCAGATGCCTTAAAAACTATGAATTTTTTTTAAATTACACTGTTGCCCTTTTTACACCAAGTTTGCCAAATTTTAACACATTTTTGCCACTTAAACCCATTTCCTCCAATTTCTGCCTCAGCTTACCCATTTTTGCCAGTTTGCATTAATTTTTCATCCCATTTCACCAAATTTCCACCTATTTTTTGGCACTTTAACGCCATTACAGCCACCTTTTAATCCCCTTTTACCACTTAATATGCTTGTTTTTGCAGCTTTCACCCATTTTTGCCATTTTTTTTCTTTTGATTATTTTTGCCATGCTTATGTATTTTTGGCCATTCTTACCCCTTTGTGCTACTTTTAAAATCAAATTTCACCACCTTTTCCACAATTCATTTTGCCATTATTAACCCATCTTAGCTGTTTTTAACAAAAGGATTTACAGTTTTAAAGGGATACTTCAACATTTTGGCAAATTCGCCCATTGCCATAATTCCTATAGTCTAGTAACAGGTTCGTTCCGTTAGTTGTCGGTGCAAGCTGTTTCTAGGTCTGGGGGGACCGATATACCAGCTGAACGGCTAACGCTATGTAAGCAGATGGTATTTTCTGCTATCCCTCATTAAACTCATCAAATACACAATCCAACAACTCCAAAATGCTCCCGTGGACAAGTTGTGACCTGCGTATCCATCTGCTTTGCAAGGTTATCAAAAATATAATAATGTTAAAAGTTTTTAAAGATTAGACAAAAATGTTTGAAATTGTATTTTATTTTATTTTTTTTAATGTCAGTCCTTTTTGTGGGTGGGGGTCCACCAAATGAATAATTTCTTCTTAGGGGAGGTTCACTCTTTACACACTTTGAAAACTTCTGCACTACATCGTACTGTACCTCACCTCACTGCACTCCAGAGCAATGTACTACACTGGACTGTACCGCACTGCAATGTACTGCATCATACTCTATCACAGTGTAATGCAGAACACTGCAATCCACACACCGGACTGCAATTTATTGCATGGCACTGTCTCTTATCGTATCCAAATGTACTGTTATATAGGGCTGGGCAACTAATCGCAAATTAGATTAAATCACAATACGGCATGCTGCAATTTTCAAATCGCAGACAGTGCAATATTTCTTTAACCTGAAAAGTGTCAAAATACCAGTTTGATACAATCTTTTTAATGCTTTATACCAGTGTTACTTAACCAAAGCGCTAAATAGTTGAAAAATGCCTTAGCAAGAGCCACAATCTAAGTGGTGAAAAGTGGCAAAAACAGCTTGAAGTAGCAATAAAAATAAGTTAAAGGTGGTAAAAATGGTCAAAAAGCAACAAAAATGGGTGAAAAGGGTGAAAATGAGGAGAAAAAGTGAAAAAAGGGTCAGAAAGAGCAAAAATTGGTGAGAAGTGACAAAAAATGAGTGACAGTTGGCATAAAATGGTACAAAAGTGGCAAAACCATGAGTGGAAAGTGACTAAAATGGGCAAAGACTAGGAAAAAAAATGGTAATTAATGACAATAAGTAGCTTAAATGGGTGAAAATGCAGAGAAAAGGGGTGAAAAGGGGCAAAAAATGGAATAAAAGTGACAAGAAATGGGTAAAAGTATCAACAAAGTGTCAAAATGGGCAAAAAGTAGAGAAAAAGTGGTATTCAATGGCAAAAGGCAGCTTAAATGGGTAAAAAGTGAAAAAATGGGTGAAAAGGTGCAAAAAAATTCCCTCTTTAAAACTTTTCTGGGGAATAATATTTAGAATTAAGACATAAATGAGCCATGCATTGATTATCACTGCTTTCTACGTTATTCAAACCTTCAAGTATGTTTTTTATTTTATTTCATTTTTTAAAAAAAATCTTACTTTTCTTGCTCATGCATTTATTTTTCTTCATCAAAATGAGAACAATATGAGAAATGATCATCCCCTTCAATAGAGCAATTGATATCAAATTTGCTATGTGAGCCAAAATGTCAGCAAGATATTTTTTCTAAATTTAGCCCTAGTTTAACTTATCTAATATTGGTCTTGTTATAATACAGAATGATTTCTTGCTGTTTGTTGAACAACAGAAAAAAACTGAGGAACATAAGTAATCGCATTTCAAATCGCAATTGCAATATTGCAGGAAAAAATTGCAATAAGATTATTTTTGTAAATCGTTCAGCCCTGCTATTATATTTTTATTCTCTCACCGCATACTTTCATATCATATTGCTTTGAATCACATCACATCCTTAGATTTGTTATCATGTGAAGGAATTTACTCTTAGCACCGTGTAGAAAATGAGACAAGCTCACAGGGGTTCATGAGTAACAACAATAAGCAGTTGAGAATAACAGTCGCGTTTCTAAATTGTGAAACATGATGAACATCACTTATATTTTGACACCTCTGCCTGCTGCGTATCAACCTTCAAGTCTGCGGGGTTACATGATGTCTTCATTGCCCAATTAGCAAACTAATTACGACTCCAAATACCTAGCAACAAAGTCACGTTCCCCGCTTTGTGAGCAAAACTGTTGTTTCTGAAGAATTCCACCTGCAGGTGTGATGACACCTGTGAAGGTGTTACCATCACAAACCCTCGGAAGCAGCTGTGAACCTACACGACACTGAAACTTCCATCCGAGGAAAGTGCGACTCATATTCACAGGAGAAGTATTTGTTGTGGCTCATGTGAGGAAAAAACTCTCCTATGGATCAAATATTGATGAAACTGTCAGGCTAAGTGACAGCTTCTCTGGACTGAGAGCTTCGCTTCTAAATATTCTCTAGAAGGAGAAAAACTGATCCACACATATCCTCGGCTCTCAGCCCAGCAGAGGATTTAAAAGTGTGTTCTCTCCGGGTTTGGATGTGAGTGTGTAGGTGGTGTGGAGTTAAAGCCATGCAGGGCAGAGCACACAGTGTCACCTCACTGCTGCTGCTACTCAGAGAGTGTGAGGAGTTTAGTTTCTGAATGTTTTCTCTTAGAGGAAAAAACAAGAGCAAAAGTTATGGTGTTTAATATTTATACCCTGCTGTAAACAAACCAGCAGGAATTTCAGCTGAAGACTATCATTTCCTGTGGCGTCATACCTGCCTTACACAGAGAGAAGTATTTAAATTTTATAACACGTCAGTCTATTGCAACAAAATACAATATCATTCAAAGTGATTCCTCAGTTTGTGGCCACATCATACTTATTTTGGGGGTCTTGTGTTTAATTTCCAAAACAGCTTGAAGTTTTATTTCAACACTTGGCACAGAAAACATGGAAAAACTTCCTCAAAAAGCCTCCAGAAAAACATCCATTGGTGGAGAGCCATCTCCTAAGGCAACATAATACCTTAAAAAATGTGTTTTTATTCTGCTGGTTGCTGCAGTAAGTTGCTACAGCCAGGCTGAAGTTACATTTGAATACTCGGCAACAGTGACAAAGAGAAAACTTCCATTTAAAAGTCTAAAGCCTGGAGCAGAAAGCCATCTCAGAAGACCAGATGGTATCCTAAAACATATGCTACCTTTTTGTCTTGTTGGCATTTTAAATTGTAACACAAAGTGGAGTTGGATTCAAATAATTTGAAGCAGGGATAAGAAAAACTTTCTGTTAAGACGAAGACGCCAAGAGGAGAACCAAACTCATCAGGTAGACCGCCATCTACCCAAACCAGATGGTATTTTTGAAGAATCTGCTGCTATTTTGTGGTTGGTACCGTACGGTTTTTACACAAGAGCTGAAGTTTCATCTACTCAGCAAAAACGGCAAAGATAAACTTCCTTTTTCTAGACAGAAGTCTGGAGAAGAACCAGACACACCAGTAGACTTAAAACTGAGGCTACACTTTGTTTTACTGACCCAGAAAATTCATGATGAAGTGGGTTCTAACATTTTAAGATAGTTGCAAAGAAAAACTACCATTTTACAGCAGAACTTCCAGAAGAACCACAACCATAGGTAGACAGCCATCTACCTGAGGGTATCTTTGGACATGTTAGCTCACTGTCTGGGTTGCAGAGTAAACTGATTTTGTATTTAATAAAAAACTCTGAACACTGTTATGAAGAACTTCAATTTTAGCAGGCAGACACCTTAGGTAGAACCAGACACAGGTGTGGAAGGCCATTAACCCAAACTAAAGGCTATGCTTTCTGGTTGGCAAAGCAAACTTCTGATAGCACTGAACACTCTGCTCTCGTGACAGGAAAACGAGCAAACCCCGATACACCACAGCCATGTGACCAGACCAAAAGGTATCTATATGGATTTATATATACACAGCAACAACGACAAGGAAAATCTTCAATAAACAGGCAACAGCCTTGAAAAAGTCATTGGTAGAAATGAGTCTACAGAGACCAGACAATACCTTGAAAAGAAATGCTAACTTGTCCGGTTGGCACACTAAACTGTTACCACAAGGTAAAGGCTGGGTCCAAAGACTTATCAACGGTGACGAAGAAAAACATCCTTAAAGGGACTTAAGATCTCATTGGCTAAAGGCTGTTTACTCAGACCTGGATGGCACACTTACTCTTAAATGGTAGGCAGAAGTTGAAATTGAATACTCAGCAACTGTGACGGTGAAACTCTCAAACCAAACCTGATTGAGTGGCCAAAACATTCCACCAAAACCAGATGGTTTTGTAAAACATTTGCCATTTTTAACCTACTTGGTACGCTAAAGGGTTGCAGAACGGAGATAGAATTCAAAATTCAGCAACATTGACAAGCAACTTCTTTTTACTAAGAAGCACCGAGAAGATTGAGACTCATTGTTGGGCAGCTATGAACTTAAGATCTCTAAAAATATGCAAATATTGTTGGTTGGCAGGGTTACTGTTCACCAAAAGGTTCAAGTTGGCTTCAAATATTCAGCAACAGTGCCAGGGAAATTAATTTCACCAAATAGAGGCTCTAATTTTCAAGTGTTGTATGTTGGTTCTTCTGACCAATGGGCTTTTACTCATTCTATAATTTTCAGGGATATTTATTGTTAGCCTGATAGATGCAAGTTTTACTACTGGCTGCAAAACAAATGACCCTTTTCAGGGACAATCAAGACCTTGACTCTCAAGAGGAACCAGACTGACAGGGGAAAAGCCATCTACCCAGACCTCACAGTAGCTCAAGGCTGATGCCACCATTATGGCCTAATATGCATGCTGAATAGTTACGCATTTTTTAAACTTTGAAACAGAGTGGTGTATGAGAATATATTCTACTTAAAGAGCCAAAAACATACCCCAAAACATGGGGCAAGAAGTCTGACTAGACACTCAATTCTACCCTTTAAAAGACAGCATTAACATCTTAAAACACATAATTTGGTGTATGAGGTGTTGTTGAAATAACTTTCTGCTCTTTTTCTGCACTGGTGCTCAAGTGTAGTTTATAAGAGTCCCCCCATAAAAACATGTTCGATATCCAGCACAGATCGGGAGCAATTGAACAAATGATAACAGAAAAACACCTATGATTTGTTGACTGCAGGTTGCAGGAAATATCCGAGATAAAAAAGCCAATTTGGTCAAGGTTCACGGCGGTGCACAAGATCTGATTTGAGCTGCAGGTCGGCGGCAGTGATGGACAAGTACAGAAGGATAAACCACATGGAATCTATCCTCTTTAATCTCCAACCTAAATCTGACCTAGAGCTCTGTGTAGTAAAAAGCCTCATAGATTCAGATATCCTCCTGTTTAAACAGCAAAGATAGCCTTCTGTTTGCCACACAGATAAAACTTTGATTATCTTCTCCATTGTGGATGCAGCTTTGGTTTATGTATGCAGATGCCTCGTGGACCAATTTATGAGCTCAGAATTATGAGGTCCCATCTGCATGCGGAGTAGGTTTGCCATTATCAAGAGCAGAAAAACTAGTTTGCATGTGCATGTTTTAATTATAACTAGATATTTTCAACATGCGCTTCTTCGACGCCAGCAGATACAGAAGGCCAAAAGTCAGTCCAAAAATGAAATATACTCTGCTTTTCAAATCATTATTCCACTTGGTGAAGGCATAAATATGGAAAATTAGCTCAATACAGTTAATAGAAACCAAAAAATTACCGAAATGATTTAAAATTCCATATTTGGGGTGGTTTTAGAGACACGTGGAATAATCAGTTTTTACCAAAAGGTCAGCTGCAGCCTTATGATACCAAAGAGCCTCAGGGGATCAGATTAAGTCAAGCAAGGGCGGTGAAATGAGGCAAGAAAACTAAAGCCCTGGTCAGCCTTTCTTCCTCTGACTCTACTGCTCTGTGTGTCAGCAGAGAAAGAAAATCAGAGGTGATGAAGCTGCAGAGAGGTTTAATGCTGGATGTGCTGGGTTGTTTTTCCATTGCTTTGCATGCTCTCATGGGTCTTAAACATTGAGGCCTTTCTACTTTTCTCAGTTCAGACAAAAATTAATACATTGGAAAAGCCATGCAACGCCATGGACACCTGTGTACAATTTGCAGCAGAAGTTGACATATTCAAAACAGTTTCAAGTTTGGAGACTGCTACCTTTGTTTTATAGTGAGCTATGAGCATATGAGTGGATAGATACTACTCTACTTGCTTATTTCCTGAACACAAAGGAGTCATGTACTAATAAACGCCAAGCTTTTCGGTCTGCCTTGCTCAAATATCGCAACAATCTACAAAATTAATGCCATGCTGTTTTGAACAAGACTTGAATCTAGCTTTTGAGAAGTGCACATAAGATATTTTGCCCTTATCCCAGGTGAGTCAAAGGCCGTTTTCGAATTCTGCAGTATGCAGTATGCGAACAAATATGAAAGTTGCAGTATGCCAAAAAAACCCGGATGATGTACTGATCCGGAAAAATTTCACAGTATGCATCGGACCAGTCTGCTTCGCCTACTGTTACCCACAATGCAAAGCACCGGGTCAGAGTTCGTAATGGCGTAGAGCAGCGAAACTTTCACCAGAGTGGCTGACGGTTACAAAAAGTGCCATTACCTTTTATCTTTACCTTTTCAACATGTACTAAAGCGAAATAAGTTGTAATAAGGTCACTGTTGTTTTTGTTTTGCCGTTACAGCTCATAACGGCCGGAAAGGTGCCATCAAGTGTGTCCTTTCACTGCACTATACATGCTAAGCTAAAAACAGCAGCTATAAAAATTAAGAAAAACAATATAAAAACACTTCCCTGATTTTTTTCTGTACATAAATGGATGGAGAACTCTGTAGCATTGTTTGCTATTGACCAGGGTATGACGTACTTCTGTATACCTGAAACCAGCTAAACTGGGCCAAGCATTTTATACAATAACGTCCAACTGGCAGTCATACTGCATACTACTGTCGAACGCAGCACGTATGTAGTATGCGACTATGCAGTAGGCCAATTCGAAAACGGCCTAAGTCTTTGCCCCCACAAGTCAACTGTGCAAACAGTTGGGCAGCAAAAAGCCAGCACTTTACCCGGGTTTTCACACTGGAACCCGCCTTCGCCAGTGTTTTATTCAGTTAGTCCTACAACCTACCGGACCACATGGCCATCACAGGCCAAACAGCATCTCCACCGTCATTAGACCCAGCCTCTGTACATGCAGACTCAGGTAGTGAAAACAACCAACCCTGGCTCATAACCGCCACGACAAAAAGGCCCAAGACAGTCTGTCTGCAGACGCTTCTCCACTGTCAGGCCCCCTGGAAAACATATGCCGTAACAGTTTATGTCAGTAATGGGCCAAACCTTTGTTGTTCGCCTGACAACATTTAATGTTGACTAAAAATATTCTTCATTAGGGCTCAGGTTAGGGTTAGAGGGTAAAGGCAAGGGTTAGGGTTAGGTGAGAGACTCACTCTCAGTGACCTCCCCATCTGGGCCAAAACCTCTACGGCTGAAATGTAGGAACAAGGAAATGCCTGAACCCTGACATGTCACTCTTACTCCACACACCACTATGCGTCAAACTTAATCACAGCAGGAGCCGAATTCTGAATTTGGACTGAAAAGGGTGCACATTTAACCAGAAACTGTCAACCTCATTTTCACCAGCAATGAATTATGGGGGGGGGGGCCTTAGCATTGATGATGATGATGATTGATTCCAAGTTTAAAGGCTCAAAATCTGAGATAAAAATTCAACCTTATTAGCTTAAAAGTTTAAAACATGGCATTAATAGTCAAAATAATGTTTTTGAAAGAAAAATATATATTAGAAAGTTGAAATCATGATTTTCAAAAGTCAAAATATTACTTAACATTTAAAATTACGGATCTAAAAGGTCAAATTCTCAGATTAAAGTCAAAGTAAGCGGTCAAAAAGATAAAAAGGTGAGGAAAAAACACAAAATCATGAGTTTACAAGGTTAAAGTATTACTTAAAAATTTAAAATTGAGGATCTAAAAGGTCAAAAAATAAGATAAAAGTCAAAATTGTGAATTAAAAAGGTCAAAATAAAAAGTCAAAACCATAAATTTGCATCATAAATATGAGATGCAAAATTAAGAATATGAAATGAAAACAGAAATGTATTTTCCCACATTCTTGACTTTTTATCTAATTGTTTGAATTTTTGACCTTTTCTGATGTTTATGGTTTAACAAGGATATTTTAAGTCATCATGGTTAGGTTAACATTTTTAAACTGGAGGAAATCTGCAGACCTCAAATCAGAAGGCCAGTTATAATGAAAATATGATATAATCTAGTGGGCCGGGTGTAAGTGTGCCACGGGCCGGATTTGGCCCCCGGGCCTTGAGTTTGACACCCCTGCTCTTGAGTCTGCAAAGCAGGTCCATCTCACACAGTCAAAAGCAGTTTATAGGAGCGACAGAAGTGTGAATCAGGTAACACTGTGGCATTTAATGTAGAGTGGTGCTTCTAATTATAATTAGTGGAGGGCCTACGTAGGTTCAAACTCAGCAAAGAAGAAAGAGTCAGGGTTAGGGTCAGGTTTAGGGTTGGGTTACTTTTAAGTGAACAAGCAATGAACTAAGAGAACATGAGATAAAAGGGTATGAGAGGAGAAGGTGTGATAGAAGAGCGTATGAGTCATGACACAAGAGGTCTTAACTTTTTGTAACCTGTGTCTCTTCTTCTCGTTGTTGTTGGTTAATGCTATTAATTCTGTAAAAACAATGATCTCATGTCATATTTAATGTTTTTCTAATTTTCTTTAGCAAATAATTCCAAATCTGTCAAAATGCTATTCAGGAAAATTGAAAATCAAGTTTTGTTTATTCAGGACAAGACCCCATTAGCAGTAGCTAAAGCATGAGGTTGGTTTGTAGCTAACACTAACGTTGCAAGGAATGCCAGCTGTCGTCCTTTTTGCGGGTTAACCCTTTGGGTGCCACAGTTTTTTCAAGAAAATATTCAATTTTAATATCAAGATTTCAGAAGGCAGGAGCTTAAAGGGGGTTAGAGATAAAGGCATACTGTAAATGAGAAAAATCTTCAGTATGACCCAAAGTTTGTGATGGGAATAAATTCACTCATCTAATTTGCAAATTCTGACGTCACCAGGCGGCCTTCACCGCCACGCCTTCTACCACATCTGCCCCTACCTCCACTGTGTTTTTTATTCCCGCTACTTCCGTCAATATTCGTGTTTTGACCACCCCTGCAACCGCCACCATGTCCCCACCCTGGACACGGTGAGGAAAAGCATCGGCTTCGGTATGTGCTGCTTGTGGACTCTCATGGCACACAGACTCACGGTGGCTGCTCACAGACGCACAGCAGTTTCGGTGTCACCGGACGACCGGACGTCGTGTATTGACCACCCCTGAAACACCCACCATGTCCCCTCATCGGCATTCGCCGATTACTCCCACCCCGGCCACGGTGAGGAAAAGCATTGGCTTCAGTATGTGCTGCTTGTGGACTCTCATGGCGCATGGAGTCGCTGTGGCTCAGACACACCGGCAGCCTCGGTCTCACCAGACGACTGAACGTCATCATCAGAGGGGTAAATAATTCTCTGTTCCTCCCGGCATTGTGAGTATTCTCGCTACAATTCGCTCTCTTTCTCTCTTTTACGTACCGACTACAACCACTTCTAACACATCCTCGTTTCCTCGACTGGCGGTGCGTCTTCAAACTCTCTCTCTACAAAACATTGAACAGAAACACGCCCACAAATGCTGCTGGGATTGAAGTCACTCATGTCTGCCATCTCCTGGTGTAAAGTAGTAACAACATATTTGCAGCTACAGCCTGTTTAATTCAGCAATGTTGCTTGTCGCATTTTGCACTTAAAGAGTTAACGTTCATGTTCTTGTGCTAAATGTTGTTGATGGGTGCTATTGCCTTATTTGAATTTAACCTGACAGAGCTTATGTACAATTTTATCCTTTTCTTCCAGATGAAAATAGAGCTAAACTGCACTGTTCCTACAAGATGCTATCGCTGCTACCAGTTAAATGTTGTTTACATTCAGTAGCATAGAAGTAGCCATTAACTGGAGCTACAGTTTTGGGACGCTGCAACTAATTTGGACAGTTTAACTGGGATTGCAAACCTGAACTAATAGAAGATATAAAGAATTAGTTTAACTGATGTTTATTCTGGTGCTAACTACAGAGAAACTGTTTAGCTGACCAATTACAGGAAGCCCTAATCATATTATATTTCAAGCAGAATCTTTGACATTTATTTTTAAAGTTTCTCATGAACTTCACCAAAGCTTACCCTTTAAGAAGTTTTGTGAAATGGAAAGGAAAGTAAGACTTCACTTTGTTGGAGTGTTCCCTGTGACAAATGTTCTCCATTTATTTCAGAGAGAATATAAAGAGCAGAGGTTCTTCATACGACTTTATCTTTGAGGCTGCCAAAACATTTCTGCGATAAAAGAGGCACGCTTTGTGAACAAAAGGAGGCAAATGGCTGTGCAGTTGCACATAATATTTTCTTTCTGCTAAGTATATTAGAACCTCTGCACCTTAAACTCCAAAAGAAAATAACTCATTTAATGCACTCAATTTTAGAGAGTAAGTAGCAAAGTCTGATAAAGTGTTCCCGAAAGACTTTACAGGAATAAGCCCATAAATTTGCTCCATGCTTTTATTTATTTATTTCCTGCCAGCCTAAAAAAAGATGTTGTCTGCGTGCTGTTGACCCGGATAAAGCTGAAAGTTAATATTTTCACTATGAGGCCTTGCCATGGGCTTACTTACAGGAGTCTCATGGGTGAGTAAAGGGTTTATATAATTCAGGGATATGTAACTTTGATGTAAGTGGGCAGGATAAAAGTTTGTGGTCAGACAGCGCTGAGAGGAAAAGTCTGCCTGCACGTGTGCTCTTAAAGTGACATACGGCTCATATGGAGCTACATGTGATGTAATGAGGGTGTAAGACAGCTAGGATAATTACTGTATAAATCAGCCGCTGAAATATTGACGAGGTTGGGGACTTTCAGTGAGGTTTGTGCCCCGGTGTCGCTGTCATTTCAGATGATCGGCCTTTCGTTCTCTCTGCCGCTGGGGACTCTCTGTCAGGACAGTTCTGTGCGGCTGAGACTGGCCCTGCAATTCACGATACAGAGAGGCTTTTTATTAAATTAACTTTGTGCTTTTACTTTGAGGGCTGAAGTAGAACAGGATGTTCTGGTTTCTTGCCTTATTCCTTTAAATTAAAGTCAAGACTTTCAAAACACCTAAAGTAATGTTCAGTGTTCTGGGACAAGCAATTAGGGACAGTTAGACAAAGATTTGATGTGTATTTTCATGCATTTTTCTCCCATTTTGAGTGTTTTGGTCTTTGTGGGACTGATGATAATGCTGAAAGCACAACATGAGCCCTGTCTCTGAAGATGTTTAAGGCTTGCATGTAGGCAAAAGTGACCAGTCAACACTTCGAGAAGACAATGAGCAACTCTTCCATATCTGGTTAAAATTTACAGTATGATGAACTAAAATT
Organism: Cheilinus undulatus; assembly: GCF_018320785.1. Lineage (NCBI taxonomy): Eukaryota > Metazoa > Chordata > Actinopteri > Labriformes > Labridae > Cheilinus > Cheilinus undulatus. The sequence goes on along the minus strand of NC_054882.1, from coordinate 7,026,998 downwards.
TCCATTCTTCTTAGACAGTGAATAACTAACTGCTTTTCCAAAACAATAATAATAACAAGAACTTTCTTCAGAAAGCATCTTTCAAACCTGGAGAAACAAGGCGACTCACAGGCAGACAGTCAGCACAGAGATGTGGACAATAAGATTTTCAAATCCACAATAGATTAAATGAATCAAAGTTAAAATGAGAATAATAATGTACAGTAACTACAAGTAACACATTGGCTTAGAGGAGGCCCTAACAGCTAATCTGAGATCCACTGACAGGGAGTTCCCAACCTTGGGGCCCAAACAGCGTTAAGGCTTTAAATACTAGTAATTAGATTTTAAGTTTAACCTCAAAGAAACTGCTAACCTGCGAAGGTCAGCAAGAATGTGCAAATATTCTGGAATTGCTCAAATGCCATACAGCAGCACCTGAACCAAGAAATAAATGTGCTGTTTACTACTAGTTAATCAACAACACATTAGCAAATTTACTAGCTAAGAAACAAGTAGCTAGACCAGAACCAGATTGGTCTTATAACTAAGAAAGTAAAGAGTTACTAAATGATAGCTAACTATGATCACACTGGCATAAGCACTGACTAATAAATGAGTAACTACTGCTAGTAAACCAACACCAAACTGGAATTATCATTAGCAAAGAAATAAATAACTAGCAGCTAACTAAGCAACAATAATGTGGCATGTTTTTATGGTTACAAATGGGTATGAAGCTACTACTTATCCACAACAAATTAACAGAAATACAGGCAAAAAAATGAGTAGCTAACTGCTAGGTAACAGACACTCCATGGCTTAATTACTACCTAACATTTGATTAGCTAACTGCTGGTAAACCATTGTCACACTGGCATAACTAGTAGCCAACAATGTGGTTGCTAACTTCTAGTTAATCAATGCCAAAACGGCATAATTATGTGCTAAATATTGAGCAGTTAACTGCTAGATAACCAGACCACACTCTGCCATAGTTACTATCTAACAACTTAGTAGCTAGCTGCTAGTAAGCTAACACTACTTGGCATAACTTCTAGTTGGAAATTGAGTTGCTAACCCCTGGTAAACAAACATTACTCTGTCACAACTCACAGGTAACAACTGAGTAAGAAAATGCTAGTTAACCAACACCACATTTGCACAAATACTAGCCAACAAAGGAGTAGCAACTGCAGGCAAACAAACACCACATTGGCATAATTGCTAGGTTACAACTGACAAGGTTAGCTGCTAATCAACCAACACCATATTGGCATAATTACTAGCTAACAATTAAGTAGCTAACTATTGATTAACTTAGACTCCATTGTCCTAATTCTTGGCTAACAATTGAGAAGCTAGCTGCTTATCAACCAACACCACAGTGGCATTATTACTAGGTACCAATTGTCTAGTTAGCTGCTAATTAACCACCAGTACACTGGTATAATTTGTAGCTTATAAATTAGTAGTTAGCTGCTAATTAACCTACACCACACTGGAATAATTTCTAGCTAACAATTAAGTAGCTAACTTCCAAGTAACCAGCGATATATTGGCATGTTTACTGAGTACTGAATAGGTTTTTAACTATAAGTAACTAACATCATTATCACGGCAATATTATAGGGCAACAAAAGAGTAGGCTAACTAATTGCAATTTAACTTGCCTAAATTCTAGCTAACAAATGAGGAGTGATAGCTGAGTTGATTAACTGTTACTCAACTAAAATCCCATTGGCACATTTGCCTGTTAACAAATGAGCGCCTATCTGTTATTAAAGGGACACCAAACTTGCATAACTTGTAGATAACAAATAAGTAAATAACACCAAATTGGCAAATAATTGCTGGTTAACCAACATCAATATGACCTTTTTTTTTTTATAAGGTAAAAAATGAGTAACAAAGGGCAATTTAACCAAGGAGTGAATCTCAACATAAGTCAGTTTTTCACCCCCCTATGAAAATATCGGCTTGGTAACATACAGCTTGTCCCATGCCCCCATCTTAGATGATACCAGCTAAACTGTAAGCAGCAGCTACACACACATTTGGAGTCATGCCTGGTAGCTTTTACCAAACAATCCAGTACTCGATCTTTTTATGGATCTGTTGTGGTCTTAGCCAACTTTTTGATAGAAATATGTAGCACCTCACTCGACAGACTTCCCCACCAATCCTCACAGGAATCTGTGTCCCTTAAGTGATTAAACGTCCTTGTATGTAAAACAACCAGTGGCTAACTTTCAGTGCTGGGTTTATTGAGACTCTCCTTATAAACAACTTCTTACTTCTGTAGCTTGTAACTAGGTTAATGAGAGTGCTGAGATTGGCCCAAAATAGTAAGCAAGGGGCTGTAAGACAGACAGTACAAGCTGGAGAATGCTGAACAGCTCTGCAGATCTGAGGGGACACTTTTTAGGATGGGTCCGACTCCATCGTAAGCTGAAAATCTTTTGGATGGTTAGGTCAAAAACCCCTCCAGACCCTCTTCTTGATCCTTTTCACTTTCACTGTCCAGCAGTTCTATACCTCATGAACAGCACATCCATCCAAACCAAAAGAACAGAAATGAACACGAATAAATAGATAAACATGTAAAAAGTGATTAATATGAGGACAATTATGGAGGAATGTTCTATTACAGGGATGGCCACAGTGCTGTCGTCATAGTGAGAGTCATTTTGGGTCATTTTTGGGTCTTTTCATCTGTGTTATTGGTTTTCAACAACTTGGAAATGGGATGAGATTTGACTCCCACATGTTTAAAGTTTCCATCAACCGGCTGAAAGCAGCCTTGACAAAACGCCTGTAAGCTCAGAGCGATCATATGCAGAGAAAAGGTGAAATGAAATCAAAATAGCTATGGATTTATATTTCAAGGTAAGAACAAACACGCCTTGGACAAATACATTTTCAGCCTGCTTGAGTTTCATGATGAATTCAAAATACCTCAGCTTAGAAATCATTCTTCAAATTTCAGAGGGGGGAAATTTGTCCCTTGAATTTGTATGGGCACGGCACGGTTAGCGAAACTCGGTGAACTGAGTGCAAAAAATGTGATCAGTTTCACCCCTGTGGGTTTTTAAGGCCTGCTTGAAATAAATGTGATACAGGGAGAATCCATTGACCACAGCCTGCAGCGAAAAAGGCTTTTACAACGTGCAAGAAGTCTGCTGGCACCACTTTCCGTCCCTGAAATAGCTGGAATAAAATCAGCCCATTTAGAATGCACAGATGCTCAATATCAACAATCATTCTGCCGTTTAAAATCCTTTCCCAATATGGCCTCGTAAATACCGTCATCTACCCCTCCTTCCTTCATGCTATTCTTTCCTTGACACAAAACAATATCGACCGTGTGCTATCGACGCCGCCTGGTCCCAAATCTGAGCAGGAGACAGACTTGTGCTGCTGCCAAAGCAATTAAAACTCCAGTGAGACCTTGGACGGTTTGTCTTTACAGAGAGGGGGTATCAATACAAACAGCAGGAGCAGAAAAAGTTCATAAAAAAGAGTAAGACAGTGAGAGTAAAGGGGCGTAATCGCGCACTGACGTGCCTCTAAAGAGCTATCTTTTCTTGAGAGCATGCCAAGCTTGTGCCGTGGGGCACTTGGGTTTAAAGGCTGGCACTGAGGCTCTGCTCATATCTAACAACTCCCAGCATATGTCTGCCGTCTCCAGAGGTACAGGATCTCATTGCTGAACTCTTTTAAAGGTGCTTACAATACACCTGGGTCGATGTAATGATGCACAGAGCTATTGTTTGAACGTTTCAATCACATAATGTCGCAAGCGAAGCCGAGGCGAGCTGCAGAGCGAGCGTTCATTCTTTATTGATCTGAGTTGTCCCTGCAAAGAGGCACTCATGGGAGCCTGGGGCTCATTAATCAAGCTGACAGTCAGAGTGACACACGAGGCTGAGGCAGCACTGGGACGCAGCTATGAACACCTTTTCTTCTTCTGTCCCTGTCGTCATTCTCACAGGTACAAGACATGACGAGGCTCAGTGTGATGACAGTTTACAGAGCACCTATTTCTCTCTCTGTCTCTCTTTTTCCTTTCTTTTACCTGAAATCAGTCCTGAAATCCCCGTATGGATTCATTATCCTTCCTAACAGAAATTCATCAAGTCTGGTCTGCAGAATCTAGAGTTTGGTAAGGACTGACAAGACTCAGAAAACTTGACAACAAAAGTAAATATACTCTCTAATCTGTCTATGTCTTTAACATGATTCCACACTTAGTTATTAGGCTGAGGTGCCCTTTCTTGGAGGTGTTTAAGCTGCTACGGAGATCTGATGCACTCCAGAAAAGTGGACTGATTCCACCTTGAAGGAAACTTTTAAAAGAGAGCAATCCACTGAAAACAATCTTTTTTTTGTCTCCACAAGGGATCTAAATTTAGACAACACATTTTGTAACACCCATGCTCACTGATGCACAAAAAACCCCAAATCCTGTCGCACACATGCCAGTGGTTGGTGATGAGACTTTGCACATGTGCAAATGCTCTTCCATTCACTGAGCGGGGCGGTGCAAATATACAAAAGTGTTTGTGTTGACAGACGGTGAGGTGGGGTTTCTACTACAAAGCGAGTAAATTTGACAAAAATATTGACAGGGATTGATCAGCACAAACAGAACACAAGACTCCACCAAGGACTGGTTTAGGGCCCAGAATGAGGCCCTCTCTCTTTTACTGACAGCAATCATAGTGAGGGAACAAAATATTCTGAAACATCTTTCTAATAAAGTGAGAGAACACGAGGACAGACCCAAATATGAAATATAGATATTCCATCCATTCTCTACACCGCTCATCCCGGGGTGTGGGACCTATGCAAGCTGTCATTGAGTGAGATGCAGGGTACACATTGGACTGGTTACCAGTCAATCACAGGGTTGACATACAGAGACAACCCGGCATGCTCGCACTCACACCTACGGGCAATCTAGAGCCAGTTAACCTAACAAGCATATTTTTGGCAGCAGGAGGAGCCATAGCACCTAGAGAACATGCAAACTCTACATAGAAAGGACCTGACTGAGAAGCGAACCAGGAACCTTCTTGCTATGAGACACCAGTGCTATCTCCTGCGCTGTCGTGCAGCCTGAATCTGTTTTAATAAGGAGTGAAAGATCCACAATGAAGTACTGGCATTTCCTCATGTTTATTACAAATATAAGACCATAGTCTTTTGCAGGGGTTCCCAAACTTTTTCAGCCCATGATCCCCAAAATTAACCTGATATGCCAGATGGATGTATTTCACACATCCATCTGGTGAACCTCTCATAGACAGCGTTTGGGAAAGGGCAGAGCCTTTGAAAAAAACTTGGAGGGTGATTGGATTAACGTTCTGTCTGTCAGATCTTTACAGGCCAATCAGAGCAACAAAACACGTGACATAGCTTCTACCGAGGAGTAAACTCATGACGTGAACCATGGCGACTGTAGACATGTCAGTACACGACTTTTGTCCTTTTTAAGAAGAAAACAATTCAATGCTGTTCTTCTTTTAACGAAGAAATGTCGTGAAGTTCTGATAAAACCGACGCCTTAGCAGCATCCACGCTAATCTCTTCCACCATAATTGCACCGGCCTCTTGTTGCTGCTTGCTTACGTTACGACTCCGCTGCGCCTGAAAGTACTGCCCCTCGTCGCTGATTGGTCCTGTCACTTTCTAACCGGGCCCAGATGGTTCAGATGGGAGCTTTGCAAGATGGATTCTCCAGTGAGAAACATGCAAATCCATCTGCTTTGCAGGGTTACCCCAAAATAACATCACCAGAAACCAGAGAACTCCAACGTCCCAGCATGTGGCGAACACATATGATGTTGCAAAAGGCAACAATCATTTAAAGGATATCCAGGCACAAATCTGACTTTATAACTTCTGTTTTAATTTAAATTCAAGTAATTTAAGTCTGTTTTTACAAAAATTGATAAATTCTAACACTTCAAATTATTTAAAATTTCTCTTTGCTTTTTGGAAAGCATCCCACAATCCCTTTGGAGTTGGAAGCATAGCATTGTCCAAATTGTCTTGGTGTGCTGAAGCATTAACACTGGCCTTTATTGGAAATAAGGGGCCTAAACCAAACCCTGAAAAACAGCCCCATACCATTATCCCTCCACCAAACTTCACAGTTAACACAATGCAGTCAGGCAGGTGACACTCTCCTGGAATCCACCAAACCCAGACGTGTGTTTTTTCAGTCCAGAGCACATTTCCATCACTCCATTATGATGCTTGGCATCGGACTTGGTGATGTGAGGCTTGCATACAGCTGCTCGGCCATGCAAACCCATTCATAAAGCTTCCGGCACACAGTTTCTGTGCTTACATCAGGGCCAATGGAAGTTCAGAACTCTTCAGCTATGGAATCAGCAGAACGTTGGTGACTTTTGGGGACCATAGCAGTCTATGAACCCGCTCCATGATTAAACATGGTCTTCTGCTTTGTGGCTGAGTTGCTGTTACTCCTAAATGCTTCAACTTTCTAACTTTTCTTTTCCTACAGCTGGCTGTGTGATATCCAGCAGGGATGACATTTCCTGAGCCGTCTTGAAGTCACTGAGCTCCTCAGAACCACCCCTTTAGAATCTCAAATGTTTGAACATGGAGACTACATGGCTAGGTGCTTGATTTCTGACTGCAACACCTGAATTCAATCATTTCCAGGTGTGGCCAAATACTTTTGTCCATATAGTTTAAGTTGGGACTTATTTCTCTCATTGAATTTGCTTTAAAAAGAATGTGAACACCTTCTTATCAGTGTCTTTTTCTTAATTTGCCAACCACTGGGGCGGCTGGTGAGGGTGAAGAGGCTTAGTACAAACTCTCCTCCTAAAGGAGACAGAAGTGGCTGCTGGGAAATTGGTGACACAAACAAACTGCCTCAGTTCATCATGCTAACCTTCTTCCTGTCATTTTAATACGTTAAAGTGCCACTGATCCACAAACAAAAAGACACACAAACAAACAAAGACTGTCCTTAGCTGATGTCACCATGTGCCACCCTCCCCTTGTTCCCTTTCTTGTCATTTTTATGCTCCGTCACTTTTTCCCCTTTCCTCTTAGATGCACTTTGTGACAAACCTGCTTGTTAAAAGCACTTTATAAATAGCTCTGACTCGACTCGACTCGGTGAGGAAGTCGCCAACATGCAGGGACATTGCTGGCTGTCACCGCAGCTGCGGAGAGAAAGTTTGGAAACCAGCCACGCACTTTTCTGCTGCTATCTAAAGCCTCGAGAGGCTGCAATAAAAACAATGTCAAGAGCACGGCTACAGAAATCCCTGCAGCATCCAGGGTCGGCGCTCTGAGGGGGAAATATAAGTGAAGATTCAGGGATGAAGAGTTCAGCACTTGTGGTAAACTTTGATGCACATGCTTATAAATAAAGAACGAGAATGAAAGGCCTTCTAGTCTATTTTTGAGGACATATTTGCTCAAGGGTGGATAGAAAGTGTAACTAAAGACTGGTTAAGTTAAATAGGAGGATATTTACAGCACATGCATGTCTCTATATTAAAGGATGAGCCAGCTAACTGTTGAACCATACCAGGATAATTAGTGACGGAGAATTCCCCAGAAAAAGCATGCCGTTTCATGCTGAGCTAATTATGTTTATCTTGCTGGTATAATTACTTTTAATTCCTCTTGGTCTTAAAAAATAAATGCACAAGCATATCCAATTCCCCGGCAGAAACGCTTTTCTTAACATGGCGGCACAGTGGAGAATCTCGTTCATAGTCTCCAGAGAGAGAAGTCATTATAACCGAGCGTCGTCCTGCTTGTTTATTTCTAACCATCCATGGCACAATGGAGCCCCTGCAATGCAGAAACACTAGAATCCAGGACTAAAATAGGTGGTTTTGTGGCGGTATTGATGCCTTGTCATGTTTCATTCCCTTTTCCCATCTGTTTACAATATGACAATAAGGAGATTGTGTTCTGTCATGGTATCCGCCGCATCATGTTCCTCTGAGTCACAATCTGGAAGAATAAGACAAAAAAAAGAAGGATCCCAAATCTTAGCCTCCAGAAATGTACAGATTGAAAACCAGGGCACAGACTTTATGTCTCATTCAGGCTGGGATATTTGTGGAGCGGGGATGCTGCACGCCGCAGCAGCAGAAACAGACACTGGAGCTGCACAGGTGTGCACAGGTGATGCTCACAGTATCAATAAAGTGATGATGATTTACAGCAGCTGTCAGTCTGTTGGCAGTTCAGACAACACAGAGCCAATTAGGAGGGAGTCAACAGTGCCAAAGTGATGTGGTGTGAGGGAACAGTTGTATGTCTGACTTGTTTGCAACATTTATTGTTTGTTCCTTCACATGAACCTCAGTGTTTATTGATCTGCTTCAACATGTTAGCAGAGTGGAAGTTTGAACCAAGGAAGAAGTTTGCTTTGTTAGAAAGTTGGACTCTGCTCTAAAAATGCCCTGATTGATCTGGGACTGATCATCACAGGCCGATCGTTGCTCAACGTTTGTGATAAGAGATGAACCGTTTGGTGTACTGTACTTGTCAAGTTTAACTGAAGGCTCTCATAAAGTATGAAGCAGTTCAATCAGCTTGAGCTAAAATACAACAGCCAAAGCTGCCAGCCTGAACGCAGCTCTGTCATTCATTCTTTAAAAGATCACTTCAAGTGGTAACACTTTTTTGTTAGATCAACTCAAATATTTACTTGAGTTACTCGAGTTACTCAATTTACTCAAACATTCATGCCAACAGAGGTAGGAAAGGTGCACGCAGAACCAGGAAGTCTTCTTCCATCATGTTTAAGATGTCATCTGTTGTGTATTCTGGTTGCACCCCACAGGTGGGACTTCTCTAACTGAGTCAATAACTTCGCTCAAGGTGCAAAAGTGTCTAATGCCCACAGGCATTCTGGGAAAACTCTGCAAATCACCGGAAGAGTATCAAATAATCACAATACCTACAGATACTCAACAAATACTCACTCAAAGTATGTTATCCCTTGTGTATTGTGGTTGCTGGCCACAGTTGGGACTTCTCTAACTTAGTCAGTGACTTCACTCATGGTGCAAAAGTGTCGAATGCCCACAGGCATTCTGGGAAAACTCTGCAGATTACAGGATGATTGTCAAATAAGTACAATAACAAAAAATACCCAACTAATACTCAAAAGAGTGTCATCCATTGTGTATTGTGGTTGCTCCCCATAGGTGGGACTTCTCCAACTGAGTCAATAACTTCGCTCAGGGTGCAACAGTGTCTAATGCCCACAGGCATCATGGGAAAACTCTGCAGATTATGGGATGATTCTCAAATAAGCACAATACCAAAAAATACTCAAAAACAGTCAAAAGTCCGTCATCTGTTGTGTATTATGGTTGCTCCCCACTGTTGGGGCTTTTTAACTGAGTCAGTAACTTCACCCAGGGTGCAAAAGTGTCGAATGCCAACAAGCATTCTGGGAAATCGTTGCAGATTTAGCAAATACCTAGGCAAACCTGGTGTGCTTTACCTGAGCTCATAGTTCTACATTAAAGGAACAACTCACAATTTAAAGTTAAAATAGCCCAGAAAAGTTAACTACCACCAGTAAAGTACAAAACCGGATTTGATTCATGCAAACAATCACACCACTTCAACAAACACTCAAATACACTTTTAAGAGTCAGCAGAAACAGCAGCACACCGCCTGAAGCAGCCATGTTGAAATCTCCCAAACCTTGTTGTAAGCCTTTATATTGAAAATAATAATCCAATGTTGAAATAAAAGGTAAAAGGTAAAAGCATGTTGTTGACTAATTAAGCATGGTTTCTGTGCTCCTTTTATCGGGGTATGCTGCCACCTGTTGGAAGTCCCTATATACTACAATGCTAAGTAGACTGACCAAATGCTAAACCAGCTGCTGTATCCAAACAAAACGTAGCCAACGTCTGCCAATTCAGGCAGAAAAACTGCTTGATCTGGACATCCCTATTCTCAAAGCATCAAAGCATTATAAGAGGTCCTCAGGTGGGCTGACTTATAGGTATGAGGTATTTAGACCTTTAACAATGCCTCTCTGATCTTTCCGTCCATCAATAAAGTTCACCATTTTAGACAGGAGCATCCAAAAGGGTTTTTGAAGAGACAGCACTTTATTTTTTTAGTAATTGCAAGCAAAAAAGTTTCTCCACACAGGAAACTCCTCAGGAAGTCTTTCCCATGGGCTCCAAAAATAAAAAATCACTGGGGCTTCCCACAGCAAGTTAGCACAGCCCTGATGAATAATGCAAATTTATAAAGCCTATGCGTCACCCCAGCACCCAAACTTCTTAGAATACTAAACATCCTGACAGCCAGATATTAGCTCCCTGCGTACCTAATGTGAACTCTTATCTTAACCAAAGCACGCAAACATGAATGAGCTGTTTGTGTGAATTTCACATCACCCGTAGCACTCTGAAAAACGCCATTCTCAGGGGCCCCCCAATGCCAACTTGCCAAGGCGCCTGGGGTCCCTGATGCCTTCCATAACGTTTCAGGACAAACCCTTATCAGTCCAGCACAAACAGTTCTGCTGGGTAAACATGTTTACAAAGTGATGATCTCTGATGAAATATGCTCTCCTGATTCCTCTACGCTGGTAAACATGTTTTCTCACCTAAGACGCTTCATATTTCCTCTCAGTTTTCTTCCACACGTAAACAAGTCGGCTTCATTTTTTTTCTCAAATCGGAGATTTGAACACCGTAGACCTGATGCCACCCGATTCTCGCCTGGCAGCGTAGCCACGGTGATGTATCAACAGATGTCAGACAATATAGGCGTCATAGTTACGGCAGGAGAAAAGCACACTCTGCTCCCATCAAAACTGAGAGTGCAGCACTTGACCTTGTCCAATCCAATCACAGAGGCCCTGTAGCCTCCATCATGCGGTGTGTCTATTGTCATTGGCTTGATAAGCCCGTGATGTGCACAGAGGAAACCTGCAGCCACACTGCAGGGAGAGAGGAGAGTATGGGATACATACAGTCCAGCACGCAGCTCCCTCTGCCATCAGCCTCTAAAAAGGGAGAAAATTCCCTAAAAATACCAAAAAAGTTTTGGAATCTCCTAAAATTTCATAGATGAACACTAGGGCTACCAAGACATTTATGTAGGAAATCAGTGTGGTGTGTTTTAGCGCCCAACAAAGATCTCTGAGTGCAACTGCAATGACTTTAACATGTATAGTGATGTTACCTCAATCCCCTAGACAATGTGCTTTTGCTGATATGTTTGCAAACAGTTTGCATTAAATTCAAATTCATTCAATCTGAAATAGGTTTCCAAGGTTTCAAACTTTTATGGATTTATTTAGTGTTTAGATGTCTAACCATTTGTCTACCTGGACTATGCTTCAAAGGCTCTCTAGGTTCTTCTGGATCTTTGTTTTGGATGGTCTGCTGTCGTGGACCTGCCGACTCAACTACTCCAACTATTAATATGCCCTACATCTCTGTCTTCTGTCTTCCCAGATCTCTCCCCTTTTTCTGCATCTCCCTCTTCTCCTTTTGTGCATCTTCCCTTTTTCTTTTTCTTCAACTCCCTCTCTTTCAGAAACTACTTTTTTTCTACATCTCTTGCTTCTCTCTTTTCACATTTCCCTTCACTCTTTCTGCATCTCCCTCTTCAATCTTTTATCTTTCTGCATCTCCCTCTTTTATCTTTCTGCATCTCTCTCTTCACTCTTTCTGCATCTCCCTCTTCAATCTTTTATCTTTCTGCATCTCCCTCTTTTATCTTTCTGCACCTACCTCTCCACTCTTTCTGCATCTACCTCTCCACTCTTTCTACATCTTCCTCTTCTCTCTTTCTGCATCTACCTCTCCACTCTTTCTGCATCTTCCTCTTTTATTGTTCTGCGTCTCCCTCTTCACTCTTATCTTTTGGCATCTACCTCTTCATTCTTTCTGCATCTCCCTCTTCTCTCCTTCTGCATGTCACTCTTTATCTTTCTGCATCTCCCTCTTTTGTCTTTCTGTATCTCGCTCTTTTATCTTTCTGCATCTACCTCTTCACTCTTTTATCTTTTGGCATCTACCTCTTCTCTCTTTTTGTGTCTTCATCTTCACTCTTTTATCTTTCTGCATCTACAACTTCTCTCTTTTTGCATCTACCTCTTGAATCTTTTATCTTTCTGCTTCTACCTCTTCTTTTTTTCTGCATCTACCTCTTCACTCTTATCTTTCTGCACCTCCCTCTTTTATCTTTCTGTATCTCCCTCTTCACTCTTTCTGCATCTACCTCTTCACTCGTCCCTCCTTCTGCATCTCCCTCTTCATTTTTCTGCATCTACCTCTTCACTCTTTTATCTTTCTGCATCTGCCTCCTCTCTTTCTGCACCTACTTCTCCACTCTTTTTGCATCTACCCCTTTTATTGTTCTGCATCTACCTCTCCACTCTTTCTACATCTTCCTTTTTTATTTTTCTGCATCTCCCTCTTCTCTCCTTCTGCATGTCACTCTTTATCTTTCTGCATCTCCCTCTTTTATCTTTCTGCATCTACATCTTCACTCTTTTATCTTTTGGCATCTACCTCTTTTTCCTTTCTGCATTTACCTCTTTGTTCTTTCTGCACTTACATTTTCTCTCCCTCTTTCTGTATCTACCTCTTCATTCTCTCTGCATCTACCCCTTTTTTCTTTCGGCATCTACTTCTTCAGTCTTTCTGCATCAACCTCTCTTTGCTTCCTACATCTACATCTTCTCCCTTTTTGCTTCTACCTCTTCCCTTTTTCTGCATCTACCTCTTCCCTCTTCCTGCACCTCCCTCCTCAGTCTTTCTGCATCTACATCCTCTTTCTCTCTGTAGGATATGAGTCTCTTTGAGGCCATTAAAGAACGTTTTCCTTGCTCTCATGATTTTGCAAAGTGCTGCTCAGTGCTGAACTCATGGTTTTATTTACAGTCTTTACATGTAATCTAAGACAGAATGCAGTCTAGACCTGGCCTCTTTGTAAAGTATCCTGAGATAACCTTTCCTATGAATTGGTGCTGTACAAATAAAGATTTGATTCCAACCTGACGGCCTACTTGCTCTGAATCAAGCTTGTGTTTGCAGCTTCTGAATTAGTTGTACATCATATTGTCCTGTAGGAGATAAAGTTTTGTCCTAAAATGTATTATTCTACATTTTGAGCTTTGCTATCACCCATCCCAACATTTTACCTCATTTATTCTTATGTGCTGATTATGAAAATCAAATGCAAATAAATGCAGTCAGAATGACCACAGGCTATTTTAGCTGTTATAGAGATCCAGCAGTCAAAGTGTGAAGGTAACAAAATGTGCCAGCTGGAGAAAATCTCTTTGAGGTCCATCACACTCTCTGTGTCACTATCGCTGCAGAAATCAGGAGGTGTATGAGGCCAGAGGAAATGACAGTAATGACGGACAGAGCTGCGAGCGTGGAGCACACTGCACAATGTCCAGGTTAATAGCCTTTTTATGGTTTAAGGGGCTCTGTTCCCATGGGGACATTTTATCTGAGAGCCCACAGTTTTCAGCAACACCTCTGTTCAATCTGATTAACAGCACACAAACAGCAGGGACACAAACAGAGAGACACAGTATACTGCAGTCAGTCACACGCTGCTGGCTTTATTAATGCTAATGACGGAGGAGGAATCACTTACTGACTGAACAAAACAGACCTGTTAACATTCTGATTAGAGATTATGCACGATTGGAAATACCTTGTGTAACATCATGCAGTGACAACATCTATCCTAGATTGCTACTTGTCGATAAAGTTGGCCACATCCTCTTTTATTGTCTTTTACCTTCTTTGAGGCAAAAAAACAAAAAACAAACAAAAAAAAAAACACAGGCTTTAGTACAGTAGACTAGCTACCGAGACTCTCTGATAAAATATCATCTATGCATTTTCTACTCCACAGGCTGGCAGAAGGGTACAACAGCTATGCTCACACTCACACCTATGGGCAATTTAGAGCCAACAGTTAACCTAACGAGCATGTCTTTGGACTGTGGGAGGTCGCCATTGTACCGGGAGAAAACCCATGCATGCACAGGGACAACACGGAAACTCAACACCTATTACGAGGTGTGATATCAGATTTGCTTTGACCTGTCCACTGAGCTGTCTGCAGGTTTTAAAGTGAAACTAGAAGTCAAAGGTGCAGCAGAAGCCTTAATTTCCATCACTGTGGGAGCAGGGAGATGCTATGGTGAGTCGTATCTAGAACAGCTACTGCTCTGCTAACGTAGCTTATAATGTTCCTAAATGGACAAAATAGCACACAATCCATGGAATGAATAAGATTTAATAGCCATTTAGGACAGTTTCAGTCATGCCTGCATCCCTCTGAACTTGCAACAAAATTTGTGGAACTAATTTAGCAGAAAAAAGACAGATGCTGAAGATTTCAAAAACATCTATGGAAGACCATTTCTGCTACATTTAAAAAGGAAAATGTGAAAGTTAGAAATTCTAAAAATAAATAAATAAATAAAAAGGATAAGTCACTATTATGAAATAGTCATAATTATGTGCCAAAAAGTCAAACAGAAAGTCATATTAATGAGATAAAAGTCAAAATTTTGCAATAAAAAGTCCATAATTGTAAGATCTAAAGTCAAAATCATGTGATAAGTCATAATTATGAGGCAAAATATCATAATGATAGGATAAAAAGTCAAAATAATGAGATAAAAGTCATAATTATGGGATTAAAAGTCAAAATAATGAGCTAAAAATCTAAATTATGGGATTAAAAGTCATAATAAGAGGATAAAAGTCAAAATAATGGATAAAAAGTCATAATTATAGGATAAAAAGAAAAAATGAGATAAAAAGTCGTAATTATAGGATAAAAAGTCAAAATGATGGGATAAAAAAGTCATAATTATGGGATAAAAAGTCAAAATAATGGGATAAAACTTCAAAATAAGGAGATAAAATTCAAAATTATTGGATTAAAAAGTCAAAATAATGAGATAAAAATTCATAATTTTGAGATACAAAGTCCAAATTATGATAATATTCGAAAATGTGAGAAAAAGTAATGATTATGAGCTTTAAATTTGAAATTATAAGATAAAAAGTCATGATTATAGGATAAAATCAAAATTTTGCAATTAAAAAGTAAAAATAATGAAATAAAAAGTAAGAATAATGAGATTAAAAGTCAAAATTAAGAGCTTAAAAGTCAGAATTATGAAATAAGCAGTCAACATTATGAGATGACATCATCTCTGTTATCTCAAAATTATGACCTTTTTCACATTTATGACTTTTTATCTAATAATTTTGACTTTTTGTCTCATAATCATGATTTTGTATTATCTTATAATTTGACTTTACCTCAAAATTCTGACCTTTTATCTATTAATTTCAACTTTTCATTTCATAAGTATATGTTTTCATCTGATATTCTTAAAATGCTGTAAAATTGTTTAATGGCAGAAGTGAGTAAAAAGGGGCAGAATGAGTGCAAATGGGGCAAAATGAATGAAAAAAGGCTAATAATAGTAGCAAAATTTTGGGGAAAAGTGGTTAAAAAGCTATAACAATAGATACTTTCAACATGAGAAACCATTAATAGTTTGACACATTTTTTCAGCTCCAAAATGAGGGAAGTGTTAGGCAGGATGCTAGCACCAGTGCTACTGATCGGACACACATGCACTGATATCATCGATAAATCACAGCTGAGGAGGTTCATTCTCTGGGCTTAGGGGCCGAGATCATTCTGTGTGCACATTTACTTTTACAGATTTTTAGTGACTTTGATTTCAGCTTAAATTTCAACTAATGACCATGTTTTCATTTTAAATTTAACTAATTGTATGCATATATTTTCATTAAAATGTGTCAAATATATAATTTGAAACATTCTAAAAAATGTTCCCCATGTTTTTAAGGCGCCTGGCGACCCCTCTGTCTGAGTGTCACATTGAGAAGCACTGCTCTAATCACATCACACAGTGTTCATCATCTTTAAAAACATTCCTACTTTTCCGACAAACTCTGCAGTTCAATTAAATCTGTGCAGTTCAGTGGACAAATGCATCTAATGAATAAGGCCTGAGCGAACACAAAAGCAACATTTAATAGCCTCTCTCATAATTAACTGCAGAAAGGATCAGAAACCTCTCTGACACCTTCTTTATCTCCGAGTCCCAGCGGGGAGGCGATATAATCGATAGTGCTTCTGGTCTAGGACTCCCAGAAGCATCACGAGATCATTTTAATCCTGTTAAAAACCCAAGTCTGAGCAAATATTTTTTAACCTTTATTCATTCTGGGACAGTTTGCTTTGCAGACATACTATTTTCCATTAACAACCTACTTTATATTCATACAGTTTCTGGCCATAAATTCATAACAGGGAGCTGCAAAAGGCTTTTACTCTGGGCCTCGGAGCATCGCCGGCTCTGAGACAGCGCTGCCGACAGAGAGGAAAGCGTTAATTATTCAACCTGGGTCAGATTTTTGTATCTTTAAAAATACTTCCAAGCATGAAACTCAGGTATTTTAAAATATTTAACACAGCTCTGACAACACTAAAATACTGAAGATCTGTGAGGAAACACTTGTATTTTATCGCTCGTTCTTAGTTTTCAGATAAGAGATGAGTGTATTTGGCTGTAAGATGAGAAACATGTGGATGTCAGAGTTGAATCTGTTATCAGCAGGACGAGTAAATCTGCAGCCATGCACCGGCCTCATCAAAGCGCCCGCCGCCTGTTGTCAAGACGTTAGATAAAGGACAGGAATGAGTCGACTTGGACTGACATAAAGGAGAGGAATCATGGATAAACCAACATCTCTCACAAAAGTCTGGACAGCTTGGTCGGATTTATAGCCGCACGTCAAACATATCACCCCTATCGAGAGTACTGGGAGATCTTTGCATGAGCGTATGACGACTTCTGCTCAAGTCTGATGCAGCTCTGTGGCACTATCTGATGTGATTTATTGTAATACATCTCTGGCTGCTTCATCTTCCATGCTGCAATGCCATTACTCAGTGCCACATGTATCTGAAGAGCAGGGGGATATAAAACACAATTACAGTGGATTTTCAACGCCTCCATCGGACTGAGGCCCTCGAATTCCTGTAGATCGCCGCATTAGCCGTACAATTACATGCCTATACTGTGCTGTGAGGATTGAAAAACCATACGGCAAATTTCCAGCTAATGCCTGTGCTTAGTCTAAAGGGGGAGAAAGAACACGGTAAAAGAATCCAAAGAGGCACACATTATGGAGTGCAATGACAACAGCAACAAAAGATGGGCACATGCCACCGTCTGTCACTTTTTTGCCCTCTTTGTGCCGTCGTAATTATGGGAAAAAGTGAAAATAAGATAAAAAGTCATACTTATGGGAAAAAGTCAAAATAATAGGATAAAAAAATCATAATCATGCGAAGTCAAAATAATGAGATAAAAAGGGATAATTATGGGATTAAAAGTCAAAATAATGAGTAAAAAGTCATAATTATGGGAAAAAGTCAAAATAATAGGATAAAAAGGCATAATTATGCAGAGAAGTCAAAATAATGAGATAAAAAGGCATAATTATAGGATTAAAACTCAAAATAATGAGATAAAATTCAAAATGATTAGGTAATATTCAAAAAGTGAGAAAACTGTCATATAATGAGCTTAAAAGTTGAAATTATAAGATGAAAAGTCATGATTGTGAGATCAAAGTCAAAATTTTGTGATAAAGAGTGAAGATAATTCGATAAAAGTCAAAATTTTGCAATTAAAAGACAAAATTAAACAATAAAAAGTCAAAAGTAACAGATACAAATCCAAATTATGAGCTAAAATTCAAAATCATGACATCCTAATTCATAATCATATGATATAAGTCATAATTATGAGATAAAAGGTCATTATTATGGGATCAAAAAGCAAAATAATGAGCTAAAAACTCATACTTTTGAGATAAAAAGTCAAAATTATTAGAAAATATTTATAAATGTGAGAAAATTGTCTTTATTATGAGCTTGAAAGTTGAAATTATAAGATGAAAAGTCATGATTGTGAAATAACAGTCAAAATTTTGCAATTAAAAGTCGAAATTATGAGATAAAAAGTCAAAAGTAACAGATACAAAGTCCAAATAGTGATATAAAAAGTCTCAATTATGAAATCTTAAGTCATAATCATGTGACATAAGTCATAATCATGTGATGTAAGTCATAATTATGAGATCAAAGGTCAGAATTATGGGGGAAAAGGGCAAAATAATGAGCTAAAAATTCATAATTTTGAGATAAAAAGTAATATTTAAGAGCTTAAAAGTCAGAATTTGAAATAAGAAGTCAACATTATGAGATGACATAATTTCTGTTATCTCATAATTATGACTTTTTCCACACTTATGACTTTTTATTTTAAAATTTGGACTTTTTATCTCATAATTTTAACTTTTTATCTCATAAATATGTGTTTTCATCCCATAATTTTTAAATTTCCAGCTAATGCCTGAGCTTAGTCTAAAGGGGGAGGAAGAGCACGGTAAAAAGAATCCAAAGAGGCACACATTATGGAGTGCAAAGACAGCAGCAACAAAAGCTGGGCAGATGCCACCAACCGTCGCTTTTTTCTGCCTCTTAAAGAGGGAAGGAACAACTTTTTAAGAGGTTTTCAACTGTTCCACTGCAACTCTTTGTTAAACTTCCTCCTCTACCTCGTCAGACGGAAATCGAGCGCTGCGAGGGGCTCAGGCTCTGCAGCCTCTCAGCTGCCTTCGACGGGTAGACACATTTTTCAATTATGCACACGAGGGAAGGGAATTAGAGACCTAATCCCGGCCTAATCCCCAAACAAACAGATCTATGGCCTCCATTTCCAGCGAAGCCAGCCCCGGCAGCCCCCCTCTACCTCCACCTCCGTCTCCCTCTGGTAAATCTCTGCCCCTCCACTAACCCGGTCAGGGATGGAAGTCCTTTCAGCTCTGATAGTTCCTTAAATTGAGCTTTGCAAGCATTATCCGTGTTTGAATGGTACTCAGACTCAGTTCAAACCTCCACTTGTGACTGGGCTTAGTTTTTCCACTTGCTGTCGATAGTTAAAAAGCGAAGAAAGTACTTGTTGTGCAACTTAACCAATTACAGGTAGTTTATTCAATGTCCAGGGAGGTGGAACCCTGAATTACTTTTCTCTCTGCAGCAAATGAGGACACTTTACAATGAGGAACACAAAAAATGGCATACGACTAACCGCTGGTTAATCTCAAACCTGCTCACCTAGGCCCCCTTAAGGTCCAGAAGTCAGGCCAAGGCTAATTATCACCTCCTCAGCCTTATGGTGCTGTCCCGCTAAATGCATCCATACCATGGAGCTCTGTTCCCACCTGTTCTCACTAGTTTTTTCTTAATTTGAAGTGATTTTTCAGCAAATACTGAAACCATTTAGATGTGTTAACAAAACAGTAAAACAATGTGTCTGTGTCGTGGAGGAATTTTACATAATAAAGGAAAACAAATGCTAGAAAGTGGCTTGCTTCCTGGCCTTTCTGTGGACAGAAAAGCACACAGAAGCTCACAAAATGGACTCAGAGGAGAGGCAAAAGGGCAATCACGCCCTGGTACCCTGAAGGTAACATGATAGAGTGCCTTCTAGGATGTCCTCTGCATGGACAAAATTTGATAAAACGCCTTTTTATTGGGGAAAATTGCACAAAGAACACTCTTTGGGCCTGCTTAGAAGGAAAAAGTTGACAAAGTGCCCTCCTTGGGACTTTATAGTGGCCAAATTTGGCAAAGGTCTCTCTTTGGTCTCCTTTTAGAGGAGACAATTTGGTAAAGTGCCCTCTGCAGTGCTCTTAATATGGAGAAAGTTTCATAAAATTTATTTTTAGCAGGATAAAGTTAATAAAATACATTCCTTGTGCAAATTTGTTCTCATTAGAGCCATCAATAAGGACACATTTCAATAAAATGACTTTTGAGTGGGGAAAATTGGATAAAGGCCATCTTTGGAGCCACTTCAGAGGGTTACATTTGACCAGCTTGCTCTCTTTGGGCCTTCTTAGAAGGCAAAAGTTAACAAAGTGCCCTCTTTGGGACTTCATAGCGCTTAAAATTGGGAAAAGTCCCTCTTTAGAGCCCTTTTGAAGGGGAAAGTTTGGCAAAGTGCCTTCTGTGGTGCCCTTAGTACAGAGAAAATTTCATAACATTTCTTTTTAGCAGGCAAAAGTTAACAAAGCTTCTGCCTTGATGCCTCCTTAGTTATAAAGTTTGAAGTGCCCTCTCTATCGCCTTCTTTGGGGAAGATTTGGTAAAGTACCCTCTTTTTGCCTTTATGAGGAGGGGGCAGGACAGTGGATAGTGTAGGAAATCAGAGAGAGAGAGGCAGGAGTGGTATGGAGGAAAGAAGTCATGGGTTGGATTGCTGCCTGCTTGGAAGAGTAGATGTGATGCAAACCGGTAGCACAAACCCTGCAGAGGCATCATTTAGACAAACGTAACAACAAGAGTCTCTTTGGGAAAGCTGAAAATAGCCTGCAGTTTGGGTAGAAATCTTGATAATTAAACTTGTTAGAAAGGTGAAAAGATGAATTGCTTGGAATCACATGTAGCCAATGACTACTGACTGGTGTTAAAGTAAAATGAGACATTTAAAGGTGCAGTGTTTGTTGTTTTCCATCACTGTGAGAGCAGGAAGACACTAGAGTGAGCAGAACCCAGCTGCAGCCCTGATTAACTGGCTTTACCATGGTGCTTTAAAATGGACAAGATAGCATGCAATTAAAAACATGCATCGGTTAATTTAAGATCTTAGCTGCATGACGGACATGAAAAGGCACGCAACCCCACTGGTTTTTGATCTGCATTCAGCTGAGGGAGGTCATCATTATAGTTAAAGAAAATGAAAAGGCAGAATGTCAGCAACAATCTGTCTTTAAACTCCTCTTTGGCCAAGCGCCTCCTTCCTATTAGGATGTTTTGGTTGTTTAGAATTTAATATGACTTAAAATAGAAAAGCCCCGAGTTATTTTCACGTGTAAGAAATCAAAAAACAAAGAACCAAACTCAATAAACACCAAAAAGATCTCTCCAATCATCCCCATCACACAAACTCCTGATCCAGCATCGATCCATCACACAAACACACTTCGGCCGCCGGCGCTCTACCTTGTTATGATTCTGTCTGTGAGTGATTCCAGCCAATCCAAGGGTGGTCAGATCTCTCTCATTTCCCTCGACTTGTACAAGCAATCGATTCCACTCAGAGACGAAGGCCGCGGCTCATTCCCCCTGCCAGCCCGCTCCTCACTTGGCTCGCCGTATCTCTTTATCACCCTCTGAATGCAGATGGGTTCAGGGGGGTTTGCGAGGAGTGAAGAGAGGGAGACGAAATGCTTTATCTGTGATACACATCAGTGTGAGAGCCCCTGAGAAGATTTGTCTTCAATTAACCAACATGGTGCAGACGATGTTAGCGTTGAGTGGTTTGTTTGTTTGTCTCTATGACTTCTGAATCATGCTGGAGAGTAAAAGCACCATAAACCTATTGAAGTCCACACAGTTTCATGCACATGTGAGCCATTATACATGATACATATCATACATTAAGGCTGACTGAGTGGGACTGGACTTCTCTGACTGTGTGGAAATACAAATGTTAGCTTGAGTTGCTTTGGGAACTTCTCTCGCTGGTGTGTTTGTGGACAAAAGGACATTTGATGCTTTTCGACCGTGCAACAAAAAACAACCAAAGTCACGTCCTTCTTAAACAAAATCCATTTATCTTATAGATTTAGCCAAAGGACAAAGTCTTACAAACATCATTTCTACTGGCATCTTACAATCAATATTCAGATGTAAGAACGTTACTGACCAAGGACAATCCATTAAACAGCATCAAGAACTTCTGCCTGTGTCAGAAATATGAATGTATAGGACCTTTATGCAACACAGCAAGGAATCAACCTCAACCTGACTGTAGAAACCAAGACTGAGACAAAGCTCTAGGCCCCACAGGAAAACTGGAGTGTTGAAACCTCAGTATTAAACATTTCAGAGCAGATTTTTACCTCCATAGTGAATAAAGGTGCCAGTGACTGGGGACCCCCACTGTACCTGAAGGTGGCTGAACACAGCCATGTACATTCAAGAATAGTCATGTGGAGACAAGGGGGGGGAATGGGAGAGCTTTCTGGAGCCCAGCCAAACTGGGGGCCAGCAAAATCATGGTCCACTGTAAAGTTAAGCTGTGGTATTTTATATCTGACCTGAATCATAACCACTCTTATCAAAGAAACAATTTCAATTCATTTATGTAGTAAGTAGCCCTCTTAAAAATGAAAATCCTTTAGTTAAAAACATCTAAAATATGATAAAAAAATATCTAAAATGGGTTAATAATGGCAGAAAATGTGGGAAAGGTGTGGAAATTGGAGTTTAAAAACAGCAGAAATGGGTTAGAAAAGCCAAAAATTAGATAAAATTGGCAAAATAACCAAAAAAAGGCAAAGATGGGCATATTAAATGTTAAAAGAGGATGCAAAAGTGGCTGAAATGGCGTTAAAGTGGCAAAAATAAGTGCAAATTTGATGAAATTGGTCGAAAATTGATATAAACTGGCAAAAAAAGGGTTAGCTGAGGCTGGAAAAGTCGCAGACTGACAAAAATGGGCCTATCAAATTGTGAATTGTGGCTTAAAAAGTGGGAAAAGGGGTTAATAGTGGAAATAATGTGTCAGCAGAGCCAACAATAGGCAGAGAGTTGCAAGATTTGGTTTACAAGTGGCAAAAACACGCCGAAAAAGTCGTGGAAAGGGTTTAAAATTGACAAAAAATGGGTTTTTAGTTGCAAAAATGTGTTAAAATTGGTCAAATTGGTTGGAAAAAGTCATAAAAATGGTTTGAAATTTGGCAAAATTGGTGTAAAGTAGCAACAGCGTAATTCAAACATATTCATAGTTTTTTTTTAAGGCATCTGGAGACCCCTTGCGACCCCCAATGGGGTCCCGACCCCAATGGTTAGAACCACTGCTGTAGAGAGTCCATTGATCTAAACTCTGCCCACTGCCAATTCAAACTGAAGAGGAGTTTTCCCATCATGCCCTTAGACGGAGTGTTTTAGATGGCATTGAGATGTCTGCTGTACACTGATCACTGTATTACTGTTGTTTTTAATGTTAGACACTTCTGCACCATGAGTGAGGTTATCCACTGAGTTAGTCACTTCCCACCAATTATCTGAACTCTGCCACTGCCAATTCAAATCAGAGAGAAGTTTTCCCATCATACCCTTGGGCAGTCTTTAAGATGGGTATAAGTTGCCTATATGCTACAAATAGTAGCACAAGAGTTATGAAGGCATAAGTAGGATCATTACAGTTAAAGAAAGGCAACCTCCAAGGGTGATAAAAGTAAATGGCTATGATTAATGGTTCAAAAGTTATAAACTTTTTACAACCTGTGTCTCTTCTTGTCATTTAGAGATGACTTCTTAGAGGGTTAAAACGTAAGTCACTGGTTTTAACTCAATCTAAAGCTGGTTAAAATGTTAACAAAGAAAAGGGTATTCATAAGTTCAAATCTTTGACATAAACAGGTTAAGTGACATTGACTCTGATGATACCATACTCATCAAAACTTGATCCTTTGAGACTTAATAAACAGCACGAAGTGACTTCTTTGGATTTTACCTGTGAGTGGGAGGTCATTAAATCATCTTTAAAACCACTTCTACCACCTCAACCTTGTCTGACTTGTTTTCTCTTGGGCCAACAAGTAATACAAGGACATGCTGGCTGATTTTAGTAGAGGGAAAGAATGTTGGGAGGGGATTTGGTATAAACAAAAAAGCCTACGTGATTGCAGAGGCTGGAAACCTGTAATTAATAAACTCTGACTTTGAAGAAATCAAACTGAAAATGTGCAAAATTATGACTTTGAGCTGGGGTTTGTCCTCTCAGCGAGTGGTTGCCATGTTTAAAGCTCATTTAAAAAATCTGTGTCATTAAGATTGCCTTGTTTTTCTTTTCATGGGCTCTTCACCAGATCTGTGCATATGGTTTTAAAATGAGACACGTATGGATGCCTTTGGAAGTTAGAGCCACATATTTACAAAGCTGTAAGAAATGCCTTTATTTTTTACAAGATAAATTGATTATAATAGTGAAAAGTTTCAGTTCTGATGCTCCAAATGTTTTCTGTTAGTGAAAGTTCTGGACTAGAGGGAGGCCAGTTAGGCACCTGGACGCTTTAACTATGAAGCCATGCTGTTGTGATGGATGCAGTATGTGGCTTAGCGTTGTCTTTCTGAAATATGCAAAGAGATGTCTGGATGGGGGCATATTGCTCTAAAACCTCTGTCTACTTTTCAGCATTGATGGTGCCTTTCCAGGCATGTGTAAGCTGCCCACACCATTGGAACTAATGCAACCCCATACCATCAGTGGGGAGGAGGATCGAAACCTGTAACTGTACCGCTATCGAGTCTCACAGGCCCTGTGACGTAGTGTCATATTATGGTATCACTAGTGTAAAAGCATACGTTGGTTCTTGCAAAGGAACATAAGGTAAATGTGTATGAGCATTGTGCATCAAGTTAAACCAAACTGGGGTACTTTCAGCTGTTGGCTTGAAAAAGAAAATAACTCCAGACTCCAGAGTAACATGCACTCATAACACTTCATGTTTCAGCTGCTCCAGGACAGTTTTCTTCCTCATCTGCTCAGATAAATGCTGAAAAGTCACCCAGACTTTGTAACAAGTCCCATTAGGCAATAATCTTAATCCAGCACAGAAATCCATGATAGAACTGATAGTATTGAAGTTAATTGAGCGGACTTAACGAGCTGTAAGGCTATATATGATGCGTTCAAGGAACCTCAGTAAATCAGACTGTATCTAGTATGTCATGATGTCAAATATTCATGTTTTGATGGAAAACTTCCATAAATACAATTGTGAATATGAGGTATGTGTTTTTATTTGAAGGATAGAAAATAGATGCAACAGACTGAATCAGAACTTTTTCATTTAAACTCTGCTCAGTCATCATTTTGTCTTTCCACCAAACAACAGAAAAATGAAATATAGAGAGGCATCTATAAGGACTCGGACCAATAAGGATTATCGATAAGGTTATCAACATTAATTAATATTAACCATCTACATCCTTAGCCATCAGAGATGCAGGCTTTTGAACTGTGTGCTGAAAAAAAGGTCTTTTTCCTCCTTACTCCACAGGACAACGTGTTTGTGATTTCCAATTAAGAATTTCAGATTTGGATATCTCTGACCACAGAGCAGTTTTCCATTTTGCATCAGTCTACTTTAAACGTGCTTTTGCCAAGAGAAGATGGTGACATTTCTGTATCCTCTTCACATATGGCCTCTTCTTCGCATGACACAGCTTTAGTTTGCATTTGTGGATTGCACAGCAACTGTGCTGACAGACAGTGATTTCTGGAAGTGCAGAATCTGTAATGCAGTGCCACCTGAGAGCCCAAAGATCACAAGCATCCAGTACGGACCTTCAGCCTTGTCCTTTGCGATTTCTCCAGATTCTCTGAATGTTTTGATGATATTATGCGCTCTAGATGCACTCTGCCTCTCTAAAATGCTCCTTTTATACTCAGTCATGCTACTGACCTGTTGCCAATTAACCCAATTAGTTGCAAAATTCTCCTCTAGCTGTTTTTCATGAGTATCACTTACCCTGTTCCAACTTTTTTGGTGCGTATTGCTTCCATCAAACTCAAAATGAGCTAACATTTTCATGAAATGGTAAAAAGACTAGGCATCAGCATCTGATATGGTGTTTTTGTTCTACTGTGAAATAATGTTGGGTTTAGGAGATTTGCAAATCATTGCATTGATTTTTCACATTTTACATAGTGTCCCAACTTTTTGGGGTTTGGGGTTGTAGCTCTGCAGTAGATAGAAAAATGAGTAATGGTAAAATTATGCACAATGTTCGAGCTATAAATGATTAAAATTCAGCCCTGTTTTAGAGCTTTGCTTTGTTACGAGGGCGGTGATGTGATTCAGAGGGATTAGGTACGCTGGTTTCAAAGCCATGGAAGTGATATCTCTATACAAGGATGTGGAGCTTTTTAGGGAACAAGAACCAACATAAATTCTAGATACTCACTGTTAAATGTGATTTTTTTTCTCCTCCAATTGATAGATCTATTTGGAAATAAATTCCCCTTCTAAGATGAGGGAGATCTCTTCGGCACTGAACATGAGTCTCAGGATATTTTTGCATCTAACCGTACATTTTACAGCTTTCACACAGATAAAACTTAGGAGACAGATCTATCAAAGGAGCTTAAGTTACATGAATTTTTCATCAGGTTGGATAACATTTGGGGCCTGTAAGTTCTCACTGGGCTCAGATCTCAGTGGGTAGTAATGCAGCTAAGAAACAAATCAGCTGCTGCGAAGCTCAACAAGTATTTCTTCACTGGTTTCACGCTGATGATAAAGCTTTTATTACTTCTTAATCTGCAACCAGTTCCAACAAAACCACTCTCATCTCAGTGTGCAGTGTGTGAGTTTAAAGAAAGATGGAAGATGGAGATGACTCCTGACTTTGCTGATAAAGCCAACATTCCCCATAAAGCTTCAGCGCTTGGCTGGATTTACGGCCACATATCACGCAAATTACTTCCAGTCAGTAGTTGGGGAGACCTTTTCATGCCTTTGAATTTGGGAGAAGGGTAAATGAAGATGGGGGCTATTTGGGTCGGAGATCAGCGGGTGGTATATGTCATCACTGTCTAGCATTAACCTTGACTCTCAGTAATGTCAGCTTTTCAAAAGAAGACCTTCCTTTTCAGGTTTACTACGGTTCAGATCTAACTTTACCCAGCCTCTTTTGAAAATGCAGAGCCCAAATGTGTGGTTCAAAGGTAAAAACCCGGCCCAAGTTCACATGTTACAAGAACTACACTACCCACAATCCAATCCCACAGCATCATGCCTAAATGTCTTTTGAATGCTGGCCGACAGCTGACAGTGAAACTGATATAAATTTAAGTAACAGGAACAAGCTAGTGTTAGCGAATCAGCACTCACTTATTGACACTTTGTCAACAAACATATGATAGCAGATATAAATATTTTTCTCTTTCTTAGCATTTAATAGTTTGCGATATGTGGTCACCCCCCTCGTGGCCCAATTGTTGAAAAACGTGCGCTAAAGTGCCCTCTTGGGAGGCAAAACGTGCTAAAGTGCTCTCCTGGTTGGCAAAATACACTAAACTGCCCTCTTGGGTGGAAAAACACACTAAACTCCAGAAGACCATTAGGACCAAGAAGTACTATGAAGCATTACTGTTGCAATGACTTTTAGGTTGGGCCCTTTTTTGATCTATATTGAGCCAGAACTATATCTCACAGAACCAGTTTGGATTATCTGGTGCTAATATGGTGTTAAAATGCACTAGAATACAGGAAATGGCATCTACTTAATTGAAAATGTTCTGGGGGAAGACCCCCACACCCCCTAGGGATGTATTCATTTACTTCTGTGTTCTTCACAGTCCAAGGTTGAATCTACACAGTTCTTGTGGATGCTGATCCTAGCTACAAACTAACTTGAGTAGTCTGTCTAGTTAGTCTGTTTTAAGGCTATATAATCAGCCGTTTGTATAACATATAAACATGTCTAAAGTGCCCTTGAAAACACGCGAAAACTTAGTGCCCTCTTTAGTGGCCAGAACGCGCTGTATGTGCCCTTTTTTTTCTTGTCGCCCCTGCCCTTGAAAAAGTCTGTGCATGCCACTGTGCTGTGTTGTGTTGTGCTGCATCCCATCATATATCATATCGTATAATTTCGTATTGTATCGTATCATGTTGTGTCATATTGTATTGTATCGTATCGTAACATATCATGTTGGATTGTGATGTTTTGTATTGTTTTATAGTGTATCTTTTATATTGTTTCATTGTTTGTATAGTGTGTTATTGTGTTGTATAGTGTTGTGTCATATTGTATCACATCGTTTTGTATCTTGTCTTATTGTATCATATCGTATCGTATCATGTTGTGTTGTACTGTTTTGTATCACTTTGTATCGTGTCATATCGTTTCGTATTGTATAGTATTAAATAGTATCGTATCATCATATTGTGTTGTGTTGTGTCGAGTCGTATGTTATCATATCGTATCATTTTGTATTGTATCATGAGGCATCATATCTTGCTGCACTTTAAAGTATTGTGTTGTTCTGTCTCATTCGTATTATATCTTATTGTGCTATATTGGACCCTTCTGTAAGAACTGTATTTTACTATATCATCTCATGACTTATCCTTTCATCTATTCTACCCTGTAGTAATGTCATACCGTAGACTTTCCTCTTGTTCCTACTCTTGGTGTTCATACAAAATTAAATTATGTCATGTTAGCTTTTCTTTAAAGACAGCCAGGAACAGAACGAGAAAGCATTTAGCGCCCATGATGCTGTTTCCTTACAATGTAAATCACATGCAGTTATCACTTGAACCCAAAGCAAATGATTTCATGACAAAACTTCACAGCATGACAAGTTCCATTCAAAGGCTACACATAAATGCTGACATTTTCTAAAAGTATGATGTCCTAAAATGTACATGAAAGATTTACACTTACTAGAACCAGAAAAGCAGAAGGGTGGTCACTATTTGGATGTTATCCTTCAAATACATCCTGTTTAATCAAAAAATGGATCGTCAAGGAGCTCTTATGAAAGCTAGGTAAGAATGGTAAGACTGCAGAAGATCTCTGTAAAAACCTCCATTGTTTCTGCCAGTGCAACCTAGGAACCACTTCAATCCTTCAAAACACTGACAATGCATAAAGCCCTTCAATACCCAGGCTGTTAAAAGAGACTTCCTTGATACCTGTAAATCTCAGCGACGTAGGCAGGTTTCTTTTAATTTGTTTCACAGGGACTAATAAGAGATGAGCCTGAAATGAGCTCTGGCTTCAGCGAGGACTTCTTCCACACTTTAGAAGTGCACTGCATAAGATAATATGGTGCTATGTCCTCCGGGCAGCGTTGCACCAGTGTACAGTGCACTCTAGGAAAAAAAAAAGAAGTTGTTTCATGCCTTAGCTTTATGTGAACCATAATTACTGCCTGAGGATCTCCTCGCCTCGCCACTGCTGACACAGGGTTTTTCATGTGGGAACGACCAAGATGAAAGAGTCTGAGCTGTCAATAAAAGATGGATACTTGTGTAAGGAGTTGTGTTGTAAATGTTTAATATTTGCTTCATATACTGTCAAGATAGTGAGGTTGGAGTTGAACAACCTCTAGTTGGCTGTATATAAGGATAAATATGTTATAACGGAGGTATGCATGAGCATTTTGGATTGCTCCATATCCTAGTTTGAGAAGACGTGACTTCAAAAATCTAGATTGGTAATCCTTGAATTCTTGTGGACACTGATGGAAAGTTGGAAGAAAGTAGCTCAAAGCATTCTTACTGAAGTATGAGCAAGTTATACTCACTTATCAAATCTTAAATGAAAACAATGTAACACATCATTGTATTGTATTGTATCACTGTATTATATTTTATCATTTCATATCATAACGTATTGTATTATATATCTTATTGCACCATTTTGTATCGTCTTGTATTGCATCATATCGTATTATATCTTATTGTATTGTATGGTATTGTATTGTATTGTATCAGTGTTTATTTTTGACAACTATTTTGATTTTTGTCTTTTTCTTTTGAATACATGCCTTTTAGTTGTAGTTGCCGAAAACTCCAAAACATTTTAGTCCAGTTTTAGTCCATAAACCGTCCTCACATTTTAGTCTTTACTTTTAGTCCAAGCATTTATTTGCTTGCCTAAATCTGGTACCAAATCATGATAGTGCGTTCTATGCAACCGTCCAAGCCTGGGGTCCCTGCTTTCTACAGCTGAGAAGCAGAATAGCTACAGATGCATTGTTTTTTTTACAGATTTACCCACAGTTGAGAAATATCATTAATTTTGAATGTCAGACGACGACAAAATTTCATTTTAGTCTCGTTTTAGTCATTTTGACAAAAATTAAACTGACTTTTTGTCAGTTTTAGCCATCGAAGATCTATTTTTTTAAGTCTTAGTCTAATTTTTGTCATGAAAAAAGGTTGTCAGTGAACTTTAGACATAGTTTTAGTCGACGAAGTTAACACTGTATTGTATCTTATCATATCCTGATGTATAGTATTGTCAAGCATGTTTCATATCGCAGCATCTTGTATCGTTTCTACTCATTTTGTCTTCTGTTGTATCATACAGTTTTGTACTTTATCATATTGTTTCAAATCATACTGTATCATATCTTATAGTATTGTATCGTATCTTATCATATCTCATTGTACCATATTGTTTCGTATCACATGGTGCTGTACTGTACCTTATCCTATTGTATCATTTTGTATTGCATCAATCAGATTGTATCTTATTGTATTGTATAGTCTTGTATTGTCTAGTATATTATTATGTCATATAGTCTTGTATTGTCTTGAATTGTATCGTAAATCGTATTGTTTCGTCTTATAATGCATCATCTTGTATTGTATAGTATTTTATTGTATCATATCATATTGTATCATCTTACATTGTATTGTACTGAATTGCATCGTATTGTATAGCTGTTAGTGTATAGTATTGTATGGTATAGTGGTATAGTATTTTATACTATCATATTAATCATATTGTAATGTATCGTATCATGTCGTATCGCACCGCCATTTTCATATTTTATCATATACCATTCTGTTCTCTACCATATAATATCATGAATCATTACTTAAGTTATCATCCTTCTTTTAATGGTGATGTTGATGGCATGATATTTCCTTCTACATCATATCATATTGTACTCTATGGTTCTGTACCGAACCATATCTGATATCTCCATACTGGATCATACAGCATCATACGGCATCATATCGCACGTATCGTATTATATCATATTATATTGGATCTAAGTGTATTTTATCGTTTCTTATCATACTGGACTGTATCTTACTGGATCATAGCAGATTGTACTGTATCATATTTGATTGTATTGATTGGATCATATCATATTTAACTGTAGTGTATTGCAATGCCAAATAATCCAGTTTCCTAAAAAGAGCTGCAAATCCCATCACTCCAAGTAAGGCTAGGATGACATAAAAAAGCCATGCTTTTGTTTACTAGCAGAATACCGCAGACCACATCAGTTGATGTGGTGGTCTTTATTGTGTGTCAGTATGCTTTGTATCTACTCAACCAATCCAATGCATATAAAGGAATCCAAGAGCACCACTGTGTGCAGTCTAAGGAATTAGATATCAAATTGTTTAAGGTTCATTCACACAAAGCACTATGGACTACCTCTGTATCCAAAAGCCATCAATGGGTAGTTGAACCTTTTTCAACCTTGATGTTATGGCTCATTAAACTTTTTCTTAGGACTTGTTGGCCTCAACACACAGTATCATAACGTATTGTACTACAACCCATTATATTATATCATACCCTGTTTTGTACTTCTGCATAATTTCCCTGATACAAGAACATAGTAGAGCTCTTTGATGAGCTATGAACTCAGGTAGTGTGTAAGGTAGTGTATGTTTTATGCACTCTGGAAACCATTTTTACATTCAATAATCTTCTAAATCATTGACATAACTTTAGATGAATACCTGACACTAAAATAAACATCTGCCTTTGCCTTGAGGCCTCTTGGTTCAGTAGACCATTTGCGATTGCCAACCTTTGCCTCATGGTAGAGCTGTCTATGGGGAACAGCGCTGATGGAGACCTGGGTGAGTTCAAAGCATAGGCTGCTTTAAAATTTAGAATAAAGTTATTTTTATTCTGAACAAATCCTACAGAGTGCTTGGATTGAAAGAGAGATGCAGTTTGAATTTATGATTGAACTGTTTCCACTCCTTCATGTAATTACCTCAGCGTCTCACCTCTGTTTGAACTATTCTACCATTTATTGGTTATCACTCCAAAAGTGGGTAACCACTTACAGAATTGCCACTCCATTTAACATTAACATGATTAAGCCTTAATTTCATACAGAAACAGGCACTATGTCTGAGACTCTGACTTCATTGCAGCTCTCCTCCATATGGGATAAAATGTTAAAACTATATCTTGCTAATAAAAATGTGCCAGTGGAAATGAGCAGCACCCATGTTCTAATTACATTCCTGTGAACGCGCTCTGCTGTGTGTGCGTGGAATAAGAAACCATTCCTGGCGTTCCATTTCAGCTATTACCTCCATGTTAGCTCTTCTTAATATCCCCAAGGTCATAACATTTGATGGATCATAATGTCAGGGGCTGGTCATAAACCTCCAGCGCGCTCTCCTCCCTTCCCTCCCTCCTCTCCGTCAGCTTCAGTCTGCTCACATAACGCCTTAATTGACGGGGAGAGAGGCAGACGGCACGCCCGGGCCGAGCCAATCGATTGTGACAAACAAATTAGAGACGAGTTTGAATGATTAAGTTATGTATCGATTTTGATTTAAACATTAACGGCTCATGTACTCGGCAGGATTAGATGGAGAGATGAAATGTAATCAATGCTTCCTTGTACATATCAATGGGATTTAGGAAGTGAAGAGTCAGGTCAGTGGGTTAATAAGAGACTAAATAGGCTGCTTTTGTGTAGCGGTTATTGGCTGATGGATTTAACACACTGAGGGATTACATGGAATATGATCACAAACTCTTAGATGGGTTAAAGTGGGTTACCTTTATCACTAATAGTTCAATAGAATAGGTAGCCTTTCTAGTTTAATTTCATCCAACATGTGAGGAGTTTTTATCATGGCTGCCCTCAGAGGGAATGCCATCATAAAGAGCAAATCAAAGACGGTTTAACTCGCTCTTACTTGGACTACAAAATGACTACAATATGTCTGCCAGCAGCTGATAGGGCTATTGATCAAAACTAAAGACTCACTTACTGGTCGCTCTGGGGTGTTGGGATATTTTGAAGCTCACTTCCTGGCTGGTTTTCAGCTTTGGAGCAACACATAAGCACAGACATACATTTTTTTCTCTGGACCAGCACTGGAAGCGTAGAGTTGGCATGTACAGTACCAGTCAAAAGTTTGTATGTATATGTTTATATAGGGGGGCATATTATGCAACAATTTTTTCAGGCTTTTCTAACAAAAATATGTTCCTCTGGCCTGTCCACAATCCCCTCAAGTACCAGAAAAATCCCCCTTTCTCCACCTTTCAGAAAATGTGTGTTAAAACAAGCTGTTCTAAGATTTTCCCCTCATGATGTCATGTGGGGAGTTAGCCCCGCCCCCAAGTTCAGTTGGCCCTCCCCACTTGGAAGAAAGTTCCGCCCTCCTGATCTTCTCCTGATCTTCTCTCAGCTGCCAGCTAAGGAGAGCCACATCCATTTCCTGAAAGGGGCGGAGTCAGACAGCTCAGAAACATTTAAAGCCACAGACACAGAAAAAGCTTGTTCTGAAACTGAGGGGCTCTTAGACATACAAAAATCCTGTACTACAGAGTTGTTTCAGCAACAGAATTCCCAGGGATGTTTTGGGAACTCTGAGACCAATTTAAACTTGTCTTAAAGGTCTAAAATAAGTCCCCTTTAAGATTCTTCAAAGTAGCCACCTTTTGCTCTGACGACAGCTTGGCACTCTCTCAATCAGACTCATGAGCCAGTCACCTGGAATGGTTTTCCAACAGTCTTGAAGGAGTTCCCAGAGGTGCTGAGCACAAGTTTGCTGCTTTGCCTTCACTCTGAGGTCCAACTCATCCTAAACCATCTCAACCGGGTTAAGGTCAGGTGATCATGGAGGCCAGGTCATCTAATGCAGCACCCAATCACTCTCTGTCTCCATCAAATAGCCCTTACACAGTTTGGAGGTGTTTTTGGGGGTCATTGTACTGTTGATGGTCCCACTAAGTGGAAAACCAGATGGGCTGGCATGTCCCTGCAGAATGCTGTGGTAGCCATGCTGGTTAAGAGGGCCTTGAATTTAGAATAAATCACCAACCACACATGTAGAAACGATCCGCTCATCTTTTCTGCATCTCACAAAGACAAACTTCTACATAAATACATGGCACAACATAGGAGGACCACCTCCTCTGGACAGGACTCAGCTCTTCACCTCCATCGTAAGGACTCAGGACATTCTTTTGATGACAAAAATGTCTCCATCCTATCTAAAGAAGACTGTTGGTTCAAGAGAAGTGTCAAGGAAGCCATTTTTGTCAGGATGGAGAAACCATCCCTGAACAGAGGAGGGGGACTAAGACACTTCCTATCACCTATGTACAATGCAGTGTTGGATTTCTTCCATAACCAATCCAACCCTGGATATTAAAGTGGCCCCAACATCCTTATATATTTCTGTATGTGGCCCTCAGTTTGGACATCCCTGCCCTACTTGTTCTTTAGTTGTGATGTCTTCAGTATTCATCTACAATGTAGAAAATCATAAAAATTTATTGATGATATCAATGCATGTGTGTCAGATCAGTAGCAATGGTGCTAGCATCCTGGCTATCTTTTCCCTCATTTTTGAGCTAAAAGCTGAAATGTTGAGAATTCTTGACTCTCATTGGCTGGAATATGAGATGTAATTATGAGGTGATGCTGATTAGCTTTTTGTAGTGTAATTTCTCAGACTTTTTGCGAGGCTAAACAGTGTCCAACATTCTTTCCTGTTGATGTTACAGTCAAGTCTAACAGCCACTTTTCAAATCGGCCATGGCGAAGTTTAACTCTAACTTTGCCTGAGGGCTTGGAGGAAATTTTGAAGATCAAAGCTGTCAACACATATCCAGATGTCTCTCCACTAAAGTAGATTTTTTTTAGCATCATAGTATCTGACCACTTCTTTCATAGTTTTTGATTTACTTTCAGTAACAATACTGAAGCAAACCCCAGTGTCCAACCTTCATAATATGAACTTCCTGCAGTGATATACACCTGCACATTTAGGGTGCTTTCACATTAGGGGCCTGGTCCTGGATCGGAGTATACTTGAGCCAAAAGTCCAGTTCGCTCTGGTGTAAGCACCGTATCAGCTTTGAGACGTCATCATAACAGCTAAACTTCTTTCCAGCAGTTTGTTTTCCTCAATAAAGGGCGAGAATCATCAGAATCCAGCCAATAAACGGACTGCTGTGACTCACCTTACAG
Organism: Cheilinus undulatus; assembly: GCF_018320785.1. Taxonomy (NCBI): domain Eukaryota; kingdom Metazoa; phylum Chordata; class Actinopteri; order Labriformes; family Labridae; genus Cheilinus; species Cheilinus undulatus. Next base: position 6,991,860 of record NC_054882.1, on the reverse strand, counting down.
ATGAACACAAGTTGGATTTTATTGAATCCAATGATTTTATTGAATTTTATTTCAAATTTGGACTGTTTTAACTCATAATTTTTAATTTTTTTGCCATACTTTGAGCTTAAAGAGTCTCAATTTTAAATTTTAAGTCCTATTTTGACCTTTAAAACCTTACTTTCACTTTTAATCCTATATTTACCTATTAGACTCATGATTTAAAATTTTATCTTACATTTTTAAACTCATGATTTCAAATTTAATCTAATATTATGACCATTATAAACCTTGATTTTTTTGTTTTTTTTTTAACCTTTGAAAATCATGGTTTTATGGGATTAGGTGTGGATCGACAGTAAATGTATACCTGACAGTCACAGTTGATAAAAATCAAAGGTCCTTGGGGTTAACCTTTGAAATTCCATAGGAAATGCTTGGGGTCATTTTTGACCCTACGTATGGAAAAGTGTGGTACTGATACAAAAAATGCAATTACTAAAAAAATATAACAATTAGATAGAAATCCAAATGGCCTCATGTCAAGGACAACCTATGTGAGGAATACATGGAAGATTAAACGATAAAAAATTGGCAAACCCAGTGGTTGCCATGGTAGCTCCTTGTTCTTTCTCCTCCTTGGCGGGGTTGTAAAGCAGCTATGTGCATACTGCCACCTGCTGTTGCAGACTGCATAAATACACAAGAGGGCCTGGGCATGGTTCGATGTTGCTAGTGTGAAAGCAAGCCGGGGGGGGGGGGGGGGGGGGATTGCGCCCCGGCACGGTTCAAAACAACTGGGCCTAATGTGAAAGCGCCCTTAGAAAGGTCTAAATTATCACAGTTCTGTAACACAAACACTCACACAGAGGGGTGGTTTACAGTTTCCTGTGCAGGTGTCATCAATGTCTGTGGAGAGAAGAAGGAATTCTGAACACAAAGAGAAGAAAACACAATGACTTGGTAGGTACCTGCAAACTACATACAACAAGACTGTGACTGGGATGAAATATGGCACGATTAGGTTCCCTATAGCTGATTTTCTATGAGACTGTGAGCTCTGATTTAATGGCTGAAGTTGTACTTTGTTGAGACAAATCTCCAGTGGTTTGGATTTGTTTGTTAGGTCTAATTATTCTGCAGCTATCTTACAGGAAATTTGTCAAACTGTGGAGGAAAAACTCAAATTGAAGTCAGAAAGAAATGTTAACAAGCTGTGAATCATTTTTCCTACTTTAGTTCATCATTCCTCTTTGTTTGACTTCATTTCCCAACTTAGGAAAAAATGTCAAACCGTTTGGAATCTTATTTCCTCTGGAGATAAGAAATACATAGCAGATGGTTTATAATCAATTACGTTTCCCTACTCTTTGAAACGATGATAAAGGAATCCTTCTGCTGAGATCCGCATACAGCAGCTGGTACTCAGAGCTACACCCTCACATTAGTTTAGAATAAAGCCACTGTCCCAACTAAAAATAGATGCTCCATCAATTCCCAGTCAAATTGACTCCACCAAAATGTGTGTTTGTGTGTGTGAGCGCTCCACAGAGGATCCCTGACCTGGTTTTCATTAAACATCTGAGCATTGACGCCATCTTAGCACGTCAGCTCACAGTGAAATAAACATGGTTTGCACGGAGGCTCGTTTGAAAAAGTGGACTTAGGAGGGCTGAAGAAGCACAAATTAAAAGTAATGACACAGAAGTGAAGCATTAAAACCAAATTAGCTGTGTGCAGTGTTGGTGCTAATTAGAGTAAAAATTCTCATGCAAAAAAAAAAAACTTCCTCCTGGCATTAAAAACTATCTTTAGACCAAGTATAGTCAGCCGTACACAATGAAAAACAGAAATAGTGATGATCATATTCATGCTGCTTTCTCATGAGGGGGCTGAATGGGCTTATAAAGCCTGCTCATTGACCCAAGAGGTCAATAGTCAATGCATGACTACATGTGTAATACTGGCCACAAGAGATGGCTTGAAGCCTAATTTTAGGCTTGATCCCCCCAGACTGGGTCACACCAACAACTAGATGCTGCATACATTTATGTGGATGCACAAATGTGCTACAATAAGGCATATAAAGTTCTTTATTTTATTTTCCTGTCTGTCTGGTTGAGAACCTTGCATGGTGGAAAAAAAATTGGCGAGCCCTCTATTCTCTAGACTCTCATGTGACAAGGTGCTCATGCAGGCACTCTATCAGGATGCTAAAACTCTTAAAATAAAATCAGATTAAAGTTACAGTTTAAATTTAAGGTTAATGTAAGGGTTATGATGACAAAAGTTTAAAACCTGACCTGCAAAACCTGACTATAAAATGTTTAATAAAACCTAGTTAACAGTCTGCTTTGAGGGCAAAAAAGCTTTTCCTCCATTAAAACACTAACGCAGCTAATGCTAAAATTAACAAAACTACATTAGCTGTGTAGGTTATGTAGCTAAAGTAGCTAAAGGTAAGCCTCATAGATATCTACTGGTCAAACTAACAAAGCTATGCTACCTTTGTTAGCTTATGCTACATTTGCCAAAGCTATACCTGCTTTAGAAGTAGTTATGTAAATGGTGGCTCACTTTAGCTTTGTTAGCTAATGTAGCTAAAGCAACCAAGTGCTTTGAGAAGAAGTTACACGAACGGTGGCTTGCTCTTTGCTTCGTTAGCTAAAGCAGCTAAAGCTAGCCATTTATTGCATAACTACTGTACTTCTCCAACAGGTCGATACACATAGACATAAGAAAGAGTAGACGCCGCATTGGCTGCTGGGACTCAAGAAATACAGCTGCCATCTTGGTCTGGTCACCCTACCTGTAAATATAAACTGAAGCAGCAGAGAATTCAAGATGCCAGAGCAGTGTGCGGTGTATTCCTGTGCAAATCGGTGGACTATTGAGAACAGGGCTCTGGGGATTATTTTTCACAGGAAAGACTGAACATTATTATTGGTTGTATTTTGTGAATAGTATATTATTGTACTGTATTTATGTCCACCAGCGAAATCGTAGCCAGCTAACGTTAGCTAGTCTATGTTTACAACCAGTGTTCACCTGGCTATTAGGCCAACTGAGACTTTTTTTTAAATAGAAAGTAAATCTATTAATTTAAATAAATTCAATAAATATATTAATTCCAATTATTATTATTTCTTTTTGGAATTTTCATTTTTTTCTGATATGTATAGATTTTCCTTCTCTGATATATAACTTGTATCTATTGTGTTACATTTTATACATAGATATATAATGTATTTATATATTGTTTCTTCATTTTTCATCTTATTAAAATAGCTGGGTAGTACACAGCCTGCTTCTTCTTCTCTATCATATAATAGTGTTTATATATGTGTGTATATATGTGTGTGTGTTTTGCAAAATACCTATCATACATCACATATATCACATATCAGAATATTCTATTACTGTTAAGTCCACTATGAATATTAAAATATGCCGAACCACATGTCTTGTATCATACCTACATGTATGACGTTTGCAGAAAAAAAATTTGAAAATCAGTTTAGTATTCAGCGAGTTATGATTGATTAAACACGCTGACACTTCATTGCGCCTGCCAAACAGATTACACTGAGTGGAGCGGGTGACTGGGCCAAGATGGCGGTCCCATGGCTCGTCAGCGCCAACAGGTAGCAGCAGTCGATGCAGGGTCTACTCTATATTATGTGTATGTCGATACATACAGTAATCCTGGGTTACCCATCTCACATTTACTTCTGTTGTATTTGTCAAATGTTGCTTAGTTTGTAGTGTTTGCAATGTGCTTATTTCATGAATGTAATTGCCAGACTCTAAAAAAGATCTCTAAAACATTGTACCAGAAAATTACACCTCTTTAGTTCAGACAAATGTGGCTGTAAGATGGGGGCGTCAGAGATCTGCAGTCTGCAGCCAGACGCCTCTCCACATACAGAGGCCAGAGTCCTCAGCACAGGATCCTGATGTTGTTTGGTGCATGTCTTCCCCCACTGTCTAAACCCCTGCTTCCTGTCTGTAGTCACCATATGAGCGTAAAGTCTCTTCAGGGGTCACTAAACATTTAACACTTTGACTTCATACAGTTCCTTTTCGCTATTTATGTTCTCTCTGTAATATATAAGCCAAGCTAAGCTTGTTTTTCTGTAGTTAAATTGCTGCCCCAACTTTCAATTAAGTTCCTTTTTCCTCTTTCAAAATAAAAGTCAGTTTAGAGTTAATATGTTCCTCCTACTGTCAATTATAGATGCCAGTGTTGGGTATTTGTGCTGTACCATAGTGCATGCTGGTCCCGCTGCAGCCAAACAGTGAGATGCTTCGTAACAGCTAAGAGCCTGATTCACAATAGGACTGCTCCCATTTAAGCTGTGTAAATAAATGAGAAAAAAGCACTGTCTAAATAATAAAACATAAGCAGAAGCTTTCATGCTATCCTTATTTTGTTGTTGTCATGCTGATATTGCATGATTACTTGCATAAAGCATCTAATCTATAGCCACAAAAAGAACATAAAAACAGCTTGAATGGTCAGAATGTGTGTCTGCACAGGCAAGATTGGACATGCATGTTTCAGGTGCAAGTGAGAGAGTATGACATGCACTACAGAAGTGGGTGGAGATGTTCAAAAATCCAGTGAGGGTGGAGAAAACAGTCTGATGCCCAGCTTTAACTTTAAATAGAAGGCCTAATGAACACGCTGTCTCGATTCTGTGACTCATTTTGACGCCACCACATCTGCACAAAAATGTCAGTGATGTTCTGCTAGCTTTTTGGCATTGGAGAGTACTGCTAGCGAGGAATTATTTAAAGTATACAGGTGCTGATTGTACACCTGTTTGTCCACACAGAAGCCTGATTAAGCTGCAGGGCAAATGCGTAAACCATGATAATCTTGGGTGTGAATGCGTAACACAGAAGAAATTAGGAGGTGTTGATTGTTCTTCATTACAGTCTGGTAGATTCACAACGCTATTCTGATGCTGAGTGAGATCTGATGACTTCCAGTGGGCACAAATGTGTCAGAGTTGCTGCTTTTATTAGCTATCAAAGTCATTTTGTGGGTTAACATCATGTGACAGGAACTTACTGCTGATTCAGAGGTCAGGAGATAAAGGCCCGCAGCGTCGTCCAGGCCCGTGAGGAGGTTTAGCACACCGATGAAAGGGATTCCAGTGGAGTAATTAAAAGCTGGTTGCTCTCCAACAAGAGACTAAAGGTCAGACTAACCAGGAGATCTAAGATAAGCAGAGGGAAAAGGAGATGTGTGGAGCTGTCGGTCCAGAGGAGGTGATGAGGAGTGACATGACACGCTGGCAGCAGCCCGTGAGACGACTCAGTGCTGATGCAGGATTTACATTCATCACACACAGAGAAGTGGCTCTGTCAGGGACCACGATGATGACTACGACACCGCCTGAGGGTCTGACAACTGCGGCTGTGAAGAGGGAGAGTGTGTGATGCAAGTGTGTACAGTCGCTAATGAGAGTGTGCAGGAGTAAAATGTCCGTGGGAGGAAGTGAAGATGTTGAATTTGATGTTTTTGGGGGTTTTTTTTGTCAGGTGGATGCAAAGAGACTAAGCATAGTGAAGTGTTTGAATACATGACTCAGGTGGGTTTTTTGTCGTCTGCTATCATTAAGTTTTTTAGCTTAATATTCAGGCTCTATTGTGACGCGATTAAAGTCAACAATGAATGGATACAAACGTTCTAATCAAAGTTAATGCATGCCTTCAGGATTGCTGTAAGCTACTGCAGCAGGGCTACAGCTGGATGCTAAATATCAGAGCATGTTCCTGCTCTCACAGTGATGGTAAAGCTAGTGGTGTCTCAGAAAAATGGTCTGTAAGAGTGGCCATCAGAGACGGTCTACAGCCAGACCTCTCTCCTAGAGGCATAAGTGATGCCACCACTAGCATAGCAGAGTGATATGTGACAGACAGCAGCTCAGTCTGAGTCCTGCCATTAGCATGTTTCATACTAGCAGAAAGAGCAGCCAGGCTCATGCTGTTGTTATTAATATGCAGCAGAATAAACAGGTAAAAGGTATGTTCTTTCCTCCTGAGGATGTCTGTAATAACAGTAACATGTAGCGAGTGTGCTCACTTTGCAAAGTGTCTCTGTTGGCCGACATTAGACTGACTGCTTTTGGCTCAGTGCTGAAATAGTCTAGCCTTGCAAAGCAGATGGATTTCTCAGTTTCCGTGTTTTTCACTGGTGAATCCATCTTGCAAAGCTCCCACCTGAACAGTTTGGGCCTGGTTAGAAAGTGACAAAACTAATTTCATGAACTTGACAATATTTCCTCGTTAAAAGAAGAACAAAGAACAGCAGTGAGTTGTTTTCTTTTCAGAAATGACAAATGTGGCTAGGTCACATGTTTTGTTGCTCTGATTGGTAAAGATGTGACACATAGAACGTTCATCCAGTCACCCTCTGAGTTTCTTTTTTTCAAAGGCTCTGCCCTTTCCTAAACACTGTCTATGATGGGTTTACAGGATGGATTTGTGAAACAAATCCATCTGGCATGTCAGGTTATCAGTAGACTTAAAATAACAGCTTAAACAGCTGTTTAAAGTTTTGTTTAACTCGTGACTTGCTTTGAAGCTTTCAAAGTAGCTTTGTGCTCTCGCTGGTACCACTGCTAAAGCTAATTTTAACAATAATAAACCCATTACTTCCACTTTTCAGGCTTTTCTAACAAACATATGTTCCCCTAAAGAATCAGAAAAATCCATTCCTCCTCCCCTCTCTTTCACCACCTTTCTGAAAATGTGTACCAAAACAAGCCGTTCTCAGATTTTCTCCTTATGATGTCACAGGGGGAGTTAGTCCCGCCCCCAGGCTCGTTCTGAGCAGGGCTGAAACAGAGGGGTGTTTTTAGACACAGAAAAATCCAAAATACAAATACAAAAATCCAATACTGGAGTGTTTTTTCAGCAACAGAGTTCACAGGCATGTTTTGGGGACCTCTGAGACCAATATTAACTTGTCTTCAAGGGGTAAAATATGTGACCTTTAAATCTACAGGTTTAGTTAAAGAAATGAACACGAGGCCTTTTTTCTGTGATCTTATGCTCAACATGAGTTGAGTGTCCCATCATGTTTAGGGGGAAGAGGGGGTTTGTAACACCTGAATATGCATTTAAATGTATTATTTATTTTAAGTTTGTGATTCTGTCTGTGTAGGGGTAAATACCCTAACACAAGGGTGTCACTGGATTCTAGATTCAGGTCTAACCTGAGGGCCTAACAGGGTCACCTTTTTAACCATAAACTGCCAACCTCATTTCACCTGTTATAAAATATGAAAACTAAATAAATTAAAAAATAAAACTGATGATTAATGATTTAGAAATGTTAAAAATTTAAAAGATAATTCAAAGGCTCATAATCTGAGAAAAGTTAATTTATTAGTTCAAGAAGGTGAAAAAAGAAACTGACATTGAGAAATAATGTTTTTAAGGCAAATATATCAGAAAGAAAGTGAAAATCATGAGTTTCAAAAGTCTAAATATGACATAAAATTTGTATTTATGAAATTAAAAGTCAAAATATGATTCACATTTTTAAATTGTTAGTCTAAATGGTCAAATTATGGGATTATGAAGTCAAGTAAGGGGGGTTGAAAATATGAGATAAAATACAAAATAATTAAAAGGTAAAATCAAAATTATGAATCTAAAAGCTCAAAATATTACATTAGAAGTTGAAATCATGATTTAAAATGCTCAAAGCACAAAATAAAAAGTCAAAATCCTGCGTTTGAGTCCTAGTTGTTAGATGCAAAATTGAAAATATGAAATTAAAACACAAATTAATTTCTTTTCCCACACTCTTGACTTTTTATCTAACTAATAAGTTTACATTTTTATACTCTATTTTGATACTTTATCATACAGAAATATGATAGAAACTTGGGGGCTGGGTTTAACTCTTCCACAGGCCGGATTTGGCCCCTGGGCCTTGAGTTTGCCCTAACATATTGAAGCCATATCACCCAGGCTTAGTTAAAACCCAAAAGCAGAAGGATCAGAAAGATTTGCTGAAGTGTCTTTTTTCTTCCTCTCATCAGTCTGTAGGAGAAATACTGCAAAGGTAAAGAACATCCAGTGATTCCCACACAGACTTTACCTGGGCATCACTCCCAGGTAGGCTAGGAACGGTCAATTTATGTATTTATTTCTGGAGAGTTAACATGATCCAGGATTGATTAAGAATCCCACACTTTCTGCTCACTGTGACAGACACAGAGACGGTCCTGTGGAAGATGCTTGTTACTTAACTCTTGTTTAAACAGACTGGTTGGTTTTAGCATCTTTGCTGGTTGTAATCAATATAATCTGGTAATCTGGCTCGTTTTGATATGAAACTGCAGAGTATTTTTTTCTGCACATCACACATTTTGGCCTGCTTGCAAGTTATTATGCAGATTATGCAACAATAAAACAAACTGCTCTGTGATTCAGACTTGATAAACAGACCCAGAGGTGTGAAAACGCCCAAGTTTCTCTTGTCTGCAACACCCAGAACTTTAACTCCAATGAGAGATTTCAGCAAACAGGATCAGCTATTTCTGCTCCATCACTGTGGAGGCTTATTCAGACCTTGATTTCATCTCCTACTTCTATAACATTCCTTTCTCTAACCAAGCATGCCTTCTCTTGATCGTCTGCTCGGCTACGTCACACCAGGTCAAACAGGCAGTCTTAAATTACCCCTGTTCCATATAGATCCGGTTTCAAAATCTCACCCTTCCTCATTGAGCATGGTGCTGCCAGACTCCTGCCCTCATCAACCCGCCTCCTCAGGTCAGACATGCTAAATGTGCTGTCTGTCCCACGCTCATGCCTTGAGACCTGCAGTGATCGAGCTTCAGAGGCCACGTAACCTTAACTATTGAATGCTCTTCCTACGCCCTCACAGACTGCTGACTCTGTGGATTCATTCAAAAATCAGTTAGAAATGTAGCGTTTAGTCCAGCCTATATGGAAGCTGTTTGCAGAGAGGCTTCATTTTAGGAGAGTATAGAGCACTGATCATCAACTGGTGGTCCGGGGGCCATATCAGGCCCCCCAAAGCTTCCTGTTTGGCCCCCAGAAGATCATTAGATTCAGAAAAGGAGTAAAAGAAGATGTTGTAGTTTTAAAGTATCCTTTGGCTTTAAATGTCTGCAGCTGCTAAATCAATCCCACAAACAATTAATATTGAAATAGTATGAGAATGACTTAACATTTGATATGTTTTTTGCAGAAATTTACTGTCATATTTACTAGATATTTTAAAATACAGTTAAGGTTGGCAGAAGTGCTACAAAAATGACCAGATAAAATGGTGAAAAAGGGTTAGAGAGTAGCAAAAATAGGTGATAAGTGGCGAAATGGGTTTTAAAGTGGCAAAAAGGGGCAAAAGTTGGCAGAAAAAGTTGTGAAAAGAGGTTAAAATATGGCAAGAATTGGTAAAAGAGGAAAAAGGGCCAAAGAACATAAAAAACTGGTTACAAATGACAAAAAGGGATTCAAAAGTGGCAACAATAGAAGAAAAGTGGCAAAAATGGATAAAATTGGCACAAAGGGGAAAAAACATGCAAGAAAATTGGTTTTAAAAGGGGTTAAAATCTTGCAAAAATGTGGTTAAAGAGGCAAAAAGGGGTTAGAAGTGTCAAAAATGAGTTAATACTAGTACTAAATCACAGCTGTGGAGGGCCCATTCTCTGGGATTTTCAGGGGTCGGGCCAATTCTGTTGTCAGGCTCCTTGTGTCCTGCTGCGTTATAGATAATAGGGATAGATCTCACTGGTAATTCCAAAAATGTCCTGCATTTTGAAAGAAAATACAAATATTACTAAAATAATATTTCAATCAAACCCAAAATATTGATTTAATTTTTGCGTATTTGAAAGTCCGGCCCCCAGAGTTTCTGTCGGGACTTAATATGAAATTCTGGAGGTTAAAAAAGCAAAAACCAAACATGCTTTGTGTATATTTATGGGGAAGTAGTGGATTTTGAAAGAATGAGTGAAGTCAAACTTCGTCAGGATTTGTTGTTTTCAGCTCTGTGTTCACTCTGATGAAACAGTGCTTCCTTAAACTCGTTTATGTTTCACTTAGAGGTTCAAAAATGTATCATACATGTTTTTTTTTCTGTTTTTCTCCTTCCTCTCTAACTAAACTTTGCACAAAAATGAGAAAATTTGTGTTTGGTACATTATTTCTTTGTTGTCACAATGTTATAATAACAATGCAAAAAATCTTATACCGTTGGAAAGCCTGTTTATTAACCTTTTAAATGGTGCCACATTTGTAAGGATCATGCATTTGTGGGATGAGCAGCAGAGCTGAGTATGTGGGTTGAGTCCATGTAAAATGTGCCAAATCTTCTCTGCCAATGCCAAACAGTTGATTTTGCTGTTGCTATTGACTCTTGTTTTGAGCTTCTGGTAGCCCCAGGTGCCGCCAATCAGGTGCCTGATTGGCGGCACCTGTGTTACGACATTGTTTGGAGTGAACCCTAGTACCATCTCCAAACTGAAGGCCAAGCTCCATATAACGGGGAATGTCGGAGACAGGCCGTGAAGTGGGAGTCCCAAGAAGACGACACCCCAAGAAGACCGTTTTCTCACCCTGTCAGCAAGAACTCTATCCTCCAAGATGGCAACACTCGCCCCCACAGAGCGGGGTTTATCAGAGACCACCTCCAGAGTTTGGGAGTGGAGAGGATAGAGTGGCCTGCCAGCAGTCCTGACCTTAACCCCATTGAACACTTGTGGGATCAACTTGGGCGTGCTGTTTGTACCAGAGTGACCAACACTACCATGTTGGCTGACTTGCTACAAATGCTAATTTGAAGAATGGGATGCCATCCCACAGCAGTGTGTGACCAGGCCGGTGACCAGCATGAGGAGGAGGAGCCAGACTGTTGTGGCTGTGTATGGTTCTTCCACACGCTACTGAGGCTCCTGTTTGTTAAACGAATAAATTGTGAAATTGCCAATATGTCTTGTTTCTTCAAACTTCAAACATCCGATCCACCAAACACCAAAGAGTCAATGGCAGAATCAGCTGTTTGGCATTGGCAGAGAAGATGTGGCACATTTTTCATGGGTGCAACCCACATACTCTGCTCATCCCACTAATGCAAGATCCTTACAAACGTGGCATCATTTAAAAGGTTAATAAACAGGCTTTCAAATAGTATAAGACATATGGCCAAGAAGCATTGTTACAACAAAGAAATAATGGACCAAACACAAATTTCCTTACTTTTTGTGCTAAATTTATTTCCCTGTATGAGTAAGGAGAGACTGTCCTGCCCCTCAAGAGCGCAGAATAGGATGGTATCACGAGGGTCTTATTGACAAACAGATAACAACTGAATCAACTTTGAGTTGCATATTGTGAGTAGAAATTTATCTCAGTGCCTTGTTTTCAGTCTTTAATCAGCAATATCCTGGCACTCTTCACCTCAAAGATAATTGGAGGTGGAACATGAAGGGAGTGTTGAAGTGATGAGACAGAAAAGGGGAGAGCTGTCATCAGTCAATGTCCAGGCCTTACAAGAGTGTAGTAGAGCCGGAAAGACCGAGAACTGAAAGACTTTAGTTGGCCTGCTCAGATACGAGGAAAGCTACACTGTCTTGCTCAGCAAGCCCATCGCCCAAGACTGTGGTTAATCTCAGCCTCACAGTCAGCGGATCCATGGATTACACTGCTAAGGTAGGAGAACTCTACAATTTCCATGCTCTCACTATTCACAGACACTGATTCGATGGCTGACTATAAGGCATTCAAAAATGCCTGGAACTTTCTTTTGGTCCAGGAGACATGTATTCTGTTCTGCCTCCTCATTCAGCAAGTTAAGAGGCCCCACAAGAACATCTACAGTCTGTGCAAGGATCACAGCATCATCAGCAGGCTGCAGACCAATTAAAAATGGACCACAGGCTGCAGCTGGGCCCCCAGGCCTTAGCTTGGACACCCCTAATTGAATCGCCACAGTTAAATCTTACTTGCGCTGATGTCTGTGCTTTTGCACTCTCACCAAAACTGACTCCATCTTTAACTTCTGCTTGAGTGTGCTTTAATGTGTAGGAGTGTCAGTTTATGGGAGCATTTCTTTCACCGTGATCCTGTTTGCATCTTTAAGTGCCTGCAGTGAATCTTGCATGTGGGTGTTGAGGTTGCTGCAAAGCTGCATGTGTACATTTTCTGTAGATATAACTCACTTGTGACCGAGCACAAGCAGCTCCTTCCTCATGCTGTCGTTTGTATTCATATTAAACTGGATGTAGATGAATTCACAGAGTTGGCTTTCAGCCGCTCATAACTTAAAGCAGCTTTCTACGACTTCAACAAGCCAATACCTCATAAGTGATGGCTTGTGAGGCCGGTGTAATGATGAGGAATAAGAAATCCCCACAGGCATGTATCACCATAAACATCAAGCAGCCTGAGTGGCTGTGATGAATTATCCGGCAGGTCAGGACCAACTTATCAGATCTTGATTTGGGGGGAGGACGTGTCGTGTAAACAATGATAAATCGGCATAATGTGCCTTCATATATTATCCTGGGTTTCTGTCTCAAACTGGCTGAACCGTTGAGTTTTCTGAAAATATTCCCTCCTTTACATTTTCCTGAGCTGCTCGTTTGCAGCGAGCGCCTGCTTCGTATTCACAAAGCTGCACACATGTAGCCTCTGGGCTGAGTACAATGACTACAAACACTACTCACAGTTCAATTCTTTGCTCAAAGGCACGTTGATGGGAGTTTTGCAGGGAGGACTGAGGAGTTCTTATTCATTTCCCACAAGCAGATTTTTCTGAGCATGTCTGGGCTTTAAAGGCTGCTCATAATCTAACCGCATTACTCAGTTAACCTGGCTGATAGAGGGCTCAAAGATCCCAATGAAGCCCCTTTTACACATGCACTACACTCTTGGAAATTTCCTCTAACTGTCCATGTGGCCTGCATGTTTGAATGCAAATGGATGAGTCTGTTAACCCCTGTCTGTTTTTTGGGTTAAGTTTCAGACAGACAGCAGGAAGAAGTCTGTGCCTTGTTGGCGTGAGCCAGCAGAAGAAGAGAAGAAGGTCTGGAACTTCTACATAAAGCGAGGTTCCGGGGCAATTGACCTTTTGCAGAGCCCCTTCTTAAAACGGCCACTGTCCGGTCCTACATTAACAACCATAACCAGAAGCCTGCCAAGCTCTCAGCAGAAGCTCATGTACTGAAGCAGTGTGCTTACAGGAGTTTTATTCATCTATATCATACCTGCACAACCAAAGAGCCAAATTGTTGAAAAATACCTTTGCAAAAGCCACAATCTAAGTGGTGAATAGTGGCAATAATCACTAGTTAAATGTGGCAAAAAAAGAAATGGGTGAAAAAGGGTGAAAATTGGGAGAAAAAGTGAAAAAAATGGTTAGAAAGTAGCAAAAATTGGAAACAAGTGACAAAAAAATGAACTACAGGTGGAAAAAAATGGTCTCAAAGTGGCAAAATGTGGCAAAAAATGAGTGAAAAGTGACTAAACTGGGCAAAAAGCAGTCAAGAGTGGTAAAAATGGGCAAAAATAGGGAAAAAAATGGGTATTTAATGGCAAAAGGTAGCTTAAATGGGCAAAATGTGGCAAAAAAAAGAGTGAAAAGTGACTTAAATAGGCAAAAAGCAGTCAAGAGTGGCAAAAATGGGCAAAAAAAATGTAAACAAGTGGTATGTAATGGCAAAAGGTAGCTTAAATGGGCAAAAATTGGCAAAAAGTGGTAAAAAGTGGTGAAAAGGGACAAAAATGGGCAAAAAAGTTCGCCAAAAAAAGAGGCAAAAATTTGGGAAAAAGGAAACAAGTGGTATGTAACGGCAAAAGGTACCTTATTTGGACAAAAAAAAAGGTAAAAAAAGAGAAAAAATGGGAAAAAAGTGGCAAAAATTGGAAAAAAGTGTCAAAAGAAGCTGCAAAAATGGGAAAAAATAGGATGAAAAGGGGTATTTAATGGCAAAAGATGGCTTAAATGGGCAAAAAGTGGCAAAAAAATGGTCAGAAAGTATCAAAAATGGGATAAAAGTGGCAAAAATGGGGAATAAGTGGCAAAAAGAAGTCGCCAAATGGCCAAAAAATAAGAAATAAGGAATGTTCAATGGCAAAAGATAGCTTAAATGGATGAGAAGTAGGATTGCATCAGTGCCTATGGCGCAGGCAGCTTACACATCTGAAAAGGCACCATCAATACTAAATAGTGAAGAGAGGTTTTAGAGCAGCGTATGCTGCCATCCAGACAACGTCTCATCCAGGGAAGGCCTTGACAATTTCAGAAAGACTATACTGAACCACATACCTCAGCCATCACAACAGCATGGCTTCACAGAAGTCCAGAGCACAGTTCTAAAGCCTGCATCTCTGATGGTATGGGGGATGCTATCAAGGAGGCCACTGAGATCCAGAAACAGGCCCGTAGGACTATAAATGAGAGGGCTAACATGTTGCTCCACAACTATAATGCTGTCCTGGGACAGAGTCATTGCAAGTAGCTCAGTATTGTCTGTTCTGTGACGGCCCTAGTGCTAGAGACCCGGCCCTGCATCCTCGCTTTTGCCTCCACTCCCCGAGACATCTGCGCTACCTTTCCGCTCAAAAACAATCCTCTGAGCCCCTGTTGGGTCTCGCTATGTTTTCGCAGATGTTGTTAGCCCACTGGAAGTCAGAGGTAACAGTCTGACTGTACTGTAATCCACAGTTTATAAGCTCCTGGCAGCTGTATACATACTCAGCTTGGCAGCAAAAAAACACACGACAGCAAATACGGGAAAAACTCTGAACTGAAGAGCCAAGAGCAGCTGAACTCCTGCATGCCTTCATGTTGTTGACAACTAAATGTGTGGGATATTTTGTCAATACACTGTCTGTGTGTAAACGGGACAGTAGAGAGGTGGTCGCTGATTAGCATTAAGGTGCATCTGTCTGTTCTTTTCAAGCATAGTGAATAAATACTTTCTGATCAACAGCTGACTAAACTTTGAGTCTAGTTTGTCAGTGGATCTCTGCACTCTTAATGTGCACAAGGCAACAGCATGCAGACTTCAGGAACTTAATCCCTTTTGTTTTTTAGAAGCGAGTAATCAGAAGCATGCAGGCCTCGATCTCTTCCAATTCATCAATAACAGCCACTTCCTTCAAATCAATACTTCCTCAGAGTCCTGCCTCTGAAATGTTGGGGTACATTACACTTCACTTCTCAGGACCAAGAACCGAGCCCACAGCCCAGCGTGACGGTCCAGTAACAGACATTAATGGGCCTCCATGTTGAAAAGGTTGCAGAAAGTCACAGACTGTGCGCAGAGCGGAGGATTTGAATTGCAAAGAGGATGTAATTACAAATCCAAATGTTTTAGCATTCGAGCCAGTCCCAGTCACTGACACTGTCACTTCTTATTTATAATTCCTGCTTCTTTGCAATTCAAATCCCTCAGCACACATGATATCCAACACTCAGTATTCTTTGGTTGAAGAGATCACATTTTGTTGTGAAGAGGGAGGGAGAGAGGATGCTCCGCAGTTAAACACACGCCATCTGGAAACATGCACTACATTAGCACTGTTGTTTGCATACAATTAGGATTAAAAGAGCTTAGATATATCACTCAGATGGATCGCTCTTACTATTAGCTGTATATGCATGACTCATAATCCACATAAAGCCACGTTCAGTTCATACAAAGTACAAGATTAGCTAATTTGATCACTATGTCATGAATTACTGTAAAATCCAGAATGAGATGCTCTCTTCAGATCTGGTTTCTCATCTTAAAAGTGGGATGCTTCCAGTGTCAGGTTAGGGTAGTCAAGGCCACTCGGCCTTTCTTTTTGTGGGGCTAAACTTACTCATTGTACTCCAATAAGAAAAGGCAACCGTGCAGAAAATCATGCTAGATATCTTGCACATCTAGGATGCACTAGCATTCACTGCAGCAGCCTTTAGTATAAACAGCAATGCTGCAGGAAAAGGTGGCTTCAAAAGCAAGCTGGTGACAGCTTTTAACGGTCATGACAAGGCAATATTTTTGGATTTTTCACAATTTTTCCCCCCTAGAATTCATCTACTTTTATGCAGTCTGGCAAATCCAATGAATACAAATAAATGAGGGAGGCAGGAGCTTTATTCCAGCTGTCACTGGGTCACAGGCAGGGATACACCCTAGACCAGTCACCAGTCAATCACAGGGCTGAAGCAGCAATGCTCACACTCACATCTACGGGCAATTAAGAATCACCAGTTCACCTAATGAGCATGTTTTTTGTCTATGGAAGGAAGTTGGAGTATCCAGAGAGAACCCACGAATCCACAGGGAGAACATGCAAACTCCACATCATAAAAGGCTTTATTTTGGACCAGGATTTGAACCAAGAACCTTCTTGCTGAGAGGCAACATTTCTTATCCCGGCAGCATGCAGCCCATGCTGCAAACAAAAGAAAACCTCAAAAAACTAGAAAAGCAGACCTCCGCCATTAGCCCTATCTCCCAATAATTAAGAATCCTTTGAAAAATCCTCAGTATGACCCAAACTTTGTGATGGGAGTAAAATCAGTCATCTAATTTGCATATTCTGACATCACCAGGCAGCCTCCACCACCATTGGCTGTGCTTTTTCTCCCATGGCTTCTACCACGTGTCTACCTCCATGGTGTTTGTCATTCCTGAACTCCGTCACTATTCGCTGACTTTGAATAGAAACACACCCAAAATTGCTGCTGGGATTGAAGTAACTCATGTCCACCCTCTCCTGGTGTTAAGTGGTAACAGCGCAGACCTCCACCATTAGCCCTATCTCCCAATAGGAAAGAATCCTTTCAAAAATTCCTGGATCCAGACGGTGATCTAGATCACTCCCAAAATCTAATCAGTTCTTCTTTATGCCATTTCTGACATTTCCTGAAAATGTCATCAAAATCTGTCCCTAAGTTTTTGAGTTATGTTGCTAACAAACAAACAGAACATACAGTCCTTTTATAGTGGAAGCACCAGGAAGACATGCATCCATACATTTAATCTGACTCTTTCTACTTTGTTAAATTTACCCTTAACAAATGCTTTTTAGCTGTTTTTTCAGGACTTAACTTACTGATGTTGTCACTGAGATAACAACACTGGCCTTCCAATGGTTACTGGTTAATATCTTAAGAAACCTACAGAAATGAAGTGTAGTGTAATCATAGCAAGATGACAAAATAAATACATTAAATTCTTGAGAAAACAACCTAAATTTTCATGTTATCACACTAAAATGTATGCATGTATAAAGTATAGGGCAGATACCTGCATTACATTCATATCCAGTAAAAGAGTGCTGATTTTCAAACCAGAAATTAGATTAAGGGTGCTATTTTAAGCACATAATTATGCAAAATAAAAGTTTTTCTGCTTTATGTATATTGGTAAAGCTTCTGTAATTAGTAAGAGGCACAAACTCTTCATTTAAACTCAGACATTAGTTTACAGTGTGGTAGAAAAGACTCCTACAGGCAGAGTGACCTGCCCTCACTTCAGTCTTAAATGCTAGAGAAAACTGTGGGATACATTTCTGCATTCAGATGAAGAATTCATTTAAAAGCAGCTTAATTGAACAATTAATCACTGGATAAAATGAACAGGAACTGGGAGTGTTTTTAATCAAATTTTGTTGGATGACATCTCTGGCGTTGCTCCAACATCTGCTCAGCAGCAGATTATTTGTCAAATCAGAGGATGTAATGCTATGTGACAGCATGTATTAGCACTTCAGAGTGGATGTACGTCTATATATAGGTAGATCTGTAGTGAGCAGACTAGTGTCTGTGAGTCCCTCTGAAGTGTCTGGATTTGACTCTCTAGAAAATGTGCCACGTTTTCAAACACTTGGGTTCAATGTAAAAGCACATCAGTCACAGCTGCTGCTTTATTGACTAAAGCTCATTCTCTGTGTTCATTCAGGACTGTAACTGCTGCTGCCCTCTCCTCTCAGAGAGCTGCGCTGCAGCGGGAGACGGTGGCCCACGGCGAGAGCCTGGAGGCCTCGCTGCTGGGAGGAAACGCTTATTAAGATGCTCTGCATATCTGTGCAGTTTGATCGCTCTCTTACTCACCGACTTACTTCATCACCTCCTCACCAAATTCACTCTTAGTCGGCTTATTCACTACCTGACTGGCTCAGTGTAGTCAGAGACAGACCCGATCACAGAGATATGAGCAGAGAGAAGCACAGAGCAGGCTTCAAATCCAGCATCAGCTGATGTAAACATGCACAAACTGAAGTACCCTGAGTGACCCAGAGGCTTACCCTCTTACCCTCTTACCCTCTTGCACCCTGTGGGCAGTCGCATAGACACGGTTCGACACGTGAGTACAGCAAGTTATTCATGCAAATAAGAATATAAAGCAAGTAAAATCCCTGTATTTACTCGTTCAGATACATGTGAATTGGTGTGAACACAACATAACGTAGCAAATGTAACATATGTAGCTCTGTTAGCTGCATAAGCTACATAGATAAAAGAGCAATGTAGCTTAAGCTAAAGCTCACAAACCTCATGGATATCTAAACTTACAGAGCTAACATTAGCTAGTCTATGTAGCTTCTGTAGCTAAGTCAGCTTTAGCTATATTTACTAAAGCTAATACTGCTAAAGCTAACTTAGCTACATTGGCATACATAGTAACATTAGCCAACATTGGCTACAAAAGCTACATAGCTATATTGTCTACATAGTTGTTGTAGCTAAGTTAGCTTTAGCAACATTTACTAAAGCTAACATTGCTACCGCAGACTTAGCTTATTTGGCATACATAGTAACATTAGCCAACATAAGCTACTGACAACATTGTCTTTGTAGCTTTTGTAGCGAGGTTAACTTAAGTTATGTTTACTAAAGCAAACATTGCTGAAGCTATTTTAACTACATTGGCATACATAGTAACACAAGCCAACATTAGTTACGTAAGCTACTGACAATATTGTCTATGTAGCTATTCTTCTAACTTAACTTTAGTTACATTTACTTAAGCTAACATTGCTTAAGTTAACTTGGCCTATTGGCATACATAGTAACATTAGCATACATAAGCTAAAAAAGCTACATAGCAATATTGTCTACATAGTTTTTATAGCTAAACTAGCTTTAGCTACATTTACTAAAGCTAACATTGCTACCACTAACTTAGCCTATCTGGCATACATAGTAACATTAGCCAACATTAGTTAACATGTAACATGTAAGCTACTGACAATATTGTCTATGTAGCTTCTGTAGCTAAGTTAGCTTTTCTTCATTGACTAATGCTAGCATTGTTAAAGCTAATTTAGCTACATTGGCTTACATAGTAGTATTAACTACATAGCCTATGTAAATATGTTTGCATTTGGCTAAAGCTAACAAAGCTAAAGTGAGCCACCATTCCCATATCTACTTCTAAAACATGTCTACACTATTTCACCCCCTGATAAGACCTCATTTTATTTATGAAATGTTTTTTAGTCTGTATATTTCATGACTGTATCAGCCTGACTTTATGAATAATGTTGAATTCTTTAAAAATCTAAAAGAGGAAATGTGTTGTATCTGCCAATTAGGACTCTTCTATTCTGACAGATCTGACAGCAACAGTCTGATAGAGGGGCTGTCTGAGATCTACAGCCAGCAGCCAGTCTAAAGCTAAAGGGACTCAAAAGTAGCTTAAGATAATTTTTCACTGTCTGAACGGTTGGCAGAGCTGTAAACAGCAAACAAACCTCTGTATTTTGAATGTACCTGTAGTAACGACTGGTAAGGCTAAAGTGATATGTCTCCAGTAAAATGTTCTAGACTAAAGGAGGCTGATCTGAGCCATAAAACCCCAGGGCTGATTCAGTCTCACTCCAGCCCTGAATACATATGATTGATAAAGTTAGCTGTAGACTTCACTGTTTTCTTTGTGGCTGACCTAAACATACTATAGTCCCTACAAGATGTGCCCTTTATCTGTCAGGATCATTTAAATTCTGCTCAATATCAAACATATTTACTCTGATTCCACATGAAGTCTGCATGCACAGCCCTAAAGCTTCAACAAATCTAGGTCTAAAACATCTGCCCTGCTCAGAAAAGCTTTAAAATTCAGACTACAATTCATCTAAACTCTCATGAATCTTGATTTAGAGAACCATTACAGCTTTAATTTGTGTTGTGCTCTTTAATAACTTTCTTCTTATTAAAAATACCCACTCAGAGATTCATTGAGCACATCATTTATTTTGTAGTTGTTTTTCCCGTGCAGGCTTCCTCTTTCCTTTCCTATTATTTTTGTTATTAAAACGCCATCACAGCCTCTGAATACCTGTTCAGCCTCCTGCAAACACAACAAGACGATTATTAATATTCAGAGCCGACTGTTTGCCTTTATGTTTGCTCGTGTTGCAGCACAGAAAATAAATGCTTTAAAGTCTGTGGCAGGAGTGTAACAGGAAAAGTTGTTTTGCTGGCAGACTATCTGCCTGTTTTATCTCCGGTTTAGTCCTTCACAAGGGGAAACTCCTGCACGTCAAGGGCACTCGACACATTTCAGGATCTGCTCATGCTCGTCTTTATCAGGTCTGCACTCTGCACAGATCTATCCGGATATTTCCAAAGCAAACTCTCCTCATTGCTAATCTGAGCAGCCTGGAGCGATCCACGGGGACGTGACGGGTTGCTCTGTATGCACCCCGACGATGATGCAGAGATTTATAGGGGCACAAAGATGTGGAAACAGCATGAACAGAAGGCCAGGTCAAGTGTGAGTGTTCTCCGCTGGGTTTTGCTTCTCTCACAGGGGTACGGTTTCACTCACGACGGTGAATAATGCAGTCTGGCTCCCTTGTTCTGCCAAAGGTCCATCAGTGGGGGCGAACCTTGAGAGAGGGTCTGCAGGTATTTACATTCAAAGCAGCGCCCTGGTTTGTGAGCGTGAGCAGACGTGCTGGACCGGGATGAGAATGACAAAGACATGAGGACTGCAAATGTCCCCGTGGCCTCTAAGCGTTGATATGTTTCCGCTGCAACGTTTTTATCTCACATGTTACCATCTGCTGCAAAAACACACAAATTGGCTTTTCAATTTAAAGGACAAAATGCCTTTGAAGCTGTGAAACGGATTGAAGTTATTTCCATCTGTGAGATCTCTGCAGGAACAAGTAACAGAATTAAAGCCTCTGCTTCTCTTTGTTGTGAAGTCATCTTAATTACTGAATTCTAGGTCACTGCTATAAATACCCCGCTTAAATCTTCACATTTAGTCGTGTCTGTGCAAGCATAGAATTAGCATTAGCGGGTATACAGAGAGATAAAATACAGCGCATACTGTTGCAGTGATACGGCTTGATTCTTCAACAATTCAGCATTGTAGAGACAAAATGTTAGGGCTGGGTGATATAGTACTGAGAACACAATGCAACAAAAGGTTTGAGCATGACGAATCTTGCCCACTGTTTATAACAAAGTGCAGTATAAACTCAGTGCTGCAACCAATGTTCCCTCTAATTTTTAAGACTCCTGAGCAGACGTTCAACTCCCCTGAGCACCTACTTCAGCAACCGAGGGCGACGTCTGACGCGTAGTCCACATGGCAGTGTCATGTCATCACCTCTTCATCCCAAATATCATTACAAGTGATGGTAACTATAATGATTAGTAATCATTATTCAAGTCATGAATTTCACCAATCATTCATTCATTCATTCATTCATAAGCCACTCACAGTTTTAGCTAGCATCAATTTTGATGCCTGGAAATCCCATTTAATATAATTCAGGTTGACTATAGCATGCAAAAATGCACTTGAACTTGATTTACAATCCTTTAAAAATGTAAAGGAAAACTTTGATTTCAACACCTGAACTGTTTGGTCTGCTTTAAACAAACCCTGGTCCGTTTTCCCGGATAGTCCGGTTAGTTTGGAGTGGTGTGAAAGCTCACACGAACTCTGGTGCAGACCAAACAAGCGGGATCTGGTCCGCTTAAAAACAGGGGGTCTCAGTTTGCTTCCAAACCCTGGTGTGGTTCGTTGAGGTGTGAAAGCAAAGTGGACCAACCTGTGAACCAAAGGCAGGAAATGGCATAAAGTGTAATGATTTTATGTATATATATATATATATATATATATATATGTGATTTAATACACTAAAATACATGTCAGTACCTAGCTTGGCGTCTGTGCAGCCATAGCAACACATCGTAGTCTCTCACTCACATGTTAGCTCAGCCGTGCCGATTCATTTGTCTCATGTGAAGAACCACATGCTGGACAGCTAGCTTCCTGCTCCTAATGCTCCAATGCAAAAGCAGAAACCCCAAGACAGAGTTAATTCTGTGTTTTTTTATTGTTTATGTGGAAGAAATCTCAGAAGGAGATTGATTTTCCAGTTCCGTGTCCTTCTACGTCTCCTTTTCCTCTTCACCAATCTTTGTTTGGGATGACAGCACCACAAACGTACGGTTTGGTTCGTTTAACCAAGGGCAATGTTAATGCGAACCAAACCATAGGAAGTGCAACAGTGTTGCAATTTGAGTTCCAAACCGAGTCCTGAAGACTATCAGATGTGAAAACACCCTTAAACACATTTGTCCTCTGATGAAAACAGAAATTGAAAAAAGATGAAAATCTAGAGCATCTGGGATGAGACAAAACACATGCTCTGTTCTCATGAATTATCTACCTAAACACAGTAAGGTCTCCTAAAGAACTTCTACCTGCACAAATTAAACAGCACATCACAGAGAAATGTGTCATACTTTACTGTTATAAACATCAGGGTTCAATTATTCTTGTTATCAGTCCATTATACAAGATCCAACTCTTTCCTGCTCTGAATTACAGATCATTTTTGTCCAGTTTGATTCTTTAGGGCACCATATTTAAATTAAAATAGAACCCATTCAATGTTAAAAATTGTGAATATTTGTAACAAACTAATAGATAATGTGAACGTGTTAATATGTGTGATAGATGTAATAAGCTGCTTTAACTCTCATTACTGTAATAAATAAAATGATAAAAATAGAGAATATTTTGATTTACTCTCTTCAGCTGAGGTCATTTTAACGACTGCAGAAGTTTTCTATTCCTGACTCCTGTCTGCCTCTGTTTCTCACTGACCTGATGATTAGTTATTAGGATTTAAGACATGTCATTGTGTTTTTTATCAGTTAATTATCACTATAGAGTTGCGAAGCCCACCCCTGGATACGCCCGTGCCCCAGAGGCTGAATGTGCTGCCATGTAGGAAATATTTCTGATTGCTGTCAGACTTGTGTAAAGTAACATTATGACCTACATCTCCTTGTACATCATGTCTGGTCTTCTTTAACTTCCCCTAAGTTTACATGTCACAAGAAATATCAATTATAATGATAAATAAGACAATGGCAGTGTTAAGATCTTATATAATCCTCTTAATCACATCCTTCATAATAATGAACACATGTAAAGCGATTATAGCAGGATCAGTCCTTTGACATCTCCATCATCAGCAGCATTCACAGCTCCGTCTCACTGAGTAGAGATGTGACGATATCAGCCTCTAATAATGAGATTATGACAGGAGTTACTGAACGTGTTGTGTAAGAACATCTCATCTCCAAAGCTTTAAAAGAACAGAGAAAAATGACAGTTACACTATGTCACTGGTGTGGTAATTAGTTTTTTGAAGTTGTTTTCCCTGTATTACTCATGCTTTTTCTACTGTCTGATGCTGTCAGGTCTGACCCTGTGACTTCTGTTCCCTCCAGCTCCGACCTGAAGGAAAATCCCTGCGCAGACTTTATTGTACCTTGCCTATAAGTTGATTCTGATCTGAGCAGAAGCTTGATCCCGTATCATGTGATCCCTATCTAATCTTCAAAATCTAATCGAATTGGCAAGTGTAACCAAGGTCTGCCTCTCGGTGACAGCGAGGAACAGTCAGGTAAGGAATGGCACGCTGGCCAGCCTGCGGTGAAGCAGGCAGGGGGAGCGTTTTATCTGAGAAGATTACTGAAGGCAGCCGTGCCCTCTCTCCCCGGCTGCCAGGGCGTCCCGGCTTTGATCCTAACTCCCTGTGAATGGTAATCACCTGGGAAAAGGTCCCAATTATCTCCCTGAAAGTCTCAGAGGTACAGTGTCCCTGTCGCTCTCTCCCCCAGCCTCTGATTAGACACAGACACGCAGATACAGACACCTACATACCTCCTGTATGCTAACACGCATGCTTTGATCCGTCCACCTCTCTCTGTGCCCAACCAGTCACCAAAACCTTAAAGAAACGCTCTGACATTTAAGGACACTCTTGTTTGCTGTCCCACTGTTAGGGTAGAAGACTGAAATATTATCTGTGTGTGTTCAGGAGGCAGATTGGTCCAGGGCGGGTTTGCTCTGGTTTTACACAAACACTGGAAGCAGAGGCATACGGCTACAGTCCAACAACGTGGAATAAAATAAGCTTTAATTTAGCCTTGCACAGCCACACTGGGCGTATCAGTCACACACAACATTTATGTGGTTTGAAATTTCTTATCATCTTTCTCATATTAAGGGAAGGTGTTCCTCATGGGTCAGTTTTAGGTCTGTCATTGTTTTCCATTTTTTAAATTAAATGTGCAAGTTTGAAAAAAAATTTGAACTTTCCAATTTATTTAAACAATCTAGTCTGACTGAAACTGGTGCTCCTAGTGCATGAAGGTGACAGCTTAGCAAACCACGGCGTCCACCCTACTTAAACTTTTAAACTTTGTATGAATACAAGAAAAATCATGAGCATACAGATTAAGAAAATGCCACTAAGCAAAGTGGCACAAGTGACCAGGACACAATGGATGTGAGATGGAATCAGCTAGCAGAAGTTCATACATCTCCATTATTGTCTAGCATTAGCTCTCCCACCTGCTGTCTTTTATGCAACGATGGTCTTCTTAGGCTTGCTAAGATGCCGTCCAGCTATCAATTGGATGTTCAAGCAGCCTATATTTTTACTATAAATGAAGCACGAGACATCAGACTTCAATCAGTCTATAAAAGGAAACAGCTGACTTTTCCCTCTCTGCTTAGCTGTAGAGCCTGAATCAGACACCACTAGAACTACTGCAGCCACAAATAGATAAGGGACGGTAAGTTTCTATCTCTAAACAACCGTTCGGCATTTGTATATGAATGAAAAGATATGAAAACGTGTTTGGTAAAAAAGTTGGGAGGCCTGACCCGGTGTAGTCTGTGTCTGATAATCTTAGCTACTTAGCAACTAGCCTGTTTAGCTTGTTCAGAATACAAAGCTGGGCATAAATTGTCAACACACTTGCAGGGGCAATTTCAAAATAAAAGCAGAGCTTTAAGGTGATGGTGTCGACTGATGTTTTAACTTTCTATCAATCTGACTGAACAACTGATCAACCAATCGATGCATGGATATATGTGGGCCCACTTTCAAATGCTTTTGAAAGCTTATCTGAGGTGTCTTTTTCATTCATCTCTGATATAATAATGTCATTGTTTCTGTTTCCATTTCTAATTCTTTTAATTTTCTTATTTATGAAACCAAAATAAACAAAATTGAAAATGAAAAATCAATCAAGTCAGATTTCTTGTTGCATGCGCTACTGGTGATTAGCTTGATGTCTTTATAATAAAACATCTACAGTAAGGGTACAAAATAGACCTGCCCTCTTTGCGAGTGTCTTTACTTAACTTTGGTTATACACTGGTAAAAAACAAATAAAGATATTTAGAAAGACTGATCGATTGATTGATTTCTAGAAGCTGTACATGCAAACCTTGATAATGTGGCTAAGGATTGTTTGACTTTGGCATGTCACCTCAGTTAAACCCCCCCAGGACCAGATTTCTTAGTTTCCATGCCTGGCTTTAACCAGGGAGTCTTTGAGCACAAAATACACTACATGGACATAAGTATTTGGACATCTGACCATAAGACCAACTTTAAAGATGTCCTAAAATACATGTACTTAAATACAGTGTTAATTTCGTCAACTAAAACTATGACTAAAAATGCTCGATGACAGCCTTTTTTTCCATGACAAAAATTAGACTAAGCCTAATAAAAATAGATCTGTGATGACTAAAACTGACAAAAAGTAAGTTTATTTTTTTCCAAGATGACTAAAACTAGACGAAAAATGTAATCTAAATTTCGTCAGACATTCAAAATCCATGATATTTCTCCACTGTGGGTAAATCTGTCAAAAAACAATGCACCCTTATCTATTCTTCCACTCAGCTGTAGAAAGCAGGGACCCCAGGTCTGGCAGAATGCAGAGAACACACTACCATGACTTGGTACCAGATTTAGACAAGAAAATAAATGCTTGAACTAAAAGTGAAGACTAAAATGTGAGGACGTTTTATGGACTAAAACTAGACCAAAACGTTTTGAGTTTTTGTCGACTAAAACTAGACTTAAAATAAAAAAGATAGAAACGACTAAAATGTGACTAAAACTAAAATGCATTTCATTTAAAGACTAAAACTAAGACTGAAATCAAAAATAGCTGCCAGAATTAACACTGCTTAAATATTAAGTTTGCAGCCTCCAATCTTCTTGGAAGGCTTCCTCTAAAGATTGTGGAGTGTTTTGTGGGAATTTGTGCCTTTTAATCCTGTAGGGTGTTTTTGAGGTCAGGCGCTGATGTTGGACGAGAGAAGACCCGGCTTACAATCTCCATTCCTGTTCATCCCAGAGGTTCTCAATGAGGTTGAGGTCAGGGTTCTGCGTGGACAATGAACTCATCAAACCATGTCTTTACAGGTATTTCTTTGTACACCGGGGCACAGTCATGTTGGAATAGAGACGGGCTGTCCCCCAAACTGTTGCCAAAAAATTGTAAGCATAGCATTGTCGAAATGTCTTGGTATGCTGAAGCTTTAAGTTTGGCCTACACTGGAGACAAGGTGCCTAAGTCAAACCCTGAAAAGCAGCCCCTTCCTGAAAACTTCACAGTTGGCACAACACAGTCAGGCAGTAAGTTCTCCCACACTTGCTATTGGAATTGGTGATGTGAGGCTTGCATGCAGCTGCTTGGCCATGGAAACCCATTCATGAAGCTCCCACTGCCGAGTTTTTGTGCTTACAGTTACGACTCATATCCACCATGCACCTTAGCAATATGTGATTTTAAGTGGTTTTCCGCTTCATGTCTTAGTTGCTGTTGTTCCTAAATGCTTCCACTTTGTAATAATATCACTTACAGTTGGCTGTAGAATATCCAGCTGGGATGAAATATTACAAACCACCTCATTGCAAAGGTAGCATCCAACACAGTACCACACTTTAAGTCATTGATCTCTTCAGAAGGACAGATTCAGGATCACAAATGTTTGAAAATGGAGTGTGCATGGCTAAGTGCTTGATTTTATACACCTGATGCAATCAGTCTGATAAAAACACCTGAAATCAACAATTACTATGGTTAATGTTGTCCATGTAGTGTATGTAGCATAGCAGAGGTTGCATTGTAGCTTGTTCTCATGGTTTTAGATTAGCCAGTACTGGCTAAAAGGTGGATTTCTGTACCTTAATAGAGCAGAATTGATGCATTAATGCTGAAAGTCTTAGTTGTAATACATACAGCCTTCATGGATGGTGTTTGACTGGTAACAGACGTTGAAATCCTTCATGTTGGATGTGTCATGTGTCCTCATGTTAAAAGTCTATTCCTACTGACAGACAGGACATGTTGAGTGAGGAGGGGGAGGCACACGTGTCCCCCAGCTCCCCATCCCTGATCTAAATCCTTTTCCCCAACCAAAGCTGTAATTACCAGAACCAAGCTTTCATTTTGCAAACATACCCTCACTCTGAAAGCTGTAAACACACCAAATCTCTGAGGAACTGTGAAAAAAACAACACTCTGATTAATCAAACACCCAGAAAACTTGTTCAATGACCTGACCCCCGACAGCAAACATCTCAGTATGTAAGACTCGCAGCAAGAACTCCACACAGGCTCCTAATTTACACGTGAACTGTGTCCTCTCACTTTAGAGTGTCTTGAACTGGACCGTCGAGGCGTGCTGTGATTACCTTGAAAGCTCAAAGACATAATGCATAAAGACTCACTTAGCAGGCTGCAGTGGAGCATCTTCCCGTCTTAACTATAACGGAAATTACCGTCTGTTTTCACATACAGGTATCCTACCTCATCAAAGCGGTTGAAAGCGAAGGTTGACGGGTTGGCGCGCTGTTGCGTCAGCAGGGGGTAAAAATATACAGGATCTAATTTAACGCTGGAGATCCAGAGATGGTATCAGTGATGGTAAAGTGGAGAGAATGGTTGATTGAGATAAAAGACTCTGGCTTGCCTTTGAGGGCTGCCTGATTATGACTGGGCAGCAGATCATAGGAGCGAGGGAGTAAAATGGATGGGTTGATAGATGGGTAGATAAACGGGCACGGCTGGGTAGGTGTGCGGACACTAGATGGATGATATTCCAGTGGTTGCACTTTACATAACACAGGCTTTTCACTGCAGGATCTCGGCAAGGAGATAAAAACACAATTCCAGCGGGCAGGGAGATGTGTGATCGTCCGCCTGTTTCACCGACGATAAACTATTTTTCCCGACAAAACATTACAAATCTCCATGTAGCTGAAGGCATCAGAAATATTCACCGGCGTCCTCAGGATCATCGCATGGTACATCAGGGACGCGACTTTTCCCTGAGTCACTTCTTATAATGTGATTTTCGCCCTTGAAAATGTAATCACACCCTTAAAATAAGGCTCGCAGTGCTCTAATCCCCTCCAGTGTGCCGAAGTGCTGCGGTGAGATAAAAAAAACAGAAGCACTGAATCACTCATCCCGCTGCTATGACCGCATTAATTGTCCTTGCTTTTTTCAACAGTATCATGATAATCCCAAATAAGCCTGAATGCATCATCATAATCACCAAAAACATAAGAAATGGCTCAGAAAAATGGACTTCCCCTAAACCTCTGCTAAGTCCACCAGTGGACAAAGCAAACAGAGGCCAACATCTGATAATTAAATCTTTAAATACGGCTGTTGTGTTATCTTTGGACGCTGAAGGCTGAAGTCATTAATTCTAGCTAATTAAAATTTGAGACAATTTAACATCTATGGCCAGAACTCTAACTTCACTCTTGGGAAGTTGAATAGAAAGTGAGTAAAAAACATTTTCAACATATATTCAGTGCTATTGCTCCCCTTGGTGTCCTAATGTTTGAAAAATCACACTAAAAGTCCTCTTTGATGCCCCTATGAGTAGATGAGCCTAATAAAGAGCCCTCTATGCAGACAAAATTGGACATATTGTCCTGCTAAGTGACCACTGGAGGACAAATTATGCCAAAGTGTCTCTGGAATGCACTCTTAAGTGTCAAAAAAATGACAGAATGACTCCACAGTGCCTTCTCAGTGGAAAAAAATTGACAAAGTGTCCTCTTAATTTCCCTCTGAGTGGACAAAATTGGACAAAGTGTTTCTTAAATGCCCTCTGAGTGGACAAAACTGGACAAAGTGTCTGTTAAGTGCCCTGTAAGTGAACAAAACTAGACCAAATTGGACAAAATGCCCCTTAAGTGCCCTCTGAGTGGACAAAATTAAACAGAGTGTCTCTTAAATGCCATCTGAGTGGACAAAACTGGACAAAGTGTCCTCTTAAATGCCCCCTGAGTGGACAAAATTGGAAAAAGTGCCTCCTAAGGTCCCTCTGAGTGGAAAAAACTGTAGAAAATTAGACAAAGTGTCCTCTTAAGTGCCCTCTGAGTGGACAAAATTTTCCCAGAGTGTCTCTGAAGTGCAGTATGAGTGGACAAAATTGATTACAAAGTACCTCCAAAGTGATTCCACATAAGTAAGTTATAAGTGATTACTATAAATGAGTATAAAAGCAGTACTCCTAAAAGGCTCAGTCATTTATGGCCAATGGTGGTAAAGGTTGTCTGCATGCTCATATAGTCCAACAGTTTATTTATACTTCCTGTAAACTTGGATTCACAAGAAGTGAGAGATTTTACCATCTACAGTCCCTAATATTATCAAAAGATTTAGTCAATCTGTAAAAATTTCTGGATGCAGGGGCAAGACTAGAGACTGGCATTGAATGCCTATGACCTCTGACCCTCAAGAGGTGCTGCATTAAAATCCAAAGTCATTCTGTGATGGCTATTATAACACAGCACACTTAGGAACGTTTCAGAAAACTACTGTCAATTAACACAGAACGTCACTGCATCTACAAATGTAAGTTGAGACTATAGCCAGAAACACTGCCTTATCTGGGCCTGAGCTCATCTGAGATGGACTGACAAAAATTGGAAAAGCTTGCTGTGGTCTGACGAGTCCACATCTAAAACTGATTCTGGAAATAAGGGCAGTGGAGTCCTCTGGGCTGAGGAGGAACGGGACTGTCCAGATTGCTAGCAGTGCAAAGTTCAAAAGCCAGCATCTGCGATAGTGCGAGGGTGTTTCAGTACCCATTGCATGAGTAGCCTCCACATCTGTGAAGGAACTGTTGATACTGAAAGGTACACACAGGTTTGGAGCAACACATCCATGCAGACGATGTATTTTTCAGGGATGCCCTTGTTTATGTCAGTAAAACAATGCCACATCACATCCTGCACAAGTTACAACAGCGTAACTTCACAGTAAAAGAAGGCCAGACAAAGACTGGCCTATGTGCAGTCCAAAACTGTCACCCACTCTGTGTTACATAATGAAACACAAAATACAACAAAGTAAGATTAACATACACACCAAGCAAGAATGGGAAAGAATTCCATCTTCAACGGTGTCCCCAGTCCTCAGACGCCTGCTGAGTGTTGGAAGAAAAAGGTGATGAAACACAGTATGCACATGCTCCTGTCCCAACCTTTTTGGAACATGTTGCTGGCTTTAAATTCAGAATCTGTCTTTCTTCAAATTTATGAAGTTATCAGTTTGAGCATTTAATGCATTGTCTTTGTGTTGTATTCAATTGAATAAAGGTTGAAAATGATTTGCAAATCACTGTAATTGGTTTTTATTCACATTTCCAACATGTACCAGCTTTTTTGTTTTTCTATATTACTGTACCATATTTTTCTACAGCAAGACTTGTTACAAATCAGCAAACTTGAGATCAAAACATGAAAATACCATTTTTTTTCTATTATATATGATGCAACCGTAGACCAAGCAGCCTGCACTCATGGAAAGTGTGTCACAAACTTCCATTTTAATTCAGCATATTTAATCCTGCACTGTTGCATCAGAACTGGTTTCCCAGCAGGACTAAGAGCCTACAGCCATGCCAGAGGCACACTGAGCTAGGACTTGGGCAAGGTGGTAACTGTCTCCAAATGTAATACGGCCTATATGGTAAACAGAGCTCACTATGCAGAGCAAATCTGAGGTTTGTTCAGTAATGGTGCAAGGTAAAACCGTCACTTTAGAAGTGAATGCACTGTATGGAAGGGTAGCATGAATGTTTGCAGCACATTTCATACAAATCAAGTCAGGAATTAAGACACTCAAAGTAAATGTAAACACTTTCAACACATCAGAAAAGTAAGAGGATTATCAAAACGCCATAGTTACATTCTCCAAAAACTGAAATTAGCATAACCAGTCCAATTACTCAAGTAAATCTGGAGATACAGAAGCCTCAGGCCATTCCTTGCTCTGTGTTTTTAATGAATGTTCCTCATGCCTTTCCTTCTAGAAAGCGCCTGATTGGAATAGATAGTTTTTATGTCAGCATGACAACAATCCCAAGTACACCACTGCAGCTGTTAAATCCTGTTTGTCGAGGAAAACAGCTGATAAAACAACAGTCATGAGTCCAGGCCTGAATATTACAGAGGCAGTATGGGATCAGAGGAAGAAATAAAAGGTAGGCTAAATCTGAAGAAGAGCTGAAAGAAGACTGGAATAATAAACCAGGAGATTACTAATGAAAACGTTCACATCGTCTCCCCTAAAGAGTTTAAGATGTGCAAAGGCAGATCACTATAGACAGCAGCTTCAGCCTGCAGAAGACATGACGGGATAACTTTCTCAGCTCTTCTTCACAACAGTGTATAAGTGACAATCTAAAAACTGGAAATAATAAAGATTAGGGATGATTGATTATGGTGAAGTGTGATTATTTTGATTGATATTGCCTGCATGTCTAGGTGCTTGATTTTACACACCTGTGGCCATGGAAGTGATTGGAACACCTGATTTCAATTATTTGGAAGGGTGAGTGAATACTTTTGGCAAGGTAATGTATCACTTCGTATTTTGTCATATTTGACGTGTTATACCATACAGTACCATGCTGTATTGTGTCTTAATGCATTGTATCATATCATATATTATAGCAGGGGTTCTCAACCTTTTCAGCCTGTGACCCCCAAAATAAAGGTGCCAGAGACCGGGGACCCCCACTGTACCTGAAGGTGGCTGAACACAGCCATGCACAATTAAGAATAGTCATGTGCAGACAAGGCCACCCATGAGGGGGATAAAGGGGAGAGCTTTCTGGGGCCCAGCCAAACTGGGACCAGTAAACTCATGGTCCATTGTAAAGTAAAGCTGTGGTATTTTATATTTAACCTGAAAAATAACCACTCTTATCAAAGAAACACATTTAAGTTCATTTGTGTAGTAATTAAAAATGTAAGTTCTTTTGTTGAAAACAGAGTTAAAATATGTTAAAATAGCTAAAATTGGTTAATAGCGGTAAAAAATGGTGGGAAAGGTGGTGAAATTGGATTTTAAAAGTAGCAGGAATGTGTTAGAAATGCAAAAAATAAGATGAAAGTGGCAAAAAATAAAAAAAATGGGCATATTAAGTGGTAAAAGTTGCTAAAATGGTGTTAAAGTAGCAAAAATAGGTGGGAATTTGGTGAAATTGGATGAAAATTGATATAAACTGTCAAAAAGTGTTAGCTGAGGAAGAAAAAGTCAGAAACTGCCAAAAATGGGCATATCAGATTGTTAAATGTGGCTTAAAAAGTGGTAAAAGGGGTTAATAGTAGCAAAACTATTTCAACAGAGCCAACAACAGGCAGAGAGTGGCAAGATTTGGTTTAAAGGTGGCAAAAACAGGCAGAATAAAGTGGTGGAAAGGGTTTAAAACTGACAAAAAATGGAGTTTAAAATGGAAAATGTGTTGAAATTGGCAAAATTGGTGGGAAAAAAAATGCCAAAAATGGGTTAAATTAGGTAAAATTGGTGTAAAGTGGCAACAGTGTCATTCAAAAATGTTCTTTTTTTAAAGGCATCTGGAGACCCCCTCTCAGTGTCTTGCGACCCCAAATGGGGTCCCGACCCCAACATTGAGAACCCCTGTATTATAGTATAGTGTCATAACTCAAACAAAAAGAGCTGCAGCCTCACACATATAAACCCATTAAAATCCTTTGCTTTTCTTCCTTTCTTCCAAAGTAGCCCTTGTTCTGTTTGCATCACCAGATGTTGGTTTGCATTTGCTTTAACCTGCATGATTGCTGCTGCTGCTACCTCTAATTGCAGCAGCATATGGTCTTTTTAAAGAAAGTCTATTTTCGCTGTGACAACTTGAGTGTGGTTTTATTTTCTCCCAGCATATCAAACAAAGCTGTCTGCACAAGACTAATGGGACTTTGTTTGCTGTACCCGGGAGCCTCTGAAATGCAGTTTGAAATACACGTCTGCTCACAGAAATACCTTAAAAGCACGGCAAGGTCCTATTTCTCATTGCTTCTTCTGTCAAAAACACAAAAGGCAGAGCTGAGAATGAGAAAATATCCAAAATATTAAGCTTCAGGATACAAGCAAGGCTTTGCCATGTTTCTAAAAATAAACCTGGATGAGAATCTTATTTAGGATTCGTCATTAGACCATGAATTTCTCTGCAATATTTTATGGAAATCAAGCACATGGTTGTTGCGATTTAGAGCCAAATGGACTGCCAGAAAAACAAGTATTGCCTTGGCAATAAAAGGTAAAGTTCATTATTCTTTGAAATCTGATTAAAAAAAGCTTATAATCATATATTTTTAGTGCAAAGTCTACAGAATGACCTTTTACAGCTGAAACACTCTTTAATCTCATACTTAGACCTCACTTCCTGCAAGTAAACTGCTCTGTTTGCATGCAAAGCTCCTGTATTTTCAGAGAAAATCTTTCAACTCTGGACATGACACTTGTTTATACAGAGCATAAATCAGTTCATATAGCTGTGATGCAATCAGAGGACACAGTAAGCCTCTGTAGTCGGCTTTGCGTAGAATCCTTAACTACACCAGTGCCACAGAGAGTCCAGGTGTGAGCTACAGATGTCTGTCATTGATGTAATGGACTCTTCGTGCTTCCCTGCGGGGGGAGCGTGATGCTGCGCTCTCTCTGCTCAGGCCTTGTTAGCGCTACCTGATGCCTCAGCTCCTCTATTGTAGCATCCCTCCCATGAGATTAGCTCATTTCAGCTGGGATTACTCAGAGGGCAAATAAAGATCCTTGGACTTCTACTGTGCTCGCACGTTCATAAACGCACATGAAATATTCATGAAAAAGCACGTGAACATGGCTGTGGCTGCTCATGTATGTAGAGGGCCTTATATGCTGCAGGTTTATGCATGCTTACATACACAAAGCATGAACGCACAGAAACAAGCACACCATCAAACATGAACTCAAAGCTATTGTACTCTCCGCCCATTACTTTCATCCTGTGTTGAAGGCGGCCGCCGCATGCTCTTTGTTTCGATTACAGTATTGATTTTAAAGTGTTGGAAAGCTGTGGGGAGTCACACTAACAGGTCCCTGTGTTCTTTACTCTTCATCAAACACACAAACACATATTAGGAGGAGGTGGAAGCTAAATAAACACATCCAGGCTATCCTATGGCTTCCCTGCTTCACTAAATCTAACACAACTAACGGTGCTAAGTGCTCACACAGCGCTGGTTATCGAGACATTCAGTCCACTCAACGGTGCAAATATGCATGGACACCCATAAGGGGAGAGCTTTCAGGGGCCCAGCCAAACTGGGAGACCAGCAAAATCACAGTCCAGTGTAAAGTGAAGCCATGATAATGATTTTCTTTTTTTTTTTACCTAAATCATAACAACTCCAATCAGAGCAACTAAACATGATTTTTATTAATTTATGCTGTGGTAAAATGTAGATATTTTCAAATGTAAATTCCTTTTCTTAAAACAAAATTGGTGATGTGAACAGTGTGGGTGGGCACACTGAACTAAACCATTTGAAAAGTTCTGTTAGACTTCAAAGCTACGTCATTATGTGTACAAACATCAGGAGCAAGAAAATAAAAAGGAAAAAATCAAGACAACCCCAATGGAAATAATTCCATATTTGTGAAAACAGGCAAAAAATGGACAAAAGGCAGCAAAATGGGCAAAAACTGGCAAATAGAGGAAACAAAGATGAGTGAAAAGAAAGTTAAATGGGATATGAGTGGCAAAATTATAATACACACTGGAAAAAAATAGTGTAAAGTGCCAAAATGTTGGTAATAAAGGGCAAAAAAATGGGTTGGGAAAGGCAAAACAGGGGAAAGAGTGGTGTAAAGTAGTAAACAAGTGGCAATGTTTGGTGATAAACAGCAAAAAAAAAAAAAAAAAAATGGATTCGAGGGGGCAAAAGAGTAGCAAAATTAGCATACAGTTACCAAAGTGGGCTTTGGGTAGAAAAAAGGGTGAGAAATGGCAAAAAGAAATGGCAAAATGGGCATAAAGAGGCAAAACAGAAGAAATAATTTTATCAAGTGGCAAAAGAGTGGCAATGTAGGAGGGAAAAAAGGCAAAAATGGACTAAAGCAGTGGCAAAAATTGGGGTACTGTGGCAAAAGTGGGCCAAAGGTAGCAAAAAAGGGTGAGAACAGAGAAAATGGGTGAGAAATGCCAATTGTGTAGCAAAGACATTCCAATAATGGGTGACAAAAGAGCAAAAATGGGTTAAAAATAGCAAAAAACTGGCAATAATTAGGGTATAATGGCAAAAATGGGTGAAAACAGCCACTATGGGTTAGAAATGCCAAAAACAAGGGATGAAAATGGACAAAAAGTGGCAAAAGAGTTGCAATAAAGGGAGAAAAATCAGCAAAAATGGGTAAACACAGAAAAACAGTGGCAGTAATTGGTGTATGGTAGCAAATATGGGTAAGGAAAGGCAGAAAATGGACAAAACAGGCATAATGGGTTAGAAATTACAAAAAAGCGGTGGGAAAAACTTAAGAAAAAGCAACAAAAATTTGTAACAGGGATATTAAGTGGAAAGAGACTGATATCAAAGGGTGGGAAAAAAAAGCAAAAATGGGTTAAAGGGGGCAAAACAGTGGCAAATACTGGTGTACAGTGGCAAAAGTGGGCAAAAGATAGGAAGAAAAGGTGAGAACAACAAAATAAGTTTAAAATGGCAAAAGCTAAAATAAAGTGGAAAAGAGCAAAAATGGGTTAAAAACAGCAGAAAATAGGAAATAATTAGGGTACAATGGCAAAAGTGGGTTAAAAGTGGCAAACTGGGTGAAAACAGCCACAATGGGTTAGAAATGCCAAAAACTGGGATACAGTGGCAAGAGTGGGCCAAAGGTAGCAAAAAAGGGTGAGAACAGCAAAAATGAACTAGAAATGGCAAAAAAAGTGGCAAAAATGGGCAAAGAAGTGTTGAAAAGGAGTTATAAAGTAGCACGAACAAGTAATTCCATCAGAACCCAGTAACTGTTTGACACTATTCAGGTCGAAAATCAGCTAACTGTTAGCCAGATGCTAGCCCCACTTCTACACATCCATCACACACGCATGATATCAAATAACTAAAGCTGAGGAGGGTCCACTCTCTGGTTTTATCAGGGGCCAGCTGGGCCTGTTTGTTTAGGGAGGAGTATTTACAGATATAGAAGACATGGACGAGTCTACAGGTGCTGAGAAGCTGAGTGTTTTACAGAACAAAGTCAAATATTAAATGGAGATAAAGAAGTTAAACACTTAATCCATGCTGTAAAAAATGTAGATGTAGCTGCCAAATGTAGCTAAGAGCAAAACAGCAACAACAACTGTGAGAGTGTGTAAATGAAGGCATAAACACTTATCAGTAATGCAGCAGCAGACCTGACTGTTAGACATCCAGTCATGCCATCAGGATAACAGTATATAGTAAGAAGGATGATGGTGCCACATTGAAAAACAGTATGTGGACAAAAGTATTCGGTCGCCTGACCACTGCAACAACAGGGACTTTAATGATGTTTAAATCTACGTACTTTAAAATGGAGTGCAGCTAAAACAGCCTCCACTCTGCTTGGAAGGCTTTCCACAACATTTTGGAGTGTTTCTGAGGGATTTTTTTTCCATTTATTCTGCAGAGCATTTATGAGGCCAGGCACTGACGTGAGACCAGAGGGCCTGACTCATAATCTCCATTCCAGTTCATCCCTAAGATGTAGGTTCTCTGTAGACGCTGCTTCCTTTAATTCTCCCTCTGCATCTCCAGTTCATGACGTGTTGCAGAAAAAGAGACAAAAAAGGTGTTTATTTCAAACAGTAAACACGTCCCCCCTCCTGTTCACTGACGGAGAGGGTAAAAAAACGTCCTAATTGAAAATAAGAAATATCTGATGTTTACTTGCTTGCTTGTAGTCGCTCTTAGTTCATACTTGGTGTTATTGTTTCAGGCAAAGTCCCAAGTGGATTCACACGGCCTACTGGAGCATATACAAATAAAAACATGCATCAGCATGAAGGCTCACTTTCACATTTTAGAAACACTAAGAGGACGATGCTTCAGTCAGTCTTTGTTGTAGAGTTATCAGTTACAACCCTAAAGGTTATCTTTACAGTGAGAATACAGCTGTTTGTTTAATTTTATGACAACAGTGAAAAAGAACATAGTCTGTCTGCACAAATAAAGAAATGTGGACACAGACTAAAAGAAAGCATTACAAGAAGAGACCGGCAGCAGTTTTTGGGCCCTGGAGACATCCACAACACAACCATGGAAACCCTACTACCAGCCTGGATGATACCCTAGGCAGTTCTTACCTGTCACATCCACCTCTTACTCCACCCTAAAGGTGTGGCCTTTAGTTTTGTACAGTACTGTAGATGTACCAGTATAATAGGACTCTAGTCAGGTCAGGTATGGGAGCATATGCTGGTTTAGCTCTTGGCCTCGTCAATCTTGGCTTCCTGATGGCCATCCTCCAGGCCGTGTCTCTCCAGTTATTCTCCATGCTGACCCCTCCATGATGCATGTGAGGCCTAGTCCAGCCAACCAGGTCTTGGGTGCCAGGGATCAGGCCTGGGAAAGTGCTCCAGGTGTGCCAGGCTCCTGTATCCCATGCTGTCCTGAGCACGTCAGCATTACACACATGGTCTTGCCAATGAAACCCAAAAATGTGACACAAGGAAGTTGCCATCAGTCAATGTCAAGGCCTCACAAGAGTATTGTAAGACTGGGAGGACCAAGGACTGAAAGACTTTGACTTTCATCCACATGCTCAGAATCTGTAACTGCCTTGCCCAGTGAACCCATCGCTCTGAATGCAAGGCCAAGTCTAGTCTGCAGCTGATCTCAGCCTTGCAGTCACTGGATCGATTGATTTCGCTGCTCTACCACTTCCACACTCTCACCATCTGCAGACACTGATTCAAAGGCATCCAAGGCAACCCCAAATACCTGATTTTTTTTTTTTTTTTTTTTTCAAAAAAGATCTACTTTAAAAACTTTTAAGAAAGGCTGTCATTATTCTTTGCCTGGAGAAACTCACTTCAGGGGTACACAGAAAAAATGACAAGTATTCACCCCCGTATTTTACCTTTTATTGATATCATAAATCAATCAGCGTCTATATATATATATATATATATATATATATATATATATATATATATATATATATATGTAAATTTTCAAGATGAAATTTCCAAAATTAGTATTTAATATCAAAATGTAAACAGATTCTACAAAGTGATGTTAATTAAACAAAAACATGTAAAGTAAGTGACTGCATAAAAATTCACCCCCTTTAAAGTGACTGACCAAATTCAACAGAGGTCCAGCTAATTGGTGCTAGTCATCTCACAATTAGTGAAATAGGGGATCAGCTGAGTGCAGTGAATGTGTTTCAAGTGATTCTAATATAAAGACAGCCGTGTCCGTAAGGTCCAGTCACTGGTTAATGAGTATTCCTGGCTACTGTTACACCAGGAGGACAAAAGAACACTCCATCCTAAGAACACAGCAACTCAGAGAAATCGTTATGTAAAAGTATAAGTCAGGGGATGGATACGAAAAAAATTCCAAGGTACTGAACATCTCCTGGAGTCCAGTTAAACCCATCATGAAGACATGGAAGAAATATGGCACATGAGTAAATCTGCCTAGATCAGGACGTCCTCACAAACTGAGTGAGCGTGCAAGAAGGAGACTAGTGGGAGAGACCACCAAGACACCACCAAGATACTGTTAATCTACTAAATGTTGACTTGAAGAGCGTAAATATTGATGCAGTCACTTATTTTATTCTGAATATTTTTAGTAAATTGGCATTACTTTGTAGAAATCTGTTTTAACGCTGACATTAAAGAGTTTTTTGTTAATATTTTTTTGCCAAATTATATCCACCATGACTGATTTATAAAATTAATTAAAGAGTCAAACATCCAAGGCGGTGAAAACTTTTTATGGGCACTGTAAGCCCTGGAAATAAACTAATATCAGTGTGATTTACTCACAATTATGCATTATGAAATTAAAGAAAATAACATTATGATTTTAATGTTAACAATTTTAAATGTCATGTTTTTTGAATGGTTTAATCTATTGTTGATTGGCAGCAGATATATAGGAATCATAATGGATCGTTAGCAGCGCTTTAATGCACATATCTACCTTTATGATGTTGTCAGCAAAGAAATTTTACATCAAACCCTGCTGATACGTGATTGGTTGGTACAGCTCAGTCTACTGCAAACAGAACCAGGACTCTCAGCAGAGTAAAGATCATGACCGCTGTGTCCAGATTCTCCATCTCCATGTAGAATCTGTGAATAGAGATGGTGTTGTGTTTCTATTTGGCTGTCGGAGAGCTGGGCATCCTGCCAGAGCATCCTGCACTCTAAACCCCCTGGCTGGTCAGCAAAGCCAGCCCCAGTCCCCTTCCCACAATGCATCATTAGTAAACCAACTGACCTTTACATCAAAACAAAAACAACGACTTATTCAGGTCAAGGCTCCGTAAAGACGTCGGCTCGGCGCTGAATTAAAAACAGTGACAGGATGATGGATAATCCTCTGGATCCTAACTAGTGCTCCTCTACTCCAGGTACAGGTAGACCTCAGGCACGGTGATGCCCTATTTCTGCAGGATAGAAGGGGAAACATGAGACGCCCTGGATGTGATCACCTTGATACCAGTGTGGGCTGAGAACAGGGGGGATATTAATGTAAAGAGGAGAACAGTAGGCTCCTGGTTTAACAGAGATTTACCACCCCAGTAGAGCACCTGAGCCCTTCCAAGAGCCCCAAATGAGGCTCTCTAATTGGACTGATTTGGCTGACCAGAACAGCCTCTGCCAGCCTGCAGCCCTGGAGGAATGAGAACAGAGGAAGTAAGGGAGGAAAAAAAAGAGACCGAGGAGGAGGAGGAGGAGGAGATGCTGTCTGGCTGCAGATGAGCTCTGGTTACAAGAGCCGTTAGCCTTTCTGTTAAACTGCTTTTCTTATCTTAACACCAGGAAATGGATCACTAAACTTCGTTGTTTAAATCGGATTGTGCAGGAAGAAACTGTTACAAGAGAAATGTGTCTGCAGCTTTATTCTTAAGCCCTAATGTGGTGTGGAATTTATCTTTGTTTTCGAGCTTTCAGGAGGCATTGAAGCCTAAAAAGAGAACAATCTGATTTGCAACGCCGCTGCACGGCCTTCTAAACATTTGTTTCCTTGTTTAGCAAGAAGCTGAAGGATCATGCTTGGGTGACATGTGCATTCTTTTACTCACCGAAAAAACTTGAGATGTTGTAGCTTTCAAAACTTTTTTGTTACGTGTCTGCGAGCACGAGTCTGCAATGTCAGACAAAAGTCACTAAACAGCACAGAGACATTGCAGGGCGTTTTTATTCCAGAGCAGCTAGTTAGAATATTCCGCTTCTTCCTCGTGTCAAACCTGAGCGTATTTTGTGTTTTTATTAGTCAGTCGTGATGCTAGCCGTGTGGAGTTTTATGTATTAAGCTGTCTGTGCTGCCAACAGAGTGTAAAAAAGATAAGAAACTAATAACAGTAAAGCTGACAGGCTTCAACAGACACTGCTGGGATTGTTATTCAGAGAACCAGAGAGTATCTGGATGAGTCTTATGTGTCTTAAGATTTACAGCTTTTCCTGAAACTGACACCAGAGAGCCTGTTAAATACAAAGATCTGCTCTGGTAAAAACTTTAAGACTATGGTGAGAGGGACAGAATAAAGAATGTAGACCACTTAGCTTTACTGACCACAGAGCAAACAACCTGCTAAACTCATGTCAAGTGCTGTTTCTATGTCACTTCTTCCTTATTTTATACCCTATAAATATAAATAAGCATGTTTTCAGCTTTTAAAATGATTTCACTCATAATGGCAGCCATTACGATGTCCCACCACCTCATAGTTAACTTGAAACTCTGAATTTCTAAGTCAGAAACTTTGCAACTCTTGGTTTTGAGAGAGGTGGAGCGGTGGTTAGCACTGCCACCCAAGAGCAAGAAGGTTTTGGTCTGGATCTGTATGTCTAATGCTTTGATACCCGTCTGGATCCAGGAATTTTTCAAAGGATTCTTTGGGTGACAGGGCTAATGGTGGAGGTCTGCGCTGTTACCACTTTACCACCAGGAGATGGCAGACATGAGTAACTTCAATCCCAGCAGCGTGTTTTTGGTGTGTTTCTGTTCAAAGTTTTGGAGTTTATAGCGTTTGACAGACGCACGCCCGGTCGAGGAGACGAGTCGGAGCGTAACCGAGAGAAAGACAGCGAATTGTAGCGAGAACACTCACAATGCTGGGAGGAACAGAGGAATATTAACCCTCTGCCATGACTTTCAGTCATCCGGTGAGACCATGGGTGCTTCCGCCATGACAGTCCACACGTAGTGAGGTCAACGCTTTGCCTCACTGTGTCTCCACCCCACGGGGGAGGGAGTAATCGGCAAATTAGATTTTGGGAGTAATCCGGATCACCGTCTGGATCCAGGAATGTTTTTAAAGGATTCTTTACTATTGGGAGATAGGGCTAATGGCGGAGGTCTGCGGTCTCTGAGTGCTTTTCTAGTTATTAAAATTGTACTATGAGAGTTGAATTGACAGAGAATTTTGCTTTGTAGTTGTGGCTCACCTCATCACGAATCTTTGGTCTGAACTGGGCTTTACCAAAGTCACCAGGTCACTAATGAAATATGACACCAGTCATATTTGCTTTAGTATGACCAGTTTAAACACTGACCTCTTAAACAAACCTGGTAGTGTGACAGGTTATTTGTCTCTTTGCAGTGTCATTAACATATCAGTCAGAAGAAGATAATTACAGACTTGGTTCACCAGGTTGTCTTTCAGATCTATCCAGAGTTACCCCTGCTGCTGCATTCATTCAGTCATATCCTGTCTCTCTCTAAGCTCGTCCTCTTCCACCTGCATATTGCATCTCATTTCAGTGTTGCATATGCAGGATGCACATGCATATGCATAGTTGACTGCGGAATCTCTCCAGCTTTAACTTGATGTGAGCATAAATTGATGTGTGTCCAGGGTGTCCCTCCTCTCTTTCAGTGAAAACTTTGAGTTCATGCCTTTTATTCTGCTAATACACACTTCTAATGTAGTCTTTCTACTTTTGGATGCATT
Source organism: Cheilinus undulatus (assembly GCF_018320785.1). NCBI lineage: Eukaryota > Metazoa > Chordata > Actinopteri > Labriformes > Labridae > Cheilinus > Cheilinus undulatus. The sequence goes on along the minus strand of NC_054882.1, from coordinate 6,949,058 downwards.
TAAATGTGTTCCTTTGCTTTATATCATCTCTCTTAATGCATTTCCTGTTCCTAATGATCTATTTTTAACTCTGTAAAGCATTTTAGATTGCTCTTTGCATAAATTAGGCTTTATAATTAAAGTTTCCTTGTCTTACTAATAGTCTTTATTTACATAGGTTGCCATTACTGATGCATGATGTCAGCTCCAGGGGAAAGATATCTCCTCCCATTAAAACAAAATCTAAAATCCCCAGTTTTAAAGTGAAAAAAGATGAATGTTCCAGCATTATTTCCCTGCACTAATGCTGTTTATTCATAACTGGGCTAGCTCGGCTTAAAAACAGTGGAGATGCACAGTGAGAAGAAGCATTGTGATGAATGAGCTGAGAACAGAAAGACTGCACAAATATTCACTAGAATTCTTCATATTTTCATGCAGATGAAAAGCTTACAAGAGGAATGTTTTCTGAAGCTTGTGCTGCAGACATTCTGTAAAAGCAGGACATTACAGGAAATATATGACTGAGTTTCTGAGGGTTAACGATTCAACAATCCTTCATCTTTCATGCTGAAATCAAAGCTTGAAGTTCTCACAGTGGAACGCTGGTTTCCAACAATCTGGGACATACATTAAGTTCATAACATACAGAAGGAAGAGGATTAGAGTGATTAAAGGGTTGAAACTTAGTGCAGGAGGAAAAAATGTATAAAACAGAGAACAGCGCATGTGATGAATGTGTCTGTGAGTCATTATAAAGAGCCACATTGGTTATAGAACCAGGCTTATCTGTTCTGAGAGACAGAAGACTAACAATACTGCCGACAACAATGTCAGCGTGGGCTGGCCTTGAGGTTATAAAACTTCCATCTGACTTCAATCTATCAGGCTGCACAATGAGACGGTTTGAACAGATCATAATGGGAAAGTTTTTATAATGTTCATCTTCCTCAACAGCCTGCCTTCTTTTGTTTGTCTAATCCGCTTTGAACCGGTCTAAAATTAAAACTGTAATAGCGGGTGACTTCATCCCTTCAGCAGTGAAAAGCTAACGCTTCTATCATTTGTGTCATCGTGGAGTTCAGTTGTTGATGACTTCCATATGCTGCAGTTTCTGTGGAGTAAAAAATGGTGCTGGTGGGAGATAGTTCAGTATAGCTATGGGGAACAGTGCTTCAATAACTCTTCTTATCATTTTGCATTTTAAAATGAACGTAAATATCTGTGTTGACACTGTGAAGCAATTCTTACCAGTGCCTTGCTTTGTGAATCAAATGGTCAAATAAATTCCAGATTTATTTTTTAAATAAGTGCTTCACTGCTACACCTGTGTGGTCTGAAATCAAACTAATGAGCTCAGCGACAGCTGCTTATTATGTCAAAAACAGTATTAAATACTGGTGCGGAAGTACAGGAGCGTAAGTACAAAATGACCCCCAATTAGAGTGACCGATCAGTGTGACCAGAATTTTTGGTTGATTTAATCAAAACAAAGCAATGCACTAATTATGGACCTTAAACACTAACAGTCCTAATGTCAGACCTTCACTCAGGGTCAGGTCTGCCTACAGATTTTACTGGGCCTCCAAAAATCCCAGTATGTGCGTTGACTCAGTTGCATTGGTGCTACTCTTGGTGCCAATTTTTTAATCAGTTTTGTGCACTTTATCTTCCTCTTTTTGCACCTTTAGACCCATTTTTGCCAGTTCAAACACATTTTGCCTGTATTAAGCCTTTTCTGCCACTTTTAAAAAAAATTAACTACCTGTAATGCCCACTTTTGCCACTTCAAATTGATTTTTGTCATTTAAAACTCATTTTCAACACTTTTTCTCAGTTTTGAAATTTTAACCCATTGTTTCCACCTTTTCCCTGTCATTGCCTCTGTTAACCCACTAATAATCCATTTTCACACCTTTTAATGCCCATTTTTACAAAAATTACCTATTTTCATACCCTTTAATTAAACTTTAAATTGATTTTTTTACATTTGTCTTTTTTGGTCTTTTTCCTAATTTTTTCCCCTTCTTTTTATAATTTTTTAATAAAATTTTTTGCATCAATTTTTCCAAATTTTTATGTTTCTGTCATTTTGATAGTTTTTCAAAAATTTTCTTCATTTTTTATTAATTAGTTTTTTATGATTTTTTTGGTCTTTTTGTCAATTTTTTGTCAATTTTTTGATTAATGTTTTTACAATTTTTTTAAAATTATTTTTTATATTTTATTTCTTTATTTTTATACCTTTTTTCCATCCTTTTTTTAGCCTTTTTGTCACTTCACTAGACCAATTCTTGCCACTTTCTGCCTATTCTGCCTCTTTTGCTCGCTTTTAAAAATCCTATTTCACCACTTTTTTGCCCACTCTCAACATTTTTGCCACTTTCTGCCTATTTTGCCTCTTAAGAACAACTTTTGCCACTCTTTCATCTTATTTCACTACCCTTTTAACATTCTCTGCCTATTTCTTTTATTTTGCCACTCTTATCCATTTTTAACTTTATCAAAGTTCAATTTCACCACCTTTCCTGTAGAAAATAAATAAAAATATATTTGCTGCTTTGATAAGAATGATTGTTACTCAGATAAATTAAATAAATGGTTATTACGGCTTAACTTTACAATGAACCATGATTATCCTGACCCCATGGTCCCCCAGGTTGGCTGGGCCCCAGGAAGTTGTCCCCTTTTTCCCGCCTTATGGGCGGCCTTGCTCAGGCACAATGGTGGAGTATATTTGCAAGAGAAAAACTTAAGGAGAACCTACAAACTTTCAAAACCAACTAGAAGACTTTGTTTGGCCTTAAATACTAAGCAATATGAACCAAATAAACTATGGCCTGTTAATGGAGGTCAGTCCTGCTACTTGCTGGTCTGAGGGAGGGGTGGAGTAGGAGGGAAGGTGATGCACTGAGGGACAGAGGAGAAAGAAAAGAAAAGTTTAATTTGGACTGAGAGACTGGTGTTAAAGGGCAACATCAACTGGAAATCGACCATAAGACTTGCAGTTTAAACCTTTAATAGATTTTCACAGCAAAGTTTGTTTTTATGAAGCACCAACCAGAGACAGAGTTTGTATAACAGATGACATCCACTTAGAAAAAAGTTCCAGTGTTGTCGTAGCTTTAGCTGCTGTGTTTGTTTACTTTAGTGGGTCATTTTTTTTGTTTTGTTTTGATATCAGACATGCCGACGCTGACGCTGTTTTCTGCCTCGGCTGTCACCAGACTTCAGAGCGAAATCCTAAAACTATCTGACAGGCAGCAAAGAGAGACTCTAAGCAATGCCCACAGGTTCCTGGATGGGCTGTGTGCATCTACAAAAAACCCTCCCAGCACCACGCCTGTGACTTGTACCCAGCAGCCAGTAAACCACTAAGCGCTGTCTTGTACTCATTAGAGGGCCGTTTTGTGTCGTCTCCGGCTGGCGGGTGGGCTGGGCTGCAAGCCTGCCGAGTGACAGGTTGGTGACAAGGCCTTCATCGCCATCATGGGCACAGGAAGCCGTTCTAGTCGCGGCAACGTCCCAATCCGCTCGCTGTATGTGTGTTGTGCAGCCCAGATCTGTCCCCGCCGTCTCACTGCCTCTCAGCTGTGACTGGGTAGCGATTCTGGAGCCAGACGTGATAAATATTCCATCTGCTGAGAGGCCGTTTCCCTCCCCTGATCCCCTGCAGAATGAGCCATGAAAAGACCAGCTTGTCTGCTTTCTGTCTCTATGTGTGGCAGTGTGAGTGTGTTTTCCTCACAGCCTCGTCACTCTCTGTCTTTAACTCTGCCTGTCTCATCTGTCTGCTCTCCTGGACGCTGTCTTCACGTCCCGCTCCTCTCCTATCTGTTTGCTCATCTATAATCCTACCTTGCTGTTTTTTTCTCTCCAGGGTTTATACACCTGTGTAGGTGCCTGTTTGAACTAGGGCTTTGGATTTCAAGGAAAAGACTCTTAGAAAGTCAGCATATCCATCTAATAGTATACCGGATTTAGCTTGATGCTAACACACAATGGAAAATGCCATAAACATGCTAACAGATTTACAACCTCAATTCCTAGAAAGTTGGGTCGCTAAAATGTTAATAAAAGTAGAAAATAAACAACATATCAGACATTGAAAAAGTCATTTTACCATTCCATGAAAATATTAGCTCATGTTGAATTTGACTACATCTCAAAAAAGTTGGGACGGGGCAACAAAAGGCCAGAAAAGTAAGTGATAACAGCTGGAGGAGCTTTTTGCAACTACTTAGGTTAATTTTGTAACATGACTGGGTATAAAAGGAGCATTTTAGAGAGGCAGAGTCTCTCAGAAGTAAAGATGGGCAGAGAATGATCCATTGGTGGAAAACTGTGTCTAAAAATTGTGGAACAGTTTTCTAAAAAATGTTCCTGAGTGAAAATGCAAAGATTTTAAAATTCGCAGCATCTACAGTCGATTACATCATCAATCTCTCTGCACAAGGGACAAGGCCAAAGGTCAATATTGGATGCTCATGATCTCTGGGCCCTCAGGCAGCACTGCAGCACAACAGACTGAAGCAAAATGGAAAACTGTTCTGTGGTTTAATGAATCAAAATTTTTAATTATTTTTTGAAAAGACACCATGTCCTGTGGCTAATAGAGGAGAGGGACTAGCTTGATATCGGCGCACAGTTCAATAGTCTATATCTCTGATGGTATGAGGTGGCATTAGTGCCTATTTTTTTAGTTGTTAGTAACAGCGCCATGTCAGACTACGTAACACAAACTTGTCCCGTCTTGATCAACAGCCTAGCATCACTGCAAGTGTGATCCCAACTGTTCACCGTAGCTGACATCGCCACTGTCTCCGGGACTCCTTAAAATGAGTCAATTGGAGGACAATACGCTCATAATTGGACCCAAGGTTTGGCACTGAGCTGTGACACTGCAGTTGGCAAAAATCTGACTGAGGAGTGCAGATGGGCGGGTGGTTTAAGGCACACCCCGTGTATGTGGTCAGCCCAGGTTTCTGTGGCTCCTTTCCCGCATGTTTCTCCCCTACTCTCTCATCCCTGTTTCCGACTCTATCCACTGTTGTCCTCTATAAATGAAGGCATGAAAAGACCAAAAAATGTTTGAAAAAATCTAGCTGTAGCTGTAGAGTTTACACAGCTGGAAAGGAACTATCAATGCTGAATAGTATACAGAGGTTTTAGAGCAACATGTGCTCCTATCCAGACGTCTCTTTCAGGGTATTCCTTGCATATTCCTCAGCTGATGTAGCCAGTCTCGATCGTTGCGACAGGCAACCCCTCTCTTTTTAGAGATCTAGATCATTTGGCTCAGCTCCAAGGATGGCTGGTTGTTTGGCTCCCATTTGGCTCGTCTCTTTTTTTTGGCAGTTTGTCTTTTTAAGTGCAGATTAAATAAAAAAGAAACTGGCACTCAAACAGGGGCTAGCCAAAATGGCTCACAATAAAGAGCTGTTTCATAGAACAGGCTTATCTGTGAACTGCACATCATTACTTGGTCACTCAACCTACGAGGTTTATTTGGTTGATCAACTTTCAACTTTCCAATAAAAATCATTTTTGTGACATTTATTTTTCATGTATAATAGAGGCTCAGCTTGCCTCTTAGCTCACAACAAGACTCCTTAAAACTCTCGTCTCTATCTTGCTAGATGACACCTGATGCTAGGAGGTCTGCAGGACTGAGTAACTTGCTATCTCCTCCACACCAGGTAAATTGGTTAAACTGTAGAACAAAACACTTTTTTATAAAGTTAAGGGAATGATTTTAACATATGTAGACATTCTCTGATGATAATTGCAGCATAGAGGGCCATTTGGAGCTGTAAAGTACTAACTTTCCTCTGTTCCCATTCATTCCTAATGGCTGTCCCCCACTTCCTGTCCCCCAGTGGACACTCTAGATCACATGATTGCAAACAACCTATTCCCTGTTGGTTTAAATTTGGTTTAAAGTCAAATGTAAGTAGGTTTATGTTTCAAAATAGGCAATGATTGACTTTTGCTAGCGTTAGCCACTCAGTGTTTTGCAGGCATCTAACACTGACATTTCAACCCTTCTAAACCTTCCGTGTAGCAAATGTGCACTACACAGATCAATGCAGGGAATTTGTGAACCAGAGTATTTATCTAGCTGCACTTTCGAGTCACATGCCCCATTAGCTGTCCAGACAAGGGCAAGGCAAGGTGGAACAGTGTGTATGACTTCAGATGCAAAATGTCCAAGAACAATATACATTTAATTGAAAATTTCTGTGAAATTTAAAAAAAGGGGATAGTTTTGGAAGTTAAGAGATGGTAAATAAGCTCCATGGCTCTACAGCTATCTTCTTGCAGCAGAACTACATTCCAACCAGGCGATGGAAAAGACTTTCCCCCACCCCTAGTTTGAACACACTGTAATACACTAGTTTCTAATATTTGTAATGTGTCATGATGTCAGATTTTCATATTTCATCTGAATGTTTGCCTTTGTTTTGTCATAAAGAATAAAGAAGTCCATTTGTCTTCAAACTTTCATTTTCTTTCCCCCCGGTAGAAAAATGCAGCATGTTTGCAGGAATATTTATTACATCTCTATTCCACGCACTGCTGCTCTGACCCTCGAGGTCCTTATTTTGATGGCTTGTCATGTTGTTGATCGAGGAATTTATGGGTAGAAAACCTCACTGCGGATAAGACTGTCAGCTAAAACGTGTCTGACGTGTCCTCTGTATGACTTATTTCCCCGCTAGTTTACCTTCTAGCTTGCCTAGGCTTATTCCTCTGCTTCTTACCTTTCATTGCCAGCCTAATCTCTCTTTAAAATGTCCAATATGCTTCACAGTTGTCCCATTACCTGCACGATATGCCATGCAAAAAAAGCTGAGGTACCAGGAGGTGAAATGTGCACGTTTCCCTGTGAGAATGCAGCTCAGCCTCATGCACATCTTGTCATTAAGAAGCAGGAAGACAAAGGAAGATATGCAGCAGCCCAGGGACGGCGTATTCCTCCGAGCGGGTGCCTCTGGGTGGTGACCTTCAGTGCTCCGACTGTAAATCCTTACATTCATCTGCTGCTTGCTCATTCTGAATGTAACAGAGAGCCCAGCTTTGATAGCGACTTCTATTCAAAGTTTAATGATTTTCAGGGCTCACACTAAGTCCTCAGATGGAGCCGGGGCCCTAACCTGTCTTCCCAATCCCGCTTTTGATGTACTGCGGGGCTCAAGAAGGAAATGTACCACAAAAGTGGCACCGTGGGGGGGATATGTGACTCAGTGAGCTGTGGGGGTGACAACAGTTGATCCATGTAGCCCAGGCTCATCAGATTAGGTGTTTCAACAATCCCTGGGGTTAACTGGGTTTCACTCTGCTAGTTTTACTGCAAAGTGAGATCACTGCTATTATGTGACACTGAGTCTTTAACGGAGCAATAGGTCGCACTTTTATGTCTCACAGACCAAAATGTCTGTATAAAATCAGCAGGGGGTTAATAAGGTTGAAGCTGCAGGGTGCTGAGTCAGTTTAAAGACAAGTCTAGAGGACTTTTATCAAACTAATTCTTTCTGATATCATAAAAAAATATGAAACCATGAAACAAATTACTGGTGAATATCTAATTTAAGTGCATGTCTGGATTTGATGGAGGAAAAAAAATCCCGAAAGCTTAAGCATGAACAGTGCTGACTAGGAGTCAATCCAAAACATCACTGGACCATGAGAGATTCAGAAATTTCACTTAAAGAAATCGTACTTTTTCTACCAAAATTAGAAGAATGTTTCAGATTGTCCTTCTTATGATTTGTGTCTTGGTTGAGAATTTGACTGGAAGCTTTAAAAGCAGGCATTTTAATGTGAAAATACTATTAGATCTCAGTAAAGCCCAGGTGCGGCAGCATGCTGTGGGGATGCTTCTAAGAAGCTAGCCCTAAAAGGCTAGTAAAGGTAGAGGGAAAAATGGATGCAGCAACATATAGTGACAGCTATTTAGCATCCAGCTAACTAGCTCTCTGTCTAGCTAAATAGATAGCCAGCTAGCTATCTAGCTAGAAAGCTAACTTGCCAACTTGTTAAATAGGTCGCTATCTAGCTAACTATCTAAATAGATAGCCATCTAGCTAAGTAGCTAGGTATTTAGCCAACTAGCTATATAGTTGGCCACCTAGCCAACAAGCTAAATATATAGCCATCTAGCTAGCTATCTAGCTATGCAGAGAGCTATTAAATCATCCAGCTAACTAACTCTCTGCCTGGCTAAATAGATGGCCATCTAGCTAACTAGCAAGAGAGCTATCCAACTAGCTAAATAGATAGCCAACTAGCTTGCTAGATAGCTAGCCAGCCAACTAGTTAAATAGGTAGCCATTTAGCTAGCTAACTAACTAACCAACAAGCTAATAAAATAGCCATCTAGTTAACTATCTGAATAGATAGCTATCTAGCTAGCCAACTAGTGATATATTTAGCTTAATAGCTATCTACTTAGCTCTCTGGATGGAAGGGCAGATGTGAAATTCACTATGAAAAGCAAAATGGATCACCAACACATTTAAGTCCACTCACATTAGGAACGTTAGCTAAAATAACTACTGTTAGCATGCTTTAATTAGAGCAGTTAGCCTGAAGTAAAACAGCAATTTTATTCTAGATTTTTAAACCTCTACTGGGATTGGATTATAATCCAATATTTGACTGAGGTCATTTAAAACAAGTAGGAACATTTTTTCTTAGCCTTGTTTGCAAAATCTCAAGCTAGCTTGACACATAGCTCAGATAGCTAAGATAAAGAAGGCTGTGCTACTTTAACAACACAAATATTACCTATTCTCTCTTTTGCTCTGCTTTAAAACATCTTTTCATCGGTAAGGTTTGAATGATAAGCACATAACGCAGTATTTTATCAAAGACTTCTCTGACTGAACTAGCTAGCTTAGCCTAGGAAGCCCTGGAGGCTTTTGCAAGGAAAACAACACAAATCTGTCGTTCTGTCTGCTTTTACATCGAAGGTTGGAGTGATAAAAACATGATGACTGTTTAATGAAATGGCAGCGTCAGTCCCAACCAAGCAGAAAGCATCCTCTTTGGGAATAATAGACTTTAGAAACATTTTCATGTAAATTTCAGAGATGAGTAGCCAGGAACAATAGAAACCATGTGTTGTTTGAACAAACATGCTAATTTGACCTCAGGTAAGTGTTTTTTTGCTTTCCTCCACATCCATTTCCTCATAAAGACATCACCACGCCTGAGCAACTTGCTCAATTTCAGCGTTGGGAGAGCGCTTTCTTAATGCACTCGGTGCCGCTGGGAGGTCTGCTGGCTCAGACTGCTTCAGAGTCAGTTACAAGACAACAAAAGGTTTTTCTAACAAGAGCTTGTCTTTAATTATTCAAAAATGACAAATAAGGACTCTTTGGTGGCTGCCATCCTCGCATCCTCCGCAGAAGACATCAGAGAGATGTCATTAAACTTTAAATTCACAGTGACGTTCCCCACCGTGCTGCGCTGAGTGCTAAAAAACCTTTCATTATATCAGTGTCTCTGTTTCTGTCCAAGTGTCTGTTAGCGTCCATTAAACAGGGAAACCAGGGATCCTGCTGGCTGTTCGAGAAGGAGGAGAGGGAAATGTGCTTTTAATTCTCAGTGTTTTTCTCTGCGTAAGCTGTGTAACAGAAGAGGAAATGAAAGAGACGCTTTAAAGTCATCACAGGATGCTTTTATGGCCGAGCATCGGCGCTGTCCCTCTTGAGACGGTCATATTTGGAGTCATATCTAAGACTGTTTGTCACTCTGCTTTTAAAGAAACACATTTCCATTACATTTCCCATAATGTACTTCTATTCCAGTAAGCATATATTTTCAAAGTTGCCATATTTTGCTTGTATAAGTGAAAATATGCCGGAAAAGTTTGCAGCTTTGAGGCAAAAATAGCATTTAAGTCCCAAGCCTGGCTGAAAGTCTAGTTTGAGGACAGATTTCTCCTCCTACGAGTGTTTTCACTGCTGTTGGAATACATTTGCAGCTATAACTGTCATTTCTCTCAATTATAATAAGTTTTCCCACTAGTTTAATTGCTGTTATCAGTTGGATAGCTGGAGCGAAATCCAACAGAGAGAGGGACACAAGCTGTTAGACAAAAATCCCCAGTCAAACAATGTTAAATTAAGCACCTTTTCAAGGGAATAAAGCACGCTGGAAATGTTTAATCATTCATCACAGAGAAAATTCTGCAAAACGGAGCAAGAGAGAGGACTGTAGGTCAAACTAAAACCATGACTAGAGCTGGTGCCTGGAGTTTGTTTGCCCCCGTGAGGCACTGGACTGCTGCAGTCAGGGGCGGTTTTAGTCGTTTGGAGGCCGTGTGTGGCCCGTCTCTATTCTGCTTACAGCAGTCATTTAGAAAACAAAGCTACAGACGTCCAGATGAGCACAAACACACATGCAGTGAGCTCTATTGATTTATCACTTCTTCTATGATTTAAAATACGAGTTAAAGACACAGCTCAATAGTTTTACACGTCTCAAGGCAAGGTGTAACTTAGAGAAATAAACAATATAGTTTATATGGACATCCTGTGCAAAATCAGTGCAGTTCTGCCACAAATCAAAACTTTAAAGGCATTTTACCGCACATAAATCTGGTTTTGTAGATTTGATCAGGGGTTCTCAACCTTTTCAGCCCGTGACCCCCAAAGGTGCCAGAGACCGGGGACCCCCACTGTACCTGAAGGTGGTTGAACACAGCCATGAACATTCAAGAACAGTCATGTAGACAAGGCCGTACATGAGGGGGGTAAAGGGGAGAGCTTCCTGGGGCCCAGCCAGACTGGGGGCCATTTGAGGTCAGGAATCATGGTCCAATGTAAAATTAAGCTGTGATATCCATACTTTATATTTAACCTGAATAATAACAACTATAACCACAACAAATATATTAATTTGTTTATTCATTCATGCCATTGTAAATAGCCTTCTTAACAATTTAAATCACTTTTCTTAAAAACAGAAATAAAATAGGTTAAAAATGGCTAAAATGGGTTAAAAATAGCAAACATTAGTGGAAAAGATAGTGAAATTGTACTTTTAAATTAGCAGAAATTGTTTAAAGTGGCAAAAATGGGCATATACAGTGGTAAAAGAGGATTAAAAAGGGGCAGAAACTGTTCAAAGTGGCAAAAATTGGTGGAACATTTTGTCAAAAAGGATTTAAAAGTAGACAAAATTGTTTTAAACTGGTAAAAAATTGGTTAACTAAGGTAGAAAAATCACCCCAAATGTGCATTAAAATGGGTTAAATTGGGAAAAATTTGGTGTTTAAAGTCATAAAAAGGGGTTATTAGTGGCAATAATTGGGCAACAGAGGCAACAACAGGTGGAAAGAGGCACGAATTGGTGTAGAAGTGGCAAACACAGGAAGAAAAATGTGGTAGAAAGAGTTTAAATTGACATAATGGGTTCAAAATAGCAAAAACATGTGGGGGAAAAAATGGCGGTAGAACGTGATGAAAAAGTTGGTTAAAAGGGGCAAAATTGGTCCAAATTGTGCAAAAATTGATGAAAAGTGGCAAATAATAGTGGCAAAATTGGGTGGGAAAAGCTGTTAAAAAGTGGCACAAATACATATATTCAACAGTAGAAACCATTAACAGTATGACACACTTTCAGCTCATAAATGAGGGACAGAGACTCAGGACGCTAGCACCATTGCTACTGATAAAACACACATGCACTGACATCATCAATAAATCACAGCTGGGGAGGGACTAGTCTCTTTATCAGGGGACAATTCTGAGTGCAGACTTACACTTTAGAACTTTATGGTTACTTTGATTTCATCTTAAATCTCACCAAATGGCTGTTTTCATTTTACATTTAACTGACTTTAAGCATATATGTTCATAGAAATGGGTAAAAGGGTAAAACATATGATTTGGTGTCTCTCGACCCCAAAGGGGGTCCGTCCTCCATGTTGAGAACCACTGGATTTGACACCCTTTTATAGAGTTACCTTGTTATACTTTTACATGAGAGTGCGGGGCTTTCTTGGGGGTCCATAGGTCTGTCCTATGGATTTTTTTGGACTTCTTAATACTTATAATTGTCATTAAAATAATACTTGTTGTACAGCTCACATTTGATGCGCACCATTGTCCGAGCCATGAGGCCCCAGGCACCTTTACCTCATGATAAATCCACCTTTCTGGACAGTGACAGTACAGGTGGGCAGGGCTGTGTAAAACTGTGTAAACAACTCTGCTTCAAAAACACCAGAATATTCCTTTAAAATATGGTTCATCATGAGCAGAAAAGATTTATTTTCCATTAAGAGCGTGGGTAAGCAGGAAGATTAAACATCTTCAGGGACTTCTACAGGGCAATTCCTTAAAGAGCTGAGCACTCCAAAGGGTCTCTTCCTAAAATCTCCCTTGTGGGGAGAGCCCCAATAACCAGGTCTTTCAGGGGCCACCACATTTCTGTGGGCAGGCCTGGTAGTGGGTCAAAAAGAAGGACTTTGGTGGGTCTTATAGTAGCATGGTTTGCAGAAATCTTACAAGCAAGGGATGGCCTTGTTTCAAATTCTGATCTGTGTCTCCTGGAGCCACATTTATGCAGTTAAAGTTAAAGAAAATCACTCAGATCATTCTCGAGATGTTTATAAGCAAGGGATGGACATCAGGCTGAATGACCTTGAACATAAAAAATGTATCAGTTCATGCTGTAGTCAGAGAGGATATTTATGGAAGGTTTGAAGAAAAATCCCTCAAAGCGCTGTTGAGTTTTCTTGTTCACCCAGACGGACAGACAGCCTGACAACATCACGCCTCCGGCCTCATGGACACTGGTGCAGAGGCATAAAAAAGCTTAAAACCAGCAGTTTTTAGAGTCTGACCCTGCTGGGAACCCTTAATTCTCCGTTTGTGGCACAGGTAGGAGTCATTGATCGATCAGCATTTATTCAAAACTCGCCCACTGATGCTGAGGTAAACTCCTTAAGCCGTTCCAAGTAAACCCAGCTTGAAGTGTTGTTCATCACATTTTTGACGTCTGGGTTTCGCACCTCTAGTTTCCAGCTGTGACGCTTTTAGCATCCAAACCATCCATTAATTTTGCTATTTTAAGCTCCTTAATTGCCTTCACAAGCTGTGAGTCAGAGCCACGACTGCTGCTGTAGCTGCTGATGTATCTATCCTTAAGTGGGCCAAACAACTAAATTCCTGTTTATTTCTCAACGCCTGCGTGCACTTGTCTCTCTCACCTCTCGCTGTTTATTTAAATCAACTCTTCTTTTCCGCAACCGCCCCCTGAACTTTCTCCTCCCGGACTTTGTTGTAGTTTGAAAACTCTGCTTTTAAAAATGTGATGAATGGTTACTACACGCAGCTTGTGTAACAGTTCGATGTTCAGCTAAATAAGTCATATGAACCTGTGGGTGTGCTCTAAATCTCAGCTGGTTTACAGATATCAGATCATGAATAATAGAAGAACGGAGGACAAAGAAGAACTTCAACAGGGGATACAGATTCATTTCAAATCTTCAATTCATATGCAAGATGTGGCATTTTGCCCAATTTTTAATATGCATATATTTCCAAATTCATTTTAACCCACAAAGAAATATAAAACTAAAACTTTAGTTCTTAGTGAACACTTTAAGGTTTAAAATGAGGATAAAGGAAGAAAGAGCCTTCAGCTGGCACAGGTCTGTTGGTCCAGCCTAAAATTCCACAAACGTATTCATACATATCATGTTTTTTTTGTTTTTTTTTTTACTGCTGACATACAACCTACGTATATACTGGCTTTTATTATTAATATCATTCTGATAGTATTATGCAAGCCTATTACATTCACATTCAGTACAATTCTGTGTGAAATGGTACCTCTGCAGCAAGACCTAGATTAAAAAACACTCAAAAAAGACTAAACAAGCTAAAGTATGAAAATATTATATCAAAAATATATAAAAATGTTCTGGTACCAAGCTAAAAGATAATCACATCATACAATGAAACAAAAGGGAATTAACCCTTTGGACGCCACAGTTTTTTCAAGAAAATATTCAATTTTGATATCAAGATTTCAAAAGGCAGAAGCTTGAAACCCACTTGAAACACACTATCTAGCCTGGCACGACACAAAACCTTCAATACGAAGCAATTGGGAAAGGGCAGAGGTTTTGAAAAAAAAAAAACTTGGAGTGTGATTGGATGAACGCTCCATCTGTCACATCTGTATGGGCCAATCAGAGCAACAAAACATGTGACATTGAAGCTGCTACCGAGGAGTAAACTCCATAGAGAACTGCATAACGCCAACCATGGCGACTGTATACTTTTGTCGGTTTTGAAAAGACAACAACTCACTGCTGTTCTTTGTTCTTCTTGTAACAAAGAAATGTCATCATGTTCTGACAAAACTGATGCTTTAGCAGCATCAACACTAATGTCTTCCACCATAATTGCACCGGCAACTTGTTGCAGCTAACTTACGTCTCGACTCCGCCCCGCCTGAAAGTACCGCCCCTCCTCGCTGATTGGTCCTGTCGCTTTCTAACCGAGTCAAAACAGTTCAGACAGGAGCTTTGCAAGATGGATTCACAGTGAGAAACACGGAAACGGGCGTATCCATCTGCTTTGCAAGGTTAAGGCTTCCAGACGTCTGTTTGCTTGACTTCCTGATGAAGGCTTGATGTTTAAATGCATCAAAGTGTGTTTTAAAGGTCTACATGTAACCGTGCTGTCAAAATAAAGACATTTTAATGCTTGAAGAGAGAGCCATGGAGTTTTATCATGTTAATTAAAAGTATAAGTCAGGTCATGTATCCAAAAAATTCTGACGGCAATGAAGGCAAATTCTGAAGGCAGAGTTCAGTTAAATCCATAATCAAGAAATGGAAGGAATGTGGCACAAGAAGAGAGGCCACCAAGACAGTTACGACTGCTCTGGAAAGTTACAAGCTTCAGCTGCTGAGAAAGAAGCAGCCACTGTTGAAGGAAACTAAATCTGGACTAGAGTTCACCAAAAGGCATGTGGGAGACTCCATGGTCGAGTGGAAGAAACTTCTTTGGTTGAGTGAGACCAAAACGGTTCTTTTTGGCCATCAGACAAGATGCCAAACACTGCACATCGCCACAACAACACCATCCCGACTGTGAAACACAGTGGTGGCAGCATCATGCTGTGGGGATGCTTCTCAGCAGCCGGCCCTAAAAGTGGCTAAAGTGTAATGATATACAGATTTATATGTGATTTAATACACTCAAATACATGTCGGTACCTCGCTCGGCGTCTTGTAACCATGGCAACACATCGTAGTCCATGATTCGTCTCATGTTAAGAATGACATGTTGGACAGCTCACTGTCTCGCTGGCTGCTCGTAATGGCTCATTTCAAGAGCAGAAACTTCAAGACGGAGTAAATTCTGTGTTTTTATTCATTGTTTATGTGGAAAAAAGACCAGTGGCAGGAGTTTCGTCTTCTTCTACGCTCTCTTTCCTTCTTGGTCGCTGTTTGTTCGTGGCGACAGCGCCCCTAGCAGGCAGAGGTTGTAGATGTTCAGATGGTTTGGTCCGCTTGACCAAGAGAGCAGTATGAATGTGAACCAAACCAAAGGAAAGTGCAACAATGTTCAAAAACGGACCGAGTCCCCCGGACGATCAGGTGTGAAATGACCTCAATGAGGTTAAAGACAAAAAGAGGAATGTTCTGGAGTCAAAGCCCAGATCTCAGTCCAACAGAGACTTTTTAGGTGGACTTGAAAATGGTTGTTCCTCGTGCAACCTGACAGAGCTTGAGCAGTTTTGCAAAGAGAAAGGAGCAAAATTGCAGCATCCAGATGTGCACGCCTGATTGAGACCTATCCATCCAGACTGAGTGCTGGTGGCTTTACTAAATACTGAATTGAAGGTGGTCATTATACTTTTATTTTATTGACATTTCTTTGTAGAAATCTGTTTTCCCTTTGAAATTGAACATTTTTGTGAATTTTTTGTCAAAAAGCCAAACTAAATTAGCCATGATTGATTTATAAAATCAACAAACTGTTCAAACATCCAAGAGCGGTGAATATGTATATGTGTAAATAGCCATCCTTGAATTCATCTTTTAGCCTCAGGATATTATCAGACATTTATAGTTGCTTCTGCCGTATCCACTGGTGAAGGAAAGTCTCCTTTGCTCAGAATTTAAGTAGCCTTCCATAAAAAAAAGGGACTGGCATCCACTTTTACCAAATTACAGTCAACAAACAACAAAAATAAGTGTTTTTCCCCCTCACACCTGAAAATAACAGTCTTAGAAACACTCTCCAAAAGCATATCTGGCACTTTTGAAAATAAACTATAAATATTGTGCATCATAGGTGAGCAGGCAGCTGAGTTGCGTCTGTGTTTTCAGACTGAAGAATAAGCAGGAAGAGGCTGGAAGACTTCAAAGCGGCGTTTTCATGCCACCAGAGTATTCCATGGATAATAGACTTAAGGGGAAGATTTATCAAAAAGCACACTGGAGGACTCTAACGTGAGATATGAGTGAGCCCAGAGTTTGAGTGTGCATCTACATTTAATAAGAGCTCTTGATCATAGCAGCGTGTTTGTGTCGACAGGCATGTGCAGCAGAGAGTGTGCACTTTCTAGGTGTGATTAAGACCGAAGGCAGGTTCACGGGTGTCATCTCTGGTTCTAAATTTGTGAAGTGAATATGCTAATGAGCGCCCTGGCGGCCCACGCAGAGCCGTCCACCTACAAACACTCGGAGTAGGCACTGGAGGCTGCAGGGGAACGGCTTATTTATGCAAACCTCTCCTGTTGATCTCTGCCAACTTTGATACATGTTAAATAATTCCTATCAACACGCAGTAATCACCCAATGCAAGGCCCGATCAGTCACAGTTAACCATACTGAAAAGAGAGGCGTGCACTCTCATGCACCATCAATGAGCTGCAGACGTAAATATTTGAACTGACTTGATGATAAAGCACGGCCGACTCGTGCTCTGTAGAATAATGGCCTAACACTTATCAATATTAGGCAGGGGGTCTTTCCTATTACAGGCTCACAGCGGAGTCATTAATTGTGCAGTGTTCAGGAAATATATGCAAATATGCCGATGACATTCTGATATGTAAATCATGTCACTTTTTAATAATGACGAGTGGAGATACTGCACTTGCTTTTAGATGGAGCTGCATAAAAGCTCTGCAAAGAGGAAATACCATTTCCAGAATTATTTTGGTTCATGTTATAATGATAAATTACTCAGACTTTTATTCCTTTAAAATGTCGTTAAAATGACTGAGAAAAGAGCCAGAGTGTTTCACGCCATAGAACGAGTCACTTTAACGCGTTCATACATCATTTCATCTGCATCTATCTGTAATAAAACCTGCACTAGCTAGAGACTTCTTTCTTTTTGAAGGTAAAAGCTGAGAACTGTGTCTTTCATATCATTAAGTTGCACATTTGTTGATGATCATATATAAATGTTGGAATACCCAGAGAACTAACAGAATATTTTTGGCTGTAGAAAAATATCCAAAATGCAGAAGAATACAATATATTCTTATAATACTACAATCCTAATTCCAAAAATGTTGGGACACTGAGAAAATTAAATACAAACCGAATGCCATAATTCGGAAATCTCATAAACCCATATGTTATTTGCAACAAAGCATAAACAGCATATCAGATGTTAAAACTAAGACATTTTACCATTTCATTGAAAATAGCACCTTACACTGAATTTGACTGCATCTCAAAAAAACTGGGTCAGGGCAGCAGATGGCCAGATAAGTATGTGGTACTAATAAAAAACAGCTGGAGGACCATTTTGCAACTTAACCCTTAGGGCTTGTCCTTTGTAAATTGCTTGATAACTTTTGAACCGTAAGTAGTAAACACTAACTTGTTATTTCCTGTGAAAGCTCTGTGTTGTGCCTATTGAAATATGTTTTTCATGCATTCATAGCTCTTACAGAACATTTTCTAGTGAGCTCGGAGCTTGGCTGATTTTCCGGGGTCTCTCAAGACAGGGTTGTCGTCTACAACAATTAGTGACACAGTTTATAACAACGTTAATAACTTTTGAACCATAAGTCATAGACACTCTTTTTTCCTCTGAAAGCTGACTATTTTGCCGTTCATTTGCTACCCTTGATGTCTCCGTAGTACTTAAGGACACCGTTTTAGTGAGCCCAGAACTTCTGTGAATTTTCGGGGTCTGTAAAGATTAAATCCACGGTGTTTGATCAGATGATAAGCGTATTTTTGTCCATTTATAATCAATTTTTAATCATTTACTTTGGCTTTCTTCTGTGGGTAGTGCCATATTTGTTGAGGGCAATGTTTACATGCAATGCATTGTGGGAGGGGCTGCCCTCCAATAGCAAGATGTTGCGGCTCGACTGCTTAAAGGAATGGCACAAATGAATCTAACTGCAAAAAAAAGCACATGGACTTTTTGTATGTATGCAGATATTTTGAATACCTTTAGTCACAGAATTTTAATTTTTTCACTGTTTTGTCCCCAAGATATGGGAGAACAAATCTGTGCAAAGAAAATGCTTAGTCACTATTGCTTACTGTGTGTTGTCAATAAAAATCTCAAAGTTTCAAACAGATTAGTTTTTTTCTTTTGTGTTTAGAGTCCTATAACTTTTTTCAGAAATGTAGTGACAGTACTGTAGTAGATATATTCTTAAAGCCCAGGTTGTCCTAAAAAAAAAAGATGTTTAGAGCTTGACTGTGCACCACAGGGTTGATGTTTGACAAGCTTTTTAAGAAAAAAAGTCCAGACGAGACATGCTGGTGAAAAAAATAGCTATGAGATCTGAGGGTTAATTGGTAACTGATTACTAACATGACAGTGTTAGTGTTGTGCTGCACAATGGCGAACATGGCCATGTCTCTTTACACAGTGCCCAAACTTTTTTGGAACTGGAGTTATAACCTACAACAGAAGAACGCTGTATAAAGGGATTTGCAATATTTTAAAATATGCAAATGAGTTACAAATGCAAATACAAATAAAAAAGCCAATGTACAATATGCATTTGAGGACTCATTCTCACTCCAGAGTCTAAGGAACTAATCTTCCTGTTTACTGTTGAGCAGAATATTTCACCGCGTCACAGCAGTCTGATTCTTTCACACCAGCTTTGGTCAGCTGTACTGCCAGACAACACCTCACTGATGCCTAAACACACACAGACAAACACCGGTGTGTTAAACTCGCCACTGATCACAACATGAACACAAACAGTGACAAACGGTGCAGGCTGCGTGCGAGCATTGATTGAAGGTGTTGAAGCTCGCAGGTGAGCGATGGTGACAGGTGAGGTCACAGGGACCTTGCTTTAGTCGTGTGATGAGAGCGCCTGCTGAGGCAGAGAGAGAGAGAGAGAGAGCTGATGCAACTTCAGGGAGACACAGAGGGACATGAACCAGACGGCACTGGCATGAATCATATGAAAACTGTTTTAGATGTTTGAATTTTTTCATCGCACATCGGCGACTGTGAAGCAACAAGGCAAGGTGAGGAAGGTGGAACACTCAGGAGTAAAAATAACTATAGTTACAGCTGGTTCTGTGCCTCCACCAAACAATTATGTTACGGTTTAAATGCCTCAAAGCTGGTGGGAGCTGAAGGTGGAGCCTATGTCTTTAGGTTGTCTGTCTGTACATCTATGTAACTCTCTGGCCATTCCTGCCATTCTTGTGAATGCAGTATTTTATGTACACTTTGAGGCATCCTCTTCAAAGTTTGCACAAATGTCAGCTTTGAATCAAGGGTTACCTGGTTAGATAATAAAGGGAAATAGTCAAAAGCCAAGGTCAACGTGGCATGTTCATCCTTTAGTTGAAAAAGTGTCATTTTAAGAATATCTTAATAGATTTCTTTGCATTTGATTAAATGTCATCTTTCAACCAAGGCTGATTTGATAGACTTTGGTTGTGAATGGCCAAGATCATTGGGCCTAATGCTCATCCCTAGCTTTTGAATGTATTATCTCAAGAATGCTTTTAAGGAATGTCTTCAAACTTTGTACAAATGTTCACTAAGGCTCAAGGATAAAACTGATTCCATTTTAACCCTACAGAACCCAACGTAGTGCCAGCGCTATGATCAGCATATCCATTTTTGTTTGGCAGTAGATTTGAAACCGGATAAGATAGATTGATCATTCTTTTTGCATATAGAACCTGGGAAGTTACACTAACATTTCACACATTTACCATGTTTCAGAGCGCTTTTTCATTGCAGTGATTCCATTTTAACCCTACAGAACCCAACGTAGTGCCAGCGCTATGATCAGCATATCCATTTTTGTTTGGCAGTAGATTTGAAACCGGATAAGATAGATTGATCATTCTTTTTGCATATAGAACCTGGGAAGTTACACTAACATTTCACACATTTACCATGTTTCAGAGCGCTTTTTCATTGCAGTGATGGGTTTGTAAAAATACACAATAAAATGCACATAACAAAAATCTTTATAAACGAGACCATGGGTATTTGCAGCACTTCCTACATTGAAATAAACGTCATCACGTTGTGGGCATGACCTGTCACATGATTTTAAGTGTCCCTACC
This sequence comes from Cheilinus undulatus, assembly GCF_018320785.1. NCBI lineage: Eukaryota > Metazoa > Chordata > Actinopteri > Labriformes > Labridae > Cheilinus > Cheilinus undulatus. The sequence continues at coordinate 6,928,512 of NC_054882.1, read as the reverse complement.
CCATAGGCTCCCCACCCCAAAACAGGAAGTGGCGTATTTTCCCGGGAGTTGTATTTTTTTTCCGCAGAATACATTGAAGAACCTCGCCTGCACACATACTCGCCCTCGCTCTCATTTCACCCCTACTTTTTTACAAAAACACTCAGACACACAACCCACGCACACCAGACATCCATCACACACACCTTCGACACACTTCCACTCATATGTAGTTATGGATTCACAAAACCCCGGTCAGGCCAAACAGTTTTAGAGCTGGCGTAAAGCATTCAAACTAATTACAGCGTTGGATGAAGAGTCCAACTACTCATCTGGCTTGGCTTTTTTACAGGTTACAAAATTGACTATATCTCAAAAAGCAAGTTATGTACAGACTCCAAATAAATTTCCTGTGGTTCCAAAGGATATTGTGCAACTTTTTTACATTTACAAATTTGAGGGATACAGCTGTGCAGCTTCTGTATTTAAAATAAATGTGAAAAAACAAAAACAATTTTCATTTTTTAGGTTTATTGCACTTTTAAGCAATTTATTGTAGTAGTTAAGACATAAGTCAATACATATTATTAAAACTTGGGATACAATATATCATACATTGCTTACAAGATTTCTGCAAATAACTACTGTCTTCTAGCAGCCTTATTGGTGGTTTCACCAATGGGCAAAGGTTGGAAATTTCCTGGGTCCTTTGTCACCAAAAGATCTCAAAGCATAGGCAAATATGTGCATCAAATGTCATATTTACATTTAAATTATCCATCCATTAATCCATCCATCTTCTTCCGCTTATCTGAAGTCAGGAAGCATTAGTGGCAAGCAAGGTAAGCCAACCCAGCAAAATTTTTCACTTCTTCCTGAGGGATCCTGAGGTACTCCCAGGCCAGCTGGGATACATAATTCCTCCAGTGAGTCCTGGGTCTAACCCATGCCTGGAAGACCTCCACACCTCCATTAAAAACCCTGATAAGATGCTAGAATCACCTCAACTGGCTCCTTTTAATGCGAAGAAGCAACGGCTCTACTTTGAGACCCCTCTGGATGTCCGAGCTCCTCATTTTGAGCATTTTTGCAGGAATTCTCCAAAACCTGCTGGAGATAATTTGAAAAAAGGCTGCCAGCCTTGTGTGACAGTCATCATTAGAGGATGAAATTTACTAAATGATTTGTTCAGTGAGCAACTTAAAGTCTGTGACAAGTGTTTGAAAGCCTGTTTCTGAGTGAAAGAAGCAAAGAAAATAAGCTTTTCAGTGGCTTTAAAAACTCTGTGTGGGGATTTTCTTGCTTGAATCAGTGAACTCAATAAAAGAGAAACGTATACTCACACCAGGCGTGGCTGCTCTGCATGTATTTTCTAATGCACAGAGATTTTTGTGATAAATTTAGTTTTCAGTGCCAGTTTGGAGGGTATAAGGAAGTGTTTAAAGCCATCCCAGTTCTGTTAAAGACAATGCTTAGACAGATTCCAATGACACAAATGTAAGGTGAAAGAGCAAATATATCTCTGACCTAAAAGTTTAGGCGTTGCACTGGATTAGGACAGCAGTGAGACTGGCAATCATGCCCAAATCAGAGGATACATTTGATGTGACATTGTGAGAACGACACGTCAAGTATGAAAGCTCAACTTGTCTTCTTGAACCAGCTCACAGATGTCAGTACATTGGTTAAAACTGAAAAGCCTTCATTCAATCATGTGAAGCAAAGGCTGAAAGGAAGACTTCATGCAAGAAGACATGCAAGAGACGAGTGAAGCTCAGAATTTAATCAAACTTGGAAGGTCAGTGGGTCTCTATGTGGAGCTGAGGTGTTCTATTTAAAGCTAAGGCTGCAGAATCTGGTTGAAATCCACTTTGAATCCAGTCTTATAGTTTAATGTCATCCCTTATCCTTCCTGTGTTTCCCCAGGCTCTCTCCCACGGTATGATATTCAGTCAAGGTAAAAATATTTCATACATTCATGTTTAAATCACACTAAAACTGAACATTTTGGCTGTGCAGATAGATCCTGAATAAAGACATTCACTCACAGATGAAAGATGTTTTTATGGATTTGCTGGATTATGGCTCCACCAGGTTTTCTGTTGTGCTGTCACTGGTGTACATTGTTTATGCAACTGATGTAGGCGAGGTTTAGCATTTGTTTTACACGTTTGCTGCTCATTATGTTTTATGTTCCAGTCTCTGTGGGTGGTCTATAGTTTACCTGACTGTGGGACAAATCGCCCCGTAGAGACTATAAAAGTTCATAACATGATTTAGAGTTTTTTTAAAATACATTTTTAATGATGTAAGATTTTAAACCCCAGGAGTGTAAATATTCAACACTTGTGTTTTTGATGTCCCCATCATTTCAAGCTCAGCAGGACCATTCTGCGTTATTACCGCAGTCCCTTTTCTTACTATGTATGTTGCTGGTGTCTCAAGATCCTGTTTTTAGACTTTCTCATTCTTTAATCTATTTGTTTTGCTTTGTGATCTTGTCATTTTTTGGTTGCAACACATGCAGAAAGTAGAAGGAAACTAAAAGAGTGCACAGCTCTGCAAAGGTCAAAAACAGAGCCCTTCACAATGAGAAAATCTTTAAGTGCATTTTATTGATAACAATAACTTTATCTAGACTCCTTAATGGTGTAAGTCTCTATTAATACCAGTATTGATGCTTTTATTATTTGGAAGATAATCAGTACAAGAACACAATATGAGATGGTTTGATCCAGTACAGCAAAGAAAGGTACAATACAATACCATACAGTACCTCATGATAAGATACCATATGATAAAATATGTTACAGTACAATACAACACAATACTATACTCTTCGAGATACGCTATATTGCCAGAAGTATTCGCTCACCTGCCTTGACTCACATATGATCTTAAGTAACATCCCATTCTTAATCCATAGGTTTAATATGACGTCGGTCCACCCTTTGCTGCTATAACAGCTTCAACTCTTCTGGGAAGGCTTTCCACAAGGTTTAGGAGTGTGTTTATGGAAATCTTTGACCATTCTTCCAGAAGCGCATTTGTGAGGTCACACACTGATGTTGGATGAGAAGGCCTGGCTCTCAGTCTCCACTCTAATTCATCCTAAAGGTGTTCTATCGGGTTGAGTGCAGGCCAGTCAAGTTCATCCACACCAAACTCTCTCATCCATGTCTTTATAGACCTTGCTTTGTGCACTGGTGCACAGTCATGTTGGAACAGGAAGGGGCCATCCCCAAACTGTTCCCACAAAGTTGGGAGCATAGAATTGTCCAAAATCTCTTGGTATGCTGAAGCATTCAGAGTTCCTTTCACTGGAACTAAGGGGCCAAGCCCAGCTCCTGAAAAACAACCCCACACTATAATCCCCCCTCCACTAAACTTTACACTTGGGACAATGCAGTCAGACAAGTACCATTCTCCTGGCAACCGCCAAACCCAGACTCATCCATCAGATTGCCAGATGGAGAGGTGTGACTAGTCACTCCAGAGAACATGTCTCCACTGCTCTGGAGTCCAGTGGCAGTGTGCTTTAACACCACTGCATCCGATGCTTTGCATTGCACTTGGTGATGTTTGGCTTGGATGCAGCTGCTCGGCCATGGAAACCCATTCCATGAAGCTCTCTACGCACTGTTCTTGAGCTAATCTGAAGGCCACATGAAGTTTGGAGGTCTGTAGCGATTGACTCTGCAGAAAGTTGGCGACCTCTGCACACTATGCGCCTAACCATCCGCTGACCCCACTCCGTCATTTTACGTGGCCTACCACCTGGTGGCTGAGTTGCTGTTGTTCCCAACTGCTTCCACTTTGTTATAATACCACTGACAGTTGTCTGTGGAATATTTAGGAGCCAGGAAATGTCACCACTGGACTTGTTGCACAGGTGGCATCCTATCACGGTACCATGCTGGAATTCACTGAGCTCCTGAGAGCAAACTATTCTTTCACAAATGTTTGTAGAAACAGTCTGCATGCCTAGGTGCTTGATTTTATACACCTGTGACCATGGAAGTGATTGGAACACCTGACTTCAATTATTTGGATGGGTAAGTGAATACTTTTGGCAATATAGTGTACCATACGCTGAAAATATTTTAACCTTCCAAAGGGGGGCCCGACAGAGAAAGTTTGGGAACCACTGCCATATAATATGATATGATACGGTATAATACAGTACAGTGTGGTATGGTATGATACCATATGATACAATTCAATACAGTACTGTACGGTATGGCCAGAAAAGATACGGTACTGTATGATATGGTACCGTATGATAAGGTATGATGAGATACAGTATGGTAAAGTATAGCACAAAACAATATTATACAATACAGTACTGCACAATAAGATATGATATGATATGATAAAATGTGATACAATATGCTACAGTACAGTTCCAAACTTAGAGTAAACTATTCAATATGATGCCATATGGTACGGTAGGATAGGATAAATTATGGGATGATATGAGATGATGATACAGTATTCTTTATTGTATTTCCCTTTAAACATCCACCCATCCATTATCTACAATGCTCATCCCATTAAGGGTTCCACTGATCCCAGCTGTCGCTGTGCAAGAGACGGTTTACATCCAGGACTGGTCACCAGTCAATCAAAGGGCTGACAAGCAGATACAAACAACCAGCCAAGCTCACATCTACGGGCAATTTAGACATACAAATTAGCCTAATAAGCATGTTTTTGGACTCTAGGAGGAAGTTAGAGTACCTAGAGAGAATTTACGCATGCAAACTCCACGCAGGAATGCTCTTTCTTGCACCACCATACAGCCCAATCAGGAAG